>NC_037341.1:59341410-60591410 GCF_002263795.3 Bos taurus | reverse complement strand
TAGGGAATATCTTAGTCTTCAATAGTGTCAATCAGCTATTGGCTTTTGTGTCTGAGATCTAAGAAGAAATAGGAAGTGAATAAATTAATATCTTAGTGTCAAATAAAAGTTAGTGTAGTGTTTTATTTATTTTTAATTTATTTGACTTTTTCATAGGGGTTTGTATCTTTAAAGTAATTATAGGCATGTTACCTACAAAAATGGATACTTATCAAGTACAATAATTGTGAAAAAGGTAACTCTATTAGAATGATTAGGAATGCATCATATTAGGATGGATGAATGAGTTTTTCATTACCTAGTAGAATTTTTAAAAATTGATAATATCTTGAAATTTTTCATGTAGTGACTCATAAACTCCTTGTTCACATTGAAGGCATGTTAAGCATATGATCAGGGAGGAAAGTCTGAAATGACTTTAAATCCTCCAAGTTTATGTAAAATGAACTAGATATGTTCTCTGAAGGCAGTATGGTCTGGGCTAAATCTTGCAGGGAAGAACAGAATAAAATTGACCTCCAGAATTATAAACAAAAATAGTTACTGTCATGACAAGCACATAATATTTTATTGATATTTTGAGACAAAGAGCCCTAAGATTAATGACCTGAAAAGTGCTATTCAATCCTTGGTATTAGTTAATATTTGAATTAGTCATAATTGAAATGTCATATTTTATTGTTTACTTTATAACATTATGAATCTTTTAATTTGGCAAAAACGTTCAAGTAATTCAGAGATTTTGTGGGGAAATTGATCCACATGATTTCATTTCTGTTTTTGAGTCTTGTACATTACCAGATCATAATTACTCTTCATTGTGAGCTGTTTTAAATCCTTTTAGAAATAAATAAAATGGAATTTCATTTAAATAGGCCTATAAAACCATTTCTATATAAATTTTGAGTATTTTTGCAATCATTATTCATTAACATGAGGAATCAAAAATGAAAAGCATGGTATTATCCATGAAAATAGTCTATCACATTATTAAACAATGGGTTCTTAATTTCTGTTTTATCCTAATATTCTAAAAGATTTTACATAATAGAATGCATATGAAGGCATTGTTATTTTTATGTACTATTTATAATAGATGGTAAGAATACTCTAAACCTCCTACAGTGAATTTTCATGAACTGTATTTTATAGAATTGATAAATAATACTGTTGATTTAAAAGCCTAAAAAATAATTTCCTTTGAGATAATAAGTAAAATATAGTTATTTTGAGTAGTGCATTAATCTTGCTTGTCAGTAAGAATTGACACACTGGACTAGAATATTTCATGAAATGTATTCTTTTTCATGGGATTTGGAACCAAATGGCATTGGGCTTGAATTTAGAATTTTTTTACTACTTGATCCCTGTATATCTTTGATTTGATTTCCTTATCTACTTGACTTCTTATCTATAAAATTAGAATATTAATACCAACTTTATAGGGTTGTTGGATAGATTAAGTGAAACAGTGCCACCAATTGAATGGTATGTACTCAGAAAAAGTACCTCTTAACATTTGAAAAGGATCTTTTAGCTTATAAATAATTTACATTTTAATGTGCTCATCAATTAAGCAGAGAAAAGAGAAGTCAGTCAATTCAGTTGTTTTTTTAAAGTGGCTTGTAGAGGATGTAGGATATGTGTTGGACCTTGAAAAATGAGCATGTTTATTTAGGCAACAACAAAAGATACAGAGCCAGAATATACATATATTATCAGAAAGACCCAGTAAGAAGGATGAAAGACTAGGGGCATACTAGAAAATTGTGAATAAAGATAATAGCTTAAAAAAAAAAAAGATAATGGCTTTTACATCGGCCACGTTGGGTGATAAATGATACAACCCCATGGACTGTGGCTTGCCAGGCTCCTCTGTGCATGAAATTCTCCAGGCTAGAATATGGTATGGGTAGCCATTCCCTTCTCCATGGGATATTCTGACCCAAGGATGGAACCCCAGTCTCCCACATTGTGGGTGAATTCTTTATTGTCTGAGCCACCAGGGAAGCCCCAATAAATGATACTGTATGACATTAATTTGTATACCTGGTTGGGCTTCCCAGGTGGTGCTAGTAGTAGAAAACCCGTCTTCCAACACAGGAGGCATAAGAGTCATGTTTGATCCCTGCGTTAGGAAGATCCCCTGAAGGAGGATATGGCAACCCACTCCTGTATTCTTGCCTGGAGAACCCCATGGACAGAGGAGCCTGTTGAACTACAGTCCCTAGCATCACAAAGAATCAGACACGACTGAAGCGATTTAAACATGCATACACACACTTGTTTAAACTTACATGGTGTAAGAAAGAGATATCCTTTTCTTATAGATTATATACGAAGAATTATACATAGAATTTTGATTGGATCTTCATTTCTCTGCACATCTCATTTTATTAGTACTAGTCAAATTCCTTTTCTCTTTTGAAAAGAAAGAAGGTTTATTACAAGTAATTCAGAAACTTCCATACAGTGATATTAAATAAAAATGATTAATAGTCATCTTCATTTTCATTCCTCCTACTTTTTTGTATCATTATTTCTCTGGGAAATCCTGATAACTACTACAACTAAGAACATCATTTTCTGGAGCAAACTATGTGACTTTAGTATTAGAAATCATTTCAAGAGCTTATTTATTATAGGAGTTAATTTACTACTAGAATAAGTATAGAGTACTAGATGCTATTTCTATAATATGTCATAGGTATCTTACAGTACACATTTTTTATGTCTATCATAGAGACTGAAATATATTAGTTGCATTTAATTCCATAGAGTATACTTTCAGCCTAATAAGGAATAAAAATAATACTGGCAGAAGATATATTACTTCATAAACTTTTTTCTTCTGTTCATTCAATTAATGCATTTATATTCTATAATATTTTATAAAACAGGGCATATTTGCCCTATTATATGAATTTCTGAAATACTTCAAATACATGCTGTTTCACTATTCTTTAACAGGCTGTCAGCTACCAGAAATTACCAAACCATTTCAGTTATCAGCTTTGAGAGAAATATATCTCTGAAAGTTTGAAAGCATAGAGAAAGTAAATGAAAAAGAAAACTCATCCTACAAATTAATGCAACTTTTTATTTATTATATTTCAGGATTAAAGTTTTACTTTTTAAATCATAGTATATTTTAGGAACTATAAAGTATCAAAATAATGACAATGTTAAAGACAGTTTGGTATTAAATTGAGATTGTTGGAAATTTAGCTTTTAAAATCCGCAGATTACTTAAGAGTGAGATTTTTATCTCCCTTTTTTTTACAGTCCTTTTTGTGTAGCTGGTAGTTCCTAAAAGGGAACATGGGGTTGCAAAGCATTGGACATGACTGAGCGACTGAACTGAACTGAAATGAAAAGGGAATATTCAGGCTAATGAAATACAATGGAAGGATAATTCATTATAAATATAGTTTTGTTTTATCTTCAAAAATTAAATTTCTTAGTAAGAATCAAAGTGTGTAAGGAAATTAGATCAATAATCTTTTTTAGTTCTTTGGATAGTCCAATTTTTTATCAGGATTTGAGAATCTATAAGTTCCTTTATTAATCTTTTTTTAAAATTTAGTCACATTTTGTGGCAATGGATTAATTTTCAAAATATACAAGCAGCTCATACAACTTAATACCAGAAAAACAAACAACCCAATCAAAAAGTGGGCAAAAACCTAAACAGACATTTCTCCAAAGACGACAGACAGATGGCTGGTAAACACATGAAAAGATGCTCAACATCGCTCAGACTAGAGAAATGCAAATCAAAACTACAATGAGATATCACCTCACACCAGTCAGAATGGCCATCATCAAAAAAAATCTACAAACAATAAATGCTAGAAAGGGTGTGGAGAAAAGGGAACCTTCTTGCACTGTTGGGGGGTAATGTAAACTGATGCAGCCACTATGGAAAACAGTATGGAGATTCCTTAAAAAACTAGGAATAAAAGCAATGGAATTGCTGCATTGACCCACTAATCCCCCTCCTAGGCATATACCCTGAGGAAACCAAAATTGAAAAAGACACATGTACCCCAATATTCATTGCAGCACTGTTTACAGTAGCTAGAACATGGAAGCAACCTAGATGTCCATAGACAGATGAATGGATAAAGAAGCAGTGGTACATATATACAGTGGTATATTACTCAGCCATAAAAAGGAACACAGTTCAGTTAGTTCTAAGCCTATTATACAGAGTGAAGTAAGTCAGAAAGATAAAAACAAATATTGTATATCAATGCATATATACTGAGTCTAGAAAGACAGTACTGTTTAACCTATTTGCAGAGCAGCAATGGAGACACAGACATAGAGAACAGACTTATGGACACGGGTGTGGTGGGAGGAAGGAGAGGGTGGGATGTATGGAGAGCATAACATGGAAATACGTACATTACCATATGTAAAATTTATAGCCAATGGAAATTTGCTGTGACTCAGGTAACTCAAACTGGGGTTCCGTAACAACCTAGAGGGGTGGGAGGGAGGTTCAAAAGGGAGGGAACATAGGTAGACCTATGGTTGATTCATGCTGAAGTGTGGCAAAAACCAACACAATATTGTAGAGCAATTATCCTTCAATTAAAAATAAATAAATGTAATTTTTTTAAAGAAGTAAAGGGGGTTAGACCAAAAAAAAAAAAATTGAGTCATGTTTTGGTTTCCTGTTTTATTATTTTGCAATGAGTTAAAGTTCTGCTCAATTTTTTAAAATTTTCAAACAAATTGGATTAAATGCAATATTTAAAATAACTTACTTTAACTCGTCATTTACATTTAGGACATTATTTATTGCATAGGTTTTATACTGTCCATTAATTTGGGGAGAAAAGTAAGCATGCTTTAATGGATAAGTATAAATAAAATGTTTTTAAATTTCTGTAAGTGGATGCAGCAAATGATTCTGTATCTTAGGTGAATTTTAGGGGACTTACTAAAATAGTATGGGTAATTACTGTAATATTCACAGATGCATTTTTATACTATTACTCCAAGGGGAATCATGACCAGATTATGTTAAGAGGTATAACATGTCTATGGAAAAGCATATAGTCACTGTTCTCCAGAGAAACAGAATTGTTAGGCTGGATAGAGAGAGATTGATAATAGATAGATAGATAAATATATAGATAGGTGATAGATTTATTATGAGGAATTGGCTCACATGATTATACAACCTGAAAAGATCTACCGTCTGCTTTTTGCATGCTGGAGACTTGTGAAATGGTAGTATAATTCAGTCAGAGTACAAGGCCTGAGAACCGGGTGAGCCGGTGGTGCATTAATCAATCTCAGTCAGAGGGCCAGAGAGCTATGAGACGTCAAGCTCATGCCTGATGTCCACCCACACTGGAGTGGGCAATGTACTGATTCCACTGAATCAAATGAGAATCTCATCCAGAGACACCTTTACATACATTCCCAGAAATAATGTTTAAGGTGAGCACCCCTTGGCCAGTTAAGTTGATACATAAAATTGACCATCACAAAAAGGGAAATAAAACAAACTGTTGCGTGATGATGATGATTCCTGTATAGTGTTTTCTTTGGCTTTACAGAGATGAAATTAATTATAAGCTTCTCAAGGAAAATATTAAAAGTTGGGTGATTATATATATATGTGCTCTATGAATATGAAAATTTTAACAGCTTTGAATTTTATACATTTTTGTTACCCTTAAGTAATTTTCAGAGACAGTCTATTCCTTTTTAATGCAGTAAATCCCAACATCACTACTGTTGGGTATTCTTTCTACTCTTTGTAAAGCCAGAAAAATCTTTTTGATACTGTTTTCCTTATTTCTTATACTGCATAGGTTTTTAATCTTTTGTTTACAGCTCTAGAGTGTTTCTGGGATTATATGAATGACTGCTGTCTTTAAACAGTAGGTTCCACATGAAAAGATCATAATTCTGCTTTACTTTTGAGTTCAACTCAAAATATATTTATTGAGTGGGTTAGGCGTTCTGCACAAAGATTTAGAGTAGGCATTATGCTGGTCTAGATAAGCACGTGATCCAATTGATTATAGCAAGTAATTATACAATATAGTAACTAGTTATAAAACGTAAAAGACCACGAGGCCTAAGCATAATAGTATTAGAACAGATTGGAGAGGAAAGGACCTGCTTGAATCTATTGGAAAGAGCTTCCAAGAGAAGTTGGACTTTAAAAATTAGTAGAATTTTGAAAGGCAATGAAGTGGAGACAGAGAGGGATGATGGACAGGACATTCTTGGCAGACTGTGGAGCATGAGTGTTGAGCATGAACTTAGTCTGAAAGTCAGGAAAGTATGGAATGTATTTAGACAATCTTAGTCTGCTGAACCTAGATAAAAAGTCATGGTATGGGAAAAGAGAAGTAATAGGAGATGAAGATTGAATGTAGCTTAGAAATGATGAAAGTGAAAGTGGAGAGTGAAAAAGTTGGCTTAAAGCTCAACATTCAGAAAACTAAGATCATGGCATCTGGTCCCGTCACTTCATGGGAAATAGATGGGGAAACAGTGGAAACGGTGTCAGACTTTATCTTTTTGGGCTCCAAAATTACTGCAGATGGTGACTGCAGCCATGAAATTAAAAGACGCTTACTGCTTGGAAGAAAAGTTATGGCCAACCTAGATAGCATATTGAAAAGCAGAGACATTACTTTGCCAACAAAGGTCCATCTAGTCAAGGCTATGGTTTTTCCAGTGGTCATGTATGGATGTGAGAGTTGGACTGTGAAGAAAGCTGAGCACCGAGGAATTGATGCTTTTGAACTGTGGTGTTGGAGAAGACTCCTGAGAGTCCCTTGGACTGCAAGGAGATCCAACCAGTCCATTCTGAAGGAGATCAGCCCTAGGTGTTCTTTGGAAGGACTGATGCTAAAGCTGAAACTCCAGTACTTTGGCCACCTGATGCGAAGAGTTGACTCATTGGAAAAGACTCTGATGCTGGGAGGGATTGAGGGCAGGAGGAGAAGAGGACGACAGAGGATGAATTGGCTGGATGGCATCACTGACTTGATGGATGTGAGTCTGAGTGAACTCTGGGAGTTGGTGATGGACAGGGAGGCCTGGTGTGCTGCGATTCATGGGGTCGCAAAGAGTCGGACACGACTGAGCGACTGAATGAACTGATAGTGGCAGTAAAAAAGGATAACAAGGGATAAACCTGAGTTATTTAGGGATTAGAATAAGCAATGGTTATAAATCAGTTGAATGTAGAAAATAGGGAAAATGGATAAGTTAAATTTTGAGACTTTATAGCTTGGTTTATTAAATATTTAAATTCTCAGTTGAAACTGAGATTACAAGAAAACAAATAGCTGAAGTGTTATATTAAATTCCAAAGAGGATTAAAGAATTATAGTTAACTACTAGGAGGCCCTTTAAAATGATAGGGTTCTAGATTCTAAAGATATGTGAAGGACTGCTCTGGGAGGTAAGGATGAGGCCAAATGGGCAGGATCTAGGCTTCGTCCTCCCTCTGTAGACAGTGCCATTCTGATTTTATTGGATTCCTAAATATTGGTTTGACATGAATTTTGTATGAAAAAACAAATGGTCTTCTGCTTAAAAAGAATGTTGGAAAGCTACTTCTCCAGCTGTCTTACTTACAGTTGCAGCTCCAGATGTTCAAATTGGCCAATGTCTTACACATCTCACAATTAGCATGTGTTTTTCTGAAATGCTTACGTGACACTCAAGCAGCCATGTGGAGATCTCAGGAAGCTGCTGGAAATGTGAAACCCAAAGAAAAATCAAGGTTAAACCAAAGTGAGAATTTACACTATAAAAACAAATAGTATTATCCAGAAAGAATGTGTTTGAGTATGAAGAAAGTCAAGGAAAAATCTTGGGAAACCACTGCCTCTGAGGAATAAAAGAAAGGGAATCAGTAAGTGAAATGGATAAGGAAACAGTTAGTAGGCAGGAGACCAGGCCAATGTGTACATGTTAAGAGCCTATGTTTTGGCTAAAGGAAGCCCTGAGTTTAAAAGCCAGTTGTGCTCCTTACTTTACAGTTGTGTGCAAGCACTCACAACCAGTTTTCTCTGACTGTGGGAGTACTAGACCCTGTCTCGAAGGGTTGTTATGAGTAGTGAGACATAGACAAAACTTAAATGGAGTATGTGGCACATAGTTAAGTGTTAATAGACACTATTAAAGAATCCAGCTGCCAATGGAAGAGACTCAAGAGTCAAGGGTTCGATCCCTGGGTTGGGAAGATCCCCTGGAAGACGAAATGCAACCCACTCCAGTATTCTTGCCTGGAAATTTCCATGGACAGAGCAGCCTGGCAGGCTACACTAACTGAGCTCACACACAAATTTGTAATAGCCTGAGAGAATAGTGTTTCAAAAACCAAGAGGAGTGTCAAGAAATAGAGGTTGAAAATCAGTGTCTAAAGCCATAGATAAATGGAGCATAATGAAGATCAAGAAGAAATTAAAGGATTTTTTAGAATTTCACAGATAAAACTCACAGAATACCTTGAAGAGAATAGTAGAGGCAGAAGTCAAATTACAGTAAACTTTAAGCATGACTGAAAAGTGAGAATGTGATAGCAAGAATTGTAGATACATCTAAAAGATGTTTTTTGATGAAAAAAGAGAGAGGAAGGCAAAGTTGTTGAAGTTTTTATTTTGAGAATTAAATGTGATTGTGGAAGGGAAGGCATGAGACAAAAATGAATGAAGCAAGGCCATATGGGAAGTAGGATTACAAGTAGAGGAATTTTATTCCTTTTTTGGAGAAGAATAGGACAAGTGAAGATACAAATGTATATGTCCTCTTTAGAGATGTTGAGAGAGATCAAGGTGAGTTTCCATTTTTTACTGAAGCGTAATGATAATCTGCCAAAATTAAGTGTTTTGACATGAAAGATTAAAATTTTTTTTAAATTATATTAGTGCTATGGAAATAAGAGAATCAGCTACAGAGGGGTAAAAATGAAAATGTACTGCTTTGATGGCTTATGGTAAGTCATGAGGCATGAAGTGCAGCAGAATCAATAGCATGTAATGAACAGTGACTGGAAAATGGAATAGCATCCAATACATTTAAAAAATAAAATTAATATTCGAATAAACTAATTTCAAATAATTAGTATTCAAAATAAAGTAATATTAAAATAAAGCAATATTCAAATGAAGTATTCAGTTTGTTCCCTACTAAATGAAATTTTATAAACTCTTTCAGTTACTTTTAATTAGTAATGACTGTAAAAGAAATCATTGCCTTATGAAATCCCCTAAGTGTGATAACTATTAGAAATTATCTCTTTTAATATTTTCTTCTCAAGCTTTCTGGTTATTTTATTATTTTTCTTTCCCTGCCTTTCCTCCCCCAAAATGAGGAAGCATCTATATTATAATACATTTTATAGATGATGCTGAAGATGTTTGTGGTAATCAATAAGGTTTTATTTTTAAATATTATTTGTTTAAATCTCAATTCGTTACATTCTGTTGTGTTTTGTTTTAGAATATTTAGACCATTTTAACCTTTAGCACTGCCGTATTACAATGGACATTGGGAAGAAGGAGCAAACTTTCCAGTAACGACTTTCATTTGCTTTGCTTGCTCTCTGCTTATCTTTTTTGAATCTCACTTTTAAAAATTAAACGATACCGTCTTCATTTCTTTCCTGAGTCTCATTTATATTCTTGTTTCTGCCATGCTTGCAGTCATTTTCTTACTCTACCTCGCTCCAGATACAGTCAGAGCGTTGAACATCATCACAGGGATGGCAGGTATTTTTTTCTTACAATTGAGTCTGTTTGTAGAATTGCATGTGCCTGTCTATTGATATTAACTCACTTCTATTTTATATATATATATGTTTGTAGTTATTGATGAAATATTATCCTTGTAAAAAGTAGAAAATAAAGCATATATAAACAATTTAATTGTATTGGGCTGGGGTCATCTCTGTGATGATTCTAAAAATGTAATTCACCAGAAATTGCTTTTGAATCATTACATGGAAAAGTAGAATAACAATATTTTTAAAGATTAATACAGTTGACAGCTCATCTTCCTCTGGAGAGTTCATAATCAGATATCCAGACAGCACTAGTTGATAACAACCCACTTCTACCTCTCTCCAAATCAGCCTTTGAAAAATGCTTAGATTGAACAGAGGTTTATGAGGCTGAACTCAGGTTTACAGTTACTTTATCAAGGGTTTCTGTGATCTACTCATTGGTTATAGTAGATGAATCTGGATCCCTGGAGAATACTGAGTTTGTGAGAACATCCTTGTTCTTTTCTACTCTCCCACCATTCTCCTTGTATTGAAGAAAAATATAAATTGCCTGGCATTTAACAGAAAGGAGGATTACCTCTCTAGTTGTTCCCAGAAGGAAATCTAGGAGGGAAAGAAGGTCTCTAAAGCTTGCAATTTCTCAAGGCTAAACATAGCTGTAGGGATTTGAGCCAGTTCAGTGACAACATTTTGAGGCCCTGTAGGCAGAGAAAAGAACAGCAATGATAATGTGGTTGTGGGTTCAGCTATACAGATAGGGAATTAATGTGCTGTACTCACTCTCACTATAGTTTCAGAGTGATTTGGGTTCTTTGTGGCCACTTTTATCCTATTAGTTTAGTTAATTGAGAGTTGATAATGAAAGAGCTTAGAAAAAATAATTGAAACTAGTGGGTAAATACCTAAGATTGAATTCATTTAGACAAATATGGAAGGAAACATAAGAGATAGTATCAACAGTAAATTCCTAATAATTCAAGTTTTGTGATGTCTTTCTGTACGTGTATCTGAAATTTAGTGCCTTCAAGGCTACTATACGGTAGTGGTTATTGCTATGTTTTCTTTACATTTCTTAGTCTCTTTTTCTATTATTTTGCTTCAATACTAAATAGCTTTTGTTTTTTTATTGTTAGTGTTTGTCATCTTTCTTATTGCTGTATATTACTTTCAAACTCTTTTTTGGCTGCAATGGTTATACATTTATCTTACAAAAGTGTGAAAAATAGTTATATACCTATCCTTATAATTGGGTAAGACCTTTTTGAAGGTGGGTGGCATGAATGAGATATTATTGACTATGGAATTCTTATGCCGGTATCCTTCCACTTAAACATAAATTAAAATCATGCATCACATTAGTTTTTTTATGCCCTATGTTTTCCTTAGTTATCAATAAGTAGATTGCTTCATATTATTTATTCTTTCAGTGAACCGACATAGATAGAGCCAGTCCTTGAACAGCTCTAGGTTGATTATCAATTTCATATTCTTACTCATTTTCTCAACCTCAGCCTAGCTGGGCTATTTTGAAAGAGAGATTTCTGAATTGTCTTTTGTACCACAATTTAGTTTGTGGTCAGGGCCCACAATATCACTGATGTTTATATTAAAGGAAAACACAGGAAAATCAGTTTTAGAAAACAAATTGTCAAATAACTTACTCTAAGATTTGTTGTCACTTAAATGATTCAAATTTGTGAGTCTAGTGTATACTTACTCTGGAAAAATTGGATAGACATTGTAAGAATGCAGTTCTTTAGTTGCTTTCAATAATATTATCTTTTATTATTATTAGTTTGATTCATACAAAAGCATGTCTGCATGTTTCAAAGCATAGTAGTAAAATAAACATTTAGGAATCTACTACCCATACCAAGAACCAGAATATATAGTTAATATTCCTTCATCTACCTCTAGGCTTCTTGCCTATTGCATTCCTATTGTATTCCACAGAAATAGTAAAGGCTGTATTGAATTTTCAGCTTAACATTTCCTTCATTTGTTTTTTGTTTTTTTTTTAAGTGACTTTGATCATTGATTTCTCTCTCCTAACTTTCTGAGTTACTTAGTTCTTCTGATTCCCATTTTAGTCCACTATGAGATTCTGGGGATTATTGAAGATACAAAAACTCTTCTAGTCAGCTATCCCTTCTCCTTTATTTATTACCATAATGTTTAATGCATCTTGTTTAACCCCTGTACTTTTGTACATATTGCAGCTGAACACAGCCATGCATTTCCCTTACATGTTGATATCATCTGTTGACTTCTTGATTATACTATTTTATTTACTGAAGATTTTAGCATGTGGCTTTAGTCTCCCTCTTTATCATAATTCCTGCCATGTACCTGAATGATGTTGTGTGTGTGTGCACTCAGTCATGTCCAACACTTCTCAACCCCATGGACTGTAATCCGCCAGGCTTCTCTGTCCTTGGGATTCTTCAGGCAAGAATCCTGGAGTAGTTTTCCATTTCCTTCTCCTGGCAATGTTAGCATTCACCTGAATGATCTATTTAACACCCACTCACTTCCTGGAGTATCTCAAATTGGAGTTAGTGAGCTTTACTCTCAGTTCTGCTTTAGTTACTCACTCCCATGGCCATGCTCTGAATATTATCATCACTTGAAACTGTTCTACCTGTGAAATTTTTTTTAAATTAATTTTTTATATAACTTTTAAAGATTACTTTCCATTTATAGTTATTGCAAATGCTTCAGTCTTGGACAATAACTACACATGGTTCTTTCTTATTCTTTCACTGAGTTACTGTTAACTCGCTGATTCTTTTATCCACTCTGTTTTTATCCACCCTTTACCTTTCCCAATTTGCCTCCACTTTACTTACATATTTGGAGGTTGAATCCTTTCTTGGAAACATCCTCAGTTCAGTTGCCTTGCTTCATTGTTCTTCTTTTACATTTTTGACGAAGTCCAAGTCTGGAGTAATCTCTTTCTTGACAGATGGTTTTGATCTAAATTATCCAAGTTCTCTCTAATTACCTACTGAAGAAAAAAATGACTGAACATCCAAAGGAAAAGTGACCTCTTTATTGAGGATTGTGAAAAGAATAAAAAGAAATTGGCACCAACTTTCTAAGCATTCAGTTTCCCAGTCTATATTTCAAGGTGGCATTTACTGTCATGGTCTGGGAATTCCCCTTCTGTGAATAAATATGTGTTAATAGTTCCAAGTGGACCACTGTTTGGCTATATAAAATCTGGAATTTTCTGAATGGAATAAATGTATAATAGTTAACTCAACATGGCATCCTCAATATGTGAAGAATCAGAACCACTGGCCTCTCTACTTCACATTTGTAAAATAAGATATTATGTATGCTGTCTCTTCGGAGAAGGCAATGGCACCCCACTCCAGTACTCTTGCCTGGAAAATCCCATGGACGGAGGAGCCTGGTAGGCTGCAGCCCATGGGGTCTCAAAGAGTCAGACACGACTGAGCGATTTCACTTTCACTTTTCACTTTCATTCATGCATTGGAGAAGGAAATGGCAACCCACTCCAGTGTTCTTGCCTGGAGAATCCCAGGGACGGGGGAGCCTGGTGGGCTTTCGTCTATGGGGTCTCACAGAGTCGGACACGACTGAAGCGACTTAGCAGCAGCAGCAGCAGCATGCTGTCTCTTTGGAACAGATGAATAGAAGCTTAATGTTTGCTAAACTTCTTTTATATCACTTCAGGGAACAAATATTTAACTAATATTAGGGATCACGACTTTTTTCCTCTGGACAAGTTACACTGACCAGGGCAAAATTATCTTTGATCATTGCATATTTTAAAACACATTCAAAATTTAAACAAACATATTTGGAATGGATATCATGTTACCTTTTACTGATATCCCTCTAAGATATATCCTTTATTTCAATAAATATATCTTTTATGTTTTAAAATCTATCCTCATATCTTACTTTCCCCCCAAGTATTTATCTTTACTTAAAGCTATACATGGGGTTTCCCAGGTGGTGCAAGTGGTAAAGAACCCACCTACGAATGCAGGAGATGTAAGAGATGCAAGTTCAACCCCTGGACTGGGAAGATTCCCTGGAGGAGGGCATGGCAATGCACTCCAGTATTCTTGCCTAGAGACTCCCATGGGCAGAAGAACCTGGTGGGCTACGGTCCATGGAATCACAAAGAGTCAGAATCAGACACGACTGAAGTGATGTAGCATGCACACATGCAAAGCTACATAGCATATTAAGGAACTACTAACATTGATGGTGGACATGGCATTTTGCATAAAGATGTGATGGAGGAGATAATAGGTGGGCTATATCTTAAAGGAAGAATTAGAAATATTTAGGTAGAGTAAGGTAGGATCTTGGTGAAATTTTAAAGAAATGTATGAGCAAAGTTGGGCTTCCCAACCTGCCTGCCAGTGCAGGAGACAAAAGAGACATAGATTCGATCCCTGGGTTGGGAAGATCCCCTGGAAGAGGGCATGGAAACCCACTCCAGTATTCTTGCCTGGAGAATCCCATGGACAGAGGAGCCTGGCGGGCTACAGTCCATAGAGTTGCAAAGGGTCGGACACGACTGAAGCAATTTAGCATGCATGTATGCATAAGCAAAATTACTGGAGTAATAAACACTGTGTTTTAGTGCTGTTGGAGCATTCACTACAAGGCAGGGAATAGCAAGGGATGAATCTGTAATGATAAAGATAGTCCCGATTATGAATAATCTTGTATCCTCTGTTAAGGAACTTAAATCTAAGACTGTGATAGAAGCGCTTTGAAGAGTTTTAGTTTCAGGATGGCTGTAGTACATTTATTCACTCTAGAGACTATGGGGATGGTTGATGAGAGAAAAGTGTATGAAAAAGAAAAACACATACTGAGGTATTTGCCTTGGTCTAGGAAATGGCAACCCACTCCAGTGTTCTTGCCTGGAGAATCCCAGGGACGGGGAAGCCTGGTGGGCTGCCATCTATGGGGTCGCACAGAGTTGGACACGACTGAAGCGACTTAGCAGCAGCAGCAGCAGCAGCAGCAGCAGCAGGACAACAAAAGCTCTTTGAGGGTCTGAACTAAGTAAGGTAGTGGCTGGAGAGATAAATGATGAGAGCCAATCAATTAAATTCAATATTACCTGGTAAATAATCAGATTTGGATGTTGAGGGGAAGCCAAGAGTCAAGAAACATTCCAGTTTTATTGGCTGAGTAACTGGGTGCATGTGGTACCTTAACAGAGATGGGGGAATTGTTCGGAGAGGAATCAGTTTAGTTGAGAGACAAGTTCGGTTTTAGAATTATTGAGAAGGGTGGGGGAAGCTTCTAGCAAGAAGTAAATTAAATAATTTTAAAGCTTAAAGAAGTTTAGGCTATGTATAATCATTTAGGAGTAAATTTACTACTCGTGGAAAGTAGCTACAAAAATGAAAGTGAAATCAGCCAGAGATACTACCCATCAAATGAAGGCCCAGGAGTTTTCCTCTGCCATGGAAAATTGACAGAGAAAGAGAAGCTTCTGAAGGACATAGTGATGGAAGAATAGAAAAGTAAGAAGAACAGAGCTTAAAAAAATAATTTGAAGAAGGAAGAGATAATATCAACAGTAAAAATAAATGAAAGTAAAGGTATATGAAAAATACCATTAGATTTGTCAAGGAAGAAGTCATTGATGATTCCAACTCAGGTGATTTTGGAAAGATGATGAGAGGAGAAAAGCAGATTGCAGGGCCTGAGGCATGATTGGGGGATAATAAATACATCATGTGATTGGAAGATAATAAATACATCAAAGGAGTGTGGAGAAATATTGGGTAGGGGCATATGATGTCAGACTAGGTTTCTTTCTTTCAGAGTAAGAAATACATCTTATGTTATAGGCTTGGAGGAAAAAATCCTTTGGGGAAAAAAGAATAGGTTGAAAAAAGGGAAAAAGAAAGGATGACTAGAAGAAAAGTCTTAGAGCAGTGTGTGGGGCTAACCACACAGATGGAGTTTCTAAATATAAAAAGTTCTTATTTACCATTGAGACAGGAGGGAAATAGATGACAGAGTTGGAACTAAGTAAATTTTTAAAGGATGTTAATCGAAGGTAATTATATTTGATAACCTCAATTTTGTTGCTGCTATAATTGAGATTATATGGTTATTTTTGAGACAAATTCCCGAAGGTTGAATATGATGTTTAATTGAAAATGAGAAAGTTTTAATATTCATTGTATAAAAACTGATGGGAACTGATTAAATATAAGTAGAAAAATTGCTAATGATACCACCACAGCAGATGTTAGAAACTATGAATTTGCAAAGTGCTAATGCTCAAACTACCCCACAATTGCACTCATCTCACACGCTAGTAAAGTAATGCTCAAAATTCTCCAAGCCAGGCTTCAGCAATACGTGAACCGTGAACTTCCAGATGTTCAAGCTGGTTTTAAAAAAGGCAGAGGAACCAGAGATCAAATTGCCAACATCTGTGGATCATCGAAAAAGCAAGAGAGTTCCAGGAGAACATCTACTTCTGCTTTATTGACTATGCCAAAGCCTAGGATCACAATAAACTGTGGAAAATTCTGAAAGAGATGGGAATACCAGACCACCTGACCTGTCTCTTGAGAAACCTGTATGCAGGTCAGCAAGCAACAGTTAGAACTGGACATGGAACAACAGACTGGTTCCAAATAGGAAAAGGAGTATGTCAAGGCTGTATATTGTCACCCTGCTTATTTAACTTATACACAGAGTACATCATGAGAAACGCTGGTCTGGAAGAAGCACAAGCTGGAATCAAGATTGCCGGGAGAAATATCAATCACCTCAGATATGCAGATGACACCACCCTTATGGCAGAAAGTGAAGAGGAACTGAAAAGCCTCTTGATGAAAGTGAAAGAGGAGAGTGAAAAAGTTGGCTTAAAGCTCAACATTCAGAAAACAAAGATCATGGCATCTGGTCCCATCACTTCATGAAAAATAGATGTGGAAACAGTGTCAGACTTTATCTTTTGGGGCTCCAAAATCACTGCAGATGGTGACTGCAGCCATGAAATTAAAAGACACTTACTCCTTGGAAGAAAAGTTGTGACCAACCTAGATAGCATATTGAAAAGCAGAGACATTACTTTGCCAACAAAGGTCCATCTAGTCAAGGCTATGGTTTTTCCAGTGGTCATGTATGGATGTGAGAGTTGGACTGTGAAGAAAGCTGAGCACCGAGGAATTGATGCTTTTGAACTGTGGTGTTGGAGAAGACTCTTGAGAGTCCCTTGGACGGCAAGGAGATCCAACCAGTCCATTCTAAAGGAGATCAACCCTGGGTGTTCTTTGGAAGGAATGATGCTAAAGCTGAAACTCCAGTACTTTGGCCACCTCATGCGAAGAGTTGACTCATTGGAAAAGACTCTGATGCTGGGAGGGATTGGGGGCAGGAGGAGAAAGGGACGACGGAGGATGAGATGGCTGGATGGCATCACTGACTCGATGGATGTGAGTCTGAGTAAACTCCAGGAGCTGGTGATAGACAGGGAGGCCTGGCGTGCTGCGATTCATGGGGTTGCAAAGAGTCGGACACGACTGAACTGAACTGAACTGAACCTGTATGAATGCATGCTTTGCTTAAGAAATATCCAGTTGCCTAAATATAGAAAAATCATTATGGCATTGAACCAATTTTAGGGTTTTGATGACTGTTTGGAAGATTTGGGATAGAAGGGAATCTGTTGTTATAGAAATGGTTCAGATGATCAATCATAGAGTCTAAGATGGGTAAGGAAGGAAGAAAAGTAAAGAGGTACTATATTCTGACAGAAATTGGTAGGTTCATGGAATGAAGTGTCAAATGGAGATCAAGAAAAGTGGAAGTGAGATTATAAAACACCTGAAATAATTAATGATTGTCATCAGTTTGATATTAGAGTTTAGTATTTTAGGGTTTGACTAGTTTCACTGGATTCTAAGATTCACCGTATTTCCCCAGAAAGGAGTGCTGATGCAGGGGAAAAGTGAGGCTTATTGACATTTCAAAGAATTATGGTTCAAGATTATTGAACGATTTCCTGCATGTACATTGAAATCTCCTGGAATCACCATAGAATTTATCTAAAGAAAATGGCTGATAAAAATTCCCCAAATAATCAATGACTAAGGGATATTGACAGGAAGTTGATAGTTATTAGCGACCTGAGTTAATAATGGATCTTACAGCCAAGTGGCATCCTTGATAGAAATAAGGACATGTATATTACAGTGGAAGAACATGGCCAGAGTGTCTCCAGGGAGCCAGTCTCTCCTGAATCCATGGACTATGAAATGTGAAAGAATAAGTAGCTTCTGCAGGTGAGAGTTACCCTGGAAGGAGAATCTGCAGGGTTGAGCTAAGTGCTATTTGAGATAGGGATATGCAGAAACTATTCTGCAGAAAAGCTGATGACATAAGGAAGTTAGTTAACAATAGATGAAGATTCTTGAAAATACAGCTAAGAGAATAAAGAAAATTAAAATGGTACGGAAGATAATAGAGGAAATGAAGAATTTAGAAGAAGCTGTCAAGGGACAACTGGGCTTTCTCTGTACTTGATACTAAGAATTATACAAATAAGATGCTTAAATAGAAGTGATGTACCTAAGACATCTAAATGTATCCTAAGTTGTTTTGGTGCCAGAATGGAGTAAGGTTCTGGGAAGGGTCTGACTTGGGGCTAGAGTAGTACTGTGAAATGCCATCACGTTTGGAGAGAGGCAGCGAGTGGTCTTATCTTAAGGTATTTGGGGTCATGATGAGGACCCAAGTCAGAGAAAGCATTCTCACAAAACTCAAAAAAGGGCTTCCCTGGTGACTCAGAAAGTAAAGAATCTGCCTGCAGTGCAAGAGACCCACGTTGAATCCCTAGATTGGGAAGATCCCCTGGAGAAGAGAATGGCTACCCACTCCAGTTTTTTTGGCTGGAGAATTACATGAACAGAGGAGCTTGGTGGGCTATAGTCCATGGGGTCACAGAGAGTCAAACATGACTGAACGAGTAACACTTTCACACTTTTTTCTCACAAAACTAGTGGAGTCACAGGAGGATGAGATTCTTGTGTGAAATACAGAGTGTTTTCCCGTAGATGCCCTGAGAAGTAGTACTGAGAACCCTTAATGAATTTGATCAAATCCAACTAATTCACACTTCCTGATCTACCTCCTCATCTTTTTGCCATAATTTCTTTGCATTGTTACCAACTTTCTCCTTTCCTCTTAGAAGCCTGTCTAAGAGGAAAGTGATCTTCTATTACATTACAAGTAATCTATTTGTGTTTCTGACTATAACTATTCTTAATTTCTCTGAAATTTACTTCTGTTAATTATGTCTTATTTCTCTTACATTTCAGTCTTTCTTATTTTACTCATTTTGTTTTTCCTCAAATTGTTGTTAAAGAGACATGTTGATATCTCCTTAATAGTATATCTTCTTTCTAATCTGCCACACCTTCAAGCTCCCTAGAGAATGGTTGATTTCTCTCTCTTACTTAGGTCATGTTTCTTGACTATGTATTTTCACATATGCTTTCCCCGCTTCTTCATCAGCTGCTGCTGCTAAGTAGCTTCAGTTGTGTCCGACTCTGTGGGACCCCATAGACAGCAGCCCACCAGGCTCCCCTGTCCCTGGGATTCTCCAGGCAAGAACACTGGAGTGGGTTGCCATTTCCTTCTCCAATGCATGACAGTGAAAAGTGAAAAGGAAGTCTCTCAGTCATGTCCGACTCTTCGTGACCCCATGGACTGCAGCCCACCAGGCTCCTCCGTCCATGGGATTTTCCAGGCAAGAGTACTGGAGTGGGGTGCCTTCACCTTCTCCGCTTCATCAGCTACCAAGCTTTAACCCTCTACAGTTTGACATCTATTTCCAGCAATTTGTTTTAAATGATTTTTTCCATGGTTATCATTTGCTGTATCTTTTTACACTTTTATCCTTGTTATGTCCTTGTGTCTGCCATTATTAATCTTTTTAGCCTCTCTAATACAGTAACTCTCCTGATTCTCGTTCTACCCCTTGACTGCTCTTCTGTTTCCTTCACTTTATTCCTACTTCTCACGTTCTCAACTTCTTGACCGTATGTTATCCTACATTCTGTCATCTTTATGACTTTGTCCAGAACTTCTAATACCTAGTATAATGCCTGGCACATGACATGCATACAATAAATACCTTTAAAAGAATTAGTGAATCAATGAACAGTGAAGTATTAATATAGTACAGTGACTTCTCAAACTATCAGATTTCTTTATCTGACATATCTATAGAAGAGTATCATTGCAACACTTCACAAATTTAGGTCCAAACCTGAAGTTAGGCTCCTTCTTCTCAAGAATTCTTCTATTTCTGTTAATATATCATCATTTCATTTTAGAAGCTGGGAATATCAGCTTCTTTCTTTATTCATTTCTTTCACTTAATTCATATGGCAATTTGCCAAGCATTACATGTAGGGAAAACTCTATCCTTGCTTCCAAAGAAGTTAATAGGCTTTAGAACCAAGAAAGAGCAATTCAAATTCCATCTCAAAAAATAACAAATTGTGTGACTTTTATCAAGTTTCTGTGAGCTTTAGTTTGCTTATTTCAAAAATGTGAGAGATTGACCCACTGTCAAGCAGCAGCAGCAGCAGCAAGAAACAAAGCAATCAACAGAGTCAAACTCAGAGATGCACAGATGTTGGGAATATAAGGCAGGGAATTTAAAATAATAATTTCTGAGATTCCTTCTAGCCCTAAAATTATGTTTGTATAATTCCATATATTGTACATTGTGGTTTATTTTTCTCATCCATGCCTTCTTCTGTTTCCAACCTTTTTCTACAAGTCAGCCTCTTCCTACTCTAATTTATTCCATATGTTACCCCTGAAGACATCTTCTTAATTCATTACTTAAATATTACCTTTGTTCAGAACTTTTTGGTCAGTCATTGAAAATTAAACCATATCTTAACCTTTTAACTAGACATTTAAGATCTGTATAAACTAACTTCAAACTTTCCAACATTTTGCCATATTCTAATTTCTATAATTTCTGACATTTCCATTTGATTAGTGTTTCCTGTCCAACCAGATTTATTGACCATAAGAAAATTCTATATACAAAGTAATCTAGACCTGTTGCTTCAAAGCAAAATCTTTTTTGTATTAATATTTTGATAGGTCATCCCATAAAATGTTGAAAGGTGCTTACTGTAAAGCTAATAGAAAAATGTTCAATGCATATTAAATGAAAGGCCTAACTACTGAACTTTAAAAACTCTTTAAGATAATTAACAAAGGCAGTCTGTAGTCCTATGATAGGCTGCTGGAGAACTGATTGATACAAAATATCAGGAGGTCATTTTGTGCAACAGCATTGTGATGCTGATGTTTTCTGGATAATGATACTCCCATTGTCTGATTCTAGACACACCACAGGAATACCAGTGGGGTCAGAGGTGAGCTTAGCTGCTTGCTGGGCTAGGCTGCTTATCTGACTAGGTCTCACAGCAAGCCAGGTTAAATCTTTGTGAATCTGTGAGCAGGACTCCATCAATGGATGGATCCTTCACTGTGCCCTTCAAGTGCTACTCCAAAGTCACCTCCAACTGCCCACGGTCTGCCAGGCCCAGGACCCCACAGCACATCATATCCTTCTTCACCACAGGTCTACCATTTGATTTCTTACAGTCTTCATCTATCTGCTGATATTTCTCTAGCTTTTCATGCAAGAGATATTCTCCATCTTTTCTAAGATAGTCTTTAACACACCAGTCATACAATATTTTAAATTCCCTGCCTGATAGTCCCAACATCTGTGGATATCTGAGTTTGACTCTGTTGATGGCTTTGTTTCTTGACAGTGGGCCTTGTTTTTCTTGCTTGTTGGTGTCTCCAGTAATTTTTTTTTTGACTGTTAGACATCATATCATGACTGACAAAGAGGATTATGCTTGAAAATGTGCACACCTCTTGTTCTGTGTGTGTGTCTGTGTATTTGGGAGGGGATGAATCAGTCTTCTAATCACTATTCTATGTGATTTGAACTAACATTATGAAGTAGCAGTGAAGGGCAGCAAGCACCAGTGTATATGAGGAACTTCCACTATCCATGTAAAACTAGCAAAACAAAAGGAATGCTAGTGAATTGTTCAAAGCTGACCTATGAATGTGTTGAACACGACACTCAGATATTCTCGAGTAAGGACTATGCCTTATCACATTTACTCCTATCAAACAATATCAATTCATAATTTGGTTCTTCAGAGATACAACTTTAGTTCAGTTCAGTTGCTCAGTTGTGTCCGACTCTTTGTGACCCCTGTGGACTGCAGCACACCTCGTGTCTGACTCCTTGTGACCCCCATGGACTGCAGCACACCAGGCCTCCCGTCCATCACCAACTCCTGGAGCCTATTCAAGCTCCTGTCCATTGAGTCGGTGATGCCATCCAACCGTCTGATCCTCTGCCGTCCCCTTCTCCTCCCGCCTTCAATCTTTCCCAACATCAGGATCTTTTCAAATGAGTCAGTTCTTCATATCAGGTGGTCAAAGTATTGGAGTTTCAGCTTTAGCGTCAGTCCTTCCAATGAATTCAGGACTGATTTCCTTTAGGACGGACTGATTGGATATCCTTGCAGTCCAAGGGAGTCTTCTCCAACACCACAGTTCAAAAGCATCAATTCTTCAGCGCTCAGCTTTCTTTATAGTCCAACTTTCAAGACCCACTTTCCCCCTCAATCAGTCTCTGCCATCAGGAAGCTTCTATAAGCCTCTTATCCTTCTCCATCAGAGGGCAAACAGACTGAAAACCACAATCACAGAAAATTAACCAATCTTATCACGTGGACCACAGCCTTGTCTAACTCAGTGAAGCTATGAGCCATGCCATGTAGGGCCACCCAAGACGGACAGGTCATGGAGAGTTCTGACAAAACATGGCCACTGGAGAAAGGAATGGTAAACCACTTCAGTATTCTTGCTTTGAAAACCCCATGAACAATATGAAAACTGAAAAATATAGGACACTGAAAGATGAACTCCCCAGGTCAGTAGGTGCCCAGTATGCTACTGGAAATCAGTGGAGAAATAACTCCAGAAAGAAAGAAGAGATGGAGCCAAAGCAAAAACAGCACCCAGTTGTGGATGTGACCGGTGATGGAAGTAAAGTCCAATGCTATAAAAAACAATATTGCTTAGGAACATGGAATGATAGGTCCATGAATCAAAGCGAATTGGAAGTAATCAAATGGGAGATGGCAAGAGTGAACATCAACATTTTAGGAATCAGTGAACTAAAATGGACTGGAATGGGTGAATTTAACTCAGATGACCATTATGCATCTTTAAAAAGTTTGTTATTTTATGGACTCTTTGAGGACCTAGGAAAGGAAACCATAGGGCTAATACCTTGACAAAATAGCTTGAATTTCTTACAGTTGACAAAACACTTTTAATACTTCACCATCCACTGAAAATAAAATTATTTAGTACAATAAGAATATTGTAGATGGAACGTGATAATCTCTCAAGACTTTAAAAATACATATTTTAAAGATGTATTAATTCACTGTGTGTTTAATTGTTCCTGAGTAAATAACCTTGCTTGTTTGTGGTTTTGTTTCTGTTGTTTTTTAAAGTAAAAATTAAGTGACAGTGAGAATTATAACTATGAATACTTATTTAAATACTCAAAACATCCTCAAACATTTATATTTTATATGTTTTTGCGTGTGCATGTTTACTAATATATCTTTATTGTTCAGTATTGTATTTGTCCCTAGTTTTCTTAAGAAAATTGCGATAATCTTTTCTTCTTGCTATTTACAATAATGACTGTTTTATGATAATACTTCTGTAGATAAAGGACCATTTTATTTTTATGATAAAAATAAGTTTATGAGTAATAGTAACATGTTTTTCTACATTAAAGTGTCTTGTTTTTTTCCCCATCAATATGTGTATTATTACCATTTTTACATGTTAGATTGTTATTAAGTTGGCTGACTCTAGATATTACTGTTATTTTTTATAACCTCATCTACTTTTAACTAACATACATATTTAATGTTTAATTGAACAGAAATGTTCTGATATAAAAAATCTATCATGTCCAAGGAAAATTTAATCTATCTTCCACCAAAATAATAAAATATTTCTATTTATACACATGATACAAATATTCAGAAATATTCATTTATTACCATGGTATTTTGGGTCTTCCAATTCTCTTAACTCTGGGAGCAATGCTAAAATATATAAACTGGGTTTTAAAAGGTTAAACTTATACATCGCACAATATGATGTACCAGAAAATTATAGAGTTTAATTATATAATTGCTTTAAATTACTTGATATATTATACAGCATGTAACATATTAATTACCCTATATCTCATTTTTAAATTCTACAATGTGCTTGTTTCTTCCTTCAATTATGTAGTTAATGCTTAGAAAATCTCTACACATTGAAGGTGTTTAATGAAAAGTATAATGCTGCTGCTGTTAATCAGCTTGCTATATTATGTAATACAGATTTATGAAAGTCATGTCTTGCTCCAAATCTGAGATTATACTTTTTGTCCTTCGGAGATATCTCCAAATTTTTTTTTTTTAATATTAGGATTTCGACCTTACAAGGAAATTATTTCCTTATAAAGAAGAAAAATAATTCCTAAATAGCTTTACTTTGTGTAAGCCTATGAGAAAGAAACCCTATTACATTTACTTACCACATCTTTACAATATAAATATAAAATAAATCTGTCTGATTTAACATAGATTCTAAGGCCTGAGTTATGTCCTAGGACAATTTTCATTGATATCTGAACAATACTTTGAAGCATTGTGCAGTTTGTTTTTCATTGTTTTAGTAATCTTGGTATTTTTTTTTATCATACTTAAGAGATAGTCTACATCGAGTTTATGTTGATCTGGAATTGCATTATTGCAATGGTTGAATATAAATGAAAGAAAATGCTCACTGGCCTATGCTTCTCTGTGACACTGCATAACTCCATGTACTTGGAGACTGGGAGAAATAAGTGACAAGGATGGTGAAATAAGTAGACAGCTGTGCCAAATACTTGAAAATTTAAAAAAATTTTTAAGAGCAACTATATGAGTGGGAAAATGATTGAAAATGGACAACTTTGCTAGATAATTATAAAATTATTTTCCCCTTAGAAATCAAAATCTGCACATACTATTAAATGATTTTAAAGCTGACTTGATACAATACAAGGTCTTGTTACAATACTGTCAGTCAACATGAATTAGCTTCAGCTGTGGAGGATCCTGTGCAAATGCTTGCAGTTTAGAATAGTAGTCACTAAATAAGCAGAACTATATCCATATCTATCCAGGTAAATGGCACATAGAAACTCTAAGAAACTCTAAACTATTTTAAGCATATATACCAGAAAATGTAAACTAAAAATAGAGTTATGACAGATATTAAATCACTTTTATAAGATAATCAAATTATTAACCTAACAAAAATTTAAATTTACAGGTGAGAGTTTCCTGGTGTTTTATATGGCTTGCTTTCGGGCAATCTTATAAAATCTGTGTCTACCCTTTTTCAAATAATATTTTGAAATGCAGAAAGTAAAATAAATAGGTAGGGTTACAAAGGAAACTATTTATATTGAAATACAGACCCCAAATTCAGAAACCCAGGTAGGCACTAAAATACTTTATGCCTTGCAAATGGTCATTCAACATGATGGTAAATCATCTACCTACAATGCAGGAGACCTGGGTTTGATCCCTGAGTCAGGAAGATCCTCTGGAGAAGGAAATGGCAACCCACTCTGGTACTGTTGCCTGGAGAATCCTGTGGACAGAGGAGCCTGGTGGGCTGCATTCCGTGGAGTCGCAAAGAGTCGGACATGACTGAGTGACTTCACTTTCACTTTCACCATAAAATGAAAACTCACTATTGCACTCACCTCACATGCTAGTAAAGTAATGCTCAAAATTCTCCAAGCCAGGCTTCAGCAATATGTGACCCGTGAACTTCCTGATGTTCAAGCTGGTTTTAGAAAAGGCAGAGGAATCAGAGATCAAATTGCCAACATCCGCTGGATTATAGAAAAAGCAAGAGAGTTCCAGAAAAACATCTATTTCTGCTTTATTGACTATGCCAAAGCCTTTGACTGTGTAGATCACAATAAACTGTGGAAAATTCTGAAAGAAATGGGAATACCAGACCACCTGATCTGCCTCTTGAGAAATTTGTATGCAGGTCAGGAAGCAACAGTTAGAACTGGACATGGAACAACAGACTGGTTCCAAATAGGAAAAGGAGTTTGTCAAGGCTGTATATTGTCACCCTGTTTATTTAACTTATACACAGAGTACATCATGAGAAACGCTGGACTGGAAGAAACACAAACTGGAATCAAGATTACTGGGAGAAGTATCAATCACCTCAGATATGCAGATGACACCACCCTTATGGCAGAAAGTGAAGAGGAACTCAAAAGCCTCTTGATGAAAGTGAAAGTGGCTTAAAGCTCAACATTCAGAAAACGAAGATCATGGCATCTGGTCCCACCACTTCATGGGAAATAGATGGGGAAACAGTGGAAACAGTGTCAGACTTTATTTTTCTGGGCTCCAAAATCACTGCAGATGGTGACTGCAGCCATGAAATTAAAAGACACTTACTCCTTGAAGGGAAAGTTATGACCAACCTAGATAGCATATTCAAAAGCAGAGACATTACCTTGCCAACAAAGGTTCATCTAGTCAAGGCTATGGTTTTTCTAGTGGTCATGTATGGATGTGAGAGTTGGACTGTGAAGAAGGCTGAGCGCCGAAGAATTGATGCTTTTGAACTGTGGTGTTGGAGAAGACTCTTGAGAGACCCTTGGACTGCAAGGAGATCCAACCAGTCCATTCTGAAGGAGATCAGCCCTGGGATTTCTTTGGAAGAAATGATGCTAAAGCTGAAGCTCCAGTACTTTGGCCACCTCATGCGAAGAGTTGACTCATTGGAGAAGACTCTGATGCTGGGAGGGGTTGGGGGTAGGAAGAGAAGGGGACGACAGAGGATGAGATGGCTGGATGGCATCGCTGACTCGATGGACGTGAGTCTGAGTGAACTTTGGGAGTTGGTGATGGACAGGGAGGCCTAGCGTGCTGCGATTCATGGGGCCGCAAAGAGTCGGACACGACTGAGCGACTGATCTGATCTGATCTGTCGAGTTTTATATCTCAATCCCTTAGAAAACCTACCATGAAAGTGGGTATTATATATGAGACTTAACCATTGCTGCTTTCAGTTTTCTCAGCAATAATCTTAGTTCTCACCTAGTAAGACGTATTTTTAGCCATTTGTGGAAATAGAAGTCTATCTTGACCTTCTACTGTGTTATCAAAGTTTAAAATATGATGATTTTCCCCTTTCTTAATTGTGGTGGAGCATGTCAATACATTTCTAACTTCTACCATGGTTCTTTTCATGTTTCACTTATTAAACATTTTTATTTTTTATGGAAATCATAATTCATACTTTTGATGAATATGGTGAGAAAAATATAAGCAAAATTTAAAACACTGATTATAGCTTCATACAACTTTTTACTAAAGAGTTTTTTTTAAGGCATATTTCCTAAAGAGTGACTTCTTTATTAATATTTTAAAGATAATAGTATTCTTTTAAGGACATGGAATGTAGCAACACATTTGAAATAATTCTCTAGATTTCACTCACAATTATATATTTCAATCATTAAAATATAGTGTCAAAGATGTGAAATTGTATATTCTAATATTTCAGTTTCCACTTGGAAAAATTGCCTAATGAAATCAGAATAAATTAGATTTTGCATAATACATGTTATTTAATGAAATAAATTATTGTTATTTTCAGATAATAAGAAATATGAAAATAATGTAAAGATTGGTATTTTCAAAACTAGGTTTAAGGAATCTAAGATACATATTAATATATATTTAGGCTTCCAAGGTGGCACTAGTGGTAAAGAACCCACCTGCCAGTGCAGAAGGCATAGAACCATGAGTTCGATCCCTGGATCAGGAAGGTCCCCTAGCGGAGAGCATGGCAACCCACTCCAGTACTCTTGCCTGGAGAATCCCATGGACAGAGAAGCCTGGCAGGCTACAGTCTAAGGGTCACAAAGAGTCGGACATGACTGAAGCGGATTAGCACGCATGCAGTATATAAATATATTGTGTTGAAGATATACAAAGATATGTATACTAACAACATTTGATAGACATTGAGCATTTTTATTTCTAAAGAGAAGTGTTCTCTCTAAAATAGTCTTTCAGGAAGAAAAAATAGAATTATGATTTCTTACCCTGTCAAATTGCCTTTTCATTTCTCTCTTTGATAAGTAATTGAATATTGTGTATGTATTTACACAGCTTTTTTGACATATTTGGATATACATATAAAAATACTAAACTTATCTTAAGAAATCAATCATATTATAGTACATGAACATAAAACTAGTTTAAAAATCTTTTGCCTTCATGTTACCATATGAATATAAAGTGTAAGATAATCACAAAATATGTTATAGAGTAAATCTATTATTCAGTTCCTAAAGTCATAAGTCTAAATATCTAAGTGAAAGTTGCTCAGTCATGTCCGACTCTTTGCGACCCTATGGACTATATAGTCCATGGAATTCTCCAGGCCAGAATACTGGAGTGGGTAACCTTTCCCTTCTCCAGGAGATCTTCCCAACCCAGGGATTGAACCTAGGTCTCCTGCATTGCAGGTGGATTCTTTACCAGCTGAACCACAAGGGAAGCCCAAGAATACTGGAGTGGGTAGCCTATCCCTTCTCCAGCAGATCTTCCCAACCCAGGAATCAAACTGGGGTCTCCTGCATTGCAGGCAGATTCTTTACCAATTGAGCTGTCAGGGAAGCCTAATCTAATATCTGCTGGTCCAAAATTGTATGCCATGTAATGAATTACATTTGGAAAATTGTGTCCTTTATATTATTTTTCTTTAAGCACTTGCAGTTTTCATTATCAAAAATAAGATCGAGAGAATTTGTAGGTAAAGTGGAAGTCGTTAGTACATTAGTCTTGAGGGATACTAAAGCTTTCTTTGGTGTTTATAATATATAAGCATTTCCAATACTGTTGTTACAACTATATGGGGAGGTAATAGTTTTTTTGAGGTATACTTTGGAGTTCTAGAATCAAAACTACTGTTTTGGGGGCTATTCTGCAGATCGTGGGTTGATCTTAGGAAACATTTACAAATTGCATGTTGGATGTAAAAGCATTATGCTAGACTCCAGGGATACAAAAATTAGTGCTGATAGCTTGCTTAAGTATACTTCTTTAAAGAAGGCTTAAATTTTGATGTTGGATTTATTTCTCATCAAAGAAATCACATTGTTTCAGACTGTTATTATTTCAGTCAATTAATGCTCATTCTGAATTGCATTGGTTGGCATTGTTAAAGTGTGATGAGATAAACGATGTAGAATGGTTGGTGTACCCGTTTCCTGAAGAATGATTTTTCTTGTGGACTATGTTTGAATATGGCTACAGACTGCAAAGTTGCACTGTTTTCTCATAACATTTGGATTCAGTCATTTGAACGTTCAGATGTATCAGTATACTACAATTGTGCTGAAAGCCTTTTTAAATTTTACTTGGTATACTGTTTATTAGTATAAACAGCCTTAGCAGCTTGAGAATTAGTGCCTTTATGGTTTTCTTTACTCTTTTACAAATGTTGGGAAGTCATTGAATTCTTTCTGAATAGAATACTTCACATATTTCACATGTTCCATTTAGGGAATTCATTTTGGAAAACAGATAATTTTGTTTTGATTATAACAGAGCAAATCCTATTATCTTCACTGGGAATTGCTATTAAAGGCAGATGTTGGTTCCTTAGGAATTCTTACGGAGTTTAGTGAGAATTAACGCAGCATATGTTGGGGAAGTGAACTTTTTTTTCCATACTCAATAATCTTAAACAATTACCTTTTTCAAAATCAGTTTGATGCATCATAACAAAATAGCAGAAAGGCACTAAAGATCAACTGAGCTGCTTTTTGACTAACGTTTCAGGGATTGTGAAGCAGCAGATAGACAGCCATATCACAGATCCAGATCAACAGAACAGCGGCCTCTCCTAGAGCGGACCACCACCCGCTCCAGATCCACTGAACGTCCTGATACAAACCTCATGAGGTCGATGCCTTCATTAATGACTGGAAGATCTGCCCCTCCTTCACCTGCCTTATCGAGGTGAAAGATAAATCAATCAGACTAACTTCCCCTTTGCCCCACCAGCACATTTTATTTTCCCAGCAGCTAAATGGTCTCTTCTGTCATCCTTGGCTGATCACTAATAACAATCGACACTAACCTTTTCAGTGTAAGCACACTATTTATATTCCGTGGATATAATAGTGTGTGGCTACCATTGTAATTTGTTTATTAACTGTCCTGACCACATTTGTTTTGTGATTTCTCATTTATCAGGAGTCCTGGGTATTCCCTACATAACACACCTCATGGCTATCATGTTCTTCTCCTACAGAATGAGAAATTGTTTGTGTCCATTAGACATCACTTTTGGATAATCATCCTAATGACAGTAGTTAAAACTAGATTTTTAGTTTCTTTCTATCACTATTAATATGTATTGACCAATATCTTCTTTAGCTGAATTTTGAATTATTCAGGGTTTTACTTGTAGTTTCATGAGATAATTTCTAATAAAGGGATATCTAATATAAGCCTGAGTAAAAATCTCTTAGGATCAAGGGAGGGAGGTTAGTGTTAAAGAGTTTGAAATCTGGTAGAAAGAAATATGAAGCATTATCTTTTATTTTTTGAGCTGTAGGCTTCTCTCCTTGCTTTCATATGGATAGAATTTCAGTTTACATTAATAATTCCATGGATTTTACTGTAAGACTTTGTGTGCATGTATCTGTGTATGTATGCATATTACATAACAGTATAAACATCTTCTGCTATTTAGATAATCATTCAAATATCCATATTTTGTCCTACTTTTCCTAACCTTTTAATCAGCAGCTAAACCTCCTTTAAAATTGCACCATACAGCTATCATATGAACCAAATATATTAAATATATTTAACTAATTCTATTGAAAATGAGTATTAATGATGTATCTTGTAGGTCTCATCCTCGTACTGGGTCTGTCCAAACAAGCCCATCAAGTACTCCAGTGGCAGGACGAAGGGGCCGACAACTCCCACAGCTTCCACCAAAGGGAACATTGGAGAGAAGTAAGTTTTATTTCTAATTGTGTCATATAGGATATACACATGGAAGCTAAGGTGAATCAAGATTTTTTTTTTACTACCTTTGTATTAGCTTTCTTCTTTTGTTAATTGAATACCTTAGCTGCATTTTTAGTAGTTATATTTGCAAATACATGTATAAATATTCTATATTTTGCATTTAAAATCTATAATATTTGGAGGCAACCTATCATCATTGCTCTTGCACATTTTTCAAATTTTAATAAATGCGTTTTAAGAAGTAAATTTAATGATCTTAAATAAGCAGTTGGATGATATTTCTTTGCTACAACTAAGTTTATGTAATTGTTGATAGTTACATAAAGTTTATTAGTAACTAGCCAAATCAATTTTCACACACTGCAAAGGACTGGTTAGCTGATGCACAACAGTGGTGATCCTTCTCAAAACTGGAGTGCCAGAAAAAGGTAATCATGAATATACAAAGAAAGATGCATGTTGTACTGATATTTTTAATACTTTCAAATTTTTGCATAAGAAAACCCTATTTGCTTATACACAGATAAACATACTCCCCCAAAGGTCTATAAAGTCTTGGATAAAGGACCTCTAAAAGCATGGCCGATAGAATATAATGATTTTTAATGTCATTTTTTTAAATGGTCCCTTTATTTGGTAATGGGATGTGCATTGCCAAAACCAACAAACCAACAAGCATATTTAAGTCACCATTTAACTTCTCTTTAATAGATGATACATTCTGTGCCTTTGGAAATTTCTGTTGTTTTTAACCCCTGTGCTTTGGTTCCCTTTTTTTGTTTTGTTTTTATTTTGTTTTTCCTAGACAATGGAGTCAAGGAGATAGAACCTTATGAAGGTCTGTACATAAAGGAGGGTTTGTTTTGTGCTGATAGCCTTTTTGGGGGGCTATGTGAGCAAAAATAAACCCAACTGCAATTGATGTTCCTTCACTGTATAGACTTTTATTACAGTAAAATTATTTTGTTTTATGATTCTGATAAAGTGTTCAATTTTTGTTTTACTTCAAAAATAAACAAAGGAGTTAAATTTCTTTGATTCAGTCAAGTAAGAATACAAAGAATTTAGCTCCTTTTCAATCACAAGGTAAATTTTGCTTTTTTTTTAAATTTGCTTTGACATAAAATTTTATATTTTGTGGAAGACTTTAACCAAAGATGTCAATTGCAGTCTGTGTTTATGTCATTGAGGATATACACCTAGTCTAGTTATAATTATCATCATATATTTTATTTTGTGTTTATGATGATTTTTTAATTATTCAATTTGGCTTTCTAGAAAAGGAAGTTTTTTTAATTAGATAGTGATTGTGCTTCATATTTCCTGCATCATTTTTTTATGTTATAGCAAGACTGTTTATAGTATAATAAAGTTAAATATGTACCGTTTTGTTATCAATGCTACATTATGACTCAAGAGGAAAAATATTGAGTCTTGCTATATGGAATGTCATACATTTACCAAGACAATAAAAATTCCTCTGCTGATTATAGAATTCTGCCGATGATGTTGTAACTTTGAAGAACTGTCTGCTATTTTATTTACTGGTGAATCTCCAGCACGTAGAATAATGCCTGGCACATTATAGGCGCTCAATAAATATTTGTTGAATGAATGCATGTAATATTTATTTACAAATTGAAAAGCTACTTCAAATAGTATAGAAAGTACCATTAAAATAAACTTGTCATTCGATATATGTTTGTAGTAAAACTCACATTTCTATAACCTATTGGTAACACTTTTTTAAGTGTATTGCATTTGGGCAGCAGTACTTTTATTGCCTTACAGAACTCAAAACAGGCTGTATTCTTGTTAGTTGCAGTTGAATGATTTATCAACTCCTATTTTGTGGTCCTTTTTATTTGCTATGTACTATGAACTATAATTTTAAACAACTCAGCACAATTGTGATGGTTATACAGCCTGATGAAAATATTTTAGCAGCATTACTGCAGTCTCTATTATTTACATAAAAATGGGAGTATATAGTTTTAAAAGTACTTTCCATAAGGGAAGTTCTGTAATACATATGGAATATTCGTCTCCTCTCCCCACAAATTTTAAAGATAGAGTTTTGGCATCATCTGTTATCATATGAAGTCAGAAACACAGTTTATGTCATAATTTTTTCTAAATTCAATTTTGATATCTTCAGTAGCAATATTCTCTTGAAATATGAGTGCTCCATGCTTTGTAATAATAAATATACCAGAAAACTAACATTAGAGCTGATACTTGACATTTTTAATGAGCTTGTCAACAAGCATTCTGTTTACTGTCTTATTTTTGCCGTATAGAATGTGTTAAAACTACAGTTTTCCTTTAATGTCCATAATTGTGACTTTTCCATTTTTATAAATGAAAGAGAGCAAAAAAACTTCTTTTATTCTTTCCAGTATAAATTAAAATGCTTTGGAGAGGGTTTGGTTTTTTTTTTTGCTTAAGAGTGTGGATGATTGTAGCAGTGTTTTCATAAATATTAATATGAAGATTCCAGCAAATACATGATTGTATCATTTAGTTTAGCTTTAATGGCTATATATATTCTACTTTTCTAACTGAAGGTAAAGGTATAATGCAAAGTTGACTATTGATTAATGGTCTAAATTAGATTATGTTTGGATTATCTCTTTAAAAGTTGTCAGACATTATAATTCAGTGACTGTTTTAGAATCAAAGTAATGGCATGTTTATCTTCTGATTCTGTTCAATAGCTGAAAAATGAGAATGTCCTAGTTTAATTCCTTTTGACTTGGAATATATTTATCTATTAATTAAATTAATTAAAAGCCTTATATGTGTTGGTCTTGACAGTGGTACAATATTAGTTAAAATCTGAGAGAGAAAATGGAAACAATATAAAGAAAGTACAATGTACTAAATCCTGTAAGACATTATTATTTTTAATTTCCCCCAACTTTGATGTACTGCAATTTATAAAAATAAGAACGAGTTTATAATGTTATTTTTTTGTTTCTCTAGAAGAAAAGTTATATTATTTTTCTAAGAATATATTGTTTACAGATGAAGTATTTTGTCTTTCTTACAGTTATTATGTATTACAGATGTTTATGGGCCACAATTTCTTTTACAAATCGAAGTTATCATAAAAGGAGACAGTATGATAACTTATTCACAGTATACTTATTTGTTTCCCTAACATGTCAGAAACTTGTTAAAAAATAATCTATTCAATTCCTTGTAATCACTCATTGTATCATGAATAATTTGAAAGTTTTTGTTTTATTTTATTGAGGAGTAACAAATGTACGTGTCTGGTCTTATCCTTTCCTTTACTTGTGCATATACAGAAGTTAATGAAGAAACTAGACATGTGGAAGAGCAGGGGGGAGAAAAGCAGGGTGAAGAGGTCAAAGCAGGTCTGTCTGTGTGTTTAAAATAAATAATCGAATGTTTTAGAAGTATGACTTTTCTATTTCATGAAGACGTTAGGCTCTAGATTTATAATCTGGAATAGAGAACAGATTGTTCAGTCCTAATTTTAAAATACTTACTTAATTTTATTGATGGAGAGATAGTACATGAGCTAAGTAACTTATCAGAATATTTAATTGACCTGTTTGAACATTCTCCGTGTTGTTTAAATCAAAGTGAAATTATAGACAATGCATCTGACCAAGGTTTATACCTATCCTTTACCCCAGCTTTACATTCAGTTCGTGCAGTACCTACTGAAACACTGTATTTTGCCACGTGTTTCATTGAGTGCAGATACACTAAAGTCCTAGATTCTCCTCTCAACAAGTTTGATTTTTTAGAGGTAAATTACAAGTAAATTTGGGAAGAATATAAATTTTAAAATTTTAGTTCTTGAAACTTTTAGAAACCATCATAATTTATCCATAAAATTTTCTCTATAATAAGGTCAGGGACTCCCCTGGTGATCCAGTCATTAAGAATCTGCCTTGCAATGTAGGGCATGTGGGTTTGATGCCTGCTTGGGGAACTAAGATCCCACATGCCATGGGGCAACTAATCCAAATGGAAAAAAAAAAAGAACAATTAACCGTAGGTTCCTCTTCATCCCAGCTCAGTATTGCTCTAATATTTATTGACAATCCTAATTTCTCTTCAAAGAGTCCTCCTTCTACATGGAATGAAGACACTTCATTTTGGTATTTTTAAGCCTCAATTATGTTTACATATCATAATTTTTGCTTTATCAAAATGTTTATGAAAGGATTTAACTCAGCAGTATATTGTGTTCATGAATAGTAGTGTGGACTCTACGTGCCTTTTGTTCTCTCCTTTATCTTGTGTGAAAGCAGTGCCACTCCGTATATTGTGCATAAGATACGTTTTCATGGGTGCATTCTTACAGTAGTGATTGTAGTCTAAGGCAGAAAACCCCTTAAGCTGCGACTGCTAATTTTTAGTAATGATTTTTAATGTTATAAAGATGAGAAAAATTATCAGTGTAAATCTGGTCATGAAAACAAAGGCAAGTTTAGATTCCTAGATATAGAAAAGTGTAAGTATGTCTGTTCTGAACATATCAGATACTAACTACTAGAATGTAACACATCTTCCATTTTCCTGAAGTGCTTTAGGAATAACTTTTTTAAGAGAATACTGTAAGAATGAGCTTCATTTTAATTCAGCTGTATAGTTAAAGTTTCCCTGCTTGCCCATTGCTATATTTCTGAAACTAGTCCATACAAATACTGAAGGTCTTTCAATACCATTCAAGAATTGGCATTTGCAGTAAAGTCATTGTTTGGGCTATCATTAGTTTAGAGACATCAGCAGTAGTTCATTTTACTTTTATTTATTTTCAACTTAGTTATAAGGAAACCCATTCATTGAGCCAGTTTGTCACCTATGCTTGATTCTCAAAATCAACTTAATTAGTAAATTATATTCATTCTTAAATTAGAATAAACCATAACTGTAATCTTCCTAACATCAAATGACTTGTTATTCTTCATTTTATTTTTATTATAGGCTAGGAAGGGTATACTTTACTCTTTAGCTCAGTACTGCAAGGTGTCATATTTAGTGCATGGGTTTGTTTCTCTAGTGTGTGATATCATCTTTTGTGGTGTGCTTGATTTTATTTGGGTTGTTAATGACCTTAATTATTCACTGTTGTCTGTTTTCAATGTTATAAAGACAATGAGGGAGAAACACCAAATCCACCTAATAATGGAAAAAAAGGCAAGTCTAATATGAAGTTAATAGTGCATTAATATATGTTAAATATCCTGTATTGACATTTGTGATGTGCATGAATGTGCTTTCTTTACTTAAATAAGTATAAATACAAGTGTAGTCCCAGCTTAAGTTATCCAACGTTTTCTGCTCTTTTAAAAATATATTTCTGAATACAAAAATTTTTTTGAAGTACCTACCTTATTATTGGATCCTAGTATAATCTTATTTTATTAAATTTATGGCATTAAAAAGTTTTACTTTATTGGTCATAATAAGGAATTATGACCAATAATAAGGAGATTCTGAGGGAAATAGTGATGGTTGTATTATTATGCATTTAGAAAAACAGCATACATAGTTTTCAATCCAGAAATATTTTTTAAATTGAACTATTTAAAACTATTTTAAAGTAAAAATGAACTTAATCATAAGTTCAATAATATTAAACAAATTTATAATATTTGTAGATTTTTCACAGGTTTAAAACTAAAATTTGTAGCTTTTCAATCTTACATGTAAAGGTTCTAGTGACAATGGTTATTGGGACCTCAGTCACTTACGTTCATTATTTATTTTATCATTTATATAAAACGCCTCTTGACTGCAAAACCTCACCGTTGTGATGTAGACCAATCCTACTCATGATATAGTTGGACCTAGAAAGAGTTATTGATGAAAATTTGAAAAATGAAAACTCTGTATATTTTACTTAAGACTAACTCTCATTTTTATTTAGTTTAATCTTTTCATCTTCTACTTATAATTAAGGTCTAGGTGTCTAATATTTCTTATTGGCATTTCTTTTGGGAGAGACAAATTTAGTGTTTATTTTGAATCTCATATTAAAGTTCATGAGTAAGGTTAAGGTAGGAGGTTGTTTTTTTAATTGCCTAAAGCATGTTTGTGGATCAGTGAAATTTATAGAAATTAAAGTGTTGTTACTTTGTTCTTTTACTTATATAGAAAGAGAAAACAGTGAATTTTAACTAATGAAATACTTTCACCAGACTTTTTTGTTTGTTTCCTGACCTCTAATTGACTGTGAATATTGTTTTTATATATTAATTTTTATTTTATGTTGGAGTATAGTTGATTCCAGGTATAGTGAATTCCAGCTGTAACTGTGTGTTAGAAATGCTCAAGCATTGAGTTCCTCATTGATGGACTTTCACCATCCTCTCTTCTGATTTAGTATGGAAAGGGAAGAAATAATGAAGCTAACTTTATTCTGTCTCTTGGTGTGAAGGGCCCACATATCATTTTGGAATAGATGTAGTGTATGTTGCAGATTATCGAGATATATGATCAGCCAGAACTTCTCCATTAACCCTATATTAAAATCAAATTCTTTGGTTCATGAAATTGGTTTCAATTTTCTCAAATAATTATTTACCTAAAGGCAATCCTTTTTGATACATTGCTTTTCATACCTCCAGTGAGTTAAAATGAGACAGCTTATTCCATAGCATGATACTGCTAAGTCGCTTCAGTCGTGTCTGACTCTGTGCGACCCCATAGACGGCAGCCCACCAGGCTCCCCCGTCCCCGGGATTCTCCAGGCAAGAATACTGGAGTGGGTTGCCATTTCCTTCTCCAATGCATGAAAGTGAAAAGTGAAAGTGAGGTCGCTTAGTCGTGTCTGACTCTTAGCGACCCCATGGACTGCAGCCCAGCAGGCTCCTCCATACATGGGATTTTCCAGGCAAGAGTACTGGAGTGGGGTGCCATTGCCTTCTCCGTAGCATCATACTACAAAACTCAAAGAACAAAATAAGAGGCGAGTTTCTAGTTTTTTTCATTATTCATTCTTCCTACAAAGAATTTATGCATTCTTTCTACAAATAAAACTATTATATTCCAGTCTCCTTTTGGGAGTACTGGAGATATACTAGTGTACACATAAAACAAGGTACTTGCCTCATTGTCCTTATATTTATTAGGGGAAGCAAGTGATAAATAATGTATCATATAATTTCAGATACTGACATTTACAAAGAAAAAATAAATCAGGATAATGGAATAGGTAGTGTTCTAGAGAGTAAGGGTAAATGATTCCTGATAATTTTTTCTGAGAAGTATGTCATATTTGAGCAGAGACTTGAATTACCATTGTGAAGGTCTAGGTAAGAAAAGGGTATCTGGCAGAGGGAACAGCAAGCATGAAGGGTCTATATGGGAGCAAGTTTGACTTGTTCGAGGAACAGTAAAGAGGTCAGCTGAGTACTACAGAGTGAGAAAGGTGGAGAATGATGGTAGGTATGGTCAGAAAGGCTGGGGAGGTGACCCATATATGACCTATTGATCACTGTAGGACTTTGCTTTTCACAGAATGAAAAAGAAAGATTTTTATTAAAGTGACACAAAAACTGTTTCTTTAAAAAAAAAAAATCAGTTTGATTGTTAGATTGAAAATAACCCGAAAGAATGAAGATTAGAAACAAGGAGAGCTAGTAGGAGGAATTCCTAATAACCCAGGAAAGAGGTAATGGTAGCTAACTTATACCAGAGTAATAGGAGTCATTCCATTCTGGATAGATGTGCAAAGATAGAACCAACAGAGTTACCTGATGGGGTAAGAGAGATGCAGTGATAACATCCAGGTATTGGCCCGGAGTAGTTGGAAGGATATGGAGTTTCTATTAAATGGTAGAGGGAAAAACTTGAGAAAAGTAGAGTTGGTGGGAATATCAGGTGCTCAATTTTAGATATAAGATAGATATGTTGTTAGACATGTAAGATATGATGTCAAATAGGCAGTTTGAAATGTGTTCTGGATTTTACTTTAGAGATTCAGACTATGTAGTTTTAGATTTATGAGTTATCCTTATAAAGAGAGACTTAAAACCATGATGCCCATTGAGATCACAAGAGATCACAAGTGTAGACAGCTAAAAGAAGTCTGAGGACTATGAACTGAGCTATTCTTATTTAGAAGTTGAAAGGTTGAAGAAACAAGAAACTTAGAAAGAGTAGGAGGAGAGGTAGAGGGGAAGCCATGGATTCTAGCGTCCTAAGTGCAAATAAAGTACTTGAAGCAAAGAGAATTATCAAGAAGGTAAAATCACTCGATTTAGCAAATAGGAGACCATTGTGTTAACCTTTTTTTAGAGAAGTTTTGGTGGAGTTGTAAGGGGTAAACGGCCAATCGTTGTTGTTTAGTTGCTAGGTCATGTCCAACCCTTTTGCGATCCCATGGTCTGTAGCCCACCCCACCTCTATCCATAGGATTCTCCAGGCAAGAATAGTGGAGTAGGTTGCCGTGTCCTCCTCCAGGGGATCTTGCCAACCCAGGGATCAAACCCGCCTCTCTAATGTCTCCTGCATTGGCAGCCAGGTTCTTTAACCATTAGTACCACCTGGGAAGCTCCCCGCATTGGCAGGTGGAATCTTTACCTCTGAGCCAAAAGGACGATTAGAGTGGATTAAAAGAAAGAAATGGAGGTTTTTTGCCTGGGAAATCCCATGAACAGGGGAGCCTGGTGGGCTACAGTCTATGGGGTTGCAAGAGTCAGACCCGATTTTGCAACTAAACCACCACCACATAGACACCTTTGGCTATAAAGGGAAGAAAGGAAATAAAAATCTGGACTAAAGGGAAAAGTCAGGGGAGCAAGCAAGAATACATGAAAGATATGTGGGAAACTTTGTGCTCATTCTTTGACTTGTAAATCTAGATCAGCTAATTTGTTCTCTAGAGTCATCTGCCTATAGTTTGCCAAGATATGTATCGTGTTCTGTAGCTTTGTTCCTAGATCTAGAATCAAGACTTAGATTTGGAAGGAGCCTTATAAATCTGATAAAACAGCTTTGCTTCACTGATAAAAGAGCATAATCTAGAGGATTAGCTTTCTTCAGTGCACGTAGGAGCAGATTTCTAGTCATGACTCCCTGTGTTATACATGCACATACCATGCCTTTTCAGATGAATGGCATTTTCCTTGCACGTGTTTCAACCATGTGTGTATGTGTGTTTTAGATATTAGTCAAGTTCACCTCAGCCAATAGCTGCTATTTCCAATTTGTTGTACTAGGCAGTCATTGAGAATGCAATGATCAATAAGATACATTTCCTGCTTTGGGGAGCTCCCAATAATAATTTGATGATAAAAACAAATAAAATATAGTTGGTAAATTTATAACATATTACTTACATAGAGTCTCTTAAGATTGTGATACATACAGAGGAAGTAAGTTGTGAAGTGTTCTGGGTGTGTTTTCATGCCAAAATATTTTCCCACTGCTTGTGATAGTACTTCATATTCTGATATTCTTTAATGGCTTAATTATTTTAATACTATAAAACAGAATTTCCAGAACACTGAAATGTAAATTTTCCTGAGGGGACTGATCTGAGTTATTATTACATAGAAATTTCAAAGGAAACAAGTTAGAGCCTGTGAATGGAGAAAGTCAAGTATGGGGACAGAGCTGCTGGAAAATGTGGATGAGTATTTGGTACCTTGGGAGGGTGATCATGATAAACTCTGCCCTGAAGTAGCCCCTTGTGAATGGGCTTCCCTCACAGCTCAGTTGATAAAGAATCCACCTGCAATGCAGGAGACCCCGGTTCGATTCCTGGGTCGGGAAAGTCCGCTGGAGAAGAGATAGGCTACCCACTCCAGTATTCTTGGGTTTCCCTTGTGGCTCAGCTGGTAAAGAATCTGCCCGCGATGCAGGAGACCTGGGTTTAATCCCTGGGTTGGGAAGACCCCCTGGAGAAGGGAAAGGCTACCCACTCCAGTATTCTGGCCTGGAGAATTTCATGGACTATACACAGTCCATGGGGTTGAAAAGAGTCAGACATGACTGAGCGACTTTCCCTTTCACTTTCTACTCTAAATAACATTCCTTGCTATGTAAATATGCTATAAATTAACTTCTCAATTTAGTTTATTTAAATTGCTTACAGTAATACTTGTCACAAAGTAAGTACTATTATTTCTTGCTATAATCTTGTGTTTTCAGCAAGAATCTGAAAATTTGGATTTCAGGTGAAACTAAACCTGATTATGATCACTCTGAACCAATTATTTCATATGTATTATTTAGTGGTTTTGAGGAAAATAGTAGCCCTGATGCTGTTCTTGGTCACGTAATTTGCATAAGCAACAGTACAAGGAGGAGAGAAACTCCCTGAATTGCAGTATGAATCGGTGCATGTTGTGCAGCATTTGTACGTGGTTCAGTCCACATGTAAAGCTCAACATGCAAATGTCTAGAATACTTTTCTCTAAGTTAAAATTGCTTAAACCATTTGGACTTTTCCAGTTTCATAATGTTTAGAGATCTCCACTGGAAGTCAATACATCAGGTTTTAAACTCATTTCTACTCTTATGCGTATGACCTCTGACAAGGCTTTTGTTGTAATTTCTCTGAACCTCAGTTTCCTCTTCTGTAAATAAACTAACCTGTAAGGATCTTTAACAGAGACTAAGTGTTTTGGAGATGTGGCTAAAAAATTGTTAGTCTCAAATAGCTTTTACCTAATTTATAGTTTATGATGTTATTAGTGTTTTGTTAACTGTGTCTGTTTTGGGAAACTTAATGGCCATATCCTACTATTGTCCATTAGTGAGCCATTCACTGTGGGATTATCAACTAAACTCTACCACACTGCCTTCACAGTCAAGTTCCTAAAGATACACAATGAGACGTAAGGAAAAATATTTTGTTCCTTTGAGTCTCAATGTATAGTTGCCTACATCATTTCATATATAGAGAACCATATAAATAAGAAAGGAAGACAGGAAGGAAGGATGGGAAGAAGAGGGGAAAAATACAGGTTTCAAAGGAATCAAAAATAATAAAATAACTTTTACAGTCTTCATAATGGATACTTGCTTCTATAAGTATTCAAGGAATCAGATAGCATTTAGGGTGACGGTGTGGACAGGCTTCGTTTTGCTGGCTCTCTGTATTCTCACAAATGCTTCTAGAGTAAAGAGAGTACCAATACCCATGTCTTAATTTCCAAATTTGCATAATATCTAGATAGGAATAGATTTTATAATGGCATTGGTAGATATTTCCTAAAGACAGCATTCCCTGCTAACTTGGATGAATAACACTTTGACAAAAAATAAAATGGGAGAGACTGAGGGATACGTTAAAATAGCAAGGAATTTATCATATATTTCACTCAATTACATCTGTTTTATAGAATAATAGCTTGGTGACAGTGAACAAGATGGATTTGAAAGACTGAGGACTTGTGACTGTTTAGGGTATTTCAGTAGGCAACTATATGGTGACCTCTATTACTTAACTTGTAAACAAATATGTTCTAATTTCTTTTCCTAATCTTCCCTTTCCTTCATGGTAGCCATTCTTCCTTATTTTTGTTTGCTTCCCCTTTTGCTCATTTTATTTCTTTTAGATTACCAAAGCCTCAATTAATCTAATATGGGAGAGAACCCCTCCTACCTCACACCTTTCTGCAAACTTCAGCCATTTTTCCACAACACACCATTTTTGGCTTCCTAAATACAAACAGCCATCTTCTGTTTGTTTGTGAAAATAGCATAATCTTAGGAAGGTGACAGTGCTACATAAAGACCACAAGTTTTGGAACCTTGGTTCAGGGCCTGCCTTTATAGTGGGCCGACCTTGTGACTCTAGGTCCTTATGTCAAGTTAGTTCATCTGAGAAAAGCAAATCTTAGCATATCCCAATATGCTATTTGGAGAATAATCTTTTATCCCCAATATGCTGTTGTGAAAATCAAATGAGGTAAATCCTGTGAAATTGTTTGTGAACCTGGGCAACTATTTAGTTCTGATCCTTATTAATCAGTTCTTTATTTTCTTACCTGTAGAGAACACCTGATAAAATGTCCTTTCTGTGGTTTATAGGATCAGATATGATGCTGAATGTGAAAGTACATTGAAACGCATAGTATCATACAAATACAGTCTTTTAACATGGGGATTTGTGCTCTTTAAATTGTTGTCTTGATATAGGATTGTACTAGCTGGAATATAGGCATTCTGTAGACATGTAGGTTTTTAAAATATCACTTAAAAATATCTCACAGTTTAATTTTCATGAGTAAGTTGTTTCTTCAAATCATCTAATAGTTATTAAGTCAGTCTTTAGGCTTCCCCATCTACAAATTAAATTCATAACTGAATGTTTACTTGATGCAATTATCCCCCTAGAAAAAAATGTTTTCTTTACTTGATTGGGTTTCTAGTTTGCAGCTGAGCAATGGGACATTCTTTCGAACTCATACTTATCAACTAAGTTGCTATGCATCTCTGATTTTTCACCTCTACTCTTTGGTAGTAGATGTACAATATCATGGGTTACTACTTTGTACTTAAATCTTAAGGTCTTTATTATTTAACATTAAGAAGACTATTTTTTAAATTACCACAATAATTCTTCAATACTTCAATAATCAATACTTCAATAATCCTTCAAAAGAAAAGACTGTCTTTAAGGGGCTGCATGCTTAGCACTTTTTTGCTATTTTTCTTTAATGTAACTAAAACACTTTTCAAACAATTTGAACATTTTCCTGAAATTTTCTATAGTTTATTCTTAATGACATTAAGTATTTCATTTTAATTATATGACCAATAAATTCAAAGAGGGCTAGGTATGGCTAATACTTCGCATTGTTTCTGGAGTGATGAATTAATTATTTGGTAGTCAGTTCAGTGCTTTTTATGACTAGTTCTGTTTTAAATAGACATTTGAGTTTCAACATAGGGTTTGATAATAATCACATTTAGAACTTCTAGAAAATCTTCTAGATTCAGTGTCTTAATTTTATCGTCTCTGGTGTAAGTACTCTCGCACAAAATCTTGACTAATCAGTAGTAAGAAGACAGAGCAACTCTATAAATTTAGAGCTGGCATTAACCTTTGAACTTCCTTACTGTGAAGGTAACACATTAGAGGCAGAGGGGCTATAAAATTTGTCTAAGGTTATACACCTAGTTAATGGCAGAAATGTTCCTAAAAGCCACCTTAGTCCAGTTACATATCTGGTACCTCCTTTATCAATCATTGATAGCCTTGATCTAAGTCTTCTTTCATTGTTGTATTGTCTGGTATTTATAAATGGATGGTTATGAGATTTTTTTTTTTGTTACTTCCATGTAATAGATTTTCTTCAACTAAAATGTTTGTCAACTCAAAAAAGTGTTTAAAAACTAACTCTGTTTTGTGTTAGGATATTTTCCTTCACACTTCAGAATATGCTTTCTACCAACATATAGAAAAGTTGAACCATTTTCAAAACAAGCTATTTCTACTTCTACACACTGTCTTACTTCAGAAGGTAGCATATCATTCTTTTTTGGAACATCACAAACTCTACCAAATGGTGAAATTTGAAATAGCTTTTTAAATGACAAATGTATAGGATTTTAGAAAATTTGATTTTAGAACCAACTCTTTATTGCTTGTGAAATCTTATATATTGATAGATTACCAAAAGTGCTGGTCATTCAAAATCAAGAAATATTGTATTATAAATGAGTTTATTATTTTCCCCAACATAGGGAAATTAGTCTGTTGTTTTTGTGTTAACCACAGATTAATTTTGACTAAGAAGACATCATTTCTTTGTTCTTTTAACTAAAGAGGATTTAACTAGAGTCTTGAAATTTATCAGAAAATTTATTCTTTAAAAAAGGCTTTTAAGATTTCTCTTTCCACTAACAGTTGATTCAAACATGGCGTCTTTATCCAGATTGTTTACTATTTGGGAATGCTATTTTGCATCTTTATCAGATTATTATCAATTAGAAAATCAGGGGGGTAAACTACATGCCAAAGTACAAATTAAATACTCTCAAAGCAAGAAGTTTATTTCCTGCTGATTTATGCTGGACCAGAGTAAAATGCCTTTACTAAATAGCATTTACATATTTCAGGTCTAGGAACTGAAAAACCCTTATGTTTAATGCAGTCAATTCTAGCAATATAAGTAAATGAAGATAGTAGTATACTCAAAATCATCCATATTTGATGTTGCAATATAGCATTTTTTTTTCATTTTTGATAGTGTTTTTTATCTTCCTGATTATATTTTGCTTCAGTTCAGTTCAGTTCAGTTGCTCAGTCGTGTCCGATTCTTTGCGACCCCATGAATCGCAGCATGCCAGGCCTCCCTGTCCATCACCAACTCCCGGCATTCACTCAGACTCACGTCCATTGAATCAGTGATGCCATCCAGCCATCTCATCCTCTGTCGTCCCCTTCTCCTCCTGCCCCCGATCCCTCCCAGCATCAGAGTCTTTTCCAGTGAGTCAACTCTTCGCATGAGGTGGCCAAAGTACTGGAGTTTCAGCTTTAGCATCATTTCTTCCAAAGAAATCCCAGGGCTGATCTCCTTAGCTTAATATTATAAAATAGGTTAGTATTTCATTCCAGTATTCCATTATTTATGGCCAAAGGTGAATAAGTACCAGAGGATCATTTATGGCATGGTGAAACCTCCTGGGGATTAAAATGTCCTTAGATGGTAACTGTCTACTTGACTTATAGCTTTAGAAACGTGAGTAAAAAGAAAAGCAAGTGTGTATACTTAAGTGTGAATGCTACTATGAGATTAAGATCGAAGAGTGACCAGTGAATCTTTTGAAACATGATCTACAAGGCCCAACGTGATCCGTACTCCCTCCACTTCCTTTTTCACTACCTCTTTAACCTCACCTTCTGTGATTTTCCATTTTCTCTTCACTGTACTCCAGCCAGGAGACCTCTGTGCTTTCCTAGAACATATCAGACATTCTTCCACCTCAGGACATTTGTGTGTGCTGTTCTTCTACCTGTAGTGCCCTCCCTTAATAATCATAGGCATAACTCCCTTACTTCCTTAAGTTCCTCACTCAAAACCTTCCTTCTTAATCAGAATTTCCTTGACTAACTATTCAAATTTGCATCACACCTTGCACAGTTCCCTTATTTCTTACCTACTTCATGTTTGTCTTCTTAGCACTTAGCAGTATCTAAGTCACAACATATTTTACTCATTTATCTTGTTTATAATTCATTTCTCCCACTAGAATATAAATTTCATGAAGCCATGGATTTTTGTCTTTTGTTGTTGTTGTTATATCACCAATGGCTAAACATGCCTGGATTATAGTAGGCGCTGAATAAATATTTGTTGAATGAATGAATGTTATATTATACTACAAATAATTCCAAATGATTTTAGGTAAGCCAGATAATGCATATTCAATGATACCAACCTAATATTCATTTTTTATTAAGATACTAATTTTTATTAAGATAATATTCCATAGCACATGTATTTTTCTGTTGTTGAATGAAAGTACTAAATATGGTAGTAAATAAATCACCATTTTATCTTATTGTATATTAAATGTAACAGATTTTCTCTTGATTTGTATGAAAATCTCTGTATTTTAGTTCCATATAAACATTTCGTTTACCACACTAATGTTTAGCAAAATGTTTATTTATAATACAAATTAATATTATTCAATATGTATTAAAAAAACTTTATTTGATATATCACTGAAATCATTTTCTTTATACATTCAATAATCTTTTATTGAAAATAAAGTTTAGAATTTCCTGAAAGTAAACTTAAGTGCTTTGGATTTTGAAATCTATAAAACAATTTTAAATGTCATATGTCTATATTTAAAACATTAACTGCATACTACTGAGAGTTTATGGAAGAATTTACAGGAAAAATAATTTTTTAAAATTAGATCCCTGAAGTATTTTTAGGTTTTTAGAACACAAATTATCTAACATGTCTGGCAACTCTGATTATATTTTTTGATTTGTATTAGAGTTACATGGGAAGACCAGCAGAAAAAGGTGAATGGTACAATAAGTGATGACAAACTATTGCCGACAAAGAAACACCAGTCTGAGCCAGGTTTGTCAGGATTTGGAAAACAGCTGAAAGCATGGGGCTATAAGCATTGCATTTCATGCTTTTTGAACATGTGTGTGCTGTTGTGCCTCGTTTTTCTCACTTTGGTGTGAACGTTAGAGAGTGTAGAGCTTGTTTAGATTAGAATGGTGAAAACAATTCAAGATTTATTTAGAAAACTAGTTATACATGTTTTGAAAAAAGCAATAATTTTATTATTAAGATTATTTCTTTAGGGAAATGGTGACTAACTTAAGCACAAATAATAACATATATTTGGTTGTTCAGACCCAAATGAAATGAAAAGTGTTACATCCCTTTACAAGTTCTCTAGAAAGCTCAGTATATATATATTTTAAGTTTGTCTTTGTAGGCCATTCCTTATATTTAATTGCAAATGCTATCAAGGTATTATATCAATTGGTAATGATTTACTTACAACTTCTGGAGCTAAAATTATTGCAACCCAAACAAGACAGAATGATGGCATAGTATGTGAATTCAATAGTCTCTTCAAGCCATTAATTCTACCAGTAAATTGAAATAAAGTGATTTTATTTTCTTCTTTCTTTCTTCTCTTTTTCTGGGGAGATATGATTAAGTAGGAGAGGACAAAAACTTGAACCAGAAGCAAAAGAAAGAGATGCAAAGTGCAGAGACAAGTCAACTGAATAATCAACACTACTTTTAATCAGTAATTGGATGAGAGTACAATGAAAATTTCATTCAAAATTTAAGAATGCTAATGGTGTTTTATAATACTATCATCTTTAAAAATTATGTTTATAGTAACAAGGTTAATGTATTTTTATGCAGAAGTTCAGGTCGTGTTAAATCTCTGAAACCTGTAGTTTAAAATATGTCAATATAGGAACTTCCCTGCGGCCCAGTGTTTAGGACTCCGCCCATTCACTTTCACTTTCACTCACTCCACAGAGGGTCTGGGTTCCATCCCTGTTAGGGAACTAAGATCCTGCAAGCCACAGATGTGGCTTAAAATAAAATATCAATATATAAATAAAACTAATTTATTAATAAGTATTCATTGCTATGTTGTTGTACACCTGACATTATGGTAAGCACTCAGTTCCTGGGGTAGACAAGAGAGATGCAGCAATTGCCCTCATAGAGCTTACATTCTGGCAATAATACATAAGTTAAAAATAATTATACTAAGGATTTAGTTATAATTGTGATAGTGCTATTAAAGAGAATAGGATGTTTTGAGAAGTGTTGTGTCACATAAGTCTGGCGGGCAAGGATAAAAATGTGTGCTGTGTTGTGTCCGACTCTTTGTGACTGCATAGACTGTAGCCCACCAAGCTCCTCTGTCCATGGAATTTTTTAGGTAAGAATACAAAGTGAGTTGCCATTTCCTCCTCCAGGGGATCTTCCCAACCCAGGGACAGAATCCTTGTCTCCTGCATTTCTGCATTGGCAGGCAGGTACTTTACCACTGAGCCACCCGGAAAGCCCATAAGGAAAAAATGCCTTTGTGCAAAAGGCTTAATCTGTGAATTCTTTGTTAGTGAAACAATTAAATTCTAAAAATTAAAAAAAAAACAAAACTGAAATCATATTGAGAATTTAAATATATTCATAAAGTTGTAAGAAAAATATCTTACACTTTTTTTCAAATCTTCAATTAAGAATCACTTGTTTCATCTAAGAATCACCAAAATATTGATATATGGCAGATACCAATCACAGTATTGTAAATCATTATCTTTCAATTTAAAATAAATATGTAAATAATCAGTTTATTTGGAAAATAACAAGTAGCTTAATATATTTCAGAAGACTTTAAAAAATAAAGTATAAAATTGGTTTTATGTTATGATTTATATTATGATTTATGTTATAATTTTGTTATGATTTTTTAACAAACATTATTAGTGTAAAAATATCTTCTTGTTGTGTTGTGTGATATGATTATCCTTGGTCATAAACTATTATTTATTTCTCTTGGTTGCCGTCATGAATACCTTTGTCGCCATATATTATTTATGTAAATAAATTACATAAAAATCATGAAAATTTCATGATTAATTTCATATTAAAATCATGAAAAGATACAGTATTTGGCCAAATATATTTTTAAGCCTCACAAATGAAATTTCTTAAATTTCCTTTAGATATTTTTAATTTGTATATTCTCATATATTGCATATATTTTTATTACTTAAGTCTTTAATTAAGTATAAGCTATGTATGCAGTAGAGAAAAATTAATGCAGTTAGAGTGCCTTAATGTCATGGTTTAAAATGTTTATAGATTTTCCTACCTTGGTAATTGTGCATTTTCCTATATACTGGGAAATTCCTGGGAATTCAAACCCTAAATGTCATGAGTAAGTATGCAATATGCTAAGGCATTAAATACTATGTTAAATTCTATTGTTCATAAATATTTTTGTTTCTAAAAGGAAGGTAGAATATGTTGAGAATATTTTTAATGATTGAAACTTTGGAATGATAGGATGGGTAGAAAACAGTGGGCTGATTATCAGGTGGGCCTAATTGCATTTCAATAGCCTGTTTATGAGTTGGACTTCACAGAAGACCTCTTTGGATTCACTCCTTATATTTAAATATATCTACCATATTAATTATCAGTAATTATGATCAGTGTTTACTATATAATTTTTATTCATTAAAATCTAAGAGATCATCTTCCATCAATAGTCAAAGTTTTTTAATCAAAGGATTATTGTAGTAAACTTGTGGCATTAGAAAAAATTTGTAAAGGCTTGAACCCAAACCTGAGATGCATTGTTGGCTATGTATCAATCACATTTATTGTTATTTTTTTCTTTTGCTGTCTTACGAAAATTTATACAAGAACAACACTAGGAATTTTGCATTTTAAGGATGTATACTAACAATTAAAACACTGCTTGAAATTTTTATTTTAAATATGACTATGCATCTGGAGTGCTAAATGGCATGATATAGACTAGAAAATGGGTTAACAAAACTTAGATGAACTTTAAGTAATATGGGTTAGTATCTGCTTCTTTAAATAAAAATACATCTCTGAACTAGGTTGTTCTGAGAGAAATATCAGCAAATGTGTGATTTATTTTCAGTATATCTAACTTAACTAACAGCAATATAGATGAAAATCCCTGGGAAGGATAATGACGTTTATTGAATTAGTATCTTTGATGTGATCATAAAATTCAAGAATTTTATAAATGATTTTAAAACCTAGGTTTTATGTTTAATCTTCAGAGTAAATCATTAAATATCTTCTTCATGTAGAATGTGTCGTAGATTTGGGGTAGGCCGTAAAGTTAACAAACCATTCTTAATGCTAATCAAGGACACGCGAGCATGTAAAATCTGTTGTTTATTTTCTCAATAAACAATCCAATTCTAGACTAGAATACTATGCCTACAATAACATACTGTTTTTAAATGATGAAAACAAAGTTAATCTGTTGAAATTTATTATTTTCACTTTGTGAGTTATCTGTTCTTCTAGTAATTAGCATAATATATGGCAAAAGAGCATAGTTTTACATAAAATATTTTATCTTATATTTTACTTAAATTCAAAAGTAGTTTGCTGCAAAAGCTAACTTCAGTTATACTAATGAATGTTTTAGACTGATAAAATTTCTCTTTCTCCAGAATAAAAAACTCTTGGACTTAAATAGTTCAGAATCTACAATACTTTGAGATGTAATTATAAATGATTTCTGATACATGTGATGATTAATTGATAACTATAAAAAAAGATTGTCCACCTTGATTTGTCTTTTTCTAAGTGGAAGGTATGCTGTAGCTAGGAAAACCTACAATTGACTTAGCTACTTTTTGTATAATTACCGTGAAACGTGACAGTGCTACTTACCTTGCTGTATCTTATCTGGAAATAAGTGCTTACGATTTTCTGGAAAAGTGAGGGCAATGAAGCACTTTCCTGGGTGACTGTATGATGATACAATTTTTTGGAAATTGAGAATATTCAAAGTAACAAGTTATGTTTTACTACTTGCTATAACATTTTCTGTTCATAAGCCCCTGGTTTTAGCATTATATGATTTAATGTATTAACCTTTAGTTTTTTCCAAAATAGAGTTTCCATATTGTATTTTTTATGGATCTGCAACTATGGTGAAGGCAGGGATTTTTTTTTACTCAGTTCAACCTTTGGAGTTATGCTTTATAAAATTTATCATGAGGCAAACTAAATATTCAAAAGTGTGTTATGTTAGTGAATTTCATACTTAAAATTTTTCCTTGATTATTTTGATATTTGTGCTTTTGTTTTCTTTCATTCTTGAATACTCTAACCTTTCTTAAAAGTAGAAACAATATATTTCAGACTAAATCAATGTTTTAATTTAGTCTTTAATTAAATGCTAGTCTAATCCATCTTATCTGGGAAAAAGAATCAAGGTTGTATTCTTGGTTAGTATTAACAGGCTGGTAATTTCTAATTATTTCTGGATTGTTTTAGAATGAATATATTTTGGCAGGAGAACATGATATAAAACAAACTAAGTAGATATTTTATAGAATGCAAATCAACTGATGGGAATTTTAGAATTAAGTACTGCTGATACCTTCAGATGTAAATATAGCATTGTTAACAAGGATATTCTCCTGGAATAATGTGAGATTTCGTGACTTATGAGTTTACTTGCTCATTTAAAGTTGGTTCCATTTTCATTAAACATACAGATAAATTATAAGGCCAAGCCTGTACTTAAGTGACTTTCTTTTTTATGATAAGTAGTATGCTATAGTTTGGAAATCAATTATTTTAAACTCCTTCAAAAGTACTCTAAGCATGTTTTTCTTCTGCATTTAAAATTGCATTACAAGTAAGACTCTAAGGATAGAATCAGAAAAAAACTGGCACAGCTAGGAATAAGAAACAAGATAAATATTTTTGTTAACTTTAAAAATGTTAATATTTCAAAAGATCATGCTTCACTTATTCCAATAGGTAGGTAGAAACTTGTGTAAATATTCAATAATCTGAAGGTTGTTGCAAAATTGTGGAAAGTAATAACTAGTTTAGAAAATAAATTTGAATCACTTAGATTGAGGAGTTTTTCAACAATATTTTTGTCACAGTAGGGAAATTTTAATTTGAAATCTGTAAACTTTGATAAACATTTTGATTTTTTATTCTAGGTCTTTCCTGATCTTTATATTGTTGAGATACCTACTAAGTAGATGCTTTGCTTAGGCTTTATTTTGAAAAATATCTCTCCTTCCCTCAAAGGAAACATTCTAAGGCTCCTATGACCTTTAAAAAACCCTCATGCGTGCATGCTTTGTCACTTCTGACTCTTTGCAACCCCATGGACTATAGCCCCCCAGGCTCTGCTATTCATAGAATTCATAGAGTGGGTTGCCATTTCCTCCTCCAGAAAAAAGCCCTCATACTTATTATTAACTTTTAATTACATGCAAGTTCTAATATACACTTGAAGTCTTAAGGCTGTAAGTGTATATTTTATCTATATCTGTATAGATCTATCTACTTAATCACAACCAGCTATGGTGTGACAGTAATAGATCCCTAAGAGAGGGTGTACTTTTACTGTCTTTAATCTCTCTAACTGGTTATTGGTTAAATGAAGTGTTAGAAAGATTTCTGATTAGACTTGCCATTAACAGCACTGAAGGTAGAATGTTTGTCACAAAGTAAGGATTAAAGGAAAAGTGAAGGGAGTACTTTTAGCTTCTTCAGGGTTCACAAAAGCCTGTAATTTATTATAATAATATATGTGAAATAAGTTTTTATAGCTATTGCCATTGAAATATGACACAGCTGTTTAAAGGATATAGAGTATAAGCATCTCTTTGCAAAAGTGGATATTCTAATACAAACAGTATATAATTAAAGCTATATCCACAAAGAAGACAGGAAAGCCAAACATTTAAAAAATATATTTGGTATAAATGAAAGCTATTCATTGAAATTTTATGATTTACATTAATATTCGGTCTTCTAATTAAAGTTAAGTGATATTTATGTAAGATTAAGATCTATTTATTAAGTGATCATGTTGACATAAGTAATGTAAAAATGAATTATTAGGCACTTTCAGTTCATAGTGAGGTCATTGTTAAAATCTTTCAATTTCATCCTTTTCTATAGTATAAATTTTGTAGTATTTTCTCAAAACAATGAAATTGTTGGTGCTAAGTATTACCATATTCTTCACAAGAGTAAAAAGCATTGGTGAATTACTTGCATAGTTAGTTGTACCATGTACCTCTTTTTAAAAGCATCTAGTTAATACAATATAATAAAATATCCAGTTCAGGTGTTACCATGAAAAAAATTAGTTTTTTCTTAATTGACTTTTTATTTCACATGTTTTTATTGGGTCATATAGCATCTAGTAGAAAGAAAATTGATCTGTAGTTGGAGACCTGTGTTCTATTTCTGGTTCTGGCCTTGAGCTTATTTTATGACTTTGGGTAAGTCACTCAAAGTCTGTATGCTTCAGTGGGTTAGAAAGAATTTTGAATGTTTTGAATCCATACCACATGAGAAATATTGCTTTAATGCCATTATAAAATACTCAAAATACAGGAAAATGCTAGATAGCAAAAGAAGCTCTACTTATTTATGTTGCTTTTATGTTTTCTGCAAAAAAATAAAATATTTTCTTAGAGGTGGAATATACTTAGGCGGTTATTTTGTCCAATTCATACTAATTTCATTTTAACGTGTGTGTAAGCTGCTTTAGTAGTGTGGTAAATATGTATGTAGGGAAGTTTTTACTGTAGGAAATGATGCAAATATGATATTAATATATCTCAGCATTAACCCATTGTATTACTATAGCTCATATTTTCCTATTTTATCTACTTAGAGAAATGGGTGGACTGGGATGCAGAACAAACTATGGTATATAGCATGATAATTTATGAGTGTATTTCAGAGGATAATACTTTTCTATTGGTCGATCCTATTGGCAAACTCTAGTTTGTATTATAATTGTGATGAGATTTACTGTCTACTTTTGATTGGATCAAAAGTGTACTTGCATAGTAATCAAAATGACATTAAGTTTCAAAATGTGTATTTTTTTTTCAGATCTCTAGAATTCATACCAGGATTTCTCTTCTCTCTTAAAACATAAAGCTTTGGTTACCTCAGTACTTCTTTCCTAGTGGAAAATTTTCATTTTCCAATATTCAAAAAGATAAATTTGTTATAGGAATGCTTTCTCTCAAGAGTTATAATTTCAGTATATCAATATTCCAAACATATTTTGATAAAACACGTTTTTCTATAAATCACTCAAAAACCATGATACAAGTATTGCAGAAATGAGTGTGGTGTTTTGATTTAAGAATTTGTATCACCTGATTTGAAGCTAAGAAAGTAATTAAAATAGGCCATTTTGATTTTGTGTTATAATGTTTATCTGTATCAGTCATACTAACTCTTTAATATCTTTGAAAAAAAATTTTCTTAGAATGCTCAGTTTACCGTACATTTCCTGCTTCAACACTGTATAAAATGTCTTCTGAACTTTTCCACTATCAATGGATAAAGAAGTGTTTCCTAAATACGTGCCATATTTGCTATAGGAGGTGTTGGATTTGGATGGGCAAATTTCTATGCGAACATCAATGATCTGTTCTGTGATGTCTGTAAGAATTTTCTGAATAAATAAGCCTTATAAGGGAATATGATCAAAGAAAATTTATTGTAATTGAATATTAACTTGAATTATAATATTTAAATAAAGCCTTTTATTTCAGCTAGTCTGTTATAATGAGTTTTATTATATTTGTTACTGCAGGATATTTTTATCATAATATGTTGTACTGAAGTATTGTGAATTATTGCCCTAATGGTCATACTTTATTTTCATATATGTACTGACAAATTTAGGAAACTTGAAGGGCATAGAAATAAATTATTTTTATTGCTCTTTTTGAAGATTATTCAATTAAATCATTTCCTTTCAATGATAACTAAAAATTCTAAAAGCGTTTTCACAGATCTGAAATGGATTTAGTAATGTCTTAAACAATATGGCCTTACAAGTACTGTTGTTTTTACTAATGATATCTTTCTTCAGCATCACTGTTCAGGATTGGCTGTCCATAAATAACTGTCAACATTTGAATCCTCTTTATTTCTATACTAACTTTACTTTTCTGATTCTGCTAATCCATAGTAGCTTAACCAGTTCACCATCAGTTCTTCCGTATTTTTTTTTCTTTTAATATGGTATGTATTTGATTATGTCTTCCCTACAACTGTGCACAGGATTCTTTCTCAAAATGGTTTGAGGCCCTTTCCTTCAGTGTCACTTTTACCTTTGAGTACATCCACTCACACCCGTCTCCTTTGTCTATGTCTGTCCATTACACGGTGTGATCACAGAAGACGTGGACGCCACAAGGAGAAGACATGCAGGTCTGTCTCTTCTACTGTTTTCTTTGCTATTTTTCATTTATCTAACTTGTCTTAGAAATTTTTTTTTACTATATTTTACTTATTTTCTAATTTTTCATTCTTTTCCTATATTAACAAAATGTTAAATCTGCAGGCATTTTTATTTTAGGTAGTTGTATATTCATCTTTTAGCAGCAACTGCTCCAATTAGATGAATAAAATTAAATTATTGATTTTATGTCATAGAAGTATATATATACATTTTTTCCATAACTGGGTAACTAACTCCAGATTCAAATATATGTATGTTTATGTATAGTCAGGTAGGTTAAATTAACAAATTAATCATACTTCAATTTGTTTTAGGCTTAAAACTTATTTTAAAATTTTTAATACATAATTCTAAAAGTATTTTATTTCTATCTTGAGTTCAGCAGTGTGTTAGAACATGGAAAATCATTAAAGACCTAATACATGCCCTAAACAAGCTGTCAGTATCACAGAGGAGTTAAAATATGTGGGTAACATGCTATGTTGATGTGCTAAAATGGATGACTCAACAATATGTTCTACAAAGGTATAAAGTCAAATAAAATCTGATTCGAATAGATGGCCAGACAAAGTTTCATGAAAAAAGTGAACATTTATTCAATACTCATTTACTGAGTACTCGCTGTGTGGTACTGTTCTAGGTGCTGGAAATCACAGGGCACACAAAATAGCCCCTTTCCTTGTGGACTTTTTCTAGTATGAGTCTAACAAATAAGCATAATAGTATTACAGATGCTATGAGAAATATATACATATAATTTATATGTATATGTAGACTACAGTGGAATCACAAAGGATAGTGTTATCATTTCCCCCTGAGAAGTGTGGGTATTAGTTCAAGAAAGGCTTCATGGAAGCAGTGATCCTTGAGTTGAATACTGAAAGCTAGGAATATGTTGACCTTATGTGTGCAGAATATATCAGGCAGAGGAAACAATATGGTGGAATGGCTTCAGATTTGTTTAGACAAAAGTAGGCAGAGGAGGGTTTCTGAAGTTTTGTGTAAGTTACTGAAACATATAAAGCAAGAGAGGGACACAATCAGATATTTGCTTCTAGAAAGACTGCCTGGAGGCTTGGTAAAAAATGGACTGGAACTATATAAGCAGAAATACCATTTATGAGGATACTGCGTAAATCAATTGAGAGATCAAAATTGGCTGAATTAAGGTACCAGTAGAGGCAGTTGATTCCTGAGAAGTTATTTAAAGATGTAGAATCTATAAGACTTAGTTACCAATTGGACATTATTGTTGTAAGGAAAAGAAAAAAGTAAGATAATAATCTTGGGTGACTGAAATGTTTGGATAGGTGATGGTATAGTTTATCTTACAGGGAATATGAATTGAACAAAAATTTAGGGTGCAAAATAAAGAGTTCAGTTTGGGGATGGGTTAGTTTGAGGTTTCTCTGGAATATTCATCTAATATCTGTGTTTGGATATATGGGTCTGGAGCTCTGGAGAGAAGTCTGAGCTAAATTATTTCAATTATAGTATTCTAAGCATGAAAATGGTTCCTTTTTCATTTTGTTTATCTGGTTATTCTGAATATTGTTCATTGGTATGTATTATTTCAAATTTGCTCTTCAATTCTTATTATGTTTGCTTGGCATATGTACCATATTTTCAGTGCTATGAGCTTACATTTGACATTTTGTTCTACTTGTGTTGTATCCTAAAATGGTAAGAGAAGTAACATTCATTGTAGGGGAAGTTTGACATACGTGTATATGTGTTTACATCTAAATGTACATATAAACTCTTTTTGAAATTTCCCCAAGTTTTCAATTTATTACCAATCATTTTATTTACATATTTTATCCATTTTATAGATAGTTTCTATTCTTGGTTACATCCTGTTTTTAATGGACATAATATTATTAACAAAAATCTAAGACACAGGCACTCAAGATTGCTCAATCCTGGGGAGTTCCCTGGCAGTCCAGTAGTTAAGACTCTGCACTTTGACTGATAAGGGCACAATTTCAGTCCCTAGTGGAGGACCTAAGATCATGAAAGCCATGTGGCGTGGGGAAAAAAAATATTTTACAAGATTGATTAGTCATGGGAAAACGTAACTCTAGTTACTACAGTGAAATTTTACAGAAAATGTGAATCACTCAGTTCATAATGAGGCACATGATGTCAACTCTGTTTCAGTACTGTGTTAGACAGCTCAGATGTTATGAGAGACACGGTAACTTTGAGAAATAATTTCTGTAAGTTTAAGCTTAACATTTTATTAAGTAATATTGTGATTTTTAACCAAAAAGTCTCGAATGAAATATATGTATATAGACATATATAAAAACATCACATCATGTATGAAAACTACTACAGATAGAGTATAATACTTAGACTTAGTTCTTTAAAGCCTAGAAATATTCAACTATAAGATAATAGAGTTAGGAAAGTTCTTGGAGCTTGAAACAAAAATACCCAAACATGGGATAAACGTGGTCTTGAGCATTTCTTCCTTGTGTGGGTAGTGTGGAAGAAACTGGAAAGATTATTAGATAGAAGTCAAGAGATTTAGTTTTAGTCCTATTCTTACTAGTAAGCTGTGATTACAGACATAATTTAATGTCTTTGGGTTTCAGCTGTTTCATATTTAAAAAGGGGGTTAGAATGCATTGTTTTTAAGTTTAAAACTTAATCCTGATTGTAAGATGTTACTGCTAAATTTTCAAAATAGTTTTCATGCACTGTTAATACTATGATATTCAATTTTACCTAGACCAGTTGGTCACTTTAATTTTCTTTCATAAAAGTACTGATATTGGGGGAATAGTGTTCCTGTAAGAAATAGTCTGAGAAGAAGTATTAGAGCAAAGACTGTGGTACTAGACTGCCTGATCAGTTTCACCACTTATTTGATATGTGATCCTGAGAAAGTTGCTATCAGATACCTCACCTATAAAATGGAGATAATAACATTACCATGTCAAAGTGCTTTCATAGTGATGAAATTAGTTAATATACACTATGTAAAGCACCTAGAAACTGTCTGTTACATAGTAAGTACTATGTAAGTGAAACTGTTATTTTATTATTATATAACATATTAAAAAGCAGTTTTTATTTTAGATCAACTATATTGAAGCCCATGCATTTTGATGTGTAGACATTCTTTCTATGATATGATAGAATGATAGCATTAATTCTTTTTGTTGTATTCATTGCAAAAGTCTTATTACTAGTTTGTGGCTACCAGTTTAGGAGCTTGTTGTCATACAGACTTGCACATCAGGACTGCTGTACCAGAAATGAATTTTATAATTTCTGAGGCAAGAGAGTTGGATTGAAACAGCAAGAACATTGAACCCATATAGGTCTGAATTCTAACCCAAGTCTGTCACTCACTAGAGATGTGACTTCGGGCTGCTTGCTTATACTTCCTATTAAGCAAAATGAACTGCATGTGATTAAGGACTTAATTATGTTTGATGAAAGCATAAAGAGTTTCTCTTTAGAGGGAGAATGCCTTTCTAAGAATAAAAGCAATGAAAAAATTTAAAAAGAGAGATCTGACTAAAATGTGTCAGGTATTAACTTCAAAATACCAAAATCAGCATAAACAAATTAAAAGGCAGACAACAAATTGTGAAACGTATTTGCAGCAACTCAGTATAAAGAGCCTTAACATCTGAATCACTTTGAAACAAATAGTATCAATTGTAATATAAATTGTATATTCCAAAAAGCTCTAATAAAAAAATGGGCAAAAGACATATACAGAAATTTTACTAAACAGGAAATTCATTGATCAATAAATATATAAAAATATTTTATTTCTTTCATAACCACTAGGGAGAGTGTGGTAAAAGAGTGGTAGCATAGTTTAATATAATCTTCCTAAAAGGCAGTTTTTTTCAGTATAAACCAAGAGCCTTAAAATTCTCATAGAGTTTTTACCTGGCAGAAATAGATTCAGAAAAAAGGCATATATTCAGATAACTTTCTTCCTCTTTGCTTATTTAAAGTTGTATGTTTAATATCTATAAAAATATTGTAGTATAAATGGATTGGTATGAGCAGTAAATAGGTTTCATATAAAAGAGAATAAGTTAGCATGAATATATTAAGAGATAATTTCCAAGGGAATGTAAATTAGGTTATAGTTTAACTGGAGAGAAGAATGTTACTTGACAGATAATAGTTTCTTTTATCAGTCTGCTTGAAATGTTGAGGGCTGGGGTATGGGAAATGAGGGGAGGGATGAAGAAGGGAACTGATAATGGGAAAGCCAAAGTTTAATGGACAGCAAAATGACAATAAATAGAAATATTGGAGATGGTTAGATAGCATCACCAACTCAATGGACCTGAATTTGAGCGCACTCCGGGAGCTGGTGATGGACAGGGAAGCCTGGTGTGCTGCAGTCCAAGGGGTCTCAAAGAGTCAGGCGTGACTTAACAACTGAACAGCAACAACAATCGGATTAATCAATTATGTGACACAACTGACAGGAAGAACCTACTCATAGGTTATAAGGTCGTGCTGAATGTAAAGGAGGTTGATAGGCCAATTCAAAGTATAGGAAAGAGAACCAGAAGGAATCTCTAAAAAGAAGATTACAGATTAAAAATTACCATATCACAGTCTAAGGTTGGCTTGTAGGGAAATAGCCTGAAGAAGCATTGCCAAAAAAGGAAATTAGCCAAGAGGAGATGTAGCTAGAAAAGAAAAAGGAGACGTTTTTAAAGGGAGAACATTGGGAAAAGAGAAAAGAATTAAACGAGCTGAGAGTGGTGTGTTGAAAGAGAGAGTCATTTCATGACTAAATATTTCAGATTATAAGTTTTAGAAAACAGACCAAATCAGTTATCTTACAAATTTTCTAATTAAAAAAAAAAGTCCTACCACAAACCGCTGTGCTGATTGTTGTTTAGTTGCTAGGTTGTGTCCAACTCTGAGACAGTGTGAAGTGCAGCACACCAGGCCTCCCTGCCCTTCACCATCTCCCAGAGCTCGCTCAAACTCACGCCCATTGAGTCGGTGATGCCATCCAACCATCTCACCCTCTTATCACCCCCTTCTCCTCCTGCCTTCAGTCTTCCCCAGCATCAGGGTCTTTTCCAGTGAGTCGGCTATTCACATCAGGTGGCCAAAGTATTGGAGCTTCAGCTTCAGCATCAGTCCTTCCAGTGAATATTCAGGGTTGATTTAGGATCCTCAGTGGAACTGATATTCCCATGTGTAATTTGGAAAGTTGAATGAAATTCAGTTTAGTCTCTAACATAGAGATTAACATAGGTTAATCTCTTCTGGTGCCTCTTCATTCTTTCTGAGAGTGATCTCACCTAACTTTAAAATTGTCTTTCTTCTCAGTACTAAACAGGAATATTTCGTAAAATGTCCCTATTCATGAAGGCATTTAAGATACATTTCTTTGAATACTGTGTGACATTACTCTGTATAGTCATTCTTGCACCATTGACCAATAATAATCATTATTAGCACCTTTGGAGAAAGAATACAGCTTGATGTCCAAGCATGGGTACTATTTAAAATCTACATATCTAAATATTTCAATCAAGGGCATATAGATTTAGGTGTTATTAATTTCCAAACTAATATACATAAGAAAAATTACATAGGTGTCTTTTCCAGCATAGGTCTTATCCCAGTTTTTATATGATGGACACTTTTATATGTTTATGATTCTTAAATTAACACAATATTTCTAAGTATATTTAAATTTCTATATGTTTCTAAGCAAACAAATGTAAAGATGTATTTAAATTTCTTTATTATACTCCTTTCAAGCTTTCTGTGCTATCCTTCGATATATGTGAATGGATGTAGTTGAAGTATATTTTAAGGATATGTTAATTAGGCTCCAGATGTCAGACACAGTGTGGTCTATGATAATTATGTCATACCAAAACACAGTAAGATGGGGACAAGACATACTCATGGTAGTGTTATGACTTTACTACCCTGTGGGTTATCTCATCTATAATGTAGATTTTAGCTATAATGAAAAGTCAGAACATTCCAAAGTGCTTAACACGTATAAGGTATACCTTATTAGCCTAATGAATCTGACTCGTGTTTTTATCATTTATCCGTGGTTATTATACTTTTTGTTAAAAGCAATTGTAATGATAATCATTACATTCCTTCTTTGAGGGACTTACATTTTAAAATTTAGTTTATCCTCTAAAATATATCTTGTGTTTTCAAAGATAAAGGAATTGACTAACAAGTTTAAAGTAACTAAGTTATTAGATTACTAACATTTCCCCCTAAACATGTCAATGTACACTGTAGAAAATGTTACATTTTAGCTAGTCTGAAAGATGCTTCTAGATTAGATTGCCCTTATGATCTTTTTATTTTCTGTACAAAATTTTTGGTTTAATGAGCTTTTCAATTCTCTCTCTCTTTCCCAGCCTCCCTCCCTCCCCCTTTTTTGCCTTTCTCCTTCCCCCCTTTATTCCTTCATCTCATTCCTCTCCCTGCTACTATACACACACACACACACACACACAAACACACACACACACAAACACACACACAGATTCAGTAAAGGAAATTTTAATGAATGCAATGCCAGGGCAAAGAGAGCAAGAATTTTTAGAACACTTTACATTTTCTACGTTGATGAAATAGGTATTACAATATAAAAGAACAAGCACTTAAATATTATTTGACTTCAGAATTAACCAGTCAGAGAGCTATATAGCTGAAAGGATCGTAAAGACTATCTGATCCAAAATTATTTATTTTACAGATGGTGAACTTTATGCCCAGAAAGGTGAAATGAAGTGCTGACAGTTATAAGGCTTGAGAAATTAAGTCTTGAACCCTAGCCTTGGCTCTTAGCTTTTAAACTAGTGCTGTTTTTAAGATTTTCTTCAATCCCATATAACACAAACAAACTCGTTACCCTAAATCTGGGTCGTTCCAAGCCTTATCAACACTGTGGTGATTACCTCCACTGAACTCTCCATGGTCAAAACCCTGATCTACCCTGATTCCATGCACATCCTGATTTTACACGTTGAAGCATAAAATGGTGCTAAAATCCAAGTCCTCTGAATAATAAAATCTCAGTAAGTCTGTTCACTGAATTTAGATGTTGAAAATAGACATACTGTATTTCCTGAGCTCACTAAACCACTCCTTATCACATATGTCCTAAAGTGGTTTGAATATCAGTTTCTTTTGACTACAGTGAAAGGAGTCTTTGAAATTTGTCTAGAGCATCTCCTCTGAAGTATCATTTAATGAATATGGTAGACAGTTAATAGAGAAACAGCATACAGATACACAGTAACAGGTAACCTAAATATCTAACACAGATCTTTAAAGTTGAGAACATAATTCAAGAGACGATAGCCCATAACTGTGAACCTCACAGTAGAACAACGATTATATAAGTTTCTAGGATTCTTATGTTTCATTTAATTCCATATGTTACTTTTAGGCACTTATGAAGTTCAGTTTTCCTTCATTTCTAGGAGCCAAGATCATTTTATAAGTAAATGCAATATAAGCAAAACCAAATCATACTTTCTTTCATTGCAAATGTGTTACTTCCTAGTGACAACAGTGGAGAAATCCTCAAAATTGATTGACTTGGAAATAACTGTTTCTCAAAACTCATGTTAAGATTATGTTTGTTTACACTTCAAAATAGAATGCTTCCATTTGCCCCAGTACTAGTACAGAATAATTAGGTACGTAATTTATAATTTTTTCACAGTATTTATTTCCAAATCTTTTCTCAGTTTAACTTGTTCCAATATTTCTTAATTCTCTGCATTACATTTATTTTAGTAAATAATTTGGCTAATAAAAGTGTACTTTTTATGAGGCTCTAGTATAAATGTTTTAATTTAAAAAATGAGAAAATTCATTACAGACAAGTGATTATGAAGAAATCATTTTAAAGTGAACTTAAGTTTTTGTTGAACAGTTTCTTGGTCCTACACTTGAAAAAAACATGGAAAATTTAAGAACATGCCAAATCACTTTTTGTATTAATATACATAAAAGTTGGAAGGATGTGCACTTGATTACATTTGGAAGTATATCTTATTTTGTACCACTTTTAATCAGTACACCCACATACTTTTATTTAACAGAAGTGTATGTCCCTAAGATAAATAATTAATGATTGCACATTTGCATTTTAAAAATTACTTAATATTTATTTCCAAAACACTTTATCAAATCATGACAAAATATTTTCAAACTGAATAATTTGTCTTTGTTCACATAAATATTATATTTTGTGTGTTTTTAAATAATATTTTTTTCTGTATTTGTATGATCATTGTGGATACTTTATAAACTATATATTAACACAAATAAGCCAAAAGCACTTATACTAACTTCTGGTAACCAATGATAACTGATAAGTACTCTGATGTGTAAATCTTAAATCTTTTTCACTCCATCTCTTTGTCTTTTGTGTCAGTTATGTGCATATATATTTTCATGAGTGTATGTTTTTTAAAATTACTAACTATAGTACAATATCCATCATTTAAGATTTCATAATATCTTTTATATAATTTATATAGGTGAAGGGATGTACGCACTATTCACATAATTTTTTGTGAATGTATAATATTCTGTAGACATGCCATAAATGCATGTACTTATTCCCCTGTTTTGAACATTTGGAGTTCTTTTCCCCAGTCTTTAAAATTATCAAACAATAGTGCAATGAAGATGTATGTATATCTTTGTACATTGATTTATTTCTTTAAGAAAGATCCTGGGAAGTGAAATTTCAGGTTCAAAAATTTAAGGAGCTTGCTTTTAATATTTATACATAAGGTACTTTGGAAAACACTCATATAAATGACCATGAATTTTTTTGTCAACAGCTAGTTTATTACTATCAATCTAAAATGTATTTTTTTCTGTTACTAGATTATTGAAAAAGTACTTAAAATATTCAATAAAATTAAAGAGAATACTTTCTTTTTGAATTGCACCTCCTTTGAAAATAAAATTATAACATGACAAAATATTACATATTCTTATTTATCTCATGAGTCATTTTAACAATTTCTATTCTTACTCCTCTGACTTTTGAAAAACATCATTAAGTTGTTTTTATAGTCTGCCTACTGAATCTAGAAAATAAATACGCCAATAGCTGTGCTTTTTCTTGTGTCATTGTTACCTCAGAGTGAGAAAACAGCTGCATGCACTGATTATATCTTTTTTTATTGTTCTTAATTTGGTACATGCCTAAATGGTAATTGCAGCATTTAGAGAGTCCATGAATTTGGCCTTTTTAACTTTGTTCATCTGAAATACGTTGTTTCTATCACTGTCATCATTGTTGTCTGTAAGCTACTTTTGTTTGGCTGTTCCTCTTCCACACTGTTGGTATTTAAATGGTCTTTGACTCCCATGGGGTTTTCCAGGTGGAGCTAGTGGTAAAGAACCTGCCTGCCCTTCTTTGTTTCTGTTTGTATTTCATTTTTTGCTTCCCTTCTTCCTTGTTGATTTCGTTTATTCCTAACCAGATTTTAATGCCTCATAATAAAATATGAATTGAAAATTGAAAAAAAAAAAAAAGAACCTGCCTGCCAATGCAGGAGACATAAGAGATGCGCGTTCAATCCCTGGGTCAGAAGATCCCCTGGAGGAGGACATGGCAACCCACTCCAGTATTCTTGCCTAGAGAATCCCCATGGACAGAGGAGCTTGGCAGGCTATAGTTCATAGGGTCACAAAGAGTCAGACGTCACTAAAGTGACTTAGCACAGCACAGCACAGACTTCCTTGATGTTGTAATCATAGGTTCTCTAATTTATTTTCTTGGTTTTTCTTTCTTTGAGCTTTGCTGTTGGACTTAAAAGAGTTTCCCCTCTTAAGATCCCCAGATTTAAGTATTTTATTTAAGAATACATGATGGGTCCCTGAGTCAGCAGTCCTGCAATATTCTGACCACTACTTAGCTTAATTATGGATTGCTGTATTGCCAGACTTACGTCCTTACTTCAAAGAAGTATGATGTGTGAGGCTGCTTTGGGACACCAACAGCTGTGTGTGTGTGCCTGCACACTTGGAAAAGCAAATTTAAAACTATTGTTTGCACTGCACTGCAGAAATCACTGGGCTTCCCTTGTAGGTCAGTTGGTAAAGAATTTGCCTGCAGTGCAGGAGACCCGGGTTCAATCCCTGGATTGGGAAGATCCCCTGGAGAAGGAAATGGCAACCCACTCCAGTATCCTTGCCTGGAAAATCTCATGGACAGAGGCGCCTGGTGGGGTGCAGTCCATGGGGTCGCAAAGAGTCAGGCACGACTGAGCAACTAACACTTAACTTATAGAAATCACTGAAGAGGTACTGTAGATATAGAAACCTAAGCAACCACTGTCTTGCTGCTGGTTAATCTGGTCATATTCAATACATCACTGATTACAAAATCCACCTATAACTTTAACTTTTTAAACTTAATTGCCATACCAATATTATAAATATGACTTTTTAACTTTTTGGGAAAATACAATCTTTTTAAGTTAAAAGTAACCACAACAATTAGTTTACTGGTTTAAGAATAAGTACACTTCTTAGATGGCTTATATTATTAAGACATTGAAACAAGAAGTATTTTCTCAGTGTACTTAATAATTTATAACCAAGAATTTGAGATAATTTGAATATTACTGTGTAATATCTTTAATAATTTTTAATAAATAGAAACATATGCAAACTTTTGTTGAATTGGGTTTGTCCAGGAAGACTGATAGTCTTATTAACGTTTTAATCTACTTTTGTTATAATTTGAAAATATATTGGTATTTGATTTGATATTGAACATTATAATGACTAAGTTTTTTAGTGTACTTAAATTACAAAATCATATCAAACCACTAAGATGTCTTCTGCAAATAAGCATAGTGTCATCTCATATAAGAATATGACTCAATGATTACTAGATAAATTTACCTTCTAAACTTATGAACCAGCCTTTCCCAAAATGTATTTTTGAGACTATTTCAGCAAGATATTTCTTGATAATAGGTGGGAAAGTGAGATATCTGCAATCAAATGATTAGTCATTATTACAGAATATTCAGGACCTTGTATATGCAAATTTTAGGGTAGATTTGAAGGAGAGAAAGGAAATGGAGAGAAATCTGCCTTATCACGTTAATTTAATTTTAATGTACTTTGGAGAGTACAGCCTTGGACATTAAAGTTGAGAAATTACATATTCTATTTCCTAACCAGATAGTAAGCGACTCTTCTACTTGCATGCGTGCATGTGTGCTAAGTCGCTTCAGTCACGTCTGACTCTTTGCAGTCCCATGGACTGTAGCCTGCCAGGTTCCTCTGTATGTGGGATTCTCCAGGCAAGAATACTGGAGTGGGTTGCCATGCCCTCTCCAGGGGATCTTCTCAACCCAAAGATCAAACCAGTGTCTCTTATGTCTCCTGCATTGGCAAATGGATTCTTTACCACTAGCACCAGCTGAGAATTCCTCTACTTGCATAGATTCCTCCATATGGTTTTTCATTTATGGGAAAAAGAAAAAATACTGAGTTTGATTGAAAAAATACTGGTATTTAAAACAATGATTTCTGAATTATTTCCCATAGCGAAAATGAACAACAAAAAATTATCTTGTTGATGAAGAATCCCTTATAGTAGTTCTCTTTACTCAGGATACTTTCTTCTCTAAGGATATTATTATCTGTGGAGTGTTTTCTTTAAGAAAATAGCTTGATAAAAATGTAGAAAAGAAGTGGAAGACTTCAAATACTATTGGAGAGAGGCACTGTTTTTCTTACAGACTAGGTTCCTGGGAGAATTTTAAGTTAAAAGTATACTTACCCAAGTTTGTTTACTGCATATTCACTAAGATGGTCCCTTGAGATTTCGTTGGTTAAGACTCTAACAAAGTAAAAATAAACAAATTATGTAAATAAATAAATACCAGAGCCTAGCCAGAAAAAAAGGAATAAAAGGAAAGAGACTCTAACGAATTTTTCCAATTTAAGGACTATACAGATGATGATTGGAAAGATTTGTTTGAGATTAGAATTTAGTTGATATATTTAAATGTTTGTATTACTCTCTCTATTTGCATCTTTGTTTTCTTTTAGTGAAAACAGATTAATATCCTTCTTAGATTCCCTCAGTGATCTGTTAAATGTATATGATATTCCATAAACCTGATTCTACAAAATCTTCAAACCATTACTAAGGAAAAAAGCTCTTCATCGCAAAATTACCAAAATGCTTCAATGCAGGGTTCAGCAAGCTGTGGCCATGGACCAAATTCAGCCCATTGCCTATTTTGTAAATAAAGTTTTATTGGAATATACACATACATTTTGTGTATATAAAATATATATGTTGTCTACATCTGCATTCATATTACAGTGTCAGAGGTGCAGCAGAGACCACATGGTCTGCAAAGTCTAAGATGTTTACTGTTGAGCTCTTTACAGAAAAAGCTTCCCAACACCTGTCAGTATATATCCCATAATTATCCAGTAATCAGGAAGGATTTACTGTCGTGTCATAGGAGGTTGATGTCCAGAAAGTAGTCTTGATATTAGAAAATGCATATATGTATATGTGTATGTGTGTATATATGTGTGTATATATATTTCTATATATGTGTATAAAATGTGTTTAAACTTTGTCTATTGTTGCTATTTATATTTAAAATACTATTTTGCCACTATAATGTCAAAAAACTTCAAAGAACCTTCCCAAATACTTACAGCTAGTATTTTTTTAGCACACAATTTTTTGAAGCTCGGATGGCTTTTTCATTCCCTTGACTTTGGAGAAATAAACATATTTATCTGAGACTATCTCTTGAGGTACAAACAATTCCAATATTGTATTTTAATAAATAATAGACATTTATACCTGACCATATTTAACACATATCATGGAAGCACTCAATTCATTTTGTGTATCACTCAATTTATATTAATATATTTTTATTCCCCATTTTATAATTTGGTACAGAATAACTCAGATCATTATTAAAATTTGACTCACACTGATTAGATGACTTCAATTTGCACTTTTACTTAGAGGTCATGTAATCTAAACTCTGTACATTCTTTTAGTCAAGATTTTCTTAATCCTTTTTGAAACATTTTCTTCCCTTTGTATGTTAGTTTAGTTATCAGTTTTAACTTACAAATTTTGCTTGCAATTATCAAATATACAGTGAGATTTTTTCCAGGATGAGTATTAAAATGCCTATTTTTGAATAGTCACAATATGGTCCATATGTCTTTAGTACAGTTTTACAATTATGATCTTAAGCAAGGAGTGTGTGTATGTTTACAGTCTTACCTAGACTCAGTGTTTGTGAATTTACCTAGCAACATTTTATTGGAGAAAACCACTTGAACCTACTAAATTATGATTATTTTTCCCAGTTTGTAGATTTGTAGCATACAACTGAGATTTTGTTTTTCCATTATGCATATTAATGAGAAATGTTTTTTCATTTCTCATGTTTGCTTTTTCACGTTTGCTAAGATTTGTTCACTGAATTTAGTTCTTATTCTAACCAAAGTTTTTAAAAACCCTCTTGATATCTATAGTTGATGTGTTTTGAGGAAGCACCTTTTACAGACAGCATTAGTCTCATCTTGTAATAAGCTTACCATCTCAAATTTTCTCCTCACATTCTTTTTTTCCCTGAAATGATTTCAGTAATACTTTGTGCCTATATTGGCATGGTTTGTTTTCAAGAGTATTACTCCAAGTGCTTCTTTCTTCATTCTAGCTCTAGAAAATCCATGTTCCAAAGATCTTGATAGCTACATTCACGTAGATGCTGGAACAACCTGCTTTGATACATCAGCTGGTTTTTTGATAACTTAAAATGCAATTGTACAATCGTGTTTGAAACTATTAGACTTGCAGCCTATTTCCAGTAAATAATTTTAATCTTGATGCATTAATTACAGACCAAAAATCTTATAAAATTACTGTTATCATGTTTATGTGCTGTCAAATATATTCTCCTGGACATACATTTACCAGAAAGTATTATCTATCTAATGAAGATATGTTCTCTTCTGTTTAAAAGTTTTTACTCTTTATTCAGATTTAATTATTTTACATATTTAATAATCCTGCTTTTATTCACCAAATTGCATACTTAAATAAATCTTAAAAATAATACATTTAATTTGTACTACTACCTTGAGTGAAAGTGGTATATCAGCCTACCATTTTTTTTTTTTTTTGGTACATCCTGTAAGTAGGGCTCAGAAATAAGAACTGAACATTAATTTTATGGGTTTTTTTCTACTCGATAGGTGCTATGGATATAGAGGAGAGAAATCGCCAAATGAAAATTAACAAATACAAACAGGTAGCCGGATCAGATCCCAGACTGGAACAAGATTACCATGCAAAGGCAAGACATTTTTCTTTTTAAAAGTTGTGAAATAATCAATCATATGAAACCGTTAGATTCTCAAACTGCTGAAGGCAGATCAGTCAGAAACGAACATATAGTGCAATGGCCCCATGATATTATTAAATGCTAAAATTTATAATGTGTTTGTATACCAACTTTTAGGTAAAGATTTGCCTTAATTTTTGAAAAAAATCATTGTATAATATAGGAGGTTAAGGAAATGGAACTCTTAAATGATCTAAAGAACAAATCTTTTAGAAATTTTCATTTTATAAAACCTACAAAGGCCCTAACACCCTCTAAAATGTATAGGAAGAACTTCTATTTTCATCTTATGGTTTTCCTACATATAGAGGTTATTATTTATAGTATTTTAATTCGATCTGATTTTTAATAAGTTTTTGAAACAAAATACATACTCATGGGATGTTGTAAGGAATTCAACAAGTTTTTTAGTGAGAATCTTTTTGAACCACTTTTTTGTAATAAATTAAGGTATGAAATCTTCCAAGATAGGAAAAAAAGTATTCTTTTTATTGTTCGTGTTCTTCATTGCCTTTATATTTTCAAAACATTTTTAGGTTTATCATATTATTCATTCCCAAAGTCATGAAAAGACTTTGCTCTAATGTACCTATTTAAGATTTAACAAAAAGATGAAACTAGCAAAGCTTATTCATAACATTTAGTTATTAGGTACTCTCATAATTATAGTCATGTAATATTTGTGGTCTATTTATCTGTGTACTAGGGAAAAGCAGTTTGGATTTTTCTGTACTTGGGTCTGTTTTATCCTTACCTTCTGAAAGTTCAGTTTCTCTCAATTATACCCCATTCTTCAGTAAAAATAATATTTATTAAGTAAAGCATAACTGACTATGCTGGATATGTGTATATGGTAGGCAGCACACATTTTTAGTTTCTCTATTATATGACCTAGAGGAGACAGATATTCTTACATCAGCATCATGTTCCAAACCAGCGATCTCTTTTCCAAATTACATGAATATTGACCCATGTGGTGAATACAGGATTATTCATCACAGCGTTCTGTCGTCCTGGAAATGGCACAGGCCTAAAGCCAAGAGAAAGGTAAATTTAAGACCAACAAAAAATAGCCTTGCCTTTGCTTTGCAGGCCCTAAACTTCTAAAGTAAATTTCATAGAAAATAGATTTGTAATGATACAACATTTCAGATACATCTCTAACCTTTTGAGCTTGATATCAGAACTGATTTCTATGCTTTCCAGGTACTTTTAAAAATATATCTGTCTAGGGCTAAATCGGAGAAGGCAATGGCAACCCACTCCAGCAGTCTTGCCTGGAAAATCCCATGGACGGAGGATCCTAGTAGGCTGCAGTCCATGGGGTCGCTAAGAGTCGGACACGACTGAGCGACTTCACTTTCACTTTTCACTTTCATGCATTGGAGAAGGAAATGGCAACCCACTCCAGTGTTCTTGCCTGGAGAATCCCAGGGACGGGGGAGCCTGGTGGGCTGCCGTCTATGGGGTCGCACAGAGTCAAACATGACTGAAGTGACTTAGCAGCAGCAGCAGCAGCAGCAGGGCTAAATAGGCATAATCTCTTGTGGCATCTGCTATGCCTAATCTCTCATTTATTCATCTTGTATAATCTAAAAATCAGGCATGAAGTCCTGATAAAATAGGATATTAAAGCTTCCATAAACATAGCATAACACATTTGTTTCATTTGTTTGTTTATATCCCACTGTACTTCAGGAAGGAATGTAGGTGATTTTTAAAATACATATAATACTATTGTCAATGAAGAAATGAGTATCAAGGGAAAATGAAGTCAAGACACAACAAGGTAATACCAGAAGTAAAGCTTGTGAACAAAATGCATAGTGTAAGATGCTTTATGCCTGCTACATGTGGGGCTTATATTCTGACTGTGAGCTTCCTCACAAGCCTCAAAGGCAGAAAGAGAAACTGGATCACTCATAGGATTTACATTGTTCATACAGTAAGTCCTGAGAAGCAATGCCAATGATTCTTATTATGGATACCTGACAAATTTATTACAAGAGAGTGAACCAAAGGAATACTGTAAGTGTGGCTCAAAATTTATTTTTAGAAAACCAAGTTTTGATTACATTCCAGTTCATAAATTAATGCTTGAGACCTCAAAGTTTTATAACTTTGACACCAATTATTTTAGGTTAGAGAAGATTTAAGTCTTGGCAAAGACTAATTATCCTAAGCAACATAATTTCCTATGTATTTGCTAAGGCAGTGGTTTTCAAACTGTAGCTCCAGACCAATAGCATCAACGTCACTTCAGAATTTTTGGAAATCAGTTATCTGGCCTGCTCCAGAACTGCTGCTGCTGCTGCTGCTGCTGCTAAGTCGCTTCAGTCGTGTCCGACTCTGTGCGACCCCATAGACAGCTTAAACAAAACTCTGGGAGTGAGGTTCTTGTCTTTTAGCAAACCTGCCAAGTGATTCTGATGTGGACTATAGTTTGAGCATCACTGCTCTAAGACAGGCTGCTTATAGAATTTACTTCTAGGTAACTGACTTCCTCTTTTAGGGTTTTATTCAGAAGACAATGAGGAATGATGTCACTTAAAAATGGAGACTTCCTTTGAGAATAAGTGATCTGATCTTTACAAGCCCTCTTCCAGTTTCTAACGAATCCTACCTATTGAATGTCAAATACTTAGAAATCTGTTTTCAATTGCTGGAGTTATGCATTCAGCCTAACCAAAAAGGCAATCAAATCATTAAGATTTTAAAAGAATCCAAAACACGACTCTATTTTGTTCCACTCTGAATTTCCTGATGTGGAACTGTCTTTGCTGGATCATCTGTCTGCCTATCACCCCTACTTTGGACTACCTCCCTCATGGATGAAAGAGAAAATTGCGGAGGATTCTTTTTCAGTCAAGTGCATGTATAGACTTAGTTATTATTCATTTCCATACTAACAATTCTTTATAGTAAAATTTTCAACAACATCCCTCTCTTTTTAACTAGGGATATTTACCCTATATTACCATTCTTTTCTTCCTTGTTTGATTAGCAAGTACCAGCTAAATATTTGCTGCTGACCTATGTGCTTCAATATATTGGGATTCCCTGATAGCTCAGCTGGTAAGGAATCCACCTGCAATGCAGGAGACCCTAGTTCAATTCCTAGGTTGGGAAGATCCCCTGGAGAAGGGATAGGCTACCCACTCCAGTATTCTTTTCAATATAACAACTCATTCTTGAAAAAATCATGTAATAAGGAAGGGAACTAAGCCATAGATAGAAAGATTAAGTAATCTACACCAGTTCACATTAAATCATGGAAAGTATTATTTGTAGCTAACCTCATTTTCAATTTTGAGATAACAGATTAAGTTCAAAAGCCATGGAGCATGTGCTGTACCTCTGAGCTATATTCCTGAAATTCTAGTGAAGCTATGAAGAAGTTTTGATGCGATATAATTGTTAACGAAGTTTTTTAAAAAACTATATATTTTAAATGGCATTGCCTTCCTGAATTTCTCAAGTGTTCTGCACTGATAGTTGTAAACAAGTATTACTAATTTATAAAATATCTCCTTAGTAATTCACTTTGAAAGTACCTGTAGAACAGTGCCTTTAAAGTTACTGTCTTTCTAAGTATATTTTAAATATACTAGGAAATTTGTAAGTAGACATCCTATATTTAATAAGAGCTAATTAATTAATTAAATATTTAATCAAATCCAGGTGCAGACATGATTCCTGTTTCATCAGTGGATGAATTCTCAGGGCTTTCCCCCTCAAAACAGAATTTAACTATGCAGCCAGCCTGTGCACCCTTTCATGCCTATTACATTCTCTTTATCCCAGCTTAAATGTGATTCACCTATTCTACTCTCAGATAAATTTAAGGATCAACTTAAAACCAACATTCTCTGCTCCCCATTGGTTTAGAAGAATGTGATTTATTACATTTAACAATGTGAGTTATACTTCAGCATAAGCCAACTACCTTTCCATGAGTAATATGATTACAATAATTAGCAATAATTGATAAACAGTGTGTATCAGATCAGATCAGATCAGTCACTCAGTGGTGTCTGACCCCATGCGACCCCACGCCAGGCCTCCCTGTCCATCACCAACTCCCGGAGTTCACTCAGACTCATGTCCATCGAGTCAGTGATGCCATCCAGCCATCTCATCCTCTGTCGTCCCCTTCTCCTCTTGGCCCCAATCCCTCCCAGTATCAGAGTCTTTTCCAATGAGTCAACTCTTCTTATGAGGTGGCCAAAGTACTGGAGTTTCAGCTTTAGCATCATTCCTTCCAAAGAAATCCGAGAGCTGATCTCCTTCAGAATGGACTGGTTGGATCTCCTTGCAGTCCAAGGGACTCTCAGGAGTCTTCTCCAACACCACGGTTCAAAAGCATCAATTCTTCGGCACTCAGCCTTCTTCACAGTCCAACTCTCACATCCATACATGACCACAGGAAAAACCATAGCCTTGACCAGACAAACCTTTGTTGGCAAAGTAATGTCTCTGCTTTTGAATATGGCTAATTTAAAAAGCAAACATCATATACTTAAACATGATGTTTGCTTTTTAAATTAGCCATATTTAGTGTTTTTAAGTGAACTCAGAGGATTTTTTTTAAAGGGTAGTCCATAAGATTTCAACAGGGAAACTATAGTTTATTGATACTGTGTTTATTTGGAAATCAAATTTTATTTTCCTGTAGGAAAAAATGCTCTCTTTTGGAGCTAATGTTCTCACAAAATTATCACAAAAGTATCTTATCCCTATTTTAGCAACTAAAATTTTCTTTTTTGGTGTTTATCTCTCTAAAATTAAGTATTATAGTCAATAAATTTCCCAGAATTTTTCAGATGCGAACCAGAAGTTCATATTAATCCATTTAGTGTTCTGGGGTCAGGGTACAATGGAGCAAAGAAAGGAAAAGAGTTTTTATCCTTCTTTGTATGTACCTAATGGGGCACTTGACACCTCTTCTCCCAGGCTTCTTGTCTTTTAAAGATACGTGCACTAATTTCAGGTCTTCCCTGGTGGCTCAGTCAGTAAAGAGTCTGCCTGCAGTGTGGGAGACCTGGGTTCAATCCCTGGGTCGGAAAGATCCCCTGGAGAAGGGGATAGCTATCCACTCCAGTATTCTCACCTGGAGAATTCCATGGAGAGAGGAGCCTTGTGGGCTACAGTCCATGGGGTCACAAAGAGTCGGACACAACTGAGTGACTAACACTTTCACTGGTTTCAAAGAGGCATATTAGGAAGAAAGCAAGCCCACGAAAGTAATTTACATTACAATATGAACTACATAGCACAGAGATAGTTTCTTTAAAAAAAAAAAAGAAAAGATCTATAAATACAAATAAACCTCACAAGATGAAGTTGTAGGCAGTATCAATATAAAAAATTCAGACAGTTCAAGGCAAAATATTTTTGGCAAATAAATTGTTGTTGTTAACTAAGCTGTTCCCTTTATTAGACCTTATTCTCTTCTCAACACTGAAAATACACATTCAAGGCCAGCCTTAAATGTTTTAATTTGACTTTCAACACACAAACAGTTGGGACTCCAGAAGAGGGGAGATAGGTAGGAGCTGGTAAGGAGAGGCATATATGTGATTCTTGTATGTTTGTTGTTTGTGAGTCAGGAGTACTTCAAGACTCTAATATCAAAATGAGGTCAGTGTCCAAGATGAGAACCCAGCCTGGAGTTAAGCAAACTCCACCTGGGTGACTTTGGGTAGTTTAACCTTCTCTTCTCAGTTTCTTTATTAAATAAGCTTTGAGATCTATTTCTTATCTATTTTATATGTTGATGATTAGGAGGAAATAAGATAATGTATATATATGGTTTAGCTTTTAGTAAACTGCTTAATAAATGGTAAAGATATTTGTTATTATTATTTTATAATAACAACAAATGTTTCATAGACACCAGGTGTGAATATGATAATGTCAAAAGGAAATGGTAAAGAAATAATTGAACTAATGAAAAGGATTTTAGTGTAACTCATATCATTGAATGTTCCCTTTATTCTCAAATAGATTAAAGCAGCAGAGATCCCCCCAAAAAATAAAATTTAAGGAGAAATAATTTATGAATCTTCAAAGGGTATATAGACAAAAAGAGCACAGAACATATGATGAGAAATTACAGACTAAATTACTGAAATTCAGAAATGATGTTATCAAGGTTGACTTTGAATGAGCCTGACTGGTTCTTGGAAAGTTGATTAATGGGTGAAATATGGCTATAGGTATTTTAAAAGAAATACTCTGTAACAGCAGTGACATAAATGGATCTGAAAACTGAAAAGCCAAATTTATAAAAAGTAAATTTTAAAATGTAGATTAGGTAGCCTTATACAAATCCCTAAGATGATATATGAAAATACATATATTTATTGAAGGTGAAGAAATGAAAGATATAATTTTATAGCAGTGATTAAAATAAAATCACAGGGAACTTTTCTTTATAGATAAATGGAAAAGTTGAGTTTCTGGTAGCACACGACACCGGCCAACAATAGTATAATTGATGTGGGCTGGGTGCCCACTGGAAGAAGAGCTGCTGCATCACTGATTCTTAAGCTACACAGAGAACCTGATATTTGTATGAAACAGACACCATTGTACCAGCATTAGATGGAATCATCTGATACATAGAGCAAGAGAATTCTAATTAAGAGTGATTTTAGTAACCCAGTCTCTACTCTGTGAGGTCCTCAAGGAATAGGTGAAGGTGTCTTACAGGAAGTAATGAAGTATCCTTTCTTGGAATAAGCTGTACAACCGTTTTATAAACGGAAGTAGGATTCACATTAAAAAAAAAAAAAAACTGCTAGGCTTAGTCTAGCCAGATGTCCAGGAAAATGGTTTCATTTTTTAAAAATCAGAATTAAGATCACCTACTTAAAGTTTCCATCCCAAACTAGGTCAAGAAATCTTATCACTTACTGATGAAGATGTCAGGGAGAATGCTAGTGGCTGCACCTGGATTTCTTCACTAAAACATACCGTTTCTCTAAATGTCTATTCTACTTTCAATTTTCTCTAGTTGTGCTCATTTCTGCATAACCTTGCAATAAGTTAGCTTCACACTCTTTAGCAAAATTACCACAGGGTGCTAATAATAATACCTACCTCAAAGGGTTGTTTTCAAGATTGAATCTGTATGTATAACTCTTAAGCCTTTCCCTTCTCCAGGGGATCTTCCCAACCCAGGGATCAAACCCCAGGTCTCCTGTATTATAGGCAGATTCTTTACCAGCTGAGCCACAAGGGAAGCCCTAAGGAAAAAGGAAATGTTAGCTATAGTATGATGATGGTGGGATGATGATGATGATGGTGATAGGGAAGAAAGAGAAAAAGAGAAATCATTTTCAACAGAGACCTTGCTCTTACCCAGGTCTATATTTGTTGCCATCAACAATATACTAGATATAGATTAGTATATCTCTAAAATAATCCCAAAAAATATGGGAGTAGGAAGGAAGGAAAAGTGTAAAAATTAATGATAATCTAAAAAGCATAAAAAGTGATTTGGGTTCTCTCATTCTTATCAGGTTAGTTAACTTTTGATCTGCCTCAAATTATTATTCTTGTCATGTCTACTCTTTAGCCAGCTGGAATGTACTTCAACTTTAAAAACAGAGAGATAAAATTACATTTGTAGATAATTTAATTCTGTGTATATGTCTATACATACACACACATCCTTAAAGCTCTGAGCCAAAGGAAAATTTCTCTCCTCCATATTTTAACTGATGGAAGTAACAACTGTTTATTTCTTCCTCATCTTATAGGTACCAATATACCTCACTTTATCTAACAGACCTACAGTTAAAAACTTAATAGTAGAAATTTAGAATTTTTATATTTTTATCTGTGAATAATCTTTGAATGTAAAAGTTTCTAACTTTAAGTTTCTTTTTTCTTTACATCTTATGTTAATTTGATAGGGCTGCCCTAACAAAATGTCAAGACTAGGTTGTTTAAACAACAGAAATTAAATTTCTTACAGTCTGGAGACTAGAAGTCCAAGATTAAAGTATTGGCAGGTTTGATTTCTTTCAAGTTATTTCTCTTTGGGTTGGGGATGGCCATCCTCTTGCTATGTCCTCATAGGGTCATCCTTCTGTTGTGTCTGTGTTCCAGTCATATTGGATTAAGGCCTACCAGTGTGACCTCATTTTACCTTAATCACTTCTTTAAAGGCTTTATCTCCAAAACAGTCACATTCTGAGATACTAGAAGTTAGCACTACAACATATGAACTTTGAGGATATGCAGTTTAGTTATAATATATCTCTACAAAGTAGTTAATAATATTTAGTTTATTACCTTAATGCATTATGAAAGCATATTTTATTGTAATGTAAATATGGGTTTTTAGGCAACAAACTATAGCTATTTTGTTTCAGACTTTTTGATTTCTTAAAATCGTGTTCACTGTTCTCTGTTTTTCCAACTACCTTCTCACATCCTAGGATATGAAATATTCTGTTTGCAAGTTCATTTTAAAAATTATTTTCCTTTGGTTATAAGACCACATTTAAATTTTAGATGTTTTCTGAGGCAGACATTTAAACATGTGTCCTCTTTCTTTGCATTTTATTTGTGAATTGCTACCCCCTATTGTTTAATCACATGTCAGGCCAGGAAAACCACATGTCAGTTCAGGAAGTATAAAATAGATTTTTTTTTTTAATTATGAAGAAGTCATTTGAGATGAGTAGAACCAACTTATGTATTAAAGAACACTACAGGATTACAGAAGGAACTGTCATTTATTTCTCCCTTTTTTAGTAAATATAGAAAGAATTTTAAATAAATTGCATCTGGCTACTTGCTGGTAAAAGGGTCAACCTGTGGACAATAGCTGCTATTGCTAAGAGCATAATTTCTTTCAGTATATTTCCAAAGAACACAAGAGGGAAACATTTTTCTTTTACCTTCAGCAAAAATAGAAATGTATGCCTTTGCTTTCATAAGACCTGCGGGCTTGCTGGCTTGTGAACAACTCGGGACGCCCTACAGAGGATACAAGGGATGAAAGATACGGGTCACCAAGGGGTGAGAGATCTTGCTCTATAGAATCAAGGAGGATACGGGAAATAAGGAAAAAAGGAAATGTGACAAATAGGGCAAAAACATTCTTTCCAACTCAAATTTCATATAATTTAAAAGGGTTACGTATAGTCATATAAAAATTACAAGTAGAAGAATATTCAAAACAACAGAGATATGAAAACATATAAACCTTATGAACCAACCATGGCACTTATCACTTCTTAAAATACATATATCCTGTCTTATATGATGCTTTTTTCACACCTTTTTATTAAACTATACACTTCTTAAGAATGGATATGTAGTTTACTCATCTTTGTAGACTCTCCACGGAAAAGCAGGGACAAGAAACACATTTCTGGAGAGAGTGTGGGTAGGTTATTACCTAAGAGTTAAAAACAAATTTTCTAATGGATATATGATTATTGGTTTCTGTCTGGAGTTAATCATAGAAAAAGAATACTCAGAAAAATTTGGAAGACTAGGGTTCTAATTTTGATTCTACCAGTTATGCGCTAAGACATTGGGTAAATTGCCCAAGAGTTCTTCACAACCCAGCTTTTTCCTCTGTACAAATTGAGGGAACCTTGTTATCTGTAAATGTACTTTGGAGGCTGCATAGAAAAAAAATCATTAGGTATTAACACATGGGTTTTAGGCAACTTCCTCACTAACTAAGCAAATCATTTAATCTCATAGCCTAATCTTCAAAATTAGATTTGGACTAGATTTTTTTTATATTTCATTTTCTTTATCTACTGTTGTCTCCTTTATTGATTCAGTAATCTCTGATCAGTGTCAGGCTCTTTACTTAATGTATTCTCACAAATGATTGAAATTTTTAACTAACTTATTGTGTAATAATTATGATTTAGAGAATAAAGTTATGTGTGTAATGTTTTTATCTCATATTTCACATGAAATAAATTATAACTAAGTTTGAAGTGAGACTTAAAACATTTACTCAGTTAAGGCACTCAGTTAGCTAGGGCAGCATGCAATCCTCCATATCTCTAATATCAGTTTAATTTGGCTAATTATAATTTGAACATATCTATAATTTTATTATGTAAAAACTTTCTTCATGAGCACAAAAATTTATAATTTTTCATCAGTTGTGAGGATTACAGATATTATTTATTAGCAAAATTAATTTACTAATGTTTTCCTAAGCATAGAATTTTGATAATTTCTATTTCATCACTTTTGAAGATAATAAAATAATTCTCCAGTCTAAAAATAATGTAGCTAACCTCAGAATGTAACTGATACAAGAAAAGGAACTTTTAGCTGGTGATAATTTTATGAGGTAGAAATATTATATGTAAAAGTATACAGAATTCACCCTGGCATGTGGGAATGCCCATAATGGTAGCTATTCTTGTTATTTATTATAACAAATGAGATGGGAGTAATAACAAAAACCTGACAGTTGAACTCCATTCTGATGGATAAAACATTACCCGCCAGTTTAATATAACTTTTGTACTAATAAAGAAAATGTCTGTGATTTTATGATTGGCCCTTTTCAGGTCATTTTCATGACTAGGCATATTCACCCCCCAAGGTTAACAGTCTTCAGGGTTCAGTCACATTAGAACAAGTTATTTCTTTTTTTTTTTGCCTAAAAAGTTTCTTGGGGTTTTTTTTTTTTTAATTTTATTTTATTTTTAAACTTTACATAATTGTATTAGTTTTGCCAAATATCAAAATGAATCCATCACAGAACAAGTTATTTCTTAAGCCCATTTTCAGTTTTTGCCCCCAAAAAAACAAAATTATTTGAATTTTCAATGGAATGTGAAGGTGTTATTTCAATATGATATAAAATATGTTTGTGTGATTTTTTATTATTTAAAAGTTTTACTTGTTTAAAATTCATCGAAGTATAGTTATAAGTACATAAATTATAAGTGTTGTAGTATTTCCATGCTGGCTTTGTATTCTGATTTTACATGTCATTTTATATAGTTTTCAAAATTTCAGAAAAGAAAATCTTTATTTTAAAGTATATACTTAAAGAAGAAAACAGTATGTGAATTTTTTTAAGTGGTTCGATTCTGAATATGCTTGCCTTGTATCCTATTAAATGTGAAATTGTAGCTCGCAAATTTTTTTTTAATGAAAATAGAAAGTCTAATACTAACAAGTTTTATGAGCTTAGTCAATTCATTTGACTTCTTGGTCTCTAAATTTTCTCATCTATAAAATAAGGAAAGTATATTACATCTTCTCTGAGGTCACTTCCAGCTTTAAAATATTGTTATTTTTTTTGAATGAATCAGTGATGTGTGAATAACTAAAAGTATGCTTTTAATATCAAATACCTTTCTTGGGCTTTTTTTTTTTTAAAGTGTGGTTGTGTGAGTCCTCTTTTTTATGTCTGAACGTATCTTGTGATCTCAAGGGACATTTAGAAACTTTCTCTTTCCTGTTACTGAACTGCATACCTGTGGTGTTTTCTAAAGCTGGTCAGCTATAAGTGAATTCTGGTTTTGCAACATTGAAAGAAAAAATTATCAGAGAAACAAGTAAATAATAATTTTTTAAAAAATCAAGGACCAAGTGAAGGAGGCAGGAATAATGGAAGGAGGGGAAAAAGGAAGGAAAAAATGAAAAACAGAAGAGAGAGGATGACACAAATAGAGGGTGGGAGAAGAGGCAGAGGCATGTGTGCGTGTTCAGTCACTCAGTCGTGTCTGACCCTCTGTGACCCCATGGACTATAGCCTCCAAGCTCCTCTGTCCCTGGGATTTTCCAGGCAAGAATACTAGAGTGGGTTGCCATTTTCTTCTCCAAAGGCAAAGGCAGGCAGGGGTAGTCCTTCCCATCTAAGAGTTCATAATCAAATCAGGGAATCACATGGACATAAGTATTACTCATAGAAAATAGGTTATATTAAGTAATATAATAAAAGTAAACCATGCAAAAGAAGAATAAAAAGAGAAATATTAATTTGGCTTAAAGAAATCTGGGAATACATTACAGAATAATATATGAGGTGAAGGACAGACATGTCCTTATGCAAAGTTATAACATAAAAGCCTATGAACATTGACCCAGAGGGATGGTACGGGGAGGGAGGTGGGAAGGGGGTCCAGGATGGGGAACACGTGTACATCCATAGCAGATTCATGTTGATGTACGGCAAAACCAATACAATATTGTAAAGTAAAAAAAAAAAAAATTAATTAAAAAAAAAAGCATATGAACACAAGCTATGTTTAAGGAACAGCTAATAGTTCTTTAGAATAGTAATATTAAACAAAATGGGATACATATTAGAAGGTAAGAATGGAAAAATTGCTTGGGACCAGATTGTGGAGAGCTTTAAATCTCTCAGTTAAAAATCTAGAATGTTCTCCTTTACAATTATGGTCTTTGAAGATTTTTGAAAAAGTCACAAATACAAACAAATTTGTGTTTTTTGCATATAACTCTGATGGTATAATTACAACAGATTTGAAAAGGATCCATTTAAGTCCTTGTTAAGGAGTCCCAGCCAGAGGCTATTGGTATAGTCCAAGCTAGACATAATTGTTATTCCTTCCCATGTTTGATTGTTGCCTCCATCTAAAATGATCTTCATCCAAACCCAAGTGATCCTTCACTATCTTCTCACAGAAAAAAATACGTGTAGTGGGCCTCTTCCAGATTTTCAACAGAATGCAATTATATCTGCCCTATGCCTAAATTTGATGAGCCCCTGGAGAAGGAAATGGCAACCCACTCCAGTATTCTTGCCTGGAGAATCCCATGGACGGAGGAGCCTGGGGGGCTACAGTCAATGGGCTCGCAAAGAGTCGGACACCACTGAGCGACTTCACTCACTCACACACTCATGCCTAAATTTGATGAGTCAAGGCAATTATCAAGCCCTTTTAGCTTTTTCAGTACTATTCAGTCTATTACTTAGTCTGATTCTCTTAAAAGGCAAATACCTTGAATTACTTTATTACTTACTTTTTTTTCTTTTATAGTTGATTTACAGTGTTATGTTAGTTTCTGCTGTGTAGCAAAGTGGGTGAGTTATATATACACATATATACACTTTTTTAAAGATTCTGTTCCCATATAGATCATTACAGAGTATTAAATAGAGTTTCTTGTATTATTCAATAGGCTATTAATTATATATTCTATATAGTTGTGTTTATATGTGTATCCCAGTTTCCCAATTTATGCCTCCCGCTTCCCTCCCTGATAGGACCTAATTAATATTTGAAAGGGAGCCCTGCTTCATATCTCCAATCCATTACTTTAAAAAAATTTTTTCTTCCTGCTACCGATTCCCAGGATCATTATCCTACTGCTAAATTCTCATGTCTTATTTCTGTTACAACTTTTGGGATGTTACAGATTACAGTATCTGTAATATCTATATCCTGTGTCCTAATAAAATACATAAATATTCTGCAAAAAATTATATAATGAGTCATGTAATATTTAAAGATATGTACAAAGGACAGATATCAGAAATTCTGATGGCTAAGAAGAGTTTCCTTATGATTATTTATTAATTCTAGCTAGATCTTACAAGCTTCTAATCTGAGGACTTGGAGAAGCATTGAGTCAGATACATTACCATATGTAAAATAGATAGCCAGTGGGAATTTGCTGTATGATGCAGGGAGCTCAAACCTGGTGCTATGACAACCTAGAGGAGTTGAAGGTGGAGAGGGAGGTTCAAGGTGTGGGAGGAGACATATGTATACCTATGGCTGATTCATGTGGCAGAAACCAATTCAACATTATAAAGCAATTATCCTCCAATTAAAAATAAACAAAATTTTTTAAAAAGACAAGGATCCATTCATAAGCCCCAAGTACCTAAATATCAAGACATTCTGATTTATTAGAATGGGGAATTTTGGACAAAGAGAAGTCAAAGATAACTCACTAGATTTCTAGGTTTTAGTTGGTTATTGAGCCTATTAAATAATAGAGGGAATATAAAAGATACAAGAAAAGCTGGTTAGGGGTGAAAGGGAATAAATTTGGTTTTGGCCACATTAAATTTGATATACCTACAAAACAACATATGGGAAATGTCCTGTTAGCATCTGGAAATACAAGTCTGAAGCCTGGGAGAGAAGTGAAAGGTAAAAGATAAAGATTTTTAATCATTACCTGAGTAGATAATAGATTATATCATTCTGTGGGAATATATATAGTGAAAAGAAAAGAAGGCTAAAGATTGACGTTTTTTGAAAAGTGTAATTTAAAATCAAGTAAGAAAAAGTAAAGCCAGCAAAAGAGATTAAGAATGAATAGAGAGATAGGGGAGAAGCCATGAGTGACATTATTTGAGAAACCGTTATGGAAAAGCTTCAGGAAGAGAGAGGACTGGACTTCAATAGCATTAGATGTAATAACAAAATCAAAAACAAAGAAAACTAAAGAGACACTACTGGCTGGTAATTAGGATATTTTTGATGTCTGTTTTTGAGAACAGTTCTAATAAATAATAGGTTAGAATGGGGGAAGAGTTACGGATCCTGAGAAAGAAAATGGTAAATGCATTTGTTAAAGGCAAAAGCACAAGCTGTACAGCCACATAAGATTTCTACACCTGGATTTCATCGCGGAACTAGCATTTCCATCTCTGAAAATTGTGAGGAATCAGTGAAAGTAAATACAGGATGAGGTTTCTCAAGGAAACACTGATTCCTAACAGATACAGAATTCTCACAGAACCAAGTCTTTGGGAAAGTCATCATGACTACTAGTATTAATTCTTCCTCTACAAATTCTCCAAGAAACTTATCAGTTTCTTTCAGACCAAGAGTAGTGGCTCTTTAGTAAGTCTTGGCCTCCAAGCTAATGGCTACTCTGTCCACAACTGCGTTTCTTTACCTTAAGCTATTCTTATTCCATCTTTCACAAGACGAGTACTTTGCAGATACGATATCTTATTGTCCTTAACTTCTTGTCTCCTATATGTCTTTGAGAGTCCTACAAAGTGCATTTATTTCTAGACCCCCACCCCTGGTGGTATGCACCAACCTCTCATTCAGTGACCACTTGGTTGGTAACTTGAGATCAGTCATGCCTGCTACGTCACTTCAGTCGTGTCTGACTCTGTGACCCCATGGACTGTACCCTCCAGGCCCCTCTGCCCATAAGATTCTCCAGGCAAGAATACTGAAGTGGGTTGCCAGTCCCTTCTCCAGGGGGTCTTCCCGACACAGGGATCAAACACAGGGTTAAGTCTCCTGCATCGTCAGGCAGGTTCTTAACCACTAGCGCCACCTGGGGAAATCAGCCATAGTGGGAGTATTTGTTCTCAGAAGTCAGCCAACTCTGTAAATCAGAATTTTTCCCTTTTGGATAGCTGATTGTTAAACATGTATCAGCACACCACTTCCTATCCATACCCATTACAGAGAATGAAGAGAATGAAGGATTAACTGCCTAAACTCTATTCAGCTCTCATTACAGTAGTTTATACTCTGATTTGGGCTTCCCTGGTGGCTCAGATAGTAAAGAATCTGCCTGCAATGCAGAAGACCCAGGTTTGATCCCTGGGTCAGGAAGATCCCCTGGAGGAGGACATGGCAACCCACTCCAGGATTATTGCCTGGAGAATCCCATGGACAAAGGAGCCTGGTGGGCTACAGTACACAGGGATGCAAAGAGTCGGACGTGACTGAGCAACTAACACTTTGACTTTTTCACTTTATACTCCAATTTGATACTTTATATTGGAGACAGTACCTCAGGATATAGCCCAGATAAAATAACCATTCCATTCACTTCTATTCATTAAAAATTCATTGAGTTCCTAGTTAGGCATTACTGATCTAGATAATGGGAATACTAAAATCAATATGACAATAATTCTCCTCAAGGAATTTATAATCTAGCAAGAAAAAATGATAGGTAGAAGGTAGATAGATAGATAGGAAAGAGACAGAGACATGGAGAAACAGAAATGTGATAAAAGTGTAAGAAAGGCATGAATAAAGTAGTTTAGGAGCACTCAACGCAATGACCAATTCTCTTGAAAGAAATTAAGAGTTTTCTAGCTGGGATTTCATTTGCAGGGTACTGTTTACAAAGTTAAATCTTAAATTATTGCTCAGTTTTCTCTGGCCCTTCCTCATTGTCTTCTCCCTCCAAAGCAGAGGATTTATCACACAAACTTCTTTAGGAGTCCTATATAAACAAAATGATCTATTGACTGATTTTTGCACAGTGCAACATTCAAATCAGACAATGATGAGAACTTTGGACAGAAAAAAGAACATCTAGAAATAGTTCCTTAAAAAGAGAGTACCTACAGGTGTGGTACTAACAAAAGCATCCACTCTGAATTATTACATGAAATGAAAATAAGGTGATGCAAATAAGAGCATCTTCTTGCTCTTGTGATTGCTTAATTTACCACAGTGCCAAGATTTCCTCTACTCTGTTCCTGTGTCCTCTAGATCCCCCGACCAGTATCAAGAGCCCTGCCTACAACTTCAGCTTCCCTCTTCTCTTTCACAGATTTTGTTTGCCCCGATTTTTCCCTACCATTTGACCTATTCATGTTTTATCTCTGAATATGATATGAATATTCCTCCAAATATTTCTTGATGATCTAAAATATTTTTCTTCAAGCTTGGACTTTATTGCTTCCCAGTATTTTGCCATAACCAATTCTCAGGCTAGCGTTTTGGACAAGAGATTATAGTTTTACAGTGAGATTCAATAAACTGAAGACAAGCAATGCTTCAGGAATCTCATAGAAGTTCATATACAAAGCTCAAATGACATGAGTTGCTGAGATGCTGCAGAGAAATCAAACAAGGAAATTACTAATTTAAGAACTTGAATATACTGGAGAAAATGAAAATTTCATCTTAGAAATTTGAGGGTTTTTTCCTCAGGAATATTATTATAAAAATTTGATAATAACTTTCTGTGCAGTAGAGCTCTGCTGATATTCTGTTTCTTTCCACTGATTTAGATAAATAGGGAGAACATTAACTTTTCCAGGCCACTTAAGAACTCTAGAGTCTGGAACATCCTGGAGAATAATTTCCTGTAAATTTTTCTAGTTTATGATCTGCTTAATAGTACTGTACAAAACATCAAAATGTTGTCAGGAAAAGCTTCTTCACTGTAGTCCAAGACTTTAATGATCTCCAGTCAGCACAGTTTTCAGCTGAGATCCTGTAATCCTATGCAGGAAACCTTCTTTGTTTTTGTTCCATTAAAGATAATGATGAGCACGTCATCTATTTTTCATCTGTCAGCTGTAAACTAATACATGCTGGTCATTTAAGACATTATTTATTGTATAGTGCCAAAGCAATATCAACCATTTCCTAAAGGAACTTATTCACATTCATAACTCATTACCTTGGTGTAATAATTTGGCTGCTTCTGTCTCACTTTTAAATTATATAAATTAAATAACTTTCATTTATCATACTTTTGGAAAAGCAAAAAGATTGGATGACTTTAAAAGTAAACTCCCGTGATAGGTCAAATAATTGATGATTTGGGTGTTTTGGGGAATTGTATACATGAAGATGTTATATTCTAAATGTATTAAAAATATGTCCTTCTGAAGTTTTACTTATAAATTTTTTTCTATTGTTTCTTACTTTCCAAATTTCTTATTCTGTTTATCATGTGTCTATTTGTAATAGAAACCTGAGCTATATCCCAAAGGTAAACATGCTCAGTTACTAGAATAGAGAAATGCATTTGGTGCAGGCCTCATTGAGGCAGCAAAGTCATCATCAAACTTGACCTCTTAGCTAATTTGTAGTCTTTCTGTACTTAAACTAATCCATTCAGTGTTTTTTTATTTAGACCTGCTGCTTTAGGTGCTGGAAGTGAACAACTGCTGTGTGCTAAGCATGCTATTGGGTATTTTGATTATGTTATTTCTCTTACCCCTCAGAAGAACTCTGAAAATGAGATTTATCCTTATTTTACTGGTTAAAAAAACTAAACCTTAGATTTTAAATGAAATCTTTGACTCTTAGGTGCTAAGAGAGTTACAAAGATAAGGAGGATATTATTCTGGCTTTTCAGAGCTCATATTCTAATAGAAGGTTTGAAAATTAAATATGAATAGACACACATACCTATAACAAAAGGTAGCTTGTGATGAATTATATAAAGGCATAAAACTATAGTGTGTGGAATCTTATCTTTCTTTAAATTTTGCTTATCCAAAATTTTAGCTCAGCAAACTAGATTATCTGAGAGGTCTTAGCCAAAGATATGTGCTGTGTATACCATATGTGTTTTAAAAAATTTTTTTCAAGCCTTTGGCTGGCCCGTCTGCACCTATGAATCATAACATCAGGATCAAAACCCTTGATGACCTAAAGAGACAAAGGCTAGAAGCTGCAAAGTCAGAATCCTAACTACTAAAATACAAAAGTCAAATAAGTTGAGAATCAGTAGTTCCCTGTGAGGTGATGGGATATAAGTGAACCCAGCCAAATGTGAAAGATGAGGCCTGAGGACATACCAAGAGTCAGTCAGAACGTTTGATTTAATATTTCATCTGCTGTATAAATATGTTTTCTGAAATGAATCTCTTATACATAGAAATAGTTATATTTTTGTTGTAGCTTAGAGCAGTTTTAAGATAATAAACTTCCTGCTGGGTATTTTACCTGATAACTCTTTTGGTAAATATATTCCTGGAATTGGTACTAAGCCAGTGTTTAGCTGCTCTGTAACCATCATCATCATCCATGTCATCATCTGTCACTTATTAAGCACTTCTAGGTGTTCAGTGTTGCGCTAAGTGCTTTATGTGCATTATCTTACTTCATCCTTGCGGGGAACCTGGGAATTGGGTGTGATTGTTCTCCATATTTTAACAGATAAAAAGCTGAAACTCATAGATGCAATTGGCCCAAGATCACAAACCTAATAATTTATGTAACCAGGATTCATACTAGTGATTCAATGTCATTGCAGAGCATGTGCTTTTAATGGTTATACCTTAATAGTTCCTGAGTTAAAAGTTATGGCTTATCATTTGAACTTTGATAATAAATAATCCCGTAAGTAAAAACAAAAAAAAATTGCTTTTCTATTCAATGATAAATTATTTTTAAACATATAAATAGCAGTATGTTCCTCTTTTTTTATTATAAATTAAAAGAATGAGAAAGTAAAGTTCCACCAATATAATATAGTATCTATTGAACAATTTAATAATATTGAAAAGTTTCTTTGTCCATTTTTAATATATATGAAGTGTCCCAAAAATATATAAATAAAATGAAATTCTTCCATTTGAGGTCAAATTTACTTTTAATAAATTTCATGGAAAAAAATCCATATATGTGTGTATCCAGCATTATCTATGCTAGCCAGTATATACTAGTTATTTGTGTGTGGATGTGTGTGTATATATATATATTTATTTATTTATTTATGTTTAATACACTGGCTTACATAGATAATGTTGGATCCATCCATTGAAATGTTATTCTGGGCAATGATGAAAACATTGTCATTTAAAGTAAATTGTTTTCATTATTTTAAAATGACTTTAGTTTGAAAAAAGAATATCATGGACTGAATGTTCTCTAAATAAATGCATTGTAAATAAATAGACTTTCTTTTAAAATCAAATATAATAGTTCTATTTACATAGATATTTCCTGGGAAAAAGACAATGATTTTTAAAATAATTTTACTGTATTTTTTTATAATCAAGAATTCCAACAAAGTCAAAAGTTAGAGTGGATTTAGAAAGGCCATATTTTACCTAATTTATATATTTCAGATAAAGGATTTGATTATAACATTTTATGGACCTTTGAAATAATTCTTATATTTTACATTTAGAAATGGATCAGTTATTAACTCAAAAATATATAACAGAATACTGGGAGAGATGGAGAGGTTGAGGGGGAGAAACAGATCAGTTGAATTGATCTAATTAATTTAGATTTAAATTTAAATTAATTTATTTATGCTATATACTATTGCCATTCAACTTGCTTTACCAAAATATTTTTATCTAGCTAATATTTTCAGTGAATTATTACCCATATAGGATTATTTATTAGGTAATGATTATTCAAGTCACAGTAATGGTTTGCATAAGATAATCATCATTGTAATGATTTGTTAATATTGCCAGTATCTGTGGTTTAAAAAATCTCCATTAAGAAATTCACCAGGTAAGAATTTTTACCATTATATTTAAGTGGATATTAACAAAGAAAAATCCATTAGCGAATAGTCTCTTAGCCCAATAATAGCCATCAGGTACTGGCTGCATTATTTTGTATTATGCCATATACCAGGCATGTATTATTTCTGATTTTCAAAACAGTGCCGCAAGGAACAAAACAATGCTGCAAGGAAGACATTATTTTCCCTATTATTTTATAAACAGGATTTTAAAGGTGAAATAATTTGCTCAAGTTTACCCAGCTAGTAATAGTTTTCCTTACTCCAGGTTTTCAAGACTTCAAAATCTATCCTTTTTTTACATTCCATATGTCATTAACATAAAGCCTCTATGATGGTTTTCAGTCTACCAGAATATTTGAACACCCTGTACCCTGGCTGTGTCAGATAATCATCTGATTATTTCAATTCCAGGAAGTTTGAATTATCATAAATAATAATGACTTTTTCTAGTATTTCTAGGATTCATCAAAATTCCAGCAACCACTCAGAAATTAAACTTTCTCTTTTCTCTTGGCCTTTCTTTAAAAAGTTAGTGTTTTAATAATTAGATTTTGTATTACCTCTAGGTTTTCACTGAAGCATAATGGATTTAAGAGAAAATTTATGCTATTAAAATTGGTTTTCATAAGTTACAGTGGCAACTTCATCATGCTTTTAAAAAAATTTTATTCAAAAATTTAAAAAAATTTGCTTCCTAATATTAAGCCAAATATTTATTTCCCAGATTTTGGCCAAATGTTCTTCCCTGAGGCCATTGCTCTTGTGAAACTGTTTTAATGGCCTTCATTGGGGTGTGGTGAAAAAGCTCTAATTGACTTTACTGAAAACAAGGGTTTCATATAAATTGAATTTTTCTTTTAGGATAATTGCCATTCACTTTTGTTTTATATGCAACTGAGTGGGGTTTTGCAGTATCCTCTGTGGACAATTAAAGTGCTGAAATAGGAGAAGCGAGTAATTGCTTTGTGTGGTAATACTGACAACTTCTGCGTGTTTGTCAATCTGTGTTAACAGTATCGATCGGGATGGGATCCTCATAGAGGGGCAGATAATATTTCCACTAAATCTTCGGACAGTGACGTAAGTGATATATCTGCGGTTTCCAGGACTAGTAGTGCTTCTCGTTTCAGCAGCACAAGCTACATGTCTGTCCAATCAGAACGGCCAAGAGGAAACAAGAAAATCAGGTGAGTAGGGGGCTTTAAGAAGGAAATTCTAAACATGTTTTAGAATATCTTTATTTTTCTTTGGATAAATGTAAAATCCTTTCCTTCTAAATGGTTAATATATATCATGAAGACAAACAACTTCTGTGATTACTTTTTTTAATATTTTGGTCTACATTTCATACTTTTTTCACACAGAAAAGTTTTGTAGAACTTATAATAATTTTCTTGCTAGATTATTTGAAATAGTATCATTAGCTATTTTTCATGTTTATTATTGAAAAAGTAATTCTGTTGTTGTATTTTTACTGAGATTAAAGGGATGGTTAAATGAAGACTTGAATGTTTTTAATATTCTAAGGAATATGAAAAATCATATTGGAAGGTGATGAATACATTTCAATGATTAAGAAAACACAACATTACTTTTTGTGGAGGATGCTCTCTTGTCCTCCTGAAACTTTTATAAATGTATGGAAGTTTCTCCAAAAAATTTATAAATGTATGTTAGTATAATTTTCATTTATCACCTCATCTATAGACTTTATGGGCATCTAAGCTAAATTAGTTTTTTTTTTTTTTTTTAACTCCTATTGGATCAAAACAAAACAAAAATCAGTAATGGGGAGACCACAACTTTTTTCCAGGCAACTTTGTAACAGGAAAACACAACTTAAAAAAGCAATTTTGGTTTAACTGTTGCTTACATAGTGCTTCTCTGTTATACACTGGAAAAAACGTTTTCGATGCTTAAAAGATGTAATTTTTATCTATGTTTTAGTAATTTTCATTACTTTTCTATTTAATTTTGTATGTATTTTTTTTCTTAACATTTTCTTTCTTTTTTGTGTTTATTTGCATGCCTTCAATTTGTGTTGCTTTCAAAAGGCCAAAGGGACTAGAAGAGGGAGGGAAAGACGGGGATAAGCATGAAGAGATAGTTCATGCGGAGGAAGAGGTAAAGGAAGAAAGAACTAATGAGAATGAGAAAGGGAAAAACATTACAAACATGTGTAATAAGGAGACAAACAGAGAATCAGGAGATGAGGAAAAAACACCAGATATACCTGAGCAAGGGAAAGAAAAAGAACAGTGGAATAAAGAGGATTTGCAAAAGCAATTCTCACAAGATGATGACAGGTAAAATTTGCTTATTTTTATAGACATTTCCCATTAGTTATGTCCTTTCTCTTAATCCTATTTTGCCATTTGCATTGGGTTTATTTTCTTGCATTTTATCTATTTAGCTTCTAATACAACCAATTAATGTGTTGACAAGTTACTATCAAACAGATTGATTTATTAACCTGTCTTCAATTTGTATACACTAGCTCTCAGTATGATTTAATTGGGTTTTTTAATCCTTTTTGACTAGGTAAATCTAAAGTAAATTTCCCTTTCCATTTTTTTTAGCGTGAAATACTGTATATCTTCCCAATTTGTAGAGTCAAAAATCTTTAAAATGAGGTTCTGAAGGGGCTGGGAAAGTGTGGCCTGCTCTACAAGAAATATTATACACTAGAAATGAACTTTTAAAACGAGTGGCAAAATAGGTAGCAAAATGTAAGCTTTATTCTGTCCTCGAATAAAAAAGCAAGTCCTTTGTCTTATAGTTTTCTGGTGGGTTCTAGTGTAGTTTTAATTCCTGAGAAAGATTGTGAAGAACAGTGTTCTTTGATCCTTTAAAAAGAAAGGATAGAGGCTTCAGGGCTTGTTAGAAGGCAAACATATTGGGTTAGAAATTCATTCAGCTGGAAAACTGCCAGAGAAGGAACTTTGAACAGAGGATAAATGGAAAAAAACATAACAGCAAGGCATAAAGCCAAGTGTGTTTTCATTTTCATGACGTGATGCATTAATAAGTATGAATCCGTCTTCACAGTGCTGTACTGAAAGTCGCATCAGCCCAAGCACACATAGACTTCATCTCTCTGCCTGAGGAGATGAGCTTTCCCTAGCTACAATTCTCTGAGACTAAGAGTGGCAAAGCATGTATGGTTTGGAGGAATTTGGGTTTCTAGTGGCCAATTCAGAATTTGATTTTGTATTCTTATGAAGTTGGCATAATAAGCACACCCAATTACAAGCCAAATTTTGCTTTATTATATATAAATTCAATCTCAATTTATGCTTTACTCAAAATTAATGAGAAGATAATCATCATAAATGTTTACCCCCTTGGTATACAATTCAGTGGTCTAATTCTATGACACTTCAATTTTTGTCTCAGTTTGCTATATTTAACTATCTGTGGTCTATGAAGGTTTCTATGTAACAGACACAAAACCTAAAAGTTAGTTTTAAGTTAGGCATATTTTGTGAGTCCAATCTGAACTAGTAATTTCAAGTCTATTTTCTTTGTTTACATTGCTTTATTAATGAAGACTATTTTTCTGACTTATTTGGCATAGGGTCATTTCATCATTAATTCACAGAGAATAGTTTTTGAAAATTTCCTTAGAAAGAGACATAGAGTTTCCTTTCTTTAAAAAGCAGAGCAAAATGTGGGCCTCTAATGTGTTTTACTTTCTTTAAATTGTGTAAAGCAGAACATATGAGCCTCTTGCTGTGTGCCTGTTGCCAAAGTCTCTGTTAGCATATCTGGCTTGGTGGGTAGAAGTTTGGAGGTTATATTTTTAAGTTCTTGATTTTTAATAATTTCTGCACCATTTTCGTCTTGATAAAAGCACATTATTTTATTCAGGAAAGAAAAGGATGGTATAGTCCTAGCAATGAGTCTTTTAAGGCACTGTACTCTGCTTAAATATAACTATGTAATACTTGCAGAACTGGAAACTACACAGGGCCAGGCTGATGTCTTTCAGTTCAGTTCAGTTCAGTTCAGTCGCTCAGTCGTGTCCGACTCTTTGCGACCCCATGAATCGAAGCACGCCAGGCCTCCCTGTCCATCACCACCTCCCAGAGTTCACTCAGACTCACGTCCATCGAGTCAGTGATGCCATCCAGCCATCTCATCCTCTGTCGTCCCTTTCTCCTTCTGCCCCCAGTCCCTCCCAGCTGATGTCTTTAGGGAACATATATTCTATAAGATGGCAAAAAGTATCAACTGCAGTTATTTGTGAGAAAATGTTGGTGCCACTAATTAATTTTTGCAGCGTAAGGTCCTGAATTAGCTTTCACATCTCAGAATAAAATGAGCAATCTTTATTCCGAGAGAAAATATGTCTGAGTACTGCTAGTAACATTTTGTTTTGGTAGTTGATGAACATAATCATGGATTATTTAAATGACAAAAACAATTTAATATGCTTGTGCAACATTATTGAAAGTACTCTTATTCTATAGTACACCATTGATGTTTACTTGTAATCCAAGTTTTGTAAAAGAAAAATTATTTTCTGAATTCAGAGTTTAATATCTATAGCAATGCTGGTATATTTAAAATTAACATAATAACTGCAATGAACCAAATCCATTGTAGTTGCTATTTTCATTATAGTGATTGGATCTCATTGTGTGATACAAAATTATATTGTTTGTGTTATAGTTACCATATTAAAGTCTTTTGAATGTACAAGTAGAAAATGAATAGCAAAAAGTAAATTTTTTAAAAGTTCATTAAATATTTGAATATAATATTTTTCAAAGTAGCTTATAAATAATACATTTGTATTTAGCTATTTGTATTTCCACACAGGTAGATTGGTCTGGTTAAATATCCATATATCATTAATGATTGTCTAGTAATCATTTCTAGAAAATCTGATTTACCATTTAAAATATTTTTCTCCCATCTGTGTACCTGGATATGCTTTAAATTTTATAGCTATCTACATTTGCTGATTATGTACCATATATATATGTGGTAGGCTATCCCAGAAAAAAGTTTTCAGAGGTAATGAAAAATCATTCAATGAACCAATGTTTATTTACAAAATTTCTCAGGCAGAGTACTTTGAACTGGGGATAAAAGTGAAATCAAGCAGTTCTAAATTTCTAAGTCTGAAGGTCAAGTAATTTCTTAGCCTTGTGTGGATGGATATTTAAGGATAGCTCCATATCCAAAAAAATTTCATCAAGAAGCATAAATATATTCACAAGGATATTTGGTGAAAGAATTTGGCATAAGAAGTGGAGATCTTAAGTAAATCTGCAGTGGAAGATAGAAAAATAAATATTGAAAAGTACAGTATTGTCAAAACTAACAACACTGATAGCTTTGTGATCAAATTACTCATCCATCCCTCCAGATTCTGTTCTGGGCATATAAGACCAAAGAAAAAATAATTCAAGAAACTCGTTTATCTACAAATTTGTGTAGATAGCTAAATAAGATATCCTGAACCTCAACAGATTGCCTGCTCCTCAGATCTCATATTTTTGTATTACTCAGCTTTCTTTTAATACAAATGATATAGTTTATAGTTGTGTAAAAACTTTATGGCTTCATTATTGTAAAATGGGTTCAAGGTCTTAGGTAAAAGTGAAACATTCACACAAAGATTCATGTTTTAATGAAGACTATACAGAAAACCTTGAAAATTTGTATTTATCTGATATTTAGCAAATTTTTATGCTTTACATTCTTACAGAAGAGTCATTTTAAATGATGATTTGTAAGACCAAAATATAAATTAAAAGTTTCAAAAATAAAAGAAAATGAGTTCTCAGGCATGTCTATAAGTGGTATGTATATTTTCTCTTTCTGAAGAAAATGTTCTTGAGGTAGGAAAAGTTTTCAAAGGAAAAAGATGGCATCAATTCAAAATATTCATGAATAACTGTTTTTAAGAGTCTTAAACCATGAGCTTAAGACTTAACTTAACTCTATATGAGTTTTAGTGAACTCCGGGAGTTGGTGATGGACAGGGAGGCCTGGCGTGCTGCAATTCATGGGGTCGCAAAAAGTCGAACACGACTGAGTGACTGAACCGAACCGAACTGAAACCATCTCAATTATCTAGCAAAAAAAGTTCTTATAGTCTTTAAAAGGGCAAGCAGAATAATTGTTAATGAAATATTTACTACTGCTAACTTATAGATCAGAGTTAAAATGTGATAACACATTTTCCTGACTATGTGATATAACTTGATGTTACCACGTATTTACTCATATTATAGACCTTTAAAGGGCAAACAGTATGTTTTATGAAAATAATTATGGATTAGGAATCTAAAATACTTGTTTTCTCATTCTGATTCTGTTACGTGTCCCTAGCCACTTTGCCTGGCTTTTTTCACTTGTCAAATAAATGAATGAATGATTCACACTCCTCGTTTAGATGAGTGTAATACACAGCAAAGGGAAAGTAAGCATCTTCTGTTATACTAATGATTTGTCTTCATCATGAATTCAAGGAATAACTGGGTCTGTGGCTAACCACCAGTAAAACAAACAGCTCAACATATGTTTCTCTCACCTAGCAGATGATTCCAATATTTAGGTGACTTTTGTAATACTTCATTGATCAGGTTGAGTTTTTGTTGTTTTCTGGAAGTATGTCTCAGTGCTAACTCTCCCAGAGGGCATACTGATGGATTATGCTGTTCAGCTGATGGATTATTGATGGCTTGTGTTTTCCTCTTCTCATTGAAGCTATCTTCTAGTTAATACCACTGAAAATCTTATACACCCAAGCAACATCTATCCTGTTTTATGATTGTGATGAAAAGGGAACTTAAAACAAAACAACAAAAAACGCTTGATTACAACTTTTAGAATTTTGATCCTGTAAAGGCCCAGGAATTTGCATTTTAAAAACAATCCCTCCCCACCACGTGATTATGATGTATCCTTCCTCTCTTTTGGGTTGCTTACATTTCCTCATGAATGCTGAGATAAGCTTGTCAGTTTCGAAGGGAAAAAAAGCAGCTAGGATTTTGACTGGGATTGTTTAATTAGAGCAATTTAGGGATTATTGCCATCTTAGAAAATGTTGTCTTCTCATCCATGAGCACAAAGATGTTCCCTTATGTTACTTTCTTTCAGTGATGTTTCATCGTTTTCAGGATACATACCTTGTACTACTTTTGTTAAATTTATTCCAAATATTTTATTTTTGAAGTGAAATTGTTATTAAATTCATTTGTGCCTAATCATTGCTAGTATATAGAAACACAATTTATTTTTATAACTTGATCTTGAAACCTACAACCATGCTATATTCACTTATTAGCTCTAAAAGTTTTTAGTTAATACCTTAGGATGTTCTATATGAGGTCATGTCATCTATGACTAAAGATAATTTTATGTCTTCCTTTCTGATCTGAATGCCTTTTGTTTCTTTGTCTTGTCAAATTGACCTGGCTGAAACCATCACTGCAATATTAAATAGAAATGCTCATGGAATGTTTTGAAAAGAAAGAGCCACATAGAATTACACATTAGCTCTAAAAGCATTTCTGAGGGCATTGTCTCCTGTGTCATCATCCATTTAAAAAAAATCTGTGTAAAACTTTATTTTAAAATTGTGAGTAGCTGTCTTTAAGAACAGATGTGTCTGTGTCACTGAAAAAGAATGTAGCCCATTGTATGTTTTCTTTATCTAGTCTATCAGGAAGTTCAAGTTCATGGCCAAAGACATGATAATTCTAATCAGTTTCTTGAACTACATTGTATTAAAATCATTACCTATAACTGACATTTTTACTTTTCCTCTTTTTTGAGACTCTGCTTCCTTATACCTGTTTTATTACAATTGTGTTATATAACTTTGTTCTAAAAAACTGTCTCAAATTGTATATGCTGCTAAATCATAAGAGCTTTCATATTGCATCTAGCCTTTCCACCTTTAGAATTCAGCCCTATTACATTCTCTTCTTGAAATGTTTTTTCCTCTGCACTCTTGTGATTGTACACTCCTTTAGGTTTCTATCCATCGTTCTGATCACTTCTGTCTTCTTTGGGAGCGTTCTCTTTGCCCCTTGATAATTTCCAGACTCCCATAGTAGGCTGTCTTTCCTTTGCGTGTTCTATCTTGATGGTGCTTTCTATTCTGTGACTTTCAGTAGCATCTATGTATTCAGTGCAGTTCAGTTCAGTCTCTCAGTCGTGTCCGACTCTTTGTGACCCTATGAATCGCAGCACGCCAGGCCTCCCTGTCCATCACCAACTCCCAGAGTTCATTCAGACTCACGTCCATCGAGTCAGTGATGCCATCCAGCCATCTCATCCTCTGTTGTCCCCTTCTCCTCCTTCCCCCAATCCCTCCCAGCATCAGAGTCTTTTCCAATGAGTCAACTCTTCACATGAGGTGGCCAAAGTACTGGAGTTTCAGCTTTAGCCTCATTCCTTCCAAAGAAATCCGAGAGCTGATCTCCTTTAGAATGGACTGGTTGGATTGATGGCTTCCAAATCTGTATTTCCAACCCAGGTCCCATTCTTATTTATCTGTCAGATCTTTTCAGTCCTCTTCTGGCCATCTTCTTATCTGTCCTGGGGATGTACCAAAGTCAGCATGTATAATTGAATTCATCATACCTCTCACAGAACAGGTGACCACATTTAGTAACCCACTCCCCATTTGTACTCTCGATATGTGGCAGCAGCATCCTCACACGTGCCTCAACCAGAAACCTAAGCATCACCCTTTACTAGTTCTTTCCCTGAGCACAATTCCCTCCCTCCAGTCACCATGTCTTATTGATCCTAAAACTTAATTATCTCTGAAGTATTCCATTTCTCCCTAACTCTATATCTACTTCCATTATCTACACTACTATCTCTTATGGAGATTAGTTCAGTAGATTAGTTTAACAGGAAAATCTTATCTTTTAAAAATGATAGCCTTTAAATCTGAGCTCGTTATGCTAATAGCATAAAAAATGAGTAGTCAAATTCTTTTAAGTTGTTTATTTGTGAATTGTATACCCTTAAAGGATGAATTTTATGATATGTGAATATACTTTAAAAATGGTCATTTGGCTTCTGAAAAAAAAAAAAGAGGGATCTGTGTTTCTTCTTCAGTAAATATTATGAGTATAGGGGTGATAAAATGCAGGTGATACTTCGTTTAGGGTTAAGTTTGTTGAGCGTGTCTTGTTTTCTATTCCAATACTCCTTAAAAGCTACTTTTCAATAAAATCTTCATCTCTCTCTTTTTTAAATTCTTGTATACATTTTTAATATCACCAGAATACTGAAGTTGAATGAAATACAGGTTTGTTCTCAAGAAAAGGTGATAATTTTCTTTTTCCTTTTTTTTTGCAGCCTCAAATTTATCCTTTTCACATAAATTTAGTTGTTAGCCTAAAACTCTGAAATAATTCTCTCCTCTCTGTGTCTGTCTCTCTCTGTCTCTGTATCTATCTCTAGATAGATACATAGATAGATTCCTCAGTTAATACATAAATAAGCTATTTTCATAAAAATTTAGGAAAATTTCTTTGTGTGGGAATCTGAGCATGCTGTGACTTCCCAGTCTCTGTTTTGGGTCACCAAAAGGGAGAAATCTGAGATTTGAACATGTATGTGGTCTGAAGAGAAAGGGCATTTGAAGATAGGAAAGGCACTGGTTCTAGAGTAAGAACCTGGAGGTGGAGGAGGGGCTTGGTTCAGAAGCAAAGGTGGACTTTGGGTTGGCTCAAACCAGAAAAAAAGACAGATAATAAAATAGATCAGTTATTAGACAGGGAGTTGGGAAGTTGGTTGTCACTGCCTGTTGGCCCTAATGTTCTCAAACACATAAGAAGCGAGAATATAAGGGTTTGGAAGTTGAATTTGAGATTTAATTTGAAGATTTGGAATAATCACTGAAGAAAATAGGAGAAAGTAGCTTACCAAAGACAAATTTAAAAGTTGATGAATAGTTCTGCAGATCTAGAAGTTGGAGACCAGCAATTGCAAGACACACCAGCGTGGGAGAGTAGTGTGATCATTCCTAGCAGCACTGAGCCCATCCAAGTGTGGAAACACAATTCAGATTGTAGCATTTGTGGAGGAGTGGGAGTTTTGATGGATGGAGTTGCTGGGAGAATAGCAGTGGAAAGCAACTGAGGGTGCTTGTGTAAATGTCAGTGTTAGACAAGGAGGAGGAAAAGTCCATATGGGAACTTAGAGACTAGGAAAATACGGAGAAAATCCAAGAATTAGAACGCTAGGCCTTGTAGTCAAAAAGGAAGTTTAGGGTGTTGGGCAGGTAGAGCATGCTGTTGAAACTTAAGATCTTGTGGTGGAGCTATTTTCACTAATTGACAAACTCTAAGACATAAGCATTTGGGGTGAGTAGCAGAGTGGGTGAAAAGAATAAAAGTGAAGGTAACAAGATATGTGAGTTTTGGAATTACAAAGCCATTTAATAGGTCTTCTTGATGAATACTTATATTTGATATGGCTATGAGAATTGGGGAATTGAAAAGAAAACTAAGCCAGCTCTAAAACTTCAGTGAATGAGTCAGTGACCACGAGGTCATCAGATGACAGAAAGAAAGGGAAAAAAACGGTTAGTATATGTCAGCATGGCCAGAAGTCAAAAGAAAAGAAAGTTTAACAAAGAAAGTTTAACTTTAAAGTAGAAGAGAAATATATTTTTTAAGTAGCCAGTAGATAGAAATATGACAACCTATGAAGAAGGGTAAGTATTTCTCACTAGAGAAGATTTCAGCAGAAGCAGAGTGCTCAAGAAAGCACCAGGTTTCCGTTCAGATGGTAATGAAAAGGGCCGGGAACAGGTGGTAAGGGCATAGCTTTGTAAAAGTACCACCTGGCTTTTGCTTTTGCTGGTGTCACCATATTTTCCAAGTGGTCTTCACAGCTGACTCATAAAGAGTTATATTCAATACCACATCTCAGTACTTGGGTATGAAATTGGAGATCTGTGTTAATTAAAATTTACTCCCACATCTTACATAAATTTTAAGAGGCACACAATTTAATCGACTTTGTACTATATAATCATTTTTAGCAATTTCTGTTAATTTGTATTTCTGTGGTGACTGGTTACTCTATCCTATTATAACATGGGAAATCTTATCCTGAGATTCTTACCTGGATTCATTTTTACTGATGAATTAATTTCATTCTGGTTAGTGTAACAATTTAGGGTTCTATACATTTAAAATAATCATTGACATTCATTTACATATTAAACTTTTGTTTTCTGACATCACCACTATTGATTATAGGTAAATAATGTTTATATAGACTTGTCTCCTGTAATGGATTCAACTCATTTTTATTTCTACCATTTTTAACTTTATTTCTAAAATATTACCCACACAGGCTGTATGTTAGTAAAATAAATTTAGTGTGAAAGTAGAGAAATAATTAAATTGAAATGATTTCTAGCATACAAAATAATAGCATTAGAAAAGACTGCTGCAGTAGTTTCTGTCATATTCAATATTTATTTTTACAAGCCAAAAGGACAATTAATCCACAACTGTTATTCTAAATTAAATGCAACATTCTAACCAATGACTCCTAATAGAACCACAGATATACCTCAGGATGAACAATTTTAACATATAGAAGTTACATTTTTATAGAAATAACAAAAAGAAGATCAAGTTTGAAGTCGAAGGATTCCCATGTTGAGTGTCACTGTTAGATGCCAGTTTATCAGTATGGGGTGGAACGGTATAGTAAGACTTCATTTCAGATTCTGATTTTCCATATAGAAAGGATGAATCTAATCTTAAGGAAGCAAAATTCAAAAAAAAGAAAATCCACAAACACCTGGCCTGAGACCTTAGAACCTTAATGACAAAATCGGAATCTTTAATGTTTTGTGTTATCTTGACTTCAGCTTTTCACTCTTACTCTTACCCTTCTCTTTAAAGGCTCTTGCTTTAATTCCTTTGTTTCACAAATAATTCCTTTAATTCACATTGCTTCTAATGTCTGAAGCGCAGTTTCTTTCTCTTTCTGAGTAAAGTACCTGCTCATCCTTTAACACCCAAGTCAAGTACTGCTGCTGCTGCTAAGTCGCTTCAGTCGTGTCCTACTCTGCGTGACCCCATAGACGGCAGCCCACCAGGCTCCCCCGTCCCTGGGATTCTCCAGGCAAGAACACTGGAGTGGGTTGCCATTTCCTTCTCCAATGCATGCAAGTGAAAAGTGAAAGTGAAGTCGCTTAGTCGTGTCTGACTCTTAGCGACCCCATGGACTGCAGCCCACCAGGCTCCTCCATCCATGGGATTTTCCAGGCAAGAGTACTGGAGTGGAGTGCCATTGCCTTCTCCGAAGTCAAGTACAGATTCACCCAAGAGACACCATCTCTCCTCTTCCTTCATGATTTATCTAATATTCTTTTACAGTAACAGTTTCTCTTGGGTGCTCATTTTCCTGCCCTGTGAAATAGTTAATTATGTATCCACTTAATCTACGATTGTTGACCATTAGTTACCACTTAAGGATATGTATTTATTATTTTTATCTCTTTGCTGTCTTACTTCTCAAAATCTACAATCCCTCACACATAGTATGCACTCAAAAAAGTTTTAGGATGAATGTATGAATAAATGAGATTGTAATAAAGCAGTGACAGTTTTGAGGTGTGAAGAGCTGCTATCACAGTGCTTCTGGCATGTTCAGTATCCAACATGCTCCTCTCTCTCTTTGACAAAAATGACCAAGAAGTCACTTTTTTTCTTCAGTGGAAAGAAACTTACTTCTTTCAGAAATCAGTGGAGTTTTTTACCTCAGAGGAATTTGTTTTATGACACATGTGTATTCTAGTGTGAAAAGATTTAGTTGGTGGGTTGGTTTACTGATTTGATATATGATGAATGAGAATCATTATTTTATATATATGGTTCAGTTCAGTTCAGTCGCTTAGTCTTATCCGACTCTTTGCAACCCCACAGACTGCAGCACGCCAGGCTTACCAGCTCCCAGAGCTTACTCAAACTCATGCCCATAGAGTCGGTGATGCCATCCAACCATCTCATCTTCTGTCATCCCTTTCTCCTCCCACCTTCAATTTTTCCCAGCATCAGGGTCTTTTCCAATGAGTCAGTTCTTCACATCAGGTGGCCGAAATATTGGAGTTTCAGCTTCAGAATCAGTCCTTCCAATGAATATTCAGGACTGATTTCCTTTAGGATGGACTGGTTGGATCTCCTTGCAGTCCAAGGGACTCTCAAGAGTCTTCTCCAACACCACAGTTCAAAAGCATCAGTTCTTTGGCACTCAGCTTTCTTAATAGTCCAACTCTCACATCTATACGTGACTACTGTCACGTAACTTTGACCAGTAACATAACTTTGACCAGATGGACCTTTGTCAGCAAAGTAATGTCTCTGCTTTTTAAATATGCTGTCTAGGTTTTCTTCCATGGAGCTGGCGTCTTTTAATTTCAGGACTGCATTCACCATCTGAAGTTACTTTGGAGCCCAAGAAAATAGAGTCTCTCACTGTTTCCATTGTTTCCCCATCTATTTGCCATGAAGTGATGGGACTGGATGCCATGATCTTAGTTTTCTGTATTTTGAGTTTTAAGCCAGATTTTTCACCCTCCTCTTTCACTTTCATCAAGAGGCTCTTTAGTTCTTCTTCGCTTTCTGCCATAAGGGTGGTGTCACCTGCATATCTGAAGTTATTGATATTTCTCTGGGCAATCTTGATTCCAGCTTGTGCTTCTTCCAGCCTGGTAGCCTTTCCCTTCTCCAGGGGATCTTCCCAACCCAGGACTCAAACTCAGGTCTCCCGCATTGCAGGCAGATCCTTTACCAGCTGAGCCACCAGGGAAGCCCTTTTATATATACAAATCCTGCATAAAGTCTAACAAGAATGGGGGAAGACAGACATGAAAAGAAAATAAAAGCATTCATTAGATAGTATTTAAAGATTAGAAAAACTTATACCAATTTAATGTGTCCCAAAAAATAGTGTAAAGTAAGTTCTAAAATCCTATTGAAAGGTGCAAAGATGAGAGAAATGACTATCATCTGGGGATCTCAAGAATAAGAAACTTGTAAATTAGTCTTCTGAGACTTTCTATCAAAATAATTGGAATGAATGAGATGTAGCACTTAATACTGAAGTTATTTAAAGGCAACTACATATTTCAGGACACTAAGAGTTAACCAACTTAAGTTCAGTTGCTCAGTCGTGTCCAACTCTCTGCGACCCCATGAACCGCAGCACACACACCAGGACTCCCTGTCCATTACCAACTCCCGAGTCCACCCAAACCCACGTCCATTGAGTCGGTGATGCCATCCAACCATCTCATCCTCTGTCGTCCCCTTCTCTTCCTGCCCTCAATCTTTCCCAGCATCAGAATCTTTTCAAATGAGTCAGCTCTTTGCATCAGGTGGCCAAAGGGTTGGAGTTTCAGCTTCAACATCAGTCCTACTAATGAACACCGAAGACTAATCTCCTTTAGGATGGGACTGGTTAGATATCTTTGGAGTCCAAGGGACTCTCAAGAGTCTTCTCCAACACCACAGTTCAAAAGCATCAATTCTTCAGCACTCAGCTTTCTTCACAGTCCAATTCTTACATCCATACATAACCACTGGAAAAACCATAGCCTTGGCTAGACGGACCTTTGTTGACAAAGTAATGTCTCTGCTTTTGAATATGCGATCTAGGTTGGTCATAACTTTCCTTCCAAGGAGTAAGCATCTTTTAATTTCATGGCTTCAGTCACCATCTGCAGTGATTTTGGAGCCCAGAAAAATAAAGTCAGCCACTGTTTCCACTGTTTCCCCATCTATTTGCCATGAAGTGATGAGACCAGATTCCATTATCTTAGTTTTCTGAATGTTGAGCTTTAAGCCAACTTTTTCAAATTAAGTTAACCAACTTAATTTTACTATTTTGTTTATCATGGAGTATGAGTGCACATTTCATGGTGCACCTGTCGTGTGCAGAGACTTAGCCTTCCAGTCTGGCACACTGGGGATTCAGATGGCTTGCTTTCCAAAGTTGTGAATAAGAACTTGGTGCCATGTTACACTGACTCACAGTAAGCATAATATCACTTATCATCATCCAGAATTTATTTTTGGTATTATAATAAGCAATAATAAAGTCCTCCAAAAATATACATGAGAGATAATATAGAATGATGATTAAAACTTAGCTCTTTATTCAGACAAAACTGTATTGAATCCTAGTTCTTCCAGTTCCTAATAATGTAAACTTGGGCAAGAAAAAAACACTTTCTTCACCCATATACTGGGGGTAATAATAATAATATTCTTTCAGGGTTGCCATCAAAATTCAATGGAATTATGTCCTTAAAGCTTTTGACACCGTTCCTGGCACATGACAAGAAGTTGTTATATAATAGGGGTTGAAAAAGAAAAGGATAGGAGATGAAAAGTAAGTTTATAAAATCTCACTTTTTTTTAGCTTTTAGACCTGCATATTTCATAGCAACTTTTCTATAACACTTTGCCAGATGACAATTCAAAATAAGGTAGACTGTTCTTATGCTTTGTACAGGAGAAAATAATTTCTGAAATATAGAAAAGATTTTATTAAATTTCACAAAGTAATGTAGTAGAGATTCTAGAAAATTTTTATGAGATATGTTTCATAGTTTGACCTTTAATGGTCTTGGAATTTAAATTATTTTATTCCTTAAATTGTCTTCATTTATTCAGCACATATTTTTGAACACCTTCTATACGCCGGTTGTTGTTCAGTCCCTAGGTCGTGTCTGACTCTTTGTGACCCCATGGACTGCAACACACCAGGCTCCCCTGTCCTTCATCATCTCCCAGAGTTTGCTCAAATTCATATCCATTGAATCAGTGATGCTATCTCACCATCTCATCCTCTGCTGCCCCCTTCTCTTTTTGCCTTCAATCTTTCCCACCATCAGGGTCTTTTCCAATGAGTCTTTACATCAAGTGGCCAAAGTATTGGAGCTTTAGCTTCAGTATCAGTCCTTCCAATGAATATTCTGGGTTGATTTCCTTTAAGATTGACTGGAGTTTGATCTCCTTGCTGTCCAAGACACTAAAGAGTCTTCTCCAGCACCACAATTCAAAAGCATCAATTCTTTGGCACTCAGCTTTCTTTATGATCTAACTCTCATATCCATGCATGACTACTGGAAAAACCATAGCTTTGACTATACAGATTTTTGTCAGCAAAATGATGTCTCTGCTTTTTAATATGCTGTCTAGGTTTGTCATAGCTTTCAAGTAAGCATTTTTTTAATTTCGTGACGGCAGTCACCTTCTGCGGTGATTTTGGAGCCCAGTAAAAGAAAATCTGTCACTGCTTCTACTTTTCCCCCTTCTGTTTTCCATGAAGTGAAGGGACTGGGTGCCATGATCTTAATTTTTTTTCATGTTGAGAATCACACCAGCTTTTTCACTCTCCTTTTTCACCCTCATCAAGAGGCTCTTTAGTTCCTCTTCATTTTCTGCCCTTAGAATGGTATCATCTGCATCTCTATCTTGGATTCTGTGCTAAAATATTGAATAACAAGACCTGATTCCTTCCGTCAAAGAGATAGACAAATAAATAAATGATTACAATATACAGTAAAAGTGTAAAAAAGTAGTTTTAATATGTGGTTTGATAATATTTCCCTTCAGTAAAACATTTAGAATAAGTGAACTGAGGCAGGAAGTGACAAGTGACTCTTTTCAGCATTATCCAAGATAAGGAAACAGTCTCAGAAGAAAATCCAGTTTTTTTTTTTAACTAATTAATTAATTTTTATTTTATTTTTAATCTTTATTGGAAGATAATTGCTTTACAATACTGTGCTGGTTTCTGGCATACATCAACATGAGCCAGCCATAGGTATACATATGTCCCCTGCGTTTTGAACCTCCCTTCCATTTCCTCCCCACCCCATCCCACCTCTGTAGGTTTTCACAGAGCACTGGGTTGAGCTCCCTGTGTCACTCAGCAAATTCCCTTGGCTATCTATTTTACATACGATAATGCATACGTTTCCATGCTACTCTCTCAGTTCATCCCACCTATCCCTCCCGCGCTGTGTCCACAGGTCTGTTCTCTCTGACTGCGTCTCGGTTGCTGCCCTGCTAATAGGTTCATCAGAACCATCTTTCTAGATGCCATACACATGCGTTCGTATACAATATTTGTCTTTCTCTTTGTCTTACTTCACTCTGTATAATAGGCTCTAGGCTCATACACCTTATTAGAACTGACTAATAAAAAAAAATGCGTTCTTTTTTTTTTAAATGCGTTCTTTTTTTTTTTAAATGCGTTCTTTTTTAAAGCTACTGAACTGAACTGAACATCCCATTGTATATATGTACCACAATTTCCCTATCTATTCATCTGTCGATGGACATCTAGTTAATAAGCAAAATAACAGCAAGTTATGTGGACTTGTTGTCTATAATACTATAAAGCCTATAACAGATACAAAAGGAAGTTCTGTAAAAGATTTTAAGTGTGCAAGAGTGGAGCTAATTATAGAATGCTAAATAAGTATAAATAAATGATGTTGGCAATGTGAAAAACTGTATTTTGTTATTTTATAAATGACTAGATTGGAGAAGGAAATGGCAACCCACTCCAGTGTTCTTGCCTGGAGAATCCCAGGGTTGGGGGAGCCTGGTGGACTGCCATCTATGCGGTCGCACAGAGTCGGACACGACTGAAGTGACTTGGTAGCAGCATCGTCAAATAGCTGTAAGGTCACTGTGACCCTCTTGTAGGTGACTCTTTTTAGTTTCCACTTCCTTTCCCCTGCAAGAGGGGTCAAAACACGGGCCCCTGGAATGCCTGAGGAGATGCAGACTGAAGTGTAAGCAAAGACATTTGCAGGCTATCTGTCCAGGGCTGCTTCCTATCCTGCAAGGGCTAGTAAGTGGGGTGTGTTTATTTTATTCTCATGTTTGTGTTTTTTTTAGAAAGTGAATAAAGGGACTTGAGTTTTGTAATTTAAAAAAATACATGAATAAATGACTAGATTAAGGGGAAAGTAAATCAAGCTTTATTGCAATTGCTAGAAATTGAAGAGTTAAATTCTAAAAATGATTTTAATAAAAGCAGCTCTTTAAAATGCAGAATTAAGTAAGTATTCTTGATTGCTGTAGGGTTCATGTGGAATACAGTGAGATAGGCTGAATTTGATACTTGTAGTAATCTTTGGAATTTAGGAGATACTGTTTAATTTACCTGGCTACCCAGGTGGCGCTAGTGGTAAAGAACCTGCCTGCCAATGCAGGAGACAGAGATTCTAGTTCTATCCCTGGAGGGGATCCCCTGGAAGAGGGCATGGGAACCCACTCTAGTATTCTTGCCTGGAGAAATTCATGGACAGAGGAGCCTGGTGGGCTACAGGTCATGGAGTCTCAAAGAATCAGACATGACTAAGTGACTTAGTCAATTTTGATTTTAACTCTGATCAAATGTGTGTCTAAAACAAAATGTGCATAGCATATTTATTATTATTTATATAGATAGATAAGATTTCTTTAAAAAAAAAAAAGACTAATCTTTCTAACAGGTATAAACCTGGTCTACCTGGTCTAACAGATAAAAACAGGGATCATAATATACATTTCAGATTTACTTTTTAAATGATAAAGACCTTTTCTTAATCACTCTAAGTATAATAAAGTATTGTATGAACTTGGAATTAACTTAGTTAATTCAATAACTGAGTAACATCAATAACTATGCTTTGGTAATCTGTTCGCAGCTTTGCCTTCTTTCTTCCTTTTTCTTTTTTTTTTAAGCTAGTAACTCAGCTATTTATTTACACAAGTTTAATTCAGCTTCATCCAAAGTTCATCACACTGTAATATTAATGTTTAAATTATACAAATGATATATGTTAGCATACAGTGTGTAAATTGGCATATTTTCTCTATTTCATAATACCTTCAAACAAGTTTACAGTTTTAGGGTAATGGAATTTTAATTTTTTCTAGGAATATACACTTTTGAAAGAAAATTTATCTCAGAACTTCCAGAGAGTAACTATGAGCAAAATAATATTTAAAATTTTCTATTAATTGGTTACGTGGAATATTGTCTCCTCTTTTATACTGAAATCTGAAATTTCTATATAGTGTTATCAAGTTTCTGGCTCCATGCAGGCTGTCTAATGTCTATATACATTTAAATATCTAAATGTTTACTTTAAGGGAATTCTTGCATTATTGAATTAATTTCCTACTGGGACATTTGTATTATGACTACAGATTGTTTAGAATCATATCAAGAGCACAGTAGAAGTGGATTGCAGTTCTGTACAGAATATGCTATTCTTGCCTGGAGAATTCCAGGGATGGGGGAGGCTGGTGGGCTGCCGTCTATGGGGTCGCATAGAGTCAGACACGACTGAAGTAACTTAGCAGCAGCAGCAGCAGCAACAGTATGTATATATATCAGTATATATATATGTATCAGTTAAAAGGGAAGTGAAAGTGAAAGTGAAGTCGTGTCCAGCTCTGTGGGACCCCATGGAGTGTAGCCTACCAGGTTCCTCTAGCCATGGGATTTTCCAGGCAAGAATACTGGAGTGGATTGCCATTTCCTTCTCCAGGAGATCTTCCTGACCCAGGGATTGAACCCAGGTCTCCGACATTGTAGGCAGACGCTTTACTGGCTGAGCCACCAGGGAAGTTAAACCACTTGGCAAAATGCACTTTACCTATAAGTTTGAAGAGTAAAATTTTCAAATAAGTTATAAATGCCCCAGTGTTCACTTATTCACTAGAGTAAGATTGTCTAAATGTTAATTGTAAAAAACTATTTTTAAGTTAAAAATTATGGTACGTTATTCATTTTTATTTTCTTCTAAATTTGATTTCTCAGTGTTCTCTCTGGAACAGAATTTATAATACAAATAAAGCATGTCTATTCTGGCAATCAGTTTCTACGTGATTAATGTCTGCATCAAGTGCTCCCAGTTTGAAGCTGAGTAAGGGCAATTTAACCATTCTTGCCTGTCATATTGTTTCAGTCTTTCTCAAAATAAAACAGTTGGTGACTGAAAAATTACAGTGACTTAGAGTCCGCTAAAGTGGCATACTGGTATCTTTTGCTTAAACAGCAAAAGCCAGTGCATATATGGACAGATATTTTGATTGAGACTGATATTCTGTCATGTTTAATAAAAGACTAGTTTGGGACTCATTTTTATTTAACCACAGTAAAGCACTTCTATTTTTAACAAATGGGAAGCACATTGTGACAAGTAGAGTTAGTGAGATTAATCTTGATAGTGGGGGCGAGACTGTTTGCTGCGGTTGGGGTTTCTAACCAGGAGCACACGGAGTTCCAGGGTCCAGTTCCCTGAAGCCTGTGGTGATGGAGGGGTGATCTTACACCCCAGTGTAGGGAGCAAAGGGAAAGGAAAATGCAGAAACCTCAGTGTTCACATATGTAGTAACTATGACTGTTGAAAGCAAAGTTGGGAAATTTAAAGGGTTAGTATTTTTTAACAGATGGAGAGTAAAACTTTGAATTATTAAAAGTAAGGCATGAAATTGGCTTGAAGCTAATTGGAGAGTGGATTTGCATATTTCTGTTTGGATTCACACGTATAGTCTGTCAAAAGAAAACAAGAAACAATCCACTTATTGTCATTGAAATAAATATTAACTTCATGTTTAACTTTAGTTTTTAAAGCTATAGTAATAAAAAATAAGGCATTAAGTATACCACTTTCAGATTATTTTAAACTATTTCCTCTGCAGACATTTAAATTTCCTGTGGTCTCAGACAGTAAATTTCCTATTACCCTATATAATTCATGAATAGTGTAGTTAACGATCAAAAAATTACTCTTTTCCTTTCAGGATGCCAAGAAACATGAATCTAAAGAAAGTTTCTTGTACTGATGAGTAAAGAAAAGAAAATATTATTTACCAAATGACACTATATTTTGATATCTTAATTTTCAATTTGTTAAGGCCTTTGCATTGTTGTCACATTATTTTTATATAATGTTATCTCACGAAACTGTTCAATAAATTAGAGTGAATTAGAATGACATTTTTAAGCAAAGAAAATATTGTATTTTGAATATAGGAGTGGCTAGATTTTTGCCATCTGAAAAAATACATTTAATTACCTTTTATAAAATGTTTATTTTATAATGCTAACCTTCATTCCACTGTGTATTTCTTTTATAAAAATTTTATTTATGTTTATGTATTTATTTTTGGCTGTGCTGGGTCTTCGTTGCTGCATGGAGGCTTTCTCTAGTTGTGGTGAGCAGTGGCTGCTCTTGGTTGCGGCGTGCGGGCTCCTCATTGCGGTGGCTTCTCTTGCGGAGCGCGGGCTCTCGGTGCATGGGTTTCAGCAGCACACGGGCTCGGTAGTTGTGATGCACGGGCTTAGTTGCCCCGTGACACATGGGATCTTCTCAGACCAGGGATCGAACACATGTCTCCTGCACTGGCAGGTGATTCTTAACCACTGGACCACCAGGGAAGCGCCTGTGTATTTCTTGATTTTACTTAATGTAGGATCATAGGAAATGAAGGGGCCTTGTGACGTTTCAATAACTCTAAAAAGTTTTTATTCTAATTATTATAAGCAATAATTTTGAAAAATCTGAGTCACAAAAAAATCATCTCTGTCCTACAGATTAGTGAGGAATGCCACCCAGATCATTCTACTTGGGCAACATTTCTCCTATTTAAAAAATAAAAACCTCTAGAAATAAAAATTTACTCTAGTTTTAAAGTAGTGCTTTAGAATTGAAGAGTATGACAGGTATTATTTACACTAAATTTCTTATTATAGAAATGAAAGAGGACCGTAAACTGAGACATAATAGTAGCTAATTTAAAAAAATAACATTTGATATGCAAACTAGACCTTTCTGTTACTTCTTAAATACATTTCATATAGGAATAGGATATAGCCAAATGTAAAACACTGGTAGATTACCAAAAAAATTGCATACATCAGCGTCACTTTTGCTGTCTCGTACACAGGGTTATTGTTATCATCTTTCTAAATTCCATATATATGCGTTAGTATACTGTATTGGTGTTTTTCCTTCTGGCTTACTTCACTCTGTATAATAGGCTCCAGTTTCATCCACCTCATTAGAACTGATTCAAATGTATTCTTTTTAATGGGAGAATGGCATTGAAACATGTAAAATATCATGTATGAAATGAGATGCCAGTCCAGGTTCAATGCACGATACTGGATGCTTGGGGCTAGTGCACTGGGACGACCCAGAGGGATGGTACAGGGAGGGAGGAGGGAGGAGGGTTCAGGATGGGGAGCACATGTATACCTGTGATGGATTCATTTTGATATTTGGCAAAACTAATACAATTATGTAAAGTTTAAAAATAAAATAAAATTCCAAAAAAAAATTCAAAAAAAAAAAAAAAAACTGGACTATAAAAGTCAGTTCCATGGGGGGGGAAAAATTGCATAGGATGGTTAACTTTTTTTTAAACCAGTTTTAATATATAGGTCTAAAGTTTCTTCATAGTAACTTAAAACTATTTTCAAAACTCAAAATATAAATGGTCAAATATTAAAAGCTTTCTGTGGTTAAAATTATTTTAACTCCAGGAACATAAGAAAATAGTAAGGTCAAAAATTTAATAAGACACAGAATATATAAAGTAAAATTAGCTAATTTTCAAATAAAGTATTTATACATAAATACATGAAAAAAAATTCCAAAGTTGATTTCTCCTTTTGTGTGGAATTATCAACCAAATTGGGCTTCCTTGGTGGCTCAGTCAGTGAAGAATTCGCCTGCAATGTAGAAGACCGCCTACTATGCAGGAGACCAGGGTTTGATCCCTGGGTCAGGAAGATCCCCTGAGGAAGGAAATGGCAAACCACTCCAGTATTCATGCCTGAGAAATCCCATGGGGAGAGGTGCCTAGCGGGCTACAGTCCATGGGGTGGCAAAGAGTCAGACATGACTTAGTGATTAAACCACCACCGTCAGCCAAATGAAGCTTGTACAATCATACCAACTGGTGAACCAAAAATACTGTTTTATTTTTCTCAAAATTTAAAATCAACCAGAGTAAAAATATTTAATGATATACAATCATATCCATACATGAAAGAAAAACAAGCATTTCAAACCAAAATGATTCTTAAGTGTATGCTAATTTAACACAAAGAGGCATCTAACATGACTCCAGGCATACGAAGAACTGATTAAAGATAAGGCAGATGTCCTTTAGTTGAAGAGAAGTGAAGTGAAGTCTCTCAGTCATGTCTTGGCAATCCCATGGACTGTAGCCTACCAGGCTCCTCCGTCCCTGGGATTCTCCAGGCAGGAATACTTGAGTGGGTTGCCATTTCCTTTTCTAGGAGATCTTCCCAACCCAGGGATCAAACTTGGGTCTCCTGTATTGCAGGCAGATGCTTTACCATCTGAGCCACCAGGGAAGTCCTTTAGTTAGATGGCTCCAAAAATGTGAGTAACTTGAGCTGGAGAAATCCAGTAATCCAGTCTGCTTGCTGATAGACTTGGGAATTTAACCATAAAATTCTATCTAATCTAAAGGGCAAAACTACCTAAATAAGATATTTTATAAGATTACTTTTTGTTAGCCTACACCAGAGTTTCTTTGTGGTGTTTGTACGGTCACTGCATTAGATCACCAGAGAAACTTTAAAATGCGAGTTCTGGTTCTCTTGCTAGAAATAATATATTAAAATCTCCAGGACTAGGCTGCAGATTGTATTCCTGAAAAGCTCTTTCAGGTGGTTCTGGCAAAAAACTAAAATATAAGAACTGCTCATCTAATTCATCTGGAAATTGTGTACTTCATATGCTTTTTCCATTGAACAGTATCATTCAAGAACAAAATTTACTGCTTGCCTTGTTGTTTGGCTCACCTGAAGGATCTTCAAGTTTCTGGAATTATCCCCAAAAGCCTTGCCAAAAGAGAAGCAGATTGTCCAAGCTGCAGGAAAAGAAATTGAAAAGATTACAAAGATTACAGTCAGCATTCTGTGATTTGTCAGCTTGACCCATGGACAACAAGGAACACTGACTGACTGGTCATGTCTATAAATGCTTTGTCACTGAATATGAAAACCAAGAAGTGACAGGAGCAGAGATTGAATTAAAGATAGTGGTGAGTAGCTGCAGGCGCAGTGCAGAGGCAGTGGAAGCCGGTCAGCAGCAGACACCCAGAGGGGAGAATTGGCAGCAAAGGAAAGACTGAAATTCAAACATTCCTTAAAATTAGTTTGTACTCCCCTGGATAAAGGACCGGTTATGCACATATATAAATCAAGACCAGGAGACCAATCACCTCTGAGTGATTGAGTTGAAAACAAAGTGTCTCTACTTCTGGTCAAGTAGAAAGTCTAAACACTTTTAAATGCCAGTTGACTGAGCGACGTGTATTTTAAGAAGGTGAGCTCCATCTCTTCAAGGGAGGCAGCACAAGCTCCAGGGTTCTACTGCCTTTGCTGGAGCTGTGATTCCTCATCTTCCTCAAGGTTTATGACTTTGCAGTCTTCTCCTCTTTAATCGGGATAATAATAGTACTTACATCATAGATCCTTTAAGAGCTTTAAATTACTTGATATGTATAAAACAGTGCATAGCACATAAGTGGTTGTTGTTATCATTATTATTATTCAAACTAAGAGACAGAATTATGTAAATTGAGTAAAATGTCAGCAGTCAAAGCTTTCAAAGGATGTTGTGGCATTGCAAATAATGCTTCTATTAACACAGGAAATCTCCTGAACAATCTTAGAGAATAAAGATATTATTATAATGTATAAGTATGGCCAACTTCCACCATGACAGTAAACCAAGTGTCTCCAGTTTGAAAACAAATAAGAATTTATTATCTTTTTTTTAATGTACATCAATCCCAGTGTCAGAAAATTATAATCCTAGACCTTCCAAAATGTCACAGATTTAACCATTGAAAAATGAAAATCTTTCATATCTGTGAGGAAAAGCATTCACAGCTCCAAAATATTTGATGAATAAATGAATGGCTGTTGATCTTGAGGGTCTCTTCCAACTTTGTGAGAAGTGAAATTTTAATAGACTCATCTTTGCTGGCCCTCTTTGTATTAAAAATTTATTTTCCTCAGAAGCACAGTTTAGTGTTTCTGTGCTTGAAATTAGGAAGTAGACTAGTGAAATTATTTCAGTATTAAATACTAGTAAAATACTAGTAAAACTAGTATTTTCCTAATAAAAACCAACTTCTAGGGAGTTCCCTGCTGGTCCAGTGGTTGGGACTTGTCACATTCAATGTGTGGCCTAGTTCCAATCCCTGGTCAGGGAACTAAGATCCCACAGGCTGTGTGTCACAGCCACAAAAAAAAAGCCAACTTTTGTATTCTCTTGACCCCTGCAGATCCAGAAATTCCTTTCTCTCTAGTAGGGAGAAATTGGAATTTTCTTTGGTCAATTTTCCTTATATCTTAACTGTAAGTGGTAAAATGCAAGTCCATTCTAACTTTTACTTACTGAAAAATAATAGAAGTATGGAAGCTGAGAAATTACTGTCAGAATGTAAAATAAAAGACTGACCAAACCAATAAATAAATAAATAAGTTAATGCATAAATGGAAAATAATGTTTGGTTCTTCTACATTTTTGCAACTTCAGTGAAACATAATTTCCAAACTCACTTGTGTGTTTCCACTCTTTGATGGCTAGAAATTGTGCTAATCAATCAAGTCAAGTGATGGGTATAAACTGATCTTAGAAGAAGCTCTGAGGCTTTATTGGTGGGTACATCAGACCTGCAATAGAAGACAGTTCTGAAGCAAATGGTCTCTAGAACCAGGTAAACCTGGGTTTTAATTAAAACTACTCATCAACTTGTCAGCATGAGCAAGTTACTTCCCAAATAATCAAGTTTCTTTATCAGCAACATGGGGGTAATTTCCTACCTTAAAGTTCAATATGAATATAAAATGAGATAAAATATACATGAGGTGCTTAACACAATGGCTAGCATGGAGTAAGCATTCAATATATTAGATGTTAGAAGCTGTTGTTTTTGAAGTAGTATGAGAAGGATATTTTGAATGGAACTAAAAATCCAAAGCACTTTGATGACATTAGTGAAAATATGATTTTTTAAAGCAGTAAACATCCTGTGATAAAGTTGCTTTCATCTTTGATTTTATATACCAACACTTCCTCCAGAGATAAGGGATCAAAGAAAAAGTACAAATTTTCAAATCTGTTTTCATCACTGTGAAGCTAGTGCCTCTTCAGCCCTAAATTCCAAATTATCTGAAACATAGAATAATAACTGATATTTATAATTATTATCCCAGTCATCAAGAACAAGTTAAATTATTTCAGTGGCTTTTGTAAAAGGTAGGAAAATATGGTTAGTCCTAAGTCATGTCCAACTATTTTGTGACCTCATGGATTGTAGCCCACCAAGCTCCTCTGTCCATGGGATTCTCCAAGCAAGAATACTGGAATGGGTTGCCATTTCTTTCTCCAGGGAATCTTTCCGACCCAGGAAATCTTTTCAACCCAGGAATTGAACCCGCATCTCCTGCACTGCAGATTCTTTACCCATGAGCCACTTGGGAGGCCCCATATAATACCATATATACGTATATGTATATATATAAAATTTTAGTTGTGTTATCTCTTTGTAACATTCACTTCTTTCAGATTAATTTTTTCTATAAATATGTCTGTTCTTGGCTAATATTGCCAAAATATTGCCTTAAAGTACAATTAAAGTTGTACTTGTTTTCATTTAAATTACAGTTACTTCAGAAGTCACCTAAGGATTTCTAAGAGTAGAATAAACTTGAGGTAAAACCGTTAATTCAACACAGATCTTCTGAGTATCCTACTCAGTGCCCAGTGCTTGTAAGTTCTCACTGAATGTTAGAAAGAATGGATAAGTGAGTGGAAAGAATACTGTGTGTGGGATACAGTATAATGTGTAAGAGTGAAGGTTGTGGAATCAGACAGTTGGATGGGAATCCTGGCTCCACTACTTACTATCTTGCCTGTGCGTAGACCTTGGACAACTTACTTAGCCTCTCAGTGCCCGGTTTTCTCATCTATAAAATTGTAATAATAACAGTTTCCTCATTGGATTGTTTGAAGATCAAGTAAATGAAAATTAACAAATCATGTATAGCAGAGACACATACTAAGAACTGATAATTATTTCCTAAAATGCTAGAATAAAAAAGAAATATTAACTATAACTTTAAAGGTAAAAGTTATATGTGAAATGCCAATATTTAAAGTCGTGTACTACTAATTTAAAATTTCTAGGAATAAAGACTAGCTTGATAATTCAGTTGTAGCCAACTGATACAGACTCTGCCCATATCTATCATATGCAGGCCTTTCTTTCACAGGTTGGAAAAGGGGGGAGAGTCTCTGAATCCAGTCTACAGTACTCTAACACATTGCTACATCAGGACACATCTTAGTCCACCTAGCCCAAGAGTCTATAAGCCACAGAAAACATTCATAAATTGAAAAGGTATTTAGCCACTCTGTTTAAAACAAGTGAAACAGGGAAGGTCTTCTGAGTCTAATGAAATGACAACTCATTGGTTGTACCTGGGAAGATCCCCAGCTGTGGCAGTTTTAGGAGTGGGAATGGTCTAGCACCGAATTTACTGTCTCTACACTTACCATCTGATCAGAAGGATCATGCAGCTAACACAGGCAAGAATGTGTTTATTCTGTTTTGTGGAGAATATTTAGAAGTTCCTCTGTGATGGTGAGTTGGATATTGGAGTATCAATTCCCAGGGACATTTCTAAGAGTAATTGGCTTTTCAAAATGTTACCAAAAGGTTACATTTGAAATACTCAAGTATAAGTCATTTTATTTTCTAATCTTTGAGGAATTAAGATATAAAAATAAGCTTTCTCTGACATAACAGTGGTACTATTTAGTCAACTGTGCCCTCTTTCATTAAAATTGTTTATTTGATAATACTAGGCTAAGTAGCATTTTAGCAGAGTGGCTAAATGTCTTATTAGAGTGTTTTCACCTGTTTTAAATAGCCTAGCTAAATGTCTTCAGTTTGTAAAGGGAAAAATGTATTTGTTGTTTTTAAAGTCTTGGGCTCCATGGGCTAAAATGTAATCTGATGTAGCAATTCTGAGTGTTATTCCATTCTAGATCCAAATACAATTTCTTCCTTAGATTATGCCTTACATCCCTACTTTAAAAAGCAACCGAGTAGCAAAGCAAAACAGTGTAGACTAGATTCTTTTAATGCTTTGAATATCCACACATTGTGGAAGATGTAACCTAAATATAATGGAAGGCACAAGGATTATTTTAAGTGGGAGAAAGAAGGAAGCTTCTCCAAATTAGTGCAATGCTTTCAGTATCAGCATAGAAGCATAAATGGGTGCAGCATCCAGTAACTGCATGGTCGACGTGGGACGGGGGACTATTGTGAAGTTTACAGATGGACAGAGGAGATCAGTAACATTGCTTAACTTATTATCTGAAATTCTTTATTATTTAGTGTCTTTAGGATTTACTTGATACAGACTTGATATACCCTACTTGCCTAGGGTATGAGAGTGAAAGTGTTAGTCACTCCAGTCGTGTCCTACTCTTTGTGACCCCATGGACTGTACCCACCAGGCTCCTCTGTCCATGGAATTCTCCAAGCAAGAACACGAGTGGGTTGCCATTTCCTTCTCCAGAGGATCTTCCCAACCTAATGATCAAACCTGGATCTCCTGCACTGCAGTCAGATTCTTTACCGTCTGAGCCACCAGGGAAGCCCTGTTGCCTAGGGTATATGTTGTCTCTATGCTTCACTTAGCACACTGGATTTTAGAACAAATATTGTGTCTTATTTTTCTTTATAATTGCCATAGTATTGACTCCAGTGTTTTGTGCATAGTGTATATACAAATTAATTAACTTCTATTTCTAAAGCATTTATTATGAAGTTTTGTTTTCTTTATCATGAGCAAATATTTATTGAGCACCAAAATGACTTATGAAAATTACTAGATGCAGCTTAAACATTAGTATTTAATTATCCCTACATTACTAGGAGCATTCATTCATATCATGAATTTATTGAATTCACTTATTCAGGTAATTCTATTTTTTAGAGCTGTTTCGTGCCAAGTAGCAGGTCCGGGGCTGCTGAAATACACTGAAAAATAGACTGAGTTCCACTAGAAGAAAGCAAACAATAGTGATATAATTTATATAATGGAGACATAAAAGTCTGAGAAAACGCTATAAGATTTTACTGGAATCTGTCTACGCCGTTTTAAACCAGTCATCTAGAGCAGCAGCATCTAATAAAAATGTGGCTATTGTGGAGAGTGGGGAGCAGGGGTGTAGAGTAACTTGAGGCTGGTGACAGTGGATTATAGAACCAATATGTCCTACTGAATTTTGCTTTTTTTTCAACAGTGCTCAGCTGTTTAGGGAGAAGGCAATGGTAACCCACTCCAGTACTCTTGCCTGGCAAATCCCATGGGCGGAGGAGCCTGGTAGGCTGCAGTCCACGGGGTCGCTAGGAGTCGGACACGACTGAGCGACTTCACTTTCACTTTTCACTTTCATGCATTGGAGAAGGAAATGGCAACCCACTCCAGTGTTCTTGCCTGGAGAATCCCAGGGACGGGGGAGCCCGTTGGGCTGCCGTCTATGGGGTCGCACAGAGTTGGACACGACTGAAGCGACTTAGCAGCAGCAGCAGCGTTGAGAGGTAGGCACAGAAGAAACAAATGGTAGGACTCATCAAAAGGTTCTGCCAGTTGGATGCTACATGAGGAGGGATACTAAAAAAGTTGAGAGTATTTGCAAAAGAGTGATTGAAATGATGGGCTATAGTGTCAAGTTAAATGTAAGTAAAGATGAGGGGGTTGATAATTGGAGAAAAAAATGAAGAAATCAAAGGTCTTACATTATTTAAAAATAAGGATAGCTGATGAAATGAGCTAGAAAAAAAGTAGATAGAAAAACGTCTTTGCAACTTTCTGAATATGGTTGGGGTATTATTTTCCCCATTTTACATAAGAGGGCAACTGAGGCACAAACTATTTTGACAGCTCAGTTATAGCATGAGTCATGCACTGCATCTTGAATATGAGTCTCCTAGTAAACTAAATTGACTTCCCAGTAGATAGTTATTTTTCTTACTAGATATGCAGATCATAGATATTCTTTGTTCAAGGAAAGGTATCATTATACTTAACAGAGTTGAAATACATATGTCCAAATAAGTATCAAAATAGAAAAATAGATTGTTCATTTTTAGGGCATGTGTCTGCTTCATCTTTTTAATTTTACTTGTTAAATATTCATTTACTGCTTTATATTTTCACTTTCAAATGAATTTTGTTTTGAGTGTCATTATATAGTTGGGGCTTCCCAAGTGGCTCCAGTGCAGGAGATATAAGAGATGCAGGTTTGATCCCTGGGTTTGGAAGATTCCCTGGAGGACAGCATGGCAACCCACTCCAGTATTCTTGCCTGGAGAATCCCATGGACAGAGGAGTCTGGCAGGCTGCGGTCCATAGGGTCGCAAAGAGTTGGACACAACTTGAAGCCATTTAGTATGCACAGATATTATAGTTGTTAATTTTAGTATTAAGCTTAATATTTTGTATATGATAGCATTTAATTACCTTTATAAAGTTTTTCATTAGTTCACTCTATTCACAGCACAACAGTAATTAATATCAAAAGGAAATAATGCTTTACATAGGAAAATACATCTTATATCAAATATTTTGCTGGAATCTGTATATGCCATTTAAATCAGTCATCTAGAGCAGCAGCATCTAAGAAAAATATAATGTAAGCCCAAATTTCTAAGTTTAAATATTTGCATAGACATTAAAAAATTAAAAGGAGCAGGTAAAATTAATCATATATTTTATTTAATCCAGTATATCCAAAATATTCTTATATCAAATTTTAACCTATAGAAAAAGATTAATGGGCTTCCCTGGTGGCTCAGTCTTTAAAGAATCTACCTGCAATGCAGGAAACCTGGGTCAGGAAGATCCCCTGGAGGAGGGCATGGCAACGCACTCCAATATTCTTGCCTGGAGAATCCCCATGGACAGAGGAGCCCAGCGAGCTACAGTGCATGGGGTGGCAAAGAGACAAACACGACTGAGCGACTGAGCACACACAAAAAGATTAATGCATATTTTATTATTTTGGGGAGTGTACTAAGGCTTCTAAACCTTGTGTATATTACAGTGTGCAGTGTATCCAGTGTGTGTATGACACAGTGCATCACAATCTGGAGGAGGCACATTTCAAGTGTTCATGAGCTACATGTGCCGGTGCCAGTAGTACTGGGCAGTGCAGATCCAGAGACTTCAGGAAGTATAGTTCAACAAAATAACACAAAGTTAAGCTCTGGGTTTCTCCTAAGAGAGCAGCTTAAGAAATCCTGGTAAGGAAAAATACTTACTTGTTAGAAAAATAGTTTTTTAAAAAGTAAATAAGCTCAAACTGCTACAAAGTTCTGGTCTCTTTTAGTATCAACAATCCTTTTACCATAGTCATATTTACCATAATTTTTTTCATTAAACTTTTTACATGTGCCTATTTGTAAATATATATATATATATATATACACATACACACACACACACACACACATACATATGGCATAATTGTGTTGATTTATATAAATTTGACTTTAAAAGACTAATGATAAATCTTGGGCAATTTAATAGTTTCATTGTATATTACTCTATAGCATAATCATGCAAAAATTCTGAAGATTTATAGTTTCTATTTGTGGAACAGTCTTTTGGACTCTGTGGGAGAGGGAGAGGGTGGGATGAGTTGGGAGAATGGCATTGAAACATGTATAATATCATATATGAAACGAGTCGCCAGTCCAGGTTCGATGCACGATACTGGATGCTTGGGGCTGGTGCACTGGGAAGACCCAGAGGGATGGTATGGGGAGGGAGGAGGGAGAAGGGTTCAGGATGGGGAACACATGTATACCTGTGGTGGATTCATTTCGATATTTGGCAAAACCAATACAATATTGTAAAGTTTAAAAATAAAGTAAAATTTAAAAAAAAAAAAGAATTTTTAAATGTAAGGATTTAATCCTATAGTAGTAGTGAAAGTCGCTCAGCCATGTCCAACTCTGCAACACCATGGACTGTAGCCCTCCAGGCTCCTCTGTCCATGGGATTCGCCAGGCAATAATACTAGAGTGGGTTGCTGTTCCCTTCTCCAGGGGATCTTCCCAACCCAGGGATCGAACCCGGCTCTCCTGCATTGCAGGCAGATTCTTTACTATCTGAACCACCAAGAAAGCCTTTAATTCTATAGAATGGAATAAATGATGCATTTTAAATTTACATTTTTACATTTAAAATTTAGAGTTTCCACTTAATGGCAATTAACAACATTATTGGTTTCAACATTTAAAATCAAAATCATATTATAAATATTCAGTGCAACATAAAATACATCAAGCTTTTTATATGCTTCTAATTGAATACTATAAGAAATGTTAAGGTGAAAAAATACTTTGTATTTGCGTTTGTATGTGCAATTCATTATTCACCATCCAAATTCACCATCTAAAATCACCATTGTGATTTTGAGAGAAGTGGCAGGTTATGTTCATTAAAGAAAACTTATAGTAGATAAATAGCCACGAAAGCAGAAGCAGCCTATAAATACACTGCAGGAGAAGTATGTTTGAGACAACATTTACAACCTACTTAAATTCTATTCACATTTATTATTTCATTATAGTGAATAGATATTTATTATGTAAGTTATTTTCTAGCCTTTGGCTTCTCAAAATCAATAGAAAATGGGACTGTATTAGTTTCATAAAGTAGCTAACCACAGTGGAAGTCATAATATCCTTAAATTAATTTTTGTTGTCAGTTTTCAACACAAACCTTAGAAGATAATAGTCTAATGTTTCATGTGAGGACTTTGTGCCCAGGTTATAGTGTAGATTCTTGGACATTATTTTGAAACCTGAGCTTTAGCAGTGAACAAAAGAAATAAAGTTCTTGCCCCATGTAGCTTCAAGTGGAAGGATATATAATAAAAAGAAGAGAAACAGCTCAGAACAAGTTAAGAAGTAAACTCAAGGTCATGAACTATTAAATGACAGAAATAGGATAGAAATCTGTGTCTGACTTTGAACCTAAATGTATGTTTCACCTCTTTAATTTTACCAGATTTTTATCAGATTTTGTTGCCTTGAATAAATCACTAATATTGTTGAAGTACAAGTACCTAAGAATCAAGTATAAAACTTTTCCTGTGAGAGACCATGACCTAAGCTTAAGAGAATCTGAGAAGTAGAACTCCCTCATCACCCCAGTATGAAGAATTAGGCCTATTTTAAATATAATTTGTTTTTCTTTGAAGCTTGTTGAACAGTAACTCTTTAAAATAACTTGTTTTTGGCAAACAAAATGTAGAAAAACCTAAAAAATCATTTTGTTGATTAGTCCAACTAAAGGAAATTTATAAAATACTGATACTCAGAGAACCATAGATTTATTTTTGACACTCTCACTGTATATTTTAATTTGTTCATTGGGGCCAAAGATGCAATACTTAATGCCTCACATTTATATTAGATATCCTAAATATTAAAGCATACTTTAGCTCAGAAAAATTTAGCTTCTTTTTAAAAATAATACTTCATGGTTTAATCATGTTAGTCTTTGTCTTTCAAATTGCTCATAATAGAAGGGAAACTTTAAAAACCACGCACTAGACTAAAAAATGCTAACAGCCTTAAAAGACTAGCGTTGTGTGTACCAAGACATCATTCCAGAACAGAAATTCACAATCTTTGTAGAACTGACTGACTTGAAATCTGAGAAGAAAAGATAAGTTTAGATTTCTAACAATCTGAAGGCTTTCCTCTAAATGGCTCCAAGGAAGATTCAGTATATATGACCCAGGGCATTTTGTCAAAATATTACTGTCATTATAATCACTGAAACAGACTACAGTCTTTCTGTTCTTCATGAGTTCTGAGTGACATGTAAAAAGCAAGCTTATACTTGGGTAATGATGACTGGAACATTGTCTACATGCACAAACACAAGCTAAGCAAATATACTAAACTAAATCATGTATTTGCACATTTTTACATGAAAATTTTCTGTAGGATGAATAAAGGGATAATCTCGGACATTTCAAGACATTAGATGTATCAACACTGCATTTTTTCAAAGGGAAATTACCAGTATTCATTTAATGAGACAACAAAAGTTATATTTTAATGACAAAGAATTACTTATTATAGAAAGTATTTTGTTTTCCACATGAAATGCCTAAATTCGATTTAAAATATGCAAGTTAAGACTTAACCTAATTCCATGCTATACTTACAAAGTAATTTACACATTAAAGCTTCTGAGGGTTTTGCTTCATATCCCCTCTATTAGTTTTTCTAAATTTATTAAATAGGGCTATAAGTCATGGTCCTTGACAAGAAGTGTGGTTATTTTATATACATACACATACATATTGTTCTTTGTTCTGTGTGGTGGTCAGTCAGGTATGGCCACAAGAGGGGACACAGGAGGGACTCAGGAAAACAAAGTTTGTAATAAACTTTGTCCCGTGAAAAAGAAGGCAGGCATACTACACCATGCAGAGCAACTGGGAAGGTCAGGAGGCAGAAGGGGCAGGAGTGAGAGAAAAATCAAGGCCAGAACCTTTATTGGGGCAAGAAAGATAAGAAAGGGCAGAATAAAGTTTAAGATTGGCTAATCTGAATAATTTCTGCAAGCTGGGCTTTGGGTTATAGGGGTGGTCTCTAGTTGCCTGGTACAGGCCATAGGATGGTTCGGGGCAAAGAGCCTCTTGATGAAGGTGGAGAGAATGAAAAAGCTGTCGTCTTAAAGCTCAACATTCAAAAAACTAAGACCATGGAATCTGGTCCCATTACTTCATGGCAAATAGATGGGGAACAATGGAAACAAAGACAGACTATTTTCTTGGCTCCTAAATCACAGCAGATGGTGACTGCAGCCATGAAATTAAAAGATGCTTGCTCCTTGGAAGGAAAACTATGACAAACCTAGACAGCATATTAAAAAGCAGAGACATTACTTTGTTGACAAAGGTCTGTCTAGTCAAAGCTATGGTTTTTTCCAGTAGTCATGTCTGGATGTGAGAGTTGGACCATAAAGAAGGCTCAGTGCCAAAGAATTGATGCTTTCGAACTGTGGTGCTAGAAAAGACTCTCGAGAGTCCCTTAGACAGCAAGATCCAACCAGGCCATCCTAAAGGAAATCAACCCTAAATATTCATTGGAAGGATTGATGCTGAAGCTGAAACTCCAATACTTTGTCCACCTTATGAGAAGAGCTAACTCATTGGAAAAGACCCTGATGCTGAGAAAGATTGAAGGCAGGAGGAGAAGGGGACGACAGAGGATAAGATGGTTGGATGGCATCACCGACTCAATGGACATGGGTTTGGGTGGACTCTGGGAGTTGGTGATGGACAGGAAGGCCTGGTGTGCTGCAGTTCATGGGGTCGCAAAGAGTCGGACACGACTGAGCGACTGAACTGAACTGAACATAATCGATACACATATGCACATACACGCTCTGTTTAGACCTTAATTGTTTAATATCCACTAAAACTGAACTAAGAAATACAAAAAAATTTCACCTGGAGCTTTGCTGTTTAGATATTTTTAAATATCTGTAATCATTGGCCTTTTGGTACATTCTGTTGACGAACAAGCTCCTTGTTTTTTTGACCTCTAAGCCCAGAACCCTAGGGCTTCCCTGGTGGCTTAGTGTTAAAAGAATCCACCTGTAATGCAGGAGACCTGGGTTCAATTCCTGGGTTGGGAAGATCCTCTGGAGGTAACCCACTTTATTATTGCCTGAAGAATCCCATGGACAGAAGAGGCTGGCAGGCTATAGAACAGTCCATAGGGTTGCAAAGAATCAGACACAACTGAAGCGACTGAACAGGCTCGCACCAGAACCCTAATTTTGTTGCAAGCAAGCAAACCTGATAACTAACGAGAGCACTGTCTCAGGAAGCACAGTGTGCTCCTCCTCTTTACTGACATTTCCACGTCCAATAGCCCAGTCTCCTGAGCCCTGCTCTCTGTGAAAAAGGCTAACTTTTCTGAGAAGAAAGCCCTTACTACTGCAACAAGGCAAAGCTCACCAGGAGAATAATGTAATATATGTTGCTGTGGTTGGTGTTAAGTTGTACAAATGTATATATATTATATAATGTGTGTATATATATATTTACACACACATATATATAAATGTGTGTGTGTGTGTATATATATATATATATATATATATATATATATATAAATGCCACAGATCCCAAGAACTTGGAACATGGAAGTTATTTCTGGTTCTTTACAAATCTTTTTACCTGACTCCCACACATGCTCAGAAAGATAAAAGGGCAAGAAACAACTTCTTTGTCTCAGTTATTGTCAGACAAGTATAAGGAAAATGTAGACAATTTCCAACAAGGCATCCTTGTTTCAAAATATAAAGGTATAATGTATAGGTAATGTATATTTTGGGCTTCCCTGGTGGCTCAGAAGTAAAGAATCCACCTGCAATGCGGGAGACCTGGATTTGATTCCTGGATTGGGAAGATCCCTTAGAGGAGGCCATGGCAACCCACTCCAGTATTCTTATCTGGAGAATCCCCATGGACAGAGGAGCCTGGTGGGCTGGCTGTAGTCCATGAGGTCACAAAGAGTTGGACGTGACTGAGCAACTAAACACGATGTATATATGGCCTCTTGAAAATAATTCTAGAATGAATTTCTTTCTTTTTTTTTAATCCTTTAGGACTCCAGAAATTCTGGTAGATTCTTCTATTCTTCTACTAGAAAATCTGGTAGATTTTTCTTGAAACATTAATTTTAATTAGATATAAGAATTTATAGATAGTAATTAAATTTCATCAAGATGTAGGTTTAAAGTATGTTCTCAGTCTCTGAAATGTTGCAATGTGATTATACAAAGTAGATTTTTTTTAACTTGAATTTGATTTGCAATCAAGTTTTCAAAAGAAAAAACTCAAGAGTATCCACTATTTTTCAAAATATGGAACTAATATCTTTTGTACTTTAAAGTCTGAGGAATTAATATTCTTAATTTATAACCATTTATACATTCTGGCCTAGAGAATTCTATGGACTATATAGTCCATGCGGTCGCAAATAGTCAGACACAACTGAGCGACTTTCACTTCACTTTATACATTTTTATACATTTTGAAACTCAATATTTAGTGATTTTATATAGGTTAGTTATAGTCCAAGAATGCTTTCATATTATAGTTTAGCTTTCAGTGCTATTTTTAGCAGCATAATGTGAATTTTTATGTACTGTAATCATTTCAATAGTGCAGCATATTCATCATTTGTTAAATACAAAACTTGATACACTGATTATAGAGCTGCATGATTAGCAAGAATAAATCAAGTTCTCACTTTTTTTCACAAAATTTTAACTCTTAGTGTTCCTTTGACATTAGTAAGAATGGTAAAAAATGTAAATTTATCCTTGAAGTAATAGGTCAGTGAGTGTCCCTTCTGATAATTTATCATGGAGCTTTTCTTTTTCCTGTTATTGAGAAGTACCATGTAATCATGTGGTTAACAACAACAACAACAAATTAACATGAAAATAAGCCAGAGGGAAGTATACTTCTGCCTAAAAGATTTATATATAGAAATAATGAGGTTAGCTGAAAAGTTCAGATGAAATAATAGAAAACTTCTTTACCAACTGAGCTATGAAAGAAGCCCAATAGAAAAATTAAAGGAGATTTTATATATATGGTGAGTTGATGGATTAGAATTATGAAATTTATTCTAAAAACTTGTGAAGTGAGACATGTTTTTGCTTAAAATATATATATCAAGGAAAATTGTGGGGAACAATAGGCAAAGCTGAATTAAAAAAAAAAAAGAACCATGAAAATTTGAAAGAGATTAATTTAAAAAACCACTTCAACGGAGGTATTATGGTCATAAAAATCCAGAGTTTAAAAGTACCTTAACAATGATCTTTAACCTCATTTGCTAAGTTAGGAAAAAGAGGACCAATGAGTAAAAGAAACATTTCTGGTAACCCTCTAGAAATTGTGGTAAGACAGTTTTATTTAACAGATACACAGATGAATTCCTGTTATTCCCCTTTAGTAGAATTCCTCACAGCATAAAAATTTAATGTTCTAAATCAAACATTCATGTTTTTAAACTCATGTATTTCTCCATCTTGAAGGAATTTCAATAGCTGCTTTCTTAAGGGTCGTTTGTGTCCTCCACACCTCTAAATCTGTAGCTTTTCTTAAATGTTCCTGGTAATTAACTCTGTATCATTTGACCACTACAACTTTCCTGAACCTCATTCTTGTCTTCTGTGGAATTTGACTCTATACTATTATTCTTATTTCTAAAAATGCATCTCTATTCACCTCAGTCACTCTTCTTTTCCTGATCTTTAAATATAAGTAATCCTTGGACTATCATTTCAATCTTTTTCATTTCTCTCTCTCTACCCTCTTAGCCTGCCTTTGTTCTTGCGTGTCTCAGTTGTTCAGTCATGTCTGACTCTTTGTAACCCCATGGATTGCAGCCTACCAGGCTGCTCTGTCCATGGAATTTTCCAGCCAAGAATACTGGAGTGGGTTTCCATTTCCTCCTCCAAGAAGGGTGGAAAGTCGACTCGACTGAGCGACTTCACTTTCACTTTCAAGAATGGAAAGACCATTTCCATCCTAATTTTTAGGCCATCCTAATTTCATCTGTCCTCTCCTGTTCAAATACTTGTTGGTTCTCTCTGTTTAGCCCTGACTGTTCCCTTGAGCACTTGGCCTGAGTGTACCGCCTGCTCCTACTGAACCTCAGTTCAGTTCAGTTCAGTTCATTCGCTCAGTTGTGTCCGACTCTTTGCGACCCCATGGACTGCAGCACGCCAGGCCTCCCTGTCCATCACCAATTCCCAGAGTCCACTCAAACTCATGTTCATTAGGTCAGTGATGCCATCCAACCACCTCATCCTCTGTCCTCCCCTTCTCCTCCTGCCTTCCGGTCTTTCCCAGCATCAGGCTCTTTTCAAATGAGTCAGCTCTTCGCATCAGATGGACAGAGTATTGGAGTTTCAGCTTCAACATCAGTCCTTCCAATGAACACCCAGGACTGATCTCCTTTAGAATGGACTGGTTGGATCTCCTTGCAGTCCAAGGGACTCTCAAGAGTCTTCTCCAACACCACAGTTCAAAACCATCAATTCTTTGGGACTCAGCCTTCTTTATAGTCCAACGCTCACATCCATATATGACTACTGGAAAAACCATAGCCTTGACTAGATGGACCTTTGTTGGCAAAGTCATATCTCTGCTTTTTAATATGCTGTCCCGTTTGGTCATAACTTTCCTTCCAAGGAGTAAGCGTCTTTTAATTTCATGGCTGCAATCACCATCTGCAGTGATTTTGGAGCCCAAAAAATAAAGTCAGCCACTGTTTCCACTGTTTCTCCATCTATTTGCCATGAAGTGATGGGACCAGATGTCATGATCTTAGTTTTCTGAATGTTGAGCTTTAAGCCAACTTTTTCACTCTCCTCTTTCACTTTCATCAAGAGGCTCTTTAGTTCTTCCACTGAACCTCTCCATCAGGAAATTCCACTGGTCCAGTGTTGATTATTGTTTCCTAAATCAGTACCACTTGGCAAACACTATACTCTCTAAGGGCCTCCATTTTCTCTTCTTTAAGAGAATTGAAAGTGAAAATGTTAGTCTCTCAGTTATGCCTGAGTCTTTGCAACCCCATGGACTGTACCTCTGTCTATGGAATTTCCCAGGCAAGAATACTGGAATGGGTTGCCATTGCTTTCTCCAGAGGATCTTCCCGACCCAGGGACCAAACCTGGATCTCCTGCATTGCTGGCAGATTCTTTACCTCCTGAGCCACTATGAAAGTCCTCTTTAAGACAACTACATGAGTTAATTCATAGAAAGCACTTGGACAAGCATTTGGAATATAATAAATGCTTATCAATTTGAGCTATGATTATATCTTATTCTTAGGTCCAGATACTAAGCTGTATAGATGGTTCCTTCTAGATAACTTTTACATTAGCTTTGTTTTCCATTAGTAGTAGCAATGGAGCCTAAGTTCCTATTTCCTTTCCCAGAACTATTGCTGCTCTGCTGCTAAATTGCTTCAGTCGTGTCCAACTCTGTGTGACCCCATAGACGGCAGCCCACCAGGCTCCCCCATCCCTGAGATTCTCCAGGCAAGAACACTGGAGTGGGTTGTCATTTCCTTCTCCAATGCATGAAAGTGAAAAGTGAAAGTGAAGTTGCTCAGTCATGTCTGACTCCTAGCAACCCTGTGGACTGCAGCCTACCAGGCTCGTCCATCCATGGGATTTGCTAGGCTATAAACTCCTAATTGATTTTTTCATAGGCAGTCTCTCCTGACTTTGCTATTCAAGACATATTAAATTGTGCTGCTGTTATAAACAACCCTGAATTCTTAGTTGCATAATCAACAAAAATTATAGTCACTCAGGGGCTCAGTCCGATAGAGGCTCTGCCTTTCACAGTCCCAGCAGCAGAGGGAAAGGGAAGTTGGAGTTGAACACAACCAATCAAATGCTTCTGCCCAAAAGTGATAGGACTCATTTCCACTCGTTCCAAATAAGCAAGGATCAGCTCTTTAATCAGCAAGGCACTGCTTCCTATCCTGAGATCCAGGACTTAGGAACATTAAACACAGTTTCATTACTAATGATATAGTCAAGGAAGATGTTTTGACTAAAAAACAATCTGTTGATTAGCTAAATATTCCTCCCTAACTCTAGACATCAACTTTGTAGCATAGACAAATACACACACTCAAGTACACTTAGATAATATACTGATACATTATAGTGCATTGATAGAATGGATTTATATACAGTACCTGAATTATTGTTAAAAATACCAAATGTTCAAATTCTGGTCATCTCCAGGAATCAACGAATTAGCATGAGGAACTCAGTTTTTTTATACTCCTCAGAGAGAGATCTTTTCTTGATCATCTAACTTAATTAAGGTTTAATGACATTAGAACTGGTCATTGGACTCTTAATTCTAAACATTCTCATGCAGCCATCTTTGCATTTTACATGCTGATATATCTATGCGTACATTAATTAAAAGAGCCTATGTCATACCATTCTTGTATCCCTGCATTTGTGGGAATATATATGCAATAAACATTTGAATAAATGGTTACTATTCCACTAGCCTAAAATTGTAGATGGTCATTTGAGTAAATGAAATATTGTCTATTAAATTATAATGTAGGATCATAATCATTTTGAATTCCACATTTTAGGAAGGAAATAATATTTAATATAGAAAAAATACTTGATGAGGTGAAGAGCAGGGTTTTAGCAGAGTTTGTTATCCTCCTTTCCCCCTCCCCACAAGGTATATGCCAGAATCAAGAAATGGCACTCCAAAGCCAGATATCCACTCAGTGACTCACAATGGGTGCAGTCGAGTCTGAGTTGTAGTGATGGGTATTCAGTTAGCTCTTGGCACATGCCTCCAAGAATACAAGAAAGAGAATTAAGGCTTTCAAGGTTGCATAATGGTTGGGATTTTGGCTCATCTCTGTGGGGTTTTTTTCCTACTCTATCATTATTCCTGTTGTCTTCTAACTTTTACATCCTCCCAGCCTTCTCTAGCGGAGAAGGCAATGGCACCCACTCCAGTACTCTTGCCTGGAAAATCCATGGACGGAGGAGTCTGGTAGGCTGCAGTCCATGGGGTCGCTAAGAGTTGGACACGACTGAGCGACTTCACTTTCACCTTTCACTTTCATGAACTGGAGAAGGAAATGGCAACCCACTCCAGTGTTCTTGCCTGGAGAATCCCAGGGACGGGGGAGCCTGGTGGGCTGCCGTCTATGGGGTCACACAGAGTCGGACATGACTAACGTGACTTAGCAGCAGCAGCAGCAGCAGTCTTCTCTAGCACCACTTACTAGCCTAAGATGTTATAAATAGTCCCATTCCAGTGTCTTTTCTGCCCCTGCACTGCAGTTCTCATACTCCATTCTGGGAGCTGGTAGGCCCTCTCTACTTCATTCATAACAATTCTGAGTCACTCCAGTCTCTAATTCCTTGGGCAGGTTCTCTCCTGATCACCTTCCCACCTCTCAATATGATGAAATATTTTTTCATGACTGTGTATTTTATTTACAATGTTACTCTTATGTTTGTACTCTCACAAACTCAAGAGTTTATCTTTGTCCTGTGTTTGCTTGTTATCTTAACAGCCGAACTACTTAGTTGTACTCATTTAAACCTGTTAATGAATAGTTTTTATCTATAAACATTTTGTTTAATCAGTAACTCCTATAATCCCTTAAATATGCTAATTAAGTCTTTGGAGACTATAAGTATTTCATCGCCTTTCATTCAGTTCAGTTCAGTCGCTCAGTCGTGTCCGACTCTTTGCGACCCCATGAATTGCAGCACACCAGGTCTCCCTGTCCATCACCAACTCCCAGAGTTCACTCAGACTCACGTCCATCGAGTCAGTGACACCATCCAGCCATCTCACCCTCTGTCGTCCCCTTCTCCTCCTGCCCCCAATCCCTCCCAGCATCAGAGTCTTTTCCAATGAGTCAACTCTTCGCATCAGGTGGCCAAAGTACTGAAGTTTCAGCTTTAGCATCATTCCTTCCAAAGAAATCCTTTCTCCTAATTATAGGTGATACGAGATTTGCCCTTTAAAAAATCTTTCAGGATACAACTTTAAACAACTACAGTTAATTGCTTGTACTGACAATTTTTCATATTTCAAGACTACTACATATATAAACTTTTTCATTATTTTCCAATGCCAAAAATCAGAAACATGCATAAAACCATATTCAGAATGTGAAAACACTGTTTCTTTCTGGAATTGAGCATCCTATATCAGTGCCCAGTATTAGTGTGTAGTAATCTCATGGAATTAGCTTGAAAGCCATGCTGTGCCTTTAGCCTATGGAATGAACTATGCAAATTGAGTTGTTTTAGTCCTGCTTTGCTTTTTTCATTTGTCTGATTGTTTTAATTTTTTTTTCTGGTTACCGATAACTTTTATGTTCATTTTGGAAAAAACAAAATAGAAAAAAAAGAACATTTTTAAAAAGCATAATACCAACCAGAGAAAATTAAAACCATTTTACACTGTTCACAGTACATCCTTTAGATTTCTTTCTGTATACACTTGTACTTCTTTTCCTGAGAACATAAACATCTGAAACATATTTTATTTTTCTTTACATTCCCTTTATTCCTTTAGTGCAGGTAGCTAGTGAGTCATCTGTGAATCTAGGTTTCCTGAACTACCCAGTTTAGCAAGATATGTTTATTTCTATTTATATGAATTTCTTTTCTTTTCTGTTTGTGACTCTGTGTCACTCTGGGATTTGAATTTGCTTGTGTGCCCTAGTGGTAGAGTGAATCCATATTTGGTATGTGTGCCAGCCAAACCTAAACTGCAGATATCTGCTTTCTCACCCTTTCTCCCATATCAAGAACATATTTTATGTTAATAAATATTTATTTACAACAGCATTTTCAAAGGTATATTCTATTTTATTGATGAACATGACTTATTTAAACGTCCTCTACCATTGGACATTTCTGGGGGTTTTGCCTTTGTGTATGTATGTGTTTTACTATTACAATCAATTCTGCAGTAAATAGTATTCTTGCTAAATCTATGATCATTGCTGTTTTCCCTTAGGGTAAATCCTGAAAGTAAAAGTGACAGGTTAAAGGATAGGCATGTTTTTTAAACGCTTTTGATACATTTTGTCATGGTGCCTTTCAGAGATACATCACTGATACTCCCACCAGCAACATTGGTAATTTACCTTGTTACCAGACCCTTACAGATGTTCTCTTTTAAAGTAATAATATAATGATAGGGTCTGTGTTTTCTTAACCACTAAGTATTCCAAATGATCACCCATGTTTACAGATTCTTTACTATGAAATATTTTATAAGTAAAGAGTCACAAGACTTTTAATATGTTGGTTGATAGCTTGTTTGCTTGCAGTATTGTTTGCATATAGTTTAAGGTGATGGCCAAGTGAGGAAAGTAGAAGAAAGCAATAGCGATACCCTAGACTCAGTCACCCTCCCTTCAAAACCTGGCACTGAAGAGCAACTACGCAAACTCATCCTGATGATCTCTGTTTTAAGGGGATGAGAAGTAGATCCATCTTACAAAACTATTAATAACCCTTCTTGTAGATAATGCATTATCAAAGGTGTTAGATTGAAGAGAAGTACATTTCTTTAAAACCAAATAATCAGTAAAACATTTATCTATAAACTTGTTTATCTTTTCAGTTAGTATTTTATATCCTGATTGGTTTTGGCTAAGTTCTTTATGCCCTAATATCCAACCATGAGAATTAAAATGCAAAAGTCACAAGGTATAATATTTTGAGAGTGTATCTTTAACTTCCTTGGTAGGTAGTAGTAGGTGGTTCTTTTAGAAAAGTATGCTTGGGATAAAAGTTCCTACAAACGAGAGTACTAGTTATTGTGACTATGGAACATATATTATTTTGAAAGCCTTAGTGTTGACTGAACTTTGACTTTTCTAGACTATGCCATGCCTTTTCTGATGATGGCATACCTTAAAATCATGTTGTATTTCTATGTTCATTTGCCCAGAATCCATGAAACAAGATATACTCTGGGAGCAAAGTGTTTCATCATTAAAGGGGACCTTATAGATATTGCAGTTCAACATGTTTAATTGATGTTTAATGGATGATGATGGTGGTAGCGGTGGTGGAGATAATAAGAAGGAGGAAGAGAATAATTTTTGGAGCTCTTATGTGTCTCCTACTCTGCTTAGTGCTTAAGTTTTCTCATTTATTAAATGAGGAAGTTAAGTTCCAGAAAGGGAAACAACTCTCCTAAGATTAGTCAGTAAAACCAAAATTCAAATCCAGATTTCCTGACTCTCAGTGTAGTCCACCCTGCATATAGCCACCTAACGCTGGCTATATGAAAACCATTTTAGACATCTGACTCTCCGAAGTCTTAAAATTTATAATCATAAAGATTATTTTTTGATGCTTTTAAGTATTTACATATATATGTTGAAGGGCTTTAGCCTTATTTTATGTATTGTCTATATTCCCTAATTGCTGTCATTTCTATTTATTTAATTTTTATTTTAATCTTATTATGTCTATTCTTTAAAATAAGAAGCTACAGTGAAATATTCTCTTATAAATGAGGACCCTGAGGATCAAGTAGAAGCAATAAACTTTCTGAAGGAAGTCAGTTAAGTAGCAATAAAGCTGGAATTGTAGCGCCCATCTGTTACCTCCAAACTCTTTCTACTTTATTCTATAGTTGCTTATTGAAAAATAGCAAAATCAAACAAACTTGAAAATGATTAGTTTGTGTCACCATAGAAGGGTATACACTGTCTCCTCTCTTGCTATCTCTTGGTCTGTTTGTGCCTCATTTCTTCTTAAAATTAATATGAATGATAAAATAGTACACTCTACTGTCTTTTTAAGAAATTCACACTGAGTCTTTTCCCTCTTAAATACTTGGAGAAAATGAACATAGGTTAATACCTAAACTAACGTGTTAGGTATTCCCTGGCAGTCCAGTGGTTAGGACTCCATGCCAGGGGTGCCCAGGTTTGATTCCTAGTCCTTACTTTTCAGTAAATATTACTCTAGATAGAGGAAAAAAACTGTTTAAAAATTATTGCCTTCTGACCATATTGTAAGCTGCTAAGTCGCTTCAGTCGTGTCTGATTCTGTGCGACCCCATAGAGAGCAGCCCACCAGGCTCCGCCATCCCTGGGATTCTTCAGGCAAGAACACTGGAGTGGGTTGCCATTTCCTTCTCCAATGCATGAAAGTGAAAAGTGAAAGTGAAGTTGCTCAGTCGTGTCCAACTCTTAGCGACCCCATGGACTGCAGCCCACTAGGCTCCTCCATCCATGGGATTTTCCAGGCAAGAGCACTGGAGTGGGGTACTTCTCCATTGCCTTCTCTGGACCATATTGTATAGAAAACTGCAAATGACTTTTCTTTCTTTCAAATGAATACAAGAGGAAAATCTTTCCTTCATTTTTGGAATATAGACATATCAATAAATATGAAAATGTAAAGTGAAATAAATTATTTTTAAATCAAAACTAATGAAAACATCAATTGTTGTTAGAAAATTTAACAAGGTTTAGAAAAATCTTATTAATAAAATGAGAAAATTAAACAGCTACTCAGCAGTAGATGCTGTCATTTTTGCCATTTTTTTGTAAAATTTCCCCAGTCAAATTTCTCTTTGATGGCTGTAGTAAAGCAAATTAGAGAAGAATGGTTTGGAAACTTCTTTTTTTTGTTGTTTTTTGTTATATGACTGCCTTAAAGCATATTGCACTTGTAAGACAGTGTATTCTCTTAAATGAGCCCACTTATTTTTCACAGATCTTTTTTTCTCCCCACTGTGGCCATGCATACCAGTGTCTTCTTTGAAAGCAGAAATGAAAACATATCTGATTTTGGATACTTATGTTAAGGTTGGCTCTGAATAGTAAAATCCATTCAAGACCATGGTGTTTGAAAAATTTTAAATCCTAAAAACATGTCCCATTAATGTTATAATTGAATTATACTCCAGCTATTTCATCTAAAATACCTTTTTCTGTCTTTTCCTTTTTGCTCTTGCCATCACTTTTAATGATCCATGGGCCTACAGTGTCTTTACATCCAAAATGCAAAGCAGACAAATGGGCATCTCAGGGAAGAACATGACCAAGAGCACCAGCATCAGCGGAGACATGTGCTCGCTGGAGAAGAATGATGGCAGCCAGTCGGACACCGCAGTGGGTGCCTTGGGCACCAGCAGCAAGAAGCGACGCTCTAGCATTGGGGCCAAAATGGTAGCTATCGTTGGTCTTTCCCGGAAGAGCCGCAGTGCTTCTCAGCTCAGCCAAACGGGTAGGCATTTTTATGTTACTGTTGACTTCCTAATTGAGTTGTAATTAAAACACATAATCTTTTCTCTTACTCATTCGGCCTCAGTAATGTGTGGATGATGACAAGTACCAGAAGGAAAGGGGCGTTTTAAGCTAGTGGACCTTTCTGAAAATATAACCATGACTTTGTTTTTCAGTGATGAGCGAACCTGCTTGGAAGTGAACCTTGGTTACTGTTCTTGACATGCGCTTCACGTCTTTTCTCCTCAAGGAGGAGCTCAGCTGTGGTCCCCCTGATTTGTTTCTGGTCTTTTGCAAAGGTGCTCTGATCTGTGAGATATTTGCTTTTCTTTAGGTTCCTCAAGTTGGAACCCACCAAGTTAATTTCCACTCCCAGCAAGTTACCACGATGAAGATGACACCACATATTTTGTGTGAATAATATACTTCTTTTATTGCTGACAACCTAACTTCTTTTTCAGTTTGTAAGCAGCATTTACCAGTTGTATCAATTTCCTCACTGCAGTTTTTACTTTCCCAGTTAACATTTCAAGCAGCAATATTCTCCAGCTGCAGGGGTGGAGGAATTTTCTGCTGATGGGGAAGATATTCAAAGCTTTGCTATTCGAAAATTCAGTCTCTAAATCACATCTGCAAAAATAAATTAGATACCACCCTCCTAACTCAGAAAAACCACTGTTAGCAATTAAGAATTTATTTGTGAGTCAAAGCAATGTCTTTTTTCAAATGGGTGTTGATAATTAAACATTCAGTCCCTGGTATCTGGGAAATAATAGCATATCTTCTACTTAACACACAAACAAAAGCATGTAATATGGTGTTTCTTTTACAGCAAATAAATTATAGGCAAATGAATTAAATCTCATTTATGTCTGAATACTATGGTTCTGGTACAGAGAAGTCAGGACATAAATCTGCAACACAGAAGAATTTAAGGCTACGTTAGTTCCTGGACCCGCCTAATCTTGTTTTTACAAACTATACCAGTGACTCTGGATTTTGAGCCTTATATAATAATATTATATTGAAATAAGATTTTGATGGCTTCCCTATATCCTGATTGTAACTTACTATATTTACTGTGATTATGTTAGAATTATTATTTAATGTTTAATTTTTAATTTATGTTTAATGTTAATTTAGAGTTTAATTTTTTACTTAGTGTTTTAAAATGTTATTTTGTGTTTTAATATAGAATTAGGGATTTAATGTATGGACAGAGAGATCATATCTAAATGACTTTTTTAATTGCTAATATTTATACATACATAATTAACTGTGTTGTGCTAAAATGATAGATGTTGGCCTTTTGAAGTTGAGAGGTTTCTTTCTCTAGCAGTTAGAACTTTATTGCATTTTTCTATTTAAAACTTACATTTGTAAACCTAAAACTGCTCTAAAAATAAAGTCTATTAATTGTTTTAAATGAAGAACCTAAAATAGACTCTAATAAGACTACAAGCTAGAGAATATGTGGTGTTAAACTAAATAATTAATTCTGTTCATTGAGGGTTTTGGATAAATATTGAACACTTATTGTGTGCCAGGCAAATTGAGAACACAGATGATTCAGAAATCATTTATAACCTGAATTGCTTATACTCTAGTAGAAGATATATACTTAAACAGATTACTTCAAAATCCTGTGTCAGGGACTTCCCTGTGGCCCAGTGGTTAAGACTGTCTTCCCATACTGAATGTGCAGTGTTGATCCCTGGCCAAGGAACTAAGATCCCACATACCTTGAGGCCAGTCAGTCACACAATTTAGTGATGGGTTTGATGTGGGGAGGTGAAGGAGAGAAGATTCTAAGGTGATTCTCATGTTTCTGGCTTGCATCCACGGATGGATGGTTATAGTGCTATTAACGGATATTGGAAGCATAAAAGAAGGAGTAGGTTGGGATAAGAAGGGTGAGTCCTTCAATTTAGGACACTTTGAATCTGAGATATCTATGTAATATCCAAGTAGAAATGTCTAGAACATATTTAAATACATACTTCTAAAGCTCATGTCAGAACCAGAGATATAAATGTGAGAATCATAAAGTTTAGAGGTTGCTTGAAACCATGAACATGGGTGAGATTGCCCAAAAAGAACACGACAGATAAAAGAGCAGTAGATGAAGAAAATACTTTGTGCAAGATTAACTTTTTAGAACTGGACAGAGAAAGAGGAGCCGGTGAAGACCAAGGAGATATTACCATGAAGAAAGAACAAATACTAGAAGAGAGCTGTGTCACAGAAACTAAGAATGTAGATTTGAAGAGAAAATGGTCAGTATTTCTCAATGATCAATTTCATTCTTTGTAGTTTGGGCATTAATATCCCATATATCTTTCCTTGACAGTGTTTTATTTAATGATAGAGCTCTGTTGACCATACACTGATTTGGTTTTTATCTTCAGAAACACTGTGATACTGGCAGATTTTAAAAATGTAGTTTTTCCTTGTTATATCCTATAGCCCCTTTTTACATATATAGCATAGCAGAAAATAACGTGTTTCTTTTTGTTATGGTCTTCATTGGTATTCAGTGACATTGTAATGGTTAAAATTTTTATCATCTTAAAATGTGTAATTATTCCTATCTGCGCACTGTATAGCTTTGACCTGTATTGACAATAGAATTCAGAGTATCTCTCACTTTAAAGCCCAAGTTTAACTGTAGAATAGCCAACAGAGATAGTTTGGTAATTATTGAACTCCAAACTTTCATTGGGTTTCTAAATTCTGTATTTATGTGTATATGTTTCAAGTAAGATTTTTATGTTGTCTTTTCTTTAAAAATACAGTAATAAGCTCTAACAGTGTTTAAAACTGAAATCTTCAAATTTATTACCTAAACTTTGATCATATGATAGCATTATCTAAAACAATGAATGGATTTGTGATGCTGGATCTTACATTAGATCCTTTGTTTTGATTTTCCTGGCCTCTTCGTGGAAATCTGCATGTACTTAAGTTGTAGAGTTATCACTTAATGAATGATATATCATACATAATGCCTTCAGCTTCTTAAAATGATATTTATCATCATAAAATTAAATATCATTTTACCAGTATGAATTTTCAAGATGAGATAAAGACTGCTTGCTTGACTTCTGAAGAGTAGAAAGCTCAGCAAAATAGTATCTTTCTAAAGAATGTTGAAATTATTCTGAATTATATCAGTAATCATACATAAATAATAATTGGTGAAGGGGAAACCATTTCTAGAGATATGTTGGTTCATACACATAGTAGCTAACTCATATCTCTCTTTTATCCCCGTGCTATTTTGTATCCTTTGACTGCTAAATGGAAACTCACCATTTTTAAAGCTTAAATATATCTTGCTAAACATCACAACCTTGTAGAAAGTGCATGGAGTGAATAAGGAGACTTGGTTGCTATTGCTTACCCTGGGTTATATAAGATATCAAATATGGCCTCTTAAAAAAACCTACCCAACATATCTGAGTCATAGAATGTTCATCTGACATATGGAATTAACACCTGCTGTCCTAACAGCGTTTTTATAAGATCATACTTTAAATGTATAAGAAAGTGCTTTCAGCACTTAAAAATCACTTTGCAGATGTAAGCTATCAGTAGCAAATTCAGCCTCATATGGGGAATCAGGAATTCTATTTTAGACATGTTGATTTTGAGATGCCCATTAAACATCTAAGTACAGTTATATGTTTAATTAGATATGCAACTGTAGTCTAGTAGGTCAAGCTAAACATGTAATTTGGGAGTAATCAGCAGGTAATATTTAAAGCTGTGGCACTAGATAATATTGCTTAGTGTAATTTGAATCAAGAAGAAAACTATAATAAAAACAGAGCCATGTTATATACCAACATTTAGAAGTCAGGAAGAGAGTCCATTAAAGGAAACTAAAGAGAGAGCAGCCATTAAAGAAAATGAAAAAGAAGAATATGGTATCTTAGAAACCAAAGGAAGGAACTATCTTAAGGAAGATGATCACCTCTGTCAAGTGCTTCTGGTAATTCAGATAAGGTGAAGACAGGGAGTTGACCATTGGATTTCACATGATGGAGGAATTTGGCAAACCTTGACAAACCTTGCAATGGAGGACAAAGCCTGATTTAAGCAGGTTAACAAAAATGAGAGAGGAGGTAGAGACTGTGAGAATAACTTCCAGAATAAAAGTTATAACACATGGACTTCCCTGACCTGCCAGTGGGTTCAGGAGGATTCCACATGCCGCCAGGCACCTGAGCCTGTGTGCAGCAACTGCTGAGCCCTTGCTCCCCAGCAAGAGAAACCACCTCAGTGGGAAGCCCACACACCTCGACAGAGTAGACCCTGTTCTCAGCAATGAGAGGATGCCTGCACACAGCAGCAGAGACCTGGTGCAGCCAAAAATAAAATGAGTGAATAGAATCAATTAAAAATAAACAAATGCGACTGATCCTTTAAAGCAATTTTTAACACCTAATACTTATGGAGCACTTTCACGTGTTAGGCAGTTTTGGGGGGCACTTTACATGTAAGTCACACAACAATGTTATGAAGAAAGAATTAATTACTATTACCCTCATTTTACAGATGAGGAAACTAATGTAGGCAAAAAGAGTAAGTTCCCCAAGTTTACTCAACTGGTGAGGGTCAAAGTTGGGATTGAAATGCAGGCAGTATATTCATTCTTCATTCTTAATTATTCTGTTATAGTCTAGACTAGCACCGTTAAATAGAACTGTTAGCTTTTTGGCAAGTTCTGCATCTGCTTTATCCAATACAACATGTGGCTCTTGATCACTTTCTATGTGGCTTCTGTGACTAACTAATACATTTTAAATTTGTATAATTTTAATTTAAGTAGGCACATATGACTGATGACTACTGTGTTGGTGCAAATAAAAACAATTTCTAGAATTTTGGTTTAAAAAAGAAAATAAAAAAATAGGACTATAGCTTGGAAGAAATAGAGTCAAAGAAGAGTTTTTGCCTTTTTAATAACAGAGGGGATACTTCTGGGGAATACTGAGTAGGTGAGAGGGTTTCAGATCCAGAGCTGAAGCAAAGATCAGCTGTTATCACCTGTGGCCACTCAGGGATCTCGACTCTTTTCACCTTGTAGTAATTTCTAAGCTCATGTAGTACTTTTTATTTCCTCTAATTGTAACATTTAGTAATTGTAATCATTTGTATATTTGTTTATCTCTTGGCTAGACTGTTTTTTTTTTCCTTATTTTGTACCTCCTTCTCAGTGTCTGCTCATATCAAATAAACTGATCTCCAATGAAAGGCCCATATACTTCTTTGGAGTTCATGATGAAGTTCTCTGAAAATGGTGGAACTAATTTTTGTCTTTTAGCCTAAAAGACAGAAAAAGAAATTAAGCACTACCATACTTAATATATGGCTTTACCCTAGTTTTCTCAGTTGGTCTGAGTGTAAGTCAGGTGTCATATGCCTTTTTGGAGGTGTTAGTTCCGTTATCCCTGAGAAAGTGGGCGAGAGGCTTACAGAGATTGCAAGAGGCTTGCAAAGAAACTGAATTGAGTATAATACCAATGCTGCGACTACACGAAAAAGGTAGACCTGAAAATTCTAACCTTATGTCAAGCTTTTCATTAGGTGCGGATGAAGCAAATGCAGTGACACTCTAAGATCTGACAAGTCCCTAAAAATTGTAAGTTCTCAGGAAAATTAATAAAATACAGATTTATAGCCACTATTATTAATGATGAACTTTACATTTATACTTTATATGATCTACGGTGTTTCTTTATGAAGTTTCTTTTTCAACTATGACATTATTAAAACTAAGTATGAGAAACCTGAATTCGGAACCAGACCCTCGAATTGCTCTGTTTATTAGCTAACATAATGCCAGCTGCTTTAAAATATAAACTGTGAAAATTTAATACAAAAGAAGTTTATTCATTGAGCAGATACCAGTCCAAATATCAGTTATTCCCAGTGGGCAGTGGCCTGCCCTGTGGTCGTTCAGAGTTGGAGGCTCTTTTCGTCTCGTGGCTCTACCCTCTTGTAGGGCCTTGGAGCCCTGTGTATTCAGCCAGCACGTGGGAAAGTGTTTATGAGCAAGAACTGGAAATAGTGAGCTCACTTCTGCTTGTATTTCATTGGCTGCAACTCAGTCACAAGATATTGGAAAATGGGAGGTTAGGAAATGTAGTCCAGGGAGTGCTCAGGAAAGAGAAGAAACAGTTTTGTAAGCAAACCAGTATTTTTAAAAACTAAAATGAATATTACTTCAAACATTTTTCTTGACAGGATAAAGTATTAATTTGCCATTTGAATAATGACTTACAAATATTTATTGCATTGTAGTATTTTAAAATATTTGTATATTATTTTACGTATTCAAAAAGTAAATATATTTGCTTTTAATTTTTTTACTGAAATGGATGTAATATTTTAAAGATTTTAAACAACTTGTCTAGTGTGTAATTCCAAAAGGCTTAAAACTTCTGTTCTCAGTTCAGTTCAGTCGCTCAGTCATGTCCAACTCCTTGTGACCCCATGAACCACAGCACACCAGGCCTCCCTGTCCATCACCAACTCCCAGAGTCCACCCAAACCCATATCCATCGAGTCGGTGATGCCATCCAACCATCTCATCCTCTGTCATTCCCTTCTCCTCCTGCCCTCAATCTTTCCCAGCATCAGGGTCTTTTCCAGTGAGTCAGCTCTTCACATCAGGTGGCCAAAGTATTGCAGTTTCAGCTTCAATATCAGTCCTTCCAATGGACACCCACAACTGATCTCCTTTAGGATGGACTGGTTGGATCTCCTTGCAGTCCAAGGGACTCTCAAGAGTCTTCTCCAACACTACAGTTCAAAAGCATTAATTCTTCAGTGCTCAGTCTTCTTTATAGTCCAACTCTCACATCCATACATGACCACTGGAAAAACCATAGACTTGACTAAACGGATCTTTGTTGGCAAAGTAATGTCTCTGCTTTTTAATATGCTGTCTAGGTTGGTCATAACTTTCCTTCCAAGGAGTAAGTGTCTTTTAATTTCATGGCTGCACTCACCATCTGCAGTGATTTTGGAGCCCAGAAAAATTAAGTCAGCCACTGTATCCACTGTTTCTCCATCTATTTGCCATGAAGTGATGGGACCAGATTCCATGATCTTTGTTTTCTGAATGTTGAGCTTTAAGCCAACTTTTTCACTCTCCTCTTTCACTTTCATCAAGAGGCTCTTTAGTTCTTCTTTACTTTCTGCCATAAGGGTGGTGTCATCTGCATATTTGAGGTTATTGATATCTCTCCTGGCAATCTTGATTCCAGCTTGTTCCTCCAGCCCAGCGTTTCTCATGATGTACTCTGTTCTAGTATATAATAATTCTAAGTGAATGTTTGCTAAATTCACAAGTGTATTAAGAGATAACTTTGTAATAATGAAGAATAATGTAGATGTTAAATAGTAGTACTGTCTCCTTATGCCATTAGAAATCCCAAACTAACACTAAAGGATACATAACATGTTAAGCTAACAAAAAATGTGACTTTAACACTAAATTTAGGCATATTTCTCACCACTGAAATTATAATAATGCTTTAGCACTTATAATTCTACGAGCCATTATTAATTAAAAGTCATGTCACTATTTGTCATTTGCTAATAAGCTTAAGTGGTTCAAATGTTACAGATGAGGCAAACAAAGTATTTCTTATAAGTGAAAGCTGTTATTAGCATAAGTTATGTTAAAGTACTTCTGTAGCAAACTAGGATCAACAAGTGGCTGCGGAAGAGCAATTTTATTGTTACTGAAATTAATTTAACATATCTTAAATTTAAACTGAATTTCATATCTTTTTAAAATTTGTTTTTAATTGAAGCATATTTGCTTTACAACATTGTGTTGGTTTCTGCCATACAACATCGTGAATCAGCCACAAGTATATATATGTCCCCTCCCTCTTGAGCCTCCCTCCCACCCCACACCCATCCCATCCTTCTAGGTTGTCAGAGAGCACAGGGTTGAGCTCTCTGTTAGACAGCAGCTTCCCACTAGCTATCTGTTTGACATATGGTAATGTTTATGTTTAAACGCTACTCTCCCAATACGGCCCACCATCTCCCCTCACTGTGTCCACAACCTGTTCTCTATGTCTGTGTCTCTATCCCTGCCCTGCAGATAGGTTCAGCAGTACCATTTGTTCTACAAAATTTAACTTTCAATTTTTTTGCCTGAGCAATCGCTCAGTCATATCTTACTCTTTGAGACTCCATGGACTGTAGCCTACAAGGCTTCTCTGTCGGTGGGGCTTCTCCAGGCAAGAATTCTGGAGTGGGTTGCTTTGCCTTCCGCCAGGGGATCTTCCAAACCCAGGTATCAAACCCAGGTCTCCAACATTGCAGGTGGGTTCTTTACCATCTGAGCCACCAGGGAAGCCCAAGAAAACTGGGAGTGGGTAGCCTGTTCCTTCTCCAGGAGATCTTCCTGACCCAGGAATCGAACCAGGGTCTCCCGCATTGCAGGAGGATTCTTTACCAGCTGAGCTACCAGGGAAGCCCAATGGTGGTAAAATATACATAACATAGAATTTACCATTGACCACTTAACCATTTTTAAATGGCATTAAATTCAGTGACATTAATACCTTCATACTGCTTTGCTACCATTATCACCATCTATCTCCAGAACTCTTTTAATCTTGTAAAACTGAAATAATTCCCTATTTGCTTTTTCCCCCAGCTTCTGACAATCACCATTCTATTTTCTGTCTCTGTGAATTTGATGACTTTAGGTACATAATATAAGTGGAATGGTATAGTGATTGTCCTTTTGTGACTGGCTTATTTCACTTTGCATAATGTCCTTCAAGTTCGCCAATGTTGTAGCATATGTCAGAATTTCCTTCCTTTTTAAGGCTGGATAATATTCCATTGTATTTTTTTTTTTTTTTTTCACAGAAAACTAGTCAATCTAATCACACTGGGACCACAGCCTTGTCTAACTCAATGAAACTAAGCCATGCCTGTGGGGCAACCCAAGATGGGCGGGTCACGGTGCAGAGATCTGATAGAATGTGGTCCACTGGAGAAGGGAATGGCAAACCACTTCAGTATTCTTGCCTTGAGAACCCCATGAACAGTATGAAAAGGCAAAATGATAGGATACTGAAAGAGAAACTCCCCAGGTCAGTAGGTGCCCAATATGCTACTGGAGATCAGTGGAGAAATAACTCCAGAAAGAATGAAGGGATGGAGCCAAAGCAAACACAATACGCAGCTGTGGATGTGACTGGTGATAGAAGCAAGGTCCGATGCTATAAACAGCAATATTGCATAGGAACCTGGAATGTCAGGTCCATGAATCAAGGCAAATTGGAAGTGGTCAAACAGGAGATGGCAAGAGTGAATGTCGACATTCTAGGAATCAGTGAACTGAAATGGACTGGAACGGGTGAATTTAACTCAGATGACTGCTATATCTACTACCGTGGGCAGGAATCCCTCAGAAGAAATGGAGTAGTCATCATGGTCAACAAAAGAGTCCGAAATGCAGTACTTGGATGCAATCTGAAAAACGACAGAATGATCTCTGTTCGTTTCCAAGGCAAACCATTCAGTATCACAGTAATCCAAGTCTATGCCCCAACCAGTAACACTGAAGAAGCTGAAGTTGAATGGTTCTATGAAGACCCACAAGACCTTTTAGAACTAACACCCAAAAAAGATGTCCTTTTCATTATAGGGGACTGGAATGCAAAAGTAGGAAGTCAAGAAACACCTGGAGTAACAGGCAAATTTGGCCTTGGAATATGGAATGAAGCAGGGCAAAGACTAATAGAGTTTTGCCAAGAAAATGCAGTGGTCATAACAAACACCCTCTTCCAACAACACAAGAGAAGACTCTATACATGGACATCACCAGATGGTCAACACCAAAATCAGATTGATTGTATTCTTTGCAGCCAAAAATGGAGAAGCTCTATACAGTCAGCAAAAACAAGACCAGGAGCTGACTGTGGCTCAGACCATGAAATCCTTATAGCCAAATTCAGACTTAAATTGAAGAAAGTAGGGAAAACCACTAGACCATTCAGGTATGACCTAAATCAAATCCCTTATGATTATACAGTGGAAGTGAGAAATAGATTTAAGGGCCTAGATCTGATGGATAGAGTGCCTGATAAACTATGGAATGAGGTTCGTGACATTGTACAGGAGACAGGGATCAAGACCATCCCCATGGAAAAGAAATGCAAAACAGCAAAATGGCTGTCTGGGGAGGCCTTACAAATAGCTGTGAAAAGAAGAGAAGCAAAAAGCAAAGGAGAAAAGGAAAGATATAAACATCTGAATGCAGAGTTCCAAAGAATAGCAAGAAGAGATAAGAAAGCCTTCTTCAGCAATCAATGCAAAGAAATAGAGGAAAACAACAGAATGGGAAAGACTAGAGATCTCTTCAAGAAAATCAAAGACATCAAAGGAACATTTCATGTAAAGATGGGCTCAATAAAGGACAGAAATGGTATGGACCTAACAGAAGCAGAAGATATTAAGAAGAGATGGCAAGAATACACAGAAGAACTGTACAAAAAAGACCTTCACGACTCAGATAATCACGATGGTGTGGTCACTGATCTAGAGCCAGACATCCTGGAATGTGAAGTCAAGTGGGCCTTAGAAAGCATCACGACGAACAAAGCTAGTGGAGGTGATGGAATTCCAGTTGAGCTATTGCAAATCCTGAAAGATGATGCTGTGAAAGTGCTGCACTCAATATGCCAGCAAATTTGGAAAACTCAGCAGTGGCCACAGGACTGGCAAAGGTCAGTTTTCATTCCAATCCCAAAGAAAGGCAATGCCAAAGAATGCTCAAATACTGCACAATTGCACTCATCTCACACGCTAGTAAAGTAATGCTCAAAATTCTCCAAGCCAGGCTTCAGCAATATGTGAACCGTGAACTTCCAGATGTTCAAGCTGGTTTTAGAAAAGGCAGAGGAACCAGAGATCAAATTGCCAACATCCGCTGGATCATGGAAAAAGCAAGAGAGTTCCAGAAAAGCATCTATTTCTGCTTTATTGACTATGCCAAAGCCTTTGACTGTGTGGATCACAATAAACTGTGGGAAATTCTTCAAGAGATGGGAAGACCAGACCACCTGATCTGCCTCTTGAAAAATTTGTATGCAGGTCAGGAAGCAACAGTTAGAACTGGACATGGAACAACAGACTGGTTCCAAATAGGAAAAGGAGTACGTCAAGGCTGTATATTGTCACCCTGTTTATTTAACATCATGAGAAACGCTGGACTGGAAGAAGCACAAGCTGGAATCAAGATTGCCAGGAGAAATATCAATAACCTTAGATATGCAGATGACACCACCCTTTTATGGCAGAAAGTGAAGAGGAACTCAAAAGCCTCTTGATGAAAGTGAAAGAGGAGAGTGAAAAAGTTGGCTTAAAGCTCAACATTCAGAAAACAAAGATCATGGCATCCGGTCCAAACCCATCACTTCATGGGAAATAGATGGGGAAACAGTGGAAATAGATGGGGAAACAGTGGAAACAGTGTCAGACTTTATTTTTCTGGGCTCCAAAATCACTGCAGATGGTGACTGCAGCCATGAAATTAAAAGGCGCTTACTCCTTGGAAGGAAAATTATGACCAACCTAGATAACATATTCAAAAGCAGAGACATTACTTTGCAAACAAAGATTCGTCTAGTCAAGGCTATGGTTTTTCTTGTGGTTATGTATGGATGTGAGAGTTGGACTGTGAAGAAGGCTGAGTGCCGAAGAATTGATGGTTTTGAACTGTGGTGTTGGAGAAGAGTCTTGAGAGTCCCTTGGACTGCAAAGAGATCCAACCAGTCCATTCTGAAGGAGATCAGCCCTGGGATTTCTTTGGAAGGAATGATGCTAAAGCTGAAACTCCAGTACTTTGGCCACCTAATGTGAAGAGTTGACTCATTGGAAAAGACTCTGATGCTGGGAGGGATTGGGGCAAGAGGAGAAGGGGACAACAGAGGATGAGATGGCTGGATGGCATCACTGACTCGATGGACGTGAGTCTGGGTGAACTCCGGGAGTTGGTGATGGACAGGGAGGCCTGGCGTGCTGCGATTCATGGGGTTGCAGAGAGTCGGACACGACTGAGCGACTGATCTGATCTGATCTGATGCTAAATCTATTTTTAATTTTTTAAGGAGCCATCATATTGTTTTCCATAGCAACTACACCTTTTATATCACCACCATTGATACACAAGGGTTCCATTTTCTCTACATCCTTATTAACACTTGTTATTTTTTGATAATAGCCATTGTAATGGGTGTGAAGTAGTCTCTACTGTAGTTTAGATTTCTATTTCCCTAATGATTAGTGATATTGAGCATCTTTTCATGAGCTTATTGGCTACTTGTATATCTTCTTTGTAGAAATGTCCATTTGCGTCCTTTGCCCATTTTTTTTTAAATCAAAGAATAATTGACATATAACATTATATTAGTTTCAAGTGCACAACATGAAATTCAGTCTTTTTATATGTTGTGAGATTATCACTACAGTACGTCTAGTTAACATCTATCACCTTATATAGTTACAGAATTTTTTTCCTGGAGTGAGAATTTTTAAGAGTTAATCTCTTCCAAAACTATGTTAAATAATAGTGGTGAGAGTGGGCACCCTTTTCTTGTTCCTGATTTTAGAGGAAATGCTTTCAGTTTTTCACCATTAACAATGTTTTCTATGGGTTTGTTCTATATGGCTTTTATTATATTCGTGTATAGTCCTTCTATGCCTACTTTCTGAAGAGTTTTTATCATAAATGGGTGTTGAATTTTGTCAAAAGTTTTCTCTGTATCTCTTGAGATGATCATATGGTTTTTATCTTTCAGTTTGTTAATATGGTGTATCACATCGATTGATTGCATATGTTGAAGAATCCTTGCATCCCTGGGATAAAGCCCATTTGATCATGATATATGATCCTTTTAATTTGTTGTTGGATTCTGTTTGCTAGAATTTTGTTGAGGATTTTTGCATCCGTGTTCATCAGTGATAGTGACATTGGTGTGTAATTTTCTTATTTTGTGGTATCCTTGTCCGCTTTTGACGTCAGGGTAATGGTGGCCTCATAGAATGGATTTGGGAGTTTTCCTTCCTTTGCAAGTTACTGAAAGGGTTTGAGCAGGATATATGTTAACTCTTCTCTAAACTTTTGGTAGAATTTGCTTGTGAAGCCATCTGGCCCTGGAATTTTGTTTGTTGGAAGATTTTTGATTACCGTTTCAATTTCCATGTTTGTGATTGGTCTGTTCATGTTTTCTGTTTCTTCCTGGTTCCATTTTGGAAGGTTATACTTTTGTAAGAATTTGTCCATTTCTTCCAGATTGTCCATTTTATTGCCATATAGTTGCTCATAGGAGTCCTTATGATCCTTTGTATTTCTGTGTTGTCTGTTGTAACTTCTTCCTCATTTCTTATTTTATTGATTTGAATCTTCTCCCTTTTTTCTTGATGAGTCTAGTTAACAGTTTGTCAATTTTGTTTATCTTCTCAAAGAATCAGCTTTTAGTTTTATTGATCTTTGCTATTGTCTCCTTCATTCCTTTCTCATTTATTTCTGCTCTGATCACTCATTATTAGAGAAATGCAGATCAAAGCTACAATGATGTATCATTTCATACCAGTCAGAATGGCCATCATCAAAAAGTTCACAAACAATAAATGCTGGAGAGGGTCTGCAGAAAAGGGAACCCTCTTGCACTGTTGGTGGGAATGCAAATTGATACAATTCACTATGGAGAACAGTATGGAAATTCCTTAAAAAGCTAGGAATAAAACTACCATATGGCCCACAATCCCACTACTGAGCCTATACCCTGAGGAAACCATAACTGAAAAAGACACATGTACCCTAATGTTCATTGCAGCTAGGACATGGAAGCAACCTAGATGTCCATTGACAGATGAATGGATAAAGAAGGTATGGTACATATCCACAGTGGGATAATTCTCCCCTATAAAAAGGAATGCATTTGAGTCAGTTCTAATGAGGTGGTCTAACCTAGAACCTATTATACAAAGTGAAGTAAGTCAGAAAGAGAAAGACAAATATCATATATTAATGCATATATATGGAATCTAGAAAGATGGTGTTGATGAACCTATCTATAGGGCAGAGATAGAGATGCAGACAGAGAGAACAGGCTTTTGGATACAGTCTGGTGTTGAACCTATCTATAGGGCAGCAATAGAGATGCAGACAGAGAGAACAGACTTTTGGTTACAGTCCAAAAGAGAGGTGGGATGATTTAAGAGAGTAGCATAGAAACCTATACATTAACATATATAGCCAGGCAGGGGGAATTTGCTGTATGACACAGGGAACCCAATCTCTAATTGGACTATTTTGTTTTAATGGCAGAAAAATATAAGCCTGTTTTTAGATTCTTAAGTCACTTGTGTATTAATAACATTTTGTATATAACTTATTTAAATTTCTCTGAATCCCATTGGATTGTAAATCCTTGATGGTAGGTACCCATCTCATTCATTTTTATATCTATGGTACCTAAGATAACAGTTGATATCTAGTAACTACTCAGTACATGTTTGAATGAATGAATGAATGAATGAATGATTTAGTACATCTTTGTTATAGATATTAATAAAATAACTTAAAACTATGTTGCTCCAGATGTTAAACTATTGCAGTGAAGTTTTTAAAGCTACAAATAATCATTAAATATATGTGAAATATTTCTTATTTCTCATCTCACATTCTAGTGTTTTGTTATTATTTATGGAAAGAATAGCAGAATTTGTGAAAGATATTAGGGAACTATCCATTTACATCTATAAATGAAAATTATCTTGCATTATCCCTTTCCAAGCATAAATATTATACTCTTAATCAAATTATTAAAAATTTGCTAATGAATTCTATGGTATTTTAATAATTTCCTTAAACCACAGACATTACTGTACATTTATTATGCTACTTACTGTTCCCATTAAGTAAACATTTTTATCACTCTTTGCAAGGAAGGTCATCTTAGTGGGCACTGTGAAAGATAAAACTTCACAAAGTGGAGTCCCTATTCTCTCATAGCTTTTTTATTTGTTCTTAAAATCTGTTGAAAAAAAATGAGTTGTAAGCCTGAATAAATATAAAACAAGTTGGAACATGATAAAGACAAGCAAGAGGTACAAAGAATATTCTATAACGGCATGTAGCAGAATGGAGAAAAAGATTTTAAAGTTTTAGATACTGGATCCCATCTCTGCTACTTGGGCATGTCACTTACCCTCTTTAAACCTCTACTTCCTCAGCTGTATAGATAGTGGAATCTATCTTCCTACCTCATGAAGTTGTTATAAGCACTTATGAAAGCACTTAAAATGTTGTCCAACAAGTTCTCAATAAGTGGAGGCTGCAACTGTTAATATTATTAACATTAGTTTAGCTGTTATTATTAATATTATCATGTAATCATTAGTGGAAAATTACTTTCAACATTGATGCTAAATAACAGTTGATCTAAGCCTTGAGTTTTTAATGTTGTTTAAACTCATGAAGATGCTGAAATAAACAGGTACATTTCAGACATGGTCAATATTAGACCCAGAGCTATGAAAATGCAGTTTTTGTATGAGCAGAGCAAATAGTAGTTGATATAGTGGGAGATTACATGAGCGATATAGATTGGGGCAAGATTACAAAAAACTTAAAGCCAAGCGAAAGAGTTTAAACCATACAGTTGGCAGTAGGGAGCTATTGCAGGGTTTGAAGCACGGTCATGATAATCAGGGGCTTCCCTGGTAGCTCAGCTGGTAAAGAATCTGCCTGCAATGTAGGAGACCCCTGTTCAATTCCTGGGTAGGAAGATCCCCTGGAGAAGGGATAGGCTACCCACTCCAGTATTCTCAGGTTTCCCTGGCAGCTCAGATGGTAAAGAATCCGCCTGCACTGAGGGAGACCTGGGTTCGATCCCTGGGTTGGGAAGATCACATGGAGGAGGGCATGACAACTCTGTATGTTCTTGCCTAGAGAATCCCCATGGACAGAGATGCCTGGTGGGCTACAGTCCATGGGATCACAGAGTCAGACACGACTGAGCAACTAAGCACAGCACAGCATGACAATCAGCTGAAAAGATTTTGTCAGTAAAGACTTGAGATCAAAAATAAGAGACAGTTTTATTAGTTTAGAGCAGAGATGATGCAGGCCTAATTAGTGGTGTATTAGTTTCTGTTGCTACCTTAAGAAATTACCACAGATGAACATAGCTACCTAAAACAGTGGAAATTTACCATTCTGTCAGAAGGCTAGGTTAGCTGGGCTGGTTTCTTTGCTGTGTGTCTTACAAGACCAAAATCAAGGTATCACCAATATTGGGCTTTCATTTAAAGGCTCAGGAGAAGATTGTTTTTCTAAGTTCATTCAGGTTGTTGGCAGAATTCAGTTCCTTTCCATTGTAAGACTAAGGTTTCCATTTTCTTTGGCACTTGACCCCCTTCCTTGTCGAGACAGCAACATACACTGAATCTTTCCTGTGCCTCTTATCTCTCTGCATACCCATTCAGCTGCATGTGCTGCCAGATGAAGTTCTCTGCTTTTAAAAGCTCATGTAATTAGACTGAGCCTATTTAGATGATCCAGGACATCTCTCTGTTTTAAGCTCCTTAACCTTAATTACATCCTCGGGGTGCCTTTTGCAATATAATGTGACGTGTTTCTAGGTTCCAGAGGACAGTGCATGGACATCTTTAGGGGTGATTTTTCCTATGATGATAGTGGATGGAGACAGATAAGTGGGGAGATTCAAGAAATACTGCAAATATTTTTAAATGATTATTTACATCCTATGTGCTTCCTGAGAGTTGATGCAAAAGGGAAATAAAAGTTAATTTTCACAATTTATAGTATCTGACCAAAGAACACATACCAGTTATTAAAGATGTCAGCCTTTTTCCCAATAGAAAATTAAGAAAAGTCTGTCTATCATTTAAAAAATGTAATTAGCAATAGCGTAGTTTGACCATGTTAATTTTCACAACCTGAGATGTATAATTTATCATCTCATTTCACATACTAGAAAACTGAGACTTACAATTTGCATGGAGAACAGATATAGTCCAAAGCCGGCACTCTTATGTGGCCCCACTGCTAACATAATGTTTTTATAAGTAGTTCTTTTTATATTATTGCTGCTGCTGCTGCTGCTAAATCACCTCAGTCGTGTCCGACTCTGTGCAACCCCATAGACGGCAGCCCACCAGGCTCCCCCGTCCCTGGGATTCTCCAGGCAAGAACACTGGAGTGGGTTGCCATTTCCTTCTCCAATGCATGAAAGTGAAAAGTGAAAGTGAAGTCGCTCAGTCGTGTCCGACTCTTAGCGACCCCATGGATTGCAGCCTACCAGGCTCCTCTGTCCATGGGATTTTCCAGTCAAGAGTACTGGAGTAGGGTGCCATTGCCTTCTCCGTTTCATTAGGGGGAGGGAAAAGTTCTCTTCACAATAAAGGTTTCTCAAGGAACTACTTTAATTTAATATAGGTTTTATTTAATGTAATTGGGCATAATTTGAAGATGTAAATAGCCAAATAATTAGATTGTACATCCTAGTAATCAGTAAAGGCCTAGTAAACAGCTAAACCATAATGAGTCTAATTGTAAGCTGAGCAGCACATATTAAGGAAGAGAAATCTTTTAATTTTATTAAAATTAAGTGCTTTATAGTTTTTGAACACAGAGTATAAACAGTATTAAAATGTAATTTAAAGTAAAGCCCATTTTTAATGAAATTCCCACACACCCTGAATAGATCTGTGGAGCTACAGTATGCCTTTCCTTCAGTGGGTCCTGTTCCTATTACCCACCTGGAAGACTTCCAAAGAGACAGTTGCAGGTATTTGTTAGAAATGTAATACAGCCCTAAGCTAAGCAGTGTAAAATTCTACTAGGCGTAAGGATCATTTGTTTTTGCAACATGTGAAAGAAGGTAGGAGTGCTGACTCACTGTCCCCTTGGACTTTTAAAGCTCTTTGCTGTAACAGACATTATAGAATGAAAAACACGAAGACAGAATCCATATTTCCTCTCTGATGCTGCTCTAAGACAGATCCTTCTAACTTTTTATTGTATGACTTTCTTTAAAACGGACACTCCTATTTCACTGTCTTATAGTATCTTATATTGTTATTTAATAAACATGCATTAAAATTCTTCCCTATGGCAGACAGCAGAGTTTGTATAAATAACTGGGATCCTCCTTGCATGGTTTTCATGTTCCAGTGGGAAAGACAAGACTTAACAAAATAATAATTAGTCAAAATTACAAAGTTTCCTTGATGGAAAAGTACCATGCAACATGAAAGTGTATCATGGGAGATGCTAACTTAGTCTCGCTCGTCTTTACCTCCACCCTGTCTCTCGCACATAGTAGGGCTTCAACAAATGCCTATTGAATGATACGCACTTATGTACAGGGCCCTTCTGCCTTTGTGTATGGTTTATTCAGCCATCTCTGCATCTATAAATATGGTCCACAAATAATCTCCATATGGCAAAGAAGGCGAGGGTGGGATGATTAGAGAGAACAGCACTGAAACATGTATATTACCATATGTGAAATAGAGGACCAGTCCAAGTTTGACCCACGAAACAGGGCACTCAAAGCTGGTGCACTGGGACGACCCAGGGGGATGAGATGGGGAGGGTGGTGGGAGGGTGGGTTTGGGACGGAGAGGCACATGTACACCCGTGACTGATTCATGTCAATGTGTGGCAGAAACCACCATGATACTGTGAAGTAATTAGTCTCCAGTGAAAATAAATTAATTAATTTTTAAAATTGAAAGCCAAATGACCAAAGCCAAATTGAAAAGTGATATGATTTCAACTGTATAAGATCCGAATTTGTATCTGTGTATATTCTGAGGGACAGAGGCAGTAGATCCCAGTTTAACCTAGATATATGCTTGGACTCGAAACAGTGGATAAATGGATCCAGTATAAATCTCTTATGCATTAAAGTTTGGTACTGACATAAGAATGTAAATTCTGTATTTTTTAGTCCAAAGAGTGATTTGTTTGGGGTTTGAGTTTTTATTTTGTTCTAATATGTGAGAAACTCGTTGCTTTTTACTTCAAGCTTCTTGATGGCTTACAAAATGAGATTGGGACAATAACTAATAATGGAGTCTGAGATGAGGGAGGAAATATACTGATGAGGAAATCGATGGTGAGGCAGCAAGAAAGTAAGAAAAAGTAGAGATATGTGGAGACATGGAAATAATCGCAGAAAACCATAGAAAACCTGCAGTGGATGTGCTCATCACTGAGTCGTTCTACTTCAGCACTTTTCATCCAAACGCTCCTTTCCAAGGGAAAGGTGGGAGCAAACGGTAGAACAGCACCACAAGCCTCCCCCGGTGCCTTCCTCCTTCCTCTGCCAGTGGTCATTTCTCCTGAAACTAGAGTTATCTGTGTCAAAGGGAAGATGTGTGACCAGAGGTTTCTGCCTTGCTGTCAACCAGGCTGACTTCTTCACTTAACTGGTCAGTTGTAAAATTATCTTATAGGAAATGACAATTTGCTAGTTTCACTTCAATATGCTGAAATAGATTCCCTAAAAAAAATACAAACAGTATGTAAGAATCTGTGTTCATTTGTTCATTTGAAAATTTCTCCCCCCAAAATAAGGACAGTGAAATCCTTTTGCACAGATGAAAATATCTGCGTTTTAGAAACAAAATGATAGATGTTCTGAACAGTGAGAGAGATGGCATACCGTATAACTAAGTAGCTATAACTCTTGTTTAAAAGTCCATTTCTTATTTCCAACTGAAATGGAAAGCTGAGGTTTATTTCCTTCATCAAGGAATTATAATATTTCTTCTAAATCATACAATACAGTGTACAATTTTAAACCTACTTAGGGCTCTCTCTTTGAATCATGTTCTGGAATTTAAACCCATTTACAATCAAATCTTTTTTGTTTTATTCTATATTTTATAGTGATGAAGACCAAGTGCTTCACATTTTCTATATTAGATATGATTTAACCTTCTTATTCTCAGTTATAAACTCTTTTAACTTCAGTAAAATTTCTTCGCTGACTCTGAGTAATGGACTATTTGTCTTTTTAATCCTTTCAAGCATATTTAGTATGCTTGAATAATATACCTGGAGGTGTATTTATTCTGCATTTATCTTAATGACTAGAAACAAGCTGGAAAAAGTTATACAGATGTTATATTAAAATACTGCTTTTTTTGGTTTTATTATGGAATATTTGTGTGACTCTAAAATCTATCATGACTATTCACTTTGAATAAGAGAATTGTCAGAGTTCATTTAATTTTAATCTGCTTTATCTTTTTGGTCTTTTATGATTGCTAATCCTTTCTTTATCTGTTCTTGGTATAATTTGATTTTTGTTCTTATCAGAGTCCCCATTAAGTTTCATTCTGTTTCCAGTGAGACATTTTAGTATCCTAAGGTCAGTTAAAATTCCATTGCATTTATCTATTGCCTAAAATTTTAAATAGACTATTAAACTAGTGCTAAACTTTGACTTTTTAAAAGTGTTACATGTTTAAAATATTCAGTCAATATAATTAACTGTGTTTCTGATAAAATAAGAGTGTTGTGCAGGTATTATGAACAACTAAATATTACAGAAAGTATAAAAATTATATAAATCACAGCTATATCCTCAAAAAGCTTTAGATCTATTAGGGAAGATATGTTATATAACATTTCAGTAGCAAAAAATACTGTAAGATTTCAGAAAGATCACTTCTGACTGGAGTGAAATTTTGGATGACTTCTTGAAAGATTTATAATTTGAGCCAGAATTTAAAGATGAATGAAATGATATAGGAGTGCATATCAAGCCTAGAAACATTTAGTAGTATAAGTTCAGGAAAACAGAGTATGCATCAGAGAAACGTCAGTGATCTAATTTGACACAAGCATTGGTTTTTAAACTTTTTTTCTAAGCAGTTGGAGCCCTTTAATATTTGCAAGAGTCAGGCAATGTAATCTGTAAGGGTGTTCACAGATGAATATGACATGCTCAAGGAACTAAGCTATGATCAGGGTGCCTGAAGCATAGAGTAAAAGAGATAGAGTTGAGATGTGAGGATGGAGAGTTGAGCAGAGGACAGATCATGGAATATCTTAAAAGTCATGTTCAGGAAATTGAATTTTATCCTAAACCTATTGACAGTTTTGCTAAAGGGAGACTAGAGGTGGGGAGAAGCTGCTGGAGAACTTTACAGTGACTTTTCAGGGCAGGTAATGGCCTGGACCACCAGGGAGTAATGGGGAGGGAGGATGTGAATGGATGTGACTAGAGCTCCAATACTTTGGCCACATGATACAAAGAGCAGACTCATTGAAAAGACTTTGATGCTGGAAAAGATTGAGGACAGGAGGAGAAGGGGGAGACAGAGGATGAGATGGTTGGATGGCATCACTAACTCGATGGCCATGAGTTTAGTTAACTCGAGGAGATAGTGAAGGACAGGGAAGCCTGAGGTGTTGCATTTCATAGAGTTGCAAAGAGATGGACATGACTTTAGTGACTGAACAATAGGACTAGATGGTAGTTAGAGGTGAAGATGTAAGAATAATCAAAGCGAATATCTGAAAATCTGACTTGAGCAACTGGATAGACAGCTGTTTTGCTATTTATTGAGACAGACAATGAGAACCATGAGGTTACTTTGACAAATATAATTCTGTAATAGTACTTACTATTTGCCAGGCACTGTGCTAAGAGCTTCATGGGCTTCCCTGGTGATGCAGATGGTAAAGAATCCACCTGCAATGCAGGAGACCAGGATTCGATCCCTAGGTTGGGAAGATCCTTTGGAGAAGAGAATGGCAACCCACTCCAGTATTCTTGCCTGGAGAATCCCATGGACAAAAGAGTCTGGTGGGGTACAGTCCATTGTGCTGCAAAGAGTCAGACATGACTGAACAACTGAGAAGGCATGCATGCACATGCTAAGAGCTTCATTCACACTATCTTCAATGCGTTATCTATTAATCATCTTTAATACATTACCTAATTTAATCCTCAATAAATATTAGCTTTTAAAGAAAGCCAGATCATCAGGACTTTAAAGAGGAAGTGAGTGGTAAAATCTGGAGGTACCAGCTATAAAGAAGCAAAGGGGGAAAAGTTCTAGTTCAGAGGCTGGCAAACTATAGACCACAGGTCAAGGTGGCCATGCTGCTTTTTTCTTGATAAATCACTTTTTTCATTCAATATAAAGTTTTTTTGGAATACAACCAAGTTCACTTGTTTATGTATTATCCATGGTTACTTTGTGCTATAGCCGCTCAGCTGAGTGGTTGCCGGAGAAAATCATATGATCCAAAAAGCCATTTGGTCCTTTACTGGGAAAGTTGACCAAGCCCTTTTCTAGTTTTGTTACAGGTGGGGATCCAAGATGACCCTCCAAGATGAAAAAAGTCTTTATATTTGGACATAAAGGGAAGGCTGGAGAAGGAAATGGCAACCCACTCCAGTATTCTTGCCTGGGAAATTCCATGGACAGAGGAGCCTGATGGGCTATAGGTTGCAAAGATCAGACATGACTGCACACACACACCCAAAACATAAGGGGAAGGGAGTAACTGAAGACAAAAGAGGAAATGACTAAGTGTAGAAGGAGACTCCCCAACATTTTTATTGGATAATTTTAAAATCTCAAATATAAAAAGACTTTAAAAATAACAGTCGAGCCAATTTTCTTTTTCCTGCTTAATTTTTAGTTCTTTTGAACTCCAAAAAGAGTTCTCTACTCTAGCAAAGCTGATCACTCCAGGATTATCCAGTCAAGAAACAATGCTCCATTGTTGTGAGAGAAAGGGGTTTTCCACTAAAATAGCCTCAAAATATTGTCATTGTCCATACATTTACCACCCAGCATATTTATTGGGTGCTCTGCATGTCGTGTGCCCTGCATATTGGGCTTCCCAGGTGGCGCTAGGGGTAAAGAATCTGGATGCCAATGCAGGACACATAAGAGATGCTGGTTCAATCCCTGGGTCGGGAAGATCCCATGGAGTAGGAAATGGCAACCCACCACTCCAGTATTCTTGCCTGGAAAATCCTGTGGACACAGAGGCCTGGCAGGCTACAGTCCATAGGGTCACAAGGAGTCAGACATAACTGAAGTGACTTAGCAACTTGGGAACTTGGCAACAACTGCATAAATCAACAACTGTGCTGCTTACCACCTCTGCCTCTGGTTCACTGAACAGTGCTTTCTTTAACTTCTGATCTTCTCGTTTTGTTTTTTGGACTAATACAGCATATGCATTTAATATTGTAAAACAAATATAACAAATTCAGTACTCACATGTTAAAAGAAAAATCCTTTGCAGTGGATAGCAAAAATCCTTTGTTATCATTTCTCCACTTTGTCCAGAATGCTGTTTGGAAGATCTTGTTTCTTACCCTGTAACCTAGAATTATTCCCTCTGGATTTTGGCAGCATTTGAGAAAAATGACATGATCATAGCAGTTAACTATGCCTTTTCCAGATATGTGCAGTTTGGGAAGTTCTGTTCTTTGTGGATAATTGTGGGTTAATGTTGACCACTATTGTTTACCTTAATGAACATCAGATTATGAAAATGAAGTAATAGTATGTTTTAGTATGAATTTGATCATGAGTTTATATATTGTTGTGAAACAAAATTGTTTTAATGAGAAAATAAGTACAAGCTCTTGCTTTCCTAAAATCTTTACTGCTATAGCTTCTGTGAATTTTTAAAAATTGAATCTGATTCTAGGGCTCTTAAATTATGCGTTGTCTATTACAGATAATGGGTAACATCAAAGGAATATTTCAGCCATTACAAAAATGTTTGACAAAAAGGAATTGACTATGTGAAATTTAAAGCAGGCCTTGTGATGGTTGATAATAGGTTCCTGAAATCTCTCTGTGGGGATGAAGGTTGAATGGCAAGTTGAAAGAGTCTGGGCTTAAAAAGGCACATAGGGCTAGAAAAAAAAGTTTAGGAATAATGTTAATATATCATCCTTTTGATATCTGTTTGTTTACTGTCAAATTCATTGAAGAGAAAATGCTTTTCTTCTTAAGCCAAGTGAAACAGAGCTAGGAGAAGCAGCAAGAAAGTAACAGACATTTACTGGAATACCAACCATTTCCTAACATTAACTCTTTTGATCCCCATAGTTACTTTTTGAAGTGGGGATTATAATCCCTACCTCTCATTTTTTTATATGAGGAAACTGAAAGAGGCAATAAAAACAATGGTGAGGGAGATAGTAGGGGAAGGAGAGGAACAATGCCTTGTCCAAGTCATATTCAAAATTGTGAAGCAGGAGAATTTTCACTAATGGTCTCTACTTTCTATTCTCTTTGAATGGACTCCCTTCTTTTCTCTAGCTGATCCCCCCCCTCCTTAATTATTTCCAGGTTCTTTCACTTTTTTCTTTTTTTAATGGAAATAATTGACTACTCATTCTAATTAGGATATAAAATAATAGTTCAGAATGCTTAAAAGCCCTTTACAAGTATTTGTATATTCAGAATTAGAAAGTCTTAAACCAAAATAGTGAAAATGTGATGGTGAGAGTTCAGGCATCAACAAGCAGAGAAAAAAGTTTGAGGAGGCAGAGTCACCCTTTATCTCCAAAATCACCCCTAAGATGATTATACAACCTCCTTTCTGTTCCATACCCAAGTTCACCTTTGAAGAACTGCCATTGTTGTTAAGCAGGAGATATGTTATCTGCTAAAATATTATGGTTTTACCATAGCAACTTTTCAGTAACTTTTAAGTTGCAGTAACAAACACAGAGACTTCTCTATCCACATTATCAGAAATTAAATCTCTCTAAGGTACAATAAACTTACTATATCTCAGTATGGGTATTGAAGAAGAGATATGAGGAAAAAGAACAAGTAAAGAATAGTGTGCCATCGTTAGTCATGTAAAGCTTTCACACCAGGAAGCCTTTCCGTAAAGCTTGAAGAAATAGCAGCATCTGAAGCATCACTGAGCAGACCCGGTAATTTCTATACATCCAGGTTCTGACACAGTTTCTAGAGGCAGCCAGTCACTAATATATGTTCTCTTCTTTCCCTGAAAGGGAAATAGAACTCAGCCAAGCTGCATATTCCTCTTTGTCGTGGGACAGGCATAAAATCCATAGCTGTGTTCCAAAACCAGTTCAGCTTCTCAGGATGACAAATTCATTCTCACTCTCATCTTGTTCTGAGACAGGAAATGTACCAGTATCACGAGTCCTGGGCCCCACAGTGTCACATCTGTTACTCTAACTTGCTTACAGCTGTGCTGTCTGCGTGTGCTCCCTCCCTGCTGGCTTCTTGGCTGGTTGATTCATGTCCTTACCTGTATCTCCAGCTCTGGCTTCTTTTCCTGTCTTGCATTCTAAACTCTTCCAAAGAACTAAGGTAGTAGGTAGATTCCTTAAGCATTTTTCTTCTGATTGTAATAACATGCCAAATCAAGGACAATTTTGAAATTTTCTCTGATTGAACTATAACACTAAACACCTACCACCACCACCATCGTCATATTTGCCATGTATTCCATTATACCAGTCCTGGCCTGGCTTTGTAACATAATGGGAACTTAACTCTGGCTTTAATTCTGCTGCTTCAAGCTATTGGTTTATTTATTCTCTCCTCTTTGATGTAAAAGTTTAGAAACTATTTCCGTAGTGAAAGTAAAGTTTCACCATAGCTGTGGAGAGGCAAGGTAAGGCATAATGAAGAGATACATAAGCATTAGATGATAATTTTATTTTTAAACAAATAAATTTATCAAATTATTAAGTGATAGTCATATTACATGCACCATACTTTCTCAATATTTCTGAACCATATAGAAGTTATATATACTTTTCAACTAATAACTAAAGGGCAGAAAGCATGTGGTTTTATGTGTTCCTCTTATTTTATCATTAGTAACCTTTACACATATTTGCTTAACTACAAGCAGTACGGTTATTTAGTGTATGTAAGAAATGTCACAAATTCAACAAGTGAATTTATATTGATATATGAAAGGCCAATATCCACATGTGCATAGAAAAATTGTATGAGTTAGTCAACTATAATATGTTTATTCATGAGATCCTTTCGTGATTATGAAACTAAAGCTAAAAAAAAAGTGACTTTCTCAAGGTCGCATAATGATATTAATAACAAAAAGATCAAAACTAGTTGTTTAATAATGTGATCATGTTGCCTTTTTTACTAGGAAAATTTCTGTTTAAATCCATAGCTATTGTCTATATAGTAGCTATTTTCAGAAGGAGTACATCAAAATGGCAAATTACCATGAATTTAGAGGCTTGAAACAGCACAAATTTATTCTCAAATGTGTTCTTTCGTTAGGGTCCAGGTACAACGTGGCTCAGCTGGTTACCTGCTTTAGAGTCTGACAAGCCCGAAATCAAGGTGTTCCCAGGACTGTTTCTTTCTGCTGGCTCTGGGAGTGAATCCTCTTTCAGAACTAAATTGAAACTTTGTTTAATATCACAAGTTTATGCTCAATTTATAGCTTTTACATGTCAATCAAGATGAAGTGCTTCTGAAAATGTTTCCTAACATAAATGATTGTAAAGGTAAACTAATAATGCTTAAAGGAGATCTCTTCAAATTAGTTACCAGGCAAAGAAGGAAGAACCACACACTGTATACACATATAAGGTTGTAACAGACTGAGGCAAGGCAGTGTTTGGTAATTGTGTCTCCATGATGCGTTTCTCTCTGGGCCTTGCTTTCTTGGTTCCAGACTTAAAGGAAGATATAAAAACTACAGATAGGAACTCTAGCGATGGATGGGATCTCCCGCATGGAAGCAGGCAAGAAACTGAAATGATCTAGAGCCTGGAAGATTATATTAGTTTTATGTGGCTACCGTAACAAATTACCATCAATTTAGAGGCTTAAAACAGCACAAATTTATTCTCAAATGTGTTCTTTCGTTAGGGTCCAGGTACAGTGTGGCTCAGCTGGTTACCTGCTTTAGAGTCTGACAAGCCCGAAATCAAGGTGTTCACAGGACTGTTTCTTTCTGCTGGCTCTGGGCGTGAATGCTCTTTCAGCCTCATTTCTTTCATGGTTCTTTAATTGTTGGCAAAATTTCATTCCAAGCAGCTGTGGGACCAAAGTCCCCATTTCTTTGCTGGCTGTCAGATGGGGTCATGCTCAACTTTGGAGGCCGTCTGCATTCCTCGGTTAGCGAAGAGCTGCTTCCACTGTCAAAGCCAGCAGCAGCTGGTCCGGTTCGTATCAGGTTCCGAGTCTCTCTGACCTCGCCTTCTGCCCCATCGCTCCTTCACGTCCCTCCTTTGATATAATTCTATAAATGACTCTTCTGCCTTTCTCTTCTTTTAAGAGCTCACTTAATTCCACTGGGTTCATGTGGGCGATCCAGGACAATCTCCTAGTTTTAACATCAGCACCTAGGCTAATATTTGATTAAAAAACCACAGGGTAGGAATTTTAGTGGGACATCTTTAAAATTCTGCTTACCACAGAACCCTGGAAACAGAGTCATATTTTATAAAGGCGATTATCTAGTTTTATGTTAAAATCTACATTTAGTTGTTGATATTACAAGCATTTATGAAGTCATATTTAACTGTTCCAGTCATCTCTCTACTATGTCTCAGAGTTAAGAAAAATCTGGACACTCAATCATACATACTTTAAACAGAGTTGGCAGAGGTTCAGTGTGGTGGCGAGCAATAGCAGTTAGCAGGAAAATCTCAAAGACGCTCTTCGGTACTAAGAGAAACTGTGCTCAAAATGTGCCTCTCTCTGTGGAAATTCTTACAATATTGCTGGTTTGGGGAAACCGGGGTTTTATTTTATTAAGGGCATTAGTGTCTTTGCAGGGAATACCATGATAAATGGTGTGATAATTATTAGACACTTACCTGAATAGGCTTTCTTGGTTGTTGAGCCATAGTCCTGATGTGACTAATGGCCTTCCTATTTTTGCTGTTGTGTCATGAGATCTGGGGAGGCTGCGCGTAACAATAAAAACAGCTCAGGTTAATCTATACAAAAAGCAAAGTAGATGTCTCCTACTAATTAAGAATCAGAATATTCTTGGTTATCTTTTTATTTCAAAGACAACAGACCTACATTTTAATAGTTTGGTAATACTGAGTGTATATGCGACCTCAATGTGATGAGATAATTGGATTTTTATTATATAATGGTAAGCTTCTGGCAATTACTCAGTTCATGCTTGTGCTTAATATTTATTGAAGTGGATTCTAAGAAGATGTTTTCTGGATTTGTACTGATAAATTTCTCCTATAATCTGACTAGCCTTTATTAATAATAATGTAAAGGAGAGTCAATTTTCACCTCATAAAATAAAATATAGTATTTTATTCAGAATTTTTTGTAACCAGTAATTACTTATTACACAAAACTTTCTATTTTGTTGTTAAGTAAACCGAGCCATTGAAGTAAGTGGATAGGCTAGGAAAATGTAATAAATAATATTATTTATAATAATAATAAAATAATAGAAAATTATCTTCAAATTATAAATCTTTGATGAATATACATCTACCAAGTATAATCATCACCTTGTCTGTCCAGGAAAACATGCATCAAAGATATTTGCTTTTCTGTGTTATCTTTTTAAAAAATGCTTTTCCTTTTTAAGAAACAAAATAATACAAACACCTATAACAGAAAGTAAAAGTTGCTTCCTCACTTAACCACATCCTTCCCTTTGATCTCAAAAGACAAACACTGTTAATAATTTGTTGCATAATCTAATCATCTGAACTTTCATCTGTTCATACTTCAGTATGGATTCTCCAGGTTCTATTGCAATTTGCTTTGGGTTATTCACTTAAAAATGTATTTTGGAATCGTCACACATCATTGTGTATAGATTTCTCTTATCTTTCAGGGAGTTCTATTAAATACTCTTTTACCTCAAAGATTTAACATCATGACCTACTGAGGGACATTTAGGCTTTTTCTATACTGTGCTACACTGAACATCCTTATACAGATCCAACCTATGTCTAACTTCAGTTCAGTTCAGTTCAGTCGCTCAGTCATGTCCGACTCTTTGCGACCCCATGAACTGCAGCACGCCAGGCCTCCCTGTCCATCATCAGCTCTTGGAGTCTACCCAAACCCATGTCCATTGAGTCAGTGGTGCCATCCAACCATCTCATCCTCTGTCGTCCCCTCAATCTTTCCCAGCATCAGGGTCTTTTCAAATGAGTCAGCTCTTTGCATCAGGTGGACAGAGTATTGGAGTTTGAGCTTTAACATCAGTCCTTCCAATGAACACCCAGGACTAATCTCCTTCAGAATGGACTGGTTGGATCTCCTTGCAGTCCAAGGGACTCTCAAGAGTCTTCTCCAACACCACAGTTCAAAAGCATCAATTCTTCAGTGTTTGGCTTTCTTCACAGTCGAACTCTCACATCCATACATGACCACTAGAAAAACCATAGCCTTGATTAGACGGACCTTTGTTGACGAAGTAATGTCTCTGCTTTTTAATATGCTGTCTAACTTATCTGTAGGGTGATTCCTGCAAGTAGAATAACTTGCTAAAAGGGTGTGCTCATTAATTTTGGAAATTGCTTGCCATAGAATTTCACTATTTATATCCTGTCCAAGAGAGTATGAGAGAGCTCATTTTTGCCCATTCTTGGTCATACTAGGGTTTGTTTTTTTATCTTTGCTACTTTAGCATAAATTTTCATTTTTATTTTATTCAGTATTTGATAAACACTGAATGTATTCTTTGACTATTGGTGATAAATATTTCAGTGCACTTATTGGTTTATTTACCATTTTTATTTCTTTTTTCCTATGAAATATTTGTTCATAGTTTTTTTCCCCATTTTCCTAGTTTTGTGCCATCATATTTAGTAAACCCTTTTCCTCTCCAATACTGTAAAAATATCATTATATTTTTATTCTCAGATGTTTGTATAAAGTTTTTATGAGTTCAAATCTTTGATACATCTGGAATTTCTTTTGTAGACAGTAAAAAATTAGAAATCTACATTTTTTTTTCCCAAATAGCTGGACCTAGGTAATTCATTGAATAATCCAAACTTTATTTCTGTTAAATCCTTCCCCCCCTTTTTTTCCTTTATATGTATCAAATTGTCCTTTTTTATTTTTCCTGGATTATTTTCTACTCTGTTCTATCAGTGTTGGTAGTTAAAATACTAGTAGTTTTCAATACTATTCTAGCTTTTTAATTCATTTTACTAACTTGTAGGCAAGACTACAATTATTATTCATTTTCAATATTCTCTTATCTAAACTCCCTTGTTTTCTGTACTTGGTAAACTGTCAAGTTAAAGTTGCCTCAAAATTTAGGCTAATTTGGGGCAAACTGACATATTTATAATGTTGAGTCTTCCTATTTAGACTCATAAGATGTCCTTCCATTGATTCAGGGCTTCTTTTTAAGTCTTTCAGTAACATTACATAATTTTCATCATTTAGCTTCTGGACATAACTTGTTAATATTATTCATAGGCATTTTGTAGCTTATATTACTGTTGTAAATACCATGGCTTTTTTCTATTACATTTCCTAACTGGTTATTTTTGGTATTCTTCTGTTAAAATTATTGGTTTAAATAGTGATTTAAATCTTGTATCATGCCACCTAATGAACTCTGCTTTATTTTAATACTTTTTTCTCATATACTTAATTCTTAGTTAATGCTTAATCCTACTAGTTTTTTCTTCAGGTTTCCTAAATATAACCTCACATCTTCTGAAAATAATCATCTCCTCCAGGTGCACTTTCAAGGTACATCTGCTTAGGTCTATCACAGATTAATTGGAGCATTGACTTAAGATATGTTCAGAAATTGTTTTGCATTTGTTCCCTGCTACTCTAGAAAATAGACCAATATGACTCTCTGCTTTTTTTAAAAGAGGAGGGAATAGAAAAAGCTGTACTTTTTCCTTCCCAACCCCAAGCTTACATAACTCATGTTGTCAAAAAAAAAAGCAAAATTCAGTTTTCCTTTGTACTGTATCCGGTGTAACTCTTTGAAGCATAAACTTTTATCTATGATTCACTGCTTTTTAAGGTCATTGCACTGTTTAATGTATTGATATGACATTGGGTCTTTTGCCAATATAAGATCTATTTCCAGCTATTAGTATTTTCAGAGACATGAAAAAGTAAGTTTTAATAGTGAATTAACAAAGTGACAGGAACAAGGGAAAAAGTAATCAGAAGCATATTTAATAAAGGTTTCTATGCCTGTGGCATTCTAACTTTGTTTATTTAAATGTGTTACTGGTTAAAAATGGACAATATCAGGTATGAAAATGGAAAATGTTTTCACCCAAAGTAGCATTTCCTGAATTGTATACCACAGAACAGTCGTCTCTGGATGCCAAGAGATGTTAAGCAGAAAAATAGGGCTTTGTGGTCAAATAAGTTTAGAAAATGTGGGTTAAACAGTTTTAATATGTTTTTTCCCTTGGCTATGTTTATATACTTTGTGACTTTTATAAAGAAAGGATATGTAACTTCTTTCTGACTCACTTTGACCAACCCTTTGTCTATGAAGCATATCTTGGAGTTAATTCCTTGGAATACTGTGGAAAATACCTGAACATCCCCAAATTTAAATTGCAACATATGTTTCTAAGAAAACATAGAGATGGAAGAAACAGAGGACAAACTTTTCTTTGATTATCTAGTTGTAGATCTCTGGTTACATTTTTTCATTAAGTTGATGACTGAGGACTATAACAGTCTTCTCAGCTGTTTTATGTGTCTCTCCATTCTTTTCACGGAACCATGAAGAGACCACAGAACTAGCTGCATTGATAAGTGAGATGAGAGGTGTAGTAAGAGGAAGAAAGGTGCGATGAATGATAGAGAAAAAGACTTGTATGAAGTACAGGTACAGTGATCTAACTGGGAATGATTTGGTCTAAAGTGGCACCTAATCTAATGGGCTTCCCAGGTGGTACTAGTGTAAAGAACCCTCCTGCCAAAGCAGGAGACGTAAGAGACACAGGTTCAATCCCTGGGTTGGAAGGATCCACTAGAGGAGGGCATGGCAACCCATTCCTGTATTCTTGCCTGGAGAATCCCACAGACAGTGGAGATTGGCAGACTATGGTCCATAGGGTCACAAAGAGTTGGACACGACTGAAGCAATGAAGCATGCATGCAAACACCACCACTCTTACAATAACCAAGTTAATGATGTGTAAGAGAGTTAAATCTACAGTCTATATCTGATAGTCTCATTAATTATATGTATTTTTACCACTGGAGGACTTTCGGGGAAAGCAGTAAGCAGTCAAAGTTCTGACAGTACAGATATCTCCTGAAGTCTAGAGTAGAGCTAAAAACTATGAAAACAGCATTTTTTTTTTTTTTTGGTAAAGCTTCCTATAACACTCAATAGAAGTCTTACATTATGGGAATCTTTAAGGAGAAAAATATTGTTACTTTTTTATTTCTATTTTTGTTTTTTATTTTTTTATTTATTTTTTAGTTGAAGGATAATTGCTTTACAGAATTTTGTTGTTTTCTGTCAAACGTCAACATGAATCAGCCATAGGTATACATAAGTCACCTCCCTCTTGAACCTCTCTCCCACCTCCCTCCTGATCCCACCCCTCTAGGTTGATCCAGAGCCCCTGTTTGGGTTCCATGAGACATACAGCAAATTCCCATTGTCTGTTTTGCATAATGTATGTTTCCATGTTACTCTCTTCATACATCTCACCCTCTCCTCCCCTCTCCCCATGTCCATAAATCTGTTCTCTATGTCTGTTTCTCCATAGTTGCCCTGCAAATAGATTCTTCGGTACCATCTCCCTGGATTCCATATATATGCGTTATATACGATATTTATCTTTCTCTTTCTGACTTCACTCTGCATAATAGACTCCAGGTTCATCCACCTCATTAGAACTGTCTCAAATGCATTCCTTTTATGGCTTAGTAATATTCCATTGTGTATATGTACCACAGCTTCTTTATCCATTCATCTATTGATGGACATCTAGGTTGCTTACATGTTCTAGCTATTGTAAATAGTACTGCAACGAACATTGGGGTACATGTGTCTTTTTCAATTTTGGTCTCCTCAGGGTTTAGTTAGGATTGAAGTATCTTGCTTTTGGTATGGGCTCATCTAAGATTATGAAAACGTAGAAAGTTTCCCAAAGGGAGGGATGGAAGGAAGGAAGGAAGGAAAGGGGAAAGAGAGAAACTTTTAAAATGTGCTGTTTATGTCATAACCTGTATTCTACCTCACTATGTAGATAACAGTATATAATGTGATTTTTTAAAAACAGGTTCTCTCTGTACCATGGACAAAAAAGATAACAGTGCTATGACATGAAATTTAGATAGACAGTATTTCTGATGGCCTGTGTTTTCTCAAGGTTATCACGTCTACACTATCCTTAGATTGCTTGTACTGAATTAGATTATATGCTTCTCATGTGCAAAGATTTTATCGTCTTTAGAAACTATTATTCTTAAAGCATCTATACTCAACCTTGTTTGTAATTATTTTTTATATAATTTGAGTTACTCGTCACCCAGCAAGAAAACTGCCAGAAATAAAATATGATTTATTATAATTTTTTACCTATTTCATATCTAAGCTGGTATTTTTTTTGATAGTATGACAGATATGTCTTACTTGATTAGTCATAAATGCTATTTCTGATAGTATCAGAATGAAAGTACACACTGACTGTGGGCCTAAGCCTCTAGGATTTCTCTTCAATATCTAGGTTGGGAACTGTTTCCAGATTTTCAATGTTCTTGTAGTTGCTACTGAATGACTTTTTATTTTATTTTATTTTGGTTAATCCTAAAAGATTCAGTAAAAATTAAGATAAAGTGCTATACTTCCTAGAAATTTTTACCAAATCAAAGATAGATTTTGGAAGTAATCAAAAACAAGTCAGTCGAGGCTCATCTACCTCTTCTGTAAAGTACTGTGTTTAAGAGACTTTTTAGTTGAGAGGCATGTACATACGTAGCATGATAAGAAGTCAGATTCTCACAGAAGTTCATAGTGGAGAAGAAAAAAAGAAAATTCATGAGCTGTGGTCAAATAGTTTTTTGTTTTACTTCTGCCATTTTGTGTGCACCAAAAGTACTGGTTAGCATCTGTTCTGAGTGATGAGTTGTAAAGTATTTTTAGCTTTAACCCTGGTTTGTGTAAAGTCTAATTACCTTATGTATGCATATGAATAAATGAAAATTTATTTTATGCATATTAAAATGAATATTTATTTCTTTAATGCATATTAATAAATGAAAATATGTTTAAATTTCTCCAGTTAACATTTACATTTCACACCAGGAACTTAATTTCAACTCAGTAACCCCTGAGAATAAAGCATAAAATCTTGCTTAAGCTGGTAATTAATTATATTTATTGTAAACAAAAATAATTCATTAAACTTTTATGTTTTTCCTTCCTGCTAGTAATGGGTTATACATAAATTTTTTAGTATCCCTGATCTCTGTAACCTTTCAAGGCTGTCATTTTAAGTTTTTTAAATTTTCTGATTAGAATTAGAATGTCTAAATAATATATAGGTGTTATTTCCAGAGGTCCTAAGGTCGTCTTTCTTTCTATGTTTGCTTAGATCAGTGTTATCTGTAGCCCCAAATCCTAACCAAATGCACTAATGCAAATAGTGCATTATTTGCATTATTATACATTATACTTATAGAGAGCCTTCAGCTATGAGATATAAATAGACATTAAAGCGATTTATCATTAAAACCCTAAATGTAATCAACATCTAAAAGTTAAACATAAGGACGTGGTTTTCTCCCTTACTAAAGATCTCCTTAGTTATATTTCTACTACTCTTTGCTCCCAGGGATCTAATTTCTAGCATTTCCAGGGTTGAAAGTAGAAGAGGAAGAAAAAGCTGGGGTGGTAATAATTCTCTTTGTCTATAGCACTGACTACCAACGTTACTCTAGTCTCAGAACTCTAAGGGCTCTTTGTGGCCCTTCATGTTAATGGTCAAACCTCTGGTCCTCTGTTTTAATACTTTCCATCAGCTACATGTTTGTTTTTTAGGCCTCACCTACTCACAGTTTGCTGAGTTGTAGTGCAGGAAGCTTCTCCACATAAGGCCAGATAGTTTTCATTATCTATATTACAGAATATATGATACTCCATCTCCTTGTCCTTTTACTTATTATAGGATCAAGTCAGAGTCAAAAAAGAAAGGTCTTGTAGCCTCAGAAGGCCATACTCCTAGCATGACTCCAGCAATCAACTAGTTTTTCCAAAGTACAGGAAAGAATATGATTAAAAGGAAAATATATCTTGAAGGAAAATAGAGGGAAGAACTATTTTCACAAAAGGTTTGAGAAAAAGAAAGGATGAGAAGACAGTAGTGACAGACTGAGAAATAGAACAAAGCCATAATTAGTCTCAGGTCTTAAGTTATAGGATTTTAACATGCTTTCTCTTACAAGAAGTCAAATGTTTGCCTTTGGAGAAAGGATAATCCATGCAAAAGTCATTATATGACTCTTGCCTTTTCAAATTTCATAGATTTCATGAGGCCAACTCTATGCAGAATTCTGCAGGCCACCTCTGCAGAAATTTAAGTGTAGAAAATATATGTTCTTGTAAATTCCAAAAGAATTCAAAATGTAGACACATGGTACTGTGGTTTGTTATTCCTCTCCACTGTAAGAATTTCTATTCATTGCTTATAATATGAACAAAATAATGATGATAATCTATAGTGTGTTTAAGAATAAATCTCAAAGAACACAGTGATGTGACAGGAAAATAGTTTCCTGCTGCTAGTGAAATATCAATGCAGAGTTAAAATAGCCTTAGAAAATAAAGCTGTATGTGAAACTGAAACTTTTCAAAGCTAGAGTCTTTTGTTCTATCACTATGTTCAAACCTAGCATAGAGAATTAACTTTATTTTTATTTAGATACGTACCTACTTGAAAACTGAATCTTTTGCTTTCAACATTAAAAGAAAAACACTGTGTACTTCGTAAAGTTTTATGTGGGGGCATGAAATCCATTTGGTTTGGCTGAAGGTTTTCCTTTCCTTCTTGTATTTTGATTGAATTATTTTAAATGATTTTATGAGGAATTAAGGAAGTGAAGTGTAATCAGATTTCAGGTGTATTTTTTACTACTTAGAAATTATGATATTCTGTGAAAGGTAAGGCCAGACATATTCTTTAAGTCTTCACTTTGATAACATTTATCAGTCTTGAATCCAACACACTTCCCTTAACAGTGAATACCTTTCAATATCACACACACTTCTTTGTCAGAAATTCTTAGTAGGGGTTTAAATGATACAGAAGGGTTTTTTTAAAAACTTTTTTATTGTGAAATAATTATGGAAATTGAAAAATAATGTATAGTGTCTCATATATCCTTCATCCAGCTTCCCCTGGTGGTAATATCTTCAATAAATGTAGTATAATATCAAAATTAGGAAATCTAAATTGGTACAATAGCATTAAACTTCAGACATTAGATGTGATAAGTGAATGTGAGGGAGAATCTAGAAAGTTTTCCATATCTGAGATGTCTGAATGCTTTAGTAGCTGTTGTAGTCTACTCAGGCTGCTGTAGCAAATACCCTAGGCTGGGTGGCTTAAACAAGAGAAATTTGTTTCTCGCAGTTTTGGAGGCGGAGAAGTCCCAAGATCAAGGTGCCAGCTGATTTGATTCTCCAAGAGCTCACTGCCTGGCTTGCAGACTGCTACCTACCCACTATGTCCTCCAATGCTTGGGAGAGAGAGAAAAAGCACTTTCTGTTGTCCCTTCTTATAAGGGCATTAACTCCATCGTGAGGGCTCCACTCTCATCTAAACCTAATTACCTCCCAAAGGCCCCATCTCTCCGTATTTTCACACTGGAGGGTTGGTGCTTCAACATATGAATCTAAGGGAGGGACACAATTTAGTCTATAGCATAGTAGAAGCATTTATCAAAATAGGGAATGAGGGCAAGAAGAGAAATACCATTTACATCTTGGGAATGATGAGTTTTGAAATTCCTATGGAAAAACCTAGGAGGCAGTTGATACCCCAGTTAGGGAATTGGGTTGGGTTGCATATATAGTATGAAGGATTTAGGAGTCATCAAAAATGATCATTTATAGGATGGGTATTGGCAGAGCCAACACATCTGTTCGGAGAAGGCAATGGCACCCCACTCCAGTACTCTTGCCTGGAAAATCCCATGGACAGAGGAGCCTGGTGGGCTGCAGTCCATGGGGTCTTGAAGAGTCGGACACGACTGAGTGACTTCACTTTCACTTTTCACTTTCATGCATTGGAGAAGGAAATGGCAACCCACTCCAGTGTTCTTGCCTGGAGAGTCCCAGGGATGGGGGAGCCTGGTGGGCTGCCGTCTATGGGGTCGCACAGAGTTGGACACAACTGAAGCAACTTAGCTGCAGCAGCAGCAACACATCTGTTAAATAGAACAATGCTTCAGTTATTTCAGTTCAGTTCAGTCGCTCAGTTGTGTCCGACTCTCTGCAACCCCATGAATCGCAGCACACCAGGCTTCCCTGTCCGTCACCATCTCCCAGAGTTCACTCAAACTCACATCCATCGAGTCAGTAATGCCATCCAGCCATCTCATCTTCTGTCGTCCCCTTTTCTTTCTGCCCCCAACCCTTCCCAGCATCAGAGTCTTTTCCAATGAGTCATCTCTTCGCGTGAGGTGGTCAAAGTACTGGAGTTTCAGCTTTAGCATCATTCCTTCCAAAGAACACCCAGGGCTGATCTCCTTTAGAATGGACTGGTTGGATCTCCTTGCAGTCCAGGAGACTCTCAGGAGTCTTCTCCAACACCACAGTTCAAAAGCATCAATTCTTTGGCACTCAGCTTTCTTCATAGCCCAACTCTCGCATCCATACATGACCAATGGAAAAACGCAGCAGCAGCAACACATCTGTTCAATAGAACAATGCTTACTGGTTGCTAATGAAAGTTACGGAAAGGGGACTTCAACTTGGGTGCCATTTGTCAGGGAAAGTTTTATGAAAGATACAGGACTTTGAGTTGTTTAGAGAGGGTATGTGTCTCCATGTGTGTATAGTCATCTAAGTATGTAGTTATCTTTTTTTTTTTTTTTTAATCTGGAGCTATCCTGAGCTAAAAACTCTTCAATATTCTCGGTATTCATTTCAGGTTGATTTTTGTATTCAATTCATAAAGAGTAAATAATAAACATATCTAGTATCCATTATGTACCAGGCATTATAGAAGTCCTAGGTTGCAAAATGTAAATAAAATTTATATATTTCCCATGCATGAAACACTCAAAATCTATCAAGTGAGATATATTATGTGCCCAATCTGAGAGGTGTGAAATAATTAAAATCTCAGTGGATATTGTGGAGAAATATCATATCCAAATGAGAATTTGCAATGTTTGCCTGAGAAAAGGCTCACAATGTGTAAATTTTTTAAAAGGGCATAAAATTATACAGCATGATTCAGTTTTCATTAAATTTAATTATAGATAACAATAATAATATACCAAAATATAGTTTCCTTCATTCAGGTAGTGAAAGTATGAAGGTTATTTTTCATTAGGCTTTTCAGTATTTTCCAGGTTTTCTACAATAAACAAATCATATTTTAAAATTAAGCATTCTTTTACAGTCTTAAAGGAAAAAGAAAAAGAACAGTTGTATAGGATTGCTAGTGAGCATAATTAGTCTTGGGAATTACAAATATTGGCCTTTCCTAAGTATTCCTCTTTTGGTTTGCCCATGTCTACAAATTGCTCAGTCTTCCTTAACTTTAGTTGCTTTCTAAATTAAATTATATTTTTGTCTTTCAAAAGGTTAACTGTGAATCAGCTTTTTTATAATTATTTTAAGAACAGTAAACAACCAGAATTTTTATAAGTTATTCTACAGGATAGCTATTTCTATGAAAATCGAAGAAAGGAAAGGAAGCCTCCAGTGTGTTTTCAGAAGTAGAAATGGGAGAAAGGAACTGGAAAAGAACATCTTCCCTCTTAAAACTTTTGGCATTAGAGAAACATTCCAGCATGTACATGCTTAGGTCTTGATGGGGGATAAATTGTTGGGCTTTTGTCACAAGGTCATTGGTCCATCTTCCTGGCCTGGGGATGGCAGTATTGTGTACTCCCTAAGGGTGTTCCCGTTACCTCTGGTACCCCCTTATTGTTGAACTGGACCTATTATTTCCCTAGTGGTCCAAAAGAATGAAATCATAACATTCTTTGATTTCTAGCATAAACTCTGGAAAGTCCTGGCTAAATGTCAACATGAAAAGCAAGAAATGTATGCTCTACATGTATATATATCCACATATATAAGTAATACTAAATAATAGGTGCAAAATTATAATTCAAGGTAGTATATTTTTATTAATTATTAAATTATGAAACAAGCCATTTAAAAGTAATTTATTTTAATTGGAGAATAATTGTTTTGCAATATTATGATGTTTTTTGCCATATATCAACATGAATCGGCCACAGGTATACATGTGTGTCCCCCATCCTGAACTCCCCTCCCCACCCTGTCCCTCTGGGTTGTCCCAGAGCAGCGGCTTTGGGTCCCTGCTTCATAACAAGCCAGTTTTTAATATGAATCTCCCTTTGAAGACAAATAAAAGACTCATTCATCACTTTGCTTTAGAGATCATACAATGCCAGAACTGGAAGGTACCATCTAATCCAACTACCCATTTGTTGCTTGAATCTTCTCTTATCAGTTTCCTGGGTCATTGTACTATGCTAACCACATCCAGGGACAGGGAATTCACTACTTAAAAGTTAAGGATACATACTTCGTCTTTCCGAGAGCTTTGTGACTTGTTTTTTACTTGCCGTGGCTTCCAACCATTGGTCTAGTTCTACTCGTCAGACTCATGTAACTCTAATATGATGGTTTTCCATATTTTCAAAGACAGTTCTGATATCCTGCCTGTTTCCTTTTCAGTCTTTCTCCTTTTTGCCTTTACTATTCAAGTCTCCAAGTACTTTGATTCTACTCCTTCAAGTGAATTTCAAGTTTGCCTATATTTCTCAAGTTTAGCACTGAAAAGTGAGTAAGTTTCTGAGTGTGCAGTGACTACACTGATGCACAGTGACAATGATGTCATCATCTTCTCTATAGGTTTGAGACTATGCAGATATTTTGGCAGCCTAATAGCACACTGACTTTTGGGGCATCTAGTTAACAGTCCTACCATCTCATAGATTATTTCAAACCACCAAAGAAGTATCAAGAAAGAAGCAGTTGCTGTTATCAGATTTTGTGTTATTCTAGAGAGTTGCAGTGATTTTAGAAGCCTATACCTCAGGTATCTCACTTTCTCAAGTATTTGAGAAATGTTACATTTAATCTTTCTTTTTCCTGCTTGTGAGCATGTTTTATTCTCTTTTCTGGGGTGGGAAAGAGTAGGAAAAGTGGTAGTATATAGAATCAAGCAGAAGATATGCAATCAATTCTTAATTATGACTTCTAAAAACCGGAGTAGACAAAGAGTTTGTTACAAACATTCTGCTTTTTTTGGAGTCTCTCTTTTAGCAGGATCTAATTTTCATTATTTGATACTAAACAAATTAACCTGTAAAGTGAAGTGTAGTCTGTATTCCTGTAGGATTTGTGGTGGCCTTCTCAAGACAGTGGCAATCAATCCTATCATTTGAAGTCTTACTTTTGTAAGACTTGGCTTCTGCCTTTGCAATGACTAGGCTTCTGCACAGAATATACCTGTTTGTAAATTTCCATTATTATGAATCAGCACACTCTACCTAACAGATATTTTTTGTAGTGAAATAAGTCCTCTTCTTGGAGAAGGAAATGGCAACCCACTCCAGTGTTCTTGCCTGGAGAATCCCAGGGACGGGGGAGCCTGGTGGGCTGCAGTCCGTGGGGTCGCACAGAGTCGGACACGACTGGGGTGACTTAGCAGCAGCAGCAGCAGCAAGTCCTCTTCTAATTACCTATTTCATGTGTATAAGTCTCATGTGTGCTGCTCAGTCTCGGAGTCATGTCTGACTCTTTGCCAACCTGTGCTGCTACTCCTTGCAGCCTAAGACAGACTCTTCTGTCCATGGGATTTTCCAGGCAAGAATACTGGAGTGGGTTGCTATTTCCTCCTCCAGGGGATCTTCCCAACCCAGGTATCGAACCCACATCTCCTACATTCGCAGGTGGATTCTTTACCACTGAGCCACCTGGGAATCCCATATATCAATCTCAGGACCCTGGCTTTTCAGATCAGTAAAGAGCTGATCTAGTTAAGTGAGGCACTATGCATACTAGAGTGAGTTCTGTGCTTTTCCAAGAAAGAATTGAGCTTAAGACCACAATATAGAGAGATTTGGAAGGAAGCGTATTAACATAACACATGACTTAAAAGCCAAAAGAGATTATTTAGATGCTTTAGCAGTTCCAAAGAAACTATTATCTAAGTACAAATTATCTTGCATTAATTAGTATTTAACCTATAATATTTGACTCTTTTTAATCGGTTTATGAGCAATCAAATGGTGCATTGCAGTCTTGTTACTTTAGAGCTGATCAGCATAGCCCTATGAGAGACTTCCATTTAAGTAAATTATCTTACATCTTAGAAATGGAAAATGTGTTCATTTCCCAATAAGAGTAGTTATCCTAGAAAAATGTTTGTTCCCAGAAGAATTAAGCCTAATGAAAATTTTCACTATAATATGTATGAGCCAAAAAAATACAGTTTTACTATAAAAGAGAAGCTAGGGTATTGAAGCTGTTAAAAGATTGTTTGGAAAGTTTATTCATAGATAAGACTTCCTTCAATTGCAGGTAGTGGTGAATGGGCATTTATGAATTCCGGTGGAAGAATCAAGGATCAACAATACCCGCACTGAAAGGATAGGGTCATTTGTTCTGCCCTTTATAGTATCTCTTTGGCAATACATTATTTGGTTATAAGTAAAATACATTGTACACACATACTTGTATGTCAAGTGTGATTCTGAATCAGGTTGTAATGTTATATTACATGCTCAAGGAAAACTCACTGAGAAATTCCAATATAAAAGAACATAAAAATCCTGTGTTGATAGGAAAATTATAACATGCATGCTTTAAATTTTAAAAGAGAAAGGCATTTCTTGCCATTTGAACAGTAGTATCTCTTTACCTTGCTGACATTAAAAAAAAGCTGAAGATAAAAATCTTTATTCTCTCCATTTTAAATGTATTACCTAATATGAAAGTGGTTCAGCCAGTGCCACATATGAGTATCATTGAAAATAAAACTGCTGCTCTATCCACTTCACTTGAACGAAATCTAAGAACTTTTCTTTCTTGACATGAAGCCTGGAATTTAACACTGAAAAGATCTGTGTGAATTTTTTTTTCAAGATCGTGAGTTCAGCTTTTGGCTTTCTTTCTCTTATTGTAACATGGGTCAGCCAACATAAAATTGTGCATTCATTCATTCTTTCAACAAATATTCCTTGAATACCTACTGTGTGCAAGCATAGTACTGGGTACTGAGCAGGAATGAGACACACACATGGCACCAAGCAGCATGTGGATTAAGACCTGGCTATAAAGACATGTAACCTATTCTCATGCTGTGGACTAGTTGAAAGGAGGCAACGCAAGGAAACACTGAGAAACAGGGTGGAGAAGGGTCATACACGTCCACGCTGAGAGAAGGGTTTCCCTCTCCCCTCTCTCTCTTTACTGAATGCCCTCTGATCCTATTCTCCTTCCTCCGTCTGTTAGAATGGCTGTTTTAATGTGTACCTTCAATGTATGTATGTGCTCTTATAAAATGTGCATTATTGTTTTATAGACACATATATGTGTTTGTGCATTTTCAATTTGCATTCCCTCTTTACTTTTCTCATTGAGCATTGTGGTTTTCAGAGCACCTGTGTGTACATTTATTCCTATATTTCTAGTTGCCGTGTAGTACTTCATGGTATGCATTTACCACATTTTTCCTCTCTGTTCTTCCAATGCTGGACATCCAGATAGACTCCAACTCCTGCCACCACAAATAACATGAGATGAATATCCTCATATATGTCTCCTTATGAGCCTGGGTGAGAACTTCTTTTACATATATCTATATATACCCAGAACTAGATTTATCAAATTATTCAGTGTGTGTTTAATTAACTTGGCCAGGTTCTGCCAACTTTTTCACCAGATCTCCTGCCCTAGTCTACTTTCCAAACAGTAGTGAATAAAAGTCTCTATATCCCAACATTCATGCCAAGAATTGGCATTACTTCCTGATCTTTAATATGCTAATACAAGTATTTCTGATATCACTGTGAGTGATGATTAGCATTAGTGATATTAACAATGAGTGATTTCTCATTGTTGTATTGCTTTTCTCTCGTAACTAATGAGTTTGCACATCTCGTTATGCACATCAGTCTTTTTGTTTGCTCTTACGTGAATTGTCTGTTTCTAACTTATGCTGTTTTTTTTGGTTGGGATTGTAATCTTTATCATTTTGGTTTTCAAGAGTATCTGATATTAATTCCATTTTTAGTGTAAGATATTACACAAATGTTCTCCCAATCTATCATCTGGAAGATTTTTTTCATTATGAATATGATGGGGTAAAATCTGGAAGACTCTAGAACCCCTCAAATCTAGACTCTTAACCATGAGGTAGTATAGGCATAGGGCCTAAAGCCTATGAGGATGTTTAAATTGTCTTTTTCAATAGCTACAGTATTTCCCAGACTGCTTAGATTAAATTCCCATAACAGATAGCAATATTTTAAGAGCTTTCTTTTTTCATATTACCAAAATGCTCCTGTATTCTACTTTTGTATTTATTTGTTACAGATGATTCCCTGTAATCTTCAGATACTGTGGTTCCAAAATTCACATTTTGGAGCAAGCAAGCTTTCTGCAAAAATTTGCCATAGTTTACCAAAATTATGAGCAGTTAATATTTCACAAACGTTATTGTGTGTTATTTATACTTGTATGATTATATACTTTTTCAAAATCTTCATGGTGTTTTGTAATCAATGATAATTTTTTCTCAAAAACATGTTTATGTTAAGACTGAATGTAAAAATAAATGTAAAAAAGTGTTTCTTAAGCTACTGCTATATATAAAATACTATGATAGACATAGAGTAAGGACATGAGGGTAAGTGGAAATAAATTCAAATACATAAAACATAACAGTGTTGCTCTTAAAGTTCAGCTGGGCAAATTCACTCATTCATTAGCAAAAATCATTTATTGAATACCTATTACATAGCACAAAAAGATGTCTGACCCATCATAGGTATTCAGTAAGTACTTGAATGAGTGAATGAACATAATTATTGCTTTTAATATTGTGTAGCAGAGGTAGATTCCAGATACTGTGGAATCTCAGAGGAGCATTTGCTTCCTCAAAAGATTAGAACTTGTTCCCTAGGAAATACCTGAACATATAAGTAGCTTCCCAGAAAATGTCTAGGTAAAGAGAAAAGGTAGGAGGAAGAATTCCAGGGATCCTACCTTCATATACACGGGGGAGGTACGAAGTAGCCTGGAGTGTGCAGGGCAGCTCACCCAGTCCAGTACTGCTGGGGCTGGGAGTGAGAGGCAGGAGGAAGCAAGAGATAAAGGAGAGTAGGTCTGCCATAGAGGCCAAGGGAAGGGAAAGCACTGAAAAGTTTTCAGCTGAGCGTTGACATGGACTAACTTGCTGTTTAAATAAGATCATCTGGCTTCATGAAAAAATAGATTGAAAAGTACTTAGAGTGAAGAGAGAACAGCAAATTGTGGGCATGCATGCTCAGTCAAGTCCAACTCTTTGTGACCCCAGGGACTGTAGCCCGCCAGGGTCCTCTGTCCATGGGATTCTCCACGCAAGAATACTGGAGTTGGTAGCCATTTCCTTCTCCAGGGGATCTTCCTGACCCAGGGGTCAAACCCACATCTCCTGTGGCTCTTGAACTGGCAGGCAGACTCTTTTACCACTGAGATACCTGGCAAGTCCAGAACAACAAATTAGGAGTCTTTTATATAACAGGTCTTCCCTGGTGGCTCAGACGATAAAGCATCTGCCTGCAATGTGGGAGACCCTGGTTCGATCCCTGGGTTGGGAAGATTCCCTGGAGAAGGAAATGGCAACCCACTCTAGTACTCTTGCCTGGAAAATTCCATGGACCGAGGAGCCTGGTAGGCTACAGTCCATGGGGTCACAAAGAGTTGGACACGACTGAGCCACTTCTCTTCACTTGGGATGAAGAAGAATCTGTTTCATATTATAGATATTTAGGTCTGAAATAGGACTTGATGATTGATTGGAGATGGATGGGGGTTTGAAGAAAAGGGAAAAGTCAAAGTTGATCCCACTCTTCTGCCTGAGAGACTGAGTGAATGAATGGTCCTGTCACCAGCTAAGAGAAGGAACACAGAATTAGAAAGTTAGACGGAGGAGAGGTGTTTGGGGATGTTCTGTTATATCTCTAGAACTTTCAAGTAAAGATATGCAGTAGGTGGTTGAAAAAGAAAAAATTCAACAATGCAGGTAGACTGTGATAAGAACCCAAAGAGTGAATGAGATAAAGGGATTTCAGAGTAGGAAGGCATTACTATGGACCAAGGGATTCAGAGAGCTGGTGGAATAAAACTGAATCCTGACAGATTGGCAGTGTATATAAACAGAGAGGCAAGAGAGCATTCTGACCAGCACACAGTAGTGGCTTTAACAGGCTCTGACTTTACAAGGCTGCTGGAACCTGGGAGGAAAGAGACTTGAACTGGCTGGTCCTGGAGATGCTGAAGAGCTGGATCCTCTTCCTGAGCACCCTGACTCACAGTCCAAAAAGTGCTTGCTAAAAGAGGGAAGTGAACCTGGGACCCACTTGGCAAAAGGAAGGAGAGAGGGGCATGACAGGAGAAATTACCTGGAGATTGCAACAGTCAGAGTTGGCTTAGAAGCTCTGTCATGATGCTGAGCATCTAGAGGCTAAGGGAACAAGGAATCTAGTAGCTTCCAGGTCTGAGATAAAGGAATAGTCAGAGGACCATCTAGCTCTGGCACAGCATACAGGAGGTTTTGGATAAGCAGATGAATTCCACACACTACCATCAGTCCCACAGGAAAGGAAATAAGAAATGAGAAGCAGAGGTATGCTGGGGGCTCACTAAATAGAATAGCAAAGTTTGATAAACTGTATGTATCTGGAAAATGAGTAAAATTAGAATGTTCTTTTGGTTGGAAGCCCTGAATTTCAAGATTGGTAGAATACATTTTGTCCTATCAACTCACTGAGGGTTGGTTCGTTATTTTTCTTAATAAGATACTTGTTAATAAATATATTTTTAGGAAAATCAACCTGGCAAAAATGTTTAGAATGGATTAAAAGAGAGGGACTGGAAGCAGGAATGCCAATGAATGGATTATGAAAGATCCAGACACAAGTAAGAAGGGCTGGGGCCAGGGCATAGGAACAGAAAGCTGAAAAGAAGAAACGCTTATTGTACCTGCTTTTAAATCTGAGTTGGTACCAGCATTTATAGTTGATTTATCTTAGCCAATGCACACTGAAACAAAGTTTTAATCCTAGCATAAGAATTGATTTTTTAAATGATTTCAAGAACATAATTAGATATATTTTTTGCCCATATATATAGATATAGATATATTCATGATATAGATTTAAGATCATAAATATATACTTAAATTTATGAGAATTTCAAAACAGATGGATAGATCAGTGCATTCCAACTCTAATTTAGTAATAACACTCAGGGTTTCTGTATTCTTTTAGAACTATCACAAAATTTTCAAAATAGTCTCAAAATAAACTTTAACTCACTTCGATTTGATATATGTCATTAATGACGTCTAGGAGAAAGAGATGGCTGTGAAAGCAAGTGAACAACGGAGGGGTATAAAGAATTCAACATCACGCATGTAAGTGATGATACTGAATTAAGACATTGTAGAAATGCAAGATTTTACATTTCTATTATACTTAATTAACTAGGTAGAAAATGACACAGTTAATTTTTAATGTATTCAGTGCTTAAAAAATTAGCTTGGCTTCTAGTACTGAATACCTCAGATGATGAAAGTAAGAAATGTATGTTACTTTTTATTTGCTTCCTAATAAAAGATGTTTTCAGGGCATCCATTTACTTTGGTGGATTGAATAAGTTATAATTGCATTTGGTAGAGCATTTTAAATATTAAAAAAAATTTAATTTGTAAGTAATGATTTGGAATGCTAATGAAAAAACATCAATTTCAAGAGCCACATCCACAGTAATAGTAGTCAGATGATTCATTCACATTCACCACAGGAGCTGGTATTAGCAGTTTTAATTTTAACCCTTTTCTTTAACATAATGAAATAAGAATTAGAGCATGTCTGTTAGTAATGAACAACTCCTTTATCAGAATTTATATAAATAGTGTCCTTAGAAGCAAATCAGTGTGCTGGGCCTTGATCGTTGTGGTAGGAATTCAAATAATATCATCAATAAAGTATAATTTCTGCCCTTAACAAACTTAAAAGTCTTATGTATATAAAAATTGTAGTGACGAGTGTGTGAGTTTTTTGGCAAGTGTGTTTTTTTAAGAGACTGTGTAAATAATATACCTTTGTTTAAATCGCGTGAAATATACAATTGTTAAAACAGCAGGAGTAATTAGAAAATACCATTTGATTTATGGAAATTCACTTTACAGTTAAACTTTTAAGATACTAAGAGACCTGGCTCATTGGGACATCAAAATTGTACAAAGGGTTTAAAAAATTTAGAATAGATCTAAATAATGTTAAGTAAAACTTAACTTTTTAGAAAACAAATGAAAGCTTTTGAAAACACTGCAAAGCTAAAGATTATAGGGGACTTAATTTATCTCAAGGGATAGTATATTACTTTCCTAGGACTGCCATAATAAAAGACTACAGATGACATGACTTAAACAACAGACTTTTATTTTCTCATAATTCTGAAGACTGGAAGTACTTTCTTCTTGACTTGTAGAGGGCAGCCTCTTGCTGCCTATTCACATGGTCCTTTCTCAGTGCACACACATCCCTGTGTCAATGTGTGTGTCCAAATTTCTTCTTATAAGAACACCATTCATACTGGATTAGGTTTAACTGCTTCATTACAGCCTCATTTTAACATAATCACCTCTCTAAAGACCTTATCTCCAAATGCAATTACATGCTGACCTACTAGGGGCAGGATGTCAACACATGAATTTTTCAGGAACACAGTTCAGCTGTAACACCTGTGTAGTGCTATTATGTATAAGAGATATGAATCACAATACTTTTTCTTCAATTTACTAGGACCAAGGTTGGTGTGAAATGTAAGGGATAGTGTCTCTTAAGACTTCCATAACCCTGGAGGTACAGGAGATTGGGAAGCATCTTTTCAAATATTTAGAAGTATAACTGGTGTAGTGAAATAAAAAGATGCTTGCTCCTTGGAAGAAAAACTATGACAAACCTAGACAGTGTATTAAAAAGCAGAGACATCACTTTGCTGACAAAGGTCTGTATAGTCAAAGCTATGGTTTTTCCAGTAGTCATATATGGATGTGAGAGTTGGACTGTAAAGAAGGCTGAGTGCCAAAGAATTGATGCTTTTGAACTGTGGTCTGGAGAAGACTCTTGAGAGTCCCTTGAACAAGCAAGGAGATCAAATCAGTCCATCCTAAAGGAAATCAGTACTGAATATTCATTGGAAGGGCTAATGCTGAAGCTCCAATCAACTGATGCAAAGAGCCAACTCATTAGAAAAGACCATGATGCTGGGAAAGACTGAGGGCAGGAGGAGAAGGGGGCAGCAGAGGATGAGATGGATGGCATCACTGATTCAATGAACATGAGTTTGAGCAAGCTCCTGGAGTTGGTGATGGACAGGGAAGCCTGGCATGCTGCAGTCCATGGGGTGGCAAAGAGTGGGACACAACTTAAACAAATGAACAACAGCAACAAAATAATTGATTGCTTCATGTCAAGTTGTACTTGCAGACAGAAATTATACAAGAACCTTCTGAAGATATTTTCAGATCTTAAAGTTAACTATCATTCTTCCCAGTCCCCTAAATACAAAATTATTTATCAGGTCTAGACACTATAAAAAAATTGTGATAGTAACACACAATATTATTATCCAGTTCTTTTGCCAGAAACAAATTAATTTTGAGAATGGAAGTTTACACAGTTTTAATAGCACAAAATTTCATTATGTAATGTATATCTGTTATATTCAAAACAATTATATTAGAAAAGGTGTGTGAGAGGGTTTTTAAATAGTAAATTTCTTAAACTGTTATCATGTCTTGTAAATATATTGTGACCCAAAGGCAGAAACCTATTTAAATGATCAGATGGGTTCTAAGTTAATAGAGCAACTTTCAACCATGCAATAGCAATTGAATTTTCAGTACAAGTTGTACAAGTTTTTTTCATGCAACTAGGAGCTATACTTTTAATTACAGTAAATAAATGATTGAAAGAATTCACCTGTTCGGAACTACTTCTGAAGCATTCAGTTCAGACTTCGCCTTTTTGGTTTGGTGATTTATAATAGAGAATAGCTATCACTGCTTCTCACTGAGTAAGGGAAGACACAAAACCAATAGTTTGAATCTTTTGAATTGCCACTTCCCACGTCTTTGAGGTTCTTCCATAGTCAGTACAGCAGGAGTAGTTGATGCGTAAGACCCTCTGCCTTTCACTCCACCCACAAGAAAGTGCTGGATAAAACATAGCAGAATCATTTGGGGACATAAATTTATCCTGAATCCATCTGGCCACTTGAATAAAATAAAATCTGAGCAGTTTTCACGTATGGACTTACATTAAAATATAAATAAATGTACTGTACCGTGTTCTGTATTGTGGACCTGTCTCTGTATGTACACAATGTGAGGGTGAAATTCTGAATTTCTGTAAATGCTTGTGACACTTTAATAATCTTTGTGATGTTCACATCACAGTCATGTGGAAATGCAAACTACATGATACACTTATATCCTGAAAGTGGAATGAGTCACCTTGAGATGACTGCTTTGTCAGGCTCGGTTGAATCAAAAGCCCATCTTGTCTGACACAATGCTGTTAGGTTGATGTGTTATATTTCTGTGTGCCATTCTCCCTCTGCCTCAGAGGAGTGCGTCACAGAGGTTGCTGGTAAATTTCTTAGGTAGTATTAATGAAATTTGAATATATTGAAAAATATATGTACAGATAGTTCTTTAACATACAGAATGCCTGTCTGAAAAACAAGCCTCAACCTCCACTGGTAGAACGCTTCTAGAACACCTGATGTTTTTTTAAAAATTATTTGACCTTGGTTCACTTTTAGGGGGAAGAGAAAAGCTGTAACAAAGCTGATACTCAATAGAACTGTGCCCAGAGAAAGATCTCAGGAGAGGCTTGTTTCTCTGTGAGAAAACATACCAGTTCTTTCCTGGGTTTGCCTAGGTATTTTTAAAAATCCCTTGTAGCACTGCCTGAAGTTTCACGAATTAGTTTAGCATTTGTTTGAAAATGAAAATATCTCTGAAAGACAAATATATTTCACCAGTTCCTTTTAATCTTAAAACCAGCCTAAAGGTTGCAGTGCTTCAGGAATAGAAGTCTTAATTGGAAGAGCAGAAATATGGAGCTGATGATTTGGAATTTATGAGCTTCGTTGTTGTTGTTCAGTCGCTAAGTTGCGTCCAACTCTTTGCAGCCCCATGGACTGCAGCACGCCAGGCTTCCCTGCCCTTCAGTGTTTCCCAGAGTGTGCTCAAATTCATGTCCATGGAGTCGGTGATGCTATCTAACCATCCCATCCTCTGCTTCCTGCTCACTGTTAGTTGAGATGATTCTCACAACCTACAAGGACATTCTTATTATATCTCATTTACAGATGAGAAGACCGAAGCATAGAGAGTTTAAGTGATTCTCCATGGTCATACAGCTAAGAACTGGAAGAGCTAGGTTATATACCCAAACCTGTCTAATTGCAGAGTTCACACCATTAACCACTGTGCCCTCATGTCTTCTGAGTAAGGAGTGGATGTAGTGTGCAAAGAGGGAAGGAGGGTGGAGACTCAGTGCTCTATGGAACAAAGCAGAAAGTAAAATTTCAAATTATTAAAGCTGGAGGCGGGGGGGCTCTGTGACCATCTCTATTAAACAGTGTAAAGAAGTATATAAAAGTATATAAACATTATCTAACCTCTTTTTAGGAAAGAAATTAAGGGACAGAGAGATTCAGTGACTTGCCTAAAATTACACATTTCTTAAGGAGATACTTAATTGTAGTTTCAGAATAAAAATCAGGCTTCGTTTTGACATGAGACTTGAAATGTCTGCCAAGCGCCTAAAAGAAGGGGTGACGACTCTACATTGTAGAGTTTCAAGAGCTGGGCCTGCGTGACCATTAGTGCTAGACCAAATCATCTTTCCCTCGTGGATAACCATCCTCTTCATCCAACTGCAGAGCTAGCCCAGAGGGACTGGCAAGTTTCATTGGAGGGGACAAGAGAGATGAAATTTAAAAATTTGTAATGTTAAAATTCATTCTAATGAATTCCTAATAGCTATGTAGATGGGATCAAATAATATAATTATATTATTAAATCATGAAATGTTAAATATTAATATTAAATATTAATATGCAATATTTGATGGCCTATATCATGGTCCTGAGGTTCTGAGCCTACTGCCACTGCTTTTTATTTAAGAATGGGGTACTTTCTCATCAGTAATAGCAGTTCACTGCATAAATGAGTCACATGTTCTTCAGGGAGGCAGGTGCAAATTTCAAAATCCTCTTCCAACAAGTTATTGTTGTGTTAAATAATCACCAAGCTGAGATACAGCTGTGAAGAATTCCTGGCCAGAGATACAGTGCATTTCATGAGACCTGGGGAAATGTTTGGTAGGAATTGACTAACCTTTACATAGCTCCCTTTAAACTGAAGTATAAGAAACAAGGAGGAAAAGGTCTATTTTAAATTGCAGAATACTTTCTGTAGTGGATATCACTATAAAGAAACAAGAAAAATCACTGTAGGGAAAGATACTCAGTGATTTTTGGAGTAAATAACAGAAACCAGGCACCACATGGATGTCTTACTGGGTAATAAATAAAACCATTTGATATGAAGAAGTTAATAGAATTCTTGAGGGAGGTCAGTCTATATGTTTGTGTTTTATGTAATTGCAGTGAAAAGACATTGATGTGTTTTTAGAAGGGTAGTGACATGACCCAACATAATTTTAAAAAGATAATCCTGGCTGCTTTATGAATAATATCTGGATGGTAAGAGTGAAAGTGGCTTGCAGTAGGATTAGCGAAATGGGTGGATATGAGGTCTATTTTAAAGATAGAATCAATAGAATTTGGTGATGATTGGATGAGAGAGACATACAGTATGGGAAAGTAAGGAATAAAACAGGATGTCCAAATTTCTGATTGAGCAGCCATTTGGCTGATGTCAATTTATTTAGAGAGGGACGATAAGAAAAGAAGCAAGTATAATGAGAGAAGGTGGCCCAGGATGTGTTAAAGATGTTAAAGGTAGAAATTTGATAGTCAGCCATGAGGGTTAATGAGGAGATGCAAGGGAAATGAGAGTAAAACTCTAAGAATATAATGGAATTCAAGAGAAGATAATGCTTTCAGACGTAAGAGTGGTAGAACGCTGCTCTTAGATTTTTTTTTCAATTCATTATATTTTTGTTAGTTTATTCTTTCTGAGTCACTTGTGTCTCCACAGTTTAATGCTTGTGTATGTGTGTATGTGTGTGCATATGTGTGTGTAATAATCAAAGTAATTTATTCCCAGACTTCCCCTTTGGTTCTGTGTTCTTGTTGTGCTGTGTGCTATGCTTTGTTGCTCAGTTGTGTCTGACTCTTTGTGACCCCATGGACTGTAGCCCGCCAGGCTCCTCTGTCCATGGGATTCTCCAGGCAAGAATACTGGAGTGGGTTGCCATGCCCTCCTCCAGGGGATCTTCCCAACTCAGGGATCAAACCCAGGTCTCCCACACTGCAGGCAGATTCTTTACTATCTGACCCACCAGGGAAGCCCATGATCTTGTTGAATACTGTGCTTTTCCAAACTTGTATTTTAGAATGTGGTAGTACTATAATTTTTAAACTTAATGTCTTATGATCTTGAAAGTGTAGCATTACTCTAGTCAAAACAGGAGTACTTAAGCTGTCTTTGTTTTGCTTTGGTGCTCATATGTTAAAAGCTTTTGAGCTGCATACACATGTTCCAAATACATGCTAGTCTATGATGTCAGTCTTTATTTTTAATTGCATAGCATTACTTGACCTATTTCCTTAGCGTTTCTATATTTATCAGTTGAAAAATAATACATGAGTGGATGAGTAGCTGTAATCAGTAGTTAGTAAATGATACTGTTACTACTTTACATGCTTAGCACTGTGCATGCGTGTGGTGGCGGGCAATAGATATCTGTTTAATACTGTTTAATATCAAATGGTTGAGTGGTCAATTAGTTCTACTAGGCTGTTTTCTATAGATTATCTTTTAATAGGAACATATTCATTAACCCTTGACATATATTTTTGTGACCAATTATTCATGTGCAGAAATGTAAACAGAGTTTTAAACCTATAGTTGAACTGCCCAGGAGTCACCAGATCCTATCACTAAGGGATTTGTAACCTTTTATCTTCCTTATGCTTTAGCACATATGAAATAGGGACTAGCACTGACAAGTTACACAGATATGTTTTAGACGTGAATGTATAGGTTTTGGAAAGCAATACTTGAGAGAAAGTCACTGTATGAAAGAAAAGTATTATGCATTAGACAAACGTAATATGGAGAACTTGGGGCAAACTATACCATGGGGAATTAATGTCAGAAGCTGAGCATTTGGAACTGCATATGGAGTTTTCAGTAAACTAAAGTAGTTATTCCGTTTCTTGGATTGTCCCTTAAAAACTGGAACAAGTTATTTTCTTTTATACTAGATGATGTTAGTAACCTCAAGGAGTATATAGGGGCTTGCTCCCTCTAAAATGACTCTGAAAGAACGAGTTCTAATAAGTGTTTAACATGAAACTTATTAAAATCCTAAGCAGTAGTCTGCAAATGGAACACAAACAATGAATGGAGGCCAGTACAAGCAAGACATTTACAGGAAAAGTTTTTATAGAGATTCTTATAGTAGTTTTGATACACCATCAACAATTGTTTCATTGTTGTTAATTTCTTAAACTGGCGCACACTCAGAACATTACAGAAAACATAATGTAGAGAATTTCTCTTATAATTATTGTGATCATTATAGTGAGAAATACATGTTGATAATAGTCTCATAGAGCTGTTTAGTCTCCAATGTTGTTTTACACTTTTCTCAACATACTCCACTATGGAAAAAAATTAGGAAAAAAAAATTGATCTTTCTCTGTCATGAGACCTCATATCAAAAGGAGTACTGTAATGTATCGAGGCCAAAAGAACCTTCATTCATAGGGGGACATTACCTTCCTGTCATTTATGTCAGAAGTTCGTCCGCAGAGAGGCGTAAGCAAAGGAGACACAGTGTGGTAAGTCTGGGGTAATCACAGGGTCAGAGTAATAATGAGAGAGGTTGAGAGTAAAGCTGGGCTAAGACTATGGATGGAGGTGGGCCTCAGACCTAAGAGTAAGGGGGTGATTGGAGCTCTGGTTCTGCAGGGTACAGGAGCACACTGTGGCTTACAATGTCGACAGAGGACTGTTCACTCATGCTGTGACTTTCTATTTACTTCCCAGTGCTAGAGTTCTTCTAGTAGAACTCTGGTCTCCAGAAGACAAGCACCTTCTAAGTGGTTACAGAAGCCAGAAAACGTGCCCTTTGTCAGCTGATCTTAACCTATAATCTGAAATTGAGGACAAAAATGAATCATTTTTAATAAATGAAATTAGAAATAGTACTCAAAATGTTATATGTGTTTAAAATTGCAGTTATCTTGAATTGTGATAAAATATGTAATAATTACATTTTTTAAGATCACTGTCCTTGAAAATGTATCTTTTGGTCTTTATTCAGATGCAGTACAAGGTTTATTAAGACATAAAGTTTGTATTTTTGCCTCATCCAGAGAACCCATAAAATGCTGCCTTCATAGTGTGAAATACAGTATTGCTTGAAATGAAATTAATAGTTTATAACAGTGAATTATGAAGCAATGCCTTTTTTCTAGATGTTAGATCAAATGACAGATAATCACACACAAAAAGTAATGCAGAACAGAAAATAAAGGAACTCAGAAATTCTACACCACTTTTTCTATGTTCAAATGCTGATAAATGGTGGCTGGACTACAAATAAACATTTCTGGAAAGGCTTTTTGAATGGTGTTGCCAATTTAAATATATATGTGTATATATGCATGCATGCATGCTAAGTAGCTTCTGTGGTGTCCAACTCTTTGTGACCCTATGGACCATAGCCCGCTGGGTGCCTCTGTCCTTGGGATTCTCCAGGCAAGGATACTGGAGTGGGTTGCCATGCCCTCCTCCAGGGGATCTTCCCAACCCAGGGATCGAACCCACATCTCTTACTTCTCCTGCATTGGCAGTTGGGTTCTTTACAACTGGTGCCACCTGGGAAGCCCCATATGTGTGTGTAAATATATGCATATTTAATTGTTGTTTAGGCTGTTAATCGAGACTTTTTGGGTCCTCTCTGGAAGTCTTTTCTCAATTTGGTGTCAAGTATGGGAAAGGAGGTTGAGATCTGAAACAGTACTCTGTTAGGTTGAGTTACAGAAAGAGTTGCCAAGCAGAAGAATCCAAGTTATAAAGCAGTGGTCAAGGAATCACAGAATATTCCTGTAACTAGAACACATACTGATTTGCCTCTTTATAATTACTTGTATCTCAGAGAATTTCTGTATGACACCACAAATTGACCTCTTCCTGAGGCCTCTGTCTTGTTAGATCTGAGCTTCTCACCTTATTTGGGGAGTATAACTAAAGCATATTAGATGGAACCATTTTGAATTGGATTTTAGGAGGAAAACATGTTTCATCTGTATTGTTACTTCCTATTATGAAGTTTCATATCAACAAGACAGACAAACTGTTACGTTCAAGGTGTCTGTAACACTGAGTGCCTTAAACGGGAGTCAGCTGATGATGAGTTGCTTAGTTTGGTACCCACGTCGGCCACTTTGCACACAGCCTGAACTGTTTACCTAATGTACTAGAGCTCCAAATAGAACTTCCTTCAGGCAGCAATTCACTTATGCCCAATCTAGGTGATGTTTGACCTGGATCTGTATACCATGAATGTTTTTCACGGGCTTTTTTTTTTTTTGCAATATACTATTTAAAATCCTGCAATTTTTATTGCTTTAAGATAATCTTCATCTTCTTTACTGCCTTTGATTTTTAACAACTTTAAGTAACTTTGTTATAAATTTTATGCCTTAATATGTAATGAAAAACCAAATGCCTATTTAAAAGTCAACCAGACAGTTAAGCCAAATTTCTATGAAAGATGTTCCATTTTCCATTTTTATGTCAGCATGGTATCACCAGTTTAAGCAGTGTATAACTGCTGATGTACAATCAATGTACAATTCAGTTAAACTGAATGGTAATCAGAAGCCTTTTCTCGTATGTATGTTGAAATAAATAAGTGAAGCTTTAGCCAATAAAGAAAAAGAAGAAACATGAACAAATAGGAATTAGACTTCATTGTGATTAAGAGACTCCCTCTATTTTCCATGCATGCCTAATTTGTTCTCATCACACTGTGGTTAAGAAATAAATGAGTAATGAGTAAGTGAATAGTGAATGAATGAATAATAAATGAATAAAGCTGCTGAAATGCACACAGTTTATAAATATTGTATAGTTATTGGCATTGGACCTGAAATGTACATAAAATTCTTAAATTTTGCTGTGTATTTGTGCAGAATGTTTATACCCACAAAATCTCGATGCTGTTGATCTCATAATGATATGAGAAGTAGCTAAATGATGTTCATCTAGAATTTCAAGGGATTCGTAAGAAATATTTCTTGTTTTCTCTCAAATGTTTGAGAATGTTACTATGAAGACTGTTTAAATTTATCACAAAGCCAGAGCATTGGTTGGAATAATGAAGAGAATACTGGCACAGGAAGTTTCTCAAACTTGGAAACCATTGTCTTAAAGGACTATGTACACACACGCACACATATATGTATGGACTCTGAGAACTGGGGTTTTTTAATTTAATTTTTATTTTATATTGGAAGGTAGTTGATTTACAGGGGCTCCCCGGTGGCTCAGATGGTAAAACGTCTGCCTGCAATGTGGGAGGCCCGGGTTCGATTCCTGGGTTGATTTGCAATGTTGTATTGGTTTCAGGTATACAGCAAAGTGATTCAGGTATACCTGTATCTATTATTTTTCAGATTCTTGTCCCATATAGGTTAGTACATAGTACTGAGTAGAGTTCCCTGTGCTGTAGAGTTGGTCCTTGTTGGTTATCTATTTTATAAATAGTAGTGTGTCTATGTTAATCCCAAACTCCTAATTTTGGGAAACTCCCTCATCCTTTCCCTTTGGTAATACTGTTTGTTTTCTAAGTCTATGAGTCTGTTTCTGTTTTGTAAATAAGTTCATTTATATAATTTTTTAGATTTCACATGTAAGTGATATCAGATGATATTGTCTTACTCTCTTTGACTTAATTCGCTCAGTATATTGATTTCTAGGTTTACCTATGTTGCTTCAAGTGGCATCATTTCATTCTTTTCTGTCTGAGAGTTATTCCTTTGTATGTATATACTACTACCCATTCTCCGTCAATGGACATTCAGGTTGTTTCCATGTCTTGGTTATTGTAAACAGTGCTGCAGTGGACACTGAGGTACACGTATCTTTTTGAATTATGGTTTTCTCCAAATACATGCCCAAGAGTAGGATTGATGGTTCACATGTTAGTTTTTTAAGGAACCTCTGTATTCTCCATAGTGGCTGCACTGATTCGCGTTCTCTTCAATAGTGTCATTGGGTTCCCTTCTCTCCACACCCTCTCCGGCATTTGTTGTTTGTAGACTTTTTGATGATGGCCATTCTGACTAGTTGGAGAAGAAAATGGCAGCCCACTCCAGTATTCTTGCCTAAAGAATCCCGTGGACAGAGGGGCCTGGTGGGTTGCTGTCCATAGGGTCGCACAGAGTTGGGCACAACTGAAGCTACTAAGCAGCAGCAGCAGCAGCAGCAGCAGCAGCGTTCTGACCGGTATGAGGTGATGCCTCACTGTAGTTCTGATTTGCATTTCTCTAATACTTAGTGATGTTGAACATCTTTTCATGTGCTTTTTGGCCATCTGTATGTCTTGTTTGGAGAAATGTCTACTTAGATCTTCTGCCTATTTTTTTTATTGGATTGTTTGTTTTCTTGATACTGGAAGTGCATGAGCTGTTTGTATATTTTGGAGATTAATCCCTTGTCGGTCACATTGTTTGCAAATATTTTGAGAGTTAGTTTTGAATAAAACAAACCAAAATATATGCACAAATATTCCTATTTGGTATAGGATTCTTTGCGGTCACAGAGAGGAATGGTCCACATTGGCAAAGGTAATTGAAATCTATCGTGAAGACTGAGGTAGAGATGAAGTCCTATATTATCAAGAGCAAAGGTGTATCAAGAAGAAATAGGTTAGTTCAGTCTGCAATGTGGCTTTATACCTATTCTGAGTAATTCCTATCTCTTTTAACAACCAGCAGTTCCTGGGATGACTGAATACACCAAATAGTGACGGAGCAACAATAAGAATTCTATTTCTGTGTCTTTTTAGCATATGCATTTCTGGGCCTTAGTACTTGTTTTTTTCCCTACTTTCCAGAATGACTTACTTGCTCTTTCCTATCCTTTATTAGTAGTTTGCATTCTCATCATCATTGCCTACATCATTTCTAGCATAGAAAAGAGCAAGGCTGCCAAAGGCACAACTGTGTTCCCAGTTGAACTAATCCTTGGTCTAGACACTATGTAACTACTTCGCATAATAACCTCTTTATGCATTCACTTCAGTGACCAAGCTTCTATTTCAGGAATAAGCTAATTTAACACTCTTTAAAATTTTGGTGATTTTTTTTTTGGAGAAACTATTATAAAAAATGATACATATAATAAATGTATACAATAATAAATATATAAAATAAATGACATGTAACTTTCTGGTCCCATTAGAATTGAGTGGAAATACATATGTTGTTGTTATTGTCTTCGTAGCTAAGTGGTGTCCAACTCTTTGCAACCCCATGCAGTGTAGCACACCAGGGTCCTCTGTCCTCCACTATCTCCTGGAGTTTGCTCAAATTCATGTCCATTGAGTTGGTGACACTATACAACCATTTCATTCTCTGCTGCCCTTTTTTGTTGCCTTCAGTCTTTCCGAGCATCGGGGTCTTTTCCTTTGAGTTGGCTCTTTGCATCAGGTAACCAAAGTATTGGAGCTCCCATTTCAGCAACGGTTCTTTTAATGAATATTCAGGGTTGATATGGCTATGTGATATTAATGTTTTGATTAAAAGAGCAAATATGGATTTAATATTAGTATATTGTTAGAAGAAACATTATAGTTTTAAATATATTTTTAAGTATTTATTTTGAACCAAATAATTTACTACATAGTTCATATTGTATCTATCATCTCTGTTTCATATGTTTCATCTGTGTTTATGTATATGTGAGACACCTGTGATACAGTATATAGGGCATTGAACCTCAATATTATTGAGCATTAACTCATCTATAAAGAAATAATGACACTCTGGATTAATGTAAGAATTAAATGGCATAATTGGTGTGATGTTTCATATTCATCAAATAGAATGTTATGATATCACATGCAAGCTGTATCAATCTATATATCTTTTCTTCAAAAATATAATTTTCATATATATTGGTGGTATTTTTTTCAAGGCCAGAATTTGCTTTTAGAAAGTGATTAGTATATAAATTTGTGACTCACTTTTTCTCTGATTATCTTTGGATGAGTAAGAAAGTGATAAGTATGCTAAGTCACTTCAGTCGTGTCCGACTGTGTGCGACCCCACAGACGGCAGCCCACCAGGCTCCCCCGTCCCTGGGATTCTCCAGGCAAGAACACTGGAGTGGGTTGCCATTTCCTTCTCCAATGCAGGAAAGTGAAAAGTGAAAGTGAAGTTGCTCAGTCGTATCCAACTCCTAGCAACCCCATGGACTGCAGCCCACCAGGCTCCTCCATCCATGGGATTTCCCAAGCAAGAGTACTGGAGTGGGGTGCCATTGCCTTCTCCGAGATTATGATTCTGAAATTAGGTTTAGTTTACATAATGAAACAATATAGTAGCCCATCATTTGAAAACTACATCCAAAGCCATTTGAATGTCCTTTCTGGAGGAAATGACATTTCCAATCTTTTATCAATAGTGTACTTTTTATGTAAATTTTAAATTCCTTTGGTATGTTGGTAGTACATATTATCAGAATGGAATAAGGAATAGTAAATCAACTTTTAAAAACATATAAACCAGAAATATTATTTATATATTTATTATATACGGAAACATTTAAGCATAGGACCAGAAAAGCGGAATTGTGAATGTTCTCAATAAGTTCCATATATTCCACATGTTATCATTCAAGACTAGAGGTCCCTGGCCGTTATTGTCTCTCTCTGATACTTGTGTGCCGATGGTCTTCTTTCTCCTTGATGCTTCCTTCCCTGAAATAAGGTGCTTTCCTTCTTTCTTCTTTATACTTCCTGTTTCTCCTTGTGTCAGTCTTCTATGACTTACTTATATCTCTCAAATCCCAACTATAGGAAAAATTACCAAAAAGCTTCCCAGGACAACTTTGTTCTGAATCTGCAAGAGAGAAGTGATGCTCATGGAAAAACAGATGCATCTGGGCTATTCCAGACTAAACTCTTCTTGGCCCATTCGTTGTTCAGTCGCTCAGTCTTGTCTGACTCTTTGCAACCCCATGGACTGTTACACCAGGCTTTCCCATCCTTCACTATCTTCCGGAGTTTCCTCAGACTCATGTGCATCAAGTTGGTGATTCCATCCAGCCATCTCTTCCTCTGTGGTCCCCTTCTCCTCCTACTTTCTATCTTTCCTAGCATCAGGGTCTGTTCCAATGAGTCAGCTCTTTGCATCAGGTGGCCTAAATATTGGAGCTTCAGCTTCAGCATCTTGGAGCATAGAGCCAGGTTATTAATGTAGAGAAGGCAGGACCCAAGCAACTCTGGTGTGACCACTGATCCAGGTCTTAGATTTCCTATCACTATGGTGTCATTGGTAGGAACCCAAGATAACCCCCTTCCTAAATGACTTTCAACTCTCATTATGATGTCCTGGATACCAAAATAAAGCTTTTCCACCCTTGGCCAATTTATTTTCCTGGGATTTTCCTACTAAGTCCCTCTTCCTTGAAACATTTCTCTTGATCACAACTTAGTACACACATGTAAACACACAAACACACAGAAATGCACACATATTCATGACCTAATACTCCTGTTGTTACAAAAACTGCATTGTATTAGTTACTGCGCTCTGATTTTATTTTTTAGAATGGGGCTCATTCTAATAGTAAGTTATTTTTGTGATTCACCAAAAATTTGTGACCCCCAGTTTTAAAAAACACATTAGATGACTTCCAATAGTCCTTTCAGTTTTCAAAATGCTATGACTCTCTTTATTCTTCTAATGAAAATTTCATTTATTAAAAACATTTCTATCTCTGAATAAAAGCAATATGGTGTGAGAAAATACTCATAGAGTTCCTAGTTCTATCAGTGTTCTGTTGAAACACTGGTATTTTAGGAAGGTGAATAATGAATAGGAAATTGAACTAAGAGAGTAGCAGGAAGGACAAAAAAAGTCCATCAGAAAAACAGAAGCAAGAAACCTGGATGATCCTAAGTCTGTGTGCTGTGCTTAGTTGCTCAGTCGTTCTGACTCTGCGACCCTATGGACTGTAGCTCACTGAGCTCTTCTGTCCACGGGGATTCTCCAGGCAAGAATGCTGGAGTGGGTTGCCATGCCCTCCTCCAGAGGATCTTCCCAACCCAGGGACTGACCCAGGTCTCCCGCATTGCAGATGGGTTCTTTACCGTCTGAGCCACCAGGGAAGCCCGATCCTAAGTCTAAGCAACAAAAAGTTGTCATGTGATAGCACTCTTAGTTGTCCTGGAAGCTTCCTAATTCTTAGAAAGGTTTGAGAGGGTTCTTATATGAGTGCATTGTTTTGTACTGTCTAAATTGTGATGTGCTATAGCCAAAGTTGTTCGCATACCCCTGTGTAACCTGTCCCTTCTCTGTCTCATCTCTCTGACCTCCATTCCTTCCTACTCACTCCACTCCAGCCACCCTGGCCTCTTTGCTATTCTGTGGACACATGAGGACATCATATCTTAGGGAGCTTGTCCTGGAGGCTCTCTTTGCCTCAAACTAACCCTCTCTCTTGCATATACAAATGGCTTACTTTCTCAGCTTCTTTATACCTCTATTCAGATGTCACTTTGTCAATGATATCCACCCAGACAACTATTGTTTGAATTGCTGTCCTATACCCCTTATATAAACACTATATAATTTACTGATTTGTGTGTGTGCGTCTTTTCCCCCCTACGCGATTATAAGCTCTATGAGAGCAAGGATTTCTATCTGCTTGGGTCACCATATGCCCTCAGTATTTACAAAGGTACCTGACATACACTAGGAGCTCAATTACTATGAATTGAATGAGTGTTTGTATTTACCTGGCGGCTCAGACTGTAAAGCGTCTGTCTACAATGCGGGAGACCCAGGTTCGATCCCTGGGTTGGGAAGATCCCCTGGAGAAGGAAATGGCTATCCACTCCAGGACTATTGCCTAGAAAATCCCATGGACAGAGGAGCCTGGTAGGCTACAGCCCATGGGGTCGCAAAGAGTCAGACATGACTGAGTGACTTTACTTGTATTTCCCAGTATATCAAGCAAAGAACTTGTACATATGTAGTAATCAGGAAATACTTATGGTATGAAAGAACCATTTTAGATTGCATAATTTACATTTTACAAACACTTTTGAAATCCCCTAAAACACACAGCCAGCAATCAAGCTGTGACATGGTTAGGTCTGGAATCACCATTGTTCCCTGACTTCCCACCTGCCTAGATGGGGAAACTGAGAGGTCAAGGGGCTTGTCTAAGGTTACAAAAAGGAGGACAGTCTTTTGCCTTCTCCCACTGAGTGACTTCACTTTCACTTTTCCCTTTCATGCTTTGGAGAAGGAAATGGCAACCCACTCCAGTATTCTTGCCTGGAGAATCCCGGGGAAAGGGGAGCCTGGTGGGCTGCCGTCTGTGGGGTTGCACAGAGTCAGACACAACTGAAGTGACTTAGCAGCAGCAGCAGCAGCAAAATGGAATCACGGTTGCTCTATGTTCTGGAATAGAGATCTGCAATTTGCAGAATGGGATGTTATTTCACTTACAAACTGTTGTGTTTCTGTATGTCTGTGTTGCTTCCAGGTTTATGTTAAGAGGATGTTACCTTTGAAAGCCTAACAGTGCTCATTATCATTCTTAGCAACAATAGGTAACACATTAATTTGGGGGGGAAAAGCATTAAAAATTCTTAAAATTAAAGCAAAATTGGTAAACATCACAGTCCATTTTTTTGTGTTGATGCTTTTTCAGGCTTTTGATTTTTTTTAAAAACCTTTTTTACCTTCTGTTGACTTTTTATCTTTTTAATAAAGCAGATAAAGGAGAAAGCTAATTGTAGGCTTTTATGGAACCTGTTGAAAATTGGGGAGCCTTTGTTTTATGATTTGGAGAAAATTTCAGTATTCCCTGTCTATTCTTTAGGAGCGTTAATAAATTTTAAGTGAGACCGAGGAGAGGGAAAATGACTACCAAAAATTTGAGATAATACCCATCTGCGATGCCTAACCTATTGTTTTAATTAACGACCCTTCTCTGGCCTTCATCACGCGGTTGGGGGCGGGGAGGGGGGAGAGAAGCGGAAACAGCTGGAGCTACTGGAGGTCGCAGTTGTCCTGAACCTGAGGTGCGCGCTCCAAGCCGCCAGCCCTCCGAGGTGCTGCAGCCGCCGCCGCCGCCGCTGCCTCCCCCTCCGGCTGCTGATTGGCGGGGACCTCAGCATCAGCAGCATCTCCCGGAGAGGGGAGGGCGCCAAGACTGACTCGCAGCCACAGCCTCCGGGAACCTCAGCTCCCTCCTGGCGAGACTTCGGACTTTCCCATCGAGCAACCGCGTCCCCGCTCGCCACTGCCTGGATCCCTTCCTTTTACCCGACCCCCGCCTCCCCAAAGAGTGGAGACCCTCGGTAGCCAAGAAAGCCACGTCTGGTCCAGACCAGGTCAGGGAGGCAGGGGTCAGTTCCCTGGGGTCCCGCGGCACCATCGCGGCCCTAGAAGCCCTGCGGTCGCCGCGCCCCAGCCGCCAAGACGCCTCGTATCTTGTACCGCGGGAAGAGCGGGTCTTCGTCCAAGATGGGCCGGCAGGGCTTAGGGGGCGCCGGCGCCGCGGGGCGCTCCATGCAGCGCTCGCAGAGCCGGAGCAGCCTCTCCGCCTCCTTCGAGGCACTGGCCGGCTACTTTCCCTGTATGAACTCCCTGGAGGAAGAAGGTGAGGCTGTAGTTGGGGTTTCAGCCTGTACATCTCCCGTCTGGAGAAGTCGGTGGTTGGAGGGTTGGCAGGGTTTGGAGAACTCCAGGTAGCAGTGTTCCTACCCTCTCCTCTCGGTCCGTGACTGGGGCCAGAGACCCCCAGAGCGCCGGCTGGCCGAGAAGTTCTGTTGATTGGTGGTTTGGAGAGCTCCACAGGCGCTGACTTGGTTTTCCTAGTGAAGTTGACTTCAACAGTGCCTGAGAGTTGGATGAGGATGGGGTGGGTGGCAGGGTGGCGCTACTGGGTGCACCCCACTTGGTCTTGTTTCCGTTTCCTCCCGCCGTCTTGGTATTAGCATTTGATTTCAAGGACAGAAATAATCAAAAAGTAAAGGAAAAAGCAGTAGCAGAGCTTTGAAACACGATCCGAATGAGGAAAGGGGGTAATATAATGGACGGGTCAAAGTTGACGGTACAAAAGGCTGGTTTGTGCTGTGGGCCCTTGAACTTTGTTGGCAGGCACAATACTATGACCATTGGTTGTCAATCTCTGGTGTTTGAGTGATGCCATTTTAATTGAGCTAATGAGAAAAACAGCTGAAGGGGACTCAACTTTTAAACTTTTCACCAAGTGATGTGAAGTCCTTCATGAAGTTTTCAATAACACAACATAGGTTTTCTTTGTGAAAAACGTTCCTATAAGATTTAACAACTAATACTAGAAACATAATTTGTAAATCAAAGTAAGAATTGGCTGCTAAATAATAGTGTCCCAACATTTGAAATGCTGTTTATCAATTTATTAATAAGCTAGTTGTAAACTGTCCATCTTTGCACATATATCAGGGTAGATCTGTTATCATCATCATATTACCTCTATTTTAGGATTTACTTTGCTTTTATTCTGTGACAATCAATGACTTCGTATTTGTAAATCTGCAGTGAGCCCTAATTTGAAAGAAATTACCTGCTCTGAGAACAGGTAGAAATAATTATTTTCCATTTTTCCCAGTGGAGGACAGGAGGTGGAAAATGGTGATTAAAAATACATCTGAAAAGTGTTTTTCAGAACAACTTGCTATTATTGCTGTCTAGGTTTCTTCTAGCTTATTGTTGCAGTATCAGTTTTCATTAGATTAATACAGGTTTAATGGTATGGTACTATGTCTCTATATAAATGTAACTTTTAATTTTCATACTAATCTTTTACTGTTCTTGTACATTTATGTTTTACTTGTTTTCTGTTATTAAATGATTAACATTTCAGGAGATATAAACAAGTCAAGAAATTAGAAAATCAAATTGGGTAAAAGGAATGATCATAATTGTAGCTAAAACTTTCAGTATTTGTTACTAGCCAGGCACTATTCTAGAAACCTGACATTCACGTACTCTTTTAGGCCCACAGCAGTCTTATGAGACAGAGCTTTTATAATCCCCAGTTAACAAATGAGGAAACCTAGGCAGAGAGATTCAGAAACTTACCCAAGGTTACCCAGATAGTAGGTAATAGTCAGCATATAAGCCCAGTCAATCACACAACCTGTTTACCCAAATTAAGCTATACGAGTTTATTATTTGCATACACTTGGCCACAATCACATACCTAGTAAGTGTTGAAACTAGAACTCAAATCTAGGTGTATGTAAAGATACATATTTAAATAAGACACATTGTTATAAACTCATTTCTCAATTTGAATTTTTACACCAAGTCTTCAGTCTTGACTTTGCTTCAGGTAAGCTATCATCATTCTTAAGTAGTAGCTACAATTATTGGATTAACAAAATACCATCCTAAAGCCTTTTTGAGACAAAAAATAAACTTACGTAAATGAAAATTTTTCTAAATTTTAAGTACATTGACTTAACCTTGACTCTTACAGACTAATCCCAAAGGAAATTCCTACATCTACACATGGGAAATTGGAATAGATTTCTGTCCTATAATATGGTTTCTTGAGTTGCCAAGACAAAATGTTCCATAAGGAAGCCAGCATTTTTAAAATGAAACATATAGTTCTGTACAAGTAACCAGAGAGGAGGCACTCCCCATAAATTAGAGGTCTTTCCACTGGGTTATAGTCATTTTACTGCCAAGAGAAGAAATCCTAACTTTCTTCTTTGATTCTGCTATACTCCACTCTTGAAAGTGCTGAGATTGTTGAGGGTTTTTCAATATGCCCTGAAGAGTTATAAAAGTTAGAAATCACTGGCCTGGAGTGGTGCTTCTCTGCAATTTTTTTCTCTTGAGACACCCCAACAGGACACATAAAATTCATGTGGATAACATACTCTCATAAGCTTACTCAGGACCAAGTTATTATAGTCATAACTGTGAAACCAAACTAATTTATAAAGAAAATCCATCACAACAGATGATTTTCAAAAGAGAGCAGTGGTCTACCAGCCAGTGTGATTTAACTAAAGTAATCATCCCTGGGTTGGAAAGATCCCCTGGAGAAGGGAATGGCTACCCACTCTTGTATTATTACCTGGAGAATTCCATGGGCAGAGGAGCCTGGCAGGCTACAGTCCTTGGGATCACAAAGAGTCAGATATGACTGAGTGACTAACATTTTCACTTCTTTCAGTTGATCAGTTCAGTAGTCAGTCTGATTTTAAAGCTAGTCTCTTCTTTTTTTTTTTTTTTGGTCTTTTCAGAAATAGTGCAACAGCTAAGTAATCTCAAATGTACTCTGCCTTCCAATTCCATATTCTCATTTCTCTCTTGGACAGCACATCCAGGCATTATTTTACACAAGAAGTGCTGAGATGTTTAGGGAGAGACTATATTCTATTTACTCATTCATTCATTCAGAAATATTTCCTGAGGCTCTGAGATGTGTTAGTCACTGTGGTAGTCCTTAATTAGCTGAATATGCTTCCTATCTTCTTAGAACTCACAGTCTAATGGAGAGAGATATTAATAGGAAATAGCTATGTAATTAAAACTGTGACAGGGCTTAGGAAGGTGAAGTACAGAGTGCAATAAGAAGATGATAAGAAAGCCTAACTGAGGACTCACAGAAAGGGTATCCTGAGAAATGAGGGTTAAACGTCGGTTCAGGTGTCAGTGATAGCTCTCAGTGCCTCTTACATACCTTTGAGAGCAGTTTGCCCAGAGTCCACAGCCAGTAAGTGGAGCTGGGATCAAAACCCATAATCTGGCTCTGAAGTTTATAATCCCAACTATTCTGTGTATTGTTTCTTCATTATTTTACTGCATTTCCTTGCAACGTGCTATATTTTGAAAATCAAGTACAACAATTATGGTGGTTACCATTTATTGAGCACCTTCTCCTTTGCCACATTCCTTTGATTTCATGATAATTCTTCAAGGAACTTATTATTATTATCAATTTATACATGTGAAAACTGAGACTGAATATTTAAGGAACTTAGCCACAGATTATAAATCTCAATAGGGCTGACTTGAGTGAGGAGGAAAGGGTCATTAGTATAAGCAAAATAAAATAAGATTGTCAACTGGTCTTTGTAACTACTTTTTTTGTATGCTTTCCTTTTTTCTTTTCTTTTCTTTTTTTTTTTGCTTCTTTGTCCCTGGATATATTCCAGATAACTATTCTCCAAATCTCTGAATAGTTTTATTTTAAATAAAAGTAATACAATAGCATCTACTTGTTATTTAACTATTTCTAAATTATGTTTATTTATCCTTGAACTCTCTGAGTTAAGTATTAGCATCATTATGTAAGCCCCTTGGCCCCAACATTGAGTCTACCACTCCAATATAGGATATTACTGTTTGTAGAATTTTTAAACATTACAATAATTATGAGAAAGAAGAAACCATTGAAATGGTTACCATTCCATGTAGGAGAAGCAAGTCTCCCACCCGTAGATCCAGGGGCAATGGTTATGGTCATGTAATGTAGGGAAATGGCATATATCCTAATATTTTTAGATCTGGTTTTTCAAGATATCTTAAAGTTACTTGTTTCTGGGCTAGTGATTTTTGTTCAATTACATACATATAGTATGTGACGAATTTGATTTGCTTGATTTTGTGGCCTTCTTCCTTCTTTGTTTAAAATTTGATTTGGCAATCCTACAGAAGGAGAGATCCTATCAACTTAATATTATTTAACAGAATAAATTAATTTATTAAATTTATATTACATGCCACTGTTTTGAAAGTTAAGTTACAGGAAAACCATCCAAGAAATAAGAATAGTTTAAAAATCACCAGAAGAACTGAGGAAAGTGTCTTTGCATGTGACAGAGAAGCTATGAGGAATTAATATAAAAGGAACTAAATAGACTGTATTCAGAAGACCTGTTTAATTATCCTCCACTCTTAAAGAGGCTGTACAATCGGTAAAAGACATTATCTTATTCTAATTCTTAAGTGATATATTTATTTTTTAATTTTATTTTTATTAAAGTATAGTTGATTTACAGCGTTGTGTTAATTTCTGCTGTACAGCAAAGTGATTCAGTTATACATATATACATTCTCTTTAATATTCTTTTCTATTATGGTTTAATCACAGGATGTTGAATGTAGTTCCCTGTGTACTTAATTCTTAATAAGCAGTCCCATTTGATTAAAATGGAGCTTAGCACTTTACTCAAGCTCCATTGGAACAAAAAATTATTCATACACTTAAATATAATCCTCCTAAATACAAACATCATGTCTAGCACTGTAGGTATTCCACTATTAATAACAACAGTATATAGTTTTACCATTCTTTTCAAGCTGAATATCAGTGTAACTGACTGCTAGCCACTATATTTACACTGTTTTAAAATTATGATGTGTGATTTAGACTTATTAAAATTCACTGTTCATAGCTTTTGTGTATTTTCACAATGCCAGTGTTGAGGACAGGACATGAATAGACAGTACCAGTCCTAATACATATCTTTTCTTAGAGGATACTATACATATAATGTCCCCTAGATTGTGATTGGTTCTATATAGTAAATCACTTCTTACATGAGTCCACATCATATTCAACAATAGCACAGTTTTTATATTAGATTTATGTTTTGGCTTATTGTTACTGAGTTGTGTCTGACTAAGGTCACACTAAGTTGTGTCTGACTCTTTGTGACCCCATGGACTAAAGTGAGGCAAAAGACTTTGGAATTTAAAAAGGTAAATCAAAGAACAGTGCCCTCACAATGCTTATCAATATTGCATTTTAATCAAAAATTAAAAATCTTTCACTGCCAAGTGTCCAAATAATACCCTTAAAGTAGTTTAAATTTAATACAAAAGTGAAGTTAAACCTCAATTTGCTATGATCCTTGAGCAGGTTCACTAAATTCAAAGCTAGAAAATGGGGACAAGCTTCCCTCTTGAGACATGTTGTGTGTAATGACTTATAGAAGAAACCCACGAGAAAGTCATAGTGGCAGCTTCCCAGTGCTGCCGAGAACGATGGTCAAGTGCTCTCTGCTGGTCTTCATAGGCCATATTATTGATCTAAGATCATTCCGTATAATCTTTCAGATATGGCAATGATGTTTATTTGGGGAGGAAGGGATTTACCTAATGCTATACACACACACACACACACACACACACACATATCAAGGTGACATATATATATATCTATAGTATGTATAATACTATTTGACCAGTTGAAAAAGCTAACACAAAAGTGATTATATCAGTTCTAGTTTTGAAGAATCATTTAAGGTTTAGATTATGCCTAATTAGACTAAAATGAAAGGGACATTTATTTTAGCTCTTCCAGTGATCACTTGTTCTCTTCTTATTCCTGTAAGTCAAAGGCCAGGAAGGTAACATACATCAGTGAAGTAGGCCAGATACTATACAAAAGGGAAAATGCAGGGACTCTGAAAAGCTGGAGAAAGCTTATCCATCCAAAAACGAATGGTGAATACTCAGTTCTAGCTAATTGATGCCAAGTTGAATATCAGCCCAGTGTTGGCAATTTATTCTTCTCTTCCCAAAGAGAAGCTATAAATCTGACAGTTTACTTAAATCCTTTACATTTTAAAATGTTGGTGCCTAAGTGAAAACATTTAAACAATAATTGAGCCAACGTTGCCCACGCGTAGCTTAACTGTGTGCCACCAGCTGGCACCTTCTACAAAGGAGATGCTGCCTTCTCAGCGCTCCTCAGTCTTTTCTTCCTCCCCATTTTCATTGTTACCTTGATAGTTTAGGACTGTATTGGTCCATCTTTGAAATCATCTGAATCTCCCAACCTGCTCTCTTCCATTTCTTGATCTCCCCACTCAAATCTAACTTCATTGTTCCCAGATCAATTGTCTTAAGCATCATCTTAATCTTGCATTACTCCTTCTACAAAAACTTTAGTAGATTCCTATCTCCTACTAAATAAAACCTTTAGCCTGACATTCAAAATCTTTCACAATCTGGTTCTTACCTACAGTTTAGCTCCCCTACCTTCCAAAGCCCTGTAGTAGCCCAGTGATTCGGTAAAACTAAGTTTTTTGGTTCTTCCTCTCCAAATTCAGTAAGTCTGGAGCAATGATGTCTGATCAGCAGAACCTTGGCCATTTGCTCATGTCCTCATTGACAGGCAGGTTGAGAAAATGACAGGTGAAAGTATTAGCTTCTACAGTTAAAGGATGGGTTGCTTCTCAAACACAGGAAGAAGGTTCAAATGCTGGTGAGCCCAAAACACTAACAAATATCCACCTAGTGATATGATTACCAGTGGGGGACAAAAACTATTAAGCTCAGCCTAATTACCTATTTTTTTAAATTTTATTTTATTTTTAAACTTTACAATATTGTATTAGTTTTGCCAAACATCGAAATGAATCCGCCACAGGTATACCCGTGCTCCCCATCCTGAACCCTCCTCCCTCTTCCCTCCCCATACCCTCCCTCTGGGTCGTTTTTTAAAATACTAGCTTGTTATTTGGTAATTTCCCTCTTTGTTCAATAAGATAAACAGACAGGAATGGTAAAAGAATCTATGGAAGAAACCTAAGGTGAAGTGTATGGCTTTTAACTTTTCCAGCAGAGTGAGCCACCAGATATCTGTGGACATTCTAATTTTACATATAGAACATAGATAATCTCTAAGAAAGACAACCTTAAACTGTAATCCACTTACCTGAAGGTTGAAGTCTAGGATCTTTGAGTGATGTATAGTCCTCTCCCTCATAAACACATATGGCTTTTCATGTTATAGTGACCTGTAAACTGTAAGACATATTATCTGCCTCCAGTACATCCTGTTTAAATGGTAGCAACAGGATAGCCAAAGTAAACATTTTCATTTCTAAAGGAGAGAATAAGAAACACAAAGCAATCAGTCAGTCATCCACAGGAATTTTCAAATCCCATTTGGAGGGAATAGTCAAGATTGAAAGTAGAATACATTTCTTGGTTTACATATCTGGGACCCTGGTTTCTGTTTTCAGAAAGTGTTTCTTTGTCCTTTATTCTTTATGGCCACAAAGGTTTGCATTAGAGAGAAGGTATAGCCCACTTCATAGCCCACTTGTCTCTAGTACAGATTAGGAAAAAAAGTAGTTACCTTTTGTATTATAAATGGACTGGTTATTATTTTTTTCTATACAGATCCTTCAGAAATTCAGAAGGCTGTTTGATTCCAGTCAGTTTCAAGTGTAAGTGACTCTAACCAAACACCTCATTGGACAAAGATTTTAGCCTCAAGATCCTGTTATAGTTTCCAGCCTCTGTGCCCTGCCCACTTCTTTTGTTCTCAACTTAATGGCAACTGCCTTGGTATCATTTGAAAACAGTGGGTTTGCATGGAGAACTGCTACTGCTAAGTCACTTCAGTCGTGTCCGACTCTGTGTGACCCCATAGACGGCAGCCCACCAGGCTCCCCCGTCCAGAAAGCAACTCCTAAATCCAGTTTGGCCAGCAGGCTCTCCTTCCTATGGCAGGACTCCACTTACTTATATATATTTTTCTCCCTTTAAGTTTAGAATAATTTCACATTATTCCAGTCATTTTTCAAAGAAGGATTTGTATAACATTTTACAGCTTTCAAAACGCTTTCACATAGATTACAGTATCCAATCCTTATTTATCACTATTCATTAAATACCACTGCATTTCATTTATTCTGTGACATAGGCTAAATCTGATCTCAAGTTTGCATATGATCAAATAAAAACTTGAACACATATCATCTGATTCTAAAATGGCATGCTCTTCTCACCACAAAATGCTGCCTCAGAATAGCTGACTTGAGAGTTAAGACGAGGTTGATGATATTTCATGTCCATTCTTCAGAGAGAAACAGGCACAAAAATATCAGTGGACTGATGTGTGACCAAGGACAGACCTGTCAGCTAAAAAAAGCAAGGGGAGCAATTTTCTAAATAAATTTCATTTGTCATAATAGCAACATCAGATAGTGGGAACGAGAAGGTACCATAGAAATGACAACTCCCAAAAGAGTAAGAGTGAGAGCTATAATTTCTTCAATGTGTTAGGAATACCAAAGTGGTAAGCCTCCGCTTTTATGGGAAAAAAATAGAATGATCTTACTGCAAAAGTCATAAGCTTTGTTTTATTTCTTGCTAAAATCAGGATTAATGATTATTAACAACATTAACAAGTGGGAGCTGAGTGTTCTGATTCTCTGAGGTAATCGCTTCGTTTTGTAAGAAAGCATAAACTGTCTTCCAAAGTGTCTGTTCCATTTTGCAGTGAATGAGAGTTCCTGTTGCTCCATTTCCTCAGCAGCGTTTGGTGGTGTCAGTGTTCTAAATTCTGGCCATTCTAATCCTAGTGTCTCAGATGGTAAAGAACCCACCTGCAATGCATGAGATCCAGGTTCAATCCTTGGGTCAGGAAGATCCTCTGAAGAAGGGAATGGGTACCTACTCCAACATTCATGCCTGGAAAATCCCATAGACAGAGGAGCTTGGCAGGCTACAGTCCAAGGGGTTGCAAAGGGTCAGACACAACTGAGCAATTAACACACACACAGTAGGTGTGTCCTGGTATCTCGTTGTTTTAATGTGCATTTCCCTGATGACATGATCTAGAACACATTTTCATATGATTATTTGCCATCTGTATCTTGTCTTTGGTGAGATGTCAGGCTGTTTGGCCCATCTTATAATCAGGTTGTATGGTTTCTTATTGTTGTGTTTTAAGAGTTCTCTATAGTCTATTATTAGATATGTCTTTTGCAACTATTTCTTTCAGCCTGTGGCTTATCTTCTCATTCTCCTGGCAGAGTGTTTTGCAAGGCAAAACTTTTTAATTTTAATGAAATCCAACTTATCAATTCTTTATTTCATGGATCATGCTATTGTTGTATCTAAAAAGTCATCGCCATACCCAAAGTCATCTAGGCTTTCTCCCATGTTATCTTCTAGGAGATTTATAGTTTCGCATTTTACATTTAGGCTTGTGATTCAGTTAATTTTTGTAAAGGGTTTAAGGTCTGTGTCTAGTTTTGTTTTTTTGCATGTGGACATCCAGTTGTACTTCTGGCTGAATCATTGAAGAGACTCTCTCTGCCCCATTGTATTCGAATCCTTTGCTCCTTTGTCGAATATCAGATGACTATATTTATGTGGGTCTATTTGGGGGCTGTATATTCTGTTCTATTGATCCATTACTGGAACACCATAGTAAGTCTTGAAGTTGGATAGTGTCAGTCCTCCAACTTTATTCTTTGAGTCTTTTGCCTCTCCGTGTAAACTTTATAGTCAGTTTGTCAGGATCTCAAAATAACTTGCTAGGATTTTGATTGGGATTGCATTCAGTCTGCCGATCGAGTTGCGAAGACCTGACATTTCAACAATATTACGTCTTCCTATCCAGGAATATGAAATATCCCTCCATTTATTTAGTTGTTCTTTGATGTTACCCATCAGTGTTTTGTAGTTTTCCTCATATAGATCGTGTACATATTTTGTTAGCTATTATACCTAAGTATTCCATTTTTTGGATGCTAATGTAAATGGTATTATATTTTTAATTTCAAATTCCACTTGTTCATTGCTGGTATATAGGAAGGCAGTTGACTTAAATATTAAACTTGTATTTGGCACCCTTGCTACAGTCACTTACTAGTTCCAGGAGTTTTTAATGTCAATTCTTTTCAGATTTTCTACATAGACAATCATGCCATCTGTGAACAAAAACAGTTTTATTTCTTCCTTCTCTATCTATATACCTTTTATTTCCTTTTATTCTTTTACAGTATTAGCTAGAACTTCCAGTATGATGCTGAAAGGAGTAGTAAGAAGGAAAATTCTTGCTTTGTATCTGATCTTGAAAGCTCAAGTTTATCACTATTAAGTAAGATGTTAGTTGTAAGCTTTTTGTAGATACTGTTTATCATTGAGAGTTTTTTATGATGAATAGGTGCTGGATTTTGTTGAATCCTTTTTCAATACCTATTGATATCATGTGATTTTTATTCTAACCTGTTGATATGATGGATTACCTTAACTGATTTTTGAAAATTGAACCAGCATTGCATAATTGACATAAATCCCTCTTCATCGTGGTGTACATTTTTTCACAAATCGTTGTATTTGAAGCTTCTGTTGGCCCTAAAGTTACATGGGCCAGTTTTGCTCACATTTCATTGGCCAAGAAAGTCACATGACCACACTGAACTTCATAAGTGGGAGAAATGTGAATATATTTTAACAGCCCTAATGTCTACCATAACTGTGACCTCTACTTGTAGCTTACTGTATTGAAGCTATTAATATTTAACTTTCATAATAGTTGTGACAAAGCTGATGAAATGAATGAATTTGTGTTAAACTCTGAAACAATTTTGAAAATCAATGGTTAATTTCTATTTATTTTAGTTGTTAATGCAAATCCTGGATTAGCCCAAAAGAAATTGTCAGATATTTGTCCCTATTTTGCTTAGACTTTCAGAGACTTGAATTATGTTTATTATAGTAAGAAGCCCTAACAAACATAAATATGAGTGCACAAGCTTTTATACACCGTATAGTAATCTACTTAGGAATATCCATATATTGAGGTCTTGCTGGGCAAAGTGCGTAAATAAACCAGCCTCTTTCACATCCTGGTATATCTACCAATGTGAAGTTACTAAACAGTAGCCAGCCAGAGTGCTGGAGGCAACTTGAAATTTTGAGAAATTAGAGAAGTTATTAATAAAAGACAGCTAAAGTGCAATTTGAAATCATTGCTGGTTTTTAAAGATAAAAATCTTTTATTAAAGAGAAAGTAGCTACTCTGAACCTCAACTTGCTCATTGCTATAGAAAGGGAGTACATAAAATTACAAAGATACACTGGATCCCTATAATAGCTTTTGAAATTCTATAAATCAGTAATTTTAGAAATTCTCATGTTTTAATGCATTTTTTAAATCTCTAGATGAAATGCAAATGGATTCTCTAAATTATACTTGCAAAATATTTCAATAAAATATGTAAATAGGCTTATTAACTCTTGTGGTCAAAACCAAAAATTAAAGTCATTTTTCAGGATCTACCAATCTGTCTTCAACCTGTTTCCATAAATCATTTTCCATATTAACATCAGGAAAATCCTGACTCTAAAATAAGTCTGTCTGCCAAAAGGGGTGAGATTTTCCAGATAAGAGGAAGCAGGAATGGGTTCTGTGGACACAGGATTTGGAAAGTCACTCTGAGATTGTTAGGCATTTGACTGGGAGCCTCCTTTTGGGGCTTGGAAGAGTTTTAAAATCTGCAGCAGAAAGGACTTTTTGATTTTTGTTGTCAAGTCACCAGAAAAGGGTTTCCTGGTTTTCAGCTATTATTAGGGGAAACTGAAACTTTGTTTGTTTATTTAATCAAGTGGTTTTCTTTGAATTCAGAGGGTACCAAGCAATTGAGTCATCAGACTACACGAAGAAGAATAACAGGGACATCTCCTGTGTTGCTTTCTCCTTGTGATGTTTTTTACTTCAAGAATTTGATTTTTACCTACAGGTACCTTCTCCAAATACACTGTCTTAAAATACCCAACACTAGAGTGAATGGTTTAAGAGCTCTACAGCAACATAATCTGGACCTTAGTTTTATAGTTTTCTACCTGAGTATTTTTAAACATCTTTTAACTCCCCCCCACACATATCATATACATGTATACGACAGTTGTGCAGTGTATAAATGTATATATACATACAAATGCGTGCTTAATCATGTCCAAATCTTTGCCACCCAGTGGACTGTAACACCAGGCCCCTCTGTCCCTGGAATTCTCCAGGCAAGAATACTGGAGTGGGAAGCCATTCCCTTCTCCAGAGGATAATGTTATTAATACTGGGGCTTCCCTGGTAGCTCAGAGGGCAAAGAATCTGCCTGCAATGCAGGAGACCAGGGTTCAATCCCAAGGTCAGGAAGATCCCCTAGAGAAGGGAATGGCTACCCACTCCAGTATCTTGCCTGGAGAATTCCAGGGACAGAGGGGTCAGGCGGGCTACGGTCCATGGGGTTGCAAAGAGACGGACATGACAAAGTACACATTCGTATATATTTTTACATATGTTTTAAAATATATATTTTTCCTTATTATGGCTGTTGAGTTCTTACAAATAATTTCCATTGGTCTACTCCTGTGGTCACAACAGGTTATTTTTATACATATCCCATTAAAAAAATGATCTAAATAATTACATTTTGTAATTAACAACTACTACACATTTAGCAGCTTAAAACAGTACCCATTTGCTAGTTCACTGTTCTGTAGGACACGTCTGGCCCGGCTGGGTTCCTGCCCAGGACATCACATGGCTGATGTTAGGATGTTGGCTGGGCTGAGTACTGGCAGAGAACAGACTCCTGCAGGTGTTGGCCTGAGGTCTCCATTTTCTTTTTGCCTTTCAGCTAGGCACTGCTAAAGGCTACTCTCAGGTCCTTCCCACATGGTCCCCTCCATCTTCGAGACACAAAGGAACACTGAATCCTTCTTGTGTTTCAAGTCTCCCTGGTTGACTCTTCTGGAACCAGCCAGAGATGGCACTCTGCTTTCAAAATGTTCATGTGGATATGTTAGGCCCACTGAGATAAGCTCCTTATCTTTAGGTCAACTGGCTAGTAACCTTACTTCCTTTTGCAAAATCCCTTTGCCATGTAAGGTAGCACAATCACGGGAGTCATCTTAGAATTCTGCCTAATATATTTTATATAGGCATTCTCTGTTATATAGATTTTTAGGTTGAATAACATGATGAAGCATTTGAAACATTAAATGTGATTCATCATAATGAATTGGTTTAGGTTAAATTTTGTTGTGAATGTGATGTAAAGGATTTGCAGTATTGAAAAATACATTTATTTTTAAAATAAGCCTATGAATGTATCAGATAAAAGTACATTTGGAAGGCGTATTTTAAAAAGCTATTATAAATGCATAGCATATGCCTAGAGTTCTTTGATTCCATCAAATGACAGTGAGTAGCCTTCTCTTCAGTATATGCTGTTAATCATGGTCATGGTCATAAATGAATGATAGAAACTCAGACTTCAGAGCTAAGAGATCAGAGATGATCTGTCACCCTCCCCCTCCTCTTTTTTTCATAAATGAGGAATCTGAGACTCAGAAGGGGGATAATGACTCAGAGAAGACCATAGAGCCAGCTAGTCCGTGGTAGAGATTGGCCTGGAAAACATGTTTTCTAATTTCCTGTCTAGAAGCCCATATATATACTTATGAAAAGTTAAAGTGTTAGTTGCTCAGTTGTGTCCAACTCTTTGTGATCCCGTGGACTGTAGCCTGTCAAGCTCCTCTGTCCATGGAACTCCCCAGGCAAGAATACTGGAGTGGGTAGCCACTCCCTACTACAGGGGATCTTCCCGACCCAGGGATCGAACCTGGGTTTCCTGCATTGCAGGCAGATTCTTTACCCTCTGAGCCACCAGGGAAGCCTCAGTATTAATGACAGTATCATTCAGTTCAGTCACTCAGTCGTGTCTGACTCTTTGCGACCCCGTGAACCACAGCACGCCAGGCCTCCCAGTCCATCACCAATTCCCGGAGTCCACCCAAACCTATGTCCATTGAGTCGGTGATGCCATCCAATCATCTCATCCTCTGTCCTCCCCTTCTTCTCCTGCCCTCCATCTTTCCCAGCATCAGGGTCTTTTCAAATGAGTCAGCTCTTTGCATCAGGTGGCCAAAGTATTGGAATTTCAGCTTCAACATCAGTCCTTACAATGAATACCCAGGACTGATCTCATTTAGGATGGACTGGTTGGATCTCCTTGCAGTCCAAGGGATTTTCAAGAGTCTTCTGCAATACCACAGTTCAAAAGCATCAATTCTTCGGCACTCAGCTTTCTTTATAGTCCAACTCTCACATCCATACATGACCACTGGAAAAACCATAGCCTTGGCTAGACGGACCTTGGTTGACAAAGTAATGTCTCTGCTTTTTAATACGCTGTCTAGATTGGTCATAACTTTCCTTCCAAGGAGTAAATGTCTTTTAATTTCATGGCTGCAGTCACCATCTGCAGTGATTTTGAAGCCCAAAAAAACTAAAGTCAGCCACTGTTTCCCCATCTATTTCCCATGAAGTGATGGGACCAGACGCCATGATCTTAGTTTTCTAAATGTGGAATTTTAAGCCAACTTATTCACTCTCCTCTTTCACTTTCATCAAGAGGCTCTTTAGTTCTTCTTCACTTTCTGCCATAAGGGTGGTATCATCTGCATATCTGAGGTTATTGATATTTCTCCCAGCAATCTTGATTCCAACTTGTGCTTCCTCCAGCCCAGCATTTTTCATGATGTACTCTGCATATCAGTTCAGTTCAGTTCAGTTCAGTCACTCAGTCGTGTCCGACTCTTTGCGACCCTGTGAATCACAGCACGTCAGCCCTCCCCGTCCATCACCAACTCCCGGAGTTCACTTAAACTCATGTCCATCGAGTCGCTGATGCCATCCAGCCATCTCATCCTCTGTCGTCCCCTTCTCCTCCTGCCCCTAATCCCTCCCAGCATCAGAGTCTTTTCCAGTGAGTCAACTCTTCGCATGAGGTGGCCAAAGAATTGGAGTTCCAGCTTCAAAATCAGTCCTTCCAATGAACACCCAGGACTGATCTTTAGAGTGGACTGGTTGGATCTCCTTGCAGTCCAAGGGACTCTCAAGAGTCTTCTCCAACACTGCAGTTCAAAAGCATCAATTCTTCGGTGCTCAGCTTTCTTCACAGTCCAACTCTCACATCCATACATGACCACTGGAAAAACCATAGCCTTGACTAGACGAATCTTTGTTGACAAAGTAATGTTTCTGCCTTTTAATATGCTGTCTAGGTTGGTCATAACTTTCCTTCCAAGGAGTAAGTGTCTTTTAATTTCATGGCTGCAGTCACCATCTGCAGTGATTTTGGAGCCAAAAAAAATAAAGTCTGATACTGTTTCCACTGTTTCCCCATCTATTTCCCATGAAGTGATGGGACCAGATGCCCTGATCTTATTCGTTTTCTGAATGTTGAGCTTTAAGCCAACTTTTTTACTCTCCTCTTTCACTTTCAGGAAGCTTTTTAAGTTCCTCTTCACTTTCTGCCATAAAAGGGTGGTGTCATCTGCATATCTGAGGTTATTGATATTTCTCCCAGCAATCTTGATTTCAGCTTGTGCTTCTTCCAGCCCAGCATTTCTCATGATGTACTCTGCATAGAAGTTAAATAAGCAGGGTGACAATGTACAGCCTTGATGAACTCCTTTTCCTATTTGGAACCAGTCTGTTGTTCCATGTCCAGTTCTAACTGTTGCTTCCTGACCCGCATATAGGTTTCTCAAGAGACAGGTCAGGTGCTCTGGTATTCCCATCTCTTTCAGAATTTTCCACAGTTTATTGTGATCCACACAGTCAAAGGCTTTGGCATAGTCAATAAAGCAGAAATAGATGTTTTTCTGGAACTCTCTTGCTTTTTCGATGATCCAGCGGATGTTGGCAATTTGATCTCTGGTTCCTCTGCCTTTTCTAAAACCAGCTTGAACATCTGAAAGTTCACAGTTCACATTTTGCTGAAGACTAGCTTGGAGAATTCTGAGCATTACTTTACTGGTGTGTGAGATGAGTGCAATTGTGCGGTAGTTTGAGCATTATTTGGCATTGCCCTTCTTTGGGACTGGAATGAAAACTGACCTTTTCCAGTCCTGTGGCCACTAAGTATCATTAATTGAAGATTTTCTATATAGCAGGCACTATCCTAAGCATTTTAAATGTATTTTTCTTAACCCTTGCAAATTCTGGAGGTAGGCATTATTATTATCATTGCCATTTACAGTTTAAGAAAGCTGAGTCACAGAAAAAGTAGCTTGCTTCATGTCAGCCGGCTGGTACATGATAATGTAAGGATTCTAAGGGATTCAGAGAAGCAGTTGTGTACCGGGGCCCAACCTCTTCACTGTGCTCTGCTCTTTCCATCCCAGCAGTTGCTTCTAGTAGGGCCTTCCATATATTCTTACAGCTCAGTATCCTCTCCCTGAACAGCGCTACAGGCCACTCATCAGTTATATTCTGACAACAAATCAGGGAATAGCAGAGAACTGGGAGTCAGGAGACTGTGTATAAACTCTGGTTCGGTTGGTTATTTTCTGTATGGCTTCAGGGAATTTTGTCACAGCTGGGACCCTGGGATACTGTATCTGTAAAATGGGGATTGTGAAAATTCTGAAGAGGACACGTTAAAAGCAATCTGTAAACAAGAGGATTACATGCTTATTGTACTGTTATTTTTTGTCAAATGGTGGCTAGTTCTCTTTACCCTATAATAGCAGGTTTTCAAGTCACTTTTGCTGTGATGAGTCAGGCATTAAATGAAAAATAGTAGATTTTTGACACTGCAAAGGCTGTGTTCTGAGGCCTTTAGGAAGTCATGTTTTCTGTGCATACCCTCATTCTGAATTTTCAGATGTCACTGAAGTTGTATGTCTTAGTTGGTGGTGATTTTTCATTCAGGCATTCTTCACCGGAAGCGAATAGTGCAGCTTCCACAGAGGGGCCAGGACTCCCTCACACCAGCTCAGCACCTTTCATGATTCCTCATACCTGTACAAAGTTTTCCTACTCTTTTGATTAATTTAAGTTGTGTTGATTTCTGCTGTATAGCAAAGTGAATCAGTTATATATACTGTACATATATCCACTCTTTTTTAGATTCTTTTCCCTGTCATAGGTCATTACAGAGTACTGAGTAGAGTTCCCTGTGCTATACAGTAGGTCCTTATTAATTATGTTTTATATATAATAGTGTGTATATGGCAATCCCAGTCTCCCAACTTATCCCTCCCCCTCTTCCTCCTTGGTAATGACTCTATTTCTGTTTGTAAATAAGTTCATTTGTACCATTTTTTTAGATTTCACATATAAGTGATATGATATTTGTCTTTGACTTAACTTAAATTTAATGTGGCCATTCTGAGAATCACTCTCAAATAAAATCATAAATATTGAGTGTATGACTGTCAAGATCTACTCTTCATCCCCATCCTTTTTTTGTTGTTGTTAACATTTCATTCTTGGTTTTATGAATATGCATATTTTTTGCTATACTGTTTGAAAGTAAGTTGCAAACAATGTAAGTCTTGAGATCTAAATACTTCAGCATGTATCTCCTAATGATGAGGAAATTTTATATAATATATGCCATTATCTACCTAGGAAAATTAACGATTTTATTATCCTATCTAATATCCAATTCATATTCAGATTTCCCCTACTTGTCCTAAAATTCCTTTTAGTATATTGCTTTTAGGCTTTCTTTCTTTCTTTTTTTTTTTTAAGAAACCAAAGTATACTCATAGCATTTAATGGTTACATCCTGTGATATTTTTAAATCTGGGACAATTTTCCCACCTTGTTAGTTTTTATGATATTAATTTTAAGTGATTCTTGAACAAAATCCCATGTTCTGGGTTTATCTGGTTTTGTGTGTGTGTATCATTTATCTTGTTATTCTCTCCTATTTCTGAAAACTTAGAAGATTGTTACCAAGACCTGATTAGAAATAGGTTGTACATTTTTGTCCAGATCAACCTGATAGGTGCTACAGCGATCGCCACACTATCAGTGCCACTAAGTTGGCTCCCGTGATTAAGATGGCGATAGCCAGGTTTCCCCGTGTTAAAATACGTATTCTCCTTTAGTGATTAGAACTAATTTGTAGGGTGATTTTTTTGGCTTATGTTAATATTCTTTTATTTAATGGCATTAGCATCCGTTGATATGTCTTATTTGAATTATTCCATTGGAGGTTGCAAATGAGTAATTTTAACATTTTATCATTTTGTACACATATTAACTAATCATTTCTCTGGAAGGATGTGCTTTCCCTCATCTATGGACGGTGATGTATCTCCTCTTAATAGTTCATATCAGTACAACATGTTTTAACTATCAATTATCTAAAATATCAGCCTCAGTTGTAGATCACTCTACATATCTACTGATCTATGGAACTGAGTTGTAGATCAGTCATTACATGTTTTATATGTACTTATTAAAGCATTTTGATGTACATTAAAGTTGGAAGTGGAGAACAGATGAAATTTAAAGCAGTGTTTCAAAATGGTGAGCATATATTTCAAGAGGTTTGATGGAAAGGATTTCCACAAGTCACTGGCAATATCACCAAGTATTTATTGATCTAAAAGGAAGTTATTAATACCAGGCAATAAAAGAGCTTACCATCTCCCAAAATACTGATGATATGTATGGTCAATGTGGATAAATAGTGAGGCCTGACAGGGAGTAAATTAATCTAAGTATTTTGAGCCATCCCCCTGTTGCTGCAGCTTTAGCTGTCTCTCAGCTCCACATTCTAACCTGTAAGGTCTCTGACAGTTGGGGCTGTTTCTTGGATCATAATCTGCCCAATTTTTAAGCCCGTCTCAAATCCCACCCCGTCTGTGAGCAGGAGCTCCTTCCTCCTGTCCTCTGCAGATGGCAGTTTGTACGTCTGTCACATCTGCGGTCTTGACTCTGCTTCTTTCCTATTTGGCCTCCTAGTGGGCTTCCATAAGCAAAGCTCCTAGTCAGACTGTTAAAGATCCTTAAGAACATGACTTGGTGGTGATTGTACTTTAGTTGCTAGGTTGTGTCTGGCTCTTTTGCGACGCCTTGAACTGGAGCCCACCAGGCTCCTCTGTCCATGGGATTCTCCAGGCCAGAATACGGGAGTGGGTAGCCATTTCCTTCCCCAGGGCATCTTCCCAACCCAGGGATCAAACCTGGGTCTCTGTGAATTCTTTACCGACTGAGCCACCTGGGAAGCCCTAAGAACATGACTATCCATGACCAAAAGCTTAAAAGCTCTTTTTTCACTTGGGAATGCTGGGTTTTGCATTCCCTATGAGAATCTCTCTGAAAACTGCCAACAGATGTGAAAAGTGTTTTCAGGCAGAGCTGTCTCCTAAGTGTAGCTTTCTTTATACTCTATACTTTCTAATACTCATCAGTCTACAAAAACAAGTTTTTCTATGAAAGTTGAAGGTAGAATTGAGAATTACTCACCACCTATTCTTTGGAAATAATGTGAAGGCCTACTTCTTTGACTATGACAGAAAGAAAAAAGAAAAAGACAGGCATAAATTAAATCTTGATTTAAATATTACGATGAAAACAAAGCTTATTTTATTCTACATAGTTTGAACCTTTTTGTTCCTTTTGTTACCTATTTGAACACTGTTTTAAATGGAAATAAAACAATGGAATTTTGTGTTTCTTGACAATTTTTTAGAAAATTTTCATCCCACTCAACAAGACAAGATTTGAAATACCTTTTCTGTCTCCTTCATAAAAGCACTTTAGATTTACGCAGTTTTTTTTCTTTCATCTGAGAACCTCAGTGCATTGGCTGCTACATTTGTTACCTGATGGTGATGACACAACTATCACCTCTTTTGTTCTCTGTCTTTGCAGAAACCGGAGGTAAAAAGCTACGGAGCACTGTCCAGAGAAGTACAGAAACAGGCTTGGCTGTGGAAATGAGGAACTGGATGACTCGACAAGCGAGCCGAGAATCTACCGACGGCAGCATGAACAGCTACAGCTCAGAAGGAAAGTGAGTGATGCTGGCCGAGCAGTGGTCTCCTCCACGCCTCGCTGCAGTCTTCCTTCTCTCCCCCTCTCTCTGCTTTCACAGACGCTAACTCGCATGCTCCGGGGCACTGCTTTAACCTTCACTGGCTGATTTGCTGTGAAGAAAACTTCTGCTTACCTGCCACTGAGAAATGTGACATGCCTGGCTTTTTATATCAATGGACATAGGTTTGGGGATAAAGTGTTTCACTTTAAAGGCAAGATACTAAAATATAGCTGTCACAAATGGAAGTTTGCCCTACCTTGAAATGACACATAAAAACACAGCAACACTTTAAGTTCCAGTGCCCATGCCACATGTACAATGCTCATTTTGAAAATCTTTGCTCTAACAGTTATCACTAAAAAATATAGAAAACTGATACATGCTTAGTTGCATCCAGTAACAGTTTGGATAAATGTAACAACAAAAAAGAAACGCCACAAACTTTGCTGAGCCTTTCCTTTATGTAATTATCATGTAGCTTTCCCTTGACTCCACTGTGTCTGAGGTATTTTTAAGGCATTCCTAATGATTGTACAGCCCTGTCACCCACGAATTAACAGTAATTAGCAACTGCAGAGCTGTAGATGGATATGTAAAGGACGTTAATAGAGGAAAGGAGGGTTTAGTGACCTCATCTGTCATCACTATGGAAGCAGCAGATGCTTAGGGAACGTAGTGTGTAGTCAAGTTCACAAATGTGTGGCCATGGGAGCGGCTGGCAGAGTGTTGATGATTTTGCCTTAGGAATCATTTGCGTAGCATAGTTATGTAAATACAAGAGACGTATATGGTTTTCATACATCTATAAATAAGGTTATGTGTGATAATTTATGGAAGCATTAAAAATGTTCAGATTATATATTTGGGAATTAAGCTTGGGGGAAGAAACAGATTTGACATTAATAAAGGAAGTTTTAAAAGAGATGGAGAATCAAGTAAAAAAGAAATGTGCATGAGCACTCATCACTGCAAAGTGCTGTGTTAGATACTGTTAGAGATTTTAAACATTTGAACTATGACCCCTGCACTCCAGGTGCTTATTGTCTTATTGGAGAAATGGGATTAATACACATAAATTCACTCAACAGGTATTTCCATACCTTCTAATGTTCTAGGCGCTTCACCATGAGTTGGGGATATAAATCACACAAGGGAGCAAAACTCAGTTGCTGGTTTGACATAGGCTTTAGAAGCATATAGGCTTAAATGCTAATCTGTTTTCGGTGCTATACAAATTTGGGCAAGTTATGTACTTTTTTAAGATTCACTTATTTATTTGATTTTTTATCATTCGTTTATTTTATTCATTAATTGAGTTTAATAAATACATACAGTATTGCAGGCATGGTTCCAGTGCTGGAGATATAGTAGTAAACACAGAAGAAAAAAAACCCTGCCCTCATCAAACTCACAGTCTAACAGATAAGATGGACAATAAACTAGAAAATGTATTTAAGTGCATATATAAGAAAATCTAGTAAAATATATAATAGACTGGGTGGTGTGAGTGCTAAGGAGATAAAGGTAGGAAGAGAGATGGTAGGTTAAGGATAGGGTTTTATGAAGGACAGACAGGGAAAGGGGCACATCTGAGTAAAAATCTGAAGGAAGTTAGTGAGCTTGTGGGGATATGAAGAACATATCAGGCTGAAGCAGTGCTGAGGTAGGAGCTTGCCTGGCAACCACAATGGGGGGGCATCCTGGGGAGTGAGGCAGAAGTGGTAAGAAATTAGAGATATGGTGGGCAGGGGTGGATGGCTGGTGTTGTCTTTACATATCATTGCAAGGACTTTGCTTTACTCAGATTGGGGTGAGAAACCAATGCAGGACAGTGAGCAGACACCTGACATTATCTGACTTCAGCTCTAACAGATCAATCTGGTTGCTGTGGGAGTGGAGAGTAGAAGTGGCAACAGGGGGATCGTTCAGAAGGCTGTCTCGGCAACACAGAAGGAGAAAATGATGGCTGGGACCTGAATGGTAGCATTAGCGAGGTCAATTCTGGAGGTATTGACAGGAGAACCAATAAGATTCAATAATGCATTTGATGCGAATGTGAGAGAAAGACTGTGTATTGGTTTGTTGTGCTGAGCTCAGTCGTGTCTGACTCTTTGCAACCCCATGGACTGTAGCGCGCTAGGCTCCTCTGTCCACGGGATTCTCCAGGCAAGAATACTGGAGTGAGTTGCCATGCCCTCCTCCAGGGGATCTTCCAACCCAAGGATCGAACCTGTGTCTCTTGAGACGCCTCCATTGCAGGCAGATTCTTTACCCACTGAGCTATCTGGGAAGTTTGTTAGGGCTACTGTTAAAAAAAACGAAAAGAAACAAAACACAGAAATAATACCACTTAAACAACAGAAATTTATTTTCTCATAGTTTTGGAGGATGAAAGTCTTAAGATCAAGATGTCAACAAGTTTAGCTTCTCCTGAGACCTCTCGTCTTCTTGGCCCCTAAATGGCCACCTTTTCACAAGGTCCTCACATAGTATTTCCCCTCTGCATATGTAGCCCTGGCGTTTCTTCTAAGGATACCATCATATTAGCTTAGGGCCCCACCATTATGACCTCATTTAACCTTCTGCTAAGTCACTTCAGTCATGTCTGACTCTGTGCGACCCCTGAGACGGCAGCCACCAGGCTCCCGCGTCCCTGGGATTCTCCAGGCAAGAATACTGGAGTGGGTTGCCATTTCCTTCTCCAATGCATGAAAGTGAAAAGTGAAAGTGAAGTCGCTCAGTCGTGTCCAACTCTGAGTGACCCCATAGACTGCAGCCTACCAGGCTCCTCCGTCCATGGGTTTTTCCAGGCAAGAGTACTGGAGTGGGGTGCCATTGCCTTCTCCTCATTTAACCATCAGATCAGATCAGTCGCTCAGTCGTGTCCGACTCTTTGTGACCCCATGAATCGCAGCACACCAGGCCTCCCTGTCCATCACCAACTCCCGGAGTTCACTCAGACTCACATCCATCGAGTCAGTGATGCCATCCAGCCATCTCATCCTCTGTCGTCCTCTTCTCCTCTTGCCCCTAATCCCTCCCAGCATCAGAGTCTTTTCCAATGAATCAACTCTTTGCATGAGGTGGCCAAAGTACTGGAGTTTCAGCTTTAGCATCATTCCTTCCAAAGAAATCCCAGGGCTGATCTCCTTCAGAATGGACTGGTTGGATCTCCTTGCAGTCCAAGGGACTCTCAAGAGTCTTCTCCAACACCACAGTTCAAAGGCATCAATTCTTTGGCGCTCAGCCTTCTTCACAGTCCAACTCTCACATCCATACATGACCACAGGAAAAACCATAGCTTTGACTAGACAGACCTTTGTTGGCAAAGTAATGTCTCTGCTTTTCAATATGCTATCTAGGTTGGTCATAACTTTCCTTCCAAGGAGTAAGCGTCTTTTAATTTCATGGCTGCAGTCACCATCTGTAGTGATTTTGGAGGCCAGAAAACCTTAACCATCCCTTTAAAGTTTCTACCTCCTAATACAGTCATAACTGGGAATTACAGCTTTAGCAGTCTGTCCAAAGGAAAGACAATTGCAAGGCTGAGCAATTGAAAGAATGAAGTTGCCATTTAAGATAAGAATCCTCTTGAGAAGAACAGAGTTTGGTTTTCTGTTTGTTTGGGGGTTGAGAGTCAGTGTGGGACAAGTTGAGTTTTGATTGCCTGTTAGACATTCAAGCAGGTAAGTAGAGCAGTTAGAATACAGGTCTGGGACCCAAGGGAGAAGCCCAAGCTGGAGATGTCAGTCAAGGTAATGTCACTACAGACAATGTTTAAAACCTTGAGATGGGATGAGATTGCCAAGGGAATTGGGCCATACAGGGAAGAGGTCAAAGGATTGAGTGGCTATATTTAGTGGTAGAACTAGCAAAAGAAACAGTGAAATAGCTACATAAGAAAACCAGAAGACTACAGAGTTCAGGAAGTAAAGTGTTTCAAGTGAGAGGGAGTGATCATTTGGATCAAATGAGACCAATATGTTCAATTAGACCAGTACAGAGTATTAACAATCAAATTTACCACTCTGGTTATTAGGTAACCTTGATCAGAGAAGTTTTGGTGGAGTAGAGAAAAACAAAGCTTGGAAGAGAGCAAGGGAAAACTGAGTACAGTTTCACTAGAGAATAAGAGGAAAGAAATTGAAGATAGGGACTTCCCTGGCAGCCCGGTGGTTGACATCGAGTTTCCAAAGCAGGGGGCACGGGTTTGATCTCTGGTCGGGAACTAAGATCCCACATGCCTGTGCAGTGCAGCAGGAAAAAAAAGAAAGAAATTAAAGAAAGTGAAAAGATTGTACATAGAGACATCTCTTTGAAGAAATTCCAGGGAGAGAAATGAGATTGTAGCTGAAGAGGAAAGGGTGTTGGGAAAGGGATTTTTTATTTCTTTGAGGAGGAAGAAATAGTGTGTTTGGGTATTGATGGCAGTAATCTGAAGGCTTTCTTCATTGATGAAAATGGATTACATAACAGACTGTCTCGTAATGCAGCTGAGAGATTCAGTATGCTCATGCCAGTCACAGAATAAGTGCTCAGCGTGTAGGAGTGCTGTATGTAGAACTCACAGCTCGTGCCCTCCAGACAAGGAAGAGAAAGGCACACAGACAGAAGTGTGCGCGCTGTGCAGGACGAGGGCTGCTGGAGGAGAAGGAAGGAGGGCCGTGGGGGTGCAGGGGGCGCTTGGGATCCAGTTAATATGTGACAAAATGGCGATTACCAACTTCTCCTGCCACAGGCAAGGGGTTAGATGGAAACAGGAGTGGAGGGTAACACAAAATAATCCTGTGTTGTTTGCTTTTAGTCTGATCTTCCCTGGTGTCCGCTTGGCCTCGGATAGCCAATTCAGTGATTTTCTGGATGGCCTTGGCCCTGCCCAGCTAGTGGGGCGCCAAACTCTGGCCACACCCGCCATGGGTAAGAATTTCTGTCATGTGATTCGCTGTTTCCCTTTTAGCTTATTGAAAAATCACATTCCCCAATTTCATAAGATCTTTAGGAGTATTATCTGGAATGAGTATATTTAACAACATAAACTTAAACTTTTTCCATTTTAATTTATATGCTTTTTAAAGTAAGAGATCACTGATACATTTTTAAATATATTTGAATGTAGGAAAATACATGGGAAATGAGCCAACAAGGTTAAACCAAGATCTGACACAAGCATTTTTCCATTTGCTTTTGTGTGTTAAGGCCTGTTTGTTTCTTCCTCACTCCCTATTAGGTGACATTCAGGTAGGAATGATGGACAAAAAGGGACAGCTGGAGGTGGAAATAATTCGGGCCCGTGGCCTTGTTGTAAAACCAGGTTCCAAGACACTGCCAGGTAAGAACAAAAGAGATTTCTTCTGTTACTGTTCATCATCTACACTTTGCAATTCAGAGACTTTGTTTTTGAAGAGATGCTGAAAACTTTGTTTTTAGATAACCAAGGGTACTGATAAATGAGTCAGTTATCTATAGTAGTTTGCATTTCTCCTGAGTGAGCACCCAGTCAGGGTGATCTGGTGGGGAGAAGTCATTAGCTAATAAGTACATATGTGGTAGAAACCCTACAAAATAAAAACTATCACACTTATGTACATGTCGCACAAAATGAATTACCTAAGAAGTTCTTGTTAGCTGGTATTTTGTGTTATTCTGTTTATCTGAGCTTCAGAATTCTCCTTAGAAATCCTTAGCATTCTGGAATTAGAATAAATATAGATAGATATAGGTCCCCAAAATAGCATAAACCCATAGACGAAGGACATTCTAGCTAGAAGACTCTTACTTCCTGGAGTGTATAGAGAGGCACCATTATAAGTTTTTATTGCAATCTCACATTTTGTACCAAAATATTATAATCCAAGGTGCTTAGAGCCATAGGGAATGCCAAAGATTCCAGATGCCTGGTGCAGAGATGTAGACAACTTCAGACCTGATGTACAGAACAGTTCTGAAACTTGGTTTCTCACCTCAGCACCTCCACTGAACGAATTGTAATTCTGAATCTCTAACCTAAAAAGTTCACGTTTTTACCCGGTGCTGCCTATTGTACAACTTTGCAGTGCTGAGTAAGACAGTTGTGTTCATAAAGGTCTCAGAGTTAGTCACCTGATTGCTAGAAAGAATACCGCGGTTCGTACATGCATGAAAATGCTTTTATAAAGAGTCTGTCAGAAAAATATCAATGCATGGTATTTATAATTAGTTGCCTCTTTCCAGCTAATTTGAACATACTACATCAAATCCCACCCTTGTCTTGTACCCACACCATCAATAAATAAGCCCTTTGGAGTGATAAATGCTCCATGGGGACGGGTAAAACAGTTTGATTTTGAGAACGTTTAACTAGATTTATGAATTGACACATGAAAAACTGCGTGAGACCTCTTTCTTGGATATTGTTTGGGACCAGAAGGATTTCTCTTTTAAAAGCAGTATATAAAACCAGTTGATGGCAAAACAGTAATCAACTCAGAGGCTGTGTTAACTGCCTAAAACTACCTGAATGACTGATATCTAATCTATTGTTATCTAATTTATCTATTGTTTATCTAATAATTTTGACATAATGTGGAAAGGCCAGTGATTTTTGACTGCTGGCTCTTTTAACCTGTGACTAAGCTGTGGCAGGTGTCATCCACAAGTTGGGTGTTCTGTAACCAGAGCTCATCACTTAACTCTCCTGTGTGTTTTCTTTCCCAAGCACCATACGTAAAGGTGTATCTATTAGATAATGGAGTCTGCATAGCCAAAAAGAAAACAAAAGTGGCAAGAAAAACGCTGGAACCCCTTTACCAGCAACTATTATCTTTTGAAGAAAGTCCCCAAGGAAAGGTTTTACAGGTATTTATTGAATTATATATTCCTTACCTAAGAAGGTGTCTTCATGGAGTCAAACATTCTCTTCCAGTCCTCTCCCCAGCTGAAATTCTTGGGGAACTTCCAAGCAGTGGCCAGTGCTATAAAGCTGTACACACTAGGGAACTATGCTGAATGTAATAAACCATAATGGAAAAAAAATATGAAAAAAAGCCAACACAGTTTCCTTTAAAGTGAACTATAGACTTGTAAACCCCCATCACACATTGGCTCTTATCTTCCTTAACGGCTTAGGATCCTAACACTCCTGTAGAGTTTTCCGACTATACCTTTGAATTCCAGTAAAGATAACTATCCCAGTAATTAAATACAACTACATAACTTGATGTTTGATGTCAACACATTGTATGAAAGTTGCTCAGTCGTATCCGACTCTTTGCGACCCCATGGACTGACTGTACAGTGTATGGAATTGTCCAGGCCAGAATACTGGAGTGGGTAGCCATTCCCTTCTCCAGGGTATCTTCCCAACTCAGGGATCAAATCCAGGTTCCCTGCATTACAGGCATATTCTTTACCAGCTGAGCCACCAGGAAGCCCAAGAATACTGGAGTGGGTAGCCTATCCCTTCTCCAGAGGATCTTCCCGACCCAGGAATTGAACCGGGGTCTTCTGCATTGCAGGTGGATTTTTTGCCAACTGAGCTTTCATTAATTGATTGTATTTTGGTTTACAAGCTCTTACATACATGATTGTACTGACATTGCTCTTTTAATTTTGCCAACAGATCATTGTCTGGGGAGACTATGGCCGCATGGATCACAAATCCTTTATGGGAGTGGCCCAGATACTTTTAGATGAACTGGAGCTATCCAACATGGTGATCGGCTGGTTCAAACTCTTCCCCCCTTCCTCCCTAGTAGATCCAACCTTGGCCCCTCTGACAAGAAGAGCTTCCCAATCATCTCTGGAAAGTTCAACTGGACCTTCTTACTCTCGTTCATAGCAGCTGTAAAACTGTTGTCATAGCAACCAGCGTTACAAAAAAAAAAAAAAATCACAGGTCGCAAACCCTGGTAACACTGCATGCTTAATGTTGTGTCTTCTGAGCCTGTTCCTAGGGATACAAAGCGATCCTGTGTTCTCAGAGGAAGTTGCACACATTGTGCCCTAAAGGAGGCCCTCAGGTGAAGGAGCGGAGCTATGAAGAACTATCAGGTTTGGGGTTCAGTAACACTCGAGTTTTGGTCCAATCTGAAGCCATGGATTAATATCAAAGAATCAGTCAGTTTCATGCAACAAAAGCCCTTTTCAATGGCACCTTTATATTTTTATTGTTCCTTTTTCTTCATTTCTCTGACCCCCAAAATCCTGTGATGCCACAGAAATGGAGCTATCCAGCCATTAAGCCATGTTATAAGTGAAGGACTGACGTCCTGGGAAGCATCAGGTGAAAAGCAAGAGACCAAAGACGAGGTCTAGGGCAGAACGTCAGCCCTCCCCCGGACTGGACAGGAGCAGCCGGTCCAAAGTGACGACGTGAGCAGTGGCAGACCTCGGAGCTCCAGCAGGCATGTCATTCACTAATGCCAAGTTGTGTTGGACTCTGAAAAACAAAATTCTGTGGCTACACTGTACTGAATGAAATTAAACTTTTTTTTGCATGGACAGATTAGCTGAATATTTAAATTATTTTCTTGGGGCTGCAACTTGCAAAAAAAAAAATCAGCCATTTTTGACAATTTATATTATTTTTAAAAATAAATTTCACTAGTGCATGGTTTTAAAAAAGGGAGAGAATGCAGCAGGGTGATACAAAGACACACCATGTTTATTCTTTAATCACAGTCTGTGTTTTGGCAGACATTGCAGAAGAAAATACTTTCTAGAAAATACTTAAAATTCTCTTTATGTGACAAATAAGTATAATATATTCAATTTATTTCCATGGTAAATATACAAATCTTACAAAGTTCAACATGTGCAAATTGTTCACATCTTTCTTCCTTTCTCTCACTTTTCCTTTTCTCCCTCTTTTAATCTTTTTATTTTCTTTCTCCCTACCAGAGTGAACATTATGCTAAAAAACAAAATGACAAGTTTTTTGACCTGATACTCTCTTAATACCCCATGTTCAATTCAGAGCTGTAGATACATCTGAATTTCTCAAGGAGGGAAAAAACTATTTAAGAGCTTTCTTTATTTCAAGCATGTTGAAAAGGATTTTGCAACATGACTTGGGAGTACATTAAAGTAAGTCAGCATGTGTTTGATAAAGAAGATATTTGAACTTTTGCAATTTATTGTACAGTGCATGGTAATTTTATTTTCACCTTCCAAGTTCAGTTTACAGGAAAATCCTAAAATCATGTGGCCATTGTAATGTCTAATAAATTTGTTTTTAGCACCAGCATTATTCATACAGGGGTTAAAGTATTATTTCTAGAAGGTTTTAGATTTTGTTTTTAATTAATTAAAAGCAATTTCTTTAGCCAATTTCCATTTACTATGTGAATAGAAGCACTGCTAAAAATTTGGAGCCCTGAAAGACAGGGCAGTTTATTAATTCATTTTTCTGTAGTAAAACTCAATTTTTCACAAATTATATTTCTAAAGAAACACAGCAAACATAAATTTGCAACAGATAATTTTAAAGCTCCAATTTTTAGGTAATTCGAAGAAAGTCAATCTGCCTGTTAACAGTTCTTTGATGCCATCACCAAAAGTCTACACACAAATGCTCTAAAATCAAACCCCTGCTTTTGGTTTTACAGACAGTTATTACCATTGGGTGGTGCTGCAAGGTCAAATTTCTCTTAAGTTCCCCTATTTAGAGGAAAAGTCACCGAGTAATGTAATAAGCCACCCATAGTTTCTGTTTCTTTCTGTACACTTTGATAACATGTTCTTATAGATTGATTTTAACTTCTAGCAACAACTTTTGAAATCTACATACATACCATTTGTTTAAGTTAATGCCATGCACAAAAATTGCTCTTTTGTGTTCCTTTTAAATTCAATGCTGACCATTAAAAACTATCATGCTTGATATGGTGCAAAAGTTAAAAATGAGTATCACTAAAAATGCCTTCTCTTTATGTGGTGCAATATGAAATACACCGAGACTGTGTCTTGACATTCTGAGACCTACGATGGACCCAGGTAAAGTTGCGAAATAAATGAATAAAACTATTGAAATAATTTAGACACTTGTGTACCAGCAACAATTGATTTAATAGACCTATGGCGTCTATACTATCCCTTAGAATAAACGTTTAACATTTTCCTGATACGAAGATGCAGTCACATAATCTTTTGTGCATATTCCTATATAAATTATTTCTAATTTTAATAAGAAGGACATGACTGTATGGAATATTTGTACATACCTGTCATTATGCAGTATTTATTTTAAAGTTGGTGTTTGTTTTTTTTTTAATTTTCACATGTCTGCACCTCAACTTGTGACCTAGTCATGTAAATAGCACTATGCCAGTGACCATTGCTGCCCTGTACATAATATGTTTTAAAAGTAAAGGGAATTCCAGTTGGAAAAAACTAAAAAGGGCAGATTAGTCCTGTGATGAACACCAACTAATGTAAAACTCAAATTCATTCTGGTGATGGTATTTAACACTTTAAATAAAACATTTTCTTTACAGACGTTGTATGCATGGCCTTCTGACTTCTCTTCTCCCCACGCATCCCCAAACCTGCTGCAGCTCTTTTCCTGAACCCACACATCACTTAGAGACACTGAAATCATCTTCTGCCTCTCCGTAACAGAAGCAGACCGCTGGTCTTAGCATGTAGCCCTCAGCAGAGCACTTCTTTTAAAAGCCAAAGGATTTCAGCTCACGTCATTAAACTTGTTGCTTTTCAAAAGGTCATTCCACATTGAGGTGCTTTCTGATGAAGTGACTTGGCAACTCCCAAATTTAAATGAATGAGGTTTCTGAGTCAGTGTGGCCTCCACTGACAGCAGGGTCAGAATCATGTACAAGCTCTGCCATTCCCTGGGAGGAGATGACAAGGTGACAGTTGGCTCTATGCTGTGTTTCCACAGATGTGTCAGTCCAGCTTCGTGGGAGACCAGGGTGGGGTGCATCTTCAGTTGGGGAATTGTATGTGGTAACCTGACATATGGTGGTTTAGTCCCTAAGTCGTGTCCAACTTTTGTGACCCCATGGACTGTTACCCACCAGCCTCCTCTGTCCATGGGATTTCCCAGGCAAGAATACTGGAGTGGGTTGCCATTTCCTTCTCCAGGGGATCTTCCAGACCCCGAAATCAATCCAGGTCTCCTGCATTGCAGGTGGATTCTTTACCAACTGAGCTATGACTGACATAACAACCAGTCCAGAGACTGGCTTCTGTCACATATGAATGGAAGAGGGTCTCTCCATACCTTCTAGGCCGATTCATCAAACTGCAAAATGAGTTTGATTAATTAGAATGGGCTTTCGTGGGGGCTCAGATGGTAAAGAATCTGCCTGCAATGCAGGAGACCTGGATTCAGTCTCTGAGTTGGGAAGATCCCTTGGAGAAGGAAATGGTAATCCACTCCAGTATTCTTTCCTGGAGAATCCCATGGATGTAGGAGCCTGGCGGGCTACAGTCCATGGAGTCTCAAAGAGTCAGCTATGACTGAGAGGCTCACGCTTTCACTTGATAAATAAGAAATCCAACTGCAATCCAAACTTAGTCCTCTCTCCATCCTCTGAACCAGCCATTTCTTCCATTTCCAAGGAACCCCAGTCCCCCATACCTAGCCCAAAGTATCTTTTCATTAATATATACTCTCTGCTCTAGTGAGCTATTTCTTTGCTATTCATACACTCCTATTCTAAAACTCTCCTTGCCTTTTTTATATGCCTTCTCCTGAAAAGCCCTTCTACTTTCTCAAAAGTGATCCATGTTAGTCCCTCCCTGCAATTCCCAGCTGAAGACTGAGTTTATAGCAGTTCCAAACTAAACCCTAAACACATGGATGCTCTTGGCACCAACACCTTCATTTTCCCAGCGACTCTAGACACCAAGGGTTCAAAAGCAGTGATAAAGTACTTCATGATCACCAGCGCAAGAGAACTGGCCAAGAAATCACCAAGCCGTCCGCCTGTGCCTTAACCTTTGACATAAAAACACATTCTCTGAATGTTTGTCTCCACTCACACAGTCTCTAACATCCATGCACGAATGAATAGAAGTTCACACATCCACCTTTGGTTTGTGAAATGTGTATTGAGAAGCAGTGTGTAAGAGGGAACAAAAACAATTTGTGACACTCAAATTCTTTGTATGATGTGACTTAAGTCACTGAGTCTCTCTGGCAATCGGTTCTTTATCTGGGAAAGGGGAGGGCGTGACAACTGACTCCCATATTTATGGGCTTCCCTGATGCCTCAGATGGTAAAGAATCCGCCTGCCACGTGGGAGACCTGGATTCAGTCCCTGGTCGGACACGACTGAGTGACTTTCACAAGGAGTTTGAGTTAGGCATTATTCCATCATTAAATCTACACTTTGACTATTTTATAAGCTCCTTCAAGAATGAGACCGTACCTATTTTCTCCCCTGTTTTATATACTCAATGCCAAAAACAATGCTGTACACAAAGGTGCTTCATAAATATCTGCCAAGTTAATGACTATTTAGTCCAGCTATTTTGAGACACAATTTTAGGCATTATAGTAAACAGAAAAAGCATGGCCCTGTCCTCATGAAACTTTCATTCTAATAAAGAAGACACACATTGGGTGAAAAATTACAAATAAGATACCTTTCCCAGGGCAAAAAAGCTATGGGAATATACAGCAGTGTTTTAACCAGTTGAGAGAGTCAAGGAAGGCTGCTGCTGCTGCTAAGTCGCCTCAGTCGTGTCCGACTCCGTGCGACCCCACAGACGGCAGCCCACCAGGCTCCCCCGTCCCTGGGATTCTCCAGGCAAGAACACTGGAGTGGGTTGCCATTTCCTTCTCCAATGCATGAAAGTGAAAAGTGAAAGTGAAGTCGCTCAGTCGTGTCCGACTCCTAGCAACCCCATGGACTGCAGCCCACCAGGCTCCTCCATCCATGGGATTTTCCAGGCAAGAGTACTGGAGTGGGGTGCCATTGCCTTCTCCACAAGGAAGGCTCCTGTCTATAAAAACGGACAGGAGTTAAACACAAGGTAATGGTGGCCCTGGGGAGTGGGAGTTAGATGAATATTCCAGACAGAGAACAGCGGCTAAGGAACTTGAGAGAAGGAACTGCAGCTCTACCATTTTCTTTACACAGTGTGGCTAAAGCAAAGGTGAGTTCATAAGACATGCATACGAGTGAACAGAAGAATAAATGAGTGAATGCAGATTCCTGCAGCCTAAGCTATTTCTGAACCACTGAGAGTTTTGTTGAGAAGAATAACCTAAATTTGATGTGAGAACTATTTGTAAATGACATCATCTATAAGGGCTAATCCTCTATTTGCATGCATGCATGCTTAGTCTTTTCCTTCTCCAAAAGGAAATGGCAACCCACTCCAGTATTCTTGCCTGGAGAATCCCAGAGATGGGGAAGCCTGGTGGGCTGCCGTCTAGGGGTTGCAAAGAGTCGGACACGACGGAAGCGACTTAGCAGCAGCAGCAGCATGCTTAGTCATGTCCGACTCTTTGCAATCCCATGGACTGTAGCCTGCCAGATTCCTCTGTCCATGGAATTTTCCAGGCAAGAATACTGGAGTGGGTTGCCATTTCCTACCCAGGAATCCTCTATTTAATTGTGTTTAAAATAATTCTCAGAATGCACGGTCCTAATTCCATTCAGTTGTTAAACTTTGAATATAGGAACCATAGCCTATAGTTCTGTACCCAGCATAGGACCTAGCTCAGCACTAAGCGATTACAGGTCTCAGATACTCAGACGTAACAGTGAATATCCCTTTCCGATACTCTTGGAAAGACTGCTGTTATCAATATGAATAATTCCTGAGTCCTTAAATTTCTGTTAATAGTTTGCATATGGTTGAATCAGAAAGACTAAACCTGTCATGTTCTTAACGCCTGAGCACCAGCTCCCTGTAATTGTGCTTTTGAGTAGGGTGTCATTTTGTTCAGTATGCCTCCTTTTCTGATCCATCCACAGAGTTCCCAAGAGATCTGCCATTTCCTAACTAATCCCATTCTCCTGGTTTCAACTGATGGTGGTATAGAGGGTGCAGACTCCTAAAAGGGGTCAGTATATACCCTTGCCTGTGAAGATTTGTTACTTTTGTCTTGTTTTGCCTTGACACCAAAGAGGCAGCTCATCTCCCGTGACAGAGATTTCATGGAAAAAAAGACCAAGAGCTATCAGTGGCTATGTTTTCTGTTATATGATGGAAATTGCATTGATAGAAAAAGTCAGCAAAGCTAAGTGGAGGTATGAATTGAAGAGAGTCCTGCAGGTTCCATGTTCCTGGTTCCATTATGGTTGAAGACTGGCTGCATCTTTGCTCTTCCAAGAAAGCCCATCCATTCTAGCTGTTGATTAGTTGGGTGTCTGCTATTCGAAGTCATTAGTCCTAATTAATACATTTGGCCAAGGACAAGGCTGATGGAATCATAGAATCTTGAAGGAGTCTTTGAGAACAATCTAAGAGGTGGCCATCCAACCTCTGCTTGGCAAGTGCCTGGAGACAGAAACTCGGCAAAGCAACCCATTCCATAGTCTCTGACAGTTAGACTCTCCCTCCTAAATACCTAGCCTAAATCTCCCATTTGGAATTTTATACTTCCTGGGCTCACTGTTAGCAAGTTCGAGCTCCTACTGTTCATCACACGACAGGCCAATAAATAGACAAGTTGTTGGGGCAAGGATTAGCAACTTTATTCAAAAACCAGTAGACTGAGAAGGTGGTGAACTTGTTTTCTGAAGAACTATCTTCCTGAGTTAGAACTCAGGTTTCTTTTATAGTAAAAGGGGAGAGAGTAAAGTCAAACACTTCCTAGTTCCCATCAACCTTCAAAGGGGATGTGTCGATTTCTTCCTGCATGCAGTTGTCCACAGGTGGGAGGATGTTTCCTGAGAGTTAAACAAAGGTTCTTTAGCTTAACGTTCATTACCTGAGAGGCAAGGTTCCTAGAGTTGGGCCATTAGTGAAGTGAAGTCGCTCAGTCGTGTCCGACTCTGCGACCCCATGGACTGTAGCCTATCAGGCTCCTCTGTCCATGGGATTTTCCAGGCAAGAGTGCTGGAGTGGATTGCCATTTCCTTCTCCAGGGGATCTTCCCAACCCAGGAATCGATCCCGGGTCTGCCACTTTGCAGGCAGATGCTTTACTGTCTGAGCCACCAGGGAAGCCTTATATAATTCCTATACCTTAATCCAAATCAGGGGAGAATTGCCTTAAAAAGGCCTTCAACTAATTAAAAGATACTGATTTTTAAAACTGATGACTTAAAACTGCCACACAAAAATAGTCCACAAAACATTCTCCTTTTTCTGACAGTTTTACAATCCATTGTTGTCATTAACCAGTCCTTTACTATGAAACTTAAATGACCAATTGAGACCAACAGTTCTGAGACTGTTCTTCCAGCACTGATTAAGCCTGGGGTGGCAGGTATAGTATTTATTTAGCCTTCTGAACTTTCCGGGCAGACTTGGTGCCCTTGCCAGCTCTACCTATACTCCTGTCCACTGCTTAAATGACACCCACAGCCACCATCTTCCTCGTGTCACCACCACCAAAGTCGTCCAAGAAGAAGAGGGTAGTCAGAGAAGTTCTCAGCACACATGGGCTTGCTGGGAACCATATCAACGATGGCAGCATCACCAGATTTCAAGAATTTGGTGCCGTCTTCCAGCTTTTTCCCAGGATGATGATCAATCTTCTACTTCAGCCGAGCAAACTTGCAGCTGATTCCCCACTTTACCTGGGGCTCTGGGTGTGGGGAAATAGCCCAAGTCCAAGGGAGGCCCTGGACCTCTTCATTCATTCATCAAGTGTTCCTCTCTTTCTAGGAGGTGAGAGGCTCTGTCTTTTACTGTCTTTCTTATGTTTCAGCCTAGGGCAATTTGTTTGCTAATGTTCTTCCTCCTTAGAGTAAGCACATTGCTCCTTCCCCAATCATGGCTTACCTCTCTTCAGGTTACTCTCCTTCAGGAAATTCCAATGTCACTGCCAAAAATAAGTGTTTTGTTTGCATCATCTTTCTTCCGTTGTTGTTCGCTATTGAACACTAAAGGCAACATCTCCCAATTAAGAATTGTTCATTCCAAATGTATCATCTAATGTTTGCAGCATTCTCCTGATATTTGGGACATTTCCCCGAGTGAAAAAAAAAAGTCAAATTTATCATTATAATATTTTCAGGGGCTTCAGGATCCACATTAGTATGATGTCTGTAGGCCTGATACATCCTTTACAAAAATTCAGAGAAGTCTTCATTTGTTTGGCTAAATTTCTTGACTTCTGTTTAATCTCTTTTGCTTTCCTTCCCCTGCCTTGCAAAGATGTACTAATAAGTAGTACTCCAGGAGGGCACTACTGATGGTGCAGATGCTGAAGAATCTGCCTGCAATGCAGGACACCCAGGTTTGATCCCTGGGTCAGGAAAATCCCCTGGAGAAGGGAGTGGCAACCTACTCCAGTACTCTTGCCTGGAGAACCCCAACGACAGAGGATCCAGGCAGACTACAGTCCATGGGGTCGCAAAGAATCTGACACGACTGAACGACTAACACTTTCACTTTTTAAGGGCATTCTTTCCTCACTGAGGTCCCAATTTCTTCCAGATGTGAGTACTGCCCAATGGGCTTCAGGTGTAAAAAGATCCTCTCTCTAAAGGAAGGTTGTGATCTTTCCAGTTAAAGAAGTCTGAAAAAGCTAGCTGTCTGGTCATTTGCATTTAGCCCCCTTTGAGACAACAGCAGTGAAAGTTGCCCTGCTCTGGAAGTGGCTCCTGACTCAAATTGAGTGCCGTGTCCTGTCCTAGATGGTATCGCCATACCAGAATAAGTCCCTGCACCCCAGAAACTAACCCAGGATTTTCTAATTGGTCCCCAGAAGGAGGGGAAGTCCTGAGTTCCAGTGTCAGCATTTGGGCCTAGAAAAGAATGAAAAATGGGAGAAGGGATGTATAGATTGGCCTAACAGCCAGAGCAGCTGGGCAGGGTAACTCAGCCGGAGTTGAGGTCTGAAGAAGCATATCTTCACTTCAATCCCTCCCTTTTCTTATTTTCCCTGAAGTACTTATTTTCCCACAAGTGCTTGCACACGAAGGATTTTATCATTCTTCCCTACTTCTTCACAAAATAGCTACAGAGTCATCAAAAGCCACTATAAAGCCATAAAGAGTAACTGATCATCTCTAACCATTAGCAGAATGCTTTTTTCATCCCAACCAAGATTACAGTACAATTGAAAAGAAATTTGGTTACTGTTGTGATGTACAAAATCCAACAGAATTACTAATCAAAAAATGGGCCAAAGAACTAAATAGACATTTCTCCAAAGAAGAAATACAGATGGCTAACAAACACATGAAAAGATGCTCAACATCACTCATTATCAGAGAAATGCAAATCAAAACCACAATGAGGTACCATTTCACGTCAGTCAGAATGGCTGCTATCCAAAACTCTACAAGCAATAAATGCTGGAGAGGGTGTGGAGAAAAGGGAACCCTCTTACACTGTTGGTGGGAATGCAAACTAGTACAGCCACTATGGAGAACAGTGTGGAGATTCCTTAAAAAACTGGAAATAGAACTGCCTTATGACCCAGCAATCCCACTGCTGGGCATACACACCGGGGAAACCAGAATTGAAAGAGACACGTGTACCCCAATGCTCATCGCAGCACTGTTTACAATAGCCAGGACATGGAAGCAACCTAGATGTCCATCATCAGATGAATGGATAAGAAAGCTATGGTACATATACACAATGGAGTATTACTCAGCCGTTAAAAAGAATACATTTGAATCAGTTCTAATGAGGTGGATGAAACTGGAGCCTACTACACAGAGTGAAGTAAGCCAGAAAGAAAAACACCAATACAGTATACTAATGCATATGTATGGAATTTAGAAAGATGGTAACAATAACCCTGTATGCTAGACAGCAAAAGAGACACAGATGTATAGAACAGTCTTTTGGACTCTGTGGGAGAGGGAGAGGGTGGGATGATTTGGGAGAATGGCATTAAAACATGTATAATATAAGAAACGAATCGCCAGTCCAGGTTTGATGCAGGATACAGGATGCTTGGGGCTGGTGCACTGGGATGACCCAGAGGGAGGATACGGGGAGGGTTGAGGGAGGGGGGTTCAGGATGGGGAACACGTGTTCACCCATGGTGGATTCATGTTGATGTATGGCAAAACCAATACAATATTGTAAAGTTATTAGCCTCCAATTAAAATAAATAAATTTAAATTAAAAAAATAAAATAAAATTATGAATGATACCATTTACCAGGATACACCAGAATTTTAGGAGTTATAATTTCTAGAATGTGTCCATTAATAATATTTACCCATATGATACAATCTAAGAAGTTTTATCACTACTTACTTGACAATGCTTCCCACTCAATTTAACATACTAAAAAAGCCTAAGTAATGTTCCTCTCGAGAGAAAGGAAATAATTTGAGATGTTCCAAGGGCCCTTTGGAAAACCTCAAAGTTAGCTACAGGTCAAATAAACTTTATTTATAATTTAATTTTGGGGAAGTTTGTCAAAATATCAAAAGTTTTAACCAATGATAATAAAAGATCTCAATGACAAATGCAGATAAGTTAAACAATGAAACTCACAATTACCAAAAGCAGTTCAGTATTTTAAGATGACTTTGTCCTCTTAGAGAATCAGATTCAGGAGGAGCTTTAATCAAAATGGTAGAGAAGGACACGGAAGCTACCTCCCTCCTACAAATACATCAGAAATAATCTACAAATGGAACAGTTCTCCCAGAGCACCTACAGAACACTAGCAGAAGACCTCAAATACCTGAAAGGACAAGAAAGTTCCCACAGAACTGGGTAGGACAAAAGGGGAAAAAAAAGAGGAAGTGAGATAGGACCTGTGCCCCTGGGAGGGAGCTGAAAAAGCGGAAATGTCCCTGCCCCCCGGGAAGCCCCTTCACTGGCAGGGAGAGCAGTCGGGACAGAGAAGGGGGCTTCAGAGGCTCAGAGGAGAGTGCAGTGATTGGTTTGTGGCAGGCAGAACAGAGGGTGACCTGCATAGACGGCCAGTCACGCCACTGCCCTTGGCATCCCAGCCTGAGATACATGTTTGCTGGGGTGAGCAGAGGCTGAACTGGTGGTTTACAGGACAGACCTGTGGGGAGGACTGGGGTGGGTGGCACAGAGACAGCCTGAAGGAGCTGGAGCATGGTGCGGTCACAACCGGGAGTGTTCGTGGAAGAAGCCAGGCCCACGATAAAAGCAAAGCACCATTGTTAAGTGGCAAGTGAAGGGAGGGGCAGGAGCCCCCCAGCAGCCTCTTTCTCTACCTGCCAGCCTCCACGGCCTCCAGGAGGATGCACCCCAGCCACGGCCTGCGCCAGTGCCCCTGCCCCAGCCACCACCCGGGCGGCCCCAGATGCTAGCAGGCTGTCCATGCACAGAGGTGGGGCTGCAATCACACCTGAGCCCCAAGGCCAGGTGACTTAGGAAGTAGGGCTGAAATCTCTCCTCACGACTGCATGAGCCGTTATCTCACGCTTTTGCCACCGGCTTTGTAAATTCAGTGTCTGCAGGACATCCGAATGGACAATAGGCGCTTCCACAGCTGAGATGAATCTGGCTGCTGTGGGCCACATCGGGGCAGGGCCAGGCTTGGGTTAAACTGCCTCCATAGCTCCCACAGAAGGTCAAAGTGCATGACTACTGTGGTCCTGAAACTGGACTTCAGTGCGTCTGTGCTGGTGGCCTCATGAAAACAATGCCTGACGGACACCAGGGCCAATGCCGGCATTCCTAAGGCGGAGGCAGGGCTGCAGGCAGTGCATCTTTGTGAGCCCATACAGTGATGAAAGGTGACAACGGAGCACACCCACTGCTGAGCAGCTGCAAAGGCCCACTCAGGCACTTCCTTCTCAGTGGGAGCACACCACTCCTACCTGCCTATCACTATAGAGCCCAGAAACACAACTCAAAAATGAATCTCAAGAGACTACTTACTGCAAGCAACTGTATGTCAATAAAGTGGACAATCTTGAGGAAAGGGACAAATTCTTAGAAAGTTACAATCTCCCAAGGCTGAACCAAAAAGAAATAGAAAATAGGAACAGATCAAGCACAAGTACTGAAATTGAAACTGTGATTTTAAAACTCCCAACAAACAAAAGTCCAGGACCAGAAGACTTAACAGGCAAATTCTATCAAACATTTGGAGAAGAGTTAACAACCAAACTTTTCAAACTATTTCATAAATTTGCAGAGGAAGGAACACTCCCAAACTCATTCTATGAAGCCACCATCACTCTGATACCAAAATCAGGAAAAAAAAAAAAAAAAACACACAAAAAAGAAAATTACAGCCCAATATCACTGATGAACATAGATGCAAAAAATCCTCAACACAATATAGCAAACCAAATTCAATATTCCATTAAAAGGATCATACACCATGATCAAGTGGACTTTATCCCAAGGATGCAAGGATTTTTCAGTATCTACAAATCAATCAGTATAGCACACCATATTGACGAATTGAAGAATAAACCCAAATGGTTATCTCAATAGATGCAGAAAAAACTTTTGACAAAATCCAAAACCCATTTATGATTAAAAAAAAAACTCTCCAGAAAGCAAGTATAGAGGTAACATCAGTTCAGTGCAGTTCAGTCACTCAGTCGTGTCTGACTCTTTGCGACCCCATGAATTGCAGCACGCCAGGCCTCCCTGTCCATCACCAACTCCCGGAGTTCACCCAGACTCACGTCCATCGAGTCAGTGATGACATCCAGCCATCTCATCCTCTGTTGTCCCCTTCTCCTCCTGCCCCCAATCCCTCCCAGCATCAGAGTCTTCTCCAATGAGTCAACTCCTCGAATGAGGTGGCCAAAGTACTGGAGTTTCAGCTTTAGCATCATTCCTTCCAAAGAAATCCGAGAGCTGATCTCCTTCAGAATAGACTGGTTGGATCTCCTTGCAGTCCAAGGGACTCTCAAGAGTCTTCTCCAACACCACAGTTCAAAGGCATCAATTCTTTGGCGCTCAGCCTTCTTCACAGTCCAACTCTCACATCCATACATGACCACAGGAAAAATCACAGCCTTGACTAGACGAACCTTTGTTGGCAAAGTAATCTCTCTGCTTTTCAATATGCTGTCTAGGTTGGTCATAACTTTCCTTCCAAGGAGTAAGCGTCTTTTAATTTCATGGCTGCAGTCACCATCTGCAGTGATTTTGGAGCCCAGGAAAATAAAGTCTGACACTGTTTCCACTGTTTCCCCATCTATTTCCCATGAAGTGGTGGGACCGGATGCCATGATCTTCGTTTTCTGAATGTTGAGTTTTAAGCCAACTTTTTCACTCTTCTCTTTCACTTTCATCAAGAGGCTTTTGAGTTCCTCTTCACTTTCTGCCATAAGGGTGGTGTAATCTGCATATCTGAGGTTATTGATATTTCTCCCAGCAATCTTGATTCCAGCTTGTGTTTCTTCCAGTCCAGCGTTTCTCATGATGTACTCTGCATATAAGTTAAATAAACAGGGTGACAATATACAGCCTTGACGTACTCCTTTTCCTATTTGGAACCAGTCTGTTGTTCCATGTCCAGTTCTAACTGTTGCTTCCTGACCTGCATACAAATTTCTCAAGAGGCAGATCAGGTGGTCTGGTATTCCCATCTCTTTCAGAATTTTCCACAGTTTATTGTGATCCACACAGTCAAAGGCTTTGGCATAGTCAATAAAGCAGAAATAGATGTTTTTCTGGAACTCTCTTGCTTTTTCCATACTTCAATATAATAAAGGCCATATATAGCAAACTCACAGCAAACATCATACTCAACAGTGAAAAACTAAAAGCATTTCCTCTAAAATCAGGAATAAGGACTTTCCAGGTGGTCCAGTGGTTAAGACTCCATGCTTCCAATGCAAAGGGCATGGGTTTGATCTTTGGTCAGGAAGTTCCACAAGCCATGTGGGGAGGCCAAAAAATAAATAAAATCAGAAAAGGGACAAAATGTGCCCACTCTTGCCATTTTGATTCAACATAGTCCTAGCCACAGCAATCAGAAAAGAAAAAGAAATAAAAGAAATCCAAATTGGAAAAGAAGTAAAACTGTCACTGTAGATGATATGAATATATACTCAGACAATCCTAATGAAGGTACCAGAAAACTACTAGATCTCATCAATGCATTTGGTAAAGTTGCAGGATGCAAAATTAATATACAGAAATTTGTTGCATTTCTATATGCTAATAATGAAAGAAAGAGAAATTAAGGGAACAATCTCACTTACTATTGCATTAAAAATAATAAAATACCTAGGAATAAACCTACCTAGATAGGCAAAAGACCCATACTCCAAAAACTATAAGATGCTGATGAAAAAATTGCAGAACACACAAATAAATGGAAAGAAAGATATATCAAGTTCTTAGATTGGAAGAATTAATATTGTCAAAATGACTATACTACCCAAGGCAATCTACAGATTCAATGCAATCCCTACCAAATTACCAATAGCATTTTTCACAGAACTAGAACAAAAAGAACTTAAGTTTTTTTAAAAATGTATATATATTTTTTAAAACCTTAAAATTTGTATGGAAACACAAAAGACCCGTAATAAACAAAGCAATCTTGAGGAAGAAAAATGAAGCAGGAGGAATCAGATTCCCTAATTTCAGAATATACTAAAAGCTTCAGCCATCAAAACAGTATGGTACTGGCACAGAGACAGAAATCTAGATCAATGGAACAGGGTAGAAAGTCCTGAGATAAACCCATACACCTATAATCAATTAATCTATGACAAAAGAGGCAAGAATACACAATGGAGAAAAGACAGTCTCTTCAATAAGTAATACTGAGAAAACTTAACAGCTACACAAAAAAGAATTAAATTAGAACTTTCTCTAATACCATAAACAAAAATAAACTCAAAATGGATTAAAAAAAGACTGGATACTATAAAACTCTTAAGAAGAAAACATAAGCAGAACACCCTTTGACATAAATCGGAGCAATATTTCTTTGGACCTAGTTCCTAAAGTAAATAAACACAAAAATAAACAAACAGGACCTAATTAAACTTTTTGCACAAAAGAAACCATGAAAGAGGAAAAGATAACTCATAGTGGGATAAAATGTTTTCAAATGGTGCAAACAAGGAATTAATATCCAAAATATACAAACAGCTCATGCAACTCAGTGCCAAAAAAAAAGAGAAAGAAACCAAAAAAACCCAATTAAAAAAAAATGGGCAGAAAATCTAAAGACATTTCTCCAAAGACACAAACAGATGGTCAAAAGCACATTAAAAAAATGATCAACATTGTCAAGTATTAGAGAAATGCAAACCCAAACTACAATGAGGCATCACCTCACACAAGTCAGAATGGCCATCATCAAAAAGTCTACAAACAATAAATGCTGGAGACGGTGTGGACAGAAGGGAACCCTCCTACACTGTTGGTGGGAATGTAAATTGGAGCAGCCACTAAGGAGAACAGTATGAAGTTTCCTTTAAAAACTAAAAATAGAGCTACCATATGATCCAGCAATCGTACTCCTGAGCACATATCCAGAAAAAAAATCATAATTCAAAGTGAATACATGCACCCCGGTGTTCACTGAAGCACTATTTACGATAGCCAGGACACAGAAGCAACCTCAGTGTCCATCGGCAGAGGAGTGGATAGAGACAATATGGTACACACATACAATGAAATACCACTCAGACATAAAAAATGAAATAATGCCATTTCAGCAACATGCACCTAGAGATTATCATACGAAATCCAACAGAGAAAGACAAATATCATATACACCACTTACATGTGGAATCTTAAAAATGATACAAATGAACTTATTTATAAAACAGAAACTGACTCAGACTTTAAATACAAACTTTGGTTACCAAAGGGGAAAGGTGGGGGGAAAGGGATAAATTAGGAGTTTGGGATTAACATATTCACACTACTGTATATAAAATAGATAATCAACAAGGACTTATTGCATACCACAAGGAACTCTACTCAATACTCTGTAGTAACCTAAATGGGACAAGAATCTGAAAAAGAAGAGATACATGTATAACTGAATCACTTTGCTGTACATCTGAAACACAACATTGTAAATCAACTCCATTCCAATATAAAACTAAAAAAAAAAAAAAAAAACCTTTTAAGCTAACTGCAATTACTGCCAAGGCAGTGAAAACTGAGCAATCAACCGAGCAAAAACACCCCAACCATACAAAGAGTAGAGTCCAAATTGCTGCAATGAAGAACAAAAAAATTCACCTATTCATAGATGAATAGATCAGAAGTTTTAATAGAGGTATACTTTATACTTCTCCACCTTCTTTTCCAAATCTACATATTTTGACTCTTGAAAAAAATGTCACTGTAGATTTTTATTGATGCAGATCATTTATTCCAAGCCCTTAAGATTGTCTCCCAGAAAGTACCAAAATTTGAGCATTTGGAAAGTATGATATAAACTAGTAGTAAATATAAAAACATGAGTTGATTGCTCTAAGCATTCTGATACAAAATGAGTTTATAAACTGCATTAGGTTCTTCCCCATATTTTTCTTTTATGCATATGTGTACTTGACAGGGGTTTCCCAGGTACCTCAGCAGTATAAAATCCACCTGCAATGCAGGAGATACAGGCTCGATCCCTAAGGCAAGAAGACCGCCTGGAGAAGGAAATGGCAACCCACTCCAATATTCTTGTCAGGAGAATTCCCACGGACAGAGAAGCCTGGAAGGCCACAGTCCATGAGGTCACAGAAGTGTTGGACATGACTGGGCGACTGAGCACATGTACTTGACAGAGTCGATGAAACATGTCTTTTCCTAGCAGCAAGGGAGTTTGGAATGAGTTTATGGACTCCTCTTTGGGCATGCTCATCGGTTAATGAGCATCTTTCTCTAAAGATGTTGGCTGCAGAGAGAATTAATGAGAGGAAGAAAGATGAGCAGACAGACAGATCTATAACCTTTCATTTTACAGATGACAAAATAAAGATAAGGACTCCAATTGAAATACAGGTTTTCTGCTATGTTAATGCACTAGAATCATTGATATTATGATTACCCTTTTTGTTAGCTGTGTATTGGAGAGTTCTCATAATATTTTTGTATGAACATGAAAGCAAACAGATCTGGACTTCATGAAAGGGCTAGTGTTGACTATTTTCATTTTAAACATATTTACATAGAAAAAATGTATTTATGTATCCTCTAGATGTGAAGAGAAACCTAAAATGAGGCGATCAGAAACACAATCTCTTGGGTCAATGCTGCTAAGTCACTTCAGTCGTATCCGACTCTATGCGACCCCATAGACGGCAGCCACCAGGCTCCCCCATCCCTGGGATTCTCCAGGCAAGAACACCGGAGTGGGTTGCCATTTCCTTCTCCAAGGCATGAAAGTGAAAAGTGAAAGTGAAGTTGCTCAGTCGTGTCCGACTCTTAGCGACCCTATGGACTGTAGCTGACCAGGCTCCTCCATCCATGGGATTTTCCAGGCAAAGTACTGGAGTGGGGTGCCATTGCCTTCTCCATCTTGGGTCAATACCAGTACACAAAATGCACCACAGGAGACTAGGATTCTGATGATGCTTTAATCAAATTGCTGGGGTGGAGATCAAAGGGGAAATACTAAATATATTTTCATAATGAAGAACATACAGAGATTATGTCAATATTTTAAAGAATTTCCCATTAGCTAGGGAAAATCTTTTTCCCATTTCTACTGGGAAAAAAAATTGGAGTTCAAGCCAAGTTTGGATTGTAAAATGTGAGATATAAGATTGATATACATTAATAGCATTTTTAAAATTTACACAACTTTATACCAAATAGAAGATAATATTGTATACCATATAAACATTATATATCATATAAATATTGTATATCATATAAATATATATTCATGTCTTATTTTTATATCTTTTTGTTTGCCATTAACATATGTTGTTATTTTCATAAAACATAAACATTTTAATAGCTATTTTGTTATATAAAGGGGCAAAGTCATCTTAAAAGAAGTTCATTTATGATTTGACATTGAATGTCAAAGGAAATGCAAGGCATGATACCCTGATGCTGAGATGTTTATTAATCTATATTTGAAGATGAACTAGTTTTGTGTTTGCATTTTATAAACTAAAATAAATATATATAAGTGAAGTGAAGTGAAATCACTCAGTCGTGTCCAACTCTTTGCGACCCCATGGACAGTAGCCTGCACCAGGCTCCTCCGTCCACGGGATTCTCTAGGCAAGAGTACTGGAGTGGGTTGCCATTTCCTTCTCCAGGGAATCTGCCCGACCCAGGGATCGAACCCAGGTCTCCCACAGACAGACGCTTTACCGTCTGAGCCACCAGGGGACCTAAATATATATAAAGTAACCAATAAAAACAAACAAACAAATAAAAAACACAGGACATCATAGTTTCCGTTCCAAAGTTTAACTCTGAATTGAGTAAAACAATGAAAAACCTATCAGTTACTAAAGAAGCGGGGTTAAAATTGGGTTTCTGACAGATGGGACAAATCAAAGTCACCTTTCTGAATGACTAAACCCTTTTTAGTAATATCTATGGAAAAGATACTTCTATTTATATTTGTAGCTTTTGGTGATTTTAGGAACCAAGTGGAACCTTTTTCTTCTTCCTGGGAATGTCCCACTCTTGGACAAGAGCCACCAGGTTTCTTTTTTTTTTTTTTCTGTTCCTTTCCTCCATTTGACATTAGTAAAAGTTTTAAATATTACAACTGATTTGGCTGTAAGTGGAGAAACAATAAAGGACAAACAGACAATCCTAAGTAAAACCTCGTTTGGGCTTGGGATTTTACACATACCAACACCACAGGAGACCATAAACTACATAATTAACACAGCAAGCTCAGCAGCACATGGTGCACAGGATGCCAAGATAACCCTGCTTAAACCCCTCGTGGAGATCCTCTTACCCATGGGCTCACAGCTGCAAATCAGATCACTTATCCAAAAAGTGCCCAGAGGACTTTAGGTACAGCCGAAACAGTCCCCATTTTTAAAGATGGAAATTCAAGACACACAAAACACAAATCTCGTACATAAAATGCTAGCCTCCATAGAGATAAACAAACCGGTTCACAAATCGGGTAGAAATCCAACAACTATTTCCTCTCTCCAACAGGACACCCCACTCAAATGTAAAACAAATTGGCTTATACTAGCGAAAAAAACACCCCAAACATAAAGTTCCCAGCTGTACACACAGGAGTGACTTACCCTGCTGAACGGAGCTTGTCAGCAACCAAATGATTCCTCACTCCAAGTGTCAACATGGGAGTAGTCACTGCTACTTTGGGGAATTTTGGAGTGAAGATCCTCACGACAAGTGGTCCCAGCAGCTGCTAGGGCCATAACTGAAAATTTTCCAATCCCTGCTGGCCATTCAGCCTCTGCTTGACAAGTGACTGGAGAGAGCAACTCAGCAATGCAGTCCATCACATAGTCTCTAACAGTTAGACTCCCCTTCCTAACACCTAGCCTAAATCTCTCTTCTGGAATTTTAAACCTGCTGGGCTTCAGTGTTACCAAGTCCAAGCTCATACTGCCTGCCATATGACAGACCGAGCTGTTGGGGCAAGGAATAGTGACTTGATTCAGAGAGTCAGCAGACCCGCAAGATGGTGAACCTATGCCCCCAACAACCATCTTGCCTGAGTTAGAACTTGGGCTTCTTTTATTGAGGCTAGTGGTTAAGAACCCACCTCCCAAGACAGACATAAAGAGACTCGGGTTTGAAACCTGGGTCTAAAAGATCCCCTGGAGGAGGACACAGCAACCCACTCTGGTATTCTTGCCTGGAGAATCCCATGGACAGAGAAGCCTGGTGGGCTAGAGTCCATAGGGTCACAAAGAGTTGGAAACAACTAAAGCAACTTAGCACAGGCACATACTAAAAGGGGAGGATGTAAAGTCAAACACTTCCTAGTTTCCATCAGCCTCTGCAGGGAATGTGTTAATTTCTTCCTCCCTGCAGTCATTCACAGGTGGGCCTGGTCGGGATGTTTCTTGTGAGCAAAACAAAGCTTTTCAGCTTAAAGCTTATTACCTGAGAGGCAGGGTTCCCAGACGTGGGCCATTATGTATAATTTAAGCTTATAGGCAACATCCCTTTGGTGATTAACCTGTGATAGAATACAAAGTTTCTTTCCTACTGTATTAGCATTATCTTCCAGAACTACAGGCTTCCCTGGTGGCTCAGCAGTAAAGAATTTGCCTGCAAGGCAGGAGCCCCAGGAGATTTCTGGGTCGTGAAGATTCCCCCAGAGGAGGGCATGCAACCTACTCCAGTATTCTGGCCTGGAGAATCCCACAGACATAGGAGCCTAGCGGGCTACAGTCTATGGGGTCACAAAGAGTCAGACACAACTGAAGTGACTCAGCATGTATGCATGCTAGAACTATATAACCAAGGGCTGACCTCTATTCCACATGACAGAATATTTTAAGTTAGCTATTGTAATTTTCCCAAGCTCTTAGAAAGCAGCATAACAAGTTGGCTAAAAGTACACATTCTAGATAAGAATTTTGTTGTTCTTAAGTTGCTGAGTCATGCTGCTGCTGCTCCTGCTAAGTCGCTTCAGTTGTGTCCGACTCTGTGCGACCCCATAGACGGCAGCCCACCAGGCTCCCCCATCCCTGGGATTCTCCAGGCAAGAACACTGGAGTGGGTTGCCATTTCCTTCTCCAATGCATGAAAGTGAAAGTGAAGTCGCTCAGTCATGTCCGACTCATAGCAACCCCATGGACTGCAGCCCACCAGGCTCCTCCGTCCATGGGATTTTCCAGGCAAGAGTACTGGAGTGGGGTGCCATTGCCTTCTCCGTGCTGAGTCATGTCTGACTCTTTTGCAGCCCCATGGACTGTAACCCACCAGGCTCCTCTGTCCATGGGATTTCTCAGGCAAGAATACTGCGGTGGGTTGCCATGTCCTTCTCCAGGGGATCTTTCCAGACCATATCTCCTGTATTGCAGGTGGATTCTTTACCACTCAGCCACTAGGGAAGCCACTCTATATAAGAATGCTTGGATTCAAATATATTCTCCTTCACTTCCAATTATATAACCTCGGGTGAGCTGCTAGCCTCTCAAGTCTGCTTTATCAGCTAATAAATGGGGAAACAAGGATAATGGTACCCAGCTCCCAAAGTATTTGAGAGGATTAAATGAGATAACAGATATTAATTCTACACAGTAAGTACTCAGTAAGTATTAACCATTCTGTGGCGATGGTGATTATAATTATCACTACCACTATTTACTCCTCTCTCCCAGGCACTTCTAATCCTTTCAACCATTTCTCATTGACTAGAAATCAGTGCTTGTCCTTTAAAATGGTCTCTAGAGTTAAACAGAGGATCCCAAATGGATACTGGCTGAACAGTATGGATACTATACTATGGCCTCTACTTGTATAAACACAGCTTATAATTCTCTTGCTTTTCTATGCAGCCACCTCACACAGCTCTTTCAGACTGGACTCGAGGTCAACCAACTCTCCCAGGCCCTCCTTCAGTGAACAGCTTCCTCATTCTGTCCTTGTGGAATTTTGTTTCTGGCCAACCACAGAAGCCACCTTCTTTATTTATTTAAGACCCTGCTGGGTCTTCATTGCTGTGCCCGAGCTTTCTCTAATTGCTGTAAGTGGAGGTGATGGGACCAGATGCTGTAATCTTTCTTCCCTAACCAGAGATTGAACCCTGTCACCTGCATTGGCAGGCAGATTCTTAACCACTGGACCACCAAGGAAGTCCCTAAAAGTTCATTCCCGATAAGTTATTTTCTCTTATTGGGTTTGTTGAATATTCCAGCCTAACTTTAGCATAAACTCTGAATTATTAAGAATATCAAATGTATCTTCTTTCACTACCTGCTCCGGGTTACCTGAAAATTTGATAAAGGTGTTTCCTCTGTTTTCTTCCATTATTAAATGTTGACTAAAATAGGGTCAAGATCAAAGCTTTGACCCTCTACTGATAATATTGCTGGATATTAATAGTTATTGACATGTAATACTTTATAGTTGAGAAAGCGAATGTGTTAGTCACTCAGTCATGTCCAGTTCTTTGTGACACTGTGGACTGTAGCCACCAAGCTCCTCTGTCCTTAGGATTCTCCAGGCAAAAATACTAGAATGAGTTGCCATTCCCTTCTCCAGGGGATCTTCCTGACCCAGGGATTGAAGCTGGGCCTCTCACATTGCAGGCAGATTCTTTATTTACTGTCTGAGCCATAAGATGTCTTTAATATATGTAATCTAACAATCCTTGTGAAGTAAATTGTGTTATTATCTTTATTTTGCAGATAAGAAAACTGCAGCTCAGAGAGTTTAAATAATGTGAACAAAGTTTCCCATCTGATAAGGAGTATGCTGTGCTGTGCTGTGCTTAGTCACTCAGTCTTGTCCAACTCTTTGGGACCCCATGGACTGTAGCCTGCCAGACTCTGTCCATGGAATTTTCCAGGCAAGAATACTGGGGTGGAATATCCCTTTTCCAGGGGATCTTCCTGATCCAGGGATTCAGACCGGGGTCTTCTGCATTACAGGTAGATTCTTTACCAGATGAGCTACCAGGAAAGCCCTGCTGCTGCTGCTAAGTCACTTCAGTCGTGTCCAACTCTGTGTGACCCCATAGATGGCAGCCCACCAGGCTCCCCCGTCCCTGGGATTCTCCAGACAAGAACACTGGAATGAGTTGCCATTTCCTTCTCCAATGCAGGAAAGTGAAAAGTAAAAGGGAAATCGCTCAGTCGTGTCCGACTCTTCTCGACCCCATGGACTGTAGCCTACCAGGCTCCTCCATCCATGGGATTTTCCAGGCAAGAGGACTGGAGTGGGGTGCCATTGTGGTATATCCAGATGCAAACCTCTGGGGTCCTCTAACAGCAGAGTTGTTCAATCAATTATGAGACCATGTCACCTTACCGTCATCCACCATGCATCTTCCCTCTTTATCCTCAGGCAATCCACAGAGCCATTCTCAAATGACTTGCTGAAATACAGATTTACTACTTTTATTATATGTGCTTCCTACTGCAAGGTGCTAGCAAAGCGCAGGGGTGGGAGGGGAGATGGGGTGGGAGGGGAGATGGGGCAGGAGGAGCGGATTGCTGGTTATAGTACCTACTTCTCTGAGCTATTATTTGAGTCTGATGAGAACGTAGATACGGGCTTGGCGTGAACTAGGTACTCACTAATGGCAGCTCTTTCCTTACCATGGGCATCGGCTCCTGTTCTTCAGCTGTTTTTGTTTTTGTTTTGTCCTGCCATTTCCCATTAAAGACTCTTCTCCCAGTCTCAGACAAAAGAAACAAAAGAGAATTAGAAAATGCTTTCATATATTTCCACCATTACCTCTGAGCAGTGGGTCTTTGAAAACTCCTTGTCCCCAATGCCCTAAAATGCCGGGGTCCAGCCCCGGTGAATCCAGGGAATTCGAAGGGAAGATGGCATCAGCGATCAGGAAACAACAGCTTATTTAAATGGTAATTAAAGATATAAAGAGTGGTCAAATAAGGATAGCTCAGTGAGAAAATTTAGTGGAGAAAAGAGGCTGAATAATTCAGCCAGAAGGTGAGAGAAAGAACGACATGGGGAGACCAAGCTTCGGTGAACAAGGCCCGCACTTTATTTTCCAAAGTAGTTTTTATACCTTAAATTATGCATAGAGGATAATGGGGGAAGGGGTAGAGTCATGCAGTAAGCCAGGCTTTCTTCCTGCAAACTTATCATATGCAAAAGTTTAGGTGATTTGCATCATCTTCTGGCCCGGAGGCCTGTTAACATTTTAAGAAACTTATTTTTCTCTAAAGGTGATTATTCTAAAGTCAGGCGCCACACTCCAAAAGCATTAGATAAAGTTGCATTCCTATAGGGCAAAGGTGTGGTGGTCTATAACAAGAAAAAGAATTAACTCAAGGGTCCAAGGTTACAAACATTAAAGCTACTACTTACACCAATTATATTAATCAATACACTGCCAGGGACACAGCAGGTAAGGGATATGGAAACTTAGCAGCAAACATTGGCCCAACAAGTGAAAAACCCTTCACCAATACAATTTCTAATCAATCTTTTAACTGCTCAAAGGAATCTGTATTTAGACAGTTTAGAACATCTCATGCCTCTCACAGTTGGGAGGCTCTGAACAATCACATGTGGCCGGAAAAACCTATTCAGGCAGGCTAGAGGACTTCCAAAGGAGTTTGTAGGTTGAAACACTATCACACCCAGGAACTTTATTAACTGGAGCTGTAAGTTAACTCTTTTTTCAGAGAGAGGTAGTGGGGGACAGCCCCCTGTAAAGTCAGAGGTGTAGGTGAGAGCACAAAGCAGAAAGTAGGCAGACTCTGGTTTTGGGGGTAGATGCTCGAGAATTTCCAGGGGGACTCCTGAGGCTCAATCCCGCCTTTGCGTATGCTGAGCCTCCTACCTCATGACCTTTGCCACGGGCGGAGTTCCTCACCCTGGCTCCCGGCACTAAAAGAGCCATTTTTGTTACCATCAGCATTTTTCCCGGTTCACTATATTCCAGCCCCTGCCTCCCTTCCCACAGATACTCGCCCAGATGCCCCTTGCCTCACTGATGGACGCCTGCCTCTTCCTTTTCTCATCAGAGCTCATCAGTGGCATCTCTCTGTAATTAGACTTTTCACTTATATATTTGGTTTTTATATTTCTGTTTTACCTGCCTTTCCCTTTTTTCTTGTTGGGATATTAGGATGATTTGTTTTTGCTTGGTTTTTGCATGCTTCTTTGGCCATTACCACACCTGCCAGGGAACCATCCTTATATCCTCTTAATCTTTCAATACATCAGTTAAAAGCTCTAGGACACTGTCTGATCATGACCAGTATCTTCCTTCCTCACTGTGGAAATAGTGACTTACTCCCAAGAGTGTAAATGACTAGCTTCTACTCAACAAACTAGTTTTGGGTTTTTGTTTGTTTCTGTGTTTTAGAATTGCATTCTATTGGCTGGTTCCCAGTTCTGCCACTTACTTAGTGTTCGTCCTTGACAATATTATTTATATTCTGAGTCTCAGTTCCCACTGCTGCAAAATAGAAATAGTAAAACTATCCAATGCTTTGGCTTGTCATAAGGATTAAATGAGAGTACATATGTAGAACACACGGCACCGTGCAAGTATAAAATAAGGGCTTGCAAATTTCAACTATTATCAGTTCAATTCAGTCGCTCAGTCGCAACTCTTTGCGACCCCACGGACTGCAGCATGCCAGGCTTCCCTGTCCGTCACCAACTTAACTATTTTAAGTGTAAGCAATTAATTAAAATGTCTTGAAAAGTGTTTCATTCTTAGCTGGTCAGTCTCACTGAAGTTACAAGTGCTCCTAAGGAGACAAATAGGTCTGTCTGGAAATTCAGGGCACTAACTGCTGGATTTGGAGGTAGTTCTGCTGAGCTAACAGCAGACTTTGTCCAATTCCCCTCCTGGAAATGAAGGTTCTCCCAATGGATTCAGCAGCCCACTGTCAGGGCTGCACACGAGAAAGATGACAGTGAGAAATCTCAAGCAGGAAGGTAGCTCAGGGCCTTCTCAGATGGGAGCAGCTGGCCAGGCAGAGTTGGGCAGTCATCCAAAAGCTAGGACTTTAAAAATACCCTGGGAGAGTTCACTCCATATGGGCTGGCTCTGTGTGTCCCAGAGCATCCGCAATGGGAGGCGAAGTCCTGGCTCTTGGAAGATAACTCTAGATCGGAGCAGGGCGACCTCAGGATCCCTGTGGGCAGATCCTCACTTTCCTGCTCATGCAGCTTCTCTGGATGCTTCCTAAGCAAGAAGTAGGTCAGGCTCTTTTCTGGGTCTCACCTCCAGAGTCTGGGCTCCCCTCTGTCATAAGTCTGGCTGATGGGCTGCCATGGACTAAAGATTTCTTGAGTGCCTACTCACGAACATCAGGATCCCTGAAGACTCCAGTGGGGCCCTGATGATAACAGCCAGGAAGCTTATGTAAGTTGCTTGTAACATAGTAAACAAAACTAACCAAACAGAAATCAAAGCAGCCCCTCAAATCCCCAATGATGTGGGGACATGGGGGCCAGAGGAAGGACTGGTTGATCCTGAATGTTCTGAGTTCTGAGAGGTGCTGAGCACTCAAGGTTGACCATGCAGTCAACCTTTAGGTACAAACTTGGTGCCTCAAGACTGTTAGAGAAATAATTCCAAACTCACAAAACCGAAGATCTAGTTCTTCAGGAGGAGTAAAGGGCACAGTCAGGTGGGGAAATACAGGCGTCCTCCACTTGGTACCACTTCACCTTTAGGAAAAACCTACGTTAGTACTCTTTTCACTTTTAGTGAAAGCAAAAATAGTGTTCAGCGTTTGATTGCAGTGCCCTCATACAATGGCACCCCACTCCAGTACTCTTGCCTGGAAAAGCCCATGGATGGAGGAGCCTGGTAGGCTGCACTCCATGGGGTCGAGAAGAGTTGGGCACGACTGAGCGACTTCACTTTCACTTTTCACTTTCCTGCATTGGAGAAGGAAATGGCAACCCACTCCAGTGTTCTTGCCTGGAGAATCCCAGGGACGGGGGAGCCTGGTGGGCTGCTGTCTACGGGATCGCACAGAGTTGGATACGACTGAAGCGACTTAGCAGCAGCAGCCCTCATACAGTCAGTGGGCTTCCCTGATAGCTCAAGTTGGTAAAGAATCTGCCTGCAATGCAGGAGACCCTAGTTTGATTCCTGGATTGGGAAGATCCACTGGCAGCAGGGATAGACTACCCACTCCAGTATTCTTGGGCTTCCCTTGTGGCTCAGCTGGTAAAGAATCCACCTGTAATGCGGGAGACCTGGGTTCAATTCCTGAGTTGGGAAGATCCTGTGCAGAAGGGAAAAGCTACCCACTCCAGTTTTCTGGCCTTGAGAATTCCCTGGTACAGTCCATGGGGTTGAAAACAACTGAGCGACTTTCACTTTCACTTCTAGAGTCAGTAAGCACACCAAGCAGCAAGAGCGACCCTGCCAAGCTCCTTCCCCAGGAACTGCACTCACCATCTGTGTCTGTGAGCACCTTGCTTTACCTCCATTTATTCTGTGCATCCCTTAGCAAGACAGGTCCTAAGGTAATCGCTTCTTTGCTTTAAGTCATTTTACAGCTTATAAGATTTCATAGGAATGCTTTACTTTGTGATGGTGGCAGAAACTTCTATTTTGAAAGCTTTCCTGGAAGGCCTGCCCAAGACTTCCAGTCTTGGCAGGGGTGAGTATTCAATATTTACCCATTAAGTGCTATGTTAGCTGTAGGATTGTTGCACGTGCTCTTTATCATATTGAGGATGCTTCCTTTTATCCTTAATTTGCTGAGGGTTTTTGTCGTGAATGGATGTTAAATTTTGTCAGATGCCTTTTTCCTTCCAACTGAGATAGGTCTGTGCTTTTTTTTCTCCTACATTCTGTTAATATAATGAATTACTCTGGTAGAAACAGAATAGAACTCAAGGGTCTAAGAAGCACTGAGACATCAGCAAGCAGTGGTCCTGGTGGGAGACTAAAGATTGTAAAAACTTCTGAGTTCTTAGATTCCCAGTAGTAAAACTTTCCCCTGATTGCCACTGGTTCTTGTCTCCACTACACAACTGGGTCTTCTTAACAGTGACAACTCTAGAGAATATACTGCAAGACAGTGCATTCTCTTGATTTTACTTTTTAAAAAATATACATTAAATTCTGTTCAGGTACCTGCAATGCCATGGTGAATCAGATACCATTCCAGGCTGCAAAGCGATACTCTAAAATGCCCCAAATATCTTCTTCTATGTCTGTATGTCAGTTGCTAGATAAGATACATATTAGACAGGTGCATACAGAGGAAGAACTAGTTAATTTTCTTTAGGAAGGTTGCATAAAGGAGACGAGCTTTTCTGTTCACTGTTCACTTTTCTGTTTCAGTGCACTCATCTGTAAACAGAGGCATAGAAAGCCCACTTCTGGGCTTTGGGGGTTTAAATGACAAAAGAAATGACCACATTCAACAAAGCTCAGTATATAATAAGTGCTCAACCAAAGTTACTTCCTATATTAATTAGATATTGTGCTCTGTCATAGGTAACAGAGTCCCCAGTAAAAGGAGCCTTAAAATACAGGCCTATTTTTTTCTTCAAGGTTACTTCCTGGTTACAAAATGGTAGCTACAGCTCCTGCCATCACAACTACATTGTGGGAATTCTGTGTTTTGTTTTGTAGAACTTTAAGATATCATTCCATTGTCTTCCAGCCTCCATTATCTGTGGTGAGAAGTCAGCCATTATTTGTACTCTTCTTCCTGATTTTTAAACACATTTTTAAAAATGTGACTGCTTTAAAGCTTTTCTCTTCATTTTTGGTTTTTCAGTGGTTTGATTACATTCTACCTAGATGTGCTTCTTTTTATATTTAAATTACTGCTAAGTCACTGGTAAAGTCTTTAGGTCACATCAGATGTGTCTCAGTCTATGGTAGGTGGGTCTGTTTCCGTTTTGAGTTTAGTCTTAGAGCATGACTCTTCTCCTTAAGTCATGATTTTTCTAGAATAACAACTGAATGTGCGAATTACTCAAGGAGAAGTCTCCACTCTGGCTGATCTACAATTCAACATCTCCCAGCATCATGTCTCAGCTAATCTCCTCAAAATATTTGATCTCTAAAGTCTAGCCTTTCTGTACACAGTAGTGTCCTCAGCCAAGGAACTGAGGTGAATTACCATGCTGACTTCTAAGGTCACCTCTCTGTACAGCTTCCTTTTCTCAGGTATCCTGTCCAAAAATTCCAGCTGCTTCAGCAGCCCAGAATGCTGCTCCTTGACTCCTTAGCTCAGCAGGATGACAACTGTGCTTGGTCTGCACCTCCTTATGCTGAGCCAGGAAAGTATCCCCAGACAGAAAGCCAGAATGCCCATGAATTTCTTCCTCTCAAGCTCACAGTTCTACACTGAGCGTTGTTTCATACCTGGAAAGCATTGCTTCATATATATTGTTCAGTTTTATAGTTGTTTTTAGAAGGAAGTTAAGTCCAGCATTACTTCTACGACTAGAAGCAGAAATCTGCAGCTAAAATGTTATTTATTGATTTTAATGGTAGAACTACTAATAATAGCACAATAACATCAACTCTTTTGGAACTCCCTGGTGGCACAGTGGATAAGAAGTTGCCTGCCAATGCAGGGGACACAGGTTCAATCCCTGGTCCGGGAAGAGTACATATGCTATGGAGCAACTAACCTTTGCAACTGAGAAGCCTATGTACCGCAAGAAAGAGTAGCCTCCATTCTTTGCAACTAGAGAAAGTCTGTGCAAAGCAACCAAGATCCAGTGTAGCCAAAAATAAAAAAATAAAAATAAAATTTAAAAAATCAATGCTTTTGTGTTTTATAAGGATAAGTATGTAAACTAATTTTAAATTGATAGCATATAAAGAATTACATTAGCTGACTGAACCTTTCTCTAACTCTTTCTTATACCTCAAGAAGCAACTACAATCCTGTATTTCTGTTTGTCATCTTTATGTATGTCTTTATACTTTTTCTATTCGTTACCATATCCTCAAACAGAAGAATGAATAAGTGACTGGAATACTTAAATGTTGCAACAGAGGGATGCTTTGGAGAGAATATAGAAGTTGTATCAGAGAGAAAGATTCTAGAGATAAGAAGATGAACTAGAAGGTTGTTGAAATGGTCCATGCGATGTTGGTGAGGCAGGGGTTAGGGCAAGAGGAATAGATAAGCAGACTCAAGGGCCAATTGTAAGAAAGGAACAAAATATTTAACTCAGAGCTTGAATTTTAAGTACAGGTATTATTTAAATATTTAGAAGCATAGTTTCCAAATTAAAAGCCCTGATAAGCATTTAATGAGTGTCTACTATGTGCCAGGCACTGTGCTGAGCTCTGTGGTTATGCTATTGAGCATTAAAATCCCTATAATTTCTGCTTATATTGATCCTTTTGCTCTGACCAAAGTCCATTCGAAAGGGACAGATCTAAACAGCTCTTTTTCAGCCTGACATTCAGCAGGTATGCAGTGGTATGGCCAAGCCAGGTGTTTACAGTCAGTGCTCATTCTAATTGGTTGGCATCTTTTCTAATATGTTGATTCTCCATTTTGATTGGTTTAGGTCTGTACAGTATAAGTTATCAAGTAAGTATTTGACTCTCACCAAAAATGACGAATAATTTGGGACCCAAAAGACAAGTTGATCCTGTCATACTCTTTCTCTCAAAAGAAAAACACTGAAAGAATTAACCCTACAACCCACAATTGTGGAGCACAAAAAACATGATTAAACAGAGGAAGTTGATAGTGGGATTTTTAAAAAGCAAACATATGAGACTGCAATTGCATCACAGTCATGGTGTGGTATTGCAGCTCTTCCAGGATACTTTGACCAAACTTAAACTCAGAGCCATCAGCCAGCTACAGACTGCGTGAGGCTCCACCCTGTTTCAGATCTCCTCTTCTGAACTATCCAAAGGACCTCCTACTCACTTCACCTGATTTCTCACAGTAATTTCCTCCCTCCAATTTAAGCTGCTTTGAATAAGTCTCTATTTAACCCAAGAGACAAGCTAAAACTGTGACATAATGTACAATTCAGATTATCTGTTAGGCTGTGATGTCAGTATTTTCATCAAAAATGTTCATATGAAAAAAACACAAAAATGTTCATATGAATACTTTCATTAAGCACACACATACACACAAACTGTGTCAGTGCAGTAATAGGCCTAATATATTAAGAACAGATAATCTAAAACCCAGAGACATCTTTTACCCTGCTAGTAATGAACTTTACTCAGTTCTCTTGACTTGAGATCTTAACACATGGTATAGAGCAGTGCTTCTCAAACTTGAGTGTCCATCTAACAGGAAGACTTTGTTAAAATACAAATGTCTAGACCCTACTGACAGAGTTCCTGACTTGGTAGGTCTGAGAATGGGCTCAAGAATCTGAATTTCAAACAAGGATCCATGTGCTGCTGGTGCTACTGGTCTGGAGACTACACTTTAAAGAGCCACTGATGTGGAGAGTTCGCAGAGCAAGTTCATGTTCATGGTTGTCTGTATTTGTATTTCTCACCTTTGGAGAGTCATGAGCTCTGTGGTCACTCATTACTTTACAACACATGCCACCCATATTCCCAGGGTCAGATGGGTTTGGAGAAAAGCTGATATTCAAGAGCAAGGAGAGGTTATAAAGGAGTCATTTCAGTAATAAGATTTTTTTTTTTTTCCTGTAACAAGTGACAGCAGGGAGATTTGAGGGTTTCCAGTTACTTCTCCAGTACTTACCGTGCTATAAATAAACAGCCTTAAGTATACAGTTGGGATCTGACAGTATTTCTTTAATAAACCACACTGGGAACAGCTAATGATGGTGAGCCACAGATGTTTCTAATATTTAGGTGGTCATTACCACCAGCAATACTTCTCTAATTCACATCAAATGAAATTTCATAGCCCAGCGATGGCCCATTTTTGTATTAGATGCAGACCCAAAAAGACAACAGTAATAACACTGATTATTGCTTAGACTTGATACAGCTCTCCATTTTGTCAAATTGTGAAAGTCCCACATGCATTCACTTCGCTTAGTCACACAACTTTTCTGTGAATTGAGGTCATGTCCTGGAGCTTCTTCACTCAACTAGTGTTTATGGAAAAACAACAAAAGTTAGGAACTGTGCTCTGTGGGGAAGTCAAAGGTGTTCAGGATTTGGTGAGTTCAAAGAGGAAAGGTAACTGTAGGAGAGCTGAGAATCCTGCAGAAATTACTGTGACAGTAAGAAGTTGAGCAAAGCTAGTACCTGAGGGTTCAGAAGAGAGTAGAGTCACTGTTGGTTGGAGGGATCAGAGAAGATTCTATGAAGAAAATGGCATCTCAGCAGAATTTTGAAGATGGATTTGGGTTTCAACAGACATGTGGAAAGAAAAGCAAGGGCAGGGAATTAATTCTAAGTGTACCAGAGGCAAACTAGCTCAGAGTATATTTCATTTATAGTGAGTTAAGTGTTTTATTGCTAATGTAAGATCCATGCAAAGGAGTAGTCAGAGAGCAGATTAGAGGTGAGAAAAAAGGGGGTCTAAATGCTAGACCAAGAACTGAGAGTTGATTCAGTAGACAGTGGTGGCACGTTGAAGTTTTTGAACAAAGGAATACAATCTGGATATTTACTTTTATCATATTCATGAATAGCCAATGATAAAGGGAAAAGAGTTGATTATAAAGAGAATGGAAACAGTGAGATGGACTGATCCAGTAGTATGCCTGTCTAGCGTGGACCCTGCTGTGTACTAGCCAAGGTTAAGACCCGGGAGGGCCCAATGGGAACAACACAGCAGGGTGTAAATAAAAGATGGACAACACGTGGCAACTGGCTGTATAAGTTTAAGTTTTGAGAAGTGTATTGGTGCCATTAGCCAAAAAAGAAAAGTCAGGGAAGAAGGATGTTTCAGAGATGGGGAAAAAAATGATGACTATAAATACAGATATTTTAGGTGTATACTTCTCTAAGTAAAGCAGATAGAAATCTTGAAGGCAGTTGGAGAAGTGGGCACTGAGCTTCCGCAAAAAGTCAGACTGAGTTGTTGTATTAGTCAGGATAGGCCAGGTTATGTTGCTATAAGAAGCAGCACTAAAAATCCCAGTGACTTGAAACAACAGTGCTTATTTATAACTCACACTCCATGGCCACTGCAATTCAGCAGGGAGTCTCTGTTCACCCTAATTACTCAGGGATGTGGTTTCATGGTGGCTTCATTTTAGGGTGTTCTCAGTGGCCACAGAGACTGGGCAAGGGGAACATGGACAATCAGGAGCCAGTTCAGAACACTGCTGCCTGGAAGTGACACGCGCCTTTCTTTCCTTCACATTTCATTGGCAAAAGTGAGTCCCATGATCATCCTTGGGCTCAGGAGAATGCAGAAAGACAACCATCCATGTGCTAGAGTAAAAGAAATGCCATTTGTGAACTGCTATTCTGACTCCTGTACGTGTTATCTGCAACTGAGACCTGTGATGAAGACAGAGTAGTAGATACCACCTACGATGTAAAAAAGAAAGAGACTGGGAAACAAAGCCATAAGGACATAAGGTAAAGGAGCACTCAGGAAGAACAGATACACAGCAGGCAAAATAAAAACACAGAGAAGAGCAAGGGCTCAGTTTACCAGGGCTACCATGAGAAGCATCACAAGAAGGGTATGCGTGCATGCTCAGTCACTTGTGTCTGACTCTTTGAGACTCTAAGGACTGTAGCCCACCAGGCTCCTCTGTCCATGGGATTCTCCAGACAAGAATACTGGAGTGGGTTGCCATGTCCTCCTCCAGGGGATCTTCCTGACCAGGGGATCGAACCTGAGTCTGCCTGCATCTCCTGCGTTACAGGCAGATTCTTTACCCACTGAGCCACCTGGGAAACCCTCGCAAGAAATGTCCTCACTGCCAAATCTGAAAATTAGTCAAATAAGCAGAGGCCATCGAAAGGCCGCTGAGTCTGACCATGAAGGAGACATAGGTGACCTTCAAAAGATCTGCTTTACAGAGGCAGTGGGGCCAGATATGAAGCCGGACTGAGGAAGGAGTTATCAAAAGTGGAGACAAAGCACTGAGCTGTGGGGGAAAAAAAAAGGAAGGGAAATAAGATGTTCGCTTGAGGTAGCAGCAAAATCAAAGCTGCTTTGCTAAATGGAGTCTGACAGGTTTTCATTTGTTCATTCAGCAAATGTTTATTGAACATTTACTCTTGCCAAACACTGTTTTAGGAGCTGGGGAGAAAGTGAGTAAGATAAGTTTTCTGTTCTCACGAAGCTTATCTTCGAGTGGAGGCAGGCGTCTGATAAACAAGTGAGCAGAGGAATGAATGAGTGAAAGAGATAACTTCCAATTATATTTAGTTCTGATAAAATGAAATAAATTATATCTAGTTCTTCCTTTCCTTCAAAAATGAAGTCTCAGGGTGGGTGGGGAGTCTGGGCTGAAGGGTATGTCCTAGACTAGACAGGAAAGGACTCTCAGAAGGGGGTGACATATAAGCTGAATTTTCCAGGCAAGAATTTTTCTCCAGGGGATCTTCCTAACCCAGGAATCAAACTCGAGTCACCCACATTGCAGGTATATTCTTTACCATCTGAGCCACCAGGGAAGCTGCAAAGGACAAGAAGCATCAGCCAAGGAAAGATTTGGAGCCAGAGTGCTCCGTGGCAAGCAGAATCTCTGAAAGAGGGGCTTCCCTGGTGGCCCAGTGGTTAAGAATCCATCTTTCAGGAGACATGGGTTCGACCCCTGGTCAGGGAACTAAGATCCACATGCCTCAGAGCAACTAAGCCCATGTGCCACAACCGGAGAGTCCACGCAACACAACAAAAGATGCCACATGATGCAAGGAAGATCCTGTGTGCCACAACTCAGACCAGACTCAACCAAATAAATAAATAAAAAACCACTTACACAAAAAAAAGAATCTCTGAAGCTGAGATCAATTTCTCATAAAAAAAACCAAACAGGTATTAGAAGAAACATTTTAAGTAGCTGGCTATGTGTGCGCGTGTGTGTGCGTGTTTGCATGGAAGTGTCTCTAGCAAATGAAGGTCAAATATTTGTATAAAGTCAATCTTTCTCGTATGTGACCATGGGCAGAGGGCAGACTTTCCTGGGCCTGCTCTGGGTGTTTTTTTTTTTTTTTTTTTTAAGAGAAGCTTAAACGATACTGCTGAACAATATGACCAGCCCCAGTGGTCTTAGGAGAGCAGCCATCATGGCCATGATGATCTGAATTAAGATAAGGAGGATGTCCCATTTTCCACCTTCCTGCTCCAACAGGCTGGGCACAGGGTCCTCATTAGCAGAGAAAGATGCCTATTGGTCTGCATGGGCCTGTATCCTCCCAGCTTAGACCACAGCCACGCTCCTCCTGTCCCAGGGTCCTGCTGTCCCAGGAAATGTCCCGGGCAAATTCAGGGGGCTCTGACCTAGGGCATGAGGTCCATTCTGTTGTGTTCAGCATCTTTTTCTTGCTTCCCTCAGAGCTGACATGCAGGGTCAGCATCTTCAGGGCCAGCTGTGTTGCTCCTGTGCTTGGGCAGAAAGCCTGCTGCTGTTGAGTGACTGACACTAGATCTGGCTCTGAGAGGAAAGGTCAGACTCAGGCTTGTGCCGAGACGGCGGAGGGTGTTTTGTATCTTCTGCTCAGTGAGCACGATGTGTACTCACAGCACTAATGCCCTGTGACAGATGGAGTCCTCCATGAGCCTCACGCTTGGCTGGTCACTCCTGCAGAGAGAAGAGTCAGTGGGGAAGTTGCTCCCAGAGAATTTATTTCCACAGGTCTGAAAAGCTACGGGGCTCTGGGAGCATTTGATGATTGAGGGAGATCAACATCATGTTCACAGCTTTTCAGCTCCCTCCCAGACAACCTGAACTAATATGTGAGAACAGTGAAAATTGGTTTCAAGGGAGACAATTCAGTTCAGTTCAGTTGCTCAGTCGTGTCCGACTCTTTGTGACCCCATAGACTGCAGCAAGCCAGGCCTCCCTGTCCATCACCAACTCCCAGAGCTTGCTCAATCTCATGTCCATCGAGTTGGTGATGCCATCCAACCATCTCATTTTCTGTCATCCCCTTCCCCTCCTACCTTCAATCTTTCCCAGCATCAGGGTCCTTGCCAATGAGTCAGTTCTTCTCATCAGGTGGCCAAAGTATTGGAGCTTCAGCTTCAGCATCAGTCCTTCCAATGAATATTTAGGACTGATCTCCTTTAGGATGGACTGGTTGGATCTCCTTGCAGTCCAAGGGACTCTGAAGAGTCTTCTCCAACATCACAGTTCAAAGCATCAATTCTTCAGCACTCAGCTTTCTTTATGGTTCAACTCTCACATCCATACATGACCACTGGAATACTCAGGGTCAGATGGCCTTGACAGCCCCTCCTTCCTCTTTTCCATCTTCCTGGATCCATAAGGCTAGCAAAGCATTGCCTCTAGGAAGCATCTTCTGACCTTTAAAACCATGAAGTTCTCTCTTGTCTCAGATCTGATGCTACCTACTATTTCAATTCCATTCAACCTAAAGTTACTTACCTACTACTTTGTTCCAGGCAGGTGAAAATGACAGTGACACCATCCTACCCTCTCGAGGACTTGGAGGGGATACAGGAATTCATTAGATCACTCATAGTGCATTAATATATACTGCTTTAGAGTGCTTATTCAACTCAGCTGCATGTGTATATATTTATATTACATAGATACAGATATTGATATACAGTTGGTTTTTCCATAAGACTAAGATCCAACCAGTCCATTCTGAAGGAGATCAGCCCTGGGATTTCTTTGGAAGGAATGATGCTAAAGTTGAAACTCCAGTACTTTGGCCACCTCATGTGAAGGGTTGACCCATTGGAAAAGACTCTGTCGCTGGGAGAGATTGGGGGCAGGAGGAGAAGGGGACGACAGAGGATGAGATGGCTGGATGGCATAACTGACTCGATGGACGTGAGTCTGAGTGAACTCCGGGAGCTGGTGATGGACAGGGAGCCCTGGCGTGCTGCGATTCATGGGGTCACTGAAAGTCGGACCTGACTGAGTGACTGAACTGAACTGAAGCATTTTGAGCAGAGGGGCTGTTATCTTGTATGATCATTCACAATTCACAAAGCAAATGTATAATAATTCCTTTAGAAACTGAAAGGAAATGAATTTGAAGCAGTAGAGTCCTATAGTCAGAGTATCTTTTGGAAGAAAACAGCAAGTTACTCATGTTTGTTACAACTAAACATCCATGGTTGGTTTCACCTGCATTTTTTCTACTTGAAAATAACCCCACCACTTATGCAGTGAGGACAGAACAGATTCTTGCCGCTGACCTCAGGATTATACAATAGGCTGATCATTCCCAGGCTTATCTTTTCAAGGCAGCCAAATAGGCCAGTAAGGAGCAATGAGGGATATTCATAAAGGGAAAAAAGTCAAGCTGGATCCTTATACCATCCACAAAAATAAATTCCAGATAGATTAAAGATTAAGGTGCAAAAAGAAAACCTAGATAATTAGAGTATCTCTTTGTAATCCTGAGATAAGAAAGGCCTTTCTAAACAAGAAAAACCAAAACCCAAAAAACTCTGGAGGCATAAAGAAAAAGATGGACAGATTTGAGCTTACAAAATTAAAAACCTCTCTGGTAAAAAAATAAAAAGGTCTTAAAAAAAAAAAAAGTCACCAAGTTGGAGAATATTATCCAAATGATGGAAATCAGTAAGAGAGGTGAATTTTAAAAAAGATAACCTAACATGGATTTGGGTGGATTCTGGGAGTTGGTGATGGACAGGGAGGTCTGGAGTGCGGTGGTTCGGACAAGACCAAGCGACTGAACTGAACTGAACCTAAAAAAAAAAAAAAAGATTTAAAAATGACATAGGAACTTCCCTCATGATCCAGGGGCTACGACTCTGTTCCCAATGCAGGGAGCCATGGTTCAGTCCCTGAGCAGGGAACTACTAATAGATTCCATAAGCCACAACTAAAAAGATCCCCCACACTGCAGGAAGATTGAATAGTAAACAGGGAAAAAAAGAGGAATGAATTTGTTTTTCTTTCCTTTTCCTGAGAACAAAGAAGATAAAGAGAACAAGAAGCAGGCCTGAACATTTCTGTTATTTTTACTTTTAACTGCTCCTAACATGGCACCCCACTCCAGTACTCTTGCCTGGAAAATCCCATGGACGGAGGAGCCTGGAAGGCTGCGGTCCATGGGGTCGCTGAGCGTCAGACACGACTGAGCGACTTCCCTTTCACTTTTCATTTTCATGCATTGGAGAGGGAAATGGCAACCCACTCCAGTGTTCTTGCCTGGAGAATCCCAGGGATGGGGAGCCTGGTGGGCTGCCGTCTATGGGGTCACACAGAGTCAGACACGAATGAAGCGACTTAGCAGCAGCAGCAGCAGCAACATGTATGTAAGTTTGCTTTTCTGCCCCCTAACTCTGCAGGAATTACACTTCAAACCTATTTCCCTTTGAGTCTATGTTAAATACATCCCCTATCTGGTGTTTACCCTTACAACACCCTTCCTCTCATAGTTAGTAGTTATACATCAGAAAGAAGACCACAGAGCCACCAAGCTGCCAGACCCAATTTCTGGGTTACTGATGCCAGCCTATTACTGTTTGTGAAACAATCCTAGAAGAAGAAATCAAAATTCTAACACCTTTGTTCCTCGTCATAGACCCCTGACTACAAGCCCTTATTTTATGTAAGCCCCTAGACTCCTCATGACGGAGAAGGCAATGGCACCCAACTCCAGTACTCTTGCCTGGAAAATCCCATGGACGGAGGCGCCTGGTAGGCTGCAGTCCATGGGGTCACTAGGAGTTGGACACGACTGAGCGACTTCACTTTCACTTTTCACTTTCCTGCATTGGAGAAGGAAATGGCAACCCACTCCAGTGTTCTTGCCTGGAGAATCCCAGGGACGGGGGAGCCTGGTGGGCTGCCATCTATGGGGTCGCACAGAGTCGGACACGACTGGAGCGACTTAGCAGCAGCAGCAGCAGACTCCTCATGGAAGCAGGGGGCACAGTTCTTGAGGCAGGAGTCTATTATGTTCCCCTCTCCGCTGGTTGAGAATTAAAGCCACCTTTCTACTTCCTCCAAACTCTGTCTCCGTACTTTTTATTCAGCTTCAGTGAGCAGAGAAAGCCAAGATTTTGGCCAGAAATAAACCAAGTGTGATAACCAAGACCCAGCGCAGCCAAATAAACAAACTTTTTTTAAAAAGTAAAATAAAAGATAAAAATGAAATAAACAGAGAATTTATAGAGGTTTACAATTGGCCAGTAAGGTTTATCTTTTTGTCTTTCAAGGTAAGCCTGTGCTTTTATTGCTGTTAGTCTGTTTGTGTCTCCATCTTGGTAAAATTCATTTTGTAACATGATTTCACAAAACATAGCACCATTCTCTGATTAAAATCTTTCAGAAAGAATTTTATTTTTTTGAGGTACTTTACCTCTTTGCAGTCATCTAGAATCCAGGTTTCCTCTTTATGACCTAGAAAAAGAAAGAAAAAGTTCACCAGGGTTTCAGCTTTGAGATGCCACAAAGGGAAGATAAAAGTCCTGGACCATCATCACCATAACAGAACCTCCTATTCATTGCCAACAGTGAAGGCTCTTTGATTGTCACAGGGATGCAGTCTTCTCAACAGAGATGAGCTGAATGTGTGTTCCTTTGGGGCTCGGAGTAAACAAAGAGTTTATTTCAGCACCAGCGATGGCTCAAACCTGTCTCATTCAAAGGCAAGCTGACTTCAGATCACACATAAAGATGCCCTTGTATCCCCAGGCACTGGAGGCCTTAGCACACTCCTTTCTCATCGTCTGACCCCATTCCAGGGACAGCCAATTCTGCAGTCATGTGCTGCCTTGGTCACTTGGGCACACAGATCCAAGGAAGAACTAGAGAAATATGTCTATATATTTGTGAAAAGGACTGTCAGGAGAGTTGAGAAGAGAGATTCTGAGAACTGGAGACCAACTTTGAGAGAAACAGAAACAATGGCAGCTCAGATAATGAGCCGCGAAGGTAAACGTGCCCCTTTTCCTAAGTGTGATTGAAAACAGAGCTAAGGAGTGGATTAAGAAGTGTTGGGTTAAGAAGTCACGTGCCTGAGGTTGCTAACATCACCTTTCTTTTACTTTCCTGTCAGGGCTCAAGTGCTGGCAAAGTCAGGAGCAGTGAGGGGCGGGAGGTAGGGGGTGGGTGAGAAACTGCCCTGCCATCCTCCCAGCCTTTCTCTCCCCTCCCTTGAGTGAAAATCATGACATCCAAAAAGTATTGCTGGCATGTTTGGAATTCTTAATGAAAGTTTTTTCTTCTTATTTACCTTAAAACGTGCCAAATGCTAAAACACATATCCCACTGGTGTTCCTACATCATGAGTGTAAATATATGGGACAAATGACTGTTTCCCTTATTTTGCTATTGCTGCCCTAGTATGAGTAAACCCATCTTTTTCCTTCTCCTTCCGTATCCTCTTCAGCATAACATTAATAACCACTCAATTGTGTTCATTCATAAACATGTACATATGTTATATGTTATTCAAATATGTACATATAATATAAATGATAAATATACTTTAGGGGCTGTTTTCTAGGAGAAGGCAATGGCAACCCACTCCAGTATTCTTGCCTGGAAAATCCCATAGATGGAGGAGCCTGGTGGGCTGCCGTCTATGGGGTCGCACAGAGTCGGACATGACTGAAGTGACTTAGCAGTAGCAGCAGGGGCTGTTTTATAATAAATATAAAGTACATACATTATGTATGGTTTAGAGAGTATTGTGGTGGTGGCCAGGTACAAAACTGCAGGAATTCAGGAAGGTAAGTCAGCACAATAGAGAAGCAAGAACACCCTAGGAGCACTGGTCTAGAACAGGGGTCCCCAACCTCTAGGATCTAATGCCTGATGATCTAAGGTGGAGCCAATGTAATAATAATAGAAATAAAGTGCACAATAAATGCAATGCACTTGAATCATCCTGAAACCATCCCCTGCCCCACCTCCCCCAATCCGTGGAAAAACTGTCTTCCATGGAACCAGTCCCTGGAGCCAAAAAGTTGGGGACCACCGATCTAGAACATCAGTGTTCAGAGGGATGGAATTCAAAGCTAGGAGGCAGATCAAAACCCATCACAGGTATTTATAGGTTTTTAAAAGAGTTATACCCACTGAAGAAGAGGAAGTTAGAAAAACAAAACCCTTCATGGCACTCAGAGAAAGACAACAGGGACAATTGTCTATCTCAGACCGAGACAAGTAACCTCCTCTCCCAACCCAAGTATTGTCACTTAAGGTGATTCTTGTCTGTAGTCCCTCCATTTTGCATAAGTGAACATTAGTTGCAGTCTCAACCCAGGCCTTAATTGTCATTGATAGACTTATAGCATATACATATTTTTACAAAGGAAAAATAAAATCACAAAACAGAAAATGAAACAATATTTTATGAATAAATCAGCATTAAAAATAAAGACCAGAATGACAAAGACTTCAGGTATTTGGATTATCAAATGTAGAATACAATATGTTTAAAGAAACAAAGTAGGGTTTAAAAATACTAATAAAGAGAGCAAACAGTCAGTAATAATATTCAGATAAAATTTGAAAAATATCCAAATAGAACTTATAGGAGTAAAGACTACTATAAATGAAATATAAAATACTAATCAATGGGCTAAACAGCAGTATGGACATAGCTGAAGAGAGAATTGGTGAGCTGGAAGATAGGTCTAAGTAAATTACACAGTAGGACAGGTATTAAATGAGACAGACACTATGAAATAATGGTTAAGAGCATTTAAGATAGAGTAAAATGCCAATGTACATCTCATGAGAGTTATAGGAGAAGAGGACAAAAAGAACTGATGAGAAGCAGATTTTAAAGCAGTTGAGCATGCACCTCACCAATGTAAAATGCTAATAATAGGGGAAACTGGGTGTGGGGTAGATGTACCAGTTTCTATTTTTACACTATCTATGTGCTTCTATAAACCTAAAACTGTTTTAAAATAAAAAATTATTAGCACGTTTTTGTGGTTCAGTTGCTCAGCTATGTCTGACTCTTTGCAACTCCATGGACTGCAGCACGACAGGCTTCCCTGTCGGGAGCCACATTAGGCATTACTGACAAAATGGAGGCACGGCCCCAGACCCCTCTCCTCATTCTGTAGGCACGGTCCCGGGATGAAGGAGTTAGGCCTTGTAATTCTGACTTGTCTTTTCCTCTCCTTGGCTAAGTTGACTGAAAAGGAATATTAAGGTGCTTATTGTTCTTGACAGGAGCATGAGAAGGCACAAAGCCTTCTGCAGCTGTGCTCAGAAAATAATTCATAAAATTAATCACTGACATTTGTTCAAGGATTTTACAAAAGAGTGTTCCAGGATGGGCACATAGGCCGTAGCTTGAGGCCATGGGAGGGATTGCTATCTGAAGCCTATTTGTGAGGAGAATGTTTATGGCAAAGGAGTTTACTGAATTGAGGGCTTAGAAATAATTAAAACAGTTAGAAGTTAAAGATTTAAGGAATGTTGTAAAGTTAGCGTATTTTACTATAGCTTATAGAAGTTAGGAATTTTTAGAGACACTATAACTAGAAGCCTTTTTAAGACATAGTGAGCTCAGGAGATCAGCCCTGGGATTTCTTTGGAAGGAATGATTCTGAAGCTGAAACTCCAGTACTTTGGCCACCTCATGTGAAGAGTTGACTCCTTGGAAAAGACTCTGATGCTGGGAGGGATTGGGGGCAGGAGGAGAAGGGGACGACAGAGGATGAGATGGCTGGATGGCATCACTGACTCAAAGGACGTTAGTCTGAGTGAACTCCGGGAGTTTGTGATGGACAGGGAGGCCTGGCATGCTGCAATTCATGGGGTCGCAAAGAGTCGGACACAACTGAGCGACTGAACTGAACTGAACTGAACTGAGCTCAGGATGTTAGGGGCAAACAGGATTTAGGAAGATAAGTAGTAAACTGAGGAATGTAGCATGAGTTACAATGTAATCACAAGTTAACTATAGGACACATTAGAGGAGGTAGATAATAGATGGTAAAGCTGATTCCTAGAGAATCCCTGAAGCAGGAACTCTGAAGAGAAACAATGATTTATGGAGATAATAAATCTGGGTGAGGAACTGAAAATGTCAAACCTCTGACCTAATGTTTTTGTAAAAGTATGAAAGAGAATCTTAAACTTGAAATAAATAGGCAGTCCAAGAAAACTGAGAGGCTGCCTCATTTCTCTCGCCGACACCATCCATCTCTTCAGGTTGAATCCCTGGCTGCTAGAGCTGGACTCCGGTACTTCCCTGTCCATTACTATCTTCCAGAGTTTTCGCAAACTCATGTATATTGAGGTGATGATGCCATCCAACCATTTCATCATCTGTTGTCCCCTTCTCCTGCCTTCAATCTTCCCCAGCATCAGTGTCTTTTCCAGAGAGTCAGCTGTTCACATCAGGTAGCCAAAGTATTGGAGCTTCAGCTTCAGCATCAGTCCTTCCAATGAATATTCAGGGTTGATTTCCTTTAGGATTGACTGGTTGGATCTCCTTGCAGTCCAAGGGACTCTCAAGAGTCTTCTCCAGCACCACAGTTCAAAAGCATCAGTTCTTCAGTGTTCAGTCTTGCTTACTGTTTAGCTCTCACATCCATATATGACTTCTGGAAAAACCAGAGCTTCGAGCAGATGGAGCTTTGCTGGCAAAGTGATGTCTGTTTTTTAATATGCTGTCTAGGTTTGTCATAGCTTTTCTTCCAAGGAGCAAGAATCTTTTAATCTCATGGCTGCAGTTACCATCTGCAGTGATTTTGGAGCCCAGGAAACTAAAGTCTGTCACTGCTTCCATTTCTTCTCCATCTATTTGCCATGAAGTGATAGGGCCAGATGACATGTTCTTAGTTTTTTGCTTAGATTAGCACATTTCCTCCCCCATAAAAAAGAGAGAGAGAGACAAAGTCATTTTCCAAATACTATGAAAGACACAAATCCTCAGATTCAGGAATTCCTATGACCTCCAAACAGAATAACTAAAAAGAAGGAGGACAAAAGAAGGCACTTAGACACATCATAGCAAAACTGCAGAAATCAGAGGCAATGACGTCCTTAGGACAGCCACAGTGAGAAAGGAAAGATAACCACAAACAAGTGATAATTAGAGTGACAGCTGACTTAGCAGCAACAATGGAAGTTAGAAAATAGTAAGAAAGTATCTTCAAAATGCTAAAATAAGACAGCTGTCACGCTAGATAGATATACTTCACAGAACTACTTCTCAAGAACAAGGGCAAAATAAAGCCATTTTTAGATAAACACTGAGGAAGTTGACCTCCAAACTCTTACTAATTGAAATTCTAAAGTCTATACTATAAAGAGAGAGAGAAAGAATCCTCGATAGGTCTGAGATACAAGAAAAAAGGGTAAGTAAAAATTTTTTTTAATTCCAAATTTTGAAAAATCTAACCTTGATGTTATGAAAAATAATATCTAAATTGTGAGGGCAAAAAAACAAGCTAATGCTCCCTCTGAAAACTTTAAGGGAATCCTTCTGTGTTCTTCCCAGCTTCTGGTAGTTTACTGACAATATTTGGCATTCCTTAGCTCATAGATTTGAAGAAGGCAATGGCAACCCACTCCAGTACTCCTGCCTGGAAAATCCCATGGATGGAGGAGCCTGGTAGGCTGCAGTCCATGGGGTTGCTAAGAGTCAGACACAACTGAGCGACTTCACTTTCACTTTTCACTTTCTTGCGTTGGAGAAGGAAATGGCAACCCACTCCAGTGTTCTTGCCTGGAGAATCCCAGGGGTGGTGGAGCCTGGTGGGCTGCCGTCTATGGGGTTGCACAGAGTCGGACATGACTGAAGCTACTTAGCAGCAGCAGCAGCAGCTCATAGATTGGATTCCCAGGTGGCACAGTGGTAAAGAACCTGCCTGCCACTGCAGGAGACTCAGGTTCAATCCCTGAGTCAGGAAGATCCCCTGGAGGAGGAAACGCAACCCACTCCAGTATTCTTGCCCTGAAAATCCCATTACAGAGGAGTCTGGCAGGTTATAGTCCATGGAGTCACAGAGTCGCTCATGACTGAGTACACTCATAGATCACTCCCTCTAATCCTCCATATTTCCATAGTTTTCCTTCTCTGTGTGTCTCTGTGTTCAAATTTCCCCTTTTATAAGGACACCAGTCAAATTTGATTAGTAGTTGTAGTTCAGTCACTCAGTCGTGTCCGACTCTTTTCAACCCCATGAATCACAGCACACCAGGCCTCCCTGTCCATCACCAACTCCCAGAGTTCACTCAAACTCACATCCATCGAGTCGGTGATGCCATCCAGCCGTCTCATCCTGTGTCGTCCCCTTTTCTTCCTGCCCTCAATCCCTCCCAGCATCAGGGTCTTTTCCAGTGAGTCAACTCTTCGCATGAGATGGCCAAAGTACTGGAGTTTCAGCTTTAGCATCATTCCTTCCAAAGAACACCCAGGACTGACCTCCTTTAGAATGGACTGGTTGGATCTCCTTGCAGTCCAAGGGACTCTCAAGAGTCTTCTCCAACACCACAGTTCAAAAGCATCAATTCTTCAGCTCTCAGCTTTCTTCACAGGACCCATCCTAATAACCTCATTTTAACTTGATTACCAAAAAAGGTCACATTCTGGAGTTGTAGAGGATAGGATTTCAAGATATTTAGTTGTGGGGGCAGGGGCAGTAGGAACAAATCAACCCATAAAATAATCCCAGTTCTAACTAGTGGTTTTAAACTCCAGACCTCACCCTTGATTCTAATTGCTACTGTATCTTTCCTTTTCATCTCCCATCCTTTCAAACAAACCTCCCAGGCCAGTGGTGCCCAGCATGGTTTCATGTTCCTACACTGCTTATTATGGTCTAAAGTATGTCCTTACTAAATTCACATGTTGAATCCTAACCCTCAATACTCCTGAATGTGAAGTCACTCAGTCGTGTCCGACTCTTTGCGACCCCATGGACTGTAGCCTACCAGGCTCCTCTGTCCATGGGATTTTCCAGGCAGTAGTACTGGAGTGGATTGCCATTTCCTTCTCCAAGCAATACTCCTTAAGATGACTGCATTTAGAGACAGAAGAGCCTTTAGACAGGTGATTAAGTTAAAATGAAGTCAATAGTGAGGTAGGAATTGCTAGGCAGTCAGTGTAGGACTCTTAGACCTTGATCTGTTTTCAATTAGCCTAAAAGTATACCCTTTGTCCCAAATTCCTGGAGTGTGCCCTTGATCTGATAAATAATTAGCACTCAGATCCAGGGAAGGGCAGTAATTAACTTCTGTTCCATATGCCTGAGGGAAAAACAACTGGTGATCATTAATCTTAAACCCATACTTCTGGTCCACTGAAACATGGCCAGGGGGCAAAGAAAAGAGTGGTGACTTAATCTGAGGAGAAAAGAAGCCAAAAGGATATTAAGCATCTTGACCTTTAAACTGATTGGTTAAATATGACATATTTTAAGGACAGGAGCCAACCAAAATTGTATAGATTAATCATGGTAAAGATATAGAGCTGCTGTAATTCCCACCTTTTGGGGGACTGTTTACCCCCTTTCAGTGTCTATGCTCAGAAGTTTGTACTTTCCTTCTCTTTAATAAATCCTATTCATTTGCCACTGTGAGTGTTTGTGTGTTCTTGAAGTTCATTCTTCGGCTCCGAGAACAAGAACTCGGATTCCCATTTCAATAGGATGGGTTATAATCCAATGTGACTGATGTCTTTATGAAATGAGGGAGCTTGGAGACACAGAGAAACACCAGAGAGGTGCACACACAAAGGAAAGACCTTGCAAGGACACCATGAGAAGGTGGCCATCTGCGAGCCAAGGACAGAGGCCTCAGAAGAAGCCAACCTGGTGCTACCTTGATCCTCAGCTTCTGGTCTCCTGAACTGAAAAAATAAATTTCTGCTGTTAAACCCATGGAGCTGTGGTGTATTGTTATGCAGCCTGAGCTGACCGATCCACTGCTCAAAGCCCCTTCTGTCTGTATCTGGCTGTGCCCCTGAGCAGCGTCCTCAGGCCTCACCCCCTCCTGCCCTCTATGGGCTGTTTCTTGACTTACAGCTCTAAAAATCATGTGAAGTCCATGTTGCTGTCTTCTCAGTTTAGGTAGCAGGCATGGGCAACCATCTGATGATGTCCATGTATACAGTCTTCTCTTGTGTTGTTGGAAGAGGGTGTTTGCTATGACCAGTGCATTTTCTTGGCAAAACTCTATTAGTCTTTGCCCTGCTTCATTCCGTATTCCAAGGCCAAATTTGCCTGTTACTCCAGGTGTTTCTTGCCTTCCTGCTTTTGCATTCCAGTCCCCTGGACATCTTTTTTGGGTGTTAGTTCTAAAAGGTCTTGTGGGTCTTCATAGAACCGTTCAACTTCAGCTTCTTCAGCGTTACTGACTGGGGCACAGACTTGGATTACTGTGATATTGAATGGTTTGCCTTGGAAACGAACAGAGATCATTCTGTCGTTTTTGAGATTGCATCCAAGTACTGCATTTCGGACTCTTTTGTTGACCATAATGGCTACTCCATTTCTTCTGAGGGATTCCTGCCCGCAGTAGTAGATATAATGGTCACCTGAGTTATTCACCCATTCCAGTCCATTTCAGTTCACTGATTCCTAGAATGTCGACATTCACTCTTGCCATCCATCTCTTGTTTGACCACTTCCAATTTGCCTTGATTCATGGACCTGACATTCCAGGTTCCTATGCAATATTGCTCTTTACAGCTTCGGACCTTGCTTCTATCACCAGTCACATCCACAGCTTTTTGCTTTGGCTCCATCCCTTCATTCTTTCTGGAGTTATTTCCCCACTGATCTCCAGTAGCATATTGGGCACCTACTGACCTGGGGAGTTTCTCTTTCAGTATCCTATCATTTTGCCTTTTCATACTGTTCATGAGGTTCTCAAGGCAAGAATACTGAAGTGGTTTGCCATTTCCTTCTCCAGTGGACCACATTCTGTCAACACAAGAGAAGACTCTATACAGGGACATCACCAGATGGTCAACATCGAAATCAGATTGATTGTATTCTTTGCAGCCAAAGATGGAGAAGTTCTATACAGTCAGCAAAAACAAGACCAGGAGCTGACTGTGGCTCAGAACATGAACTCCTTATTGCCAAATTCAGACTTAAATTGAAGAAAGTAGGGAAAACCACTAGACCATTCAGGTATGACCTCAATCAAATCCCTTATGATTATACAGTGGAAGTGATAAACAGATGTAAGGGCCTAGATCTGATAGATGGAGTGCCTGATGAACTATGGAATGAGGTTCGTGACATTGTACAGGAGACAGGGATCAAGACCATCCCCATGGAAAAGAAATGCAAAAAAGCAAAGTGGCTGTCTGGGGAGGCCTTACAAATAGCTGTGAAAAGAAGAGAAGCGAAAAGCAAAGGAGAAAAGGAAAGATATAAACATCTGAATGCAGAGTTCCAAAGAATAGCAAGAAGAGATAAGAAAGCCTTCTTCAGTGATCAATGCAAAGAAATAGAGGAAAACAACAGAATGGGAAAGACTAGAGATCTCTTCAAGAAAATCAGAGATACCAAAGGAATATTTCATGCAAAGATGGGCTCGATAAAGGACAGAAATGGTATGGACCTAACAGAAGCAGAAGATATTAAGAAGAGATGGCAAGAATACACAGAAGAACTGTACAAAAAAGATCTTCACGACCCAGATAATCACGATGGTGTGATCACTGACCTAGAGCCAGACATCCTGGAATGTGAAGTCAAGTGGGCCTTAGAAAGCATCACTATGAACAAAGCTAGTGGAGATGACAGAATTCCAGTTGAGCTATTCCAAATCCTGAAAGATGATGCTGTGCAAGTGCTGCACTCAATATGCCAGCAAATTTGGAAAACTCAGCAGTGGCCACAGGACTGGAAAAGGTCAGTTTTCATTCCAATCCCAAAGAAAGGAAATGCCAAAGAATGCTCAAACTACTGCACAATTGCACTCATCTCACACGCTAGTGAAGTAATGCTTAAAATTCTCCAAGCCAGGCTTCAGCAATATGTGAACCGTGAACTTCCTGATGTTCAAACTGGTTTTAGAAAAGGCAGAGGAACCAGAGATCAAATTGCCAACATCTGCTGCATCATGGAAAAAGCAAGAGAGTTCCAGAAAAATATCTATTTCTGCTTTATTGACTATGCCAAAGCCTTTGACTGTGTGGATCACAATAAACTGTGGAAAATTCTGAAAGAGATGGGAATACCAGACCACCTGATCTGCCCTCTTGAGAAATTTGTATGCAGGTCAGGAAGCAATAGTTAAAACTGGCCATGGAACAACAGGCTGGTTCCAAATAGGAAAAGGAGTATGTCAAGGCTGTATATTGTCACCCTGTTTATTTAACTTATATGCAGAGTACATCATGAGAAACGCTGGACTGGAAGAAACACAAGCTGGAATCAAGATTGCCGGGAGAAATATCAATAACCTCAGATATGCAGATGACACCACCCTTATGGCAGAAAGTGAAGAGGAGCTCAAAAGCCTCTTGATGAAGGTGAAAGAGGAGAGTGAAAAAGTTGGCTTAAAGCTCAACATTCAGAAAACGAAGATCATGGCATCCGGTCCCATCACTTCATGGGAAATAGATGGGGAAACAGTGGAAACAGTGTCAGACTTTATTTTTCTAGGCTCCAAAATCACTGCAGATGGTGACTGGAGCCATGAAATTAGATGACGCTTACTCCTTGGAAGGAAAATTATGACCAACCTAGATAACATATTCAAAAGCAGAGACATTACTTTGCCAACAAAGGTTCATCTAGTCAAGGCTATGGTTTTTCCTGTGGTCATGTATGGATGTGAGAGTTGGACTGTGAAGAAGGCTGAGCGCTGAAGAATTGATGCTTTTGAACTGTGGTGTTGGAGAAGACTCTTGAGAGTCCCTTGGACTGCAAGGAGATCCAACCAGTCCATTCTGAAGGAGATCAGCCCTGGGATTTCTTTGGAAGGAATGATGCTAAAGCTGAAACTCCAATACTTTGGCCACCTGATGCGAAGAGTTGACTCATTGGAAAAGACTCTGATGCTGGGAGGGATTGGGGGCAAGAGGAGAAGGGGACGACAGAGGATGAGATGGCTGGATGGCATCACTGACTCAATGGACGTGAGTCTGAGTGAACTCCCAGAGTTGGTGATGGACAGGGAGGCCTGGCGTGCTGCGATACATGTGGTCACAAAGAGTCAGACACGACTGAGCGACTGATCTGATCTGATCTGATCTGATGGACAACCATCAAGTTTGTTATGCTCCCAACACTGCCTAGCATAGCCACAGGATCTGTGGCTGTGATGTGGGGCGATGGGAACAGAAGGGAAGATGAATTCCAGCAGCTGGTTGGAGACTATGGGAGCCAAGAATGCAAAAGAGGATCATATGAACATCAAGCAGCTTGCAGAAGAAAAGCTTGATTGAAGTGTTCCATTGAGACTTGAAACTACTGTTTATTTTTGTAGGTCCAGCGATGGAGAAAGGAGGAAGCCAGCTCTCCTAGCCTCTTCTACCTCCACATGGTCATCAGGCTCTGGACCTTTCCCTCCTGGAATTTCCCCCTGGAAGCAGCTTCCTTTACTTTGTAGATATCTAGATGTTCCCATACCCCATGGGGCTCTCCTTCCTCGTCTGGTTCTCCACTTGTTTCCTGGTCTCTCTTTCATAACAGGAGTTAATGCAGCAAAGAGCCTTCAGTGTTGAACAATTCACCATTCTGGGCTCTGGACACAGATCTGTGGACACAGCTGCAGTTGAGGTTGACATCTTGTGCTCTGGAGACTGAAGATAAGCAAACAAGAAAACTATCAGGGAGTTACGTGCTGAGAAATAAGATGGGAAAATGAGACCACAATTGATCAGGGATGGCTTTAGATAGGGTGGCCTTGAGTGCAACTCCTGGGATTCAAGAGCAATTGACAATTTGTGATTGACAACAGTTTTACTTAGGCTCTGAAAGTTCAAGATACACCACAGAGTTTTGCCCTCTTGTCTCTAAGTTACAAAAAAGTAAATAAGTTTGTTTATCTATACCAGACAGAAGGTATAACCAGACCTGGTTAAAAAATGAATAAAAAGTTCTCCCTGGTCCCATTTCCTTTGTCTATGTAAAGAGGATTTTTAGCCATCGGGAAATTTCTTATCAGACCTTTGATAAGGAAAAGGGATATTCTAAAAGGCTGTTGAGTTCAGTTCAGTCGCTCAGTCATGTCGGACTCTTTGAGACACCATGGACTGCATCACAACAGGCCTCCCTGTCCATCACCAACTCCCGGAGTTTACCCAAACCCATGTCCATTGAGTCAGTGATGCCATCCAACCACCTCATCCTCTGTTGTCCCCTTCTCCTCCCACCTTCAATCTTTCCCAGCAATAGGGTCTTTTCAAATGAGTCAGCTCTTTGCATCAGGTGGACAGAGTATTGGAGTTTCAGCTTCAGCATCAGTCCTTCCAATAAACACTTAGGACTGATCTCCTTTAGGATGGACTGGTTAGATCTCCTTGCAGTCCAAGGGACTCTCAAGAGTCTTCTCCAACACCACAGTTCAAAAGCATCAATTCTTCTGTGCTCAGCTTTCTTTATAGCCCAACTCTCACATCCATACATGACCACTGGAAAAACCACAGCCTTGGCTAGACGGACCTTTGTTGACAAAGTAATGTCTCTGCTTTTTAATATGCTGTCTAGATTGGTCATAACTTTCCTTCCAATGAGTAAGCGTCATTTAATTTCATGGCTGCAGTCACTATCTGCAGTGATTTTGGAACCCCCCCAAAAAATAAAGTCTGCCACTGTTTCCACTGTTTCCCTTGTATTTGCCATGAAGTGATGCAACCGGATGCCATGATCTTAGTTTTCTGAATGTTGAGCTTTAAGCCAACTTTTTCACTCTCCTCTTTCACTTTCATCAAGAGGCTCTTTAGTTCTTCTTCACTTTCTGCCATAAGGGTGGTGTCATCTGCATATCTGAAGTTACTGATTTCTCCCAGCAATCTTGATTCCAGCTTGTGCTTTTTCCAGCCCAGTGTTTCTCATGATGTACTCTGCATATAAGTTAAATAAGCAGGGTGACAATATACAGCCTTGACGTACCCCTTTTCCTATTTGGAACCAGTCTGTTGTTCCATGTCCAGTTCTAAATGTTGCTTCCTGACTTGCATACAGATTTCTCAGGAGGCAGGTCAGATGATCTGATATTCCCATCTCTTGAAGAGATGTGTGATCCACACAGTCAAAGGCTTTGGCATAGTCAATAAAACAAAAATAGATGTTTTTCTGGAACTCTCTTGATTTTTTGATGATCCAGCAGATGTGGGCAATTTGATCTCAGGTTCCTCTGTCTTTTCTAAAACCAGCTTGAACATCTGGAAGTTCACGGTTCATATACTGTTGAAGCTTGGCTTGGGGAATTTTGAGCATTACTTTACTAGCATGTGAGATGAGTGCAATTGTGGGGTAGTCTGAGCATTCTTTGGCATCACCTTTCTTTGGGATTGGAATGAAAACTGACCTTTTCCAGTCCTGTGGCCACTGCTGAGTTTTCCAAATTTGCTGGTATATTGAGTGCAGCACTTTCACAGCATCATCTTTTAGGATTTGAAATAACTCAACTGGAATTCCATCACCTCCACTGGCTTTGTTGCTGGTGATATTTCCTAAGGCCCTCTTGACTTCACATTCCAGGATGTCTGGCTCTAGGTGAATGATCACACCATCATGATCATCTGGATCATGAAAATCTTTTTTGTACAGTTCTTCTGTGTATTCTTGCCACCTCTTCTTAACATCTTCTGCTTCTGTTAGATCCATATAATTTCTGTCCTTTATTGAGCCCATCTTTGCATGAAATGTTCCCTTGGTATCTCTGATTTTCTTGAAGAGATCTCTAGTCTTTCCTATTGTATTGTTTTCCTCTATTTCTTTGCACTGATCATTGAAGGAGGCTTTCTAATCTCTCCTTGCTATTCTTTGGAACTCTGCATTCAAATGATTATATCTTTCCTTTTCTCCTTTGTTTTTCACTTCTCTTCTTTTCACAGCTATTTGCAAGACTTCCTCAGAAAGCCATTTTGCTTTTTTGCATTTCTTTTTCTTGGGGATGATCTTGATCCTTGTCTCCTGTATAATGTCACGAACCTCATTCCATAGTTCATCAGGCACTCTGTCTATCAGATCTAGTCCCTTAAATCTATTTCCTACTTCTACTGTATAATCATAAGCGATTTGATACCTAGGAACATAAACCAGGAGATACATATTTAACCTATGCTGGTAACTTCTTGCGGAGAAGGCGATGGCACCCCACTCCAGTAATCTTGCCTGGAAAACCCCATGGATGGAGGAGCCTGATAGGTAACTTCTTGAATTCCAAGACATGCAAGGACATTTAAAAGTGACTTGGGTTGCAGGGTACTTCTCTAGTGGTTCAGTAGCTAAGATTCTGAGCTCCCAATGCAGGAGGCCTGGGTCTAATTAATTACTTTTTAAAAGTCACTTGGAATCCCCAAGCCAGGTACTGCCCCTTAGGCCCCAGCACTAAGTCCAGGGAACCCTTTCAGATGGGTACACCTTTGCCAAGGGACCAAGTGCAAGGGGATGGAGCATCCCAAGTCTGGGAGGCGTACCCCATGGGGCTCTGCGGCAGCACTTTGTGGGAAGAGCTAGGGATCCACATGGGGAGCCTAGGTGGTGCCAGGAGCAGCTGGAGCCTCAAGGCCTTCACCCAACCCCCATCCCAAAATGGCAAGAAAGAGGGTTTGGCTCCTACCATTGATGTGTTGATATTCATTCCAGGGCCAACACACTGACCTTCAGCTCAGGAAGTGGCTTCTTGGTCAACTGCTGCTTTGGAGGGCCCTGCCAAGATTTGAAATGAAGCAGCAGTTCTTGTAACATCCAACCATAAATCTAAATACTTTTTTTTTTTAACTGAAACAAAATAGTGAGATAACTTGACATTTTGCATGATTAAATTTAGAACAGATTATAGAAATTGAATACCCACGTCATAAGCTGCTTCATTTAAGCACAACACATATACCCGGGCTCAGCTTCATGCGATTTGAATTTCGAGAGTGCTTCTTCTCTGGCCAAAATTTTTACATCTCAAGGTAATTAATGAATTTCAGCCTGAGGATGAAGCTGCCTGATCTCCACTTCTGGCCTCACTTGGCCAAGCAAAGGTGTCCCTCTAGACCTCAGGGAACTCCTCTCTGAGATCTCATGGTGTGGTATGCCCACACTGTGTAGTGTGTATACATGATATGGTGTGTACATATGGTGTAGTGTACAATGCCCAGTTCTTGTGCCCACAGGTAATAATCCCCAAACACACTATCTGTGTTTGGGATGATGTAAGGAGATCTATGAGATTATGTTATGAATCTATGGCTAATAATGGCTACTAATAATAGATACCACTCACTGAGTACTTCCCACATGCTGGCCACTGTCGGAAGCATGCTTTGTTTTTCTTAATTGTCCTAATTCTCATTCCTCATTTTACCAACTAGGCAGCTGAAGCCCAGAGAGGTTAAGTAACTTGCCTAAGCTCACACAGCTCTAAGCGGGGAGCCAGGACACAAACCCCGGCATTGGTGTGCACCCCGTGCCTTCCATCCTTTGGGTATCAGCCCTGAGATCTCTCCACCATCACTGACAAGGAGAGATGAGAATGAGATGTGCTAGGGAGTGATGCTGACCCAGAGATGGCTTCTTATGGGGGTGGTTGTCTCTGGGCCTGTCCCAGAGCTGGTGGGGAGAGAGAGAGAGAGAGGTGTCTGGAGGCAAGAGGGATGAATATAATGGACGAATATAATCCAAAATGGTTGATCCAATTTAGAAAAAAAAAAAAAAAAGTCCTTGCCCCATGACCTCAAGTAAGGTGCAGTGTTTTAAAAATTCACTTTCAAGAAAATTGCTGCAGACCTTAGAAAAATGAATCCAATAGAAGAAGAAGGGGGAAAATATACAATGGAAGTCCAGTGGTTTGAATATGAATATTCAGGGTTAAAACATCTTTTCCCCTTGAAACACAACCTCCTATTCACCTTGGTGGAAGGTCCTGTTACGTTAGGTGTGTCTCACCTCTCACTCCAAAGGCTGGCGGGGCTTAGGCAGGACCATCTGTGCCAATGAGGTTTCTTCCAAAGACCTGATTATGATTTTCCAGGAGATACATCCTTAAAGAGGAATGCCTTCACTTCTGCTTGCTGTCTCCCTGCCTGCCTAAATGCATGCCTGCCTGATACTCTATAGACAGAACAGTGGGAGGTGGGTTATTGGGTTGTCGGATAAACCATTTCCTTTTCATAGGACACAGCTGTAGAATCCAGGAAGTACAGAGATTCAGCCAGAAATGTTTGCAGGCTTTGCCTGAGGGCAAAACTTGCAGACCAAAGTAAAAGGCTTTATCAAAACCACTGGGTCTAGGCTTTCCAACCTGGTCTTTTTTTTTTTTTTCCTCGGAAGTGGTTAGAATGAATTCACCTAGCTTTTGGTGGGTTTTCTTGTGGATATTTGTTTGGACTGACTGCATTCATTCATATGCTTCTCAGCAGTTTCAACTGTCTGTGACCTAAGTTAGATCAAATTGATAAATATGTAAAAGACAGGTGCTGTGAAGATAAGGAAATGGGAGAGGGTGGGCTTCAAAGAGAATTATGAGAATCTCTGACTTCAGAGGCTTCCATTCAAATGAAGTCATTATCTAATATTTAAATAGATTCATTTAAATAAATGCATAAAGTACAACACTGTCATTCTTGTTGACAGTTATTAATTCCAGTTAAGTAAGACTGAATTAGAGATATTATTATTGGGCTTCCCCAATAGCTCAGTTGGTAAAGAATCCACCTGCAATGCAGGAGACCTCTGTTCGATCCCTGGGTTGGGAGGATCCCCTGAAGAAGGGATAGGCTACCCACTCCAGTATTCTGTATTCTTGGGCTTCCCTTATGGCTCAGCTGGTAAAGAATCCACCTGCAATGCAGGAGACCTGGGTTCCATCCCTGGGTTGGGAAGATCCCCTGAAGAAGGGAAATACCCACTCCAGTATTCTGGCCTGGAGAATTCCATGGACTCTATGGTCCATAGGGTCGCAAATAGTCGGACATGAATGAGTGACTTTCACTTTCCAGAGATATTATTGATAATAATGTATTATTTCTGTCATGTAATTGATGGTGGTTTAGTCACTAAGTTGCATATGACTCTTATGACACCATGGACTGTAGCCCATGAGACTCCTCTGTCCATGGGTCCAGAGACTTTACCAACTGAGCCAGCAGGGAAGCCCACAATAATGGCAAATGACACCATTTATCGAGCACCTATTATGTGCTTGGTGACATTATCCTCTGGGAGGTACTGTCCCTATTTGGATGACAGAAAGCAGCTGTGCGGTGCCAAGGTCACAAAGTAGTGGCAGGCCCACCACAGGGCTGAGTCTGGAATCTGTGTTTGTGAGGCCCCAGGTGGAGAAGACGAAGCACGCACAGGGGACAAGTCGTGACTTACTCATGCGTGGGGGCAAAACTTGCTAGTGAATAAATCAAAACAGTAAAGGAGCTGGTCTGAGGACTTAGGTAGGAGCCCTTTCTTCAATTTCCTCACTTGACTTTAGGAATATTCTATAATAATTCTTTGTACCCCACTTTCTTCATTTCTTCCAGTATTCATACTACCAACCAGTCCTCGGGCATGTTGGATGGAAAACAGAGGTGGAAGGCCTTTGTTAACTCCTCCTAGCTTATACAAATACTGCAGACACTAATGATGTCCATTTTAACTGCTGGTGAAGCAAGGCATAACAATGGGTAAGTTGAGAAACAGTGCTTCTAGGAGGTGGTATAAAACAGCATCAGATTCAACCTTTATATCGTGCAAACAAAACCTGTATCTCGTTCCTTGGACTGGTGGCTCCTTGGGTCCTCCAATGTCCTGTCCTGGCAGCAAGAGTCATCCCATGAACTCTCAGCAGAAATCACTGAGCCCCAGGAATAAAACTGCTGTTTCTGGCTAAATGGTGCAAAGCTCTATTTTCCCCCATCACTTCCTCCTTTAAATCACAGGGAATGACAGTGAGACCTACCTGACCCATAGAACAAAATTCATCTGTGTGCAGAAAAAGATTCAGAGAGAAACCATCTTGCTTGCCTGCCCCCCTTACTGACAGGGGGCCCAGATCACGGTGGGAAGATTTATAAAGTGTAATGCCGGAGCTTCAGAGCCAGTGTGGCTGCCAATGACCCCTGAGACTCTCAGCTTCACTTCCCAGCACGGACCCCTGAGGGCAGGGCTGGAGTGACCACCCACGTCCATTCCTCTCTGCTTAATTGGCCCACAACCGTGGCTGAGCCCCAGGGCCTGTGGTGCTGTCCCATTTCATAAGGCATGCACCTTGTCAAAGAATTCCAAAGAAATCTCTCAGCTGTCTTTCTGAAGAGATATTAAGTACCTCTGTGCCTCAAGCCATGCACATCACAGCCTGGCAGCCCTGATGAATGTGCCAGGGGTACAAAGTACACTGAGTGTATTGAGTACTTCCTCTGCACCTGGCTCTGTGTTCGGTCCTTTTCAAGTCTCCCCTCCTGTTCCCCCAGGTAGCCAGCAACCAAAGGATATCCTTACCTTGCCCGGAAACAATTTCAGGCTCAAAGAGGTAAAGGGCAGGCCAAGTGGACAGAGCTGGGATTCAAACCCACGCCTACTTTTCTGTTGACCTTTGTTCCAGATCAGCAAGGTCAAGGCTGGGATTGATCAACCATCCGGCAACCTTGTAAGAAAGGCCAAGAGCAGCTGACCCTGACATCATTGAATCAGTGGATCAACTTGATCAGCTACCTTGCCAAAGACTCCTTGGCGTCTGCAACAAATATATATTTCTTTGTATAAACCTCTGTAAGTCTAATTTTCTGTCCCTTGCAGCCCAGCATACTCTTGGTTGATGCAGGTCCTAATAGGCAAGAATGAGCAGTAGCATACCTTGTGATGGCCTGGGCATGTTGCATCTATTGATTCAGTTCAGTTCAGTTCAGTTCAGTCGCTCAGTCGTGTCCAACTCTTTGCGACCCCATGAATAGCAGCACGCCAGGCCTCCCTGTCCATCACAAACTCCTGGAGTTCACTCAGACTCACGTCCATCGAGTCAGTGATGCCATCCAGCCATCTCATCCTCTGTCGTCCCCTTCTCCTCCTGCCCCCAATCCCTCCCAGCATCAGAGTCTTTTCTAATGAGTCAGCTTTTTGCATGAGGTGGCCAAAGTACTGGAGTTTCAGCTTTAGCATCATTCCTTCCAGAGAAATCCCAGGGCTGATCTCCTTCAGAATAGACTGGTTGGATCTCCTTGCAGTCCAAGGGACTCTCAAGAGTCTTCTCCAACATCACAGTTCAAAAGCATCAATTCTTCGGCGCTCAGCCTTCTTCACAGTCCAACTCTCACATCCATACATGACCACAGGAAAAACCATAGCCTTTACTAGACAGACCTTTGTTGGCAAAGATTAGTAAGTACCAAATATGAATTCATGCATTTACCAGGAATTAAGCTCTTAGATGTGACTATGAAACTCTTGGAAATGACTAATAGACTCAGATAAATATGATGTTTCATTTCCCAAACTAAAATGTGTGAAGGGCAGATCAAGGACCTAGCACGGAATGTGAACTAAAATGGATGGACCTCCAAGAAGTACAATTGTCAGGGGCTGTGGTTCCTTGCTGTGATCCCAAGAGATATTTACCAGGGGGTGCCAAGAGATGTGGGAAGGTGGGCCTCACACCTCCTTGCTCCTCCACCCTTCTGTTTAACAGTTGGGTGTATAACTGGCAATTTAACGCAGGGGCCAAGGGTGTAGCCTTCAGATAGTCTGGGTTCACAACTGAGTTATGAATACAATTCCAATCATGAAACTTACTCTCCATATGACTCTGGATGAGTTATTTAAACCCTCTGAACCTCTACTTCATCTCTAAACTGGGCTAATAATGCTTCATTCATGGCATTGTGATGAAGCTTAAATGAGATGCCCATGAGTTTAACTCAGCACCTAGCATAGGGCATATAATTGCTATTATCTGAGTCTTCAGCGAGAGCAGGTGACTATTTGTCCAGGGTGCTTTTCTTGACCTTTCAGCATCGTGCCTCCCAGCTCCACTGCTCCCTTCAGGAGTCTGGCAGTGCCGGCCATTAGGCTCCTAGCTGTTAACTCCCTTGAGATCAGAGAAGCAGGTGGTTGGGGATGGAAGGCAGTCAGAACCTTGGCCAACTCGCCAGTTGAAGGTTCTGGCCAATGGCCTTGACTTTGGCAGCACTAACTCTTTCATACCTGACAAGGCAAGCTACCAAGTATTAGGTCAAGACAAGAACAGGGGTGCAAGGAGAGAGCCAGCCCGTGAAATAGGAATGAGGAGGTTAGGTCAGAGACACCTTGGGGGTCCCTTTCAGACTATATTTTGATATTGGCATAAAACTGCATGCAATAAATTTAAGTCTAAGTGAGACAACGTGGTTTCCCACCCCCAGCTGACCTAAGTCTGGGCAATCTTCCTGTTAGGAGAACAAGCCATAAATCTCCCCGTGGACGCGAGTGCTGGGCACGCAATACACTCGGCTGTCGTCCTTGTGCCCAGAAAGAGTTGATGGATCCTTCCCCTCACATTTATTTCAGTGCACTAGAATTTCAACAAGACAGAAATAGAAGACAGAAAGGTTGGTCCTGTCAAAAGCCCTTAATATAATTATGAGAGTCCAACCTCTGCATTCCCACCTCCAGGAATAATTCGGGTGCAAGAGGCCGGGAACTGCACGGAGGCGGGGGCAGGGAGGGCCGCAGCCTGAGGACGCGGTGATTAGTGTAATGGCTGCCGCTTCTCCGCAGGAGGACGCTGGGATGCCGCAGGTTCATAAAAGCCCCACTTAGAGCTCGGCTCATCCAGGCAGCCATTAGTGGCTCTAATAGCTTCAGCTGATGTGTTATGGCCGTCCCACCCCCACTCCGTTCACTGAAAGTTGGTTCTGTAGAGCTATGCCCTTCTCACCCCCCAACGCCCACAGTTGTCTGCAGAAAGTGGCCGGGACACGTAGGCAGGCCCGGCCCCGAGCATCGGGCGACCAATCAGAAAACAGAGTCCCGTTTCCCTTGTACATTTGCTTTATGTTTAATTTTCTCTCTGAAAGGCAATCTGGAATGGAAAAAAAAAAAAAGGAAAACCAACATTTCCCGAAGTCCATTAGAGCTTTCTCTTCTCCAACTTAATTTCCATTCTAATGCTTACGTAGCTCCAAATTGGGAGTGAGGCATCCATTATTCTAACTGCTGCTATTCTTCCCCAGGCCTTGCGGTTTGTCAGGAGCCTGTGCATCTCCATTGAGGGGTATGGAGCAGAATAACAGGGCTCAGGGTCAATGTAAGGGCACAGGAGGGGCCCAACATCCGGGGGAAGCTGCACTCCATGGACGCTTTCCTCCCAGCCCCAGAAGGAGGCTTCCTTTAGCTCTGCTGCCTGCCACCTGGTCTCTGGAGCGGTCTTTCTGCACTGGTGCAGAGCCCTGTGCTCTGTACACAGAACAGACTTGGGTCCCCAAGACGAGCTCCTCCATGAATCTGCACTTGGCTTCTGTTGACCATGGTGCTCACTGCGTCTTTAAGAGGCACCTTGGTTTAGTCCTTAAAAGCACCTTCTCAAACCAAGCTGGATTGCTTGGGTTTGAATCTCAGAACTGCCACTTACCAGCTATGTGACCTTGGGCAAGTTCTTTAACTTCTCTGTTAACTTCTCAGTTTCATCATCTATAGATCGAGTACCAATGGTACAAGCCTGTTGTTGACATTAAATGAATTTGTTGTTGTTCATTTGCTAAGTTGTGTCTGCCTCTTTGCTTGGGGCCGGCCCCATGAACTGCCTGCAGCATGCCAGGCTTCCCTGTCCTTCACTATCTCCCAGAGTGTGATCAAACTCATGTCCATTGAGTCAGTGATGCCATTCAACCATCTTATCTCCTGCTGTCCCCTTCTCCTCCTGCCCTCAATCTTTCCCAGCATCAGGGTCTTTTCCAGTGAGTCGGCTCTTCACATCAAGTGACCAAAATATTGGAGCTTCAGCATCAGTCCTTCCAACGAATATTCAGAGTTGATGTCCTTTAGGATTGATGGATTTGATCTCCTTGCTGTCCAAGGGACTCTCAAGAGTCTTCTCCAAAAGTGAGTTTATAAAGATACAAATTGCTTGCAGGAGTGTGGGGTGCAGAGCCTGTCAGCAGTGGTGTCTAGTTACTACTGTTACTAGTCTCGCCTGGGGCTTGTCTGGATGCATAGGCTGTAGCTGCAGTTCCCACAATGCCCAGCAGGGTGTGCCCTGCATCTCAGCAGCACAGCGTGTGAGGGGGGCAGCCATCGCTGCTGCGTCCACTGGGTGCTTTGTACCCACATACTGGATTCTCTTGGACCAATGGGTGCTTCCATTCCATTCCATTCCTTCACAGGTTCCAGCCTTATCCCTCCAAACTACTTGGCCTGGTGACTCCTGGAATATGACTTATTTGAGCAGGGCAGGCAGGCAGGGAGGAAATCACAGGAATTTTCTCATCCTCAGAAGGTTTCAGTTGCTGGGACAAGGCCACTCCACAAGCCAGTGGCATTTCAGGGGCTCACATGGACATTGGCTCGACTCCCCAGGGACACGCTTGACTGCAAGGCCCTTTGGGGTGATGACCCTTTTACCAGGGGGCTACTCTGTGCCATTCCAGGCTGTGGAGTGTTGGGTGATGCCGTTAATTCCACCAACGAATCTCTGAAAACAGAAGTAAGGCTGTTTCATAACCTCCAGAGTTTGGAGACGCTCCAGGAGCGAGAAGCTGGCCTACTTTAAAGGTCTCAAAGAAGGAAGCACCCAACTGCTCCAGACACAGAATGAGCTGCTGCCTTCAGGCCAAGCATGGAGGACAGAGCCTCTTCCTGAAATGCCTGGCCACCAGTTCCACCCTTATGGAATCAGACGCCTCACCGATCTGTGCCCCTGCCCAATGGCCAGGGCCACCAGCCTCACCCCAGAGCCTGTGCCCTGGGACTGCCCAGTGGCCTCGCTTGTGGGCATGTGTGGATCAATCCTCTGTCCCCACCACATGAGGTCCCAGGCAGGAGGATGTGCAGCTGTCCCTGTCAGCCCCTGTCCCCATCCCCACTGGCATTTTCCTAACGTTTTCTTGGCACTTTGCCGGCTGCCCAAGTTGGCTGCTCTACAGTGTAGAAATGCCAACTGGAAGTCTGCGGGCACGTCAGTGCTCCAGGCTGCACTTGGCTTCTAGCAAGCTGAGGTGGGTCTGGTGAACCCCAGGAGTGTGGGTCTCCTGAGGGCTGTGTTCAGCCTTGGTGTGATCCGAAATCCACGTCTGCAACCTGACTCCCAGCCCCACATAGGGCCTCTCATGGCCTGGACTCCTCCATCTGAGAGGCCAGGCCCTGTGTCTGCCTGTGAGTCTCTCCCTGGTCAGTCTCTGGTTGTATTGCCTGGAGAATGGCTGTTTTAGGCTGTCTTTCCCTCCATCAGGAGTTTACTAGCACTGCTCCGGGCAGGCCAGGCAGCCCCAGACTGATCTAAGGAATTGCCAGAGGCTTTGGTGTTGGTCATTTCCCAGCTACAACCTCCTCAGGTCCTGGCTTTCCTGTGAGTCTTACTTGCCATTATCAGCAAAGGTCAAGGATCTGTGCCCCAAAGTCATGAGCCTGCCCTTCTGGAGCCTTCTCTGCCCCTGTTAAGAGACTGATCTTCCTGAGGCCCCTGAGGAAGGGTGAGGTAAGAGGACAGAGACTGACTTTGGGGCCTGATCTGGGCTCAAGAACTGGGATGCTGAGCAGCCCTGTGCAATGGATAATTCTAGCCCTCGGAAGGCTCCCCACACAGTAAGGAGAGTGACAGCTATGTGAGCAGGTGATGACCCAGGAGCCCCCAGTCCAGGCCACTGCATACATTCAGTGCTTCTCTGATGCCTGTGAAATGATTTCCTATTATGCCTGTGACACCCAGGCCACTGGTGAGCTTGGGCTTCTGCTGAAAGGATGCTGGACTTGTTTGAATTTGGGATAAAGGGAAGGTAATGGCCATGAACCTGGATACCTCCTGAAAAAGCAAAGAAAAAAAAATTATCCAGAGCTCCCTGGAGCAGAAAAGCAAGACATTGAAGAGTATTGGCAAAGAAAGTGAAGGGGAGATAGCAAGAGAGCCACACGTAACGTAATGATTTTTTTTTTTTTTTTTTTGCCCAAAGATGGCTTACCTTCAGGCAACTTCTGGATTGTGGAGTCTCCTGACCACCCACCTTCTGTAGCCCTGGCCCCTCACTTTGCACTTCGTGGCCTTGCTGTTTGCAGGGACAGCTGATTCCCTGTGCTGATCCTTGAGACTGCAAACACTTCCATGTGTTGGGAGGGTGGTTGCCAGAAAGATGTGGTTTGTTCAAGGCATTCTGAAGCTTCTAAAGAATGAGAATTCTATGGAAGAATTGGGGAAGGGGCAGGCAGGACTTCCAGCAAACAAGGCTCCTGGGGCACCTTGGAATCCCACCATAGGCCTTTCTGCTGGCCCACTTGGTGACCAGGGAAAAAAAAGTGAGAAGATGAACAAAGATGTGTGTGACTGAAAAATTGGGCTGTTGAATGCATGGATTCATCCTCTTGGATCTTGGGAGGAGGTGTGCTGGCTGGAAGAGAGGTTAGTCCCACAGAGAAGCCTGGTCTACCACACATCTGTCCTGTTGTAGGGCCTATAGTGCCTCTCCCAAGGTTGCAGAAAGGCAGGGAAGTCTCAAGGAAGAAGATACATGAGATGGACAGGCATGCAGAGCAGCAGGCAGGACTTCAGGGGACGCTGAGCCAGTGGCATGCCCTGGCTCCTCCTGTTCTGGGGAAGCCTCCCAAAGATCAAGCACTGCCTATCCCAGTTCTGTCCCATGAGAACATCCCAAATCAAATCACAGAAGAGGATGCTGGTGCATTTCCCATGCTACACTCATAAAGTAGGCAATTTCCCTGAAACCTGAACTTCCATCCCCCGTGATATTTGATTTAATTATTCATAACCTCCATCAGTAACTACTGATTTCCAAGGCAATAAATGAAGATGCCCAAGGCTCTGGTGAAGAAGGTGGGGCATGCATTGAGCCGCCAGAGAGGTGCTGAGCCACCAGGCACCACTTCCCCGCTTAGTACTCAGAGCACAAGTCCCTTCCATCAGTTATTTCTGGCCTTATCTTATCGATCCTTTTAATAGCAGGCAATAACAATTTATTAGCAATTTTCCAGAGTCTCTGCCTCCTGGCTAGATTTTTTTCCATTCCGAGAGCTGAAGTAATATTTCTTCTAAATCTAGCTCTCTTTAGGGCACTAAGGGAGGCCAGTCTGAGTGAGTCAGGTATGCTACAGAGAAGGAAAAATTAAGACATATCCATCTTCCTACTGCTTATTGATAAATAGCTTGGTGGTTTCAATTGAACAACTATATTGGGGAAGAGCCTGTGAGGGGGAGGCCTGGGGGAGGATACAGAGACCAGATGAGAACAAGCCATCTTTTATTTCCTTTTACTTAATTTTGTTTGTACGTTTTTAATTTTAAAAATTTAATTCAGTTTTAAAAGGTTACTTTCCACTTCCAGTTATTACAAAATATTGGCTGTGTTCTTGGTGTTGTACAGTGCATCCTTGAGCCTATCTGATACCCACTGCCCACCCCTGTGTTGCCCCCCCCTCACCCGGTAACCTCTGGTTTGTTCTATCTGTGAGCAGTTTGATTTTTTTCAGATGCGTTAGGGACTAGAAGGACAGCACAGGTCGAGGTAGGCTGGAGTTCCTGCAGCCTAGCCTTCCTGTCCTGCTTTCAGACTTGGGTGTCTCAGTTTTATCCACGACCAAACCTAAAGAAAGAAGAAGCCACTTCCCTAACTCACAACCCACGAGTTGATTCATGACCCCTCTCCTTCCGGAGAATGAAGAACTAACTGCTGGGAAGGCACCGGCAGCCTTGTGCCCTAGGGAGGGTCCGACTGGGAAAAGAAGGAGCCCCAACTCCTGTGGGAAGAAGGAGAAATTCGGCCATGGGGAGGGGGTCTGAGCAACCCTTCTGGCTTCTCAGTTGCCCACCCACCCTAGCTAGGAAGCAGTCAGGACTGGATTGGACAGGTGCCTGCTGCTGCTGCTAAGTCGCTTCAGTCGTGTCTGACTCTATGCGACCCCATAGACGGCAGCCCACCAGGCTCCCCCGTCCCTGGGATTCTCCAGGCAAGAACACTGGAGTGGGTTGCCATTTCCTTCTCCAACGCATGAAAGTGAAAAGTGAAAGTGAAGTTGCTCAGTCGTGTCTGACTCCTAGCGACCCCATGGACTGCAGCCCACTAGGCTCCTCCGTCCATGGGATTTTCCAGGCAATCAAAAATCCACTGGGATTTTCCAGTGCTGGAGTGGGAGTGCCATTGCCTTATCTAGGACAGGTGCGTAAGGGCATGTAAATTTCAAGTGTTTATCACCTTGATGGCTGGCAGGAACAAGACTGAGAGAAGGCCAGGGACTAAGAAGGTCCTACAGTCGGACCTATGCTGAGGCATTTGGGCCAGAGCTGCCTTTGAAACCAGAAGGAGTGCTTCCCAGAGTAGCAACACTGGTCAGAGATGCTTTCCTCATGCCAGGAGGGCTGTGTTCTGTTGCCCTCTGGTCCTCTGCCCATCACCCCACAGAAAGTAGGTCCCGGGGCTGATCCACATCCCAGCCACCAGCTCCCCGTGGGTTCCCAGTGCCAGCCCTTGCACCAACTGTCCACTAGATTCTCTAATTTGCACAATAATAGACATCACTGTGCTCAAAGCAAAACAGAGGCTCAGAATGGGTAAGTGACTTGTCCAAGAGCACCCAGCGAGTAACTGGCTTCAAATGCAAGTCAATCTGCTTTATTGTTTACTTATTTTCACAGTGTATTTAGTGTTATTGACATATACTTATGTAAATATATTTCTATAATTAACAGAGCTTTATTTGTAAAATTGTGTAAGATATTAAATGCTTTTACGGTTGATGACTTTCATTATTGTTGAGGTTTTGTGTTCTTTGTTTTTCAAATAGTAGTGAATTTGACTCAAAATTCAAAATATACGAAAGGAGTGCAGTAAAAAGTCCCCACACCTCAGTCTTTGTCCCTCAGCCACCCAGGTTCCTTCTCTCTTCAGGAGCGATCATGGCTAATGTGTTCCTTGTGTATCTTTTCAGAGACAGCGGGATAGATAAAAATAATACGCCTATTCTTTTTACCCCTGTTTATACAAATGGTGCATACCATATCATTCTGCTCCTCATTTTTTTTCCAATCAGTATTTCTTGGAGATCATTCCACTTCAGTGCATAAAGAGGTGGCACATTTTCTATTTATGGATCCATGATATGAAGATGACATATTAAATTCAACTATGTTTTAATCTCAAGAGGCAAATGCTTCTCCACTCTGCTATTTTATGTATTTATGCTAAAAGTTCCTCTTCTGTCTAAGTGAACTTTCCATTTTGAGCCCAGATCTTCTGGGTCTAGGGTAAATTTCCAGTGCTGAAGAGCTGGTTGGTTCTTGCTGGAGAATAACCAGCAGTGAGGTGATAGATGCCAGGGTTGACCCTGCGTGAGTGCTGTTTGCAGAGTCTCTGCCCAGCTTCAGTCTGGCTTGCTCTACAGACTGTAGTCCTGACCTTCTGCAGGGAAGGCTCCTCAGCTCCTCCCATGGGACTGGGTTCATTGCTGTCTCCATCTGGGAATTATCCTGCTATATGCAGAAACCAGGTTTTCAGAAGTCAGTGAGCTTCAAGACCGAAAGTCTTATGAGTTCAGGGAAAAGATATTGGGAAATAAACATAAAGTTCGATGTCACTCAGAGCCATTTATTTCATGATTTCTCAGTAATAGGGATTATGAAATAACAGAATTTTTAAAAATAGGGTTTATTTTTTAGAATGGTTTTAGGTTTACAGCAAAACTATTTTCCATTTTTTGAATGGAAAATACAGAGAGTTTCCCTATACCCTCTGCCTTCAAATGTGCACAGCCTCCCCCACTAACAACATTCTCCACCAGAAGAGAAAATTTGTTATAATCAATAATGAACCTACATTCATACATCATGATCACTCAAAGTCCATAGTTTCCATTATAAATTACTCTTGGAGTTGTACGTTCAGTGGGTTTGAACATATTGACATGTATCTACCATTGTAGTATCACATAGCTTCATTGTTCTAAAAATTCTTTGTGCTCCACCTACTCGTGCCTCCCTCCTCTTTAACCCCTGGCAGTCACTGATCTTTTACTGTCCCCATAGTTTTGCCTTTTCCAGAATGCCATATAGTTGGCATCATATAGTATGTAGCCTTTTCAGAGTGGCTTCACTTAGTAGTGTGTATTTGAGCTTCTCTCATGCCTTTTCACGGAGAAGGCAGTGGCACCCCACTCCAGTACTCTCGCCTGGCAAATCCCATGGATGGAGCAGCCTGGAGGCTGCAGTCCATGGGGTCGTAAAGAGTCGGACATGACTGAACAACTTCACTTTCACTTTTCACTTTCATGCATCGGAGAAGGAAATGGCAACCCACTCCAGTGTTCTTGCCTGGAGAATCCCAGGGATGGGGGAGCCTGGTGGGCTGCCGTCTATGGGGTCGCACAGAGTCGGACACGACTGAAGCAACTTACTAGCAGCAGCAGCAGCAGCAGCATGCCTTTTTATGGCTAAATAGTTTATTTCTTCTTAACACTAAATATTCTATTGTCCAGATGTAACACAGGTTTTTTATCTGTTCACCTACTGAAAGACATCTTGGTTGACTCCAGGTTTTTGGCAATTATGAATTAAGCTGCCGCAAACATCCTTGTGCAGGTGTTTGTGTGGACTTAGGTTTTTAACATCTTTGGGTAAATACCAAGGATTGTGTTTGCTGGATTATATGGTAGGAGTATGTCTAATTTTGTAAGAAACTGCCAAACTGCTCTCCAATGTTGCTTTACCATTTTGCACTTCCATCAGCAATAAGTGAGAGTTGGTAGAATAGAATTTTAAAGCTGAAAATGACACTAGAGATCATCTGGTTTTATCCTGCCACACTGCAAATGAAAAACAGAAGCACAGAGCGTCTTGCTTGGCGGTCAATGGCAGAGGTATCTGCAATGACTGGAACAGTGATCTTAGCATTTCTCATCCTGGCTGCTGGACGTTATGCCCCCAGGCAGCTTCTGTGGCTGAGGAAGCAAACACCAGGCAGCTTCTCAATGTGAGCTCAGGGCATTCATTAGTAATTCTACCAATGACCACTATAAGGACATCATTACAGCCCAATGTTAGTAAAAACCCTCTGTGATTTTGACAGATTCTGCTGTTTGACAAAATGAGTACTGTGGTGGTTCTTAATAAATGATAGCATAATGGAAACATCGAAAAAGATAAACAAGTACGCAACCCTGGTGGGTGAGCTGTTTTCCTCTCGAGAGCTCTCTCTCTGTACTAAAATTCTCATTTCATGTGTTTGAGCTTTCCATCAGATTGGGAATGCCTTGAAGTCAAAGATGATAGCTTATTCCTTTTATAGCAGGGGTCCCCAACCCTAGGGCCATGGACCAATCTGTGGCCTGGTAGGAACTGGGCCACGTAACAGGAGGTGAGTGGTGGAAGGTGGGGGGCACCAAAACCATGCCCTCCTCCCATCTGTGGAAGAAGGTCTTCCATGAAACCAGTCCCTGGTGTCAAAAGAGTTGGGGACCAGGGATCAAACCCCTGTCTGCTGCATTGCCAGGCAGATTCTTTACCACTGTACCACCAGGGAAGTGCAAAACATCAAAATACAGTTCATTATTTTTCACAGAGTGTGAGGTGGCATTCCATCATTACACATCTCGTAAATCTTGTATTTTAACTTTGGTGTCCCTTTACAAGGCGGTACTCTTATACAGTTGTATCACCTACAGGATAGACAGGTCACTATGTTACTAGGCTCCCCTGGCTGTGGCTGGAGCCCAGGTCAGCAATGAGGCTGAGAAGAGGGACAGAAGTGGGCTCTGGAGATCTCAAGAGTTGTGAGAGGAGTTTGAAATGTGACCTGTACCAATAGGGACCATATACCCATGTTAGAAAAAATGTGTTGTAATGACCAGAGGAACAGAATAGAAAGCTCTGAAATAAATATATGTTTTCTCCTATGAATTTCTTTATGATGAAGCTGACATTTCTAATCAGTAGAGAATTATGGATTGATTATTTAGTAAAGAATATTGAGCTAACTGGTGAACCATTTGGATACAAAGCAATATTAGATCCTGCGATAGAATAATGCCTCCCGCCCTGGAGTTGTGTGTCCTAATTCCTGGAAGTTGTGCGTGTGTTGCTTTACAATGGCAAACAGATATGACTGAATCATGGGTTTTGAAATTGGAGGATTATACTGGTTTATCCAGGAGGGGCCAGTGTAGTCACAAGGGTTGTAAAGGGAGGCAGAAGGCTCAAAATGAAAGAACAAATGTAAGGATGGGAGCAGAGTTTGGCATGATGTGATTCCTGGCTTTGCAGATCAACCCAGACACTGGCCAAAGAATGAGGGCAGACTCTAGACAATTGGAAAAGCAAGAACAGATTCTTCCCTGGGACCTCTAGAAAGAAAAACAGCACTTCTGACACCTTGATTTTAATCCCCTAAAACCCATTTCAGACTTCTGACCTCCAGGACTATAAGGGAATACATTTCTATTGTTTTAAGCCACTAGATTTGTGGCCATTTGCTACATCTGTAGAAAACTAGTATGAGTATCCAGTTTATAACTTGTCAAATAGTATTAGATAGATTAAATATTTAAATAGGCAAACCATACAAACATACATTGCGGGGAGAGTAGAATTTATAATTATGGCCTCAGTGACAAAGAGTGGTAGCATTTTAAACATCTATATATATTAAAAAATAAACCTGCAAATGAAATTAAGATGCAAATTGCAAACTGGAAAAATATTTGAAATGTATAAAATGAATAGACAATTACTTTGAATGGTAAAGTTAAGGGTGATTTTCTATGATAAATGTGCATATTTTTTAAAGAAGATTCATATTTTAACAGAAAGAAATTGTTATTGTGGCAGTACTTCACCAAAGATAGATATATGAATGGCAAACAAGTTCATGAAAAGATGCTCCATGTCATGAGTCACTAGACAAATGCAAATTAAAGCTACAGTGATACACCACTGGGTTTTCTTTTTCATTTAACCAGTGGGTTAAATGAAAAAGACTGACCATACCAAATGCTCGTGAGGACATGAAGCCACTGGACCCCTCATGCTCTGCTGGAGAGGGTGTAAAATGGTGCAACCACTTTAGAAAACTTGAAAGATAGACACACACCTACCATATGATCCAGTCATACCACTCCTAGGTATCTTCCCAAAAGAAATGAAAGCATGTGTCCATCCAAAGACTTATTTTCACAAGTTCATAGCAGTTTTATTTTTAATAGCCTCCAAGTGGAAACTGCCTGTGCCCATCAATCAGTTTATGGATAAACAAACTAGTGTGTCCATTCAGTGGAATACTACTCAGCAATAAAAAGGAATGAACTATTGTTATCTGCAACAACATGGAGAAATCTCAGAATAATTACACTGCGTGAAAAAAGACAAAAAAATAAAGACTACATACAGTGTAGTTCCATCTATAAAATTATAGAAAATACAAACTATAGTGATAGAAAGCAGATCCGTGGTGGCCTAGGAATGGGCTGGAGTGGGGAGGGGAAGGCGGGAGGGTTCACAGGCTGCACCAGGCGGCTTCTGAGGCTGCGGGTGTGTTCACTATCCTGACTGTGACGATGGTTTCACAGGTGTCCCCACACATCAGAACTAACCAAATTATGCAGTTTAAATATGTGCAGTTTGTTGTATGTCCATTATACCTCAATAAAGTAGTAGTTAAAAGTGACCTGACCTTGGAAAGTGATGAAAAAACTTAAGTATATAATACTAAGTGAAGAAAAAACCCAATCTGAAAAATGACCTATTATGTGATTATAGCTATATGACGTTGTGGAAAGGCAAAACGTTATGGAGACAATAGAAAGAACTGTGGTCACCAAAGGTTTGCAGGGAGAGAGGGCTTAGCAGGTAGAACACAGAGAATTTTGGGGGCAGTGAAACTGTTCTGTCTGACTGAGTGTTCACTGTTATTGTGGACACATGTGTCCAAACCCATTGAATGCAGGACCCAAGAGTGATTCATAATTCACCCTGCAGGCTCTGGGTGGTTGTGACGTGTCAGTGTAGATTCATCAGTTGTAACACATTTTCCATTCTGGGGTGGGATGGTGACGGTGGGGGTGGTCAGGGGTATGTGGGGCCAGGTATAGAGGAGAAATCTCTGCACTGTCTGCTCAGCTTTGCTGTAAACCTACAACTGCCCTAAAAAGTAAAGTTTACTTTTTAAAAACTGGCTTGAACAACTGGGATACGTTTGGGCTCTCATATCAGGGCTCTGGGAGCAGAGGGGGTCGAGGGTTTGTTCAGGGGCTGCAGATGATATTGACGACACAGATTCCTCCTATCTTTGGCTCTGTCTCCCCTCATGTTATGAAAATGGATGCAACTTTTCAAGATGTCACGTGCAGGCCCAGCCAGGTCTAGTAAAGACGAACTTACTTCTTCTTTCATACGTCTTTTTAAGAGAGAGGAAAACTCTCCTGTGAGCTCCTCGCAGATTTCTCCTAGGGTCCCATTGGCTGAGGTGGGGTCCCATATCCAGGGTCTGACTGTGTGGAGTCAGGGAAAGGGAAGGGGGAGTGTTTCCCCATGGGCATCCATCTGGGCTCTGCTGGCACCTCCAGGGCACCGTGGCTCTGCTGGTTCCCTTCCCACTTCTCCAACTGCAGCACTCAGCCTCATCCTCCTCTTGCTGGCTCTCTCTTACTCCACCCTCTACCCCTGAGAGTGTTGCTCATCCAGGTTTCCGCAGGTCTTTCTATATAACATCATTGTCCTTCTGTCTAGACTGCCTTATGCCTGCATCTGTCTTAACGGCCAGATGTGAGCTTTTAGCATCATGCCTCTTTCATCAGGGGAGTCCCAGGTCCCAGCCCAGTTACCCTTGAAAAAGTGAATTTGAATAGAAGAAAAAGCAGATGGAGCCAGAAAAGGTCCCGGAGAGGACATATAAGGCAAAGGTGGGGGTGGGAAGTGGAGGCCGAGGAACAGCGTCCTTACAGAAGTGAGTACTAAATGCTGAAAGACTCCAGTATTGAAACAGCAGAGATGATTGAGATCTGGAATTAGAAAGGACATCATTGGGATAAGCGCAGTAAAAATAGACCTGGGAATATCACTGTGAAATGAAAAGGAGAGAGTTTTAGAGCCGAGATAGTGCAGCTGGCCTCATGGGACAGAATTCTGTTTATTCAACATATGGAACTTATTACCTCAATAGGTTGTTCAGGAGAGACTGCCACAATTTTTAAGAGGTTAAAAGCTACTAAATGAACAAATTGACTGCACTTGTCCATGCCAGACCCTGCAGCCTCACAACACATTCTCTTTCTGCAGAGGGATCCCGGGGCTGGATGACTCACATGAATCTCAAGTGAACCCTGGAGTTCACTTGATGAGTTCATGGCTCATCCAAAAGAAAACCACCTCTGTGGGGCAGACATTCCTGATGCGGGAGAAAGAACAGGAGATGATCCTGACTCTAGGACTGTACAGTCATTTCAGCAGTGACTGACTGTTCCATCCCAACCAGAATTCTAGAGAGGCCCTGGAAGTTCAGGCCCTAGTCTTAGTTAGCTGGTGGCCAGTCGGCCCCAGCATTGAAATCAGATGGTTTCTGCATATCAATACCATTGCTGTTCTGAAGCCATTTATCTGAGGAGTACAGACCCTCTCGAAGAGTCCAGCCCACCAACTGCAGACTCAAAGCCACTGAAGAACATATGAGCCGAATCAGGTTGAACTACCTAGCTAAGCATAGCTTTTCTATTCTCTAAGTTCAATGGATGCACCAGGAAGAAATTTTGCAGCAACAGCTGAATCTTATCCACCTGCATTCCAGGCCCCCAACCTCAAGCTGCACCCAGTTTTAGGAGTCTCTAAGGTCTAACCCAGATGGCCGTTTTCTCCCACTCCTAGCTTGGGCATTGCCAGGCAGCTCTCCAAACTATGCTCCCGGGCTCCCTGTGATGCCCCTGGGGGCTGGGGCCCTCCCCCTCCTCCCAGGGCGTTTTCCAGCACCTGCTCCCACATTTGCTCTGCTCAAGCCAGCAACCTCTGTTTCTTCCCCTCCTCCTTGAGCAGAAGACCCCCTCTTCTCCTTCCCTAAGAGGGCTGAGACCACCCTCATCAGCTTTCTTCCTTTTCCCCACATCTGATCTCCTTGGTGAGCTTGATATGCTGAATTTTCTCTGTTCTTCCAAAAACCAAAATCATTGCCTCTCTACTACTGCCCTCACCTCTCTGGTTCCATTCTTAACACTACGTGATGACCTTCGGCTTGCCCCTCCCCTCTTCACCTCTGGCTCCTGCCCCTTCTACTGAAGGGGCATTTCTGGGACCTCAAGGTCTTCCTGCCCTCACAGTCTCCAGCCAGCTTCCGATTCTCCCTTCCCTGACGCATCCCTGTCTTGGAACCCCTACATCGCTTCTGGATTACCCAATCAGGCATTCGCGCTGCGGTCTGGACCTTCTTGTTTGAATGAAAACATCTTGCCTCGATGGCTCTCGTTTCCTTCAGGAATAAGTGGGCCCCCTGACATGATGGGCTGTCAAGGATGTGGCCCTAGTGGGCTCGCCTGCATCATTTGTGGCCTCTTGTCCCTACCGTCTTCCACCTCAGTCCCATCCAGAGTTTCGGCAGTCCTCTCACTGGTCCTCCTGCATTTGCAGGCGCCATCTCCTCTGTCTGGAATGCCTCCCTTCCCACTGCACTCACCTCTCCTCCTTGAGGCAGGCAGCCACGTTCCTAAAACTTTCCCTAGTGTATTCTATGAGCTTAATGACTCAGCAGCAGCCCCAGCCCCTTGAGTACCAGGAAGGTACCATGTAACCCAACACACAACAAACAGAGATCCTCACTCCGCTTCCATATGCTTGGGTGCTACCCTGAAAGCCTGTGTGTGTGTGTGCGTGTGTGTGTGCGCGTGCACATGCATGCACACACACACATGCTAAGTTGCTCAGTCATGTCCAATTTTTGTGACCCCACGGACTGTAGCTCACCAGGCTCCTTTGTCCATGGGATTTCCCAGGCAAGAATACTGAAGTGAGTTGCCATTTCCTTCTCCAGGGGGTCCTTCCAACCCAGGGGTCAAACCCACATCTCTTTCATCTCCTGCATTGGCAGGAGGATTCTTTGTCACTGTGGCACTTGAGAAGCCCACCTAGCCTGCAAGCCTATGTCTGGCTGCTGGGGTCCAGCCCTGGTGGATCCAGGAAATTCGAAGTGGAGACAGCATCAGCGAACTGGATACAATAGCTTTAATTAAATATTAATTAGAGATTCTATTTCTGCTTTATTGACTATGCCAAAGCCTTTGACTGTGTGGATCACAATAAACTGTGGAAAATTCTGAAAGAGATGGGAATACCAGACCACCTGATTTGCCTCTTGAGAAATTTGTATGCAGGTCAGGAAGCAACAGTTAGAACTGGACATGGAACAACAGACTGGTTCCAAATAGGAAAAGGAATACGTCAAGGCTGTATATTGTCACCCTGCTTATTTAACTTCTATGCAGAGTACATCATGAGAAACGCTGGACTGGAAGAAACACAAGCTGGAATCAAGATTGCCAGGAGAAATATCAATAACCTCAGATATACAGATGACACCACCCTTATGGCAGAAAGTGAAGAGGAACTCAAAAGCCTCTTGATAAAAGTGAAAGTGGAGAGTGAAGAAGTTGGCTTAAAACTCAACATTCAGAAAACAAAGATCATGGCATCCGGTCCCATCACTTCATGGGAAATAGATGGGGAAACAGTGGAAACAGTGTCAGACTTTCTTTTTCTGGGCTCTAAAATCACTGCAGATGGTGACTGCAGCCATGAAATTAAATGACACTTACTCCTTGGAAGGAAAGTTATGACCAACCTAGATAGCAAAAGCAGAGACATTACTTTGCCAACAAAGGTTCATCTAGTCAAGGCTATGGTTTTTTCTGTGGTCATGTATGGATGTAAGAGTTGGCCTGTGAAGAAGGCTGAGTGCCGAAGAATTGATGCTTTTGAACTGTGGTGTTGGAGAAGACTCTTGAGAGTCCCTTGGACTGCAAGGAGATCCAACCAGTCCATTCTGAAGGAGATCAGCCCTGGGATTTCTTTGGAAGGAATGATGCTAAAGCTGAAACTCCAATACTTTGGCCACCTGATGCGAAGAGTTGACTCATTGGAAAAGACTCTGATGCTGGGAGGGACTGGGGGCAGGAGGAGAAGGGGATGACAGAGGATGAGATGGCTGGATGGCATCACTGACTCAATGGACGTGAGTCTCAGTGAACTCCAGGAGTTGGTGATGGACAGGGAGGCCTGACGTGCTGCAATTCGTGGGATCGCAAAGAGTCAGACACGACTGAGTGACTGATCTGATCTGATCTGATCTGAGAGATATAAAGAGTAATAGAATAAGGATAGCTCAGCAGGAAAATTCAGTGGAGAAAACAGGCTGAATAACTTGGTTTATGTGGAAAGCTAATAAAGTTCCAAAATAAGGAATTTGCGTCACCTACGTAGGCCGCAGGCATCCTCCCATTCTCCGGAAGGAGAGGAGACACTAAGGCCTCCCCCGTCAGATCTTAGAAGCCCAGGCATAATTAGTAGGCTTGACAAGCCTCCACGTTCCAGATGAGAATTCAGCCAGAAGGTGAGAGAAAGAACACATGGGGAGACCAAGTTTCAGTGAACAAGGTCCGCACTTTATTTTTCCAAAGTAGTTTTTATACCTTAAGTTATGCATAGAGGATAATGGGGGAAGGTCAGCAGTCCTTGATCCTTATCGGAGCCAGGCTTTCAAACTTATCATATACAAAAGTTTAGGTGATTTACATCATCTTCTGGCCAGGGGGCCTGTCGACATTTTAAGATCCTTTATCCAGAAAACTTATTTTTCTCTAAAGGTGATTATTCTAAAGTCAGGCGCCACACTCCAAAAGCATTAGATAAAGTTGCATTCCTATAGGGCAAAGGTGTGGTGGGCTATAACAAGAAAAGAATTAACTCAAGGGTCCAAGGTTACAAACATTAAAGCTACTACTTACACCAATTATATTAATCAGTACATTCCCAGGGACACAGTAGGTAAGGGATATGGAAACTTGGTAGCAAACATTGGCCCAACAAGTGAAAAACCCTTCACCAATACAATTTCTAATCAATCTTTTAAGCTCAAAGGAATCTGTATTTAGACAGTTTAGAACATCTCATGCCTCTCACGGTTGGGAGGCTGTGAACAATCACATGTGGCCAGAAGAACCTGTTCAGGCAGGCTGGAGGACTTCCAAAGGAGTTTGTAGATTGAAACACTCTTGTCACACCCAGGAACTTTATTAACTGGAGCTATAAGTAAACTCTTTTTCAGAGGGAGGTGGTGGGGGACAACCCCCCATAAAGTCAGAGGTGTAGGTGAGAGCATAAAGCAGTAAAGTAGGCAGACTCTGGTTTTGGGGGTAGATGCTCGAGAATTTCCAGGGGGACTCCTGAGGCTCAATCCCGCCTTTGCGTATGCTGAGCCTCCTTCCTCACGACCTTTGCCATGGGCGGAGTTCCTCACACTGGCTCCCGGCATCTGGCTAACTCAGCTCTGTCTTTCTGCCTCATGTCCCCTCCTGTGCCCAGGCCCACATTCTTGCCCATTCAGAGGATGGATATTTCCATCTGGTCATCTGTCTGGGACCTTGTTTCTCCAGCCACATTCCTTAGGAACCAGTGCTTCCATGCTCTACCTGGCTCAGGTGGGAAGCTCTGATCATCACTGATTCCTTTTTTCCCCTCTCCCCCAGATACCAAATTCTGTCATTCACCTTTTACAATCTAAAGTGAACAAGCAGAGCCCTATGTTTTTGTCTTGCCTTAGTATTACTCAATCTGGTTGTGATGATTCATTTTCTGTTTCAATTTGACTAGGCCACAGTACCCAGATATTGGGTCAAACATGAATCCAGACATTACTCTGAAGATGTTTTTTAAGACTAGATGGGCAGTGAAGTCAGTAGACTGTGAGCAAAGCAGATTATCCTCTTGGATGTGGGTGGGCCTTGTCCAATCAGTTGAAGGTCTTAGGAGAGAAAAGACTGAGGTCCTCCAAGGAAGAAAGAATTCAGCCTGCAACCCACCTTTGGACCCCAGCTACAACATTACTCTTCCTTGGGTCTCCAGCCTGCTTGCCCACCCTGCTGACTTTAGAGGTGCCAGCTCCACAATCATGTGAGTCAGCTCCTCAAAATAAACCTGTCTCTTTCCACACACGCACAGCCTATCGGTTCAGTTTTTCTGGAGAACCCTGACTAATACACTGTCCTACCTCCTAACTCAGCTGCCTGTTCCTGCGTTCACTCACTCCCCTCCAACTCTCTCCAGTGAGGCTCACTGGCTTTTTGTAATGTTAATTTACTCACAAAATTTGCTGAATCCCCTACTGCTTATTGATGGACAGCTGTGTTTCCCAAACATCAAATGTTTGTGTATCTTCACTGAACTTGACATGAGTTTTCAATGTCCCAGCTATACAGTTACTTGTTTTAGATTTTCCTTTGCATTGACCCTTCTCAGAAATGCTTGCATTTTGACTGGAATGTGTGCATTTTTAAGATAAAAGTTCTTACAGGTATATTGCGGGTTTTGGTGAATAGGAGAAGAGCACTTTTGTGGAAGGGTTTTGGGCTTTGCTAATTCCTTGCAACCCCACAAGCTGGTTCTCTTGAATTGAATCTAAATGTCTACATTGGGAAGTCCCAGCAAGATGGAGACATATGACACAGATTTCTACAGTGTCTTGGGTCATTCAAAACAGAGGCGGCTCCTTCTTGCCTCTTCATCTGTGGATGGGAGTGGGGATGGCGAATGTTTGGTCTCCTCTCTGGGGTAGGGATGGAGGTAGGGAGTATGAGTGATGAAAGAAGAGGAAAAAGGCAAGAGACCATCCAAGTTTTCATAACTCACTCCCTGGTGTTTGAAAATACCCTATTTTATTATTTTCTAGAACTGATTTCTGCAACATCTATTCCGAGAAAAACACTAGAAAGAAATAAGTAGTTCCTTTGCATCAGTTAACCCCTTTGTTAATATTAAATCACTTAGTCACTTCTGTGGGGAATTAAAGAGGTTGATTCATGGCGATGTGACCCTCCTGTTACTTCTGCTTCCTTTTTCCCTCTTGTATATCAAGACTCAGAGCCCTTGGGAAGGGCCTTGCTGCACCCAGAGGAGAACCTGAGAGGAACCTGTAAGTAAACTTTCAGAATAATCTTGACTTTGAAATTGTTTTTTTTTTTTTTAAGAAAAAATTAAGTATTAGAAAATTGGAATAAACAGATGAGACCAGAGGAAACTTGAAGTCCCTGTTTCTATCCCTGACAGTTTACCCATGAACAGAAATGGCAGAAAGAAAGCTTTTGTTAACAATGGTCTGAGGGATCTGAATCCCTCATCTCATGGAGGACAGGAGCTTGAGCATCTTCTTAACAGAACAGCTGCATGGACTTGCGCCACCCCGGGCTTTTGAAGAATTGATCTGTTAGCCAAGGCTCGGGTCCAGGAGAGGAACAGGACTGGCTGTGAAAGGGCTGCCAGGCCTCACAGACAATGCCGAGCCAGACTGAATTGTTCTGTAGACGCTGCTCGGTTTATCCCGATAGCTTTCATTAATCTTTCCTTTCTTGTGTGAAGGTTGCTTTCAGAGAGGAAGGTGTTCGCTGGCTTTCCCAAGGCAAGAGCGATGAAAACAAAATGATGAGGAACTCATTCCACCTCTCGGCGCTGCTCGAGCTATTTTGGCAGGCTCAGAGAACAGTGTGTTCCCAACCAATTTATGAAGTTTGCAAGAGTTTGAAAAAAAAGGAAAAAAAGAAAAAAAGAAAGGACAAGAAATGCTCCATTCTCCTCATGTCCCCCTCTGGGGGCTCCTGGGCGGCTGCAGAATGCCAGCGCCCAGGGCGGGCTCGGCCACTCTCCTTTGCCTTCCTTCCAGAGACTGTGGGCTAGAGGAGCCTTAGAACTGAGCTTCTCAGCCAGCCCATGTCACCTCTGCAGTCCCCAGCGAGGTCAGGGGAGCAGGCCAGGCCACAGGTCTGCTGTCTCCCAGCCTCACGCTTGTTTTCTAGGCCTCCTCTGCCCTTTCTCCAGATTGCCTCTAGAATGAGATTCCCACCAAGCCCTGAAGTCAGCGAGAGGCCGATGGGTGCAGATTAGGTTTCCGCAGGGGATTAGCAGAACGGGCTAGAGGAGCAGAGAAAGTGCGTCAGCAGTGGGCCTGGTGGGCAGGCGCCAATGGAGCTGGTCTCCCTTACTGGAGATCTTGTGATATCAGGCCAGGCGAGTGCTCCCCACGCAGGGAAGGAGGGGAGAAACAGAACAACGCTGAGGTGCTCATCGCCTGCATCGGTTTCTCTGGCACTTGCAAAAGCAGAGAGCCTGTGTGTTTCTGTCTGTCAGCCCCAGAATGGCACTGGTGACATGTATACATCTTCAATACCCTTCCATCCAGAAGACTCCCAGGGTGGGCCACTTCAGAGGCTCTAATGGTTTTTGTCATGGCCATTGATTGGGCCTCGTATCTGAAACAATGATGCATACCTTGCACCTCTCGAGTTAATCTGGGCCCAAAAGAATCACAGGACAACACTGGAATGTTCATCTCCCTGACACCCCAACAAAGTGAGTAAACAGAGCTCTGGGGCTAGGGGCTGGGAGCTGGGAGCCCATGCCCTCCATGCCAGGGCTTTTGCTGTGACTCCTGACATATACGCCCTGGGAAAGACCATCGAATCCATTGAGAATGCACCTCTGCGCTAGTGGTTGCTGGCGTGTGCAGGTTGATGGAGGAGCCTGGCTGCTTCTGTTTCCCATGGCAACGGTTCAGCTCTGCATGGAAGCAGGTAATTGTGGGCTCAGGCTGCGTACACAGACTGCACATTCTGCATGGCTCCCTGCTTGGATCAAGTGCTTCTCATCACTGCCCCTGCTTCTTAACTTGTTCCCTCCTACCTGCTGGCTCAGACAGTAAAGAATCTGCCTATAATGCGGGAGACCTGGGTTCCATCCCTGAGTTGGAAAAATCCCCTGGAGGAGGGCATGGTAACTCACTCCAGTATTCTTGCCTGGAGAATCCCCATAGACAGAGGAGCCTGGTGGGCTATATAGTCCATAAGGTCGCAAAGAGTTGGACCCGACTGAGCGACGACTAAGCACAGCAACCCAACCACACAAAAATGACTTTCATCCCGCGAAAGAGAGATGGGTCCTCAGCGATAGTCTCCTGTGGACTACAGCTGTGGGTTTCTGGCCCCAGGGTGTGGTGAAACTGGAGTTTAGGGGTAAAGGCAGAAAAATGGTCATTATTTTTGGGATATTGCTGTTGATAAAAGCAAAGAACAGGAACATGGTCATGGGGAAACACTGAGTCAGAAGATAAACGTTGTTGCTAATAGAGGCACAATACAGGGGAACCACAGGTTAAAGGGATCGGGTGAGACTTTTAGGTCCTGCTGAAGAAGCAATGGAGAGGGGGTGCTCAATCCAGTAGCATAAGAGAAGGGAATGAAATAGGGCTGGAGATCTTTGGGCAGAAATAAATATTCCCAAGGCGTAAAGAAAAACCTTTATGCATGACACTGGAATCTGGCCTACAGCATGATTTTTAAAAATGTCTCAGGGGATAAAAAGAGAGAAAGGCAATTCAGATGACGGGAGAACAAGCAGGATAAGAGGAGGAGAAAGGCAGAGCAGAGAGAGGAGGAGGAAGTCAGGTGCGGATTCCCCAAAGGCCAAGGATTGCAAACTGATGACCAGTGTCCAAAAGCATTGTCAGACTATTTAAAAATAAATTGAGCTAACTTTAAAAAAAGAGAAAAACTCAGGAGATGCTACCCAAAGGAAATGAGATTTCTGGCTTCTCTTGAAAAAAATCAGAAAATCTGGCTACACGGGGTCTGTGTACAACCTCGAAGAAAACCTGCTGGAGTGGGACTGCTGCTCTGGCAACTTCAACTGGGGCGTGGGCATCATAACCCCCCAAGACCCACTGCCCCACACCTCTGCCCACCCCAGGAAGTCTCTATCTCCTGATTTCCTTCACTCTTTATGGTGCCTGTCTGACCCCTGCAGGCATTTGAAAACTTCAGTGCTGCCCACGGGGCCCTAATGCCCTAACTCAGGGAAAACCCTGACCCTGACCTCCAGCCCAACAGAGAAGGCAGGGCCAACACTGAATGCAGCTCTCATCCCCTGACCCTGGGAGAACAAGTGCCTGGGAGCCTGGACCTCAGACCAGGATGGGCCTGACTCCTGGCTGGAAATCCGTTGTCGGCTCTGGAGCATTCAGCTCGTTTGTGCTGGCAGAGAAGGGCGGAGGACACCCAATGTAGATGACAAGGCAAGGAGAGCGTACACCCGCGTTGTTGAATATGCATTTCATGATGCTTGAGAGATTGGGGTTTTGGGGATTTGGGGTTTAAGTTCAATTCAACTTAGAAACTACTCTTTGAGGATCATGTGAAAGAGAATCTGAGAAGCTTGCCTATCCTGAATCCTCAGTACCACTTAAACATGAGATAGAATTCTGTTTCTTTTGCTTGTTCACTGTGTGACTTTGGGCAAGTTATTCAGCCTCTCTGAGCCTGAGTTGTGTCATCCAAACCGTATCAATATAATCATACATAGCTGCTGTGAAGATTGGGAATAATGTATTTCAGATGCCATAACAGTGGCCAGACTCTCGGTAACAACCTGATCACTATTAATATTATCTATTATTATTACTATTTTGCTTGTTCCTCTTTTCTAATTATTTATTTAGTAACAGCTGAAGGCAAATTTGGTATGTGGGAAATGTGATACTCTGTTGCTTAGGAACTCTGGTAGGGATTTTAAAATGGGCTTCATGAAGAGTCAGAAATGAGATGCTGATGGAATGGGAAATGTGTCACCCTGTGGCAGGAAACTGGGGTCTGCCTCCCACCTCTGCCTCCAGAATTGGAATGGCCTTGGCAAGTCCAGCAGCCTCTCTGGATTTTCATTTGCTCATCTGTGGAAACCAGCTGGCCAGGTGTTAGTCATCTAGAGCTGTGTTGTTCAGTACACAGACACCAGCCACATGAGACTATTTAAATTTAAATGAATTAAAACTAAAGTTAGGAATGCAACTTCTCAGTTGCACTAGTTCTAGGTCAAGTGCTCAGTTGTCACGTAGGGCCAGTGCTGACCACGTCAGACAGCTCAGGTACGGTATATTTCATCGTCACTCAAGGTGCTGTCAGACAGTGCTGAATTCTAGAGACCGCGACCCAATGTCCAGTCCTCAGATCAGCAGCATCAGCACCACCCGAGACTTGTTAGGAATGTGGGCTCAGGTGCCATTCTAGACATTTGGGATCAAAATCTGCGTTTTGACACGACTCCCCCAGCAATAACATACTCAAGTTTAAGAAACTCTGACCTATAAGATTTCTTCCAGCTCTAAAAATAAAGTTGAAAAATCTGGTATCTGCCTGAAAAAGTCTTTGAGAAAAAATAAGCAATCGGCTTGTCCAAATCCTGATTCCCTGGTTTTTTTTTTTTTTTTTTCTAAAAAGAAAGGATTGGGGCCATTGGAAGAAAGATGAACAGAATGACTGTACCTCTGCAGGACCAGAGGATAGAAATGAACAGAAGTCTATTAATAAAGGCACCGTGTCAAATGTCAGTCCTGGGAAGGCGGGGCAGTCCAGCTCCTGCCTCTGAGCCTCCCATCCAAGGTGTTCAAGCCTTGCCTAAAGAGCTTCAGAGAACAGAGGTTCAATTTTCTGTGGCAGCAAAGAAACAAGAAGAAACGGATTGCATTTACTGGGTACCTTATCTCCAGGGCATCTTAACCTGCTTGTGAAAACTCCTCTCAAACCTCACCAGGAAGGAGCTCAGGCATGTCTTCTATTCAAGTAGGGAAAATGAGGAAGAGAGATTGGTGAAGAAATCAAGGCCACATTCAACAGTGATGGGAAGGGCGGAGTGGAAGACCAGTCCTGGGCTCGTGGTCCAAAGCTCTCCCCTGTGGCTTGAGATATTAATATAAATAGGAGGGAAGGCATATGGTCTCTTGCTGCAGAAAGTTTTGGTGTCTTTTGGTGACGTGCTGTTTTCAACCCCAAAACAAATGGGAATAATATTAGATCTGTTGCTTGTTAAGAAAACATGTGCCTCTTACAAGACAAAATTGCAGGCATATATCTTATATAATTGTTATTAGATTTTATTGGCAAATGTTAAAATTTTAATGGATCCATAAATCTGTTTCTCACTTGCAGAGAAATCTCTTTATTAAGAACAAACTGTACAAGGATAAAGGCAAGAGAAGGGGAAAACAAATGTAAAATAGGCATTATTAATTTTTTAGGAAGCAAGCAACAGGGTACCTCGTAAAGGATATTAGAAAACATAAAACAGCTGGGATTTGTGATTTGCTGTAGAGAAAAATCTGCTGATTTGGGAAACATGCTTACAGGGACAACTGTGCTGTGCTGTGCTTAGTCACTCAGTCGTGTCCGACTCTTTGCCACCCCATGGGCTGCAGCCCACCAGGCTCCTCTGTCCATGGGGATTCTCCAGGCAAGAACACTGAGTAGGTTGCTATACCCTCCTCCAGCAGATCTTCCCAACCCAGGGATGGAACCCAGGTCACCTGCATTGCAGGCAGATTCTTTATTGTCTCTGCCACCAGGAAAGCCGAAAGGGTCAACTATTTTGATGCAAAAAAAAAAAAAATTAGCAGTTAGAAATGGGTTTGTGATATACAAACAATGTCTTAAAGAATCACTGACAGGAAGTGTGATGAGTTTCCAGCAGATGGAGTGAACTGAGCACCCTGTCACACAACAGAGCCCAGAGCCTTAGAATCCGGGCATGGTTCAGGGGGACAGGGAGATCTGGCCTGAATCCCGCTGTGCCACCTGCTCTGTGTGGTCACTGACACATTTCAGGAAGCACTCTGGGCCTCAGCGTCCATTATGTGAAATGCAAAGAACATCTGTCCCCAGAAGCTTCAGAGAGGATGCAGAGAGGCTATTTGTAAAGTGCCCCTAGGGCACAAAAGACAATTAATACCCATTAGTGCACCAATTACTCACATAATGGTTTGAGGTCAAATCCAAAGCCGTAAAAAAAGAAGGCACTGGGGCCAGGCCTAGGAGGAGGGGCGGCACCTCCCAATGGCACTGGGGCTGGGCGTTGTGTGAACTGCCCACCTGCTTACTGCTGGCTGATCAAGTCCTCCTGCCCAGCAGTGAAGCAGGGCTGACTCACACTGGCAAGGCTGGGGACGGTTCAGGAGCACAGGGGCCCTACAAGATTTCTGAGGGTCAGAGAGGCGTGGGTATGGAGTCGGTGCATGGGAGCACTCAAAGTGTGTGTGTTAGTCGTTCAGTCATGTCTGACTCTTTGTGATCCCATGGACTGCCGCCTGCCAGGCTCTTCTGAAGTCCATGGGATTCTCCAGGCAAGAATATTGGAGTGGGTTGTCATTCCCTTCTCCAGGTCATCTTCCCAACCCAGGGATCAAACCCAGGTCTCCTGCATTGCAGATTGATTCTTTACCATCTGAGCCACCAGGGAAGCATGGGATCACTCAGTTCAGTTCAGTCACTCAGTCATGTCCAACTCTTTGAGACCCCATGGACTGCAGCACGCCAGGCCTCCCTGTCCATCACCAGCTCCCAGAGTTTACTCAAACTCATGTCCATTGAGTCGGTGATGCGATCCAACCATCTCATCTTCTGTTGTCCCCTTCTCCTCCCACCTTCAATCTTTCCCAGCATCAGGGTCTTTCAAATGAGTTGGTTCTTCACATCAGGTGGCCAAAGTATTGGAGTTTCAGCTTCAGCATCAGTCCTCCAGCCTCCAAACTGGCATGAACTGAGCAACCTGAAATGAGAAAATTACTCTCTTTCTGGGTTCAGGCAGAATGGGGTTAATGTAGGGCAGAAATGAGATGGGGAAATAGGCAAGTTAGGAACAAGCCTGTGGAAATTTCTCCAGCAATAATATAGAGGGCTTACAGCTCTTGGCATGTAATCTGAATGGGAAAGTTCATTGTTGCTGTTGCTGCTGCTAAGTCGCTTCAGTCGTGTCTGACTCTGTGTGACCCCATAGACAGCTGCCCACCAGACTTCCCCGTCTCTGGGATTCTCCAGGCAAGAACACTGGAGTGGGTCGCCATTTCCTTCTGCAATGCATGAAAGTGAAAAGTGAAAGTGAAGTCGCTCAGTCGTGTCCGACTCTTGGCGAACTCATGGACTGCAGCCTACCAGACTCCTCCGTCCATGGGATTTTCCAGGCAAGAGTAGTGGAGTGGGGTGCCACTTTTCACTGCCAGCCTCCAAACCAACCTCCAGTTCTGAAAGGAAGCAAGCTTAGGGGAAAAAGAACTGTTCTTTTGCTGGTTACCCTTCTAATGATCATTTACTCCCATCCGCTTTCCTTCAGATGGAGTTAGAACACCCTCGTGGGGAGGATCTTGAATCTCCCTGAAGGCCAGTCCCACATGGTACTGCCCCTTCTTCAACACAATGTCTCCCTGTTTCTCTTCTCTGCGCAGAACTTTCCTGTTCAGATTACTTGCCAAGAGCTGCAAGGCCTCTATATTATTGCTGGAGCAATTTCCACAGGTTTGTTCCTAACCTGCCTATTTCCCCATCTCATTTCTGCCCTACATTAACCACATTCTGCCTGAACCCAGAAAGAAAGTCATTTCTTCATTTCAGGTCATGCCCTCCAGCCAATGCACAGACACTTTTCTCACATGGCGAGTGTAATTCACTGGCTGGAATGATATTAAGCTACTCCATAAATCCAGCCCCACAAGAGTTGATGTGAAAAGGGATTTATTTGAGAGGATTTAATAATTGATCAATGTCTTCATTAAAATTCCATACATACGGTATAATGCTCATTAGATATTTTCATGTCAATCAAGAGAGCTCAAATTTATTTTATACTGTTCCAAGTGAACCCAAGGCTGTCTGAGTGCCTCATGGACCTAAATCTGCATGACTGTCAGGGCAGTAGCAACCCCTTAGCATCTTCATTTTATTATGCCAGATCTGGGAAAAAAGAAAAGATGATTAACTCAGTGACAAATTATTCTCATTTTCCTTATAAGATTCTCAGGAGAGAGCTGAACTTGGAGGGTGAGAGCTAGGGAGGGAAGGCAGTGTCACAGAGATGACTACATCGATCTCAGTCCAATGCCACGTTTGAATTTGGATGCCTTCAGTTCGCTCTTTTTTGTAAAATTAGAGCACAAGAAAATAGATGATTATCTGAAAGTGATCTTACTTCAGTTTGTGGAAACTTCAGCCTGTCCATCAACCTAAGGTTGGTTTCAATTAATAAGACCCACGGCACAGTCCCACTGCTCTTAGCAGTGAACAGCCACTGCCTAACAAAGCACTGCAGAATTTGGGGCCTGAGAGTAAACCAGCATTTCCTATTATTGTTCAAGTATCTGCGATCAGCTGGGGGCTGAGGACTGGCTATGTGATGTGTGTTGTGGGTATGTGATATGTGATACCCTGCTTCACATATCAGGCACTGGCTATCGGCTGAGTTGATGGAACAGACTGGTCATGTGCCTCTTGTCATTCAGCAGTCCAACCTGTATAACAGGCAGAATGACCCCCTACCCCGAGCCCCAACCAAAGATGTCCATGTCCTAATACCTAGAACCTGTGGCTATGTTATCTTTTCGTGGCAAAAGAGATTCTACATGTGTGCTTGAGTTAACGATCTTGAGATGGAGGGATTATCCTGGATTATCTGGGTGGCCCCAGTATAGTGACAGGGGTCCTTACAAGAGGAAGGCAAGAGGATCAGAGTCCTGAGAGAAGACATAAGGATGGAAGCAGAGGTCGGAGAGAAAAGAGGAAGAATCATTGCTCTCTCTGAGATGGAGGAGAGTCCAAGAGCCAAGGAATATAGGCAGCATTATACATTGGAAAAGGCAATGGAATGAATTTTCCCCTGGAAACTCCAGCCTTCTGGACCAGTTTTAGAATTCTGAAATTTAGAACTGTTATGAGAATAAATATGTGTTGCTATAAACCATTAAGTCTGTGGAAATTTGCTATAGCAGTAATAGAGGCAAAGTCGGACACGACTGATCGACTGAACTGAACTGAACTGAACACCTGGACTTGTTAACAAGGGCTTCCCTGGTGGCTCAGACAGTGAAGAATATGCCTGCAATGCAGGAGACCCAGGTTCAATCCTTGGATTGGGAAGATCCCTTGGAAAAGGGAATGGCAACCCATCCACTCCAGTATTCTTGCCTGGAGAATTCCATGGACAGAGGAGCCTGGAGTCACAAAGGATATATAGTCCATGGAGTCACAAAGGATCAGACATGACTGAGCGACTGACACTTTCACACTTTCATAAGCCACTAGCTGTGGAAATTTGCTTTAACAGTAATAGAGGCTAATACACTTGGACTTGTTAACAACAAGTTCGTAGCAGGGTTCCAAGAGAAGCGGCAGGGAATCATAAACTCAGAAGAGACACACTGTCACTTCTGCCACATTCTGCTGGCCAGTGCTGTCACAAGGCCATCCAGAACTCAAGGGCTAGAGAAATAAACACCACCACTGGATTCTATTTCTCTCACCTCTTGATGGGAGACGCAGTAAAGTCACCTTGCAAGGAGGCGTTGAAACTGAGCAGTACTCTGCAGGGCCTTCCCAGGAACCAGCCCCATGTGCCCCAACTCTGTAGAAGAGCATCACCCTCGTAGACCTTCTCCAAGTCCAAAGAGAAAATTTAATCAGAAAAGTGAGAAACTACAGAAACGAAGGAAAACAGTCAAGAAAAACAAAATAATGAGTTTAGCCATAAAACAAAGTCAGGGCTCTTTAGTTCCTCCTCACAGGCTATAGATAATATTCAGCACCATATCCTTGAGTTGTTTTGTAGACATCAAAACCTCCATCAGGTGAAAGAAGTTAACTGCAGGCTGACCACATCAGGTGGACCTCAGGAACCACCTGATGGTTGTTGGAACCAGGTTGATGATGCTCATTCCCAGAATGTCACACTCACCACCAAGCAATTAAGAGCTACATGAGCTGATCAAGCACCTGCAAGCCTCTCCCCCATCTTGCCTTTAACAGCTTTTCCCCAAAAGCCACTGGGGAGTTGTGGCCTTTTTTTTAAAACCACGTTTTTTATTGAGGTTCAGCAAAGCATTGGACACGACTGAGTGACTAACAGTTCAGTCACTCAGTCATGTCTGATTCTTTGTGACCCCATGGACTGTAGCACGCCAGGCCTCCCTGTCCATCACCAACTTACCCAAACTCATGTCCATTGAGTCAGTGATGCCATCCAACCATCTCATCCTCTGTCATCCCCTTCTCCTCCTGCCTTCAGTCTTTCCCATCATCAGGGTCTTTTCAAATGAGTCAGCTCTTTGAATCAGGTGGCCAAAGTACTGGAGTTTCAGCTTCAGCATCAGTCCTTCCAGTGAATATTCTGGACTGATCTCCTTTAGGATGGACTGGTTGGATCTCCTTGCAGTCCAAGGGACTCTCAAGAGTCTTCTCCAATTGACTGACTGACAGTTAATTTATAATGTTGTGTTAGTTTCAGGTATATAGCAAAGTGATTAAGTTATATATATACAAGTTAAGTTATATACATATATGTATGTATATACATAATTTAATGGCAACCCACTCCAGTATTCTTGCCTGGGAAATCATATGGACAGAGGAGCCTGGTAGGATGGGTCCTTGGGGTCACAAAGAGTCAGACACAACTGAAAACGCACATATATATATATATATAGTTTCCGAATCTTTTCCCTAGGGTATTACAAAGACATGGAATACAGTTAATTGTGCTATACATTAGGTCTGTATTTTTTATCTATTTTTACACATGAAGTGTGTGTATGTTAATCATAAACTATTAATTTCTCTCTCCTTCGCCCCTCACCACATGATCCTATTTGGTAACCATGTTTGTCTTCTGTGTCTGTGAGTCTATTTCTGGTTCATAAATAAGCTCATTTATATCAAATTTGGGTCTTTTGAACTCAAGCTGCCCATTCTCCTGCTTGGCCCCACCCTGGGGACCTTGGGATAAAGTCTGTACTTCCCTTCCCCACAATCTGGTGCCAGTAGGTTAGCTTTACTACGTTCAGGCGAGTGGACTCAATTTAAGTTTGAAAACAGTGTGGAGACTGAGAAGGGTAAAGAATTATGGCCATTCTTTTTGCAATCAGTCTATCACCGTGCCCTTTGCAAAGTGAAAGAGGACACTTAAAAGCAGCATCTGACCCTGGTTTCTTTTTCATTTCCAGGGACACAGGGAGCATGGGTGTCTGGACCTCAGGCGGCAACATCTTCTTAAGCCTCTGGGGGACGTATGTGTCTCCAAGAAGCCCTGGATGGATGGCCTTTGCCCAGCACGCGGGTGTCTGCTGTTTTGTCTCTTTCATTTCCGTGGGCCTCCTCTCTGGGGCCTTCTACTGGTTCCTGTCCTCACTCACTGTCTTCATCACCTCCTGGATGGCCACGTGCGTTCTGCTGTGCTGCTCCAAGCATGCACGGTGTTTCATTCTGCTGTTCTTCCTCTCGTGCGGCCTCCGTGAAGGCAGGAACGCTTTGATCGCTGCGGGCACAGGGGTGGTCATCTTCGGACACGTGGAAAATATCTTTCACAACTTTAAAGGGCTCCTGGACAGTATGACTTGCAACCTGAGGGCAAAGAGCTTTGCCATCCATTTCCCACTTTTGAAAAAATATATCGAAGCAATTCGGTGGGTGTACGGCCTTGTCACTCACCTGAGTCTATTTGATGATCTTGTGTCCTGGAACCAGACCCTGGAGGTCTCTCTTTTCAGTCCCAGCCAAGCCCTGGAGGCTCAGCTAAACGACACCACGGACAAAGCCCTGGGTGTCTTGTACCAGATGGTGATGGCGACGGAGGTGCTGTGCTCCCTGGGGCGGCAGCTCCTTGCCCTCACGGGGCTGCTGCTGGTGCTGCTTGGCACTGGCCTCTTCATGAAGCGATTCTTGGACCCTTGTGGCTGGAAGTTTGAGAACATCTACCTCACCAGGCACTTTGTTCAGCTGGACGAAAGGGAGAGGCGTGAACAGAGGCCCTGTGTCCTCCCGCTGAATAAGCAGGAAAGGAAGAAGTATGTCGTCATCCCGTCTTTCTGGCTGACTCCTAAAGACAGGAGGAACCTGGGCCTGTTTTTCCTCCCGGTTCTTACCCACCTCTATATCTGGCTGCTGTTTGCAGCCATAGATTATCTGCTGTACTCGCTCATTTTCTCCATGAGCAAACATTTCCAAAGCCTGCCAGGGCTCGAGGTGCGCTTGAAACTGCACAGACAGGTAGGTGCTCACAGGCCCATCTCACCTGGTATCCTCGCTGTTCGCTGTCTCTTTGCAAAAGATCGTGAACATCCCAAGGAAGGGCAGTGTTTTATTTCCTTTCTGGATCCTCAGGGCCTGGCATGGAGCCTGGAATGTAGGAAGAGCCCCAAATGAGTTGGTTAAACTGAGTTGAAACCCCAGTGTTATATGATAACGTTCTGAACGTCTTTGATCACTGCGTTAGTTTCCTGGGGCAGCTGTGTCCCAATGAAAAAGACCATGGTTTTTGTTCATCCCACCTTTCCTCTTTTCCATTTTTTCCCTGTGGCAGTTTATGATTACGTGGACATTTCAGGGGGCTTCCCTTGCCACTTTCCAGGTACAGTGGTAAAGAATCCACCTACCAATGCAAGAGATGCAAGAGACTTGGGTTAGATCCCTGGGTTGGGAAGATTCCCTAAGGTAGGAAATGGCAACCCACTCCAGTATGCTTGGTTGGAATATTTGCCATGGACAGAGGAGCATGGAGGGCTACAGTCCACGGGGTCACAAAGAGTCAGACATGACTGAGCCCATTCTGGACATTTCAGAGGATCTGCATGCTGTCAGATACTTGTCTTACTTGTTTTTAAACCCAGTCAGTGTGGAGCTGAGCTAGGTGGGATGTGCACTTGTGTGTCTCGTGTATGTGTCTGTGTGCATGTGCACACACAATGTGTATGGCTGTATGTGTTTGCACATGCGCGTGTGTAGGAAAGTCATGCACGCTGGGTGGTGTGTACTAGCCTGGGCTGGTGAAAATACCGTCCACTGTTTCCATGTGTCCGACTCTTTCCTCTTTATGGAGCTACAGGAGGTTGTGCCTCTGCCGGGGGAAATCTCAGAGGGGAAGGGCAGAAGGGGACCTGGAAACCCTCCTCTGAAACCCCACTTCCTCCTGCAGTGTCCACACTCTCCCTCCATTTTCTCCTGGTCAGCAGGTGCTGTCTGGCCCCTGTCTCTCCCACTCCTGGGCTGCTTCTCAGAGTTGATTACTCTGAGCATTCCCTTCCCCTGAAGACTTCAGTTAATTACAAGAACCCCCTATTGCTCAAGATATCTGGAGCAGAGTGGATAATGGAAGCAGCATCTCAGATGGAAGCCAAATAAGATTTTTCAGGCTGGCTGGATCCTGGGGGGCAGCTGGTAAAAGAACCCCTCCCTCCCTCCCCACACCCCATCCCCTTCGTAGTCCCTTTTTTAACCAGCTCCTCTCTTTCTTTCTCTTTTTGCTCCTCTCTCATCTGTTTCTCTCTCAGCCAAAACCCATGCCTGGTTTGTGAATTCTCACTGTTTTAGACGGGGGTTGGGTGGGGAGACGGTGGGAGACAGAAGTGATCTATGCCTTTTGAAAAAGGCCCAGAAACTTCCCAGTGACAATGTCCTGACAAATACATTTTTGGGTGTTGTTGCGGGGGTCCTGGGGATGCAAAGATGTCTCAAGCGTGAGGGCTACCGTCAAGCACCTCATGATCTGGCAGGGGGAGGCCGACTCAGACACTCACAAGGACAACAGGGCAGTGGGCGCTGGGACAGATGTGAGTATGAGACTGCTGTTCCGGCTCCTCTCAGACTCTGCTGTGGAGCCTGGGAGACCGTGCCTCCAGCGGCTGGCTTCCACGTGACTGGCAGTGCCTCTCTTATTCCTGGATGTCCTTGGAGATTTCTGGTCCCTCAGGTGGGGCAGATTTGCAAAGCAGTCAAGCAAGAGGAGAGGGCAATGGCAACCCACTCCAGTACTCTTGCCTGGAAAATCGCATGGACGAAGGAGCCTGGTAGGCTGCAGTCCATGGGGTCGCGAAGAATTGGACAGGACTGAGAGACTTCACTTTCACTTTTCACTTTCACGCATTGGAGAAGGAAATGGCAAGCCACTCCAGTGTTCTTGCCTGGAGAATCCCAGGGATGGGGAGCCTGGCGGGCTGCCATCTATGGGGTCGCACAGAGTCGGACACGACTGAAGCGACTTAGCAGCAGCAGCAGCAAGCAAGAGGAGAAACACTGGCTCAAGGTTCCTCCCACTTTCATATGATTTATTTAAAGAAGAAAGATGGCAGATGATGTGACTAGACCTGGCTGGATGGCTGGGCACTGTAAGAAAAAAGTAGCTACTAGGTCGCTACTTATTGAGCGCCTACTGTGTGCCCAACACCATTCTGCATTAACTTTTTAGGACTGTCTGCTACCTGAGCGAATCTTTTTGTTTGTGACTTGATGCCATTCTGGCAAATTGTTTACTTGGGAGAGGCAAACGCATTTTAAAACATTGGAATACCATTTAATACATTGCTCTGTATTTTGAGAGTTTGTCTTCCACACTACCGTCTATTAAGCCCTTACAAAAGTGTTGACTCAATCCTGATTCCCAACTGCAAAATCCTCGGTTAGATTCCTAAACTAAATAACTTCTTTCCAGACCGGACACCCGCTGTTTTTTTATTGCAGGATTTCTCATCACTGACTCAATCGATGTGTTTGTTTCTTCAACGGTATTAAAAAGAGTGCATGCCTTTGCTCTGGGGACCGAAAACTCTCTACTTAATCTCAGGCAAACTGTCTTTTTTAAAAAAGAGAAAAGGAGAGGCAACAAGAAGGCTTTCTCCCGCCTAGCTACAGTGCTGGGGAAATTGCAGATTGGACTTGACATTTGTGTTAAAGTCCCAGGATTGGGGTTTCCAGATTTTTCACTGGTATTGGGGTGAATCCAAGGTGCACAGTGTTCTCTGGGTGTGGTTGGGTTCTTTTCAGAAGTCATTGCCGGCTTTTGGGTCCCAGGGCTCTGGGGCGCTGGGGTGATAATAACTTACTAAGTATTCCAGTCTATAAGGTTAATGCTCCATCCCCAAGGTGCTTAATTTACACTGGGAGTAGTTTATTCGTGGGCAGGATCTGGTCCATTAATTCCTGTTTTACCAAATTGGAAAACAGATCCACTGAGAGATGATGTGACTTTCTCAGGTCAGGGAAAAGTAAGAGCTGAATCAGCACACACATCTCCTGCCTGTGGCTTGTCTGGGTGGCCCAATGTCATCTGCCCTCTGGGTCAGTTTGATGAGGGCAGCTGGTTTATTCTGTTGCCTTCAAGCAGGAAGGAATGTACCCCTCCTAGCATCCAAGAGAGATGAGAAATTGTCCTATTTTGAGACCTCTATAAATAGGATTTTAGAACTACTTTCAGTAAATATACTCTTTTTAGTATCCTTGCATCAAGAATAATTCCACCCCATCCCTGCCACTTCAAGCTCTAGAAGGGTGACTGAGAACATAATTCAATGCCTCCACATCGTTATGACCTTGTGGTCTGCTGACGGGGTATTTGTCAAGATGCAGAGTCTATGACTGGGTCTTGATGGGCTCTGCTACAAAAAAATCTCTTCCAGTTGAGCTAAAACCATTTTTTCATGAATCCCACATCCTCTGAAGTATAGAAACAGGTGTTCCATATGTGGGTTATGCGGTCGAAATTATTAGAAGAGGACTTGCCTGGTGGTCTGGGCTTCCTTGGTGGCTCAGATGGTGAAGAATCTGCCTGCAGTGCAGGAGACCCGGGTTTGATCCCTGGTTTGCTAAGATCCCCTGGAGAAGGGAACAGCTACCCACTCCAGTATTCTGGCCTGGAGAATTCCATGGACAAAGGAGCCTGGCAGGCTACATAGTCCAAGGAACACAAAGAGTCATACATGACTGAGTGACTTTCACTTTTTTCTTTTCCCTGGTGGTCCAGTGGTTAAGAATCTGCCTGCCAGTGCAGGGGACATGAGTTTGATCCCTGGTCTGGAAGATCCCACATGCTGCAGAGCAATTAAGCCCATGGGTGTGCCACAACTACTGAAACCTCAGTGCCTAAAGCCTGTTCTCTGCAACAAGCGAAGCCACTGCGATGAGAAGCCCAGGCATCGCAACTAGAGAGTAGCCCCGATTTGCCACAACTAGAGAAAACCATGCGCAGCAATAAAAGCCCAGTGCAGCCAAAACGAAAATAACACATTATTTTAAAATCCTTTCAAACATCATTAGGAGAAGGATTTGCTGAAGTGAACAAATTTCTCTGCTTTCTTCTTGGAGCCTTCAACAGTCTCGTGGGCATCATTTCTCTCTAAAGACGAGACAGAGCAAACAAACTTACCTGATATCCTTCTCTCAAAGAAATCGATATTTCCCCAAATCCACTTTGCAAAACACTGCAGTAGCTACAACGAAAACTCCTCCCTTCTTTACTCCAATCGTTGCACATAAAAGGAGTTGGAATAGCTCCTTCCACCAAAGCTCCCTGCCTGTTTTAAGATAAATGCTACCTGCTGCAGAGCAGTACAGAGAAAAGACTAGGGCAGGGTATGAAAATGGCATGGATCTTAATGTTTTTATTCTTTCATTTTAGGAACAAGGGACTCAAGATATCATCCATGCTTCTTCCTTTAATATATCTCTGTTTGAACCGACCTGCATCCCTAAACCGAAGCTCCTTCTATCTAAGACCTGGATTCCTCTCAGCATCATTCTCGTGATCCTAGTGACGCTAGGACTGTTGTCCTCCGTCCTGATGCAACTTAAAATCCTGGTGTCAGCATCCTTCTACCCGAGCGTGCAGAGGGAGCGCATGCAATACCTCCACGCAAAGATACTGAAGAAAAGATCAAAGCGGCCAGTGGGAGAAGTAAAAGGGAAACTGAGCCTGTACTTTACAAAGGTAAAGCTGAAATGGGGGTGTGACCTGTAACTAGGGAAATTTTGAGCTTCAAGGGCAAATGGAATTTCAAAGCACTCTTTCAGGTTTACGTTAAGGCTTATATCCCCAGCAACAGGTGGGGAGACCCTGGGGGTGAGGGGGTGAAGATGGGGAACAGACACACATGGCTAGGTCCAGAAGATTATACAATAATGCTGGTCATTCCAGAAGATTCTGCAAGAATAATTCTTCAAAACGCTGATTCCAAGTGAGTTTTTCAGTCTTATTGAAGAGAAGCTACTGGGAATGCCTCCTCTAATGGCTGCTAAAGGACAATGCCCAGAGTTATTTTACCAGAGTAAGCAAAGAACAGAAGGGAAGTATCTGCTACAGCTTGGTAAACTCCAAAGAATTTGCTCATTGTCCAGCATTAAAAGACATAGGGACTGTTCTTGTAGTCCAGTGGCTAAGACTCCAAGCTTCCAATGCAGGGGACCCAAGTTTGATTCCTGGTTAGGGACCTAGATCTTACCTGCTGCAATTAAGACCTGGTACAGCCGCATAAATAAACATTGAAGTTTTTAAAAAATATATGATGATATTTATATGATATATGTATATTTATACATATGTATGATGACATAATGACTTTCACACACATATAAAATGAACACTTGTCAAAGACTTTATTCAGCTTATTAATTAAAAAGGGAACAATAAGAAATTCCAACCAATTCAAAGAACAATTTAAATCACACACATATATACAAACCACTGAGAAGACCAAAATTAATTTGCTTAATAGATGCAAAACTGGCTTGTTCCAACAGGGTGGATGGGAGGATGAGTTGTATCCTACTGGGTGAAATTCATTTGCATGCCTATGGACAAGAATAATTTGCATTGTTGCCATCAGCCATCTACAACTTACAGAATCGGAAAATATTTCATAGACAATGAAAGACCAAGGCAATCCTTAAGGATAAGTTTTTCTGGCCATTTTCAAAGTCTTTTGAAAAGTTTATGTCAGTGGCAGCTGAAATAATTCTAATGCTCATTCATCCAACTTTGTGTCTTTTCAGATTCATTTCTGGCTTCCAGTCTTGAAAATGATTGGGAAGAAACAAATGGACATTGCCAGTGAAGACAACCCAGAAGAGACCCCACACAGCTCTTCATCCACCCTGTGCCAGCAGTCCTTCTCAAGTCTACAGATGGCAGCCCTTCCTCATCCCCAGCAAGAGAGAACTGCCCAGCAGGATCCTTCAGCGGCTTAAGTTTGCAGGGTCAAGCTACTTTTTCCATAAAGGGCTCCCAGGTAAACGGTTAAGCTGTCTGTCTCACAGACCAGGCACGCTGTCTGGGCTGTGTGTCAGTGTAACAGGACTATAACCCAGGCCCTTCAAGGATGAGTCTCAGCACAGATTAATATTCAAAGGAAAAATTTAGAAAAAATAAAAATCTCTACTATAGACTCACAAGCGAATATCAAGGAGAAATACATGTATGATGCCAGGAAAATATCTTTCAGTGCTTCTGTCCCTTCTCTGCCCTCCTTAATATCCTTCATGGTTATTTCCTATTCTCGCAACTGTCTGTCTGCCTCCTGCAGCCTTACTCAAGAACTGTTTCCAAAACCCGTTCCAGCAGCTCCCAATTTCTTCCCACCATCTCCTCTCTCCTACCCTCTACTTTCCTGGATCTCTTTGGTTTTTCCTCTTTGCCAAATCCGCTAGCCACATTTATTTAGAGAACACATTTATTAACATCATATGAAAGACTGGTTACAATGTTCACCTTGGGCCTCTTTTTCACGATACTCAACATACACTGTAGAGCACAGAGACATATTTCCTCTATAATACCTAAGAAAAAAAAATACTGATTCTGTTTTCTATATAGTGTCCAAGTAGGAAAGAAATACACATCAAATGTATTAAAACTTTTCATTTTGAAAATTTTTCAGCCTTACAAAAAAGTTGCAAAATAGTACCACGTTCCACCTACCTATCACCCCTCATCTCCGAAAGTTACCATCTTATATAACTGCAGCACAATTGTCGTAACCAGGTAATAGCGTTTGGAAAATGCAGACTCTACAAAACTCATTGGTTTTCACCAATTGTCCCACTAACATCCCACTAATGTCCCAAGGACTGGTCCTTGATCCAATCCAGCCTCACACATTGTAGGTGTTTGTCATAGCTCCTCACTCTCGTCTGATCAGGGACAGTTCCTTAGTGTGTCTTTCTTTTTATTTCATGACCTTGACACTTCCGAAGAGTGCTGCCAGTTATTTTGTGAAACGTCCTTTGATTTGGGTTTGTCCGATGTTTCCTAGTAAGGAAACCCTGGAGACGTATTTTTTGGCAACGGTACTGCAGAAGTGCTGACATGCTCGTCTCAATGCACGAGATCGGGGTAGGTCATGTTGACATGTCTCCTTACTAGTGAGGCAACCTTTCTTTGCTTAATGAAGATGGGGTCCGCAGATTCTTCCACTGTTGAAGTCGCTCTTTTCCCTTTGTAATGAATAAGTATGTCGTGAGGAAATCCTTTGAGACTAGGCAAACATCCTGTTTCTCATCATACATTTACCCTTTAGTTTTTGCATTCAAGGAGGCAAAACAGTGCCAGCCAAATAGTGATTTTCTATTTTCATAGTATCTTCTACATTTTTAAATTGAAATTCTACATTATCCCTAGAAAGAAACTTTTTTTTTTTTTTTTTCAAAGACAACTTTCGTTTTGGGCACTGGAGTGGGCATTTTACACATATGATCTCATTTATGTTTCATGATAATCCTGTGAGGTTGGTAGTATTATTTCTATCTTCTCGATGGGAAACTTACCCTCAGAAACCCTGACTTATCTTGCCTAGGATGGGGTCTTGGCTTCCGCATGTTTAAAGTTCCCAGATGATTCTAACGGTCAGCCAGCGCTGAGAACCATCATTCCAGGAAGTTTTACATTGCAGTTCTTTAAATACAGGTCGTCAATGGTGAAATTTCTCTAGCAGAAGGAGCCTACATTAGAATTCTGTCTGAGTCAGCATTTCCCAAAGTGTGTTCCTCAAACCACTAATCCCTTAGTTGTTTCATAAAAGAGATAAATGATGTTAATAAATCCGTATCAGCTGCCTTCCAACCTTGAAGATCCATAAAGCATGTTGGCATAATTTTTAAGAATTAAAAGAAACCCTTTAATAATAGATCTTTGAGAAACCCTATAATAAAGGAATATCATATAATTTTGTTTCACCCCAAATTTTCTCAAATTATTAAACTTTGGTACAATTTTAATTGTAATAGCTATTAATAGCACATAGGACCAGCTCTAGAGCCCAAACTCTGATAAGTGTTGATTTAATTAGCATAACTTTTTGACCAAAAAAGACCTGTGGTGAAGATAAATTTGTAGTTTTGGATTTTATAAATATTCTAATGATTTTATGCTTTACTGTATTTTCTAAACAAATATATATATTAATACATTGATATGATATGTGATTTTTTTTACTCATTTGACACTTATTTCTCCTAGAGAAGGGATCTGCCCCACATTAACTAAGGCAAAAAATCATCTGCTAAAGTTAGAATACACTCATACACACAATAAACTCTAAATGGCCCAAACATAAGACATGATACCATAAAATTCTTAGAAGAGATCATAGGCAAAGTATTCTCTGACATAAATTGTACCAATGTTTTCTTAGGTCAGTCTCCCAAGGCAATAGAAATAAAAACAAGAATAAACGAATGAGACCTAATCAAATTTTCAAGCTTTTGCATGGCAAAGGAAACGATAACCAAAACAAAAAGCCTACAGAATGAGAAAAAATATTTGTAAATGACAAGGACTTCGTTTCCAAACAGTTCATACAACTCAACAACACAAACAACAAAAAACCAAACAACACAGTCAAAAAATGGGCAGAAGACCCGAATAGACATTTCTCCAAAGAAGAAATACAGATGGCCAGTAGACACATGAAAAGATGCTCAATATTGTTGATTAGAGAAATGCAAATCAGAACTACAATAAGGTACCACCTCACACAGTTCAGAATAGTCATCATTAAAAAGTCTACAGATAACAAATGCTGGAGAGGGTGTGGAGAAAAGGTAACCCTCCTGCGCTGTTGCTGGAAATGAAAGTTGATGCTGCTGCTATGGAAAATAGCATGGAGGTTCCTCAGAAAACTAAAAATAGAATTACCACATGATCTAGCAATCCCATTCCTGGGCATATATACAGACAAGACTATAATTCAAGACATATGCACCCTTATGTTCATAGCAGCACTGCTTACAGTTGCCAGGACATGGAAGCAACCTAAATGTCCATCCACAGAGGAATGGATAAAGAAGATGTGGTGCCTATATATCAGCACAATGGAATAATACTCAGCCATAAAAAAGAGCAAAATAATGCCATCTGCAGTAACGTGGATGCAATTAGAGATTATCATACTGTGTGAAGTAAGTCAGAAAGAGAAAGACAAATACAATATGATATCACTCTTACGTAGAAGCTAAAATATGACTCAAATGAACCTATCTATAAAACAGAAGCAGACTCAAGGACAGATAGAAGAGATTTGTGGTTGCCAAGGGAGAGGGCGTTGGGGAGGGGAGGAGTGGGAGATGGGGGTGACGGATGTAAGCTCTTCTATATAGAATGGATAAGCAAGGTCCTGCTGCACAGCACAGGCGTCCCAGGCGGCCAAGTGCTAAAGAACCCTCCTGCCATTGCAGCTTAGACGTAGAGACGCGGGTTTGATCTCTGAGTCAGGAAGATCCCCTGGAGGAGAACGTGGCAACCCACTCCAGTATTCTCGCCTGGAGAATCCCATGGACAGAGGAGGCTGGCGGGCTGCAGTCCAAAGGATCGCAGAGTTGGACAGGACTGAAGAGACTTAGCACACATGCACTGTATGCAAAGAGAAGTATATTCGGTATTCTATGCTGAACCATAGTGGGAAAGAATATTTTAAAAAGAATGTGCATATATCACAGAATCACTTTGCTCTATGGCAGAAAAGAACACATTATAAATCAATTATACTTTAATGAAAAATTAAAAATACTACTACTACTACTCAATTTTTAGAGAAAATTGGATCCTTATCCTTTCTAAATTCTATTAATTAACTAGCTTACTTATTTACCTAAAAATATCACCTTTATCCACAGCAAAAATTTGCATAGGGCACATAGAAGGTGCTGGGGATGCCCAGATAACTCACCTTTGTCCCTGCCTCTGGGATGATTTCAGTCTAGTCAGGAAGACAGACGTATGCTTAGACAATAAACAATAATATGTGGTAGCTTTTGCTAAGTCCCAAGGGCATGGAGCAGGCAGTGCCTTCAGGGAACAGTGGCCTGTTTCTCTGCCCTCGTCTGAACGCTCTAAACTGAATGCTCTGTTTACCCCTCTTCTCTAGGAGAAGGGCACTAGAGGCGTTGGTAAAGGGGTCTCAGTTTCCTTGAAACCAAATTACCTTTGTTGTTTCTAATGGACCATGACTTTGAACAGTTCGCCAGACACCTGGAGAATGTCCTGCTGTTATTATCTGCTAGGCATGCTTGCCCTTATTCTGAAGAGCTCGTCCCTACTGGAAGGACAGACAGGCAAAGAGGTGCTGGTCATCAAAGGCAATTTTCCTCTTGAAAACAAGATTCAGACTTGCTTATTAGGGCCAATCTAATATAGGACATAAAATGCTTATTAAATTTCAGCTTATCCACTTTAGATTTAAATGAATGGTCAGTTAAATTTCTGAAGACATCTATTGTGAAGTGCGCTCTCTTAATCTTGTAGAGGCAGAAAGATATTGCCCTAAGTAATTTAATACAACTTCCTTTCACCTCTAATTTTAATGGCTTATAAACTGTATCACATGTTCTAAATCACTCTTTCTCATCTCATGAATCTGCACTTGGTGGCCATATTTTGCTATAAGTGTCATTATGATGCCCTCATTGACTCCATATTTGTTATCAGTTGTGTTTCTCTTTGACAATAAGATACAAAAATTCTAAAAATCTTCATACTAATACATTTCTTTTACTGTCATACTGAGGATGTTAAATATTGTGTTTCCTCTTAGATTCTGTATCTGCTGCTTTTTCTGTTAGATCCTAGTCAATCCAAATTATAATATGGGATATGTTTACATCTTCCCATATCATACATTTTTGTCTAAGGAAGTAAGCACTAACTTTTTCACCCAGTCAGTAATACTGACAAAGACCACTGAGGTCAATTATTATTATTGTTGCATTTAAGGCAAAATAAGTTTTAATGATATGGTTAACTCATTTACTTTAATTACTCTGATAAAAATGATTAGAGTCACCAATCCTTCACACTGCCTCCAAGTAAAGACAGTTAATTGTTCTCTTAAAGATGTTGCTGCTGCTGCTGCTAAGTCGCTTCAGTCGTGTTCGACTCTGTGCGACCCCATAGATGGCAGCCCAACAGGCTCCCCCGTCCCTGGGATTCTCCAGGCAAGAACACTGGAGTGGGTTGCCATTTCCTTTTCCAATGCATGACAGTGAAAAGTGAAAGTGAAGTTGCTCAGTTGTGTCCGACTCTTAGTGACCCCATGGACTGCAGCCTACCAGGCTCCTCCATCCATGGGATTTTCCAGGCAAGAGTACTGGAGTGGGTTGCCATTGCCTTCTCTGCTTAAAGATGTTGGGTACTACTTAAAAGAAACCTTTCATGTTACCCTAAGACCATAATCATTAAGCCTTATGATAACATAAGATATAGTGGTGTGCATTTATATAAGTTCATACACCATATATAAATTCATCAAAGTTCATACACCAGAGAATTTATTAGATCAGCTTTTTAAATCATTGCTTTCAAGAATGCCCAGTATCTTTCTATATTTATAAAATTGCTTACAAAAATTAAACTTGTCTTAAAATCTAAGCAAATTTGTTTAAAAATAATTATTGTAAAGATTTATTACTACTATCAATGTATTTGGCAAAGTTAGACAGGGAAACTCAAAAGATTAAAAAGCAGCTTTGAAAAGATTCTCATATAATTATGGAAAATGCATGCAAAACTTTTGAAATTGGAACTTTGTACTTTTAAATAAAATTACAAGCTAATTGCTTGTTATTTATACTATATCATGGTTTGGAACCACTATATCTGTGAAGTGTAGTAAGCTTGAATTGAAGAGGTGAATATAAAATATCTATTTTGACAAGCACCAGTTAGCAAAGTCAGTCCAGGAACTATTGCAAGAGAGCACAAGAAAAAAATAAGGAGGGTAATCCAGGATATTCGTAAATTTATCACTGACATACACATTAGAAACTAATGCTGTGTTTAGTAAGCACATGCATAACTTTTTAAGAGAGGTGGGTTTTTTTTTGACTGAACAAATATAGTATTTTTAAATCACCATATAAGAAAATGAAAGTCATTACAGATTCTGAAAATAAACTGGACAGATTAGAGAGTGGCGTGAATGAAAAAGTCAGTGATTGCTGGTGAGATTGTAGAAGATTATTTTTCATATTTAGAGTTTTCATTTCATGCAAAGATGGGCACAATAAAGACAGAAATGGCAAGGATCTAACAGCAGAAGAAGAGATGAAGAAGAAGTGGCAAGAGTACACAGAAGAACTATGTAAAAAAGGTCTTAGTAGTCTGGATAACCATGGTGATGTGGTCACCCACCTAAAATCAGACATCCTGGACTGTGAAGTCAAGTCGGCAGTAGGAAGCATTCTACAAACGAAGGTAGTGGAGGCAATGGAATTCCAGCTGAGCTATTTCAAATCCTAAAAGATGATGCTGTTAAAGTGCTGCATTCAATATGCCAGCAAATTTGGAAAACTCAGCAGTGGCCACTGGACTGGAAAGGTCAGTTTTAATTCCAATCCCAAAGAAAGGCAATGCCAAAGAATGTTCAAATTACTATACAATTGTACTCATTTCACATGCTAGCAAAATTATGCTCAAAAGTCTACAAGCTAGGCTTCAGCAGAACCAAGAACTTCCAGATAAAGAAGCTGGATTTAGAAAAGTCAGAGGAACTGAAGATCGAATTGCCAACATTCGCTGGATCATAGGAAAAGCAAGGGAATTCCATAAAAGCATCTACTTCTGCTTCATTGACTAAGGTAAAGCCTTTGACTGAGTAGATCACAGAAAACTGTGGAAATTTCTTAGAGATTGGAATACCAGACCACTTTACCTGCCTCCTGAGAAACCTGTATGCAGAACAAGAAGCAATAGTTAGAATTGGACATGGAACAATGGACTGGTTAAAAAGTGGGAAAGAAGTATGTCAAGGCTGTATATTGTCACCGTGCTTATTTAACTAGTATGCAGAGTATCTCATGTGAAATGCTGGGCTGGATGACTCACAAGATGAAGTCAAGACTGCTGGGAGAAATATCAACAACCTCAGATATGCAGATGATATCACTTTGATGGCAGAAAGTGAAGAGGAACTAAAGGGCCTCTTGACGGTGAAAGAGGAGAGTGAAAAAGCTGGCTTAAAACTCAACATTCAAAAATGAAGATCATGGCATCCAGTCCCATTACTTCATGGCAAATAGATGGGGAAAAAGTGAAAACAGTCTCAGGTTTCACTTTCTTTGGCTCCAAAATCACTGCAGTTGGTGATTGCAGCCACGAAATTGAAAGATGCTGCTCATTGGAAGAAAAGCTATGACAAACATACACAGTGTATTAAAAAACAGAGATATCACTTTGCTGACAAAGGTCTGTATAGTCAAAGCTATGGTTTTTCCAGTAGTCATGTATGGATGTGAGAGTTGGACTATAAAGAAAGCTGAGGGCGGAAGAATTGATGATTTCCAACTGTCATGCTGGAGAAGACTCTTGAATGGCCCTTGCACAGCAAGGAGATCAAACCAGTCAATCCCAAAGGAAATCAACCTTGAATATTCATTGGAAGGACTGACACTAAAGCTGAAGCTCCAATACTGATGCAAAGAGCTGATTCATTGGAAAAGACTCTGAGGCTGGGAAAGATTGAGGGCAAGAGGAGAAAGGAGTGACAGAGGATGAGAAGTCTGGATGGCATCACTGACTCAGTGGAGATGAATTTGAGCAAACTCGGAGATAATGAAGGACAGGGAGGCCTGGTGTGCTGCAGTTCATGGGGTTATGAAGAGTAGGACACAACTTAGTGACTGAACAGCATCAACGTGCCATGTGGTGGTATGTGATTAAGAAGCCAGACTGTCAGGCAGCAACTTTAAAGCATGTAAGTCTATACCAGTGCTACAGGACTGCAAAGGTATGTCTCCCTGGCCATCATCTTGAGGTGTCCCCTGGGCAGCAACCCCCCAAACTGGGGCTCTAGATGACCATATGCACTTCCATCTGGGAGATATCCACAAGCAACAGTGAGGCAGTGGGAGGCCGCAGAGATGCTTTGCAATAGCCTACCTGCCCCAAGAGCACATCTGCATCCACAGGGCCTTACAGGTGGTCCTGTCCTTCCGGTCAAAGCTCCAGGACCAGCCAAGAGGCCACCCAGACAGAGAGCCTCGTGTGGGACTTGGGGGAGCACCTCAGATCACCACCTGTGCACTGCCCCGGGTGGCTACCAACCAAGAACCATCTCGCAGACTGCCACATTGCCCTGGGATCCAGGCATGCAAGCCTGGCTGCCTATCAGAGCCAGGCAATCAAGGAGTGGCCCCTGGACAGCAGCTGCAAAGACTGAGAGCCAGATGCCTATAAAAGTTCCACTGGGGGAATCCCAGGGTCCAGAGGTGGTGAGAGCCAAGACAGTGGCCACCAGACCCCTAACTTCCCCCCTCAGAGTGCCAGCAGGCCCCCAAATGCGTGTCAGATCAGATGCCTGCCCCCAGGCCAACTCCAAGATCAGCACTTGGGCTTCTCTCTCACAAAGTCCAAGCACTCTGTCTCTGCCCTATACCCTGAGCTTTCAGGCTGGTGCATCCCAGGACAGGAACCCTTTAAGAGCCCACCTCCCTATAGCCTCATGGGGCTTGTGAACAGAGCCTTATTGGTTTTCAAAGTTAGATGTCTTGGTAGCCCATCTCTTAGATGCAGATCTTAAAAGTGGAGGCTTCCCACTGTGAAGTTTAAACCTTTTGTTCCTCAGTGAGAAGCCATCTCTTCAGGTCTATGATTCTTTAGGAGACTGCAGTCTCCTGGAGAGAATCACCGATAACCTACCACCCAAGTTTCAGCATCTGATTTGTTTGTTCTTTCATGGTTGATCAATGAATCATAAAGAACAACAGATGCACTTGGATCATAAGTATGATCCATTTGATGAAAGAGGGAAAAGATAGCATTTGGTCAAAATAAATGTTTTCTCCACAGACACAAAGAAACAATCAGAATAGTTATTATATTCTAAATGTCATAATTTCATAAGGTTTAAAGTAAGGCTGCAACATCAGTTGGCTGAAAATGGAAAGTCTGGCTTTTTCAAAGCAAACAGTGCACTCACTCTAAATGTAATATATTAATTAGAGAATGAAAGATATTGATAAAAATTCTTTTTCTAAAAGGAAACCATTGTAGTGACTGCCCACAAAGAATAAGAGCCCTATGCCTTGCAAGTAGAAATGCTAATGCATATCAGAAATAAATAATTGTATCAGAAAATAAATAACCCACTGTTTTAAAATATGATACAATGTTGAATTAGAAATTATAGGATCTGACTTCTAATTTTGGCTCTGCTATGAGCTAGCTCAGCCAAGGCACTTCCATCTCTAGAGTCAGTTCAGACCTCAGAAATCATGTGTGCATGCTAAGTTGCTTCAGTTGTGTCCAACTTTGAATGACCCTAGGAACTGTAGCCCACCAGGCTTCTCTGTCCATGGGATTCTCCAGGCAAAAATACTGGAGTGGGTTGCCATGCCCTCCTCCAAGGGATCTTCCCAACCCAGGGATCAAACCCATTTCTCTTACGTCCTCTGCGTTGGCAGGCAGGTTCTTTACCACCAGCCCCACCTGGGAAGCCCCTCAGAGATCATCAGATCAGATCAGTCGCTCAGTCGTGTCCGATTCTTTGCAACCCCATGAATTGCAGCATGCCAGGCCTCCCTGTCCATCACCAACTCCTGGAGCTCACTCAGACTCACGTCCATCGAGTCAGTGATGCCATCCAGCCTTCTCCTCCTGCCCCCAATCCCTCCCAGCATCAGAGTCTTTTCCAATGAGTCAACTCTTCACATCAGGTGGCCAAAGTACTGGAGTTTCAGCTTTAGCATCATTCCTTTCAAACAAATCCCAGGGCTGATGTCCTTCAGAATGGACTGGTTGGATCTCCTTGCAGTCCAAGGGACTCTCAAGAGTCTTCTCCAACACCACAGTTCAAAAGCATCAGTTCTTTGGCGCTCAGCCTTCTTCACAGTCCAACTCTCACATCCATACATGACCACAGGAAAAACCATAGCCTTGACTAGACGAACCTTTGTTGGCAAAGTAATGTCTCTGCTTTTGAATATGCTATCTAGGTTGGTCATAACTTTCCTTCCAAGGAGTGTCATTTAATTTCATGGCTGCAGTCACCATCTGCAGTGATTTTGGAGCCCAGAAAAATAAAGTCTGATACTGTTTCCCCATCTATTTCCCATGAAGTGATGGGACCAGATGCCATGATCTTAGTTTTCTGAATGTTGAGCTTTAAGCCAACTTTTTCACTCTCCTCTTTCACTTTCATCAAGAGGCTTTTGAGTTCCTCTTCACTTTCTGCCATAAGGGTGGTGTCATCTGCATATCTGAGGTGATTGATATTTCTCCCGGCAATCTTGATTCCAGCTTGTGTTTCTTCCAGTCCAGCGTTTCTCATGATGTACTCTGCATATAAGTTAAATAAACAGGGTGACAATATACAGCCTTGACGAACTCCTTTTCCTATTTGGAACCAGTCTGTTGTTCCATGTCCAGTTCTAACTGTTGCTTCCTGACCTGCATACAAATTTCTCAAGAGGCAGATCAGGTGGTCTGGTATTCCCATCTCTTTCAGAATTTTCCACAGTTTATTGTGATACACACAGTCAAAGGCTTTGGCATAGTCGGAGATCATGGTAGCTATTATTTTCTGAGCCCTTACTAGATACCAGACATTGTTTGGGGTATATAATTTCCAGTAATCCTTACCAAAATCTCAAGTGGGAACTTCTGATGCTGTTGCTGTTTCATAGATGAAAAAGCTAAGGCATAGACAGGCTAAGTAAATTGTATGTTCATGAAGCGATATTTGATCACAGTTACTTTTTACCATGCTGCATTCTATAGCCTGGTTTTGATCTGTCAATTCCCAGATCAGAGATTTGGATCACAAATCCTGGGGAGTTAACATTCTCCTCCCCAAGCATTGGGAAGATCCCCAGGAGAAGGGAATGGCCACTCACTCCAGTATTCTTGCCTGGAGAATTCCATTGACAGAGGAGCTTGCCAGGCTACAGTCCATGGGATCTCAAAGAGTCAGACACAACTAAGCGACTTACACACACCAGGCATTTCTTGTTGGTTGTTCAGTCACTCAGTCATGTCCGACTCTCTGTGACCCCATGGACTGCGGCACACCGGGCTCCCCTGTCCTTTGCTATCTCTCAGAGTGTGCTCAAATTTTTTCATGTCCATTGAGTCCGGGATACCATTTAACCATCTCATCCTCTGCGGCCCTCTTCTTTTGCCTTCAATATTCCCTAGCATCAGGGTCTTTTCCAATGAGTCAGCTCCAGGCATTTGAGCTCCCCTCCAGTCTGATCCTAGCCTATTTCCTCACCTTATTCCTCACCCCTCCTCTGCCCCAACCCTCCCTTCAGTCAAAAAGCTCTTCCCACCTGGCTTGGGAAGAGTCACCTGCATTCCGCCTTCACACCTTCGAGCTCTTGGACCTCCCCACCTGTAAAGCGCTCTCCAGTCTTTGCTCCTCTTTCACTTCCTCCTATCCTTCAAGTCCCACTACCTCAGGAAGTGAGCACAGTGGGAAGAGCATGGGAGGGAGTTATGAGAATGCAACCCACCCTTCACAACCTCTGTGTGGGAACTAGGAAATGTCATCTAATCTCTCTGGGCTCCAATTTCTTGATCAACTGAATGCCGGACTCCTGAAATTTGCAAACGTATCAACTAATATTCCTTTAAGCAGTAAACCTCCCTTCCTCTAATTCATTCTTTTTTTTAAAAAAAGTTATATTTTTGTATTGTGGCAAGATATACATAACATAAAACTTGCCATTTTAACAGTTTTTAGATGTACAATTCAATGCCAACATTGGATTTTTTAAATTAAAGTATAGTTGATTTATGATATTGTGTTAGTCTCATGTATACAACAAAATGATTCAGGTTTTTTTCAGGTTATATTCCATTATAGGTTATTATAATGGAATATTGAATATAATTCTGTTGTTGGATATAATTCAGATGTTGCATATAATTCTATAATTCTGTGCTACACAGTAGGTCCTTGTTGTTTATCTGTTTTATATCTAGTAGCTTGTATTCCTAATTCAATCTTTAAATTACTGATTCCCAACCCAACAAACACAGAGTTGCCCTGCTTGAAACTGAGGCAGGTGACCTGAAGCCAGCTTTCCTTTCTCTCCACAGTTTCTGCAGCACCAGCAGAATCTGAGGCAGGAGATACCAGACTAACGTTAGTCATTCATGCACAGCCTTCCCCAGTTTTTATCATATTAGCATAATTCATGTTCTATCATGTACTTACATGTGCTTTAAATCAACCCAGCATTTTTTATTAAATAAGTTTATTTTAAAGGGAAACTTTGTAATATCATTGCAAACAGAAAAACAGTATCACCTTCTGTAAATAGAAGGTAACGTACATAAACATCATATATAATATTTATTGTATGTATATATATATACACTTACATATATATTAATACACTCAATATGTCTATACATATATGTGTGTGTATACATATATATATATACACACACACACCCCATACAGATATACACAGAGACTCATATACATACCTTGAAAGCAAACCAACATTATTACATTAACTTCTAGCCAACATCCACCCACCACAGCCTGCAGCCCACTTTCTCTTTGTGTTAGCAGCTTGGAGCCCCTATACCTAGGGGTTACCCCACTGAGGGGTGAGGGCCTGGGGTATTTATACATCAAGTCCTGCCAGTTGTTGATTGTGGGCTGGTGCTGCTTCTGGGTGGTGTGTATCCCCTGGCACATCTGACTTCCCTCAGTTATGAAAAAAGCTCCCAGGCAAAGAGATGCAGAGACTGGCCGCTGGGGGTCTGCTTGAGCATGAGGAAGTGGTGAGTCCGGGGAGGCAGGAGGAATCCGGTCCCCACAGCATCTCCAGCAGCGCCATCTCCCCTCCAGTACAGTGGAGAAGGGCTGCCTTCCGTGATGGCTCAGGTCTCTGCTGATGTTCAAGGGCCTCCATTGGCATGACGTGGTTCTCATCCATAAAGCACTGAGAACCCTTTGCTTTCGTTCCTGACTCCTTTTCTCTAATAAAATATCTGTTCCTGGTGTGGGGATATTTATACCACAAGATAATAGTTTTTCTGAAAAACCAGCATTCTTCTCCAGGTAATCTACTGAAAAACAGTCGTCACTGTACTTTGGAATGTGAGAAAGTCATGGGACCATTAATTCAGCTTAAGTAAATGAATGATTTCTCCTTGAATGTCTGCCTCATTCAGCCATGAAATCCTAGACAACTCCCAGAAAGCTGTGGCCCAGAACACTTCAATCCCACTCAGAAGACTATTTATAAGGATGCCCCGTGTGCAGTAGTCTTTAACAGTTTTTCTCCCCCTTCTCGAATGTTCTCTAGCGTAGATGGCATTTATGCAATTCAGAGAAAGGTGTCTCAACAGGATTAGTCAGCAGCCAGTCCTTTGACGCAGCTTCTGTGATCTAGTTAAAAATAGGAAAAGAGGATGTTTTGCATAAGTCATCACCATTGTGCAGTATGGGAGAACTGACCATTTTTTTTTGTTTTTTTTTGGTTTCCACATCCTGCTACTTCATCTAAAAATAGATGAAAATTCTGTCCCTGAATCTTTGGACAAGACCTTAGCTTCTGTGACCTAGGTTCTCTGGTCCTCCCTGTCCTGTGGTTCCTTTGTAGGCTTCCCTTCACCCCTGCCATTAACAATCCCAGCTCTGGCCTTGAACTTGGGCTCGGGCTCAGGGCCCCTGCTTTTCCTCCCCTCCTAGGGCTGGCAGACTCCACGGCGGGCAGGGACCAGGTTGAGAATCTGTAGGGAAGCTGACCAGGTGGAGGGGCACACCAATGTACGCCCACCTCATCCAAACAGAGGGCAGCTCTTCCTTCTTTTGCCAGGTCAGCTGACTTGCCCAGATCTGCTAGACACACAGAGCTTAGGCAAGCTCACTATTATTTTAAAGCCTTTAAAAACTTTTAAATTAATTTTTGTTGGAGTACAGTTGCTTTACAATGTTGTGTTCAGTTCTCCTGTTCAGTAAAATGAATCAACTGTACATATACATACATTTGCTCTGTTTAGAATCTCTTTCCCATTTAGGGAATTACCCCTTGTATGGTATATACAGTATGCAGAACCAACACTTTTAAAGATATCTCTTACTGGGTCATAGCTTAGGTGCACATTTAGGATAAACTTTACATTATCCTCTGATGCATTCTACTGCTAAATTCAGATACGAAGAAGTTAGGAGAAATCAGAATTGAAATTTTTTTCTTTTTTTTTTTTATTGAAGCATAGCTGATTTATAATGCTGTGTTAATTTTGGGCATAAAGCAAAATGATTCTCATATATATATATATATATATATATATATATATATATATTCTTTTCCCATGTCAGTTATTGAAAAATATTGAGTTCCTTGTGCCTAACAGTAGGTCCTTCAGAATTGAATTTTTGATGTACAGCCAGAGGAAAGTTGCTCTATGGAACTTGGAATTGTATCTTAGCCACAATAAATGGTCTGCTAATAGAGGCTCACTGGGAGTTGAGGAAAAGCTCTAGATGAAAGATCCCAGCAATCCACTGAGCTGAGGGACCTTATAAGCGAGAGACACCAAGTGTAGCGATCCATCTGTTATCTTGCAGGAAGGCAAGGAGTGGTGAAAGGCCCCACTGGAGGAACAGGATGAGCTGCTGCACCAAGGACAAGCCCACCCACACTGGCAACATGTGGCAGGTGTGTGGTAGACAGTTCTCCTTGCAGATGTAAAAATCCACCTTGGAAAAGAAAAGATCATGTGATCCTGAACCACCATTAGTGGGTCTCCTCTGAGTGTTTCTTAATATAGGTGACAGCTGAGAAAGAGACTGAGGTCGAGACTCGTGCTACGAGGGGACTGAGATGGATTCTAAGAACAGATTGGCTAGATCCATCTTCATTAAAGTGATGAAAGCAGGTCGGGAGCCTTAAGACACAAATGGGCCAGTCTAATAAAAAGGACACAATAAAATGAAATTAAATGTGCACTGTGAGTGGATAAGAATCCGCCTGCCAGTGCAGAGGACATGGGTTCAATCCCTGGTCCAGGAAGATTGCACATGCTGGGGTGGGTGTGGGGAGGGAACTAAGCCCCTGAGCCTCAGCTCTTGAAGCTCACACACCTAGCACCCATGCTCCACAATGAGAGGAGCCGATGCAACGAGAAGCTGGAGCCCGCAACGAGAAGCTGGAGCCCGCAACGAGAAGCTGGAGACCCGCAACGAGAAGCTGGAGCCCGCAACGAGAAGCTGGAGCCCGCAACAAGAAGCTGGAGCACCGCAACTGGAGAAGGCCTGCACACAGCAACAAAGACCCAGCATGGCCAAAAACAGGTAGAAGAAGTGGTCTTACATTAAAAATATATATACATAAATTTTTTAAAAAATGGACCTTCTCAGGTACAAAAGGGAAAAACATTACGTGCACTGTGACTTTTGTACCTCCTTTTTCTTGGAATGGTGTTCAGATTTTCATCAGTGCCAAGGCTGAGGTCGCTGCGGTCTGCCCATGGCAATGACCAGCAGGAGGAAGAGTCTGCCGATGTAGGTGAGAGTTTGAGAGCCATATGTTACTTCAGGAACCAAATGCTTTTCCTGGAGACTCTTTCCAGGGCTTTACAATACACATGGAGAAAAAAGTTTTGAAAGGAATCAATGAACATGGCTGGCTGACAAGGGAACTTGTTTCTTGGCAAAGAAGTTGTTGAGAAAATTTTTACTTCTAGTGGGAAAAAAGAAATCATGCCATAATGTATTTAAATGCAATTTTTAAAGTTAATTTTCTGAGAAGACAATGTTCTGTTAATGTAAGACATTCTATATCCGGACAGGATGTAAACACACTGGGAACTGCCAGGGTTAGACATCTGAAAAGGATACGGCAATGCTTGGTAATGAGAGGCAGGGCGAGCGTGGCATCATGAAGGAGCAAGTTGCCATGGAGACAAGCCACTGAGTGGAACGTGGCCATCTCGAGCGCACACACCATGTGAAGGGAAGGGAAGGAGACATGCTAGATGGTCAGGAGTTCTCAGGAGGGATCACAGGGTGGTTCCACATGAACTATGTAGCACTAGAAGGAGAGCCAGATGCTGCCCGAAGCCACCAGAGAGGGGAATAAAATTCATGGTTTGTTGGGTGTTTTGAACTTGACTTTACTCATTTGTCTTTCATTCATTGGTTCATTCCAACAGACATTGATCAAGTCTGAAGGCCAGGCACTATGCGGGGTGGGTGAGGCTACAGGGAGGAAGCAGTGGTTCCAGGTCACAAGGAGACTGAGGTCTCTGGATGAACAAGACCTAACCACTGTCCTCATGTCCTGTTCCTGGGAATCCAGCCTCTCTGTGCCTGGCAGCTCTGGTCCTAACCCAGGGTGTCTGCCAAGCTTCCTTCCAGATCCAGTAGCATCCTTGTCACGCCGCCTAGGATTCCAGCTCCTTCTGAACTGATCTTCTTGGCTTCCAACTCCATCCTTACGTCAGATCTTTGTACTTCCTGGCAGCCTTTTGGGCTCAGATATCCACGTGCTTGTCCTAACCTCTTCCCTCCCATGGCCTCCTGTTGAGCTTTCTCAGAACTTGCCTGCAGTGTCCCCCTCATTTCACTGTCCTGATTCTTCCAGCTCAGTGCATCTTCTCCATGAGTTCTTGAATGCCGTCCTAGCCTCCACTTGCCATGCCTCCTTTGGGATCTGGCTTTTGCATGTGGCACTCAATAGGGATGGTACAATGACTCATAGTAAATGCTCACATTATAAGCTCTTCCCTAACCCCAATTGCTCTGCATATCAGTGAACTATACCTCCAGCTTCCTCCAGTGGGACCCAGCAACACCTCCTCCTTCTCTGTGCCCTGTTAAACTTGTTCAGTTCTCAGTTATTTTCTCCTTTTCTTAGCACCCTCCCCTCAAAAGTGCCCTTCTGTTATGACAGTGATCTCACCAGTTTATTTTTAAGTCTCCTATGGCCTTTACAATCTCTCTCATTCTGAGTCTTTTTTTTTTTTTTTTTTTTACTACAAACCAACTTTCAGAATTGGTTTGTAGTTCAGATGGTAAAGAATATGCCTGTAATGCAGGATACTGGGTTCAATCCCTGGTTGGGAAGATCCTCTGGAGAAGGAAAAGGCAACCAACTCCAGTATTCTTGCCTAGAGAATCCCTATGGACAGAGGAGCCTGGCCAGATACAAGTCCATGGGGTCACAAAGAATCGGACATGACTGAGGGACTAACACTTTCACTTTTCAACTTCTAGAATAGCTGACTTTTTGGTCCTGAAATTGAGTTTATAATCATATTATCCTCATTACATTCATACTGTTTAATTGTCCACAAGTTTCACTCAGCTCAACACAATAAAGTAAGCAGGGCAGATATTGCCATTTCCATTTATGGATCAAGAAATTGAGATTGAAAGAGACTTGCCCCAGACCGCACACTGTGATGAAAGCTGTCCTTTCACCCCAAATCCTGGGCTCCTTGTCCATGTCAGGTGCCCTCTGGTGCATGAGGCACAACTTTTGGGGCTCTGAATCTTTGCCTTCACCACCCCTACCCCCCCACAAATTATTCTAAGAATCTTTCCTTCTTAGTGTTAAACCATTGTCCTCCAACGAATTTCAATAAAGAGAAATATCTTCAATTTTTCCTCTTTAATTAGATCCGTGACATAAAGGTAGATTCTAGGATTCAGAAACCTTCATTTTTCTTTTGTTGCCTATAAGAAGGTGGAGGGGGAGGAGAAAAGGGAGGAGGAGAAGAAAAAAATAAAAAAACATAGCAAGAAAATTCCTTTTTTTTGACAACTCCCTCAAAATCCCAGCACTACTGGCATAGTATCCACTCCTAAGAATCTTAGTAACTTTTTGACTCCTTTCCCCATAACAGTTTCATTATAAGCTCCCTGAGGGCTGTGTCTACATCTTCTTAATGCACTGTAAACCTCTCTCCCTCTCAGCAGACCTACACCCAGTAAATATTGATTGGAGGGGGTGCAGCGTGTTCTTTTAGAAAAGAGAAAGCAAGCGGTCTTGTTACTAAAATTCCCCAGACGAGAGAATGCTTTATGGCAAGTTGACGGCAAGCTGGCCATAAGGTGTAAAGCAACTCAGAGAATTGTAAACCACTTAAGAAAAGAACACAGGCCCTGAGAGAAGGGGGAGTGGAGAATAAATAATTCCCAAATGTCTGTCTGCAAAGCTGTGAGTGGAGCTTGGACAGCTCCCAGGGTGCTGATGGGAGGAAATGCCCCTGGAGGGGGTGGAGTGGGCACTCACTCAGCCCTGTGGGGGCTGTACCTGGTCAAGATGGAGACTTGACCATCAGAGTCTCACTAGGTGAGAATGGGATGGGCATAAACACGAGGTATGGGGGAGTTCCAATGGTGGTCTAGACACCTAACAGTGATGCTGAAAACTCTTCATCTGTGAACCTGTTCCTAAATCAAATCTTAGAAAGTAATAGCGTTATTGTTGGCCAGGCAAAGGGGAACACAACGGTCTCATGCCTCAAAAACTGTGTGTCCCGACCCAGGAGGATGTGGTGTGGAGTTTTATAGCAATGGTTCAAGGGTGGAGTTGCTAATAAGGATCAGGGTGTGTGCAGGGCCCACACTCCTTTAATCTGGCTCGGGTGGTCTCCTCCCTTGTTTCTGCATCCCCCCCTTCCCTGATGAGCAACAGTTCCAATCTGCCCTTTGCAAATCAAGAAATGTCATGGGGGCTGGAATCTATTCCCTATAAACAAGAAACAGGGAGCACAGAAAGACTTCTACGCCCAGGAGCCCTAGAGGGTCCTGCATGGTTTCAATAGGGGCTTAAAAAATATTACATTAATGGTCAGTCGAGCATGTTTATAGAAATCATTAAAGAAAATGCTGAAGGTTCTGTGTTCTTGTGGAGATTACATCCTATTCTAAGATGAAGAGCAATGCTTGAAAAAGCCCTGTTAATGCTTCCTAACTCCAACAGCTTGTTATGGAAACCTCCGTTGGCTCATAGAGCCACAGTGGCCTGTCCCCAGTGAACCTCCATGGCGGATGGCCCTGGATGAGCTGACCTCTGATCTTGCCATACTGGCCATATTGTTCCTTTTCCTAGAACATCCTTCTTTTTCTCCTCTGCCAAGTGTGACTGTCTTCATCAACAGGATTTAAAATCCTTGTCTTTCAGCAAATCTTTCCAAACTCAGACATTTTCCTTTAAATTGTCTCAGCCACAGTACTTTAATTTTTGTTCACCAAGCCCATTGTGAAGGTCTGCCTTGAGTAAAACATTGTATTGGTGTTGTTTGGGGCACGAGCTGTTAAGAAACCGTCCCTGCCCTTGAGGAACTTACAATTACAACGCAGTTGCAAATACTTTGAACAGTAAATATAACATAGCTATTTTATCATGCTAGATTATTGTATAGGCTAAATTAAAAAGTGGGCAAATGTATTTCACAACTGGTCATTTTTAATTTTATAAACTTCCCTGATATCCTATGGATAGCTCCTGAGATAAATGCCTTCCTGACCCCTGAACACAAATAATGGTTTGCTATACTGTTCATCTTCATTTGTGAATTATTTCTCTTTTCTTCCTCCATCACCATCATCTTCTTTGTCTTCTTTTCCTGAGACGAATTCATTGAGCACTTCTTTGTGCTACTCACTGTACATTTGAGGGACAGTGGCAGCCAAAACTGAGGGACTTGGGGGGACTTCCCTGGCGGTCCAGTAGCTAGGCCTCTGAGTTCCCAATGCAGGGGGCCCAGCTTGGATCCCTGGTCAGTGAACTAGACCCACAGAGGCTACACCTGAAGTTCCCACAGGCTGCAACTAAGACAGGGCAAATAACAAATATTAAACAACAACAAACAAAAAACTGAGGGGTTTGGTTTGTGTTCTATAAGCAGTAGGCGTTTAATGGTAAATGATAGACCCACTGCCTTTTTCTTTCTTTTAACATGTCTATAGATACTGTCCAAAAAGAAGGAGAGGGAGAAAGTGGGCTTGATACAAAGAAATCTAATTAATCTAATCAACAGCAGGTAAATGAGAAACAAGGCAAATAAAAGAGTAAAAACAGGTGGCGGGAGGGGCAAAGAGCACAGAAGTCACCTTCCATATCATCTCAATTAGTCCCTTCAAAAGCGCCCCAAGTGAGGAAGTATTATTAACTCTTTCCTCTTTACCAATGGGGAAACAGACTCAGGAAGGTCAAGTATCTAGATCGTCTGGTTCAAACCCAGCTCTGTGACTTTAAAGCCTGTGACAGGCCCACAATCCCTCCCCCACAGGATGCTGCCTCCCCTACGGTGGACAGGCAGAGGGGAAGAGAAAACGCTGAAAAGCGGGTCCCAGGTGGAGCCGCAGATGCCGGCCCTGGGATCTGCTGGACCTGCAGGCGTCGCTTGAGAGCCAGGCCCTGCTCATCCTCCGTGTGTCCTCTTGTAGCTCTGCTGATTTCTCAGCTGGTCCAGGCCTCAGGGCCCGCATGCCCGCTGACCTCAGAGTTCTCTCCAGGCCCACGCTGTTCCCTCACCCTGTACCCATTCACTCCGCCCTTCCAGCCTTGGCTTCCATGCTCCTCCAGCTGTCAGAGGAGCTGGCACTCCTGAGCCTGGTGAGCTTCCCCACAGAAAGGGAACAGTCGAGACTCTGGCAGTCTCTGGGCAGTGAGCTGTTTATTAATTCATCATGTTCCTATCAGCAGTAGTCCTAGCTAGCCTGTGCTGACCACACAGTATGGGCTTTGTGATCCTCACAGCATCCATGTGCATTAGGAAGATGCTATTATTTCCATCTTATAAATGAAGGAACTGATGCTTAGTAAGATCAATTAAACTGCATGATGAAAAGGAACTCAACCTCATTAGCACTCAAGAAAATGCAAATTAAATCTCCAATAAGATAAATTTGACAGGATAAGATAACTTTCTTGATTGGCAAAGCTGGTAAGTTGGACAATATCTAATGTTGGTGAGAATCTGGAGGAACAGAAACCCTTAGCCTGTTATGGAGGGCATAAGTTTCCACATTGAAGAAGAATTTGCCAGTATCTAACCAACAGTCTGGCTCAAGGCATTCACCTTAGAGAAATGTCCAGTGAACACAAGGAAATCGGTACAAAAATGCTTAGAGCAGTGTTGTTTGTGGTAGCAAGATAATGGAAACAGCCTAAATGTCTATCAGTAGGAGTGTGGGTAAGTAGACTGTGGGGTGCAGTTATACTAGGAAATACTGGATAGCAATAAAATGGATAATAGCTAGCGCTAGACCTATCAGAACAAATAACTTCCAAATACGTGAACCAAACAATACATACTAAAAAAAAAAAAAGCCTAGAAAAGACCTATATATCCTATATAATGTTTTTTTAAAATTTTTGGCTGAGCAACATGTGTGATCTTATTCCCCAATCAGGAATTGAACTCATACCCCCTCCATTGGCAGCACAGAGCCTTCACCACTGGACCACCAGGGAAGTCCCTATAATGCTTTTATGAAATTTAACTACATACAAAACAATGCTTAGAGATACATACATATATAGCAAAGATACAAAAGTTGTACATGGGAGTAAAATACCAGATTCAGGATATTGGTTACCTTCAGGGAGGAAGGGGAAATGAATAGAGAGGTACACAGGCTCTTCAGCTGTAAACTTTTATTTTTTAAACAGATAATAGGTAAATAAATGTGATTATGTCAATTTTTTTTTGCTTTTGTATGTTTTGATAAATTCATCTTGTATTTTAATTTTAAAAACCGCTTAAGTCCTCAAACTAGGAAACAGAAGTTTAGATCCCATACTTTTGCATCCCAGTATATCATGCTGTTTATCAGAGGAAGTAGTGAATATTGGAAAAAAAAAAGCTACTAATTCCGTCTAGGCTTCGGACAAGACTTGAGAATGTAACTGTTTAGTGAGTAAGGGACCCTTATTTTGTGTACCAGAAGCAATCCTGAAAAACATGGCATTATGTTTTTCCATCACCTTATGTCATTATTTAGAACTATGTTTCTATAAACATTATCATGACAAAACCTAATGAGAGCAACAAAGGGATCCTGACATTCATTTCAAATTATTTTGTTGTTGCAGATCCTATGGTTATTTCATTCTCCCAAAGAAATCCATCAAATACTAGTAATGAATCAGTATTCTTCATTTAAAGCCCTCCCTGGTCCCTCAGGTGGTAAAGAACCTGCCTGCCATTGCAGGAGATGCAAAAGACTTGGGTTCGATCTCTAGGTCAGGAAGATCCCCTGGAGGAGGAAACAAAACCCACTCCATTATTCTTGCCTGGAAATCGCATGGACAGATGAGCTTGGAGGGCTACAGTCCATGGGGTTGCCAAGAGTCAGACATAACAGCGACTAAATCAATCACCACCACCACACTAAAATACTCCATAACATTTATCCTTATTTTGTTGAAAGTTCACACTAACTTCATCAGTATCAATCTAGGAACTTAGCAGGAACTCCTTCATGTCCTCCAATAATGATCCATCAGATGCCCAACAGTTAACACTCTAGTAGATGCTGGGGAAGTAACAGAAAGTTCACACTAACTTTAACAGTATCAATCTAGGAACTTAGCAGGAACTCCTTCATGTCCTCCAATAATGATCCATCAGATGCCCAACAGTTAACACTCTAGTAGATGCTGGGGAAGTAACAGTGGACCAGATGGTCCTTCCCTGAACAAGTTTTCAGTTTCCTGGAGGAGGCTGACAAGTAAAACAGGTAGCTATGGCACTATGGTACTGGAGAAGGAAATGGCAACCCACTCCAGTATTCTTGCCTAGAGAATCCCATGGATGGAGGAGCCTGGGGGGCTACAGTCCACGGGGTCGCAAAGAGTCGGACACGACTGAGTGACTTCACTCACTCACTCACTCATGGTACTATGGGATCAGGTACATGGTGGCCCTGATATGGAGGGTCAGAAATTGGACCTAACCCTACCGTGTTGGGTCTGGGGAAACCTCTGAGTGAGGGTGATATTTAACCTGAATTCTAAAGGATGAGTGAAAATTGGCTTCTAGATGAGAAAGTAACAATATTTTCTTTTCAGAGAATTTGGTTATCATATTATCCAGTTTTTTATTGTCAACCAACATGGAGAAGAAAAGTGGTAAGATATTTTAAGGTATCTTTCACCCAAGGAAAAAAAAACCCTGTGATTCTTCTGTAGATGTATTGTTGCTGTTGTTCAGTCACTAAGTAGTGTCTGACTATTTGCAGCCCCATGGATTGCAGCACACCAGGCTCCTCTGTCCTCCACCATCTCCCAAAGTTTGCTCAAATTCATGTCCAGTGAGTCAGTGATGCTATCTAACCACTTCATCCTCTGCCACCCCCTTCTTCTTTTGCCTTCAATCTTTCCCAGCATCAGGATTTTTTCCAATGAGTAGATTCTTCGCACCAAGTGGCCAAAGTATTGGAGCCTCAGCTTCAGCATCAGTCCTTCCAATGAATGTTCAGGGTTGATTTCCTTTAGGATAGACTAGTTTGATCTCCTTGCAGTCCAGGGGACTCTCAAGAGTCTTCTCCAGCACCCCAAATCAAAAGTATCCATTCTTACTGGTTTGGCCAAAAAGTTCATTCAGCTTTAGCTGTACGGTTTTACTAACAACCTGAACAAACTTTTTGGCCAACCCAATAGTTCATCATCCTTTTTGTTCTGCAGTCAAGATAAATGACAGTTTGAGTAAACTGGATCACAGCCTGCTGTGGTGAAGGGGCTTGTATAACTCAATGAGGCTATGAGCCATGCCAAGCAGGGCCACCCAAGACTGAACAGGTCATAGGGAAGAGTTCTGATAAAACGTGGGCCACTGGAGAAGGAAACAGCAACACACTCTAGTATTCTTGCCTGGAGAACCCCATGGACAGTATGAAAGGCAAAAAGATACGATGCTGGAAGATGAGCCCCCGGATTGGAAGGTGTCCAATATGCTACTGTGGGAGAGCAGAGAATGATTACTAATTTCAAGACAGGCTTCAGCAGTAAGTGAGCCAAGAATTTGCAAATGTCTGAGCTAGGTTTTGAAAAGGCAAAGGAACCAGAGATCAATTGCTAATGTTTGTTGGATCATGGAGAAAGAAAGGGAATTTCAGAAAAACATCTACTTCTGCTTCACTGATTATGCTAAAGCCTTTGACTCTATGGATCACAAAAAACTGTGGAAAACTCTTCAAGAGCTGGGAGTACCAGACCACCTTACTTGTCTCCTGAGAAACCTGTACTCAGATCAAAAACAAGCAGAACCTTACATGGAATAACTGCTTGGTTCAAAATTGGGAAAGGAGTCCATCAAGGCTGTACATTTAATTTACATGCAGAGTACATCATACAAAATGTGAGCCTGGATGAATCCCAAGGTGAAATCAAGATACCTCAAGAAACCTCAGATATGCAGATGATACCACTTTAATGACAGAAAGTGAAGAGAAACTAAAGAGCCTCTTGAGGGTGAAAGAGAAGAGTGAAAAAGCTGGCTTAAAACCCAACATTCAAAACACTAAGATCATGGCATGAAGTCCCATCGCTCTATGGCAAATAGAAGGGGGAAAAGTAGAAGCAGCCACAGATTTTATTTACTTGCACTCCAAAATCTCTTTGGTGGATGGTGACTGCAGCCATGAAATTAAAAGATTCTTGCTCCTTGGAAGAAAAGCTATGACAAACCTAGACAACATATTAAAAAGCAGAAGCACTACTTTGCCGACAAAGATCCATATTATCAAAAACACTACTGTGTTTTTCCAGTAGTCATGTACAGATGTGATAGTTGGACCATAAAGAAGGCTGAGCGGTGAAGAATTGATGCTTTCGGATTGTGGTGCCGGAGAAGACTCTTGAGAGTCTCTTGGACTGCAAGATCAAACCAGTCAATCTTAAAGGAAATCAATCCTGAATATTCATTGGAAGGACTAATGCTGAAGCTGAAGCTCCAGCACTTTGGCCACCTGATGCAAAGAGCTGACTCATTTGAAAAGAAGGCTGTATATTGTCACCCAGCTTATTTAACTTATATGCAGAGTACATCATGAGAAATGCTGGGCTGGAAGAAGCACAAGCTGGAATCAAGATTGCCGGGAGAAATATCAATAACCTCAGATATGCAGATGATACCACCCTTATGGCAGAAAGTGAAGAGGAACTCAAAAGCCTCTTGATGAAGGTGAAAGAGGAGAGTGAAAAAGTTGGCTTAAAACTCAACATTCAGAAAACGAAGATCATGGCATCTGGTCCCATCACTTCACGGGAAATAGATGGGGAAACAGTGGAAACAGTGCCAGACTTTATATTTTGGGGCTCCAAAATCACTGCAGATGGTGACTGCAGCCATGAAATTAAATGACACTTACTCCTTGGAAGGAAAGTTATGACCAACCTAGATAGCATATTCAAAAGCAGAGACATTACTTTGCTAACAAAGGTCCGTCTAGTCAAGGCTATGGTTTTTCCAGTGGTCATGTATGGATGTGAGAGTTGGACTGTGAAGAAGGCTGAGCACCGAAGAATTGATGCTTTTGAACTGTGGTGTTGGAGAAGACTCTTGAGAGTCCCTTGGACTGCAAGGAGATCCAACCAGTCCATTCTGAAGGAGATCAGCCCTGGGATTTCTTTGGAGGGAATGATGCTAAAGCTGAAACTCCAGTACTTTGGCCACCTGATGTGAAGAGTTGACTCATTGGAAAAGACTCTGATGCTGGGAGGGATTGGGGGCAGGAGGAGAAGGGGATGACAGAGGATGAGTTGGCTGGATGGCATCACTGACTCAATGGACGTGAGTCTGAGTGAGCTCCAGGAGTTGGTGATGGACAGGGAGGCCTGGCGTGCTGCGATTCATGGGGTCGCAAAGAGTCGGACACGACTGAGCGACTGAACTGAACTGATGCTGGGGAAGATTGAAGGCAAAAGGACAAGGGGCGGCAGAGGTTGAGATGGTTCTCTGGGTTAGATAGCATCACCGACTCAATGGACACGAATTTGAGCAAACTCTGGGAGATAGAGAAGGACAGAGGAGCCTGGTATGCTGCAGTCCATGGGGTTGCAAAGAATTGCACATGACTTAGCAACTGAACAACAGCACAAAACTGGATTTCTACCACCCTTTCTCAAAAGTGTGAATACATCCCACATCTAAGTGAGTAAGTTGGGGCAGATTTGCCTGCCTTGAGAACATAAGTGCCTGGATTTTACGACATGTTTTTAAAATCCCTCTTGGCCTATTTACCCAGGGGAAGAAATATAAGCTCAGCTTCTCTGCATACATGAAGGATCACAGCATAGGCCAGGAAGCATGGGGAGGGAAGTTTTCATTGTAGCATCTTTCAGCCACACCGATTCCATTTAATGCCCTCAAATCCTGTGTTCATTGGTGTGATTGGATAATTTGCGTTGGAGGTATTCTAAGGTTGAGTATTCTATTTGATTACATGGGGTTTGCTGAGAAATCTGATTTCCAAGAGTTTGGAAGCAGATGTCTCTCAAGAAATTATGCTTTTGAATCAAAACCAACCTCCCAGACTCCCAATCCCATTAGTTAGGAGAAGATACACATGACTGGATAACAGGATATAAAATGAAGATCTAAATGTTTATTAATTATACTAAAGATCTAAATGCTTGTGAATTACAATAGAATGTAAAATCACAGAGTTAGCTATTTTAAAATAAATGTAGTCATTATAAAACTTTAAATGGGAAAGTGATTTTTAAAAATTCAAAGTAAGAAATCTGGTACAAGCAAAGATGACATTTTAAAGTATCGTCAATGAATTTTCACACTGACTTTTTATCTCACAATAATATTCATTTATATCTTCAATCTTACACAGCAACAAAGTCACAGTAAGAAAGACAGCAATTGCTTCTGAAAGGAAATCAAAGAAGCCTAGAGAGATTATTTTTTCAAAAGGATCTTAGGGAGTTGAAATAAGGCTTGCTTCTCCACGGGTTGACAGCATTTAACTGGGATGGGAACAGCAGCATCCTTTTCTCTGATTTTACCTTTGAACAGAATAAAAGGAAATGAGTGTAACATTCTCCCTCACAAAGAGATGCAGAACCGAAGCCTAACCCCCAAGAAATGTTATAATCAAAGTAAACACCAATCTTGCTCCTACAAATGCTGGTAATAGCATGTTACACCATTCAACAGAATGTCTTCCTCTTGCTAATCTTCCTCTGAACCTTTAACACAATTTTCTTGGATTGGAAGAATAATTCCAATCATCAGGAAATGACAACAAAGCTGGAACTGTTGGCTTCACAGCATTATTAAAGACTTAACAACATTCAAATGAAAGAGAACACGGCTGGGAGTACACAGCACCCCATCACAGTCTCAGGGTTTATGTCAGGAAGCACAGGTTAGCATAATGTGCAAACCAGCAATGCCTAACTGGATTTGTATGTAAAATGAATCCTTTGACAGACAGTGTCCCTAATTAACACAAACACCTCTCCCTGTCCGTCATGTCAACCTCTTCTGTAATCTTTTGCTGATGTGACATGTTGCAAATCTGAATCTATATTACACAATAAAAAGAAAAAAAAACATGGAGGCTAGTGAAGTTGCAAAACAAAACATGTAGATTTCATGAAGTCAATAGAAATGATGTTAGAGAAATGTTTAAATCACAGCAAAGCCCAACCAAATAGGTACCTGGCAGAGCGGGACCAGAAAACAACTGAAAAAATAATAATAATTAAAAAAAAAAAACAAGAAAAAGAAAATTGACAAAGATGATGATCATAGGTGCTTGAAGAGGACAGATTTGAATGCAAAAAGAGAAAACTGATGAAGCACTCAAATTTTTTTTTTAATGACCATATCTGTAATATTATTCTAAAACTAAGTGTGAAATAAAGCTTATCATATACTATCAAATAATTTTCCTGAAAAATTACACCTAAAGCAACATTCGATTCATTTTTCACTCATTCTAGCTTCTAGAAATGGTTGCCTTTACAATAGGAAGATTCATTACTTCCAGATAAAGTCCTAATCAGTTTATACATTTTGACTATAAACTTGCACTCTTGGTATTAAGTAGTAGCAACCTTCCTCAACAGCAGGGCCCTCTGTGTTACCAGCCTCTTGCTTATATCTGGTTTTGCAAGCCTCTGTGCAATGTTCCCTAACATCTCAGAGAATAAATCTCCAGCTAGCTCAAGGCCTTCTTCAACTTGGGAGGCTCACCCAAGTGTTCTGCGTCAAGAGGTCTTTTATCAGTCTGCCCTTTGGCCAAACTATCCTTGAATCTTAAGTCACTTGGAAGTCTTTGACCTTGATCTTGGACTCTTCAACCGTTCAGGAAAAAAGAGATAGGCTAAGGCCATATGTTGGAGAAGGCAATGGCATCCCACTCCAGTACTCTTGCCTGGAAAATCCCATGGACGGAGGAGCCTGGTAGGCTGCAGTCCATGGGGTCGCTAAGAGTCGGACACGACTGAGCGACTTCACTTTCACTTTTCACTTTCATGCATTGGAGAAGGCAGTCCATGGGGTCGCTAAGAGTCGGACACGACTGAGCGACTTCACTTTCACTTTTCACTTTCATGCATTGGAGAAGGAAATGGCAACCCACTCCAGTGTTCTTGCCTGGAGAATCCCAGGGACAGGGGAGCCTGTTGGGCTGCCGTCTATGGGGTTGCACAGAGTCGGACACAACTGAAGTGACTTAGCAGCAGCAATGTCATATGTTGTGCTGCAGGAAACCTTGCTGTGCCCACCGTCCCTTACCCACAGCACGTGGCTCAGGGCTGGGCCTGCTTCCTGGTCCCGTGTGTGGAGTCTTCTTTGGATGTCAATGTGATGACTTCTCCTTTATAGGGTTCGCGCTTCACGGGGGTAGGTATGCAAGTCTGAAAGAGAGCATTTCATTTTTCTCTTGTGGTTTATTGACTTTTTGAATTCAAAGCTAAGTTCTGCTATCTAAATGAACTGTGAGATCAAAAACGAGGCAGTGAATTTATCATGTGCCTCGTACTCTTTACCCTTTCACAGAAATTCCCAGCGACTGCAGGTACCTGTGTCAGCCCACTTTCTCTGGCTGGGATTAAACTGCATCAGACAAAGGCCCAGGGAACACATGCTAACACCATTCTTTCCACCGCAACTTTCTCTGGGACCTCTACCATACCCTCCCACACTGGGTTCTATAACCACCGTACAGGCTTATCAAATGTTTTATCTTTTCTCGTGGCTTCAATCCCAGGTGTCTGTGTCCCCAGGGTTCTTTGTTGTACATGTCTTAAGACTTCCAGCATTTTGCGGCAGATTCTAGCAGATTCTAGCAATCTGTGTGTACGTCTCCTCATTTTCCTGATCGTCTCTGCTTGTAACGGGCCTTCCACAGAATTTCCCATCTGGATCTACACCTCTCTGCTGGCCAACTGGGTAGCGGGACCCTGGATTCAGCCAGAGTTAATTCAGTGTTTGACCAGAGTTTTGAAATCAGGACTATCTAAACAAAGGGATTCATAAGAAGTAAATTATATTCTTCATCAGTGTGGAAACAAATTCCCTGACAGGTCAGGTGAATTGTAAACCACCATCATTAAGGGCATGGGCTCTGGAGCCAGCTTGCCTGGGCACGTTACTGTGCTTCAGCTGTAAACTGAGGATGGTAACAGCACTTAATTTATAAGTTGGTTATGAGAATTACATGTTGAGAGGATTAAATATATGTAAATAAAGCATTTAGAATAATGCCGAGTGTATAATAAGCTCTTAACAAATAAATATGTATGTGTGTATGTATGTGTGTATGTTTGTCTTATTTTTACCATCAAAACTAATATCTGATAGTGATCAACAGTGTGGGCTTTAGAGAAAGGCAGGTCTAAGTCTGAATAATAGCTTTGCCATTTACTGGCTACAGGAAACTAGCAAGTTAATAAGCCCCTCTGAGCCTACTTACTCACCTATGAAATGGAGGGAATAAAACCCACATCCCAGGCACATGAGATTTCCCAGATACAAAGCATTTTCTTCATTCATTCAATAGATATTTATTGAGTACACACGAGCCCCAGGCACAGAGGATAAAGCAGAGAACAAGATGGAGACCATCCCTACAGCTGCAGAATTTGAAGCAAGCTGATCACTCAGTGAATAGGAAGACCCCTGACCTCTGCACACAAGTCCATGCCTCTGTCCATTTCCTGTGTCCAATGGAATGCTTTGCTGAACCTCCACTTCGGCTCACTGTCAGCTAAGTCCCTTCCTTCACCCTGGATCCTGTCATCACCTTGAACATCGACACAGAGAAATGAAACACCAACCTCTCATGGCTGCCACCCAGCCCCTGGACATCATGGTTACTTGGAGCCCATCAACACCTGAAACTTTACACTCACGTAATTCCCCACTCTCTGATCACAATCTCCCTTTCAGGTCTTAAGTCTCCAGGCTTTTCCTTCTCCTGGTTCACTTTCCAAGCCCAGCGGTATGTATAAAAACCTAAGACATGCAGCACAACCTGCAACATGAGTGTGCTCAGTTCTGTCCAATTCTTGGCTCCTCTCTGCATGGCATTTTCCAGGCAAGAGTACTGGAGTGGGCTGCCATTTCCTTCGCCAGGGGATCTTCCCGACCCAGGGATTGAACTCGAGTGTCCCGTGTCTCCTACATTGCAGGCAGGTCCTTTACCCCTGAGTCACTGGGGAAGCACACTTGAAACTAAAGTGATCATAAATTTACCATCTAAACTGGGACATTCTGAGTGCGTAAAGGGTACTAAACATAATGAACAGGCATAATCCAGGACCGTCCAAGCAAACCAGGATTTGTTTCCACCTTCCTTCAACCTTTCTCTTACCGACAATCTAAAGTCTCACGTCTTTCTCTTTTCTAGTGGTTATTTGCACTTGGCAAAACCCGTGGCATATTTCAGTTCAATCATCAGCTTTTTCACAGCCCTTGGAGAAAATGACATCGGTGGGCAGATAATCCGTGTCACCTGCCTTTGTGCTGTGTATTCCTCATCAGCTCCCCTTCCCACCTCCCGGTTCCCACAACAGTTCCTTTGAAACCTTTCTGTCTGTGGTTTTCATCTGTACTTTTTGGTCTCTCCTGGACTCCTTAGGGACAACACTGGTGATTTAAATGGGGCTGTCAAGTCTGGGCCCTACCATCCTCATTCAGGAGAGGGCTTGTTCCACAAGCTGGCTGCTGGTCCCTTGAAGGATCCTTTCCCTGGACCCAACTGCAGGCTCAGGGATGACTCAAACCAGGTGAATCAGGGTCCTTCCTAACATCTTTCTGCCAGGAACATGTCTTCTCCCACTGTGGCATGCCCACCCTCTTTTTTACCTAAATATCTGCAATGGACCTTCAGTAACTCAGCCCAGACAATCGTCAGCCCAGGAAGCTTTAACTCTGCCTGCCACATCAGAGTATCTTGCTTACCACTTTCTGGTTTTGTGTAATAGTCTGCCTCCTCCAGCAGACTCAGGGACAGTGTATTGCTCTGTTTCTCCATAACGAGTATTCAGTAAATAGTTGACAAGTCCCTACTGAGGGTGGAGGGTGTTGGTGGGAAAAGATCCCTCATCTGAGCTTCTCTCTTCTTTGCGTCTGTTGTCCTGGCCAGAGCTGACTCAGTTTCCCTCATCTTCTTTTGTTCTGCTTCACCACTGAGCTGCTCCCCAGGTTGCACTTGCCCTTTGCACTTGTCTTAAGACTGCTTTCCAGCTGCTCAGTCACTGTACTAGCAAGGCCACAAGGCCCCTCTCAGCCTGGCTGGTCACTGTGGTCACACTGCCCATCCAACAGCTCTGACCCGACTGGCCAGGTGTCACTTGCACATAGCTTCCCTCTGCATCTGCCGCTGAGGCTCTGGATGGGCAGGGACCGGTTTCCCACCAGAATGGCCATGGCCAACGGCCACTTCGGCACAGACTGACCTTCTTTGGGGAGTTTTCTGCCACCCCACAGGTCACAGCCTTCCCCTGTATAGACAAGCGGACAGGGATCAAAGAAAAGTTCTGATCTCAAGCCTTGTAGTCCTTTCAACCTTTTCATCTTTTCTTATCCTCGGACATGGTTACATAATCTCTTTTAATGCTAGACCCAGGTCTCGTTCATCTTTGTACTGTTTATCGCCCGGGGCACTGTACTCTGTGTACATTTTAGAACCTCAGTGATGTTCACTCTGATGAAATGGAAAGGTGACGGTGCCGGTGCTGCGGAATGTGAAGCTGTCCCTGCGTTATTCCAGAGCTCAGTTGCCCATTTGTTTTCCAAGTAGACTGACACTGCAGCTCTCAGGAAAAGCAGTCATGTGGCTTCTCTCTGGTGACAAACGGCAAGTCTCCATCTCAGCCTGGACATGGGCACTGGCATCTGGCATGCCCTCAGAGGGCATGCCCTAGGGGTGTCCTGGAGACTGTCCAAGGGGCACCAGCATCTGGCATAATTTCAGAGGCTGTCCTAGGAGTGGGAATCCAAATCAAGCGGGTTTCTTTCCCGGGTATCCAGGAGGAGTACAGTAATGACAGGACTCCATCCCAAGTCTCCCAACTAAGGGCACACCTATTACTTAGAGGATGTTAATGCAGCATAAAGCTCACAGAAAGGCCAGGATGAAGCATCAGAGGGTTCTGGGTTGAATAAAGGAAGTAGGTCTCTTCTCTTCTTGTGTTCTCTTGACTTTCTTCCAGCCTCACCCGTCAGCTTTCTTCAGCTCTCTTGCTGGCTCTTACCCTCCTCAACCTCTGAAGGTTGACAGCCCCAGAGCTCTTTCTCAAGGTTGCTTTCTTCTCTGGTGGCCTCAGACTTGTGGTTTTAAATCTTATATATGCCAGGATTTCTGAATCTTGTGTCCAGCCCCAATCTCTCCCAAATCCCAGACTCCTTTATCCAAATGGCTAATGACCTCCTCACAGGGAGGCGTAACTAGCATCTCAAACAGAATGAGAACTTAAGCAGCAACAAACTATAGCTGATTACAGTTCTTTGAGCCTAGGAACTGCTGTCTTAGTTGTACCTGTATCATACCCAACACATGGAAGATGAAATAGCATCTGGGGCTTAATAAACATTTGTTAAGTGAAAGATTTCTTGACTGCGGGACTTTTTTTTTTCTCAAACTTTGTAGATGATATCGGGCGATAGAATCACCTGAGGGTAGCATTATCTATGATCACTTGACACCTTTCTCAAGGAGCACCTCAAGAGACTAGGGTTCTGAATGTACAGCTTTGGGAGACTGACCTGGGTGGTGGCATCTTTCCGCCCTGTTACAGGCTGGTCAAAATTAGATGATCAGCCCAGGCCAGCAGTTCTTCCTGTCTTGATGTATTCACAACCAAATAGAAGGGCTTGAGAGTAAAACAGTTTGAAAGGCTATCCTAAGTAATACAGGAAACACGGATGGCACCTCACCCAGCAGGGTGCTGGTGGTTTACTCACATAGATGAGAGTTCAGTTTGAGTTCACAGTATTTAATGATGATTGTTACTATGATGAGTTAATAGAAAGACAAAAAAGAATTATATCACAATATGCAGTGCTAGAATAAATATTAATTGTAATCATTATACCTGCATAACTGCATTTTAGTTAGCTGATCAGGGGAAAGAGGAAACTTAAAGTTGATAGAAAATTTAACTGTATTGTCTGCAGAGAGTGGAATGCCAAGATGCTAGATTTTCTGATGAGCAAGACCATAGAAAAGAATCTTGAATTCCATGGAGTTCCTAATACAATGCTGACCATGGAGGCTAAGATATTAAAATAGTAATAAAGACAACAGAACTTCCAAATACCAAAAGCAGACGCTGACCTAACACCAAGCAGCTCCTTTGTTCCTTTGGAACAGCGACTGTCTGAGAATAAAATCCACACCTGGCTGGTGAATTTAGACAGGTACTCAGTACCTCATGAACGCCGAGGCTCTCAGAGGTCCTTATGGAACTGAGCTTGCCAAGGGATGGTGAATCACTAGACTCAACAGAGGTGATCTATAACAATGAAAATTCGCATTTTGATAATGTTTTATAATCCACCAAATGTTTCTATTTAATGTTCAAAATACTCTGTGAGCTATTTCTCCAGAACAACGTGAACACCTAATTGGTTTTCAGCAAATATTTACTGAGTGTTAAATGGTTAGATGAAATATGAAAAGAAAGCATTTAGAAAGTCTCTGTACACAGTGATGTGCTGGTAAATGTTGACAACCCACCTTCCCTTTCTCTCGTCACTCCTAAAGCCCTGACTTAATGCACGTGCCTCTTTCTGTCCTGTAAATGCTCCCACCATGGCTGATTTCAAGCTACCAAACTAACATCACTGAATAAGGAGCTGGGGTGGGATACATACATGTGGCTCCAATATACAGCTCACCTTTTGTAAGTGTAAGTAAGAAGAGATCTACTTACTTTATTCATTACTAGCCATCCATCTGGGAAAATTAGAATTATATGGCAGTTGATGATGACTTCAATTATTAATATTTTCCTTGAGCTACCACATTGAGAAAGACATTGAAAAACTGTCATTTAAGAAATGGAGGACACCCATTTCAAAGATTAGATCAGCCATTCACTCAATTTTATCGTATCTAAATGGCAAATTATGTGTATAGATGCAAAGGTACAGCCAGTTTAAAAGCTTGGGCAGCAGTATTCTGAAACCATGCATGACTCCATGCAGCTATTCCTGCTTCTTCAGAAAATGCCACATGACTCTTATTTTACAAAAGAGATTGGGTTGCTTACTACTGAGAAAAGAGGGGATGATCGGAAAAATGTCTATACTTCCAAGCTTTGGTAAAAAAATGTAACACTCTAAACACACAAAAAGTCTAGAAATAATAAACCATTTGAGTCTAAAGAGCTAGCTTTTGGAGGGGGGTAAAGAATGAATCACATGTGAATTGATTTTGTTCTTTCAAAATGTTCTCGAACATCTCAGTTGCTGTTACAGTGGCCCCCATATGCATCATTGGTTGAATGCACAGATAGAAAGGGACAACAGTCTAAGGGACTAGAACATCTGTGGATTTTGGTACCTGCCGATTCTGAGAACAAAACCCCTACAGATACCAGGGACAATGTACTTTTTTTCTTCCTCTTTTATTTTTATTTCCCTGAATCCCCCAGTACTCTTCCATACGTGACTTTTTATATTGAATTGAAATATATATTTTATTATTATGTTTATCAAATAAAGTTTGATATTTCATCTCCTGATCTAATTTTTTTCCCTTAAGGATCCGCTGTTTAAATGTTAAAGTAACAATTTCCTGAAGCTGTCAAACTACATTAAAATGTCATTTCTCTCCTTTGGACTTCCTTTTAATATCTGTTAACAGTGACAGCTGCACAGCATGATACTAAGTTTTTTATTAAGTCATAAAATCATCGATAGAAATCAAGTTTACAGATAACCCCACTGTTTGGGACAAGGCACTGGACAATCTTCTGTGCAAATTAATCTAAATTCCTGTCCATGGCCTCTGAAACTATAGTCTTTGTTCCTTCCATTTGCAATTTGTCTATTTATCAAACACCTACTAGATAGCAAGTATTGGGCATAAACAAAGTAAGTTCTTCAAAGAACTAACATTCTAGCCAGGAGACCAGCTGAGTTCCGGGACTGAGAAACCCTGGCATTTCTCTACAATCTGTGCTTTGGAGTCCAGAGTGGCGAGTGATTAATGTTCTTGGGAAGGATAACAGGTGAGCAGGAGAAGTGGTGTGCGCAGTTCCTGCTTGCCTTCAAACTCTTATCCTCACTCACGGAGAAGTCTGAACATTTTAAATGAAAACCAAGGGAAAAGCTCTCATTACTTCATGTGAACATAAAATCTAGGATTCTTAACAGCTCTTTTTCTTACCTTCAGTGTGATATGTTTCTTCTATAAAATTATCTTTGCCTAATGGAGATTTAAAAAAAAGATCTGAAACATCTCCACACAATCTTCAAACCTCTTTTTATCCACTTTATTTGATACTTTCTCCACATTAACACTTTTAAAAATAATGGATTCCCCATGATTTGGGTTTCACAATTATGTTCTTTTTTCTTGTTCTATTGAAATCCCATGGTATAGTGAGAATCTGGAAGGCATTATCACAAACCCTGGCTCTTATGATTCCTCACTGCTTAGCCCAGGGAAATTTTACCTAATTTTGCTGAGAGTCATTTTCCACTCTGTAAAACAGGGATGATGCTATCTCTCACATGGCTTGCTGTTCAGATTAAGTAAAATAAAAACTATTAATTATACCAAGTACAGTGCCTGACAGATCATAAGTACTCAGAACAACATATTATAATGACAACTATTACTTATTGTAAAAGCAATCATGGACTAAAATACCTTCAAAATTGAGATCAGAAGAAAATATTAAGAAACTAACTCACAAAACTGATGGTGAACTCTGAAAAAAATGACGCTGACATTAATTTTGCCAACAAAACACCCAACAATTGAAATAGAGAACTGATAAAGCCAATCATGTGGTGATCTTGGCTGCCTCAAACATTTTCCCAACAGGAGGAAGACTTAGGCAAAGTCAGTCTTTTAAATACAGTCTATCAGGAAACCTGGGTTCAATCTCTGGGTCAGGAAGATTCCCTGGAGAAGGAAATGGCAACCCACTCCAATATTCTTGCCTGGAACATTCCACAGACAGAGGAGCCTGGTGAGCTACAGTCCATGGGGTCGCAAAGAGTCCAACATGACTGAGAGACTAACCCTTTCACTTTTTCTGTTGGATCTACCACTTCTAAGTCTACGTTTCTGTTTATTCCTTGTATTACTACTACGAGTGTCATGAATGAACTAGCTTCCATCAATGTCTCTAATTATTTTTTCCCAAACCTAGTACAGAATAATTTACCTCCCATTAACTTTGGCCACCTGATGTGAAGAGTTGACTCATTGGAAAAGACTCTGATGCTGGGAGGGATTGGGGGCAGGAGGAGAAGGGGATGACAGAGGATGAGATGGCTGGATGGCATCACCAACTCGATGGACGTGAGTCTGAGTGAACTCCGGGAGTTGGTGATGGACAGGGAGGCCTGGCGTGCTGCCATTCATGGGGTCGAAAAGAGTCAGACACGACTGAGCGACTGAACTGAACTGAACTGAACTCACTTTAAGGGCTTCCCTTGTAGCTCAGTAGGTAAAGAATCTGCCTGCAGTGCAGGAGACCCAGGTTTGATCCCTGGGTTGGGAAGATCCCCTGGAGAAGGAAATGGCAACCCACTCTAGTATCCTTGCCTGGAAAATCTCAGGGACAGAGGAGCCTGATGGGCTACAGTCCATGGGGTGGCAAAGAGTCGGGCATGACTGAGCGACTAACACTTACTTACTTAACTCACTTAAGTCAACCTTTATGTTTTACAGTATGTGGTTTATTGCTTAAGCATATAGCTTTTGGAGTCAGACAACTAGAGTTTATGTTTTGGTCCTGCCACATATGACCTGTATGACATTACGAACTTTATTTCCTGAAGCTTCAGTTTCCTAATATTTAAAGTGGGGAAAATAATAAATACTCCCTCACTCACAGGGTTGTTACAGTGACAAGACCCCCTAGCACTGTGCTTTGCCTCAGTAAGAGCTCAGTAAATGTTAGTATTGCTGTAATTTACCATATGATATTTAGAAATACATGGAAACCTTATAGTTTCTACCTACCTGTCACCTGTCAGTGTCAACATTTACAAATTAACAAAATAAATGGCAACCTTAAATATTTTGACTGGAATACAGTAGATGACGAATTGTAACATTCTGAGAATTTACAGCATTCCAGAGTACTTGTTTACTAAATCAAAGCTTTAGGAAGTGATTTTTAAAGAAGAAGAAGAAAGGATGAATCTTATTTATAACAAAGTCTGAGAATCCACAAGCAAAAACATTTCACAAGACATTAGGGAAGAAATCAAAGAGACTACAAGATCCAAATGAAATGAATCAGAAAACAGCTAGAGAACTTTGGAAAAAGAGAAATGTATTTTAAAATGTAAAAAGACAAGGAAGCCTTAGAACTAATCCAAGGGTTATAAACTGTAATGGTTATGTAGTCAGGTTGGGAACATTAATGAGTGAAGCCTGCAGATGAAAGTCATAAAGGCTGCCTCTGCAGGGCTCTGTCACCCAGCTCTAGCCTAGTCTTACCCTGTGAGATTGAAGGCACTGGTTGCCTTCCATCACTTCCAAACCAGCCGTTTAGATGATTTTAATCTGAAATTTTTGATATGTTAGTGTATTTAGTGAAATGACTTTTTAAAATTGTTGAAAACACTGCATGACCTAAATAAACAAACGTGGAAATGCAAGACATAGTAAAAGAACATACCTTTTAATACCTCTCTTGTAACAACAGGATTATTACAAAGACTTTATTATAAATTCAGTCATCAAAGGGGGAAAACAAAGAGACAGAACTGATATTTATAGACCTCCCACTAGTGCCTTATATTTTACAATCTCACTTGACTCTTACAATCTCCTGGGGAGAAAACACTATCCTCGATTTCGAGATGAGGAAGCAGCCCGGGGACGACAGAGAAGCTTGGCCACACAGCGAGGAAATGTGAAGTCAAGGTAGAATTCATATTTACTTGACCCCAAACCCTGCCGTGAATGCACCTTGAACGTGAAAGTGAAAGTCGCTCAGTCGTGTGCGACTCTTTGTGACCCCATGGACTATACAGTCCATGGAATTCTCCAGGCCAGAATACTGGGGTGGGTAGCCTTTCCCTTCTCCAGGGGATCTTCCCAACCCAGGGATCAAACCCAGGTCTCCCGCATTGCAGGCGGATTCTTTACCAGCTTAGCCACCGTGGAAGCCCAAGAATACTGGAGTGGGTAGCCTATCCCCTCTCCAGCAGATCTTCCTGACCCAGAAATCGAACCGGGGTCTCCTGCATCACAGCCTGATTCTTTACCAACTGAGCTATCGGGGAAGCCAGGATGCACCTTGCAGACCTTCAACTACAGGGAGCGTAGTTTCTCAAGGGGCAGTTGTTGAGCTTGAATGTCATGTTTTTGTTCGTAGGGGAGGCCATGCCTCCCACTGCTGCTCCCAGCCAATGACAGCACGCCACGTAGCTGGACGCAGGAACGGGCTCATGGGCTGTCTGTAGGTTGCTCAACCTTTGTTAGTTTGTATGAGATGGTATTCTAGGATGCTCCTCACGCTGTTTTTTCTCCCTCTCTCATTCCTTGGGGTTGGGCTTGAGTTGCAGTCTGATGGCTCTCCACAGTCTTTCCCACTTTCCCTCCCATTTTTCTCTCAGGTGTAAAACGGTGGCACTTTTATCTTTCTGGATGGCTACTTGTGAGACGAGCCTGACTAACAGCAATTGCCAAAAGGTCCATAGCGGCCCTGAACTTGTCTAGGAAAACACGACTTGGTCCATTAGGAAACCCTGAATAGGCAGTAATCTGCAAAGGAAAATGCATCCATCCAGTAATGATTTTTTCTTTGAAAGCTCTATGTATCCCTAACTTTTTCTGACATCCCAGGAATATGTTACCCCACTGTATGTGATAATACCAGCACCAACATCCAGGAGCACGTGACAGTCCAGCCCCTGCAGGCCCAAACTCACCTGGTCCTGTTGCTTGATCCGTTTGTAAATATATTCAGCAAACGGTTTACGAGGAATAAACTTCCCATCTCCTGCAGAGACACTGAAAACTCCAGCTTCGTATACCACTTTGCCTCTTGAAATAGTCACCACGGGCACCCCATGGCAAACCATGCCCTCGAAGATGTTGAAGTTGACAGCCTGATGATGAGTTTTTGCCGAAATGGTCCTGATGTAAAAACAAAGATTCTCCTGATCATGCCTGGCTCACTTGACAAGTATGAAATATTAAAAGAATGGCTTAGAAGAAAATTTAGCAACTCTATTAAGCCATAGCTTTATTACTGGAACAAGTGACTTTAAGAATAGAACATAGCATTAACATTTCATTACAAAGTAATTACATTTTCTGAGAGAAAAACCCAGTAGATCACTCTTTATGGTGATTAAAGAGGTGGAGTGGGTGGAAGAAGGGCATTGTCTCTCATGTTTATGATTTTAAGTTATTTTTATGTATATGTTTAAAGAACAAAATACTAATTATAAAATATTTCAAATAGATGAGTCTGATGAACACACTGACCCAATACCCAACTCTACAGAATTTTAACTTTTTGCAGACACAGTTGAGGCTTCCTCAATACTTCTCCCCAAATTCCATTCCATTCCCAGAGGTAATAGTTAAAGGGTAGCTTTCAAGGAAAATCATATCTTGAATTTCTTTCCCTTGTCTGTGGCAAAACTGGAAATTTGAGCACAATATAAATAACAAAATATGTTAGCATATAATCCCTTAGCATATTTTGTCACATGTTTGCATATTCATCAGCTGTCTCAGCAGTTTATTAATACTTCTCAATCATGTACAATATGACTTCCAGGCTGGATATTTGGAAATGCTGGGTGTCTCCTTTCCCTAAATCACATTAAATGGAAAATGAAAAAGAAAATCTGGCAGCAGTGGATTTGGACCATACAAGCATAACCTGAAGTTTCTACAAGTGCTTGCTCTCAGGAATGGATTAAACAAAAGTGATTTGTAAAAAAAAATCCCAAGGTTAGGTCGAAGGAATAGCAGCTAACAGCTCCCCTGCAGTCCTAATCTGGAGGGTCAGAGCTGGGAAACTTCACAGAGCCACTTCCAGTGGAAATGAATGGGATCACACTGGCCTGGTCTTGGGTTCCAGAACCCCGTACCCAACTACCTGTTGGGTTTCCACTCCTTAACACGTCCAAACAAATTCTTGATTTTCTATGATGACTACAGTCCACACACTTGAATTTGCTCCTCTCTTGAATTTCTCATCTCAATAAACGCTACCTCCAACTATGTTTCCTCAATCCTTAACCATCATCAAGCCTATTGATTCCACCTCTTCCCCCAAAGATCTCAAACCTGCCCACTTTTCTCCCACTCTGTTGTCCCACTGAGTCATCTCGGTGACACCACAACCATCTCTCATCTGGACAACCTCAACACCTCTTCATGTTTCCACTCTATTTTTTTTTTTTTTTTTAGCATTTTGTCTGTACTGTGCTGCATGTGGGATGGTTCCCTGACCAGGGATAGAATCCAGGGCATCTGCAATGAAACCACCAAATCCTAACCACTAGGCCACCAGAGAGCTCCCTCCGTGTTTCAACTCCTACCTTTCTGCACTCCTCACCCCTCCCCACAAAGCTGCTCAAATGATTTTTTTTTTTTTTAATGAGTATCACATCAGGTCACATTTCTGCTTGAAACCCTCACTAGCTCCAGTCTGTTCCCCAAAAGCCAAATAACTGTTTAAAAAGCCCAGATGATGATAACCACAAAAAAGAATCTGCTCCCAATGAGAAATATCAGCATGGAAAAGAGAGGAGCTTCCTTATGCCAGGTGGATACTTTATGACATCCTATTTCATCTTTATAGCACTGCTTCAAGATAGAGAGTATTTTCTACACTTGACAAGTAAATAAATTGCGACTTCGAGAGATTATATAACTTGTCAAAATACCTATGACTACTTTGATGAAACTGCAACCTTTTTATATTTTTAAAATTAACTACAATAAATTTACTTTTTTAGTGGTAGTTCTGTGAATTTTGACACCTGGATAGAAGCTTTATCCTCCCAACACTTTGGACACAAAACAGTCCCATCACCTCCCATAACTCACACCATTCCTGTGTAGTCACAACTTCCCCTCCCCCATAACTCTTGGAAAACCCTGATCTATTCCCTGTTACTGTAGCTGTCTCTTTTCAAGAATGTCATATAAATGGAATCAATGAGTAGGTAACCTTTTGAATCTGACTTCTTTCATTTGGCATAACTGTTTTGAGATTCACCCAAGTTGTTGTGTGTATCAGGAGTTCATTTCTTTTTAATTGCCATGTAGTATTCCTTTGCATGGGCTTCCCAGGTGGCACTAGTGGTAAAGAAACCCCTCCCAATGCAGGAGACTGAAGAAATGTGGGCTTGATCCCTGGGTCAGGAAGATTCCCTGGAAGAGAGCATGGCAACCCACTCCAGTATTCTTGCCTGGAGAATCCCATGGACAGAGGAGCCTGGCAGACTATGGTCCATAGGGTAGCAAAGAGTCAGACACGACTGAAGCAACTTAGCATGCACACAAGCATGCACGCATTCCATTGTACAGATGCACTACCGAGTGCTTTTCCATTCACCTTCTGAAGGTCATTTTGGTTGTTTCCAACTTTTGATGATTATGAATACAGATGTCATAAAGATTCACGTACATATTTGTTGTGAGCTCTTCTCTACTATATATTCCCATGAGTGGCGTTGCTGGGTCATATGGCCAGTGTATACTGCCAAAAAACGGCTTTCAGTATCCTTAGCAATCAACTTCCTCATATAGAGAAACATTAAAAGATCACTAATGATTGGCAGGTGGGTACAAATACAACAACAATAATTTCAAACACTAAGGAGGCGGGAAGAGTACTGATCAAATAGCAAGTGATGTCATTAACGTAAGGAAATGAATAAAACAGTCAAAGGGTTAGTAGATATAGAATGAGTTATGAATAAGTTATGAGTTGGTGATAAAAGATGCAGACTTAAAGAAAATAAATCTAGGAAACAATATAAAGGAGATTTAGACGTTCAGGCTACAGTGACTTTTTTATGACCAACACAGTCTCTCTGATAGTGCCATAGTCTGGTACTGGGTTCCTGCTTTTCACAGTTACACTGATGGCAGAAGCTCTGGGGCTTATATTGTTGTATGTTACATAAGCATGTCTAGACTGATGCATTAGTAAGGCTGCTGTAGAGAGAAAATAAAATGCATAGTAATTCATGCTGAAATGGTTGTTTACATACAAGATTGGGAGGCAAGAAAGAGAAAACCATAAGTTATAAAACTTTATTTCTCTAAGCAGAAAGTTAAGAGTTACAGATGCTGTTAGGAAAATAATCTAACAGAAGAAATAAGTTCTATACACAAAAATTGCCATTACAATATCTAAACTATTGAAAAACTGAAGCATAACAATTTTCCAATGATTACTCAATGGAATATGGCATATCTATGAAAGACTAGAATTAAGAATACACTGGGAAAGATTTAAATGGAAAAAAGTTGGGTTTTCCTAACTTCCCAGAAAGCATGGGTGAACACATATCATGTGGACAAATGCCAAGGAAATATACAAGACAAAGTGCTTGTGTGCCTAGGAAAAACAAACACACAAAAAACAAGTAAATATGAGAGCAAAAGATCTGTGGCAGCAAAATACCAAATCAGATTTCTCTGCCTCAGCCAAAATAAAGATCATGGTTTTGACTTTCTCAGTGTTGGGGTTAGCAAGAGAAAGAGGGCAATTAGGCAACATCTAAGTGATGCGCTATAAGGCATTATGTAAATGAGGTCCAATTAACACAAAATGTAAATTCTTGGCATTATCACCAGCAGCAAAACTCTGTGCTTCCACTCTCACATTGGAAGGTGTCTGACAGGGTGTCATTCCTCACCCAGCTTTTCCTTCCCGCTGAGCTGAGAGTCTCCAGTTCCTTCTGTGCTTTCACACTTCTGAATCTTCTCTTTCCCTGGGTGCTCTTCTCACTGCTCACATCTGCCCTCTCCCTGCCCCTGCCATGCCAACTTCTTTTACCTTCCACTAACTAGATTCTGCTCAAAAATCCTGGTTCCATGTCAGTTATATCTCAATAAAGCTGAAAAAGAAAAGAAGCGAAATGAAATGAAAAGAAACAAAAGGAAAGGAAAGAAAAGGAAAGGAAAGGAAAGAAAAAAGAATACTGGTCCCTCTAGAAGCTAACCCTGATAACCCAGGGTGAAACTTGGCATTTTCCTCTGTGGTTTAGCATTATCTAAATCAGTTACTATGTTTTGTATGTTTTGGAAATAGAATGCTGACTTAAATGGAATGTAAACATCCAGTCCTACAGTTCTGTTGTGTACTTAACATTTCTGAACTGTACTAGCTCATTAGTAATAAATAAATAAACATTGTTACAATTATCATTCTTAGTTGTATTGTATCCAGTTATGCGAAACATTTGTGTATCAATACCTAACAATACTTAGCAATACCAACATTGTCAACATGATCAAGTCCATAGATAAGTATTATCACCTCATGTCCTGGATAACAAGACTGAAATACAGCTGTGTAAGAGCTTGCCCAACCCACTCCAGTGTTCTTGCCTTGAGAATCCCAGGGAAGGGGGAGCCTGGTGGGCTGCCGTCTATGGGGTCACACAGAGTCAGACACGACTGAAGCAACTTAGCAGCAGCAGCAGCAAGAGCTTGCCCAGTTTGATACTGAAGCAACCTCTGAGAGGTTGTAATCACTGCCTCTTTTTGAGTAAACTGGTATATCTGTAACCCCATTTTAAGAAGATTTTAAAACTTGTGGTACATTTTCAATATTTGTTTTAAACAAAAAAATACAACACAGTATCATCACAAGGTTTATAAAATTATTACAAAATGTATTTAAAATCTACTTATTACCAGTGTAGTATGGGAGATGCTTCCCTCATAGCTCAGTTGGTAAAGAATCTGCCTGCAGTGCAGGAGATCCAGGTTCAATTCCTGAGTTGGAAAGATCCCTTGGAGAAGGAAATGGCAACCCACTCCAGTATTCTTGACAACCCACTCCAGTATTCTTGACTGGAGAATTCCAAGGACAGAGGAGCCTGGCGGGCTACAGTTTATGGGGTCACAAGAGTCGGACACAACTTAGCAACTAAACTACCACCGTGAAAGATGTGGTCCACTGATGAAATAAGCATAAGTTCAAAGTCACACAATTGCTTTTGTAAGGACGCTTGTCCCTTTGAACATGCTTCCTCCAAGGCAGAGGCCTTCTGCTCTAAGGCAGAAGCCACAACACACTTCTCAGACGCCTTTGCAGCTGACCCCGTCACGTGACCTGGCCTCCTCCAAAATGGTGCCCCCACACCAGTCTTTGCATGGCAAGCTGTTGGCTCAGGAAGCAGGTGCCACAGAATCCATGTTGGTGAAGGTAGAGATGGATCAATCCTGTTTTTCAGGCCAGCTGTAACAGAGGTTTAGCACTAGGGTTCAAGCCCTGCTTCAGTCAAACCATCCATGGTAACTGAGCCCAGGGACAGCCCTGGGGCTCTCCACTATCCTGTGGGAGACCTGGGGCATGGGTCCCAGTTACGCATCCTCTCAGCCTGGTCTTCTGGCCCTCGTGGAGATTCTCTGAGCCACCAGTTTTTTTAACACGTTCCTCTTTTGTTTAACCACCTAGCTTAGAGTTCTTTTGCTTGCAGCTGAAGAACCCTGCCTGATACACTTTTTTCTTTTAGCCATCTTAGAAGAAAGCAAGGACAACATGCCCGGGCTCTGACTAAAAGGGATTCAGTCATTGGACGAACATGTCATCATCCTAAGGTTCAGCAACACTGGGAGACCAACTGGAGCAGGTGACAAATGGGAGCTTTGCAGCGTATTTCAGCCACACGTGGTCCTATTCCGAGAGATGCAGTGTAGCAAGCACTGTAGTCTCAACCCTTGACATTCACTCTCCCTTCCGGTGGTTTCAGCCACCCCCGATTTTTCTTTAAGAAAACCCTCTCAGGAATTCCCTGGTGGTTCAGTGGTTAGGAATCCGAGTGTGTCCACTGCAGGGGTGGTGGGTTCAATCCCTGGTCAGAGAACTAAGATTCTGCATGCTGTGGCCAAAGAAAAAAGAAAAAAAGAAATGTCTCTCTCCCACTGGAGTTAATCTGGCAAGATGGCTACACATGGTGCCCTGTTCTTCCCTGGCTAAGAGACGGGAAAACTCAATGTTTCCCAAGACTTTGAATCTTTGGCAGGATGACAAAATAAACCAATAAATAAAAGTGATTGGAGGGTACATCACTGAACACAGATCAACTTCTTCTGTCCATGGTTGTTCTGGGCTCTGCTCTTTCAAAGCCTGGCCCATAGACTATTCCTTTGATTTATGAGCTCCCCATGACCTTCTCATAGACCATTTTTACTCACCTGAGTGTAAGTTACTTGCTCTGGTTTGCAGCCAAAGACCCTGACTGATAAAGACTTTGGCCTTTGGAGAGTAATTCCTGTAATGAAAAGCCCAAGATGTCTGAGGAACAGTTCAAAAGGTCTATTACTCAAAAAGAAATCAGAAGCTACTTTCCACCACATCTGTCCACAGAATAGATGTGAATGTGGGGTGGTGCTCTGATTCCATTCGTAAGTCAAACCAAAGAGCTGTGAAATTCATCATCAAACATTTTTTCAACTTAATGATATGCAAGCCAGCTCAGGAGAGGAATAATTATAAGAAATACCTTCTTTTTGATTATCGATTGGATGGCTAGGCTCTTGGTCTGTCCCGGTGGTGACAGGAAAGATAAGAATGATTAAAGTCTTCCCATCTGGGAAGTGAGGCTGGGTTCCTGGACCACTGACTCTTCATTAGCAGATTCTCCGTGGTCACCCTGCCCCAAGGGAAAAGCTGCTCTCTGTCAAACGAGCTTTGAGCCTGTATCAAACAGGCACATCTCTCTGCAGAGGGGTGTCAAGGTTGTCTTAGCGAGTCCCAATTATACACATCTCCAAGGCTTGAGCTGACAGGAAAGCAGAAGCCCTGAAGATAACATTAAGCTGTTTTTCAACTGAGTCAATAACTTTGATACCACTGACATCACAGCCACAGAAAAACATTCTGTCCCTTTGCAAATAGCTTCCTATCAGAGAGCTGCGTGCTCCTACAGATGAGAAAATCACTGAAGCAAAGCCTGCGGGAGATGGCAACACTGTCCGTGTGCTTTCAGAGAGGACACTGGAGAGAGGACGAGAATTCCTGAGAATAACTGCGGGTCTTCCTGACCCCAGAGAAGTCACTTGTGTAGGTGTTTTCTTATCGTTTCTCCAACTCAGCTACTTCGTCCATGGCATGAATAGATTCTTACCATGAGAACCAAAAGTAAGTTAAAAGAATCGTCTCAGGTCTATTAGTGGCTTCTTCAAAAATATATCTTATCTCAAAAAAAGGGAGGGGTGGGAAGAATTGGGAGTTTGGGATTGACACATATATACTATTGACACTATGTACAATATAGATAACGAATGAGAATGTACTGGATAGTGTAGGGAACTCTACTCAGTGTACTGTGGTGACCTGAATGGGAAGGAAGTCCAAAAGGGAGATGATATTCGTACATGTACGGCTGATTCATTTTGCTGTACAGTAGAAACTAACACAACATTGTAATCAACTATACTCCAATAAAAATGAATTAAAAATATATATATATACACCTCATCTGTCTACACTGTGTTCTGGCACCTTCTATATTGAACATGAAGGGATATTAACCATTTAAAGCTTCCCAAGAAGAACCAAAGAGCCTCTTGATGAAAGTGAAAGAGGAGAGTGAAAAAGTTGGCTTAAAACTCAACATTCAGAAAAGTAAGATTATGGCATCTTGTCCCCATCACTTCATGGCAAATAGATGGGGAACCAGTGGAAACAGTGGCAGACTTTATTTTGGGGGGCTCCAAAATCACTGCAGATGGTGACTGTAGCCATGAAATTAAATGATGCTTGCTCCTTGGAAGAAAAGTTATGACCAACCTAGACAGCATATTAAAAGGCAGAGACATTACTTTGCCAACAAAGGTCCATCTATCTAGTCAAAGCTATGATTTTTCCAGTAGTCATGTATGGATGTGCGAGTTGGACTATAAGAAGGCTGAGTGCCGAAGAATTGATGCTTGTGAACTGTGGTGTTGGAGAAGACTCTTGAGAGTCCCTTGGACTGCAAGGAGTCCATCCTAAAGGAAATCAGTTCTGAATATTCATTGGAAGGACTGATGCTGAAGCTGAAACTCCAGTACTTTGGCCACCTCATGCGAAGAGCTGACTCATTTGAAAAGACTCTGATGCTGGGAAAGATTGCAGGTGGGAGGAGAAGGGGACGACAGAGGATGAGATGGTTGGATGGCATCACCGACGCAATGGACATGAGTTTGAGTAAGCTCTGGGAGTTGGTGAAGGACAGGGAAGCCTGGCATGCTGCAGTCCATGGGGTCACAAAGAGTCGGATACAACTGAGCGACTAAACTGACTGACTGAACAACACTATGAGGTAGATACTATTTTTTCTCCCATGCAATAGACAAGGATGATGACACAAAAAGGTGAGTAACTCACGCTCTGTTACACAGCTTGTAAGTTCATGTAGCTCACATGAGATAAGAAGTTGGACTCTTAACCACTAGACAATGTAGCCCCTTGAAAGCTCTATGAGAAGTTACTTGCAAAGCATGCAATCAATGAAAACATTCTTCCTCCACCAGAAACAAATGGGAAGCAGCTTGTCCCATACTTCCTGGTGTTTCTTAAGTCTGTTTTCTGTTTAGCCACAAGAGGTTTAGGATGCTATTCCTTAAACTGAGATTGGTCATTCTCCAGGTGATCACAGTGGAAGATTTTTTTTTTTTTAATGTGTGTTCCAACTGTCCATTTCAAACTACTTCTCTGTCAATTTCTTGGATGTGACAAGTTATATAAATGGGGAGCAAAGCAGTCACTTCTCTGGAAATGCTAAATGGTGCTGCTTCAAGTGCATTCTCATTATTAAGCAAAGTTGCTGCTCACTGCACCCATCAATCTTCCATCCTCTCTGCAGACTTCTGCAACGCCTCCCACAGAAGAGAAAATGGGAATTGCTTCAGCCACGTTATTAAATCTAAATTGGACAATCACTTGGAACTCTATTGGTGCTCCATGGATGACAAAACATTCAATGCAGAATCATAAAAATGCTGCCCAAACATTGACTTACAGAAATAAACTGATCAGGTAAGCCAGCTATTTTGGCCTTGGAGTTATATTCTACAGGTCATGGATAGTGGTAAAGACTGCATTTAGACACACTGGATTTAGACTCTAGAAAGTTGACCTTGGGCTTCCCTGGTGGCTCAAATGATAAAGAGTCTGCCTACAATTCGGGAGAGATCTGGGTTTGATCACTGGGCTGGGAAGATCCCCTGGAGAAGGAAATGGCAACCCACTCCAGTATCCTTGCCTGGAGAATCCCATGGACAGAGGAGCCTGGCGGGCTACAGTCCATGGTGTCGCAAAGAGTCAGACACAACTGAGTGACTAATAAATACAACAACAAGTTGACCTTGGAAGGAGGTACTGCATCTTTCACCCCCTGTGCCTCACACAGCACTGAGCAAACAGAAGGCACTTTGCATACATATTTGTTTATCCGAAAATAAGTTATTAGCTAATTTTGACATTACTACTTAACATAAATATTTCATGCTTTTATATAGTAGTTTTCAGAAAGTGGGGAACTAAAAATAATTTAGTGTCTCAAAGGAACAGGAGCTGAATGTGAATCAGCAAAAGTTTAGCATGATTCTAGGATGCATGTCCCATGAATGGTAAACAGGTAAGTGCTTATTGCTGAGGTTTGATTGTTAGCTTTCAGAAGGCTTGGCTGTGGGCTCAACATATTGGTTTTGAGTCAGAAATAACTTTCTGGGGTGAGGGGGTGGACTTGGCCTTGTAATTACATTGTTACCCTTCCTGGGAAGCTGCCTTGCTCCTGGCAAGATGACACTGATACACTAACTATGGGGGCAACTTGGGCAGAAAAAGACGTGGTTTTTCTACACAGCAATTCATGCTCTCTCAGTCACTATAGCCATGTCCGACTGTTTGTGACCCTATGGACTATAGCCTTCCAGGCTCCTCAGTCCATGGGATTCTCTAAGCAAGAGTACCAGAGTAGGTTGTCATGCTCTCCTCCAGGGGATTGTCCCCACCCAGGGATCAAACCTGCATCTCCTGCATTATGGGTGGATTCTTTATAGCTGAGTCATTGGGGAAGCTGTGTAGGTTTTCCACACAGCAATACTCTAGGTTAAATTCACATAATATCCTTCCTGAAAATCAGAATAGGCCAGGTCCTTAAGATTAACATAATTATTCAGCTCTAATAACATATTTTAGGAATAAAAAAAGGTTTACTGGAATATAAAGGGAAGACAGTAGGGTTCTTAATAAAGGGATGGAAAAAGAGAACGCTGGATAACAGAAATGTCAGAGGGACTTCGCAACATTTTTTTTGGAAGGAAAAAGATGACCTATTTTCCCTCCATCCCTGCTGAAGCGAATAAAAAGAGGTAGTAAGCAGAAATGCTGGCAGATGGAATGTGGTATGACACTGGAAGATAACTTCTTGACAACCAGGAGTGAGATGTGTTAGTAAAGAAGAGCAAAGTCTACAGCCAGGAAAGAGATCCATGGACGTGGCTGCCAGTGAACTATGTGAAGAAGCCAGAGGGAATTTCCAGCTCCACAAACCTAAGATTGGACCCCTGGCCTCCAGCATTCCTGAGGCAAATAGAATGTCGCATGATTCCATTTCCAAGTCCCTTCAAATAGGGGCCCTCAGAAACTCCAAAACTGTCATCTGCTATAATAACCATTACCAAAATACTTAGGATTTACTCTGTCATAGGCATTGAAAGCATTATCTCATTTAATCCTTGCAGTAAGTCTATGATATTGATGTGTTATCATTACGCCCATTTTACGGATGAGAAAACTGAGGTCAAAAGAGGTTAAATTCTCCAGGACACAGCTAGCATGTGACAAAGCTAGACCTTGAACTTCAGTCTGTGAAGTAAAAAGGCTTCCACGTAATGATGAAAAGCAGCTTGATTTAATGGCAATGCAGGTTCTACACATTCTTTCAGAAGTAGCCTGAGACTATTGGTCGTTAACTATGCAAAGTGCTATGCTTATGTATTTCTGCCATGGCTAGCAAGTCTTCCCTCATGCTGACTGCTCAAACACCATCAATCAGCTTTGAATGGATGGAGTCACTGATGATCCAAGTATCTAAAGGGAATTTTCTTAAAATTTTTTAGACATGAATTGTGAATAACAAAGTAACATTTCCCCATCACTTTTTTGATTCTATCTAAAGGCTGTGCTGTGGTATAATACCCCACAAGAGCCACTCAGATACCAGAGGCTTCCCCGGTGTCATGGTGTGAACCAGAGTCCCAGGTGTCCAGAGAAGGCGCTGACCTTGGATGTTTAAGAAGAGTTTGTAATCTCCCAAAAGCCTAAATCAGGGCTTGGAAAACTATCAGAGGTTGCAGGTCAGATCAGGCCCACAACCTGTGTTTGTAAATAACGTTTACTAGCACATAGCCTGGAGAAGGCGATGGCACCCCACTCCAGTACTCTAGCCTGGAAAATCCCATGGATGGAGCAGCCTGGTAGGCTGCAGTCCATGGAGTTGCTAAGAGTCGGACACAACTGAGGGACTTCACTTTCACTTTCTTGCATTGGAGAAGGAAATGGCAACCCACTCCAGTGTTCTTGCCTGGAGAATCCCAGGGATGGGGACGCGTGGTGGGCTGCCATCTATGGGGTCGCACAGAGTCGGACACGACTGAAGCGACTTAGCGGCAGCAGCAGCACATAGCCATGTTCACTCAGTTATACATTACTTGTGGCTGCTTTTGTATCACAATGGCAGAGTTGAATGGTAGCAACAGAGGTAGCAACAATAGTAGCAACCATAAAACCTAAAATATTTTTTCTCTGGCCCTTTACAAAAGGAGAGTTCACTGACCTCTGCTCTTAAATGCTGCTGCTGCTGACGCTAAGTTGCTTCAGTCGTGTCCGACTCTGTGCAACCCCATAGATGGCAGCCCACCAGGCTCCTCCGTCCCTGGGAATCTCCAGGCAAGAACACTGGAGTGGGTTGTCATTTCCTTCTCCAATGCATGAAAGTGAAAAGTGAAAGTGAAGTCGCTCAGTCGTGTTGGACTCTTCACGACCCCATGGACAGTAGCCTACCAGGCTCCTCCGTCTTTGGGATTTTCCAGGCAAGAGTACTGGAGTGGGTTGCCATTTCCTTCTCCAGCTCTAAATGCATCCTGTAGCAAAAAGAAAACAAACAAACAAATAAAAAAGACCTAAAATCTTGACAAGGGATAGAGATGCAGAAAGAAAAAATGGAAGGACAGGGGAGAAAGAGAGAGAGGAAAGAAAAGGGGTAAAGAAAATAATAATTTTAAAAGTGCAAAGGAGGACAAAAAGGGTGACCAAATACTTGTGGGCAGAAGGGGACTCAACTGTGACCATCCAGCAAATTCCAGGTGTGATCAGTGTCCATTAAACTATATTCCAGTTTCCTCCATGTGCACTGCCTTATCTCATTTCGCAACAGCCCAGATTATTATCTCTGTTGAACAGTTGAGGACACCGAGACTGAGAGAGGTTGAGAAACTTGCTTGAGTTGCACAGGAAGTACATATGGCAGGGCAGGAAATAAACACTGGCAGACTGACCCCCTCCCTCTCCACCCTCCTTCATCACACCCCACCATCCATGAGCACCCCCTGCCCCAAGGATGAGAGCATCACAATCTTCACTCATTGACAAAGTTACTAGAACACTTGGGACTTTCAACAGTGAGTATCTGCTTTCCATCTGGGCAAGAATGCTGGTGACAGCTAATCATCTATTTCCGTCCGGGTGCACCAGAGCGTTTCATTGACCCTCCAAAAATAGAGCATTTTGGAGGAATGAGCACAACCCCAAAGTCCCAATTAGCAATACAGTAGTCTAGTTTCCACTTGACCGGACCTAAAAGGCAGCTGCTTCAAGGGAGCACTGTCGGGTCAAAGGAGCAGGCGCCGGGGCTAATTGTGGTCACGGCAGCATCACCTCTGTCCTCCTCGAGCAGGCGAGGCTCAGAATCCAAGGTGGTGATGCTGAAAAGTTGCACAAAATGCTGTGGGAGAAACTGACAGCGCTTGAGCCCGCCACCGAGCCGCCTCAGGGCAGCTCACCCATAGTGAAGCAGCGAAGGCAGCGGCGGCCGGACAAGCGCTCTGCCACTGCAGAGAGACGGGCAGAAACCCGCTGACTTGAGCAAACTGGGGTAACAACTGCCAACAGGGTGCTTACAGCCCTGGGCACTGTTGCAGAGAATGCACCTGTATTAATGCCCTGACTCTACATATAATCTTTGACTAGGGGATTATAATCAGGCCCATTTGACGATGAGGAAATTGAAGCAAACCAAGGTTAAGTAACGCAACCCAGATTTCACCATCTGTAAGTGGAGAAGCCAAATTATAAACCTGAGAGGTCTGAGTGCAGGGAGGTCTCAGTCCAGAGACCACGTCTTAACGTCTATGCTGCAGGCGCACCTTCCTTCCCTGCCCTCTAGGGAGGCTGTCACTTTGCAGTGTCAAAGAGATGAGACACAAGCCAACCAGGTCTGCTCTGAATCCCAGCTCTGCCCTTTTCAGCCGTGTGTCTGAAGCTAATGAATAACATCTCTGAACCTCTCAGTGTTTTTATCTTAAAACAGACACCCGCATTTATCACGGCATCTAGGCTTTAGAGGGTGGAAGTGAAGCAGCAACCAGTTTGCGGGTCAAATGATCTACCACCTCATCTCCAGGGGTGAGAAGCCCCCCTGGGTTCTCCTGCTCTGTCTTCATCAGCCTCCATCAGCTACTCTGACTCCAGGCTCCTCTGTCCACAAGATTTTCCAGGCAAGAATACTCAAGTGGGTTGCCACATCCCTTTCCAGGGAGTCTTCCCAACCCAGGGATCGCATGCATATCTCCTCCATTGCAGGCGGCTTCTTTACCACTGAGCCACCAGGGAAGTCCATGTATGTATATATACATGTGAGCATATATCTATTGCTCATACACATGTATACATGCATGTGTGTATACATCTGTATCTATATTTCCAGGTGGTTCCATTTCTCTGTTTGAACCCTGACTGATATATCCTAGATGGGCTACTTCTGGGATCTTTTCTTACAGGGATCTCTCTCTCTTGGCTTTTGCTTTGACATTTTCACTTGATTTTCTTACAGTCACTAATGGCACCTCAGTGGCTTAGGGGCCATGGTCAAGCCATGTATGATGAACATGACAATGATAAATAACATTCCGTTGCAGCTTCTATTTACTGCTTGCTTATTTGTCAGACCCTATGCCAGCATCTTTACATGCACTATTTTATTTAATCCTCACAATCCAACAGGAGCAGGGTTTTTAAAATACTTATTTTGTAAATGAATAAACTGAGGCTCAGGGAAGCTGAGTGACTCACCTAAGATCATAAATAAGAGTCTGTGTGCCTCAAACACAAAGCACTTAACCACCATGTACTGCCTCCCACTGTAAGTGATCCATCCAGGAAACAAGTCTGGAGCAAAATGCACATTTTACCCCATGTTCTTCCAGAAACACTAAAGCACCTTAAAAGGAAAACTAATTTGAGGTAGGATAATTAGAGATAAAAACAGAACAGAGAAACTTTAGAAAAGAAGATGGTCCCAGGCACCTGTGTGTAGTTGAATTTAGGTCTATACAGGAGATTAAACTCATTAGCATAAATTTCTATGCAAAACCTTTCCCCCAAACTAGGCGACCAAAGAATGAATCAATTCTAAGGCATTCTGTCATGTTTTCTTTTAGACCTTGTGAACAGTTTATTCTCATTATTGCCAGAAAACAACAAGTGAGGCATGGGAAGACTAGGAGGCTTGCCATATATTTAGGAATTAGAAATGCTCTTATATAAAAACAAAGCAACAACTTGAGTCTTTTATCATATTGCTGAAAGCCATGCTTGGGTCATTAAACTCTTCTTGTCTCTGGTTTATCACTTAAATAAATGAGGTAGAATTACTAATTAGGCTTACAATGTTACCAAAAAGAAAGTTAGGTTCTAAGAAATGAGTTTCCTAAGTCCAGAATGATAAGAATACTATTTCACAGTCCTGACCTGCCAGCTATCCACAACTCCATTTGCTTCCAGCTTGAGGCGAAAAAGAAAATGAAGTCATCTTGGTGGAACATTGTAGAAAATCTCTATCCATCTATGTGTTTATCTCATACTCATTCATTTAACATATATTTACTGATCACTACTCCATGCCATGGACTGTTTTAGGCACTGGGGATACAGCAGCGAATAAAACAGACAAAAATTCCAACCTGAATAAAGCTCACACTACTCAAGCCTATTTCTGAATTTGCAAGGACCTCTTTATTGTAAGTATGACTCTAACATATGAACAAGGCCAATCTTTCAATAATAATAATGTGCATATAGGGCTTTACAGTTTATGCAAAGCACTTTCATGTAACTATAGGTTTTATTTCTCAAAAGAAAACTTGGAGAGTTTTCAAAAAATAAGACAGACCATTTAAATGAAGAGACAAACAATAATATGTTACCAAATGAAAAATATACAAAGCACATGAACAGATATTTCTTTACAAGGAAAAAAAAAAGCCCAATGGCTAATAAACATGAAAAAATATTCAACTTCCTTAGTGTTCAAACATAGGCAATTTGTAGCTGAAAGGTAAGAATTTTTACCCAAAAAAGTAGCAAAAATCAAAGAAAATAAAAGATTGTGCTCAGAGTTGGTCAGGAACAGTGAGGAGGTAACCACATATGCAGAGAATCCTTAAATTCATATATTCTTTGATGTAGTGATTCTGCTGTTAGTAATTCAGCCAATAGAAATAATCAGAAATTTGGATTTAAAACCAAAAAAAAAAAAAGAGAGAGAGAGGGAGAGAAAGACTTAAAAACTGTAAATGTATTCCAAGTTATAACTAACATAAAGAAATTACCCAGACAGCCTTCTCTGGAGACACTGCCCCACATGGTCAGACAGCCATCGCTGCTTAATACTGCTTTGCAATGTGACATCTAAGGGGGTTTTTTCGTAAAAACCACAGGAACAACTGCACCCCAGTGACATGCCAATCACAAACTAAGTGTGCAGAAGAGGATTTGTAAACAGGATGGAAACTATGATTGATGAAACAAACTGGAATTCTGAAACCGTTGTTGATTCTTCTAAGCTTTTTTTAAATTTCCCATAGGTTTTCGAATCATAAAAGTCATTTACTTTGATACTTCTTTGCTAGTTGAGAAATCTCTTATCACTTTGTATGTGATAATGATAAAGCTATTGCTGTGTTGTGCTTAAGTTTCTCAGTCGTGTCCAACTCTTTGTGACTCCATAGACTGTCGCCACCAGGCTCCTCTGTCCCTGAGGATTCTCTAGGTAAGAATACTGGAGTGGATTGCCATGCCCTCCTCCAGGGGATCTCCCCAACCCAGGGACTGAATCCAGGTCTCCTATATTGCAGGCAGATTCTTTACCATCTGTGCTACCAAGGAAGCCCGATAAAGCTATTAACGTGCTTCAAGTTTTACCTATGCCACACATCATGTGAAAGGTATTATCTCCTCCTCCAACAAGCCCCAGAGCTTGGTACTATGATTCGCATATCTACATTATTGTGTTTGAGAGGAAACTGAGACCTGAAGAGGTGAGTAACTCATCCAAGGTCATGTAGCTAGTATCTGAGATTTGAATCTAGTGACCCAGTTTTGCTCTGAATCTCATGACCCTTAACTACTGTGCCACACACCCTTACCTTTTACTTTATAGTAAATATGAAGAGATTTGTTTCAATCTGTCCAATTAGGCTCTAAGCTCATAAGGGGAACACATTTTCTCACTCAGCTTTGAGTATGATGTCTTGCACCCAGATGGCACTCAATAAATGCTTGGGTCATAAATGAAAAAAGCTGCGGTTGTTTTGAAGTCATTTCTACTTCATTCAATTTTCAGTCTTTCTCCAAGTTGTCAGGAGACTTTTATGTCCCCCAGGGAAAAATATCTTAAATCAATTCCTTTTCCTCCATTCCTTTTCTTTGCCATTACTTGTTTGAGGCCTTATTCACTCAAGCCAGACTCCACCAATAGCCTTCTGACTGTTCGCCCAGACTCCAACCTCACCTGTACACTCATGACCCTAAAATGCTCTTTAATCAAGGTTTGCCAACTGATGAGCCCAGATGCAAGATTGAAACTCTGAGATCCCAGGGTGACCAAGTGTGGGCAGAGCTCCTAAGCTAGTCACCTTTGACCAAAAGCATCCTCGCAAGTGCCAAGCAGTCCTGGCATAGGCCCAGGCTGAGGATTTTGTCTGGATGTGAGACTTTCAGCGTTACTGGAAAACTGGCACGGTTCCGGGCAAACCAGGACAAGTCGACTTTGCTGTATTCTCCTTCCAGTCTCCAGATCCCCTTCTCTTTACTGCCACGCACTCTACAAATAACCATTTTCTACTTATGCCATGTAAAAATAGGGAGGCACAGATTTAGATCAATTCAGATCCTCACACAAAGACATTCAATAGCTCGTGCTGCCTAAGAGAAAATCTGCTGGACTTAAACCACCACTCAAAGCCCTTGGCAGTTTTCAGGACTAATCTTGTCTCCAGCTGCTTGCCCTCTTGACCCCTCTCTGCCCAGCCTCTTCTGTCTCTTGATTGCCTATTGAATTATCTTTTCCATTTTCCCTCAGTTCGCCCAGACTTCTTCATCTGGAGGGCTTTACTGCCCCCTGTCTACTCGTCCAGATCCTCCCCGCAAGGATTCAGTTAGTTCTACGCCTTTCCCAAGCCCATCTCAATCTTCTGTGCTCAACTCAGGACAGTTATTTGAACCATCCATTGGTAGGAATCAAGTGCACGAGACCCTGCCCTCTTCTGGAACTGATGTGTTGACAGGTTATAACTTTCCCCTTCCAAGAGCTCCCTTATCCTTTCCTAGGTTTATATCTGTCTATCCAACCAGAATGCAGCTTTAGATGGCAGGTGTTACACCTTATATTTATGTCCCCCGCAGTGTTTACAAATGCCATTTCTTATACTGAGTGAGCATATAATACATGCATGTTTATAAATAACTGGTCAATACTATCTTTCTCTCCCACCTCCACTGCATAAAGAATTCAGCAACCCTTCTACACAGATGAGTGCTCCAATTTTGTGTGTGAGGCTAAACTGCCTTCTCATTTTTCTGCCTCCAGACTCTTAGCTTTTCTTAAATGCCGGGTAGGAGAATAGAACCCAGAGCGTAGTATAAACATTTCCTTCCCTGGTGACCAAAAAAAAAAAAAAAGGACAGAATCACATTGGAGGCGGGGTTGGGAAGGGAGACAGGAAGAAAATATTACCACAGAAATGTAAAGAAACAACCTTTAAGAAATTTTGGAGAGGCGAAGAGGATTCTAAATATAGGAAAAGAGAGAAAAGGTAGAGGGGAAAAGGGCTTCACAGAAAAGAAAAAATAAAATTAGCTGTTTGTGTTAGCGTATGGCCAGAGAATGTGCAGAGAGGCCTGGCACAAACAGCAAGCTCTGCCTGGAGGCACCGCTCCTGTGACCCCCTCCAGAAGGCCGCCCTCTGTGGGCACCATGCAGATGATGGGACTTGTGTCCATGCCCGGGGGTGCCCAGATGCCTGGTCAGCATGCAGCCCCAATTACAGGACCCAAGGCAGGCACAGGGAACTGATGGGAAATTTCCTTCAGGCAACATAATCTCTGCATAAAAAACAATATTGATCCATTTGCCTTCCAGCCAAAGAGAAAACAAGTTAGACAAAGGAAATTAGGCAGTAGGTTTAATTTGACTCCAACTGCAGCTGCAAAATAAACCTAATGCACCCTGACTCTCCTTCCCCAGCTCGCTTCTGCTTTGCACTGGCCACTCTTCTGGGAGGGCGCAGAGTTTCTGCAGGCGCAGGAAACCTTTTAAATGGAAAACGTCAACTGTCCTCTGGTGTTCAGAGAATCCCCCAGCCACCAGGATGTGCTGGGAAGTGCGGTCCCAGAGCGCTGGCAGATTTGCAGGGACCTATGTCACTCGCTGGCCAAGCACACACTTGTCACTGAGGACATTACATGCAGTCTGCTTCTCTACAGCCCAGCGAAGAAGCTGTGATCTTGAAGTCTGGGGTGGCCTGCTCTTCATGAACCTATACATATACATGTGTGTATATATATGAATACAAATTTAATCTCAGTTTATACGTGATGAGAGTGGGGAAATCATGACCAACATGTATGTTTGCATAAAGCATGTGAGGCTATAACCAGAGTCCCTGATGAATAGGAAACAGTTATATGTCTGTGTGCATGTGTCCTGGATCAAGGCTAAGAGGATGAGGGATGAAGTTAGAATAACAAAATAGGTACAGGGCCAGGTCTAAAGGTGGATATTTGCTGCGTCATCTCAAGGGACAGGAAATGATCCTGAGCACAAGTTGTCTAACTCCACTTCCTCCCACCCACACCCCAGCTCCACATTCTGTCCCGCTCTGCTAGTGAGGGCTGATCCTGGAATGTCACACTTGCAGTTCAGAAAACAATAACTGCAGCAAAAAAAGCAAAAGCCACCACCTCCCCACTAGCCTTGCCCTGCTCCCCCTACCCCCGAGTAAAGAGTGGGATTGTGTCTTACTTTTGTCTTCAGCTGCCTACTGTGGTCTTTGACACATGACTCACTGGAAAAGACCCTGATGCTGGGGAAAGATTGAGGGCAGGAGGGGAAGGAAGCGGCAGAGGATGAGATGGTTGGGTGGCATCACCAACTCAGTGGACATGAGTTTGAGCAAACTCTGGGAAACAGTGAGGACAGGGAAGCCTGGCGTGCTGCAGTCCATGGGGTCGCAAGGAGTCAGACAGGACTTGGCGACTGAACAACAAAGGGGTCCAATATACCATTCTTAATGACTGAGTAAATGAATGTGGGACAAGATAAAATGCACTACAGACAAATGGAAAGTTCTGTGTTTACTTACAAAGAATCATGCAATTGTATATATTTCTACTGGCAAAAATCTGACAGCATTTGATATAAAACAAATGGATGTCCTGTAGAAACTCTCCCAGGGTACCAAGGATGGATACAGCGTCTGAAATAGTGAAAGACTGGAAACAACCTAAACATCCTCCAGCATTGGCACATATATAATCAATCACGCTACACTCATAAAATAGAATATGATACAGCAGTGGAAATGCGTGAAGCACCTACACATTTCAACACAGATGAGTGCCATAAACATAATACACTGTACATATGTGGAACAATTCATATAAAGCCAAAAGTACACAGAATACATATATTGTGTATATACTGTGTTTGGGGATGCATTTATGTATTGCACAAATAGAAAGAAATGCATGGAAGCAATAAACATCAAATCCAGGATTCAAGGTGTTTACTGGGGGAGGGGAGAGATGGCTTTGGGAAGGTTAATATGCAAGTGTTCATTGCATTGTTCTTTGTACCTTTTGTTTATGTTAAATATTGTGTCTTTGAAGGATTATGGACACTGTAAATTACTATCTGCTCAAGTGGACTTAAGAATGTGATACCAAAAACAACCATTCAGTATAATCCTATCATCTTAACATAAATATTAATACCAGAGAAGGCCTACACAAGTTTCTATATTATTGACTGAATAAATGTGATAAGATATTAAAACTCCATACAATTGCTCATATTTCATATTCTTAATCTACAAATGGCAATTTCATAAGGTATTGGGTCAGCCAAAAGATTAGTTTGGCTTTTACTGTAGAATGTTATGGGAAAAATCAAATGAACCTTTGGCCACCACAATATATCCTAGAAAAATGTCATGAAGGTAATGAAGAGTTCTTTGCTGCTAAGTTGCTTCAGTCGTGTCCAACTCTGTGCGACCCCATAGACGGCAGCCCACCAGGCTCCCCTGTCCCTGGGATTCTCCAGGCAAGAACACTGGAGTGGGTTGCCATTTCCTTCTCCAATGCATGAAAGTGAAAAGTGAAAGTGAAGTTGCTCAGTCGTGTCTGACTCCTAGCGACCCCATGGACTGCAGCCTACCAGGCTCCTCCATCCATGGGATTTTCCAGGCAAGAGTACTGGAGTGGGGTGCCATTTCTTTCTCCAGAAGAGTTCTTTACTTAGTTATAAAACCAGTCATCTTCACAAGTTCCTGCTCTGGTGGTATTACAAGCAGAGTCAGATCCAGTTCTGGGACTTGCATCTTTGTAGGATATGGAGAGGTGTCTGTCAAGAGAAGGGTGAGCAGAGGTGTGCCCAGGATGTTGGGATTCTGCTAATTATGGTCCTCAGGATCCACTGAGGGATCTGAGGATGCTTAGCTGGTGATGGGATGACTTATTGGAGCCAATGTCTTTCTTCAAGTGTTTGATTAAATAAATGAATGAATGGACTATTATCTGAGAGTGTAGACACATTCCTTGTAGCTTCAGAGGCCAAACATGTTAGGAACTGGAAGGAGGTACTTTTTAATGCAACCAAAGTAAGTACATCCTAACAATTAAAACCTTCCCAGGAAAGATTAAGCTGTTTGGTTAGGTAGTAAGTTCCCTAAAATGAGTAATAATCAAATGGGGCTATAAAGAACTCTGGGGAGTTAACTGGATTTTGAGTTCCAAAGTCTTCTCATACACGATGAGAACCTGTGCTGCTCAAACCTAAGCATCAGAAATCCCTGGAGGGCTTGTGAAAACACAGGTTGCTGGGCTCCACACACAGTTTCTGAGACAGTAGGCCCAGGAGGTACCTGAGAATCTGCATTTCTAGTAAATTCCCAGATGATTCTGATGCTGCTGGTCCAGGGACCACACTTTGAGGACCCCAGATTTAAAAAAAAAAAAAAAAGGTAAATCAGCTTACATTAAGGTTTGTGTGTGTGGCGGGGAGGGGGGTTGAGTTTTGCTCAGATCATTAAAAAAGACTGCCTTCCTAAATGACTCACTGCCTCCAAATAGACTTCCACTGAGATCATCTTCCACAGAGAACAATGCATTGTTACTGATGTTTTCTCTAAAGGTTTTTGTAGGAAGCTATGGCTCTTTGCTGTGCTTTAAGAACACAAGGACCCCTGGGATTCTTTGCAGGTACTGATATTAAATTTCCTCCCATCCATTTTCACTCTGTCTCCTGACCCTTCCATAACCAAGGGCCCATGTTTTTAAGATAACTAACCAGAATCAGGGGTGAGTCTGTGACCAAAACACAGAATCATTTAACCCATAAAAGAATCCAATCTGGCTTCAGCCACATTCGTGGCCAGGCTAGGTCTGGCAATGCTACTGGCCCCTGACTCTGGAATGTATCCTTGTCGAGCACTGCCTTGGGGAAGGAGAAGACAGAAGTGCCAAGGATCTTTCTTTTTTTTCCAACTCAGATGGGAAAATGTAAAACCTGGATCTTGAACTTGTTTCAGGAACAGATAAACAAGGCCCAACCAAAAATTTAAAGTCACATTTATTCACTGGCCCAAGACAATTAATATCTGGTTTAGTCACTCAGCAAATAACTACTGAACTGCTATGTATTCCTGGCACTGTTTTGGTACCTAGGGATATAGCTGTAAATAAGACAGGCAAATGCCAAAGACAGAAAAATGTATGATACATGTGTGGTAGGAAGAAAAATATAGCAGGTGCTTAGTTAGAAAAGACTACGCCTTTCATACAACCACCTCCCCTTGGTGCTTATTTTTTGCCCAAATCCTAATGCTTAAAATAAACTGTGCTTACTCTGGCAAAGGCAAACCATCAGTGATAGATGGGTTACTGTGATCTGTTTCTAAGCTGCTTTTATTTTATAATTTGGAAAAAAATGCAGTTATTAGTAGTGAAGTCCTTGGAAATCATTTCTAGTTCACTTGAAAGGTTCAGTTGCATAAGAACATGTTTAAATAAACAAACTGGAATAAATAGTAGAGAAAATTTTATCCATATGTAATCAGCAAGCTAGCTTTTCTCACGTGTAGTCCAAAACTTTTTAAAAGCAAATATCTTCTGAAGGTCACAGAGTGGATCTTAGTGGTTTGTTGAAACTGTTTCACTGCAAATAATCTCTTAAAGGAGTCAGCTCTAGGGGCACATGAGTTCTGATTTAATCAGGTTATCTTAGCCAAAAGAATCCATCTAAGCATCTTCATTTTAGTCCTTTTTGCTGCGAGTTGCAGGTGTGTAAGAAACACAAGAGATTGAGCTTTCACATGATTTTAGCATAATTTCATGTAATATTAGTACTGTACGGTATATGATCTCATATAATTTTAGTACTGTTTAGTCTGCTTTTGAATCACAATTATAGTTAACACTAGCTCCCACTTATTTAATCAATTGACCATCTACTGCCACTGACTACCTACAACTACTGAGCACCTCCTGCATGCCAGGCACTACATTAATTATGTACACAGCATTTAATTATGAACATTAATTATGTACAGAGCATTTCAAATAGTTTGTTTTTTATTTGGTTTATTATACCAAGCATTTTATGTACACTATCTTAAACACAGCAATGCTATGAGATTAGACATCATCATCATCCCTATTTTACAAATAAAGAGACTGAAATTCAGAAAAACTAAATAACATTCCCAAGGTCATACCCAGTATGTGGCAGACAGAGAAGGAACGAACCGCCAAGGCTTTCTCTTTACAACCTGGTTCTGCTCCTGCCGCAGCAGGTAGGCTAGATTTTGTGTGGACTAGCAAAAGTCATTTATTCCTCAAGATACTTTGCTACCATTTGCCAGAGAACTGTCATAATTGCTCTATAAATCTATGGTAGATCTACTACGTTGTGGGTGCTTGGATAGCTGTGCGAAAGCAGAGGCTGCACGACCTTCACCGGACGCCATGCTGCCCCCGTGAACGTCTGCAAGGCAACCCAGTGAACAATCATGGCGTAAATCATCCTCGTTTCCCATCGCCCATCTGGTACAAGGCTTGGCCCTCTTCCCTCCACCCACAGGATGTGTGCTGCAATAGTGTGGGTTTGGGGACTAGAGGAGGCGTGAGTTATAAACAGTCTTAGAAACAGGCATTAAAAGCAGAGCCTTCAGGCTGACCAGCGTTTACAAGCAGAGACGCGGTAGCTGTGTTTGTGTGTCTGTGAATGTGTGCTAGTATGTGGGCGTGCTGACACTCCTTTTGAGAAGGAAAAGCATAGTGTACAAATTAGTTAAATGGTACACAATGTCCAACCTCAAGGGGAAATGCCCGGTAGCTTCCATGAAATAGTCACTGATGACACAGCTGTAATAATCAACCACAGTCACCACCCTTTACCAAAGGGCACCTTACTCCCTATTTCTTGTTTTTCCCCAAGTCCCACAATCCCCACTGCCCAAGGATGAAACCATCATTCTTATCCTGCTTTCTTTCACACACAAGGCCCTCTCTAGATCTAGGAGGGCACTTTCATAAGCTGCAAGTCATTACTCTTCTCTGAATATAGTTAAATTCATTTATCTCTATCTTCAATGAGAAAGGGAAGGAAATTAAGCAGGAAAGACAGCACAATGCCTTCAAGAATGGCATATTCAAGGTCAAAACCTGCAATAATTGAATTTAAAAAATAATACACACAAATAACTGTGAGCAAAGTATGCCTGCTTTGTAAAACACAGTCCAGGCTAGGAGTCTTCATGAAATGTTCCAGTGTACACAATGGGTTAGCTGTGTGTTTGTGTGCTTGAGATTCTGTGAGATACCCTGCAGCTCATAAATACTGAAAAGGGACAGTTGCCATAGTAACTAAGTGCTCTTTAATGAATACAGAAGAACAGAAGCTCATAGGATAGTCTTAAATTGTCAGAACCTGAGTTACTGCTGCTGCTATGGGCTTGCAAGTAACTTACATGCCATCTTCACTAATAAGGTTTTTAACAAGTTGGCCAATTTGACTGGTCTCTGTCTTCACCACGTAATACTGAAAGATTTTGTCTTGACATCACATGAAAATCACACTCTGGATCTCGTGCTCCTGATTCTAAGTTCCAAGATATCCTGCAGAAATGGGCCAAACATTTAGATTGGCAACGTGTCCAAAATTTGAAGCTCTGACTCAAGTTGTGACGTGTTAGGACACATACCTCTGTAACAAGCAATAGACCCCGGCTCCGTGGGCTGTCATGCTGCATACAGCAGACTCTTTTTTACTTCCAAAAAAGGTGAATGCTCCATAAGCACGAAATGCAGTTTGTTTTGATTGTGCAATGACACAGAAGAGCTATTGCACTTGATTTTTGCAGAAATTTTTACAGGCTAGCAACGTCTTAGGTAATCTTTCATCAGGATGTCCAAACCGTCTCTACAGACTCCCACTGCCAGTCCTGTCTCAACATCCATCATCACATGTCAGATTCCTCACTCTGGAATCATCTGGCTTTTTACAAGTTTAAAAGAAAAAAAAAAAGCTTGGTGTACTGCTTTTCTTTCTCATCTCCCTCAGTCACTTTAATGCAACCCATTTTTAAGGTTACAGATTGTGTTGCAAGCATACTTACCTCACATGCCATTAAAAAGTAATGAGAATTAAAAAAAAAAAAAAAAGAAAGGAAAACATCTATGTACCATGAAGCCAAAAATCATTAGCAAGTGCATCCATCCTCCAGGGGCTGGCTTGTTCTTGCATAACCAGCAGCTAGATTGGCCTCGTTGGGGCCCCTAGCTCAGGGCGGGCTGTGCGCTCCCCCTTCAGGCTCTTGGGAGAAATGCACATTGCTCTCATTTGACATAGTGGGGCGATTGCTTTTGCTAAAACCTTTTGAGGAAATTTGGAAGGAAAATTCTGTCCAATCTCCAATGGTGTGGTTAGACAGAAAGCTTTCACATCACCAGCCTTCAGATAATAATAAAATCATGTAAAATAAGAAGGGATATGTTGAAAAGAAAAAACCTATAGATACATCTATTTGTTCATTTAATTAAATAATGTTTCCCCACTAGATGAGCTCTATTTAAAACTGTAATAAACAAAATTAAAACTGGAAGAGAGGCAGCCCACGGCCTCCTCATCCTTCTGCTCCCTTCCACATCTTGAACCTGTTCTTTCTGCCTTGTAACCCCAAACCTTACCTGCCTCCACCCAGACAGACCCTCCTATCCATGCCTCGGTTTATCTGACCTCCATGTTTAATCCGACTTTCAGGTCAGGGGTCTTGCCTGGAGAATTCCATGGACAGAGGAGTCTGGCAGGCTACAGTCCATGGGGTCACAAAGAGTTGGACACGACTGAGCGACTGACACACACTCAGGATTAGAAGTCTCGTTTTCTCTCTCTTGATGGTGGGCCTGTAGGTCTTTTGCCAATGACTGCACTAATACAAGAAGGATCTTTCTTTCTCTGAACTTCGGTGGTGCCTTGTTTTTGCCTAGCATGCAGTATTCTTAACACATTCCTAGACTGTCAGCTTCCCGAAGGCAGAGCCTGGCTCTTGTATAACTTTGACCCTCATGCCTGTCTCTCAGCGCCGCTCCTTGCTGAGTGAATGCGTGCATGAACCAGGAAGATAGCTCTCTGTTAACTTCATTTTCTTTTCCTATTATAAGAGTTGCTTAAAAAGCTAATTGCTTCCCAACCTCAAACTAAAGGGGACACAAGGAAAAGGAGACCTGTAAACCAGTTCCTCCTCCTTTGCTCAGAAAATCCTTTATCCTTTATTCATCTCTGTTCATTCATTCTTTCAACAATTATTTATTGATAACTTGCAGTAAGTTAAAAGTGTGAGGAAATAATGTTCTCCTCACTTTTCCTCTCATTTAATCTTTGCTGAAGAAAATCTTTCCCATTTTCCTCACCAACCCTGGGATCAATTTGGGTCTCCTAAATTGCAGGCAGATTGTTTACCGTCTAGTCACCAAGGAAGCCCCTCAAAGACAAGAGAGAAATGGAAACACTCTGCGTGTTGACTGTCCTAATTCCTAGCCATGTGGACAGCCATATGCAGGCCAGTCCCTGTGGATCTTCTCTTTAACCCTTCTCCGGGATATCTATCTCCCGTGGTACCAGCCTTAGGAGTCTCCTTGGTTCTTACAATGTCTGAGAATGACACCAGCTCAGGTGTAAAGCACTGTCTTCCTTAGACAAGTGGACAAAGAAAAACGACCTGAACTCCAGGTTGTGAATAATTCGCTTCCTTTACTTACACATATATTGTTGCTTGGAAGATATTTATAGGCTGTGATTATGTCTCTTTGAGTCATGTTTTTGGACTATATAAATTTAGACCACTCTCTCACCAGTGTTAGCTACCGATTTCTATAACATTCTTTGTCCTTCCTTTCCTATTCACTTGTTTCAGAATAATAGCCTATAATGATCCAGATGTTAAGTTCTTATTCTTTTTAAAGATCTATATATTACTTGCTTAATTTCCCTAATTTCTAGCCTAAAATAACTAACTTAAGGTCAAGCCAAAAAGCCTCTGTGCTTTTAAGTTTCTCTCTACCACTTTTTTTTTATCAGTTCTCTAATATTTCTTATATAATACCTGTCCTTCACTTTATAACAGTAATGATAACAGAAAATTAAATATTTACATTTTTATATATGTGTCTTTTGGGGAAAGGTTATATATTGGCCTTTGATTACTAGTTCTGAGTCTTCTCTCTTGATGTCTGCTTATTGTATATAACTAAAGGCTAAGCATAATGAAAACCAGCACAGCCTGAGAGCCTGCTGTGTAGGTCTGATCCTAGGTCATCAATGCTAAGCTGCAGGACCCAGGCATATCATTTAAGGTCTCTGAATGTCCACTCTCTCATTTGTAATGAGATATTGATAATAATTATTATGCCTACTTCAGATGGTTTTTTTTTAGAATCACATAAGAAATGCGAAAACGTTCTATAACCTAAGAAAGTGTTACACCAAAATAAGATATGTATTACTATGGTTATTTTACATTTATCTAGTTTGGCTGGTGTCATTCTTTGCAATACTTTTTTATTTTTAGGTGTTCTCAGCTATTTTGCCTGTGGTGATCAGGGAGGCAGATGAACTACTGGGTTCTATTTCTCTGACTCTCAGAATCTTAAAAAAACAAACAAACTTTTCTTATTTTAATGTCCTTTTGAAACACAGAGAAATGTTATCTTTACTTGGCAGGATGTACTGAAATGATCTAGCTCTCTTTGGATTTCTTTGACTTATATCTTACTTCTCCAACCCTTTAAGAATTTTCTCTAATCCACAGTCAGAATTTTTTGCACTATCATTATTCATCTTTTTCAATGTGAAAACTGCAGAATGTGAGAAATGGGGTCGAATAGGTGGTTGAAGAGGAGACTCCATGAATAATGAATCTGGAAGAATACAGGCATACCTTGGAGAGAGGGCAGGTTTGCTTCCAGAGCACTGGAATAAAGCGATTATCACAATGAAGCAAGTCACATGAATTTTTTTGGTTTCCCAGGGCAAATAAAAGTCATGATCATATTGTAGTCTATTAAGTGTGCAATAGCATTATGTCTAAAGAAACAGTATGCATACCTTAATGAAAAATTATTTTATTGTTAAAAAAGGCCTAACCATCATCTGAGCCTTCAGCAAAGTCCTAATCTTTTGGCTGATGGAGGGTCTTGCTTGGATGTGGATGGCTGCAGGCTGATTAGGATGGTGGTTGCTGAAGGCTTCGGTGGCTGTGGCAACTTCTTTTTTGTTATTATTTATTTCTTTCTGGTTGTGTTGGATCTTCACTGCTCTGTGAGGACTTTCTCTAGGCAAGCGAGCTTCTTCTTGTGGTGGCTTCTCTTCTTGCACAACAAGGGCTCCAGGGCGTGCAGGCTTCAGTAGCTGCCCCACAGCATGTGGGATCTTCCCTGACCAGGTACGGAGCCCGTGTCCCCTGCGTTAGATTCTTAACCACTGGACCACAAGAGAAGTCTGGAAATTGTCTTCAAATAAGGCAACAATAAAGTTTGCTGCAATGATTGGCTCTTCCTTTCATTAAAAAAAAAATGTCTCTGCAGCATCATGCAAGACTGTTTGATTGAATTTTACTTACAGCAGAACTTTTTTCAAAATTGGAGTTGATCCTCTCAAACCCAGCCTCTGCTTTATCAACTAAGCTTACAGAATATTCTAAATCCTTTGTTGTCATTTCAACACCTTCGTAGTAACTTCATCTCAAGAAACCACTCTCTTTGCTTGCTCATGAGAAACTACTTTCCATCCATGAAATTTTATCATGAGATTGCAGCAATTACTTCATAACCTTAGGCTTCTAATTCTAGTTCTCTTGCTATTTCCACCACATGTACAGTTACTTTCTCCTCTGAAGTCTTGAGTCTCTCAAAGTCATCCATGAGGGTTGGAATCAACTTCTTCCCAACTCCTGTGAATGTTGATATTTTGACCACAGCCCATGAATCAAAATGTTCTTAACAGCATCTAGAATGGTGAATCCTTTCCAAAAGGTTTTCAACTGACTTTGCAGATCCATCAGAGGAATCACTATCTAGGGCAACTATAGTCTCACCAAATGTATTGCTTAAACAATAAGACTTGAAAGTTGGAATTATTCCTGATCCATGGGCTGCAGAATGGATGTTGGATTAGCAGGCATGAAAACAGCATGAGTCTCCATCAGAGCTTTTGGGTCACCAGGTGCAGTCATATTTCAAAAGGAATTTTTTTTTTTCTGAGAAGCAGGTCTCATGAGTGGACTTAAAATACTCAGCAAACAGATGTACTGTCATCCAGACTTTGTTGGTCCATTTATAGAGTAGAAGCAGAGTAGGTTTAGCATAATTTTTAAGGGCCCTAGGATTTTCAGAAGGTGAACGAGCACTGGCTTCTACTTAAAGTCACCAGCTGCATTAGCCCTTTGTAGCTTTGAAGTCAGGTATTGACTTCTCACTAGCTATGAAAGTACTAGGCGGTATCTTCTTCTGATATCAGGAATATATAATGTGTTTTCATTTACATTGACCATCTGTTGTGGGGTGTAGCCACCTTCACGAAATATTTTTGCTAGATTCTCTGGATAACTTGCTGTGGTTTCTACGTCAGCACGTGCTGCCTCACCTTGCACTTTTATGTGATGGAGACAACTTCTTTCCTGAAACCTCATGAACAAATCGTTGCTAACTTCAAACTATGAATATTCTTCTGCAGTTTCCTCACACCTCTCAGACTTCACAGAATTGAAGAGAGGTAAAGCTCTGGATTGGAGAAGGCAATGGCACCCCACTCCAGTACTCTTGCCCGGAAAATCCCATGGACGAAGGAGCCTGGTACGCTGCAGTCCATGGGGTCGCTAAGAGTTGGACACGACTGAGCGACTTCACTTTCACTTTTCACTTTCACGCATTGGAGAAGGAAATGGCAACCCACTCCAGTGTTCTTGCCTGGAGAATCCCAGGGATGGGGGAGCCTGGTGGGCTGCCGTCTATGGGGTCGAACAGAGTCGGACACGACTGAAGCAACTTAGCAGCAGCAGCAAAGCTCTGGATTAGGCTTTGGTTTAAGGGACTGTTATGGCTGGTCTGATCATCTATCCAGACCACTAAAACTTTCTTCATATCAACAACAAGGCTGTTTCACTTTCTCATCATTCATGTATTCACTGGAGGAGCACTCTTAATTTCCTTCAGAAACTTTTTCTTTGCATTCACCACTTGGCTAGCTGTTTGATGCATGAGGCCTATCTTTCAGCCTATCTCAGCTTTCAGAGTGCCTTCATCACTAAGCTTAATCATTTTGAGCTTCTGATTTAAAGTAAGAGACATGAAACTGTTCCCTTTCCTTGAAAACTTAGAGGCTGCTATAGGGACAGGGAGGCCTGGCGTGCTGCGATTCATGGGGTCGCAAAGAGTCAGACACGACTGAGCAACTGAACTGACTGAACTGATAGGGTTATTAACTGGCGTAATTTCAATGCCGTTGTGTTACAGGGAATGGGAGGCGCAAGAAGCAGGGGAGATACAAGCGAATGACCATCGAGTAGAGTAGTGAGAGCATGCACAGCATGTATCAAATTCATTGTCTTACACTGGCTCAGCTCATCTCCAAACAATTACAACAGTAACATCAAAGACCACTGATCACCATAACCAACACAATAATAATGAAAGAGCTGGAAATATTGCAAGAATTACCAAAATACGATGCAGAGGCACAAACTGAGCAAATACTGTTGGGAAAATGGAGCCAACAGACTTGCTCCAAGCAGGTTTGCCACAATCCCTCAATTAGTTAAAAACACGTGTCTGAAGTCCAATAAAACAGGGTTTGTTTGCATAGACTTTTGTTTACCACCACATAAACCCTTTAAACAAATGTCTCTTGGTAATAGTAGACGGTCTTACCTATCCCCATTTACACACACACATGTGCATCGACACGCACTTGTGCACACACATGTGCAATGTGAAAGTATGTGGGGTTTTCTCTATTAACAGCTGCAGAGTTTATGAAAAACACGATCAGGATGCAGATGTTGTCTGCATCAACATCTTATCAGGAGAAATTAACAAAGCTTCAGTCTCTACCGAATGCTTTTCTGAGTTGGTAGAATTGGCCAAACCTGCCATACTAACATAGAATTATGGAAATTGGAAACAAAAAAGCCGGAGTCTACTGGGAACGACAGGCTCAAGATGAACTGAGCTGGAAAATGTGGCTAAAAGTGACATCCTTTGTGCTGGAATTTTTCTATCTGAAAGCTTGAAAAAGGCTATAATTATTTCGAGTTTTCAATGCAACCCTTTTTAAACTAAGCCTTTCCTTTTCTTCATTGCTCTGTACCTTTCCTCCCTGTGAACTCAGGCGCTTGCCCAGCACTGAACTGGGAAATTCACATTGGTTTTATACACATATGCATTTCCACAGAAGGTAAGCAACACAACTTTTGCATCTTCTATGCCAAAGAGAACAAAAGAATGTTTGTACAGTCAAATCTGTACCCTGTGCTTATAATACCTGAGCCTGCCTAAATAAATCACTGAAGAAGAAATGGCTGATTAAGGCCAATGAATAATTTCTTTGCAAGTTAGTGCTTTTTCTCCATGGAGAGGCCAAGTAATACAAAAACTTAGGCTTACCTTGTGGCTTTTGGGTCCCAAATCACAATGTCAGCATCTGAGCCCACAGCTATTCTTCCTTTTCTTGGATAGAGGTTAAAGATTTTCGCTGCATTTGTGCTGGTAACTGCCACAAACCGGTTTTCATCCATTTTGCCACTGTGCTGGAAAACAATTCAAGGAAGAAAATACATTTCTTTTTCTGATAAATCATAAAACACTAAAAATCTCTTATCGATAAAAGCAGGAGACTTGTATCTCTTAGAACCAAATAGAACCACACCTAATTTTGTATACTGTGAGGCCAAACACATCTGTGAATACTGATAAATCTTAAACAATCATTGTGATAATGATGGGGATGAATGGGGTTAAATTTGGAAGCCTGAAAGTAACTTTTCAAAAACCTATCAGCTTAACAAAACATCTGCACAAATTTTTCCCATTCTTCCCAGAATCACAGAGAAAAGAGCTAAACATTGGTAACAGGACTTCCAATTCTTTATACTTCCACTACCTGCTACATTTACGATCTGGATTATTTACTGCAGACCTAAGATTTATAGATAAGATGTATAAGATAATCATGTAGATATTATATAGAATACTACAGAATTAAAATAAGATAGGCCTATAAATCAGGTGACAAGACTTTTAAAAAAAGAAAAATCAGCCAAGAGGTTCAGTTTTTGCTCTACTAAAATCTACATGAACCAACAGTCATGGACAGTCTGCTGCAAGAGATTTTAATATGGACACATTTCAGTGGGATGTGATCCTTCTAAAATGATTTTTTTTAATGTTGAGAGTTTATCCCTATACACACTTATATGGCAAGAGCATCCTTAAGGTCTGTTTAATTATCAAAGGGTCTTTGCCTCAAAAAAAAAGTCCAGAGATGTGATTACTACATCATTGAAGGGAGGGGTTCTGAGAGATGGATGAGGATGGCATGACATTGGGGACCTCAGGTCCTACCCAGCAAGTCTTCACTGCTGATCTTTACAACTACACTCGTCAGCCACCTGGATAGGCTCATGTATGAACATTTAGCCATTTGATTATTCTTCATCCTCAGGTAGAAATTTCTAAACTGTGAAATTAAAAGAAAATGTCTGTGCTTTGGATTTATGATTTATGTGACCTCATACAGTAGCTTTTTAACCATAATATTCAAAAGTTCTTTAAAAGGGACATTTATGTTTTTATATGAAAAAGGGGTACAAATGTAATAAAAACCCTTCATGTCTTTTCAATCATTCCAAGTGTTTATATCAGTGACACATGAGGAACTGGGATTCACAAACATGGAAATCAGATAGAAGGGCTATTAGATTTCAAAGACTTCAAAAACAATCCTCTTGGTACCCAATCTAAACTTATACTCTGATGTCTGCACCATGGTGCAAAGCATCCTCTAAACTATGCAGAGAAGAAAAGTATTTTTCCTTATTATCTGGGGAGATGGCATGGAGGTGGTGATGCGGCAGTATTCCCAGTGGCCACTTCTGTGAAAACAATCAAGAAGCTTCTCATGAAGTCTTCTGGAACTTTGGTCCTAAAATAGACCAGATCCTCATTGAAGAATTCACCAAAACAAACTGAATTCCGTGACACTCACCACGCCTTTTTCCCATATTATCGACATCCGGTCCTCAACACCATTCACTCCATTGGGAATCTTAGTAAAATCATCCTTCCCAAGAGCTTTCTGGCAGCTGTTGAAAGTACAGTTGTCAGACCCTGTGGTGGTTAGGTCATCGCTGTAAAAGAGACACACATGAGAGCAGGGGTGGGTGAGGAGATAGAAAATGTCAGGAGGAAACTACCATACCTTTCTCTGGTACCCTGACCCCATTCTCAACTGAAACTCAGAAAACCGCAATGGAGAATGAGCAGCTTTTCAAGGCTGGAAGGAAGTGGCAAGTGAACTCTTGTACAGTCTATTGGGAAAAGCTCTCTGTTAACTCAGATCTGAGTATCTGTGAATGGGGAATGTCAAAATATCCACGAATGGTGTATTCATCAACAAAAATGATCATAATGCACCCCCCCCATGCCAAAAAGCATCTGTAAATGGTCTGAATGGTCTTTCATGGGGATAACCTGCTCTGAGGGCAGGATTTTGTCTTTTACCTGTGGCTCTTCCCTAGATCATCATCTTTTGTATCTCTACCACAGGCATATCCAATTCCTGGGTTATATCAACATGGAAAATACTTAAGAATATTCTGTCTGATAAAAATAGGGCATACGGAAGAGACCTGGCCCTAAGCAACAAGAGATAGAAAAGACAACAAAAAAATCAAAGCAGAGGAAAACTTCAGGAAAAATGATCTGATTTCACTGTGGTCAGGAGAGATTTTGACACCACATCATAACGTAATGAAGCCAATACTTTTTGGTCCCCAACTGCAGGACTTCCCAGGGCCTGTCAGGTCAAGTAGAAGTTGGTATCACACAACCTCCTATACTCAAATCCTTCACATTTTAAGACTTGAAAAACATCTTAATTTGGCAAAACACTTCACAGTCATCTGCTAATTGATTACTTAGCCAACAGATTCATGAGGAAGTCAGGCGTTGAAGGGTCTGGTCGCAGGGGTGGACCCATAACGTGATGGGCGGCATGGAGCCATTCTCTATCCCAGTGGTGAGTGCCATCCGTGCCGAGACCTGCTGCGATGGGTTCTCCGTAGACCACCTTCCCTGGAAAGTTCAAAGGAAGTGATCAGCACCTCCATTTGCTCTTAAGAGATCTGACTGACAAACACCTAATATCAGTCTCCCTGTCCTAGCTAAACCATCATGTGCCTTTGTCTTTGACCTCTCCAGTGGCTCTAGATTGAAAACTAAAATCTCCTATTCACTGAGCCTTTACTATGGTCAGTAAAACCTTTACTATGGTAAATGTTCATTGCAGCTTGTGGTAGATGATTGCACCCACTCACTGATACTAGGCTTGGCCTCATGACTTCCTTTGGCCAATTAAATATGAACAGAAGTGCCACATGCTGCTTCTGGGCAGGAGCTATTAAAGCCACAATGAGTCTTGTCATGAGACCAGTAGAAGCTGCTTCTTCAGGTGTGTCTCAGAATGAAGAGAATATGGAGCAGAGGCAGAGCCAACTGATGACAGATGAATGAAATACAGATCTCTGCTGCTGTGAGCTATTGATATTTTAGGTTAATTTGTTACTGGAGCATAACCTAGCAAAAGCTGGCTGATATATATGCCATTTTAATGGAATCTTCTCAAAAACCCTGTCTGGAAAATGCTATTATTATCTCCATTAAAGGAAGAGTCTTGGGCATATATTTAGAGAAAACTATAATTCAGAAGGATATATGCATTCCCAATGTTCGCTGCAGCGATATTAACGACAGTCAAAGCATAGCAGCAGTATAAGTGTCCACTGACAAACGAAAGAAGATGTGGTACATACATACAATGGAGCGTTACTCAGCCACAGAAAAGAATGAAATCACACCATTTGTAGCAACACGGATGGATCTGGAGATGATCATACCAAGTGAAGTAAACCAGACAGAGAAAGACAAATACCATATGATATTGCTTCTGTGCGGACTCTTAAGAAAAAAAGATACAAGTGAACTTATTTACAAAACAGAAATAGATACACAGACATAGAAAACTTAGGGGTTACCAATGGAGGGATACATTAGGAGTTTAGGATTAACAAATGCACACTCCCATTGGGTTAGCCAAAAGATTCATTCAGGTTTTTCCTAACAGCTTATGGAAAAACCCGAATGAACCTTTTGGCCAATCCAGTATATATAAAAAATACATAATCACCAAGGACCTACTGTATAACACAGGGAACTATATTTAATATTTTAAAATAACCTAGAAGGGAAAAGAATCTGAAAAAGAATATACATACATACTATATATGTATGTATGACTAAATTACTTTGCTGTACACTGGAAACTAACACAACATTGTAAATCAACTATATTTCAATAAATAAATAAATTTTAAAAGGCAAGGCTAAGGCTTGTAGAGTTAAACAACCTCTGTACAGTTAAACTACAACTCAACACAAGTTGGGGGAGGAAGTAGGATCTGAATCCAGGCGTTTTCATTCCATCAATCCTAATCTCTGCACTATACTACTCTGATGATAATGACAACATAGAGCCCAACCACAAATAGATTGATCATCTTTCCACACTCTAAAGGTAAAAAAACCTCCTCTAAAAGCTTAACGTTAAATAAAAGAACACTCAGATAATAAATTGTAGCCAGAAATGCATATTTATAAAATCATGCAAATGAGACTATCAAAAGCACACAATATTAGAAAAGTTAATAGCGCATAGTGAATTTAAATTTAAAATCAGAAGCCTATCTCTGATTAGCATTTGTCAGCACTATAATAGATTCTCTGGCATCCACCTGATCACATCCAAGCTGTCTTGAAGGAGAATACAGAGAAGAGAGAAGGCTGGCATCCCAGTTACTTCACTCTGGTTAACCAGATGCCAGACCTTAGTTAAAATCCTGATATACAACTGAAATCCACTGATGTCCTCAGAGAGTCCTGACAGCGGATGGCCACCAGCTGCCCGAGTCGTGCTGAATTGGAGCGTAGCATACTATTATCACACAGATCATTTCTCCCCCAAACAAGCCATTTTCCTCCAGTGAGCCTAGGAATTTGAAAAACCCTGAAAACAAAGCTGCTTGAAGCCTAACCAACTTTGCCTCTTAACTAACCCAGTATCAAACCACGGTCAATGAAATTTATCCTCTGAGAACTTTCTGTTGTTTAGTCACTAGGTCGTGTCTGACTCTTTTGCAACCCCATGGACTGTAGCTTGCTAGGCTCCTCTGTACATGGAAGTCTCCAAGCAAAAATACTGGAGTGGGTTGCCATTCCCTTTTCCAGGGGATCTTCCTGAACCAGGGATCAAACCCAAATCTCCCGTGTCTCCTGTACTGCACTGCAGGCAGATTCTTTACTGCTGAGCCACTGGGAAAGCCCTAAACTAAGAGGTAATGCACTATTTATTGGAGAGATAACAGGACAGACAGGGTATTTTATTTGCAGGTAAAAGAGAACTTCCTAGTCCAAGAGAACTCTTAACGGATAGTTTAGACAATGAGAAACTCAGATACTTGATCTGCAATAACTTTACAAGTTGCCAACTCAGGATTTTTCATGGTGCTTCGTCACAGAGGAAAGATTCTTATCACATGTTCTGTTCAATCATTTGGCCCATCAAGGTGGTATGGGAATATAGTTCCAAAAGTTCTACAATTTTAATAGCTCTCTGGAAAAATTAAAAGTGTCAGCATCTACCAGGAGTCTGCCAGGGTTGTTTTGAAACCAGATGACAGGCCATTTCCTTGGAAGGGCTTAGCACCTTTAAAATGTGATATGCCACTTAACAAACTCTCCATTAATAGGGCTATTTTCAACTGACTCCCCATTAAGTATCTTTAAATACTTAAAAAAAGTAAAAATTCCTAATTACTCTTCCCTGTATTTCACAATGGTTCTAAGACACTTTCAAAAGGCTAAACAGCAGGAAAGCAGTGAAAAGAAAACAAGGGGCCTAGGTAATCTATAAAGTGAAAAATTAAACTAGATAATTCAGCATAATGGTGGGTTCTGTTATTTGGGAGCCAAAAATAAAGTAGTAATAAAAAATATAACTTATGTATAGCTCTCTGGAGTTTGCAGATGTAGACTGAAGATCATGTATCTTATTTGACCTTCATGGAAACCCAAACACTGGTTTGACAGATAAAGAAGCACATTCAGGACTTCGCTGGCTGCCCAGTGGTTAAGGCTTTGCTTTCCAATGCAGGGGGTACAGGTTCAATCCTTGGTCAGGAAGTTAAGATCCCATATGAGTCATTGGCCAAAAACCCAAAACATAAAGCAGAAGTAATATTGTAACAAATTTAATAAAGATTTTAAAAATAGACCACATAAAAATTGAAAGAAAAAAAATTGACCCCCAATAAGACTAATTCATCCATGACACAGGAGTAAGTGGTACATGAGAATTATAGAACCCTAGTACACTAATAACATACCACACGTAGGCACTATGTTAGCAGGGAAAAGTATTATTTTTCATTTCTTGGTAAAAAGCATATATATTTTCAAAAGTCAACCATAAGATCTGTGGACTTGGTTAAGCAATTTTCCAATTTCACTTACTGGTTTGATTTACTATACTTAACAGGTTGGTAATGAAAAGTCTTAGATCTGTTCTCTCTTGATTATATTCGAGAGCAGATGGTTTCAACAACCCTTGGGAGATAGTACATCTCCATCACTAATGTCCTCCCACTGCCTCAGCAAGCTTCACAGTATGTTGTACTCTGTCTCCCCATGCATGTTCTCTCCTTCTTTCTCCATCCTTTGGCTCAAAACCAACAAAGAATCTGCACTTATGATGCAATCTCCCAGTTGAAGGAGTTCTACTCTCTGAGAGATTCTTAAGATTTCTAAATAATGAAACATGTCAGATCAACCCACACTGCCCCCATCCCTGGCCAGACAACACTAATAAAATCACTGTTTATTAAATGCAAGTGAGAAAGCAGATGTTAACATCTTGTCTACGTTTGGGAGCTGCATTTAATCAAGTCACGGCATCTTTTAGAAAAGGTTGAAAGATGCAGAAAAGCTGGCATAGGTGCCCAAGAGCGGAAGCATTGGTTACCAAACAGAAGACCAAACACATTCATGAAAAAAATTTGTCCCAGCTTGAAAGACAGAGTAGAACCTTACTGGACTTCAGCTTCAAAACATTACACTTATAAAGAAAAAAAAAAATAATTGAGAAGGATAACACATAGAAGGGGCATAATAAAGTAGATCACACAGATTAGATTCAAATTCTGATTTTGTTCATTTTAGTTGGTGACCTTGTGCAAGAAGAGTCATTGCTCTTGGTCTCAGTTTTGCTCATCTGCAAAATGGGATTGTAGTGTCCCTCTAGTGTGGCAGTTTGGTGAGGATCAAATAAATTAACATATATGAAAGTACTTGGCATCTTCCTGGGATCCTGGAATCACTTCATATTATGAGCTGAACTGTGTCCCTTGTCAAAATCCACATGTTAAAGTCCTAACCCCCAGTATCTCAGAATGTGACTATATTTGGAGATAACGATGCTTTAAAGAGCTAATTAGGTTAAAATGAGGTCATTAGAAGCGAGCACTCATTTAATAAGACTGGGGTTTTTGTGAGAACAGGAAATATGGACACAGACACACACTGAGGGAACCCAAGGTGAAGACACAGGGAAGAGGCAAGCATTACAAGCTGAGGAGAGAGGTCTGGAACATCCTTCCTTCAGTGGCCGCAGAAAGGACTGACATCGCCAAGCCGCAGATCTTAAACTTCTAGCCCCCAGAATGGTAAGGAAATTAATTTCTGTTGTTTAAGCCACTCAGTCTGTAGTACTTTATTGCAGCAGCAAACATTAGTTTTCTTATGGTCAATTCTCTCTCTCTCCTTTTTTTTTTTTTCAGTGTTTTAAACTGGGCAGTCTTAAAAAAAAATAAAAAAAAAAATAAACTGGGCAGTCTTGAATTGGTTTGCAATTAGACACCATGTTCTAAATTTAAAGGACAAGGAGGGTTCAGATGTTCATGCTCAGGAAAGAATAAAGGAAGTCTGAGATTCAAATCCATCTTGACTCAGGCATACATCCATCTTTTCTTAGGAAAAGCACCGGTTACCAAGCATCAGCTCATTGTACTTGTGGAAGTGAGATTTGGTTCACTCTGCTGCTGCTGCTAAGTCGCTTCAGTCGTGTCCGACTCTATGCGACCCCATAGATGGCAGCCCACCACGCTCCCCTGTCCCTGGGATTCTCCAGGCAAGAACACTGGAGTGGGTTGCCATTTCCTTCTCCAATGCATGAAAGTGAAAAGTGAAAGTGAAGTTGCTCAGTCGTGTCCGACTCTTAGCGATCCCATGGACTGCAGCCCACCAGGCTCCTCCGCCCATGGGCTTTTCCAGGCAAGAGTACTGGAGTGGGCTGCCACTGCCTTCTCTGTTGGTTCACTCTACTCAGCACCAAAAAGCAGGGGGCAGCATGAACACATGGGCAGAGAGAGGCCTCTGTGTGGCCCTTTCTCCCCCTTAGTCCCCAACACAAGAGGAATACGTGAGGAAGGGAAGGTAGAGTTTAAATAAAATGGAAAATAAGACATCTAAACCTTCCTGGAAGAGAAGTTTGTGTTTTACAGCAATAAGCCTGAAGAATAAAGCTTTCTACAAATGTCAAACCAAAATCAAATCAAACGAACAACAAAAAAAACTCAACCATAATGTAGCCCAGTTCATTGTAAGCTGCTTGAGAATCAAAATTATCTTAATCATCTTTGCAAATTCAATGCCAAGAGCAGTGTCAAGCATATATTAGGCATCCAATAACTTCATTTTTTATGAAGTATAAACAAAACATTTTATTAAAAAGTTCAAGTGAGAGTCATATTTATACCTGAAAGACATGAATATGGATGTAAAACAGAATTATGCTTTATTAAGACAAATTGAAACAAGTTATATAGAGAAATTAGTATTAAAAATTTCAGTATTTAATTGGTAAACAAATTATAACAGATATACACCAAAGAGAGCATCAAGTACGTTGCAGAGAGAAATCACCAGCATTCTAAGCAAAGCACCAGAAAAATACTAAATTCATGTGCATCCATGTTCTACTGGGAGGTGGGAAGGAGAGGTGAGCAATGATTTTTAAACACTATTAATAATCCCATGTGTCAATATGTGGCAAAAAAAAAAGGAACATGGATAACCAAAGCTACTCAAACCAACGTAAAAAGTACCTCTGTCACTGAAGCACATGACATATACAGACGCCCGTACCATTTAGACAAAGAGTGAACAGTGAGTGAAAGAGATCTGAGAGTAGGCAGATGGGAACTCCTAGGTGAGGTACGATTTCAGCTGGTTCACCCAACATTTTACTGGAGGTATGGAACAACGGAGGGGGAATTCTACTTCTGGAAGAAACACACTCTAGGGACAGCCTTCTGACCCCCTTGCCTCATTTTTGCACGAGTGGATGGGAACTAGCCTAGATCTAGTTGCTCAACTTGGATTACTGAGACTTGAAATACACACGAAATCGAAATTCCTTGCAAACTGTCAAAGGCAACTCAAGCTTTCAATGGCGTGCACGGGGAAGCTGTATTCTTTTTCCTATAACCTGCTTTTCACGTTTTATTGCAGGTGCTGAACCCTAAAAGGAAATATCAAGGTATGAACAAAGGGAAACGGCAGGCTTTGAATGAAAGTTGATTCACTGAACATGTATTCCCCTCTCTTCCTTTCCAGCTCACATCAAACGCTGGTGAAGATGTACAACAGATGAACAAAATACAGGGCTGTGCTGAGAACAAAAGAGGGACCATGGCTCACCAGAGGTTCTGACAGACTGTAGGAAGACAGAAAGCAGACGGGATTGCAGTGCTTATAACAGGAAGTAGTGGCAGCAACAGCCTGAGCTCAAAGGGGCAGAAGGGTCATGACGGACATTTTTCCTGGGGTGGGGAGGGCAGTGAGCATGGGGAAGGGGATGAGATGGGGCAGTTGGCCCCTGTCCCCACCTCTGCCCAGGGAACTAAGCTTCCTAAGGTGGTGCTGATGCTACAGAGTGAAGCCCCAACACCTGAAACTGAAGCTCAGCAGTGACCATGCCCCATTTACACTCACTAAGCCCATAGTCTCATTGCTGGTGCTCTCAACTAGGGGCAGAGTTTGCTCAACAGTGGAGGAAGTCCACGCCAGCTCCCTGCTCAACCACCTGCAGGGTCCAGTCATAACACGGACAGCCCAGGATCACCAGACACTTGAAAAAACAAACAACATAAAAAGATGGGCCAAGATGTTTAAAAAAATACCACACACACACACTGAAAAATTGACTCAGTAAGAAACAGAGATAATCCAGGAAAAAGTGTTAAGTGCTCAGTCTTGTCCAGCTCTTAGTGACCCCATGACCTGTAGCCCGCCAGGCTCCTCCGTCCATGGGATTCTCTAGGCAAGAATACTGGAGTGGGTTGCCATACCCTTCTCCAGGGGATCTTTCCGACCCAGGGATCGAACCCATGTCTCTCACGTCTCCAGCCCTGGCAGGTGGCTCCTTTACCACTAGCACCACCCGGGAAGCCCAGTTATAGAGCCAACTACAAACGCTGGAACTCCCGTCCACGTGAAGATAATAACGGAACCGACAGAAGTCAGGAGGAGACAGAGAGGGTAATACTGGGACTCTCGGTTTCTTTTGAACCTAGTAGATGATAAGGAGATCCCACACAAAAAATTAGCCAAAACACATAAATTTAAGTAACATTATTTGAAGTGACATTTACTACTAACAAAACTCAGGAGGGTTAGATTTATGTAAGTTAGATTGCTCTTTTTTCACCACTTAGAATCAAGTTATACTGTCAAAAAATAAGTCACTGCTTACAAACTTAGGGCTTAGGATTTTGGAGGAAACCACCACCAACAAAAAATAGATATGGTTAAAAAATTCTAGTTCCAAGACTGAGCTGAGAGAGAGAATGCTTACTTCTTACTTAATACAGTCTTCATCATTTCTATTTCTGGCATTTTTTTTCTTTTAACAATGATAAATAACAGAATGATAGTAACATTTTAAATATGTTTCTAAAAAATGTAAGGCCAATAAGCAAAACCAATCAAATATAAACTTGACATCTGCATTTTCCAACACTGTAACCCAATTTCTTCTTGAACAGAGTAAAGAGTAATTAAAAATGTGGACTTAGGGTTGAACAGACTTGAATCCCAGCTTTAGCACTTACTAGTAAAGTGAACTTGGGCTTAATTTACCAAACTTTCCCAATCCTCAATTTCATCAATCACAAAACAGTGAAAAATTTTGCCTGAAGCATTGTTATGACAATTTGAAAAGATAACGTATGTTAGGGTGTATTAATGAGATAACATATACTAAAACTTGAAACAAGATATATTGAAATATGTGCCAAGTGCGTATTAAGCACTCAACAAACAAAGTTGGTTGTTATAATCGTTCACCCTCAGGTTGCTATCTTCTGGGCATATAGCTGGCAACATAACAATAAAATCCAACATAATGAGAGTGTTGTATTTCTAGCAACTACAATAGAGACGATTAATAACTGGATCTCTTTTGTGCCTCCGGGAGCAATGATTCTCACATTTAATATGCATATGAATCACCTGGGGTTCTAGTTATAAGGGCACATTCCAACTCAGTGCATCTGGCACGAGGTCCAAGGATCCGCATCTCTAACGAGCTCTCAGGGGATGTCAATGCTCTGTTCCAGGGACCACACCCTGAGCGGCAAGGCCCTGGATGACAGAATGGGCTGGCAAAAGGATTTACTGATAGGAAATCTTCATATTGCAAATCTGTAAGGCTGAATCATTCCTTTTTTAAGCAAGACAATGATGAATAGATGTGTATTGCTCTTTTACATTCAGAAATTATGTGAGATAATAAGGACGGAGTAAATGAATCTACTGAAAAAGGCCACTGTGCCCGCCAGCTCTTGTCACTCTGTACTCCCCGTGGACCTGCCCTCGGATTGGCTGACGCGGTCACCATGTGAATGGTGTGACACTGCTTGGTCACCTGTGAGAAGTTACATGCCAGTGATGGAATAATCTCTCACGCTAGTTTATTCTGGACCTCCGCTGCCCCTAACAATTGCATGTTGGAATACCTTCACAAGTGTTATTACAGTACGTCTGACTCAACTAGAGCATTTGGGTTGAGATTTTAAGTATTTCATACTTATAACCACCTTGCAAAGGGATTTAGCAATGTCCAAAAAGTATTTGAACTAGCAGTCCCGTTTCTAGTGAGGCTACCCTATTGTGGAGGATAGAATAATGATACCCCAAAGATGTCCATGACCTAATCTCTACCACCTGTGAGTATGTTACGTACATGGCAGAGAGACTTCAAAGATCTTAAAGATCTTCAGATAGGGAGAGTATCCTGGATTAAACAGGTGGATTCAATATAATCCAAGGATCCTTAAAGAGAGATCAGAACAAAGGAATGTTCTCCACCCACCACAGCTGGCTGTGAAGAAGAGGAAGGGAGATAGGAACCAAGAAATATAGGTGGTCTCTAGAAGCTAGAGAAGGAAGGGTATCCCCCTGGAGCCTCCAGAAGGAACACAGCCCTCTGACACCTTGGTTTCAGCCCAGTGTTACCTATTTCAGACTTCCACCCTCCAGAACTATATGACAATAAATTTATACTGTTGTAAGCTATTACACTTGCTATCATGTGTTACAGCAGTAATACAAGACTACTATACCTTCCACATATATGAAATAACATGTGCATAAGGCCATCACTGTGGTTTTATCTGTAACAACTAAAAGTCAGAAACAGCTCAAATATCCATCATTAGAGACTAGTTGACAAACACAGTGCCATGCTTTGCACCTGTAAAAAAGAATGAAGAAGCTCTCCATATCTAACATGGGCTGACCTTTAGGACATATTTTCAAATAGGAAAAAACAAGATCGAGAACACTGTGTATTTTACCTTTCAAGTAGGAGAGAAAGAAAAATAAGACACATATGTTCTTTAAAAAAAAAAACAAAAACACTGCAAGGGTAGCTCAGAAATAAATTAATGAAATAATTAACTATGGGATGTTAGGGAACACTGTGTTATTTTACCTTTCAAGTAGAAGAGAAAGAAAAATAAGAACCATATGTTCTTTAAAAAAAAAAACAAAAACCACTGCAAAGGTAGCCCAGAAATAAATTAATGAAATAATTAACTATGGGATGTGGGATGAAGCTAGGAAGGAAGCAAGACATCTCTGAGAACACATCTTTTGATGTATCACTTTGACTTTTGGACTAGGTAAATGTTTTACATGTTCAAAATATAAAATTATATTTAAAGTAATATTAAGATATTCATAATTAATTTTAATAATTTTCTACCTATGATTTACATTCTAAAATATTTCCTAGGCTTATTCTGCGGCTAATGGAATTCTATCCCAAATCAAAATACTCAGGATCCAGAAACAATTTCATGACAGAATGGTCAAAATCACAGATCGCTTGTGGGTTAAGATTGACCATTTCTGCTGATTTTGCTGTTTCTTAAATCATATTCTTACATTACAGACCTCACTGACAAGCTATAGGACCTGGTACATCACTTACCAGAAAATAGAGAAAACCAATTTCATAGAGCTAGCAACAGCGCCACCTGGTGGCAAAATCTAAAGCTATAACGATTAATAAAATTGAAGTAAAGGTTCTTTTTGAAGTGCTGTGTTCTTTAATACTGAAATTACGTATGGCAGAAAAAAGCAACCAGAAATGGCTGGTACTAAGATCTTCTTTTCTTATGAATACAGTATTTATTTTGTCTTCCTTCTTTCAAGCCCTGAGCCAACCATCTTCCCTTGGCTTCCTGGAGAAGTACAGGAAAAGGAGACACGGGAGAAAGAACTATGGGAGGTGGAAATGGCTCCTTCACATGGCAAAGAGGATGACAGAGGCCCCATCAGGCAAAAAGAGCCCCATGGCCTCAGGGCAAAGCCCAGAATGGCGTAGAAGAGCTGCTGCTTTAGAGAAGGGTTCCTCCCATAACCAATGATGAGGCTCCCAAAGGAAAGTAGAAAGTGTTAGTTGCTCAGTTGTGTCCGACTCTTTGCAACTCTATGGACTGCAGCCCACTGGGCTCCTCTATCCATAGAATTCTCCAGGCAAGAATACTGGAGTGGGTTCCTACTCCCTTCTCCAGGGGATCTTCCTGACCTAGGGATCAAACCTGGGTCTCCTGCATTACAAGCAGATTCTTTACCATCTGAGCCCCCCAGGGAAGCCTGAGACTCCCAAACACAGTCCTAATTCCAGTCCCGGAGCCAGCCACCCCTACTGTGGCAGCCCCAGCTGCAATGAACTTGACCACTGTGTCAATGTCCCTTGAAATGGCACCAGTCTGGAACTGTGGCTAGGAATAAGTGAAGTGGTCCGGGAACATGGGGCTGCTGAGCTACTGTGGCCTTCAGCTGTCAGTGTCGCCGGTCTTTTTAGTACCCCTGCAGACAGTGACCGGCTCAATAGTGAAGAGGTTCTCCTGATCAAGGAGGGCATGCCTGCGTGCTAAGTCGCTTTAGTCGTGTCTGACTCTTTGCAAGCTTATGGACTGTAGCCACAACGCTCCTCTCTCCACATCCACGGGATTCTCCAGGTAAGAATCCTGGAGCGGGTTGCCATTTCCTCCTCCAGGGAATCTTCCCAACCCAGAGATTGAACCCCCATCTCCTGTGTCTCCTGCACTAGCAGGTGGGTTCTTTACCACTAGTGCTACCTGGGAAGCTGATCAGGGAGGGAGTGGAGACAAACTTGGCACAAGCGTACATTTTCAGGGAATGAAGGGCTGTTTCAGGAGAGCTGCTCCCAGTGCAGAGAAGACAGAGATGGTAGTCAGATCTTATCAACTCCTGTGTGAAACTGAGGTTACTCTTAATTTGATGTACTGCATTTAAAAGTGCATTTAGCTTGCCCAAAATTCTTAGTGAAATTCAAGCAGCAAGAAGTAACGTTGACAAAATTTATCCTAGTGTCAATTATGGACATGCCAAGTCTATTTTCATGGTTTTAAAAATCTATATTATAAAAATGCAGCCAGGATGAGTTATACAATTCTTTCTGGTTATCTGGTTTCCTAAAAGTGAGAGAAACCACAACCATCTCCCAGGAGTGTCTAAAGTGTTGAATAAAATATATCTTATTTGTTTTTCATCCTTCCTTTCCCAGTACTGGCCAATGAATGAAATTATTTCCTTCCTTAAGTCTTACCAAAAGCAGATTAATGATTACATAAGACCTGGGTTTGATTCCTGGGTCGGGAAGATCCCCTGGAGAAGGAAATGGCTACCCACTCCAGTATTCTTGCCTGGAGAATCCCATGGACAGAGGAGCCTGAACGGCTACAGTCCACGAGACTGCAAGAGTCGGACACGATTACAACTAAACCACCACCACATATTAAATTATAGAAGTGAGGCAATTAAACAATTTGGAGTAAAAATACCTTTGTATTAAAAACCTTAAAATAATTATAATAAAAACACTATCTGGATGATTATTTCCATTGTGCCAATGCCCAAGTTGCTATGAGACAGATTAATTTGGTTCAAAAGAAATGTGTTGAGCACCTACTATGTGCCTTGCATGACCCTGATTCAGGTATTGGAAGTGTTAATGGAGGTGCCTAAGAGACAGGAAAGCTTCTTTGAAGTTCACTAGAGAACTGCTCTGACTCTGTGCAACCCTATAGGCTGTAGCCCACCAGGCTCCTCTGTCCATGGGATTCTCCAGGCAAGAATACTGGAATGGGTGGCCATGTCCTCCTCCAGGGGATCTTCCCAGCCCAGTGATGGCACCCACATCTCTTATGTCTCCTGCATTGGCAGGTGGGTTCTTTACCACTAGCGCCACCTTGAAAGCCCTAGAGAACTGGTAGTTAGTGGTGTGAAGGTTGGAGCTTGTGACTGAAGGAGGGCAAAAACAGACAGACCTGTGCAAGACTGGGAGAAAACAGAAAGGATGCTAATAAAAAGGCAGGAAGAAAAACTATGGAAATGCATGGACAGCTTTCTCATAGGGGTTGCCATTGTTTCACCTTACTCTTCAGCTAACAGTACTGAGTCGTAAGGAGGGTACAGTTCAGGAATTACCATCTCTCCGGGCATCCGCCACCACCTTTGCCGCAGACTTGCTCATCACGTGCACGACGTAGAGAGGGCAGTTCACGGCGCTGGCTATGGTGACGGCCCTCAGCGTGGCTTCTGCCTCCACCGCTTCTGGACGGCTCAGCTCATGGCCCTCGGGACCTGTTATCCCCAATGCCAACATCTTCTTTGCTCCCTGAAAAGGCAGCAGGAACATACATGGGAGAAAGCTTTGCTAATGACAAATTCCATCGTTATGTGAAATAAATACACTGCCAGCTTTTTATTTGAGATCTGTTTGGCATAAGTGTGTGTGAACGTGTGGGTATACAGTGTGTGTTTTTGGTAAAAAATAATCTACTACTCTGATTTGTTACTGTTTAGTCGCTAAGTTGTGTCTGACTCTTTGTGACCCCACGGACTGTAGCCCGCCAGGCTCCTCTGTTCATGAGATTTCCCAGGCAAGAATGCTAGAGTGGGTTGCCATTTCCTTCTCCAGGGGATCTTCCTGACCAAGGGTTAGAACACATGTTTCCTGCTTGGCAAGTGGGCTCTTTACTGAGCCATCTGGGAACCCCAGTACTCTGATAGCATGTTGTTAACTTTTCATATACATATTTCACAATTAAATTATTTTGATTGGAAAGGTGAAGAAGATATGAGGTCTGTTCTAATCACATTCTTTGAAAAGACCCAGGAATCAAACAGGGGTCTCCTGCATTCCAGGTGGATTCTTTACCAGCTGAGCTACCAGGGAAGCCCCTTTGAAAAGAAGTAGTGTCTGTATTTAAGACTTTGGTTCAGAACAAACAAAACAAAGTATTCCAGTCCCCCATATTCGATTCTTCTTGAAATGACTCATGCTATTATGCAGTTAGTTCTATTCTTTACCAATTCATACTCTTCACTGCCTTCTCCTCTAACCCACAGAATGATATTAGATCTGTATTTCTCCTCTCCGAAAGTGTTATTTCTTCCTTACAAGAAAGTCAGGAAGTCAAGACAGAGTGTCAAACTGACTTGCCCGGTGTCATACAGCTAGGACATGGAAGAGTCCAGTTTACACCCTGGTCTGTTTGAGCTTACAGCTCATGCTTTCCTCATATCATTTCCCCCACCTTCTGGCCATGTGGCCACCTTCTCACAGACTTTAATGGGAACTGAGCCCAGGGAGAGAGAAAGATCAACCAATAGAAAGGGTAAGAGACAGCTCTTTAAATCTTACAGATGGTATACCCTTCGGGCATTAATGATGGAGTTAATATGAGAAATAAATACCATCTAGATTCCTCCAGAGCACATTTTAATACCCAATTTCTGAAAAGAGTGGGGCTTAAAACAGCTACCTAATGCTCTGCCTAAGTCATCAGATTACACTGATGCCCACACTTTGGCTTTCTGAACCAGCAGCTTGAGCATACTTTAAATGAAAAAAAAAAAAAAGTGCTGGGGACACAAAGAAAAATATCTGTGCTTTTAGAATAAACCTTGTTTGAGATCTAATGGCTGCTCTGAAAAAGGGAACTCCTCATTCCAGCGCATATACCACCCCAAAAAACTCAGCAAGGACAGCAAGTAAATGGAGTCAAGTGTTTCCAAGTCACAGAAAATTAGTTCCTGGATTTCCTTTCTTCAGTCCTTTGAATGAATTTACCTACTTGTGGCCAGTCATCTTCCCCTTAAATCATGGGCAGTTTCCCTTCTGTGGAAGCTCTGAACGGCAATTACCTACCTCTGCAACTAGGTCTCCGTTTTCGGCATGAACCTGAGCAATGGCTCCAATCTCCTTGCACCGAGAGAAGGCCTCATACAGCTCCACATCCCTCACCATGTACACATCTTTATAAGCCATAAACATCTTGAAGGAGTTCACACCTTTATCCTGGGTAAGGATTTTCATTTCTTCTTTAACCTAAAAGGGCACCACAATCACAGCAAAATGTCACCCTTTAAAGACAATACCAGCATTCTCCAAAGTGCTGCATTCAGAAGAAAACAAAGCAAAATGAGGACATCAGTTGAACTCCAGAAAAATGTAATTAAGGCCTCGATCGTTCCCCTAAGTCAGACTTCGTCTCAGACTTCATCATCTGATGAACTGTTGTGGCTATGATGCTTTTAAATCATGAAAGAGTTAATAGTACTCCCCCTCCCCCAAATACCTCACTTTTACACTTAGATATGAAATTCTCAGTATCTAGAGAAACAGGTACTGAGATGGGAAGAAATTATTCTAGAACATGAAAAGACAACCATTTGGCAGCAACAGAAGCAGTCATGTCTCTGGAAGGAATCAGAGCTAATGTGAAGTAAGGTTTGGGGTCACATCTGAACCCCACAGGATGAGTTAGAAGATGGAGGTGGTGGAAGATGTGAACTGACCCACTGGCAGCTCCTGGAGGTGAAAGATTCTGAACCAGTGGGAAGCCCCAGGAGCCTTCTGGGTTGCCAACTCAAACGTTCTGATCACCAATTCCAGTGTGTGAGTGGGGAGATTGGGGGTTCCTTCACAGCACCAAGCAGTTCTCCAGACATCAGCCAGGAGGTATCTTACAACTTAACTCAATTTTAACACTACCTGGAGACTGCCTCATGGTCCACAGGTTAAGAGTTCAGTCTTATGAGGTATCCAGGTTGTCACCTGCACTTCTGACCAACCAGCTATAAATCGGGGCTTCCCACAGCACCCTCTTCAGGTTCAATTAATCTGCTGGAGTGGTTCACAGAGCTCAGAGAAGCATTGTACTTACTGGATCACCAGTTTACTATAAAAGGACATGATAAAGGATACAGACGAACATCAGGTGGAAGAGGTCCTTCATAGGTGAAGGAATGGGGGAAGGGCACGAGGCTTGTGTGTCCTCTGAGAGCACCGCTCTTCCCAAACCTCCACTGGGTCACATCCTTGAAGCTCTCCAAATCCTATCCTTTTAGGTTTCGTGGAGGCTTCATTACACGGGCATGACTGATTAAAGCATTAGCCACAGGCAACTAACCCAACCTCCAGCCCCTCTCCCCGCCTCACAGGTCAGTTGGGGGGGACTGAAATTTTCAACCATCTAATCACACAGTTGGCTCCTGGGTCAATCAGCCCCTGTCCTTGCTGCTGCTGCTGCTAAGTCACTTCAGTCGTGTTTGACTCCGTGCAACCCCATAGACGGCCTCCTACCAGGCTCCCCCATCCCTGGGATTCTCCAGACAAGAACACTGGAGTGGGTTGCCATTTCCTTCTCCAATGCATGAAAGTGAAAAGTGAAAGGGAAGTCACTTAGTCATGTCCGACTCTTAGCGACCTCATGGACTACAGCCCACCAGGCTCCTCTGTCCATGGGATTTTCCAGGCAAGAGTACTGGAGTGGGGATGCCATTGCCTTCTCCGCCCCTGTCCTTAGGTGGTGTCTAAAAATCACCTCTTTAATTCCTTGTAGCTCAGATGGTAAAGAATACGCCTGCAATGCGGAAGACCTGGGTTCGATCCCTGAGTTGGGAAGATCCCCTGGAGAAGGGAAAGGCTACCCACCCCAGTATTCTGGCCTGGAGAATTCCATGGACTGTATAGTCCATGGGGTCGAAAAGAGTCAGACACGACTGAGTGACTTTCACTTCACTTAACATACTAGACCTTTTCATTGCCCTCATCATGTAGGAAATTCCAAGCGTTTTAGGAGCTCTGTGCCAGAAATGGGGACAAAGACCAGATGTGAATTTCTTCTTATAAACAATAATATCATACCAATGATAAGAGACAAGATAGGATCAAAACTAGTTTGGTAATTGCCTTTGCAGGTCCGTTTCTAGTCTCAACAATGATGAATAACTTCAAAGGAAAAGTCAGAAGATTTGACCAAATAAAACTGCTTCAATTTCTACAAGTTGAAAAATACACATATACACATAAAAAATATACACATATAAATATAACATAGAACAAAAATATATAATAAAACATAAAAAATATGTAATAAGGATAGAACTATCGCTTAGTTAATAAAAATGTTAAGAGTTATTGCTGCTTCTACTTGAAAAACCCTAACATTCTAGATGAAAAATGTTATTTACAGTTCAAACAGTAAATTCAAATGACTAAGAAACATGGAAAAAATGTTAACCTTCCTACTCATTAAAAAGTGCAAAATAAAACAAAGCAATCTTTTCCTTCTATATGAGCAAAGTTTTAAAAATGACAATATCACACGTTAAGTTACTCACTTCCATCACTGTTTACTCTTTTACTAATTTTCCTCACTTTTCTCCATGGCACTTTATCAGCTGGCATATAATATGTTTACTTGTTGATGACCTGCCTCCTCCTCTAGGATTTCCACCCCATATGAGGAGCGGCTTTGTACAGTTTGGGCTTCCCAGGCGGCTCTGGGGTAAAGAATCTGGACGGGTCAATCCCAGGGTGGGGAAGATCCCCTGGAGAAGGCAATGGCAACCCACTCCAGTACTCTTGCCTGGAAAATCCTGTGGACAGAGGAGCCTGGCAGGCTACAGTCCATGGGGTTGCAAAGAGTCAGACACAACTGAGCATGCATGTAAGCTAAGCTTGTATAGTTTATCTGTTGCTATATCCTGGAACAGTGCCTGGTCCATAGTGGCCACTCAAAAACTTTCTGTTGGATGAATAATGAATGCAAAGGAGCAGAAAACACCCAAATGTTGAGAGTGAACATCACTGAAATGATGGAATGAGTTTCAAGATGCATTAAGTGACAACCGCAAGGGTAGAACTTGGTATAATGTGCCTCATTTTTAAAACACTTTTTTACAAGTTCTAATTTTCTACCGTGAGTCTATTATTTTTATATCGGGGGAAAAACCACTTTAGACTGTTAGGAAACTCACACTACGGGCTTCCCAATTACAACTCACATAGCTCAAGTGAAATACCCATGACTCCCAGAGTAGAAGAGCCTTTCTGCAGATGACCTTGTTAAACATCACTGTCACCCACATCCACATTCTAGGGTGAGTCCCACTACACGACGGTCCGGCACAGCAGTTTAAGCCTTGCTATTGCAAAAGTGTGGTACCTGAACAGCCACAGCAACATCACCTGGGAGCTTACTAGAAATGCAGAACCCCAGGCTCTGCCCCAGACCTACTGCTATGGGCTGACTGTGTCCCCCTAAATTTATAGGTTGAAATCCTAGCCCCCAGTACCAAATGTGACCTTGTGCATGCATGCTAAGTCACTTCAGTCACATCCAACTCTTTGGGACCCTATGGACTTCTCTGTCCATGGGATTCTCCAGACAAGGATACTAGAGTTTCTCGCCATGCCCTTCTCCTGGGAGTCTTCCCGACTCAGGGATCTCTTATGTCGCCTACCTTGGTAGGCACGTTCTTTACCACTAGTACTACCTGGGAAGCCCAGGACCACCTCGGACTTGTATAAAAAAAGTAATAAGTAGAAGGTGGCTCAGATGGTGAAGAATCTGCCTGCAGTGCAGGAGACCTGGGTTTGATCTCTGGGTTAGGAAGATCCTCTGGAGAAGGGAACGGCTACCCACTCCAGTATTCTGGCCTGGAGAATTCCCTGGACAAACGACTCTGGCAGTCCATGGGGTTGCAAAAAGTCAGGACACAGCTGAGTGATTTTCACTCACTCAATTAAGTAGAGTCAAGAGACCAGAAGGGGGAGCTCTCATACCTGCATGTCAGCGCAGAAGAAAGGGTTCTCTTTCTCGGCGAGGACCAGAACAATGAAAGTCATGGACTCTGTTTACTGGAGCCTCCCAGCTTCCCTCTCCCCTCTAGGAAAGCCTGCGCCTTCCCTTGCCCTGTGGGGACTTGCACATGGCTCAACATGTTTGTAGACCCTGAACTGCAATTCTTCTACTGATCTCAAATATGCCCATCTTTGCTGGAGAAATATCAGGCAGTCTCCTTGTTTCAGGTCAACATTTGGAAATAGGGCATTTACCAAAGTAATCAATTAAGATGAGGTTACTAGGGTGGACCATAATTCAGTATGATTGGTGTCTTTATAAAAAGGGGTAATTTAGCCACACACACACACACACACACACAGAGAACATCATGGAAAGACAAAGGCAGAGATTCAGGTGATGTTCCTACAAATCAAAGAATACCAGAGATTGCCAGCAAACCACCAGAAGTTGGTGAGAGGCTTGAAAGAGATGATTCCTGACAGCTCTCAGAAGGGACCAGCCGCACCGACACCTCGATCTCAGGCTGTGCATCTCCTGAACTGTGAGACAGCTGTTCCAGCCACCCAGTTTGTTTTCTTGGTTAAAGCAGTCCTAGCCAACTAACACACTCATTGAGCATAATCTGTACTTTACCAGTATTCACCAGGTGAATTATGTACATATTAAAATGTGAGAAACGCTGGTACGAGCAAGCATCTTCACCTTTGCGCTATCTTATAAAACAAGAGTGAGAGGAAAGGAGGAAGGAAGAAGGGAAAGAAGGAGGGGCCGGAGAGAAGAAGGAAGGCAGGAAGACCTTAAATGCACAACGGAGGTCAGATGCCTCACTCAGAATTTTGCAGTTTCTGGAAAAAGATTAACTTTTTCTCTGGACTCTAAACCTTGCTACTATGTTTGCTGAACTATCTGATTACTTGTTTTATATTAACTTAGTGTCTACAACCCAAATTTTGGGAGGAAGCAGGGACATAAGTTACATGGTGACTTCAAATAAAGTCACCCCATGAGCCCTTTCTAGCAAAAAGATTTCTGAATTAAGTCCAAGGTGGAAAACATGCTATTGATTTAAATCACAGATAAAGGTTTCTTCCAAAGTACACATACATGTTTTCATGGGGAAACTAAGCATATTTTAACATCTCACAAAACTTTCTTTTCTATCTGAGTCATGTTATCATTTCTGCCATGGTCTAAATAATGAGCAGATACAGAAGACTGTGGAAATTCGATTTTGAAATGATCTGACCAGGAGTTGATATTAACAGAGTACCAGCTTAGTGCACAGCTGGAAGAAGGCCTGGAACACATTCCTGGTCTGTCCCTTCCTTGGTTTCTTTCCAGATATTAAAAACATTTATCTAACTGAAGTCTAATCTGTGGGAAAAGACTGCTTAAAAGTGCCCGGAGATGTTGAAGTTGAAAAGTCAAGTACTTTTAAAAATTGCATTTAAAGTATTTACAATTCATGATTTAAATACTATGAAAGACTATTGTGAATCAGTATAAGGGATTTATCCTATTATCTTCATATGCTTTTTTTTTTAGTTTTCTCAATTGATAATATTTCACAGGATTCAAAACTCAAATGGTACAGACGAGTATGCAATGAAAAGTCTTTCCTCCAATTGTGAGTTCCCGGAAGCAACCAACATCACTGGTTTCTTATGTTTTGACGTTGCCCGTTCCTTGATCTTTGCACGGAGCAATGATTAAAGGACTAACTAGAAGAAATTGGACCCCTGCATGGTTCACCTGGTCACTCCACCACGTCACTGCCACATGCAGGCTGTAATCGCAGCAGACTTGGGAGTCAGCCCAGCTTCGCCAGGTGTCAAAGGCCTCAATGAGGGAGTGGCCTTTGTGTGGAATAGCAAAATCCATGATCATGGTGGTGCCTCCTGCCAGGGCAGCCTGAAATGACAAAGAGAGTTTCAACAGGTTAGCCATCGGTTTTCCAGTTGAGTCATTTATCTCCTTGAACAGCATGCATTTATAAGCATTTGGGCAAATTTGACGGGTCCAGGTATTTGCACAAAGATGCTGCCTGTGTAAAAGATCTAGAGAGACATGAATAGATGTTCCATAAATTAAAGTCTGAAGCATTAAAAGAGCTGGAAGGGCTTCTGCAAAAAGAATGACATGTCTGGTGAAATGAAAATGGCTTTGATCCAAAAAAAAGAGAGTGGAGGCTGTAAAGAAAAGCCAAAATAGAAAAACGGAGACGATTCAAACATTTTTCTTCTCAAGAGAACTATATTCATCACTGTAAAATCCACTTCATTAGAATCAGCCTCGAGAACTGTATCTCTAACGACACTGGGTTCCACACAGACTCTCAGAAGACTCACGTGATTCCCAGCTGGTCTTTGTTCGGGCAACTCCTGAATCGTTCCTTAATCCTCAGCTGTCTCCTCTAATCCATCTCCAGTGCTCTGGCCTTAGTGTCAGCCCTCGGCTTGCTCCTTACGCCCCCAGTTTTGCTATTACGTCCTCCAATACAAACCCCTTTATTGCAATTAGAAGGAAATTTCAAAGCACAAGTGTGACCTTTTGACTCCAAGACTTAAAACTGAATGCTTCTCACTGCCCCTGAGATAGCCTTTAACCTTCACGTGGTCTACAAGGCCCTGAATCATCTGCCTTGAGACTTATAGTCTCTTTGGTGTATACTAGGTTACAATATGACTGGATTAAAAACTATTAAGTTATTAAATCAAATGTTTTTGACTAATTATTGACACTGATTTTATTACAAGATGGTTAAGTATGTTTTTAACTGTTGTATTTAAACAATGGTTGAATACTCACCGTTGTGCGAGCTGGACTGTAAGGAAGGCAGAATGCCAAAGAAATGATGCCTTCGAACTGTGGTGCTGGAAAAGACTCCTGAAAGACCCTTGGACAGCAAGGAGATCAAACCAGTCAATCTTAAGGGAGATCAACCCTGAATATTCACTGGAAGGACTGATGCTGAAGCTCCAGTATTTTGGTCATCTGATTCGAACAGATGACTCATTGGAAAAGTCCCTGATGCTGGGAAAGATCAAGGGCAGAAGAAGAAGAAGGCATCAGAGGATGAGACGGCTGGACAGCATCACCGATGCAATGAACATGAACTTGGGCCAACTCCGGGAAATGGTGAGGGACAGGGAGACCTGGCATGCTGCAGTCCATGGGGTTGCAAAGAGTCAGACACGACTGGGCAACCGAACAACAACCACAGTTCAAATGATGCAGGTGAAGAAGAACACACAGGCAGAGACATACTAGCGCGTGGGTTAAGGGCACTGACCACACAGGTTTACTGGTTCCAGGGTACAGCTCAGCTTCAACATTACACTCCGAGTAATTCCTTCACTCCCTCACTCCTTCCTCCTTTCCTTTTTAAAATTAAATTTATTTATTATTTATTTTTTGGCTGCTCTGGGGCTTCATTGCTGCAGGCGGGCTTCCTCTAGTTTTGGAGAGAGGCAGCTGCTCTCTGGCTGTGCTGCACAGGCTTCTCATTGTGATGGCTTCTCTCCCTGCAGAGCCCAGGCTCTAGGTGTGTGTGGGCTTCAGTAGTTGGTGGCTCGTGGGCTTAGTGGCCTGTCAGCATGTGGCCTCTTCCCAGACCAAGGATCAAACCCGCATTCCCTGTATCGGCAGGTGGAGTCTTTACCACTGGACCAGTAGGGAAATTCTCTTTCCTTTGTTAGTTTATTTGTACCTCCTTCCTTGTACGGTATTGCCCTGTGTATCATGTCCTCAGAACTTAGACATCTTGTAACTGAAGTCTGTGTCTTTTGATCAACAGCTCCCCTTTCCCCCCACCGCACCCTCTTCTCAGCCCCTGGCAACCACATTCTACCCTTGGGTTCTCTGAGTTTGTTTTTTTTAGATTCCACATGTAAGCGAGTTCATATTATTTCACTCAGCACAATGTCCTCAAGGTCCGTCTCTGTTGTCACAAATGGCAGAATTTCCCTCCTTCTAAATGATATTCCATTGTATATACACAGATTTCCTTTATCCACTCATTCATAGATGGACATGTAAATTTATTTATATCTTGACTTGTGAATAATCCTGCAATGAACAGGGGAAAGTAGACAGCAGCTTCTTAACCTCCGGGTGCCTCTGATTTCTAACCTGTGAAGTGAGGATTTTACCTAAACCATAGAGTCTCTGGGAAGATTAAATTGAGGTGATGTATATAAAGTGCTTAGTACGGTGTTTGCTTCATGGTAAGTGCTTCATAAGCTTCAACTCACAATGAGCCTTTGTGAATTAGGCATTTTCCCACTTTTCATATGTTAGTTGATCTCATCACCAGGAAACAATGTTACATGTTGTCATGTTACAACACAGAAGGGAGTGCCACCAGCTTCTCTCCCAGGTATGCCCACATGTCACCTTCCCCTACCCCCCACCCCACAGCCTTCCTCCCCAGACACAGAGTGCTCCCAGGAGTGCTCCCACGTTCCAGCAGGTACACCAGCTGTATTCCATCTCTTTTTTTGTGCTTACTTCAGTGGATTTTTATTTTTTCCTTAAGTCATTCGGTCCCACTCCAACTCTTTCTGCTCTCAAAAATCTCACTATTTATACAGGATTCTGTACTTTTATATCTATCTTTAGATAACGATTGCTTTATGCATGGTGAAACAATACATATTTGCATTTCTTAAGAAATCCCTATGGGTATAATGAGAGTACCAGAAAAAATTCCTTAGGCTCTGTATTTTTATTTGAATGTAGATTAATCTTCTCACCTTCTTCCTTCTAAAATGTCTTCTCACCGTTATCCCTGGAGGATGAAGGGCATTTTTCTAATAGAAAGTGCTGTTAATTAAAGTGTTGAAAGAAAATACCTTTTTCGTGTCTATTGAACTAGAAAATCAAGCTTAAAGAACAATTCTTTCCATATTAAAAGTCTCATCACATGCAGGATGTGGGAAACTAAATACAGTGCTGGTGGGAATATAAATAAAATGCCGCAGCCACTCTGGACAATAGTTTGGCAGTTCCTCGTAGAGTTATCATACGACTTAGCAATTCCACTTCTAGGTATATACCCGAGAGAAATGAAAACACGTCCACACAAAAACTTGTACGCAGATAATCAGAGCAGCATTATTCATGATAATCAAAAAGTGGAAACCATCCAAATGCCCATCTACTATTGAATGAATAAACAAAAGGTGGTGTGTTCATACAATGAAATATTATCTGGCCATAAAAAGGAATAAGATTCTGATACATCTGCTACAGCTCGGATGAACCTTGAAAACATGATGCTAAGTGAAAGAAGCCAGTCACAAAAGGTTACATAGCCTATGATCCCATTTACATGAAATGTGCAAAAGGGATAAATCACAGTGACAGTAGGAAGACCAGTGGTTTGTTGGGGTTAAGGGGGTGGGGAAAGTTGGGAGGAGAGCTAAAGGGTACTGGGTTTCTTTTGAGGGAGATAAAAATGTTCTAAAATTGTGGTGATGTTTGCACAGCTCTGTCAATGTACTAAAAACATTAAACTGCAAATTCCAAATAAGTAAATATCATTGTATGTGAATTACATTTTAATAAAATTGTTACCCCCCAGAAGTCTACCCTATGTAAGCTATTTCATGGAGTGAAAGGGGTGGTTACGCACAATGCAATGAAAAAATCTTCCTTCCAATTCTGACTTCCAGGAAGCAACGCACATCACCAGTTTCTTGTGTTTAGACATTGCTCACTCCTTGATCTTACACAGAGCAAGGACTAAGCAACTGAATGGAAGAAACTAGACTCCTAGTGGCTCACCTGGTCACTCCCCTATGTGATACACAAATGATCAGACACACGAATAGTCAAACAGTGTAGAGGGGGAGACAGAAATATGAACAAACAATTATAAAATAATCAGATGGTAATAACAGGTAGCAAGTACACTTTCATAGTAAGCACAGTATCAGATCAGATCAGTCGATCAGTCCTGTCCGACTCTTTGCAATCCCATGAATTGCAGCACACCAGGCCTCCCTGTCCATCACCAACTCCCAGAGTTCACTCAGACTCACATCCATCGAGTCAGTGATGCCATCCAGCCATCTCATCCTCTGTCATCCCCTTCTCCTCCTGCCCCCAATCCCTCCCAGCATCAGAGTCTTTTCCAATGAGTCAACTCTTCGCATCAGGTGGCCAAAGTACTGGAGTTTCAGCTTTAGCATCATTCCTTCCAAAGAAATCGCAGGGCTGATCTCCTTCAGAATAGACTGGTTGGATCTCCTTGCAGTCCAAGGGACTCTCAAGAGTCTTCTCCAACACCACAGTTCAAAAGCATCAATTCTTCAGCACTCAGCCTTCTTCACAGTCCAACTCTCACATCCATACATGACCACAGGAAAAACCATAGCCTTGACTAGACGGACCTTTGTTGGCAAAGTAATGTCTCTGCTTTTGAATATGCTATCTAGGTTGATCATAACTTTCCTTCCAAGGAGTAAGCGTCTTTTAATTTCATGGCTGCAGTCACCATCTGCAGTGATTTGGGAGCCCAGAAAAATAAAGTCTGACACTGTTTCCACTGTTTCCCTGTCTATTTCCCATGCAGTGATGGGACCGGATGCCATGATCTTCGTTTTCTGAATGTCGAGCTTTAAGCCAACTTTTTCACTCTCCTCTTTCACTTTCATCAAGAGGCTTTTGAGTTCCTCTTCACTTTCTGCCATAAGGGTGGTGTCATCTGCGTATCTGAGGTGATTGATATTTCTCCCAGCAATCTTGATTCCAGCTTGTGTTTCTTCCAGTCCAGCGTTTCTCATGATGTACTCTGCATATAAGTTAAATAAACAGGGTGACAATATACAGCCTTAACAAACTCCTTTTCCTATTTGGAACCAGTCTGTTGTTCCATGTCCAGTTCTAACTGTTGCTTCCTGACCTGCATACAAATTTCTCAAGAGGCAGATCAGGTGATCTGGTATTTCCCGTCTCTTTCAGAATTTCCCACAGTTTATTGTGATCCACACAGTCAAAGGCTTTGGCATAGTCAATAAAGCAGAAATAGATGCTTTTCTGGAACTCTCTTGCTTTTTCCATGATCCAGCACAGTATAGGGATTGTGAAAAGGAAGCTAACATTGCTAAGCTCCTAGAAAAGATGGGCTTCCCAGGTGGTGTTAAGTGGTAAAGAACCCACCTGCCAATGTAAGAGACATAAGAGATGCAGGTTCAACCCCTGGCTTGGGAAGACTTCCCTGGAGGAGGGCATGGCAACCCACTAGTCTTGCCTGGAGAATCCTATGGACAGAGGAGCCTGGTGGGCTACAGTCCACAGGGTCGCGAAGAGTCGGACACAACTGAAATGACTTAGTATGCATGCTAGAAGAGGTAGAGGGAAAAGATTGCTGGAAAATCCCAAGGGAAACAATCAGAGGAGGCTGGGATTTGAATTAGTATCAGGACATACACTCGAAGCTGCCACTAATGGTAATAAGATCTAACTGGTAGAGACTACTTATTATGTTCCAGGAACTATTCTGATGTTCGAAGTGTTTAAACCAACTTAGCAGCTCTGCAGCAGGGCATATCATTAACCCCGTTTTAGAGTTGAGGAAACCGAGACCAGCACCATGAAATAACTGCCTAGTTCTCACAGCTAGAGAATGACAAAGGCTAGACTGGACCCAGGGCATTGGGTTCCAGAGCCTGTGCTCTCGGGAACAGCCAAGAGCAGGCAGAAGTTCTGAGAAAAGGGTCTGCAAGGAAGAATCAGCAGAGAAGTGGTAAAGGGCGAATGTATCTCAAAACAGAAACTGACTCACAGAGATCACAAACTAGTGGTTATCTAAGGAGAGCAGGAACCAGGGAGGGACAGTTAGGGCTGAGAGAATCAAACACTATGTATAAACTAGAGCAGCAACAAGGATCTACTGTACAGTATGGAAAATTACAGCCATTATCTTGTGATAACTTATAATGGAGTGAAATCTGCAGAAGCATTGACTCACTATGCTGTACACCTGTAACTGACATAAAATTGTAAATCAACTAAGTGTACTTCAAAAGCAGGGGGAGGTGGGAGGGAGGTTCAGGAGGGAAGGAACATATGTACACGAACGACTGATTCATGTTGATGTATGACAGAAACCAACACAGTATTGTAAAGCAATTATCCTCCAGATAAAAATAAATACACTTGAAAAGATGACCAAGATGTGTGAAGCAGTGATTCCCAGAGGAAGGCAGGGCGGTGGAGGCTGCAAGGGTGATGGGGGTCTGGGGTGACTGACACGGCGGATGAGGGACAGAGGAGGGCAGCCCACCTGGGAGAGAGCATGGGTTCCGTGGAGAGCAGCCTGCGTGTGAGGCGCTCGGGCACATGTCCACTCTGTGGACAGAGAAAGACACAGCCCTGAGACTGAACGACACTCATGAGGAAGAAAGGAGAAGGATGTGGCAGTGACCATGGAGAGGATGCTAGAGGGGTCCTGAGGTTGGCAGAAATAACCAGAGAGAGAGAGAAGCCACAGCAACACGCTCCAGAACATACCAGCCTTTAGCAAGAGAACAAAATTAGACGGAGTCAGGACGAAACGTTTTCAGTGGCTGTTTCTGGATGGCGTGCTTACGGGTCTTCATTTCCCTCTAGTTAACTTTTATTTTCCATAGTTGCTATATTTTCTACAAAAAAGCCTAACTTTTGAAAGATTAAAAAATAGATTTTACATGGTTTTAGTGTGAGTCAAAGTGTTCAGTCGTGTCCGACTCTTTGTGATTCCATGGACTATAGCCCACCAGGCTCCTCTGACCATGGAATTCTCCAGGCCAGAATACTGGAGTGGGTAGCCATTCCCTTCTGCAGGGGATCTTCCTAACCCAGGGAATGAACCCAGGTCTCCCACATTGCAGGAGGATTCTTTACCATCTGAGCCACCAGGTAAGCCTGGTGTATTATATTAAGTATAGGTTTTACATAATATGATACAAACTCATATATGCATATATGCCATATAAACTAAGTAATGATGAGTCTCTTATGAAACTGAAGATGTGATGGTCAAACAGCCACTTTTATTAAAACTACAGCAAATTAAAATTCCTGGGGCTAGCTATAATTTAATCATGAATACATATTTATCACAAATGCTTCACATCCCTAATAAACTGAAAAGGAGCAGACATTTGTCTTTTTTCATTTCTTCTTGCTCTGTTTCTCTTTCCCACTTTCCTCCATTTCCTCAAATCTCAAAATGGGAGCAAAGTGCCTAGGAGAGGACAGCCCGGGCCAGAGTGGGCAATGGATGGAAAACAGAATCTGTCTTTTCCCAAACCACTAGGGCATCATCCATCCATCTGCCACAAGGATCCTAGCTGCTACCCTGGGACCTGGCCAACAGTGGTCGGGCACCATCAGCATCCCTCCCTGTGTCCCTCGAGCCTCTTTTGGTCTCTCTAGTCACCCAGAGTCCTTTGGCAGCCCAAAGTTATCTCAAATCCATGAACACGATTTCAAGAGCTGAAATACTCCCTTCTTTCCACTGGGTCCAGGGAGCCATGTGTCACAGCGGCAATTCTGTAATCTCAATTAAAGGGGACACTCAGACGTAGGAAGGAGACCTGTACCTCCCACTAAGTATTTGCCTCTCAAGGAAGAGCTTGTTCAAACACTCAGTCCTGGTTAAGCAACTTTTTTTTTTTTGTCTTCTAAATCCCTTTTAGAAATCTGGTCCCATCACTTCATGGCAAATAGATGGGGAAACAGTGGAAACAGTGGCTGACTTTATTTTGGGGGGCTCCAAAATCACTGGAGATGGTGATTGCAGGCATGAAATTAAAAGACGCTTACTCCTTGGAAGGAAAGTTATTACCAACCTAGACAGCACATTAAAAAGCAGAGACATTACTTTGCCCACAAAGGTCCATCTAGTCAAGGCTATGTTTTTTCCAGTGGTCATGTATGGATGTGAGAGTTGGACTGTGAAGAAAGCTGAGCGCCGAAGAATTGATGCTTGTGAACTGTGGTGTTGGAGAAGACTCTTGAGAGTCCCTTGGACTGCAAGGGGATCCAACCAGTCTATCCTAAAGGAAATCAACCCTGAATATTCATTGGAAGGACTGATGCTGAAGCTGAAGCTCCAATACTTTGGCCACCTGATTCGAAGAACTGACTCACTAGGAAAGACCCTGATGCTGGGAAAGATTGAAGGTGGGAGCAGAAGAGGACAAGAGAAGATGAGATGGTTGGATGACATCACTCACTCAATGGACATGAGTTTGAGCAAGTTCTGGGAGTTGGTGATGGACAGGGAAGCCTGGCGTGCTGCAGTTCATGGGGTCGCAAAGAGTTGGACACAACTGAGCAACTGAACTGAATTGAACTGGTCTGGGGTCCTTCTCTGTTGTTTGGCATATCAGGCACATACAGGGCCCCTCCCTGGCTGTGGTCCTACTCTGTAGACCCCAGAGTAGGGGCATCCTGGGTGGGGTCCTTCTCTGTAGCTCAGTGTGTCAGGCATTTGATGGGCCAGCCTCCCTATTGTTCAGCTGCTGATGCTGGCCTGTGAGAAGAGAGAGGCTATGGTGGTGGCTCCACCCCTGATGCATGACTCAGCAGTTTCGCCTTGCTTCCATGGCTGCCTGGCTTTCCTCCACTGGCATTTCCACCACGGTCTCCTCCCTCACATCCCCTCAACCTGTCTCTCTGCAGTTCACAGCAGCCCTCACCCTGGGATTGCTCCACAATCCCTCCAGCTCCTAGCTGCTGCACCTTCTGGGAGACCAGTGTTCCTGTCTGGGGTATGTATGGCTGTGGCAGGAGCCGTCTGATTCTCATTCCATTTAGGCTGCCACAGATCAGCTATTTCACTCTCAGCCTTAAATGTTTCTCCTCTGACTCAGACAGTTGCCCTGCTGTGGGGATAGGACCCCTGCTTCAGTTCCCCCACCCGCCGAGGGCAGGTCCAGTCCTGCTAATACTCCTGTTTCCCCCCCAGTTCCTTCGACCTACTGAGTTTTGTGTGGTCCTATATCTTCTTTTCCGCTGGTCAGGTACTCCTGCCTGCTCTCAGCTGGTGTTCTGCATGCACTTCTGTGTCTGAAGGCGTATCCCTGATGTATCCGTGGAGAGAGATGTACTCCACGTCCACCTACTCCTCCGCCATCTTGTTCTCTGTGTGTTAAGCATCTTATGTACATTAACTCATTGAATGATGCCTTGCTACAGTCCTGAGAGATAGAAATTGCTTTTCTTATTTTACAGTTGAGGATACTGAGGCTCAGAGATGTCAAATGGCTCTCCAGGGTCACACAGTTGGCAATTCTCATTGGGAACACGGAGGAGGCTGCAGCTTTGTCCAGGAGGTCTTACCTTCTGCCTACTCTGTGCCTCAACCCCATGCAGGCCTTGTCCCCTTACCCAGTCTTCAATTCAGTGTGACGGTTTCCAGCCTATTGTCCCAGTGCATCAGTGAGTCTTTACTTGGAGAAATGCACAGGTTGGTAAAATAAATCAACCATTTAGGAAACCCAAGACCATACCAAAACAAAACAAATCTTATTGAACTATGAATTGTAAATTCACAAAGGAAATGAAATTTTATTAAGCTCATGTCATGTTCATCATTTTGAGAAATGTCACTGAAATAATGTGCTCCTGAAAGAGTTACAAGGAAAAGCTCTATCTTGATGCTTTTTGCTTCCACACAGCTACTATTCACAGGATAATTAACTTTATCCAGCAAATCAACTCATCAGAACATTGCATTCCTAGCTCACTTTGTAGATTGTCAGTATTCACTGAATTACTTTTAACATCCGTTGCTTTACATTCATTTCACAACATGTTCGCCAGAATCAACATTTGAAGAATAAAGAGAGTTTAGGGGAGGGAAAACCAGGAAAGAGAAAATTCCTTTCATATTTTCATACAAAACCTAATTGTTTCCTTTGTACTTACTGATGATTGACTTCACCTTTATTTGTCAGTTAGCCAAACAAAACGCATTTACCTCTTCTAATCTTGGCTCATATATCAGTTCTTTCAGCGCCTCATTACTTTGGCTGTTCTCCCTTGAAAACCTTCTAATTTGTCTAAAACCTTCTCTTAGGGAGAGAAGAGCATGCACTTGCTGTCTTATGTGCAAACCTTATTGTTCAGTCTCTAAGTCGTGTCTGACGCTTTGAGACCCCATGGACTGCAGCACACCAGATTCCTCTGTCCTTCACCACCTCCCGGAGTTTGCTCAGATTCATGTCCATTGAGTTAGTGATACTATCTCATTGAGTTAGCAATACTACCTATCTCATCCTCTGCCTCTCTCTTCTCCTTTTGCATTCAGTTTTTCCCAGCATCAGGGTCTTTTCCAAAGAGTTGGCTATTCACATTAGCTAGCCAAAGTATTGGAGCTTCAGCTTCAGCATCAGTCCTTCCAATGAATATTCAGGGTTGATTTCCTTTAGGATTGACTGGTTTGATCTCCTTTCTGTGACCGAACATAAATTGGGATAAACTCTAACCAACAGTAGGGTTATAATATTACATAACACAAGATTTTACTTAAGACTGTATTAGAGTATAAATAATTATTGAAAGCATCTCAAGTGTTTTCTTTTATGGGCCTGCTGAATTTTCATTTCTAAGCTCATCTTGGAATAAGTGACTTTGTTTCATTAAAATTTATTACAGGACTTGCTCAACCCAAATGAATCAAAAAGAAATCCAACAGGACATTTGAGCCTTAGGGAGAAAAACACTTGGCTGAATTTTCAACTTTCTCATAGTCACTAAGACTTAGGAAAGCAAATTTCATGATTCCAGTTTATATTCTAACTTCAGAAGCATAACCAGCTTTGTAAAAAGACGTCCTCCACAGGGACTTCCCTGGTGGTCCAGTGGGTGGGAGTCCACCTGCCAGTACCGGTTACATGGGTTTGATCCCTGGTCCTGGAAGATCCCTCATGCTGAGGGGCAACAGAGCCCATGCACTCTAGAGCTGGTGCTCCACAATTAGAGAAGCCACCATAGTGAGAACCCACGCACCACAACTAGAGAAAGCCCGAATGAAGCAACGAAGATCTACCAAGGCCAAAAATAAAACATAAATAAATGAAATTTAAAATAAATAAAAATACTTTAAAAGAAATGTCCCACAGTACCTTGCCATACTCCTTGCCTCCCCAAGTGTGAAATATTAATCACACCATCACCCATCCAACTGGGCAAACCACAGACTCAAGAGGCACCCTTGATGTCTACCTCTCTTCTTCCCTGGTATCACCAAATCCAATCCGTCAGCAAACGTATCCCCTCCCCAACATACACCCTGAGTCACCATACTTCCAGCCCTGCTCAGAGTGCTACCTGCATCTCTTGACCAGACCAGAGCAGTTAGTTTGTGTACTGTCACCTTGTCCCCAGTCACGCTAGCCACTTTCCATCTTTTATTGACTTCCCTGTACTGTTAGGATGAAGGAAAACAGTTATCACACAGCTTCATAAAGCTCTGCATGATCTGAGTTCCTTTCCATATCAGAGAGTCAAGTCACCCACATTCTTTTCTCCTTGTCCCTTCTCTAATCCAGTGACTTTTTTTCTTAAGAATTTTTTTTTTTTAATGTGGACCATTTTTAAAGTCTTTACTGAATTTGTTACAATATTGCTTCTGTTTTATGTTTTGGGTTTTTGACTGTGAGGCATGTGGAATCTTAGCTCCCTGATTAGGGATCAAACCTGCATCCCCTGCATTGAAAGATGAAGTCTTAACCACTGGATTGTCAGGGAAGTCCCCAGTTCCATGATCTTAGCCCTGGCTGGCCTACTGGTCTGCTTTAGGGAACTTTTATCCCATCCTCCAGAGATTTTTTTTATTTAGTTGATGTAGTTTCATCACCATATGCCTCATGCCTGTTATAGTACATAAATATTCTTTAAATGTTTAAGGGAGAAAGGAAGAGAGACCAATGAATTTCTCCCAGAAATTATGAGGTAGAATAATTAAGATGATTCACTTCTCCAATAGCAAAGTGGGAAAGCTGTGCAGATTGCATATTCATGCACAATTCCATTTCTCAAAAAAATTGCTAGCCCTGGCTGGGTTGTTTTCAAGATCCTTCTATGAAATGTTAACATGGAATGTAGACTCTAAGCACATTTGAAAGCTGAATGCTCAGTTTTGTCCCAAGCCTATTACTTCAGATCAGATCAGATCAGTCGCTCAGTCGTGTCCGACTCTGCGACCCCATGAATCGCAGCACGCCAGGCCTCCCTGTCCATCACCAACTCCTGGAGTTCACTCAGACTCACATCCATCGAGTCAGTGATGCCATCCAGCCATCTCATCCTCTGTCGTCCCCTTCTCCTCTTGCCCCCAATCCCTCCCAGCATCAGAGTCTTGTCCAATGAGTCAACTCTTCGCATCAGGTGGCCAAAGTACTGGAGTTTCAGCTTTAGCATCATTCCTTCCAAAGAAATCCCAGGGCTGATCTCCTTCAGAATGGACTGGTTGGATCTCCTTGCAGTCCAAGGGACTCTCAAGAGTCTTCTCCAACACCACAGTTCAAAAGCATCAATTCTTCGGCGCTCAGCCTTCTTCACAGTCCAACTCTCACATCCATACATGGCCACAGGAAAAACCATAGCCTTGACTAGACGGACCTTTGTTGGCAAAGTAATGTCTCTGCTTTTGAATATGTTATCTAGGTTGGTCATAACCTTTCTTCCAAGGAGTAAGCGGTTTTTTAATTTCATGGCTGCAGTCACCATCTGTAGTGATTTTGGAGCCCAGAAAAATAAAGTCTGACACTGTTTCCACTGTTTCCCCATCTATTTCCCATGAAGTGACCGGACCAGATGCCATGATCTTCGTTTTCTGAATGTTGAGCTTTAAGCCAACTTTTTCACTCTCCACTTTCACTTTCATCAAGAGGCTTTTGAGTTCCTCTTCACTTTCTGCCATAAGGGTGGTGTCATCTTCATATCTGAGGTGATTGATATTTCTCCTGGCAATCTTGATTCCAGCTTGTGTTTCTTCCAGTCCAGCATTTCTCATGATGTACTCTGCATATAAGTTAAATAAACAGGGTGACAATATACAGCCTTAACAAACTCCTTTTCCTATTTGGAACCAGTCTGTTGTTCCATGTCCAGTTCTAACTGTTGCTTCCTGACCTGCATACAAATTTCTCAAGAGGCAGATCAGGTGGTCTAGTATTCCCATCTCTTTCAGAATTTTCCACAGTTTATTGTGATCCACACAGTCAAAGGCTTTGGCATAGTCAATAAAGCAGAAATAGATGTTTTTCTGGAACTCTCTTGCTTTTTCCATGATGCAGCAGATGTTGGCAATTTGATCTCTGGTTCCTCTGCCTTTTCTAAATCCAGCTTGAACATCAGGAAGTTCATGGTTCACATATTGCTGAAGCCTGGCTCGGAGAATTTTGAGCATTACTTTACTAGCGTGTGAGATGAGTGGTAGTTTGAGCATTCTTTGGCATTGCCTTTCTTTGGGATTGGAATGAAAACTGACCTTTTCCAGTCCTGTGGCCATTGCTGAGTTACTTAATCAGTGTTAAATAGGACTTTTAATGAAACAGAATTACAGTCTATTTTTATATCTATGCCTCCAATAATTTCCTGTTTGTTTTTTTTTTTAAGATTATGATTTGCTTCATTTTATTTTAAGCATTTATGGGTAAACAGATCCTCAGGACTCAGAACTCATGACTACTATCACTGTAACACAATTTCTCTATTGGAGGCAATGAAATGTAACAGAAAAAGTTAGGTGTCCTTCCTCGATTGCTACTTGACAACTGAAAAGAAGAGGACAAAGCAGTGTTGAGGGGAAGGCTCTGGGCAGGTGCTGAAGCTCACTTATCAGAAATGTAGCCCAGTGATGTCAGCAATTATGACTGGTTTACTAAGCACAAGGGAAAATGCCAGATTGCAAGTGTTCACTCAAAAACAGTCACACAAAATTCAAGTTAAGCCTACACATCCAAAAGTTCACTGCATATAATTTATTACCAAAGCCAGGAAAAATTAGAGCTCCATATACCTCCAGTCTGTCTGCCATTGAGAACAAAGATCACGGTTTCATCTCTATAACCCCAACCATAATGCCTGGCACTTAGGGGGTTTCCAAGAACTATTTGTTGCCTGAATTCATGGAACCTAATTATGAACTTTAAAAATCCATCACTTAAGGTTATTCCATATTAAATGGCAGTGATGAGGTCCAGAATATGCCATTGTGGCATAAAAATCATTTTGAGCTGAAGGCATCTGAGAATAGATGCCTTTTTTTTTCTCCCTGAACTCCTTTATCTGCCTGAAAGCAGAGCCTTTCAAAAAAGAATTGAATTGTCATAAATCCCCTTCCAGGAAGATGACTCTTACTACTTGAGACTAGAAGCTTGCACCACACTAAATAGATCTTGTCATGAAATATCGTATCTCCATCTATTCTCCTAAGAGCCTGTCGGTCTCTCCTAAAAGCCATTTGTTTTCTCATAGGTGCCCTTCCCATGTTAAGGTGATAGGCATGCCTGTGCTCAGTCATTTCTGACTCTTTGTGACCTTTTGGACTCTAGCGGGCCATGCTCCTCTGTCCATGGAGGTTTTCAGGCTGGAATACGAGTGGGTTGCCACTTCCTCCTCCCGGTGGTCTTTCCGACCCAGGGATCGAAACTGCATCTCCTGTGTCTCCTGCACTGGCAGATGGATTCTTTACCACTAAGCCATGGGGAAGCCCCAAAGTGATATGGAAGCCCCTAATTCTAACTTGCCTTCTTGAATCACATTTTTCTGTGAACTTGGCCTGAATGTACATGAATTTTAAAAATCTATCTTTTCTCTTTCAAATCTATCTTTTGTCAGTTTATTTTGAGAGGGTGGTTTTAGTCACTAAGTCATGTCTGACTCTTGCGATTCCATGGACTGCAGCCCACCAGGCTCCACTGTCCGTGGGATTTTCCAGGCAGGAATACTGGAGTGGTTTGCCTTGGTTTCCTTCTCCAGGGGATCGTTCCAACCCAGGGATCAAACTTGGGTCTCCTGTACTGCTGGCAGATTCTTTACTGACTGAGCTACCCACCAAACTAAACATAAGTGGTTAGAGGAAAACTTTTCCTTCCTGATAGCAGTATCAAGGAAACCATGATTCCTGACTACCTCTGTCAGAGCCTGAAGACATGAGGTCCAGATAAATGAAGGAGAAAACAAGTGGAAGTGAAAAGCATGCAAAACACAAATATGAAAACTGAAAGAAGGCAAGTCCCAGAGTCTATAAAATTCAGTGAAAGGCTTCCTAACACACAACACCCTCAATAGAGCCAAAGCCCTACTTCATACTGAGTGGCTTCAAATTAATCTTTGAGATGGTTTTATTTTTGTTTTCTGATTAGTACAAAGATTAAATGTGTAACCAGTAAATAGCCACTGATGGAAATCATAGAATTACACACTTTTACAGCTGGAACATGGAAGCTATTAACACAAGAATGTTCAAAGCTCATCCTTGCTGCTGCTGCTGCTAAGTCGCTTCAGTCATGTCCGACTCTGTGCGACCCCAGAGACGGCAGCCCACCAGGCTTCGCCATCCCTGGGATTCTCCAGGCAAGAACGCTGGAGTGGGTTGCCATTTCCTTCTCCAATGCATGAAAGTGAAAAGTGAAAGTGAAGTCGCTCAGTCGTTCCCAACTCTTAGCAACCCCATGGACTGCAGCCTACCAGGCTCCTCTGTCCATGAATTTTCCAGGCAAGAGTACTGGAGTGGGGTGCCATTGCTACCAGCAATTAAAGAAATGCTTGTTTAAAAACAGTAAGAAATTCTATGCTTTTCCTATTAAATTAGCATCAATTTTTTAAAAGTCAACATCCACAATTAGCTAGGATGCAGTGAAACGGGAATTAGGAGGCTGCTGCAGAGGTGGGTGGGGACTGGGGCATAAACTGAAAGGCAATCTGGATGTCTGTGTTAGACTCTTTTAAGATGGATCCAATGCTGGCCCAGGCATTTCACCCTGTGGGGTGATTTCCACGTCAATCATCAAGCATCTGAGCAATGAATTACGTTATATTGTTATACACAAGCCAAAAAAAGCTGGATACCACCAAAATGTCCAACACGAACAAGGTGAGAGTGGAGTTGTTAACAGTAGGGGAAAGATAGGAAGAAAAATGGGGCAAGCACTAGAAGAGAAGGATAAATTTGAGGACTTGAAGTCTGAGGCGCTTATGGGACATATTCAGACGGGCAGAAATGGAAGCCTGATGCAGAAGAGATATAAGACCAGAGAGAAAGATCTGGGACTCAGTCTTGGACAAGACAACAGGACACAGAAATCATATTCTCTGACAACAGTGAAGATCCTGGGGAAAGGTTTCATGAATAAGGCTGATTTCAAAGGCATAATTTAGTACAAGGCAAAAAGTTCATCTGTCCCTCCCAGAAAAGAAAAATCTGAAAGGAAAATGTTGAAACTGTAGGCGATCTAGCTATATTTTTCTTTATACTCTTTTGTATTTTCCTTTTATTTTTTTTTAAAAGAGCAGTTTCTTCATTCAACTCATATATATTACGCAACTATAATTTCCAGCCTTTTCCTGAATGATGAATATATATTTTTCATTACTTAAAATTTTTTTTAATCAAAGATGTTCTCACTATTATTGCTTTGTTTTACAGATAAGGAAGCATTGACAACACCAAGAGAGGAACTGACTTGCCCGCACAGCTTCTGAAACCCATCCTGGCGCTCCAAAAGAGAGGCAACAGAAAAGAGGTTTGGTTTGCAACCAAACTCTCTGAATCACAGCTGTTCTACAAGGTGAGGAAGCTCTATAAATACAACCATAAATGTGTGCTTAATCATATACCTTCCACTCCCTTATTATAAGTAATCACCATCATGGCATTTTACCAAAAAGTTCCAGAGCAAAGTATAATTTTCTCTCTTGGTCATTTTGAGGACTTTTTGTCCTTCACATAAAAGGTATTCTGCATTCTCTCAATTAAAAAAAAAATGATATTTTTGCCAGCCACTGATGCTGCCAGGTTTTTAATGTGAGTCCACCCACTCCAAGCTGTGTCTATGTCTGAATACAAATATATATATATTTGAAAACTGACTGAGTTCTTTTAATTCACTTTCTTATCACAGGATGTTGTAAAAGCAATCATAATTCCTTCAAGTTTATCTAATTTACAATACCCATTTGAATAAAGAATCCCATTGTCTTTCACAACAAATATTAAATTATTGGAAGACTACTGTATATCTAGTACAGAATAACAAAATGAAATGTGATTTCTTTAAAGCAGAATGCCATTACCATTAGTTATATCAGATGGAAGGCTTTTACCTGTAATTAAGTAAATCAATTATAAGCTTTAAACCTACCTCTGACATGAATTAGATTTCCAACATATGTAACCTTTGGTTGACCTATATTTCAGTTTTTAAATTTGGCTCCATCACAACCTAGTGATCAATACGTAGAACACCACAAACAGTATCCCTTCTGTTTGTCAGATATTATAAATGATCAGCCTGGTGCTTGCAGGAAGCACACTTTGGTCTAACCTTTTGGGGCCCATCTCCTGAAAGCATGATATATCATTCTTACTTTATGGCTTTCTGTACTTAAGGTACCCATTTCTGTACCCTTAGAGATGATGTGGCTATAAATGCAGGTACAAATGTCTCACAAACCCACTCCCTGCAGTGTATATTTATTTTGACAACCTTAACTGCCTGCAGCACTGGGAAGGTGAAAGGCTACTGTATATCTTAAGGTTGACTTTGCTCTGTCTTTGACAAAAGACATCTCACAGTAACATACCCCTTACTTATATAGGTTTTTCATCTACCTACTGCCACTTTGGTGAATCTAAACCTTAGATTTTTTTTTTAAAGTCATCATTTCAGAAAGGATGAGAACCTAGTATTGAAAGCAGGCGGTCCTGAATTTGAAGAACCACTCTGCCACTTACTAGGTGTGCAACCATGGCCACGTGACTTACATTTCAGCTTCGTTAATTGCAAAGGGTAGACAGTGGCACCTGGGATTGTTGGAAGACAAAGCACAGCTTAGCAAGGTGCCTAAAACATAGCACAGATTGATGAAGCAAAGGCTGCTCAACAGTACTCATGTCTTTCAAGTTTAGTATAAAATATGACCAGCATTTACAAAAGACTTCTTTGTCCCTATTTCCCCAAACCCAAAACCACCAACCCTGCGTTGGGAATTATCGTGAAGACTCTAGAAAAGAGGACAAAATAACTTCATAATGGCCTTCTTTCAGAACTCAGGCCAATACTTTAATGCTCATGTTTATCTCTATTTACCTGTCTGGTTCCCTGTTATGAAGTCTCATCTGTTTAGGGAGTGGGGGTAGGAGGGTGAGTATCTCCTGGGATCCAACCAACCGATTTCAAAGTAAACTTTTGCAACTTTGCCCTTTTGTGAGTACTGTTTAATGTTCAACATGCATTTAGTCTTTGCTCAGTCTTTGACCTTATCTCTGACCATATCATTTTCTGCTGCAATTCTAAGCTCATGAAAAACATGTTTTCCTTTAATGTTTTTCCCTGGTGGCTCAGAGGTTAAAGCGTCTGTCTCCGATGTGGGAGACCCGGGTTTGATCCCTGGGTCGGGAAGATCTCCTGGAGAAGGAAATGGTAACCCACTCCAGTATTCTTGCCTGGAGAATCCCATGGACGGAGAAGCCTGGTAGGCCACAGTCCACGGGGTCGCAAAGAGTCAGACATGATTGAGCGACTTCACTATACTCTATAAGTGAGAAACACCTAAAGAATCAACCAGTAAGTTCTTTAAATAGTATGCTACAAAAAGCTGTCTTCTAAGTATGGAAGTGTGAAGTGAAGTGAAAGTGCAAGTCGCTCAGTCATGTCCGACTCTTTGCGACCCCATGGACTATACAGTCCATGGCATTCTCTGGGCCAGAATACTGGAGTGGGTAGCCTTTCCCTTCTTCAAGGGATCTTTCGAACCCAGGTCTCCCACATTGCAGGCGGATTCTTTACCGTAATGGAATCGTAAACCTCTCCAAACTGGAATCCCAGAATGGACAAGAACATGTAGAAAACTGCGAACCACCTCCCTGGATCTTTGGGCATGCACCAATCATCTTGAGAGAGAAGGAACGTCCCTTTCCCACAGCATCCTAACCCTTCTTGGCTGCTTCATCTGGGATGAGAGAAAGGGAAATAACCAAGGGGAATGATGCTAGTGGGCCTAGTGACTGACTGATGATCAGCAACAGCAGCTCCCTAAGGTGTCAATGAAATGCCCTGCCATCAGCAATGCACCGAGTGAATGGTGAGTCTGTGACAACAGAAAGTGCATGTATGATAACTGAATACAACAGGGTGCATGATTTCTATATACAGGTACACGCACTTATACACACATGCACACCACCACCTCAGTTATGTAAAATAAAGCATATGAAAATCATAAAGACATTAAACCAAAACATTGTCACTGAGTGAGAGATTCTGGGTAATACTGTTCCTCTTTCTACTTTCCTATTTTTTTCCCCCAACTTTCTACAATCGTGAATTGCTTGGATATCTGAAAAAAATGTATTTTACATGTCAACATAAAGTTGTTGAAGTTTAGCAAATTTCACATTTTAGCAAAAGAGAAGTGAATACTCTTTAACAGATACTGATCTTTCCTATAAAAGACCTTGACCATTGTCCTGATAATTAGTAACTAGGAGGAAGCTTTGCAAATGTTGGCGTCAGCAGCCTGCCCCAGACCTAGGTCAGATAGTTCTTTTTTTCTTAAACATTTTGGTCAATCATAGAGGATTGGGAACGTGGAGGAAGAGAGGTGTAGAGAGAGTAAAGCTGTTAGAAATCGGTAGGGTAATGGATAAATCCTCATAACTGCTTTGAAACTGCACAGCCTGTATTTGGACTAACGGCCGGATTTGCTTCATACACATCACAGCACGGTCAACGAGAAAGAACCCCTACAGAGAGCTCAGACCTTCAGGATATCGCTACTTGAATTTTCCAAGGCGCCAGCTCTCCCACCACAGCCCCAACGGGAGCCTCGAGAAGGGTGCAGGTCAGGCTCCAGCCAAAGTAGCTGTGTGCAGTTTTAACTTCAGGTTCCTGTAAGCTGCCCTGTTCATCTTCTGATTTTTTTTTTTTTTCTTCGTTTTAGTTATTTTCATAGGCTGAGTCTTTAGGCCTTTTTGTCTAGAGAAACCCAGGCCTCCCTCACCTGGGGAGATCTATAATCTGATCCTTCGACCCTGCTGTGAAAGCCACAGGCGCTCAATCACCAAGAATCAGGGTCTGAATTTGATGTCCCCAGGCAAGCAGGTCGGAGAAGGGATGGGGTCAGGTGGAGAGCTAGCGCTGGGAGACCGTTTCTACAACAGCGTTCTTGGAAACCCTCGTCGGCCTTGCATGAATACTTTTTCTGCTGGCTGGCGGGTGGCAGTAAAAATTGTGAATGTCGTGGGCTCATCACCATCACCTGCCGTGCGCTGCTAACTTTTGAGTCAAGGCGGTAACTACTGGGTGAATGGATTTTTCATTTGGTTTTGGCTGAGAGCGTCGACTACAAAGAGTCTAACATATTAAGGAGGAATTTCGGAGTTTCACAGAACACCCAGAGAAAAGGAGGGGTTCGGGGGAGAGGAGTAGAGAAACAGGGGTGAGGGAATAGGTTGCTTTAAACGAGTCAGATTATCCAAAGAGAGGATCAGACGGGTGTCTGGCTCGGCCGAAGCTGAACTGATGCCCCACCCCCACCCCGCCACCCCGAGGAGGACCACCCAGAAGGGAGCTCAGCTTGGGGGCCGACATCCTGCGGGGTCGCCCCGGCGCGCTCCTCGGGGTCCGGGGACCGCCGGAGAGGCAGCCGAGAGCTGGGCGGACGTCCAGGGTGTAAGGGCGCGCGGGGGCGGGTACCTTGGTGCCCAGATGGAAGTCGTCCACGGAGCGCGAGCCCATGAAGGGGAACTGCATGTGTGTGTGCGTGTCGATGCCGCCGGGCAGGACCAGCTTGCCGGCGGCGTCGAGGACCCGCAGCCCGGCTGGCGCGTCCCCGGGCGGCAGCACGTGGCGCCCCACTGCCTGCACCACGCCGTCCTCCACCAGCACGTCGGCCTCCTGCGAGGAGTCGTCGTTGACGACGCACCCCCCGCGGATCAGGAGGAGCGACCGCGCAGCCATGGCGAGGGGCGCGCTCCTCCTCGGTGACTGGGGACAGCCCCGGGGCCCCGCGTCCAGGTTTATCAACTCGGCCGCGGGGCGGGGTGGGGCGGGGAGAAGGGGCGTATCCATCTCCAACCACAGTCCCGCCAGCCAACCCGGGGCCGGGCCTGCGCCCAAAGGATGGTGTTGCAACCAAAAGTCAGTGCAACTCAGACTCTGGGCTCTGAATCCTGGTGTATGTGTTGGTCTTGGTCATTAGGAGGGAAACACCTTGAAGGTAGTTTTATTAATTTATTTTTAAAAGTTTATTCATATGAACTTTTATTGGGTACTTCTTTTAATATAAAAGTTATTTATATTAACTCATATAAACATTACTTTGCCAACAAAGGTCCGTCTAGTCATAGTCATAGTTCGGCTATGGTTTTTCCTGTGGTCATGCATGGATGTGAGAGTTGGACTGTGAAGAAGGCTGAGCGCCGAAGAATTGATGCTTTTGAACTGTGGTGTTGCAGAAGACTCTTGAGAGTCCCTTGGACTGCAAGGAGATCCAACCAGTCCATTCTGAAGGAGATCAGCCCTGGGATTTCTTTGGAAGGAATAATGCTAAAGCTGAAACTCCAGTACTTTGGCCACCTCATGCAAAGAGTTGACTCATTGGAAAAGACCCTGATGCTGGGAGGGATTGGGGGCAGGAGGAGAAGGGGACAACAGAGGATGAGATGGCTGGATGGCATCACTGACTCGATGGACGTGAGTCTGAGTGAACTCCGGGAGTTGGTGATGGACAAGGAGGCCTGGCGTGCTGCGATTCATGGGGTTGCAAAGAGTCAGACACGACTGAGTGACTGAACTGAACTGAACTGAACTGATATTTATATGAACTTTTATTGGAGTGTAAGATATTTACAATATTGTGTTAGTTTCTGGTCTACATTGAAGTGAGTGTTATACATGTATCCAGGCTTTTAGATTCTGTTCCCATATAGGTTATTACACAGTACTGAGTAGAGTTCCCTGTGCGGTACAATAGGTTCTTCTTGGTTGTCTGTTTTATATATAATAGGTGTATATGTTAATCCCAGTCTCCTGATCCTCCCTCCCCACTTTGGTAACTCTGTTATTTTCTGTGAGTCACTTTCTGTTTTGTTAATAAGTTCATGGCTGCAATCACCATCTGCAGGGATTCTGGAGCCCCCAAAAATAAAGTCTGACACTGTTTCCACTGTTTCCCCATCTATTTCCCATGAAGTGATGGGACCAGATGCCATGATCTTCGTTTTCTGAATGTTGAGCTTTAAGCCAACTTTTTCACTCTCCACTTTCACTTTCATCAAGAGGCTTTTGAGTTCCTCTTCACTTTCTGCCATAAGGGTAGTGTCATCTGCATATCTGAGGTGATTGATATTTCTCCCAGCAATCTTGATTTCAGCCTGTGCTTCTTCCAGCCCAGCATTTCTCATGATGTACTCTGCATATAAGTTAAATAAGCAAGGTGACAATATACAGCCTTGACGAACTCCTTTTCCTATTTGGAACCAGTCTGTTGTTCCATGTCCAGTTTTAACTGTTGCTTCCTGACCTGCATTTAGGTTTCTCAAGAGGCAGGTCAGGTGGTCTAGTATTCCCACCATCACTTCATAGGAAATAGATGGGAAAACAGTGGAAACAGTGTCAGACTTTATTTTTCTGAGCTCCAAAATTACTGCAGATGGTGATTGCAGCCATGAAATTAAAAGACACTTACTTCTTTGAAGGAAAGTTATAACCAACCTAGATGGCATATTAAGAAGCAGAGACATTACTTTGCCAACAAAGGTCTGTCTAGTCAAGGCTATGGTTTTTCCAGTGGTCATATATGGATGTGAGAGTTGGACTGTGAAGAAGGCTGAGCGCCGAAGAATTGATGCTTTTGAACTGTGGTGTTGGAGAAGACTCTTGAGAGTCCCTTGGACTGCAAGGAGATCCAACCAGTCTATTCTGAAGGAGATCAGCCCTGGGATTTCTTTGGAAGGAATGATGCTAAAGCTGAAACTCCAGTACTTTGGCCACCTGATGCGAAGAGTTGACTCATTGGAAAAGACTCTGATGCTGGGAGGAATTGGGGGCAGGAGGAAAAGGGGACGACAGAGGATGAGATGGCTGGATGGCATCACTGACTCGATGGACATGAGTTTGAGTGAACTCCGGGAGTTGGTGATGGACAGGGAGGCCTGGCGTGCTGCAATTCATGGGGTCACAAAGAGTCGGACACAACTGAGCGACTGAACTGAACTGAATGAGTTCATTTGTATCATTTTTTTTAGATTCCACATATTAGTGATACCATATGTTTGTCTTTCTCTGACTTCACTCAGTATGACAATCTCTAGATCTATCCATATTGCTGCATTCTTTTTTATGGCTAATATTCCACTCTATATATGTATATACCACATCTTCTTTATCCATTTTTCTGTGGTGGACGTTTAGGTGGCTTCCATGCCCTGGCTGTTGTAAATAGTGTTGCAATGAATTAGGGTACATCTATCTTTTGAATTATGGTTTTCTCTGGCTGTATGCCCAGGAGTGGGATTGCCGGCTCATATGGTAGCTGTATTTTTAGTTTTTCAAGGAGCCTCCATACTGTTCCCCATAGTGACAGTACCAGTTTCCATTCCTCCCGAGTGTAGGAATGTAAGGAGAGTTTCCTTTTCATGGAGTGTAGGAGGGTTTCCTTTTCATAGAGGTAGTTTTAAAGGTGAGGGATATTTGTTTTCCTTTATAAGAAAAGGCACTCTGGGGAAAGAAATTCACCTCATCTCTTCTCTTTATGAAAAATGTGTCTGTACCAAAACACAGACAGAGGCAGAAGGAGGGAGGAAGGGAAACAGATAGACAGACATCTCTGCAACAGTGAAAATACCCATGCCCGGAAGAGCCACTTGATCTGGATTTCGTTTTAAATATTCTTAATTATGTGAGGAACAACGATAAATGACATCCTCACCCTCAGGGAACTAAGAGACAACAGTAACACACATACATATTTCAATTTATAACTACATAAACCAGAAGTTTCTACTTTTGAGAGAGGGTAAATATATGAGTTTAGAGGAAAGGGAGAGTTTATTTCTGCCTTGAAAATTAGAGATGGAAGATTCACAAAGAGTATTTGACTTCGGGCATGTGTTGTGCTGTGCTTAGTCGCTCAGTCGTGTCTGACTCTTTGTGACCCCATGGGCTGTAGCCCACCAGGTTCCTCTGTTCATGGGGATTCTCCAGTTAAGAATACTAGAGTGGGTTGCCATGCCCTCCTCCAGGGGCTCTTCCCAACCCAGGGATCAAAACCAGGTCTCCCGTGTTGCAGGCGGATTCTTTACCATCTGAGCCACCAGGGAAGCCCAAGAATACTACAGTGGATAGCCTATTCCTTCTCTAGGGGATCTTCCTGACCCAGAAATTGAACTGGGGACCCTACATTGCAAGCAGACTCTTTACCAGCTGAGCTACCAGGGAAGCCTGAACTCTAGCATAGAGGACATGAATGGAGAGAGGAGGAGTGGGGAGAGGGGTGGCTTTCTAGGTGAAGGAACAAGCTAGGTAAAGGCACAGAGGAGATGATGGCAAGCTGAGTCTGACCCCCATGTGGTTAAGCTGAGGGGTTAGGGTTGGACAATCGTGGACCAGCCCTTTCTTCTCAGGGGAGGAGCAGGAAGAGGGGACCAAAGAGGGACAGTCAGAGAGAAGGGAGTCCAAGGAGCCCTGTGTGAGGAAAGACAGCAATGTGGGATTTTTCAAGGGCACCAAGATCAAGTGCCCTCATAAAGGAAGTGGTGGAGAGTGGTGGACGCGCGCTGTTCTGCCGTCTATTCTCATCCTCCTTCTGCCGGTAGTCAGTGGAGTTTCTTTGGCAGGAAATCCTCCACGTGCATTCTCAGAACACTTGTCTTGGTGGAACTGATGGCGCCTCAGGCTCTGGGACTGATCTACTTACCTCAGTGCTCCCGATCACGGCAGGAAGTCATCGCAGCCACAGTGATGTGCTCAGAGATGACGTGGGTCCCAAGAAGACTAACTTAACTAATCTGCTCAGTGAGAGCAGATCCTAACTTGTTTTTGCTGAGCAGAGGGGAAGCTTTTTCTTTCCTGCTGGACTTGAATCCTGGAGGGAGTCAACTACAACAGGGAGTAGTCCCATGAACAAAGCCAGCACAGACAACAGGAAGGAGAGATGGAGAGGGGCCGGTTCTCATGACATGCTGGCACTCCTGAAGCCAACCATGTCTGATGACCCCTCTTTCAGACTCTCCAGTGTTTGCTTCAGCGGGTTTCCTTTGGATCTTTTGTCATTTTCAACCATCAGCTGACAGAGAAAGGGAAGACCCTTCGAGTCTGGGCACTAAGTAGTCACATGTGACCTCGGAGATGGCATTTTTAATAATGGAATGCAAGATTACCTCAAGTCTCAGATTACACACACCTCAAAATGATTAAAAATTAGGAAACATCAATAGAGTGCCATAGATTTTGGCAGTCAAGCCAGGAACAAGAAATCCAAGAAGGTAATGCAATTTTTATCAAAAGGCCATTGTGGAAAGGTGAAAAGAATGATTATAAATATAATGAAACTCCACCAAGCTACCCACATAACAACAATCTAGGAAGATAAGATTGGTTGGTGTCAGGGTGGTTGTGACATCCTTTATGAAACTACTCAGATGAATGACTTCAAAGGTTTCTTTATCTCAGACACTTGATACCACAAAGCGCCCTGTAACACAACCCAACGCAAACTCTCCACATTTAATTAACTCAAACTTGTATCAGAAAAGGGGGTTTGTAGAATGTCACTGAAGCAGGGGAAATAGCTCATAGAGAGCCACTGACTGCACAGAAGGGAGGGTGAGTTTAAGGAGAAAAGCCAGCTTGCAGCCCCCTCCTGCTCACCACTGTCCAGATGCCGGACCGTATCCGCCATCTTGCTTGGTGGAGGCTGAGTCTGAGCCAGTGTTCTCAGAAGGGAAGCTTGTCCAGAGACCCCTTACCTCCCTTTTCTCTGCCCTACTCAGCCACCTCCACACCCAGACTGTGGGCCGCAGTGGACAGGAAACAGCAACCCCAGACTTGATGGCATTGTCACTGGAGGACGGCAGGAAGCAAGATTCCTGCTGTTTTGCCTTCTTCTTGCTAGAGAATCGGTTTTACTGGCTAATATACTAAAGTGTGTTTGAGGAACCATTACTCCTCAGAAGACTCACTTTAAAGGAGGGTTGGTTACAAGGATTGTGGATGCTTAACCCAGAGAAACACGTTCTTATTCAGTCGCTCAGTCATGTCCGACTCTTTGCGACCCCATGGATGGCAGCACGCCAGGCCTCCCTGTCCCTCAGCATCGCCCAGAGTTTGCGCAAGTTCAAGTCCATTGAGTCGGTGATGCCATCTAGCCATCTCATCCTCTGTTCTCTCCTTCTTCTCTTGCCTTCAGTCTTTCCAACATCAGGATCTTCTCCAGTGTGTAGGTGAGAGCAGTCAGAAGGCTTTCCCAGTTCTGACTGATGGTCTCAAGGGATAGAAAGGCCGAGCAGCAAAGAGTGACTTCCTTTTCTGAGCAGCTCAGGTTTTGGGGGAAACAAACCTTCCAGGTTCAGGCATATTTAAGTCCTCCACAACCCTGGAGGACCTGAGTTTGCTTTCCCTGTTCTTCTGAGCCATCTTCACTCCTGCTCCAGGCCCTTGTGGCTATGAGGGGGTTTCAGGGAGTTGTTTCCAGCTCGAGGAAAAGTTGTCCATGGGGCAGAAAGAGGAGATGATGAGGGTGTGTGAGCCAGAGTGAACAAGGAGAGAGTGGGGCAGAGCTGGGCATCTCCAGTATGCCCCTGCTGGGAGCTGTGGGCAGCCCTGGTCGCCTGGCCCTCACTGGTATCAAAGTCCCTGGCAGGGGAATGAGGTTAAACCTGAATCAGTGATAGAAAGGCAGGTAGGTGGCATGGAAGGGAATCAGGAGTCTAGTCCAGCTCTGATGCCAGCTTCTGGTGTGAGTCTGGACAAGTCCCTCTCAGGCTCCTCAAATGAAACATGAGGAGCTAGGTTGACAAGAGCTTGTTAGGCTTCCCTGGTGACTCAGACAGTAAAGAATCTGCCTGCAAAGCAGGAGACCCAGGTTCAATCTCTGGGTCGGGAAGATCCCCTGGAGAAGGGAATGGCTACCCACTCTAGTATTCTTGCCTGAGAAACCCCATGGACAGAGCAGCCTGGTGGGTTACAGTCCCTGGGGTCACAAAGAATCGGACATGACTGAGCAACTTTACTACTACTACATGTACTGTTACAGTCCTGTGATTCTGCGAACAGGGACAAGTCACCCATCCAGAGAGTGCCAGGGATAGGTCTGAGTTAAACTCTTCTCGGGTCTAGGTAAGTGAATAGCAGACCAAGAAGCACTTGCCTTCTAGATTTGGGGCTGCTTTATTTTTAATGCAGAAACATTCACTGATGACCCTCTTGAATCTGAATCAGGAAGATCATTTCTTTATCCACCTTTCAGATATCAGCCTGGTGGATGATACCTCTCAATGTCTCACAGCAGAATATTTGATGATGTTTAAAGTCTGTAGGAATTTATGGAATAGCTAACCAAGATCAACAAACAAGTTCAGTCTTTATGGACATCCGTATGCTCTAGAATTTACTACTGAACTCCCAGTGAAAAGTGTCAGGATAAAAAAGGCACTAAAAATTAATCAGATCTTAAGGATAATGGCTTATTATTCATTGAATATCATCTTTATTTCTAATAGAATTTGTTGCATACCATTCCTGAAATGTCTGCCTTAGAAGTATAGTTACAATCAGATCAGATCAGTCGATCAGTAGTGTCCAACTCTTTGCGACCCCATGAATCGCAGCACGCCAGACCTCCCTGTCCATCACCAACTCCCGGAGTTCACTCAGACTCACGTCCATTGAGTCAGTGATGCCATCCAGCCATCTCATCTTCTGTCGTCCCCTTTTCCTCCTGCCCCCAATCCCTCCCAGCATCAGAGTCTTTTCCAACGAGTCAACTCTTCGCATGAGGTGGCCAAAGTACTGGAGTTTCAGCTTTAGCATCATTCCTTCCAAACAAATCACAGGGCTGATCTCCTTCAGAATGGACTGGTTGGATCTCCTTGCAGTCCAAGGGACTCTCAAGAGTCTTCTCTAACACCACAGTTCAAAAGCATCAATTCTTCGGCGCTCAGCCTTCTTCACAGTCCAACTCTCACATCCATACAAGACCACAGGAAAAACCATAGACTTGACTAGACGAACCTTTGTTGGCAAAGTAATGTCTCTGCTTTTGAATATGCTATCTAGGTTGGTCATAACTTTCCTTCCAATAAGTAAGTGCCTTTTAATTTCATGGCTGCAGTCACCATCTGTAGTGATTTTGGAGCCCAGAAAAATAAAATCTGACACTGTTTCCACTGTTTCCCCATCTATTTCCCATGCAGTGATGGGACCGGATGCCATGATCTTTGTTTTCTGAATGTTGAGCTATAAGCCAACTTTTTCACTCTCCACTTTCACTTTCATCAAGAGGCTTTTGAGTTCCTCTTCACTTTCTGCCATAAGGGTGGTGTCATCTGCATATCTGAGGTGATTGATATTTCTCCCAGCAATCTTGATTCCAGCTTGTGTTTCTTCCAGTCCAGCGTTTCTCATGATGTACTCTGCATGTAAGTTAAATAAACAGGGTGACAATATACAGCCTTGACGAACTCCTTTTCCTATTTGGAAGCAGTCTGTTGTTCCATGTCCAGTTCTAACTGTTGCTTCCTGATCTGCATACAAATTTCTCAAGAGGCAGATCAGGTGGTCTGGTATTCCCATCTCTTTCAGAATTTTCTTCAAGAAAATCAGAGATACCAAAGGAACATTTCATGCAAAGATGGGCTCGATAAAGGACAGAAATGGTATGGACCTAACAGAAGCAGAAGATATTAAGAAGAGATGGCAAGAATACACAGAAGAACTGTACAAAAAAGATCTTCATGACCCAGATAATCACGATGATGTGATCACTGACCTAGAGCCAGACATCCTGGAATGTGAAGTCAAGTGGGCCTTAGAGAGCATCACTACGAACAAAGCTAGTGGAGGTGATGGAATTCCAGTTGAGCTATTTCAAATCCTCAAAGATGATGCTGTGAAAGTGCTGCACTCAATATGCCAGCAAATTTGGAAAGCTCAGCAGTGGCCACAGGACTGGAAAAGGTCAGTTTTCATTCCAATCCCAAAGAAAGGCAATGCCAAAGAATGCTCAGACTACCGCACAATTGCACTCATCTTACACGCTAGTAAAGTAATGCTCAAAATTCTCCAAGCCAGGCTTCAGCAATATGTGAACCATGAACTTCCTGATGTTCAAGCTGGTTTTAGAAAAGGCAGAGGAACCAGAGATCAAATTGCCAACATCCGCTGGATCATAGAAAAAGCAAGAGAGTTCCATAAAAGCATCTATTTCTGCTTTATTGACTATACCAAAGCCTTTGACTCTGTGGATCACAGTTACAATGGAAGGATTTAATTCATGATAAAGATCAGTATATGTTGAAAACATGTACTTCAGCATGTTTCAGATTAATTTTTTCAGGAAAAAATTGTTTTAAAGGTTCAAGGAAGCCATATTATAGATGAATATTATAGTTTTATTATTGTGATTTACATATTTGTTCTTTCTAAAAAATATGTTGATCCTTTATTTCCCAAAGAGACGGAGACCTCAATAATAACCATATTTACAAAACCCGTGTCTTAAAATAAGGTGATGTTGAAAGACCTTTTTCAACACTGTATGGAAATTAGTCAGGTTTTTGCATGTATATTTAAGACTATACTTAACTGATAGTGTTTGTGTCTTCAGCATGTGTACTTTAATCAGGTGGTGAATTATTCTTTCAGCCCTTGGTAGTAACTGGAAGTTGTCTTATGCTTTTGGTATTGCTTTGTAAAAGATTTTCATTCAGAGAGGAGTGTTCACCTTTACCATTTAGCATAGTGATTCAAGTGTTGATCATTCCATTCAAGAAGAGTCATAATTTTTAATGGTAATTAGTGGGATTTTGGTGGCTCAGACAGTAAAGCGTCTGCCTACAATGCGGGAGACCCGGGTTCGATCCCTGGGTTGGGAACATCCCCCTGGAGAAGGAAATGGCAACCCACTCCAGTACTCTTGCCTGGAGAATCCCATGGATGGAGGAGCCTGGTGGGCTACAGTCCATGGGGTCTCAAAGAGTCGGACACGACTGAGCGACTTCACTTTATTTCTGGGGCCTCTACTGAGGCAGCGGGGATCTTCTTGGAAAGAGTTCCACATACAGAGTGTAAATCCAGATGTAGGTTATTGGTGGGAACTTTTGGTGGTAAGCAGGGACAACATCTTTCTCTGTTCAGCAGTAACAGGCATGACAGCTGGTGTGGTCCCCTGACTCTGCAGGGCCAGAGAAAGAGAGCTGACCACTGCTCACCTCTAGAGGGAGCTCTTCCTTGAACCTCCTGGGCAGAGGGAGGAAATACCAGAAGAGGAAGCTGAGGTTTCCTGAGTACTGGAATCAAGTTAGTCCTGGGCCAAAGGCTTCACATGCATTATTTTACTTTGTCCTCCACAACACCTCTTTGAGGTAAGTACTATTTTCCCCTTTAACAAATGGAGTTTTTGAGGTAAAATGACTGAACTGAACTGTAAATGCTTGAGGTAAACCTCTCATTCTGGAACCTGGGTTTCCTCGATGGCTCAGCGGGTAAAGAATATGCCTGCAATGCAGGAGACACGGGAGACTCGGGTTCAGTCCCTGGGTCAGGAAGATCCCCTGGAGAAGGATATGGCAACCCACTCCAGTAATCTTATCTGCAGAATCCCACAGACAGAGGACCCTGGCAGGGTACAGTCCAGGGGGTCACAAAGAGTTGGACACGACTGAGCAACCAAGCACACACACAATTTACTCATGTGAGACCAAATCTAATGCCAGGTTCAAATCCTGGCCACACTTGGGCTTCAGGTTACACAAACAGAGGAGCATTGACTCCTACCATCATAAAATTCCCACATCCATCACTCTTTACACCTCTAGCACTTCTGACTGCGGGCTACAAAGCTCATGCAGACTGTTAGCTAAATATTGGGGAGTCATCCGTTTTTCCTCAGATAGCTAATAGCATGAGCTTGAATAAAAAGCTCCTTCCTCTAACAAGGTAAGAAATGTGGGGGGTCCAGGTCCAACACACCAACATTGACCTGCCCTGGGGGGAAACTTGCAGGACGTGCCACTGAGATAATCCAGGATAATCTTTCCATTTCAGTAAATCCTTCACTTGGCCACCTCTGTAAAGTCCCTTTTACCATAGAAAGCAACATTCCAGGGACTAGAAGGACATCCAGGTATCTCTGGGGCACATAATTCAGCCAATGTCAGTGTCTATCATTGTCCCCCTTGAACAAAAAGATGCCACAGCTCAGAGGTTTCTTCTGCCCTTTTGCCAGCAACACTAATATATACATCCAGAAACTCCTGCCCTTTGACCTCACTCATACAGTGCTATGGCTTCCCAGTTATTTTGAGCTTTCTTAGCAAAATATTTTTCAGCAATATTATAATACTTAAGGAAATAAAGGAAGTGCCCCCTTGATTAGAAAGAATATGAGTGTGTGTTAGTTGCTCAGTCGTGTCTGACTCTTTGTGACCCCATGGATTGTAGCCCGTCAGGCTCCTCTGTCCATGGGATTCTCCAGGCAAGAACACTGGAGTGGGTTCCCATTTCCTTCTCCAGAGGATCTTCCTGACCCAGGGTTTAAAGCTGGGTCTCTTGCATTGCAGGAAGATTCTTTACCATCTGAGCCACCAGGAAAGAATATAATAAAGTAAGGTTAAAAACCTTGTACTTTGGAGCCAGACTGCTCTAGATTTGAGTTCTGGCTTTATCATCTGTCATCTGTGGATTCTTGGTTAACCTTCTTAATTCTATGCCTCTTGATTTTTTTTTTGGAATAGTGGTAGCAACCCATAAGGGCTGTATACTTTAAATTACGTAGGTCATGTAAAGTCTGTAGCACTGTGCTCATCAGATGTTATTTTTAACCAAAGGTTTCATTTCTATTCTAGCATTTTCTTCTTATTAATAGTTTCACTTTAAAAAAGGTTTATTTATTTATGTTTGATTGTGCTGGGTGGCCACTGCTGCTCTGGTGTTCTCTGGTTGCGGCGAGAGGGGGCTACTGTTCCTTGCGGTGCTCGGGCTTCTCATTTCGGTGGCTTCTTTTGTTGTAGAACACAGGCTCTCAGGGTGCAGGCTTCAGTAATTGTGGGGCGTGAGCTCAGTCGTTGTGGCACATGGGCTTAGTAGCCCCTCGGCATGTGGGGTCTTCCCAGACCGGGATCAAACCCATGTCCCCTGAATTTTGATGTGTATTCTTTACCACTAGACCACCAGAGAAGCCCCATAGCTTTGCTTTTTAAAATGTGAGATCCACAATACTGATCTTGAGGAGAATTTTTTCCAGCTTTATTGAAATATAATTGACATATAACCATTGTATAAGTTTAAGGGCTACACAGAATGATTTGATGTATGTACATGTTGCAGAATGTTTACCACAATAAAGTGAGTTAACGCAGCAATCACCTCCCCATTACAGCTTTGTGTATGTGTATATGGTGAGAACATTTAAAATGAACTCTCTTAGCAACTTTCAAGTGCACAGTACAGTATTGTTAACCGTGGTCAGCATGCTATAGTTAATGTACATTGTCCCCAGAACTTATTCATCTTGTAACTGGAAGTTTGTACCTTTTGACTGTCTTCCTGCATTTGCAGCCCTGCTCATGGCAGCCACCCATCTGTTTTCTGTTTCTGTGAGATGCTTCGTTAGATTCTACCTATGAATGATATCATGCAGTGTTTGTCTTTCTCTGACCTGTTTTACTTAGCATAATATCCTCACAGTCCATTCATTGTGTTGCAAATGGCAGGATTTCCTTCTTTTTCATGTCATGGAATACAGTTCCATTTGTTGCCACTTCCCTGGTGGCTCAGACAGTGAAGAATCAGCCTGCAATGTGGGAGACCTGAGTTCAAGCTCTGGGTTGGGAAGATCCCCTGTAGAGGAGAATGGCAACCCATGCCAGTATTCTTGCCTGAAGAATTTCATGGACAGAAGAGTTGGACATGACTGAGAGACTTAAAAAAAAAAAAATTCCATTTGTTGTCCTGTAACAAATAGGCTGTCAGATGTTTCTCTACCAGAGACGGGTTTATTTGGGATCAAAAAGGATTGCAATTTGAGTCTCCAACCATGGTGAGCCACAGGCAAGTCTCGCAGGGTAAGGGAAGGAGAATGCTTTTGTAGACAAGAAAAGGAAGTTGGATTCAGTAAACCAAGAGTCCATGGCTTTTCACTGGCTGAGTTCTTGAAAGGAGAGGAGTCTTTACTGCCCCAGGCTCTGCTATCAGCGCAGGATGTGAGAGCTCCCTCTCTGGTTTCCCAATTCTATTTGATTGACGTTACTGCTTATTCATTTTTTATACATTGAGTATATATATGCCACACACACGCGCATAAGAGGTCACAAAGAGTCAGACTTAGTATATGACACACACACACATACACACGGGTTACAAAGAGTCAGACTTAGCAGCTGAACAACGATGACAAGTATATGCCAAACTGTTCTATCCATTCGTGTGTTGATGTCTTGACTTCTGTGTCTTGACTATTATAAACAATGCTGCAATGAACACGAGGGTGTAGAAATCACTCTTTGAAATTTCATTTTGACAAAGTCTTTTTAAGAAGCAAGAGGAAATAATTTTTAAAAAGTATTTGGACTTTGCTACATAGACCAAATAGGGTTTGAATGTTGCACTTCATATATTTATTTTCTTAACAAACAATACAGCATAGAGAGTAAAATCCATCTTTTAAAGTGTACAGTGCTATGAATTCTGAGAGAGACAGGCACTCATGTGACCATGCACCACAATCAAGATAGAAAATATTTCCATCACCCCAAAAAGTTTCCAGCGGCTTGTTTGCTGGTGAGTCCTCTCACCAGCCTTGGCCCCTGGCAACAAGGATCTGCTTTCAGTCCTTTGTATTTTGTTGACTTGAGACTTGAAAACAAAGTAAGCTGCAGGGTATCTTCTGGAAAGTTTACGGTCTTTGGTTCTGCAACTTAGTATAAAACTATTCCTATGCCCTGCTCTTGATGCTGTCAAGGTCTAAAGCTAAAGAAATTCAAGGCGACCCTTACTAGCATTTACCTCAACTTTCTGAGGAATCCTGGGGGGTCCTGGGCGTGACCTCAGTTGCGGCTGAAGCAGGGATAGTAGGTTCTGTTCTGGAGTCCTCAGGACACTGTCTCCAGTTACGTAGATGGACTGATGCCCTGGATGTTGAAGGAATCAGGGTTCAAGGAAGAGCATGAGATACAGAGAGACAGTAGTCAAGGGGCAGCTCCTTTTACCCGCACATGTTCCACCCAGGAGAAGGGGCGACAGAGGGTGAGATGGGTGGATGGTATCACTGACTCAATGGACATGGGCTTGAGCCAACTCCAGGAGATGGTGAAGGACAGGGGAGCCTGGTGTCCTGCAGTCCATGGGGTCGCAAAGAGTCGGACATGACTTAGTGACTGAACAACAACGGCAGTCCCACCCAGGCCCGCGCCCTCTGAAATAGAACCTTTCTGCGTCTGTCCTGTCTGTGCCATCTTGTTTTATACTTTATTTCTCTGATGTAACTGGAAGGGAAATTATGTTGTATGGTGAAATCTCCCTTCTATTAAAACTTTTATTTATCTTAAAGACATCTCAGGAGAAAAGTTACTGTTTTTCAGTGAGAGATATTGAGCATCAGCCAAGGCAAACAGTGAAAATGTGGTTTAAGGTCAAGGATAATACCAACTACCTATCTCTTGCATAACTGTGTACCTAAGGGCACTAATCTGTGAGTTTCTGGAAAATGAAAACCGCATGGTATTTATCTTTGTATTCCAAGACCTATCACAGACCACAGCGGTGCATAAGGAGTTCACTAACTTCATTTTCACCTTGTCAACATCACATGCAAGACTCTATGCAGGACTTTTTAGTACTTGGTTTGTATCAATAAGAATTCAAAGTTCATTTGAGTGTTATGAAAGCAAGTATTCAATTATCTGTTGAAAAATAAATAACTGTAATGCTGAAATAAACCACTAAGGTGGTTTCTTGTAAAGCCCAACTATTTCTTTGGTCTGCTCAGTAATTTGCTACAAATAAACAGTAAGCCACTCCTTCCCAGGTGACTCAGATGAGAAAGAATACACCTGCAATGTGGGAGATCTGTGTTCAATCCCTGGGTTGGGAAGATGTCCTAGAGATGGGAATGGCAACCCATATTCCTGCCTGGAGAATTCATGGACAGAGGAGACTGGTGGGCTACAGGCCATGGGGTCACAAGGAGTCGGACACCACTGAGTGCCTAACACTTTCACTTCTTTCAAGCCATTCCTGGTGAGCTTTTATCTCTGTTATGGACAGCTGTTATCCTTTAAAGTTGGAAGGGCAAACAGCTTGTTACCTTGTTCTCTTGAATATGACTAATGCATCCTTGGTGGACATCTGTAATGTACAATTTCATATTACGAAATGATGACTTTCTAGAGTTATCAAATATAGTCTTCACATTATGATTTAATGTGAAGTTTTCACATTATGATTTAAAGAGCATATAGCTTGAGCATGATTACTGAGTGTACAAATATTTATGGACTATTTGTTGAATTTTAATACACTGGGCGCTGGGCTAGGCAAGGCCCTTGTATATGACATCTAATCTCTATAGAACTCCATGAGGTAGGAATATTACTGCTGTTTTACAGATGTAAAAACTATGGCTCGGAGAGATTCATTGCCAAAGTAATATAGTTAGTTACTCAGATCTCAAAGCCAATGGTACCCCCAACCACTTCATTATACTGCTAAGTAGATGAAGATGATACATTTTGTCTCTAATTTAATAAAACAACTACTTTTCTGAAAAATAAGTAAGATTATTCGTAGAGTAATAGCTTGTGAGTGCTAAGTCGCTTCAGCTAAGTCTGACTCATTGTGACCCTATGGACTGTAGCCCGCCAGGCTCTTCTGTCCATGCGATTCTCCTGGCAAGAATACTGGAGTGGGTTGCCATGCCCTCCTCCAGGGGATCTTCCTGACCTAGGTATAGAGGTCCTATGAGAGAAATATAAATATTCAAATAAAATTTGGTACTGTAGTGAAATGGAGAAAAGTTTTTGAAAATTGCCTAATATGTTACCATAATTTTTGAATAGAAATAGCTTCTTTGTATTTCTTTTATTTATACTTGCTCAACACATGTTCTAAGTCCACAGCATGTAACCATATATTGCTTGGTCTGGGTTCAATGGAAGTTCATAATTTTGGCCTTTTTTATAATAAAGAAGTCTATGCTAAAATGTCACTCTTTTGTTTAGTGAATCTACCTTTCATTGAGATATAGCCATGTAATCAAGAAAAACAGGACATATTTCTTACTATATGAAATATGCTCTTAAAACTCTACTAATATACAAAATGCATAACACTCAGTGGAGGGGAGTTTGGGAAAAAAGATCATTTTAATTTGGATAATGAATCTGTAATAATGACAATTAAAATTTACTTCAACCTCTTATTTCTTTCATTTAATCCTTAAGCATGTATGTTATCCCACGTTCCAGATGATACAATAAGATTTAGTGAGATCAAGTGATTCATTCAGTTCTAAAACATCTAAAGTAGCAGAACCAGGATTCAAACTGTAATGTGTCTGACTCCAAAGCCCATGCTTTCCCATTACACTCTATTATTTTCCCTTAGTAAAGCTTACATGTTCCTTTCTGGGAGGATATTAAGCTTCTTTGGGTTTTAGCCTCTTGTGAGCACATGGGAGTATTCCTTCCAAGGCACATATGCAGGTTAAGAGGCAATAGGCAGGACTGAACATACAACAATGGACTGGTTCAAAATTGGGAAAGGAGTACATCAAGGCTGTATATTGTCACCCTGCTTATTCAACTTATATGCAGAGTACATCATGAGAAACGCTGGGCTGGATGAAGCACAAGCTGGAATTAAGGTTGCTGGGAGAAATATCAATAACCTCAGATATGCAGATGACACCATCCTAATGGCAGAAAGCAAAGAGGAACTAAAGAGTCTCTTGATGAAAGTGAAAGAGAAGAGTGAAAAAGCTGGCTTAAAACAGCATTCAAAACCTAAGATCATGGCATCTGGTCCTATCAATTCATGGCAAATAGATGGAGAAAAATTGGAAGCAGCGACAGATTTTCTTTTCTTGGACTCCAATATCACTGTGGACGGTGACTGCAGTCATGAAATTAAAAGACACTTGCTTCTTGGAAGAAAACCAATGACAAACCTAGACAGCGTATTAAAAAGCAGAAACATTACTTTGCTGACAAAGGTCCTTACAGTCAAAACTGTGGTTTTTCTAGTAGTCATGTACAGATGTGAGAGTTGGACCACAAAGAAGGCTGAGTGCCAAAGAACTGATGCTTTCAAATTGTGATGTTGGAGAAGACTCTTGAGATTCCCTTGGACAGCAAGCAGATCAAACCAGACAATCCTAAAGGAAATCAACCCTGAATATTCATTGGAAGGATTGATGCTGAAGCTGAAGTTCCAATACTTTGGCCACCTGATGTAAAGAGCCAACTCACTGGAAAAGACCCTGATGCTGGGAAAGGTTGAAGGCAAAAGGAGAAGGGGGTGGCAGAGGATGATGTGTTAGATATTTCAGTGACTCAGTGGACATGAATCTGAGCAAACTCTGGGAGACAGTGAAGGATAGGGAAGCCTGGTGTGCTGTAGTCCACGGGGTTGCAAAGAGTTGGGCATGACTTAGTGACTGAAGGATAACAACAAACCATGCGTGCCCTAAATTAGGGCAAATTACTCTTGTCATGTTCTAGCACTGGTTTCCAAAGTTTATTAATTCTCAAACCACTTTTTTCAAACAAAAGCTTATAGGAAAGTCCAAGATATAAACAGCTGGTGCTGGAAGACATGATCATGTAGCCTCCTTTATTGTTTATGGAGCACTCACACTGCACTTCACAGTCACTATTCTAACTGGCTTTTACATACATTGTCTCACATAATCTTCCCAACCACTGTTGTTATTCTCAACTTCAGAACCTGTCGGGGAGTTAGGAATGTCATTCTCCATGGGTGAGTGAGACTCCTACCACACTTGCTTCACGGAACAGGAAGTCAAAGGAGTCAGGCCAAGGCTGGTGCAGTTGCTCAGAGACAAGTGGCCTGTTTTATTCTTTCCACAAACCCTCAGGAGGCTTCTCTCCTTCTGGATATTGAGTACACACATTTGCTCCAGTGAGGGGACTGAAAGTGAAGTGAAAGAGTTAGTTGCTCAGTCGTGTCTGATTCTCTGTGACCCCCATGGACTGTAGCCTGCCATGCTCCTCTGTCCATGGGATTCTCCAGGCAAGAATACTGAAGTGGGTTGCCATGCCCTCCTCCAGGGAGGAGGGACCCAGGGATCAAACCTGGGTCTCCTGCATTGCAGATTCTCTTACCACCTGAGCCATCAGGGAAGCCACTAATTATCCTTTCTACAGGGGACTAAGTGATCTAAAATTACTGCTGTTCTAGGAGACCCCTGAAGACCCTTCTCCAGATTCAGTCACTATGGCAATTTCCTCAGATCCCAGGCTCAGCAAGGTCCTGTCTCTTGGGTCTTGGAACTCCCTTGAACTCATCACAAATGGGCTGCTACGGTTTCTTTTCCCCTTTTCTTGCTCCCATTCTGATGTTTATTCTGGGTTGCTGGTTCACGTTCATGATCCTAGGGGAAGTGGTTGCCCTCAGAAGCACCCAGGAAGCACATCTTCATGATCTTCAGAAACCATGAGTATTTCTGGACTTTTCACATACAAGATCTCATCTAATTCAAGCTTCAGAGATGTTTTCTGTTTAACATTCAATGACAGTAATAGCAAAGATGTAGTCCTTACGATGAGCCAGGCACTGCTTCAAGAGCTTTACATACAGTAATATTCCAAGAGGCCCGTCATCCCCATTGATAGATGAAGATCTAAAGTGCAGAGCGATTAAGGGACTTACTGAAGATTGCATGATAGGAAGGAGTAGGGCAGGCAATGTGGCTGTTTTTATCCACAACATTGCCTCTAAAAATAAAAAAATATGTTATAGACTCTTGCGAGTCCATGGACTGTAGCCCGCCAGGCTCCTCTGTTTATGGAATTCTCCAGGCAAGAATACTGGGGTGGGTTGCCATTTCCTTCTCCAGGGGATCTTCCCAACCCAGGAACTGAACCCAGGTCTCCTGCATTGCAGGTGGAATCTTTACCGACTGAGCTATGAAGGAAGCCATAGGTTACAGTAACATATAAACTTAGTTGAAAAATATTAATAACATTAACATTCATACTGCCTAAATGTGCTTATCTAAATTTGCACCAGTGCTGTGATTTCTCATCCAAATATACTAAGGCTAATTGTTGTATTTCTAATAACCAAGATATGCACAATTAATGTACTTGACATATGACAGAGGAGATGAGTTAATGTGATATCCTTTTAGCAAATGTTTTTTTAAAACATTATTTATTCTTGGCTGCCCTGGGTGTTCTGTGCTGCACATGGGCTTTCTCTAGTTGCAGTGAGGGGAGGCTACTCTGGGTTTCGGAGTGTGGGCGTCTCACTCACTGCAGTGGCTTGTTTTGGAGCACTGGATTCAGTAGTGGTGGTGTGTGGGCTCAGTAGTTGTGGTGAGTGGGCTTAGTTGCCCTGCAGCATGTGGGATCTTCCTGGACCAGGGATCAGAAGTGTGTCCCTGGCACTGGCAGACTCCCAACCACTAGACCACCAGGGAAGTTCACAAGTGACCCTTACTGGGACTGTAGCACTGTTTTTCTGCTTGATATTAATTCTGGCAATTTGGTGTTTCTTACGCATCAGGTACTCTCCTGAGATGGATTACAGATGTCACACATTCTTGGCTATGTCTACTATGGAGTGGAGTCTATTTGTCTTTCTGTGGAATCTGGGTTGGTTTTAGTGGTTTGTTTGACCAACAGAATACAGTAGAAGTGTTATTTTGGCCCTTCTGAGAGTAGGTCCTAAGAAGCTTGTGCAGAGATGTCCATCAGTTTTTAAACAGGGGCCCACTTGAGTAAAATGGGTCAGGCTGCAGTCCTTTTCTCCCTGGAACTCAGGAGGAAGGGTGAGGGAATGGCCAAGCAACTTGAGTGGCGAGCAGCAGGCAGGTCACCGCAGCATCGCTGGGTCTGTGGTAGAGACTCAGTGAACACCTAGTGAATTCACTCTGCTTTTTCCCTTTATTCTAAACGTCGTATGCACTTATTTCCAGCTTAACAGTGGATGACAGTGGTAAGCAGTAGTAGCAGCTGAAACCCCAACGTCTTGCTGGAAGACTCCCCTCATCACGTGCTTATGTTCTCAGTCCTAGTGAGTGACATGAGCTCAGGCGGGGCTGCGACCTCTGAGCCTGTGTGACACAGCCCTGTGGTTGCCCCTCTTCCTTCATACCAACACTGGAGCTCTGACGGACAGACTGATAAGACAGAGTACAGGGGAGAAGATCTAAATGGTACATGATATACTGAGTAATATCTAATAAAATCTACATCCTGTAAACAGGGAATATACGTCAAAAAAAATGATCCTGGATATTAAAAGTTAAGGAAAGATAATAAACTCCCCACAGTAAATATAATACACATAACATTCTCTGATTCTGATGCCAAAAAAAAAAAAAGAGAATAAAGCAATCAGAAAACAGTACCAATACCCACACCGAATCTGCTATTATTTGGTAAAACAAAAAACAATACATAGCAAAAAAAGGAAAAAAGGCTTCTTTTATACAACTTGTGGGTTAAGGAGGAAATAAAAACAGAACACCTGGAATAAAAAAGTAATGACAACACTAATACACCTAAGTGTTTTGGCCTATTTAAGCAGTGCTCAGAATTAAGTTATCACCAATCTAGACAGCATATTAAAAAGCAGACATTACTTTGTCAACAAAGGTCCATCTAGTCAGGGCTATGGATTTTCCAGTAGTCATGTATGGATGTGAGAGTTGGACTATAAAGAAGGCTGAGTGCAGAAGAATTGATGCTTTTGAACTGTGGTGTTGGAGAAGACTCTTGAGAGTCCCTTGGATTGCAAGGAGATCCAACCAGTCCATCCTAAAGGAGATCAGTCCTGGGTGTTCATTGGAAGGACTGATGCTGAAGCTGAAACTCCAATACTTTGGCCACCTCATGCGAAGAGCTGACTCATTTGAAAAGACCCTGATGCTGGGAAAGATTGAGGGCAGGAGGAAAAGGGGACAACAGAGGATGCGATGGCTGGATGGCATCATCGACTTAATGGCCATGAGTTTAGGTAAACTGGTAGTTCGTGATGGACAGGGAGGCCTGGCGTGCTGCAGTTCATGGGGTTGCAAAGAGTTGGACACACTGAGTGACTGAACTGAACAGAATTAAATCTCATATTAATAATTAAGAAAATATAAAAACGATTAAATTGAATGCTAACAAGGAGTTAAAAAAACAACAACAAAATAAGGAAAGCAAAAAGTAGGACATTTATTTAAGGAAATCAATTAATTGGAAAACAGAAAAATAATAAAAGAGACACTCAAAGCATACCACTTGGGGTGAAACAAGCAAACAAAAACAGCAAATTAGGCCAACTACTAGCTATCTTAATTAAGAAAATAAGGGAGCAAGCATAATACATACTCAGGGGAAAGAGCCACACACACAAAAGAGGAAGGGGTAACTCTGCTCACCACTGGGAAATGAACTTGAAAACCTGGACAATATGGATGGTTGATGGTCCTAGCTAAGACACAGAAACTACACACACCAGTTACCATAAATACCAAAAGAGCTGTTAAAGAGCTATTTGCCAAACATTGACCAGCACCAGGTAATTTCACTGAAATCTTAAGGAAAATTCCATTGTTATGCAAACTGTTCCAGAACTCAGGAGAAAGAAAAATATTTCCAATTTACCAGCATAAAATCAATAACAAAGCTTCTTAAAGGTAGTGCTCAAAGGTGCATGCACACACACACACATGACTAATTGCACTGATGAATACAGATGCAAATCTAAATAAAATATGGAATAATCTGGAAATACATTGAAAGAGTAATACATATGGTCAAGTAGAGTTTATTTCAGGAATTTAAGGATGGTACAAAATATATTAATAAAACTCATATTAAAAGGTCAAAGGAGAAAAATCATATGATCATCTCCACAGAAAATGAAAAGGCATGTGATAAAATTCAACATGCAACCTTGACTAATTTTTTTAAAAAACAGGGGTCAACAGATACTCCTTAATATGATTAACTAAATGTATATATCTCAACCCAGTTCATTGTAGCCAATATATTTTAACATTATTCTAGAAATACTAGACAATGCAAGCAAGACATAAAAAGAGGTATGCAAACTGGAAGACATGACTGTATAAATGGAAAACACAAAAATATTAAGTGAAGTACTATTAGAAACCATAAGAAAATCAGAGTCTGGTAGCTGAGTAGAAAACATTTTACCTTTTGTATATACTAAAATAAGACTAAATTATAAATCAAAAGGACTTCCTTAATAATGGTAACAAAAATAATAAAATTTCCTAGAACTCTTGAAGAACATTACAAGATCTCAGTAAAGTAAAACGTGAAGCATCTTCAAAGGAAACAACAAAAAGACTTGAACAAATGGGAGCCATTTTTGGATGGTTTAGACAGAATTTTTAACATGATAATGATGTCAAATTTCCCCAAGCTGATCTATAAAACTGTCAAAAAAAAAAAAAAAGTCCTATGGGTTTGTTTGGTGGAACACAAGAGTTGGTTCTAAAGTTCAACTGGAAGAATAAGCAAGAATATTGGAATACTTAAAAATTACAGTTATTAAAACAGTGGAAGACTGGTACAAAAAAAGAAAGGCAGGTCAGTTGAAGAGAATGGAATGGGAGTCTAGAAACATATCCACACAATATGAAAATCTGCAATATGATAAAAGGGTCATTTGCAAAAGTGAGGAAAGGATAGATTTAATAAACAGTCTTGCAGTAATTAGGTAGTTACCTAGGGAAAAAAAAGTGGAGCCTTAAATTCAAGACAGATCAAGTGTTTAAACGTGAAAAGTCAAAAAACAGAAATACCCAACTTTACTTTTAACCTTCAAACAGTAGTAGATATACCTTGCCTTTGAAAATAAGTGCAGAAGAGAATGCATAGCATGTTACAATTTATATTATATCATATAGCATTTATACACATGGATACATTTATGTATGTTTATGGTATTTCTGGGGGGGATATAAGAATGTAGTGTTTGTACCTTTTTCTTTGAAAGGGAACTAAAAGATGAGTGTCAGGAGTAGGAGACAGACTTGATTTTTTTAATGTTTAAACCAAGAAGATGTATTAGTTAATTTAAACAAAGAAATTAAAAACACATGCCAGAAAACAAAAACAAAAAACCTATACATAATAGTATATAATTAGTAGGACCCAAACAAGGTTTATTTGGTAACCCAAATTCTGACAGTAAAATATTGCATAGGAGTTTAAAATGTCTGAAAATAATATAAAAAGAGAACTGCTAGAGTTACTGAATCTTCTAAGATACGTCAATTTTTTCAAGGGCAAAATAATATTCAGATCCTTAGGGATTTTTACCCTTGAGAACTGGTATAAGCTACTACTTTATGATAAGAGAGTTAAGAAAGACTATCTCCCTTTAATTTTTCTTCTAGACATACTGCATATTTCATGGCCTGAATTTGTATACACACCAAATAAAAATAAACAGCAACTTCAAGTTAAAAAGTACCTCAAGGCAATACAAAAAAAGTAATTTTAATTTTTGATACATATTAAAACATTTCAGTCAGTTCTTCCTGACAGCATAACACGACAAATACACAAGACCGCAAACATGCTTTAAAATGACATTCAGCAAAGTATTTAAAATTTAATAAATAGCAATAATCACACACAAATACATTTTTCATACTCAATCATTAAGCTACTAAAACAGACAGCTAAAAAATAAATAAATGGGAACTGACAATAAAAAAATATGCGGGGTTTTGCAATTCACTTTACTTTAAAAAGGGAGGTGATCTGAATGACTTCTTAATTTGCTTTTCATGTAGCATGATCCTCCCCTCATGAATAAAATATATTGAAAAAAATCACTTTCTTACAAGAATGCAGTCTTTAAATACAACAAATAAATATGAAACCAGCAAAGCAACCTCAAGTTGTAATAAAAATGCCCCGTCAACCCCCCAAAAAGCTATGGAAATATAGTCATCATGATAGCAAATAATAGTATTTAAAGTGATAGTGCTTCTGCACTAAACTCATCTGAGACCTTAATATGATTTTTAGTGCAAATCCCTAGGTCCAATACAAGCGTAACCCTGTATCAGGGAAAGACATTACCAGGTGGAACTGATCTTGTACAGTTTTTGTACACATCAAGTTCAAGATTTAATGCATAGTAGAGTATCTTCATCTGCTTAATTTGTCCTTAAATAGAGATGAAAAAGAAATGACTTGGGATTTTTACCATTTGGTCTGTACCATATTAGAATATTAAAGTCAACATTAGAAAACCTATAAAAGAGTTTTGTTTTTTGCCATTAATTTATCTAACTATCTAAATTTCACATCATTGCATGTCAAACATGAGAGAAAAAATTTTAGACAAAGTTTTTTTTTCCCTTTGACAAGCTCATGTTATGATGAAATACAATAATGCTTAGACAAATGTTATATAAATAAAAATAGATGAGTATAAGGAATTTTTACTTTTTATATCAACAATCTTAACATCTAGTATATTAACTTACGAGATGTGTTGGCAAAAGCATAAAGGGTTTAATTAAAAGAAGGTATTATTCTGAACAAAGAAATATTTTAACATAGGATAGATAAACTGACAGTCAAATGAGTTTCAGCAGCCATATCTCTACTGCTAACCACAGTACCAGAATGAAAACAATTAGAAACAAATGGAAAAACATTACTGAACAATCTGAATACATAATGCATTTTTAGCTGCTAAAATAGTAAACTCTAAAGTTCATAGAGTTACAGTTGTTTAATTTAACCATGCAGGCTAACATATGATAATAAGAAATCACCCTGCATCTTTTTTTTTCTTTTTAAATGAAAACTAGTTTAATTGTAAAGTTACAAAACAATGAATGGATATTGCTCCAACTTGTACCCAAGCTCCCTGATGGGATCCGTACCTAACAAAGTAACAAAGCTTCATCATCACTCGTTTCAGTTTTCAGCGTTGCTTCTAAGCAAGAGTCCGGGATCTGGGCAGTGTGGACGATACCACAGCGCTCACAAGGGCCATCACGACTACTTGGCCTCACTCCAGGATTTGTTCCACTATATGGTTGTCTGAACCCTTGCCCTTGATCGGAGGCAAGATCAAGAAGCGGTCTGGAGCAGTCATTCACATCAAAGTCTGAAGCTCCTTCAGAAACTGGAATTAGCATTTCGACATCATCATCTTCTTCTCTTCCATTTACCCCATTATCAAGCTGTCTCAAAGGGCTCTGGTTCTGATTCGAAGAGCTTGATCGCCCTAATGTAAAACGTACCCAGCGTAGCCCCTGAGTCATTCGACTTAGCGCACTTGTGAGCTGGTGCCGTGCTGGACTCACACTGGGGGGTTCCACGCTGGTCACATCCCGTCCGGTCTCTGTGTGACCCCCTCGGGTGCTCTGAGTGGAGGAACTTCCACTTGCTCCCACCGTTGCTTCTACAGCTGTCGTGGGAGGGACTTTTTGGGGCAAAGGAGCTGTAACCCCACCCGATGCTCCTGCCGTATCTCTTCTCTCATTTTCTGTGTCTGTGTCGTCAGACTCCACGGAAAACAGACTTCTGTGAGTATGATTTCTTTCAGGTTCTCTGCTGGTACTCTGGCTAGGGACAACCTCATCTCCATCTGCTGAGACCAGAGCCAATGACCCTGAATGGCGTGACCTTGCAAAATTAAAAATACGATTCCAGATGTTGCTGGATCTGCCTGCCATAGGGAGTCTGATGGAAGTAAATCCAAGCTGAGACCGTACAGCCAGCCTCAGGTTTTCCAAAACAGATGCCTGCAAAAAAAAAAAAAAAAAAATCTTAAGACAGCTGAAAACAAGGTATTAAAACTGTGTTGTGGGTAAAAATTCTATTACTCATTGTTAGGGTCTATGAAAGATAAATTAAATTCTCTCATTAATACAGGTTCATCCCACTCCAGAAACTAACCTATAACTGGAACCACTGTTCACTGTGTTTAAGATTTTCTTGATACTTTATATATGAACTTTAAAATGATAATGTCAATCACAACAGCAATTTTGTTTTAAAACTTCACACAGTAATCCAATCCTAGAAATGTACCAAAGATGAAAATGAAATTATTTGATACTTCTTTAGCTAGGAGCATAGAATAATCTCTACCATAATTCTCTAAATGACTTACAGGAGTGTGAAAACCAGGCTGTTTATCTGTTTGTTTAGAAGAGAACAAATCAGACTTGATTTAAAAGGTCAAAACCAAGGATTTGTTGGATGAGTAGATACTGAGAAAATTTATTTATATTACCATAAACAGAGGAATTATTATATTTGTAATGCAGCACAGAAAACAGAAAGTCAAAGAAAATAATTTGTTTATAGCACTAGTCAATGGTATCTGATACATTTAGGTTTCTTCTCAGTCTTAAAAGATTTAAGTCTTATTGTCATGTTAAACATAAATTATAACCTTATTCTTTGAAAACTGATGATTTTTAACTAGTGCATTTGGGAGGTGACCATATTGTTCAACTGAAAGAAAAACTTACTTTTTTTGTAGATGAATGACTATCAATTATTTAAAAAAACACAAAAACCCAACAAGCTACTGTTATAAAAATAGTCTTTAAGCTCCATCTAGTGGTTATAAAAAGGAGTAATCAAACTTGGAACAAACACAGCTTTCATCAATCTGGCATTTAGTATTTTTAAAACATAGTATATCCAAGAAACAATGGTAAGTTGATATACTCCCTTTCAAATGGCAGCTTCTATCTGCCAAAATGAATGACTCTTGCCCCTCCTCCTCACAGAAGAAAAGAAGGGAAGAGAATAAGAAAATGTGATAGTATGTTCTCCATCTCTCTCTGTGACTGGTACTGCATTTATTTGTGATTTCCATATAGACTTTTTGAACATAATTCCTGAAATATAATTCACAGAAAGCTAAGAAGCTACTATCATAGGAATATCTCATAGTCTTGCCTTAATAAAGAACAGATTGTCAATAAGAAATCTGAATATCAGCATATATAAATTTAGTATGCCAGTAAGATTTTTCACCAATTATGAATATAAACCAAAAGTGGTTCACATCCCTATGAACTCCACAGATCTGGTTCTCCTCATCTGGCTCAAGTTCTAAGGCTTTGTGTGAGCACTGTCATTAAATCCAGCAAGGAATACAGGCTCTTCAGCTATCCTCCCCTCTTAGGCAGCTGAGATCCACAACGCCTTCAGCACACTTCAAAGCCGACTTTACCAATATAGTCTGCCACAGTGAGATGAAGTTCTCTACTCATTTCAAAGTCTGTTTAATTAAATGACTGCCCATTCAGTTCTACAAGGGGATCTCATGATTGTTTTAGGAATAATTTCATACACTTCTTCAGTTTATGAAGAAGAAGAAAGCAAGCATGCCTCAGAAAGGATCGCTATTTTGAATGAGATGGTAATTCAGAAAATAATTCTTTTTAAGAACTAATATAGATACTTGATACTTTATTAACAAAAGTTTCAAACTTGAGAATTTAATCTCATTAACTGAATAAAATCTAGTTTACAAACATGTTTTATTTTAAAACTTTTTTGAATCAAAATTCTCAGGGTAAATTATAATCCAAGAGGAAAGCTGTTATGGGGAGTTAATGAAATTTTACCCTAAGTGAAGTCTGACCTTTGCCCTTTACTTCTGGGAAGAGATCTCAATCCCTGGAATGTCACCCTTATTGGAAGTGTCATTGCGTGGAGCCTTGGGCCAGCCAGAGAGTAACAGTGTGTTTCAGGTGGAGGCTCTGAGCCACACAAACGTGATGCAGGGTGAGGGCTTTCAATCAGCAGAATCAGTCAATCTCTGAAGGGCTAGAGACCGGGATCAGTCACGTGTGCGATGAACTGTGCCTATGTGATGGAGCTCCTATAAAATCCTTGGACACCAGGTTTGGGTGAGCTTCCCTGGATGGCAATGTTTCATGCATACTGCCATTCACTGGTGTTGAGAGAGTTACACTGTCCTGACATTATGGGGAAAAGACAATTGGAAGGGTTAATGCTTGGTATTCTCCTGAGGCTGATTTAATTTGGGTCCTTTCCCAGCAATAAAAGTTACACCATGGTATGTAACAGCTTTCAATGAGCTCTGAGGCTTTCTAGTGAATTATCAACCTGAGGATGGTTTTGGGAGCCCTTGAACTTACAATGATTCTAATTGGTGTTAGAAGTGAGGGCTATCATATGTGGACTATGCTCCTTGTAACTCACAGTTGACCAAACTCTTGAAGGTACCCTCAAGGTATACTGGTGGTGGGTGACAGATGGTAGACGGGCATGCATGGAATTAACCATTCTCTGAATTCCTCCCTAAAAAGAACCCTTCCCCATGGCAGGACCAACAATATACTATGAAAAAGCCACAAAGGTTCTTCCTATGTTGCACACAGAATTTTAACCAGTGGAAATTCTGAATTATTTACTTAGCAAATTATATCCAGAGAAATGTTTTAAAACTATAAATTCTCACAAAGATTTCCTAAAAAGACTCAAATAAGGTGACAGATTGCAATCAGAAATCTCATTTACCAAAAAGGAAATGGACTTTCATTTTGAATGGAATTAATCACTGGGCTTCCCTGGTGGCTCAGCTGGGAAAGAAGCAGCCTGCAAAGCAGGAGACCTGGGTTTGATCCCTAGGTTGGGAAGATCCGCTGGAGAAGGAAACAGCTACCCACTCAAGTATTCTGGCCTGGAGAATTCCATGGACTATCCCATGGAGCTGCAAAGAGTCAGACACAACTGAGTGACTTTCACTTTCAATCACTGGGAAAACAATGTCCAACAATTTTTCTTAATTCTGATACTGGGAACAATTTTTAGAATTATTTCATGATGAATTTACATTTTAAATGTATAAACCTTTATGGCCTTATGAACCCTGGCACAACTTTAAGAATTGAAAAAGAAATTTAAAAAGCAATTGCCAGGAACTACATTCAACATCTTGTAATAACCTATTACGGAAAAAAATATGAAAAAGAATGTATATAACTATGTACATAACTGAATCACTTTGCTGTATACTGGAAACTAAGACAACACTGTAAATAAACTATACTTCAATAAAAAATTGCTAACAAAAATTTAAAGAATTCAGCAACATTAATAAAGAATGACTATATGGGAGGGTAGTTTGGGGGAGAATGGATACATAAATATATATGGTTGAATCCCTTTGCCGTCCACCTGAAACTTTCATAACATTGTTAACTGGGTATACTCCAAATAAACTAAAAAAATTTAAAAAAAGAATGAGTCACTATTTAAAGAAAATGATATGGATTTTTAAGCACTGTAAAATTCAGCTGTGAAGAGGTTTTCTCTCAAGGCAGGTAGAAATATTAACTTCATTTCAATGACTTATTTTAATCTTGCATGTTACTAACGTATTTCTAAGCATATCAACTTTAGTATTTATCTTAAATCTTTGAAATAGTTCAAGTAAAAAATAAGTTGTCAGACTTTACTTTTGAATTTCAGTGTACTAAATTATTCTAAACATTAGGGCTTCCCAGGTGGCGCTAGTGGTAAAGAACCCACTTGCCAATACAGGAAATATAAGAGACACGGGTTCGATTCCTGGGTAGGGAAGATCTCCTGGAGAAGGGTATGGCAACCCTCTCCACTATTCTTGCATGGAGAACCCCATGGACAGGGAAGCCTGGTGGGTTACAGTCTATGGGGTCGCAAAGAGTCAGACAAGACTGAGTGACTAAGCACATCCTAAACATTAAAATCGGAGAAGGCAATGGCACCCCACTCCAGTACTCTTGCCTGGAAAATCCCACTGACAGAGGAGCCTGGAAGGCTGCAGTCCATGGGGTCGCTGAGGGTCAGGCACGACTGAGCGACTTCACTTTCACTTTTCACTTTCATGCACTGGAGAAAGAAATGGCAACCCACTCCAGTGTTCTTGCCTGGAGAATCCCAGGGATGGGGAGTCTGGTGGGCTGCCGTCTATGGGGTCGCACAGAGTCGGACATGACTGAAGTGACTTAGCAGCAGCAGCAAACATTAAAATGCTTAAGAATCATGTAACCAAATAAGAAGTAAAGAATGAAAACTATACTTTTGAATTTGTTAAAATATAAGGAAACAACTAGAGTAAACCCATGAAAAACATGGGCTTGCCCAGGTGCACTTATTTACGGATTTTTTTTCAATGGCAAATACTACAGCACCACACCATCTATAGCTGGTTGAATTTGTGGACACTGAACTCTAGACAGAAGGCTGACTATAGAGTTGTTTAGTTGCTCAGTTATGTCCAGTTCTTTTGTGACCCCATGGATTGTAGCCCACCAGGCTCCTCTGTCCATGGGATTTCTCAGGCAAGAATGCTGGAGTGGGTTACCATTTCCTTCTCCAGGGCATCTTCCCAACCCAGGGATCGAACTACATCTCCTGCATTGGCAGGTGGATTCTTTACCACTGGGCCACCTGGGAAGCTCAACTTTAAAGTTACATGTGAATTTTCACCTGCATGGAGCACTGACGCCCCTAACCCCCACACTGTTCAGGAGTCAACCATATAATTTCAAATCTTCCATTTATTTAATTCTTGACTCAACTGCAAAAATTCTGACACAATCGAGGGTCCTTCACCATTACATATAAGTATAGACTTCATTTTAAGAGGTACTGAAACAGAAATCACAAAGTGTAACATACCTGATTAGGTGAACAAACAGGAAAATCTTCAACTGGTGGAATTAAACCCTGAGCGATCAATTGTCCATAAGAGGGAGGAGCTTCTCTTCTTAACAATTCTGCTTCCACTCTGGACAACTGTGTTTCAAATGATCTTTGAGACAAACAGAGGGATGAAAGGAGTTTAAAAAAAAAAAAAAAAAGGTCAAGCCAAAACAGTAATTCTTTAATTATCAACAATTAAAACAATCTGAATTTTAATATATTTGTTCATTTGTCAAGCAGAATCAGTCAACATTTGGTGAGTATTTATACTACCCTACACTGAGAACCCAGAGATGAAGCGGACAGTCCAGCCTCATGTGGTTTTACACTAGGGGCCTGGATCACTAAGTTTTAATATATTAAATATCCCTGTAAAAGATAAAACTACTAGATCTTTACCCTTCTGAGATCAGAGGGGCTTGAGGTGAAAGTATGTGAATATTCTTAGAAGATACTTTATTCGTCAAGTCCAACATATTTACCTTTTAGGTAAGGAAAACAGTGAAATGAGTTGCCAAAACCCATTCTGGAATAACCTGTTCTTAAACTCAAGACCTGTGTGTGTGTGTGTGTGTGTGTGTAATAACCTGTTCTTAAACTCAAGACCTCTGGTCTTCTGTGTGTGTGTGTGTGTGTGTGTGTGTGTGTGCACGCGCGTGTGCACGCGCTAAGTCCCTTCAGTCGTGTCCGACTCTTTGCGACTCTATGGACTGTAATCCTCCATGCTCCTCAGTCCATGGGGCTTCTCCAGGCAAGAATACTGGAGTGGGCTGCCACGCCCTCCTCCAGGGGATTTTCCTACCCAGGGATCAAACCCAGGTCTCTTACATGTCCTGCACTGCAGGTGGGTTCTTTATCACTCTTTATGTTGCTTACTTGGTTTCATGTTGCAATGTAGTAAAACATTTCTGGCCACTTATGCCAAGTAAGAAGCATATGGTTGTTTTGATACTGTGCATCTGTTCTTGGCTGTCTGGTATGTGACTTCTTTGTTGTATGTATTACTTGCAACTCTTCTGGGGCTGATGGTCATGGTCTCCACAGGAGCTTTCTAGAAGACCTCTCTGCCATCAACTTCTCCAGGTCTCTCCTCTGCCACGTGGAAGACGGCTCTCCCTGAGGGCCACCCTTTCACGCTGAACCATTTCTTACTTAACTGAGGTTCTCTGACTTTTATACCACTTTATTTTATAGCTCTTACAGCATTTATATGTTTTGTCATTTAATCCTACCCACCAGTTCCTTCCTTCTAACTGTAAACTGCCTGTGAGATTACTCCTACTCCTTGCTCTATTCACCCATATGCTGCTTTGCACATAGAAGGCTCTCAAATGTCTGGAATTGTTGAATTAATATTTATAAAAACTCAGGTTAAAGCACCATGACCAAGAATTTCAGCTTGCAGAATTCCTATAAAACACGTTAATCTGAAAACACTACAGACTGCCTTTTCTCACCTCATTAACTCTTAAGTGTTTGTTTTTTTTAATGTGCTTATTAACCTTCTGAGTCATATGCTTTTCATTGTAATTTTATAAATCACAGACAATAGGTAGCTCTGTCTCCAATAGTGTAACAAAAATATATTGCTCATCTCCTTAAAAAATGTGTTGTAAATATCTGGGCCATGTTTTTACTGTACAGAGCATGCAACACCATAGCTCTGTCTTGATACTGACCTTCGTTCAAACATTCTCAGAGAATAAAGCTTACAGGTGCACCCCAAGGCAATGACCAGCAGCAGGCCGCAGATGAGGCTCCCGATGACGGCGGCGGTGATGACCCGGGTTGGCACGATTACCGGGCAGTTCTCCTCGTCGCTGCCGTCGCCGCAGTCGTCCTGAGAGTCACACACCCAGCTTTCAAACACACATCGGTTGTTTTTACAATGAAAATTTCCTGGCTGGCAAAAGAAGCAGTTTTTTTCATCAGAGCCATTTGGGCAGTGGTTCTGGTAGTTGCAGCGATCGGAGCGAGGGTAGCAGACGCCGTTCCGGGAACACGGGAACTCCTCCTTCTGGCATACGGTACAGTTGATCTCGTCCCGCCCATTTGGGCAATGCCAGTAGCCATCACAGCGCTGCTGCTCGGTGTAGCAGCCCCAGTTCCCTCCGCAGGGGATCTCCCACGGCAGACAGAAGCCATCTACCTGGTAAGTAGCATTAAAGCCCCTGGCCGCGTTGACTTTATCGGCGCAGAAATGGACCCTTATCTGTCCAGAAGAAGACACTACAGTGAGAGGCGCGTGAGAATCAAAAGCAGTCAACACACGCAGAAGCTTGTGCGGATTCTCCTCTAATCCATCGTATATTTTGACATAATCACCATAACCAGTACCATCAAGTTTAAAGTCTGTGAAGCGTAAGATGACTTTGCGGTGATCACCAGTGTCTATTAACCAGGTGCAATTGCTTCCGGGAGGATAAAAGTCTGGATAATTGGGAGAATTAAAAGTACCATAAAAATATTTTAACCACTGCCCACAAGTGGGCACATCACAGTCGATCTCATCTCCGAGGTCAAGGCAGTCAATGTTGCCATCGCATTTTAAAGACTCGGGAAGGCAGGTGTAGACTTTGGTAAACCGAGACAGACACTGGAACTGGTTGTAAGCACAGGGCTGGAAGGAGGCAGATGTTGGAGGATTTGCTTCTCTGGCACAGATCTCTTCATCAGAACTGTCTCCACATTCATCCATGTTGTTACATTTCCAGGCTGCTGGTATACACTTTCCATTTCCACAGCGAAACTGGTCACAAGCACAGTTTGGTTCTTCAGATTTCCCTGGGAGGTCAGTGAGAGGAGGGAGATGGAGAGGTAAGGAGGGAAAAAAAACATATTCTTTAAAGGATATGTAACAGCAAGTGGTATTTTTATCGTAAATGTTAATTAGCTCAGGTGATAGCTGGGCTTAAGCAAAAAATTTAATTAATACTGGCTTACTGATTACTAAAACTTTTAATTAAATAATACTTATGATTTGTTCCATGAAGATCTCTACAGCTGACCTAAAGATAAAGGACTGATTCTGTTTTTGCAGAAGCTGCTTTGCTACAGAACATTTAGTAAAGTGATGTAAGATATATGCGCCAGTAGTATATATGCCTAAGAATTTTAAATACCCTACTGAATAAACGTTTTGAAATTAAGAAAAACTCCTCCATAATAATCACCTTTTCAAATCCATTTTAATATTCTTTTTTAGTTATTTATATATATTTATGTACATATACGCAATATCTTGCAAGTCCATTATCTAGACTCAAGAGTAGGGGGAAGGAGAGAGAAAAGAACTGAAATGTTCATAGAATTCTAATTGTTTAGTAGACTATCCTAAATATATATCAAGAATGAGACAGGGAAAGAAAACTAAACATTAGCATCCTACAGTCCACACTGATGATGTCAGCCCAAGGCTTTCCTCTCCATCAACAACTTATTTTCTGGCAAATAGGTGACAGAAAATGCTTCAGAATCAAAGTAATTATTACAAAGATGTGCTTTTAATAAAAAAGAGAAAAAGTAGCATATGTTGCTAAAGGTGACCATGTTAATTTCAGAAAAATATAAAGTTATTTTCAGCAAAAATTTACGGGACTCTAATGCTCTGAGTTCTTCATATTTTTATGATCTGGTCACACTATTCAGATAAAGTTTAAGAACCAGCAAAAGAAGACTTCTGATACTACAAACTATGAAAGTAAAATTGATTGTGTCTTTTCTTTGAAGGTGTAAAGATAATGGTAACACACAAAAATACATTCTGAAATAACATGCAGGATACGGGTGAACACTTGAGGGGAAAAAAGTTTCTTTTAAAATAAATATATTCAAAATATTTAAAAAGACTGACTTTAGTGTGTAAAATTAAACATTCTATTAGGATTATACAAAATGCCTTTTGGAGACCTAACTCTAGGGCACCTGAACCTTTTGCCTCGAATTCTGCAATCTCAGCTGTCTTGGTATTTAGTCACAATAAAATGGACGTTGTTTAGAAGGCAAGTCCTGAAGTGACTGAGGAGTTAATATGATAGAATTCTGTTCCAAACCTTTCTTCTTATATAAAAACACACCTGAAAAGTATGCCAGCCTGAAACCCTTCCTAGAGATACTGTCATCGGAATGGAACCTGATCCAGACGTGGTCTTGGGAAGAAATGTACGGTGGTGGGATTGTGGAACCACAGGCTCTGTAGCTTTCAATATTCTTGTATGTTTCTATTGTCAACCAGTCCAAACTGCATCTTCTGGAGCCTTGAATATCAAAATCCTGAAAACTACAAATAAAAAGTCAGAAAAGGCTGTTGAAAGGAAATTTTGGAAAAAAATTTCATTAAAAAAAATCAAAATAACCGAGAACTTTATTATAAGCCTCTAAATATCCACTGATTCTCCTGGCTCTTCTTAGTACACAACTGTATCATCAAAAAATAATAACAATAATACTTCTCTGTTCCTAATATTTATATATCTTTCCCAGATTCCAGAATAATACTTCTTCATAAGTAACACAAAGTTCCAAAATAATGCTAAAAAAACAGGAGATAGTTGGCACGGCACCTTTTTCTTCTCCCTGTGTGTCTTTAGGAAGGACCACTTCTAATTTCTAATACTCTAAATTGTTCTCTGTTTGGACCAGAAACACCACTCCATATTCAATGAACTGAAGGACACAGAGGAAGTCAGCCTTCCCTTAGATTAGACTGGTTAATCTGCTTGCGTAATAAAAAGTTTATAGGTTACATTTTCAGGAGAGCAAATAGCACCAACCTGAGCCAAATAAAGAAGTCAAAAATGAACAAACAAAAAACTTCAGTGACAAGTCCCTGAGTTTGGGAATACTTTTCTACGTAAATGATTTATAGCCAAATGTTATTTTATAGTTTGTAAAACACGGGCACAAATAAAGGACAGAAAGGGGCTTCCCAAGTGGCTCTGTGGTAAAGAATCCACCTGTCAATGCTGGAGATGCTAGAGACATGGGTTTGATTCCTGGGTTGGGAAGATCCCCTAGAGGAGGAAATGGCAACCCACTCCACTATTCTTGGCTGGTAAGAACGGACAGAGGAGCCTGATGGGCTATAGTCCACGTGGTCACAAAAAGTCAGACATGGCTGAGGAACCGAGCATGTACGCAGAGGACAGAACAAATAAGAAGCACATAAAAAATTAGCCAAAAAATGAGATTCCTTGCCTCTGCCTTAAGCCAAGTGATGATAAAGTTAATTATCCGAGGATTATTACACCAGGCTATTTCCTCTTTAAATATTCTGAGTAACTAGAACAAAGGCTGACACTTTGACTGCTTCCAGTTTTTCACTATTATGAACAATACTTTAAGGAATTCTCATACATGTTCTCTCCATATACACATAAGCAAGTATTTCTGTAGGACAGCTTTTTCTACAAGTAGAATTGTTAGATCCAAGCATACAATTCCACTTTAAAGTTGATGGTGGCATTGAGAAAATGTTTATACCAACTCACAATTCCACTGAATGTGTGTGAAAAAATACCTTATACCCTACAACTCTGGCAAAAGGAAACATTTTATTTCCAAAGATTTGTTTCCAATTAGGTGCATAAAATAAATTTATCATTGTTCTAGTCTCCATTTCCTTATTTACTGAGATTGAAACACTTTTCCTATGTTTATTAGATATTTCTATTTCTTTTCCTGTGAATCACACTGTTAAACCCTTCGTACACTGAAATGTATTCTTCTTCAAGAGCTCTTTATAAACATGTGGGGCTTCCCTGGTGGCTTGGACAGTAAACAATCTGCCTGCAGTGCAGGAGACTCAGTTTCGATCCTTGGGTTGGGAAGATTCCCTAGAGAAGGTAATGGCTACTCACTCCAGTATTCTTACCTGGAGACTTCCATGGACGGAGGAGCCTGGCGGGCTACAGTCCATGGCGTCGTGAAGAGTTGGACATAACTGATCAACTATCACTTTCACTTTTAAATGTATCTTTTTGAGGTATGTAGGTTACACAAGATGTACAACCACTCACACCCACACTCTCCCCAGTAGTCGGTGCTACCTGTGGTGCTGAATTTGATGCTAAATTTAGTTGGTGCTAAAAGTATTTTGAATTTCAGCCATTACTGGGCATGAAATGGCATCTCTCATGGTTGTTTTATGTGCATTTCCTGAAACACCAATGATGTTGAACATCTTTTCATGTGCTTATTGGACATTCTTATATCTTCTTTGAAGTGTCTGTTCAAGTCTCTTGTCCATTTAAAAAAATTTGAGCTATAAAAATTCTTTGTACATTCTGGATCCAAGTACTTTATTAGATATGTGTATTGCTAATATTTTCTCTATCCATGGGTTGCTTTTTCACTTTCTTAATGGTATCTGTTACTTAGGTTTTTTTTTGAAGTATGGTTGACTTACAACATTATATTAGTTTCAGGGATACAACATAGTAACTTGATATTTTTATAGCTTATCAGATCAGATCAGTCGCTTAGTCGTGTCCGACTCTTTGCGACCCCATGAATCGCAGCGTGCCAGGCCTCCCTGTCCATCACCAACTCCCAGAGTTCACTCAGACTCACATCCATCGAGTCAGTGATGCCATCCAGCCATCTCATCCTCTGTCGTCCCCTTCTCCTCTTGCCCCCAATCCCTCCCAGCATCAGAGTCTTTTCCAATGAGTCAACTCTTCGCATGAGGTAGCCAAAGTACTGGAGTTTCAGCTTTAGCATCATTCCTTCCAAACAAATCCCAGGGCTGATCTCCTTCAGGATGGACTGGTTGGATCTTCTTGCAGTCCAAGGGACTCTCAAGAGTCTTCTCCAACACCACAGTTCAAAAGCATCAATTCTTCGGCGCTCAGACTTCTTCACAGTCCAACTCTCACATCCATATATGACCACAGGAAAAACTATAGCCTTGACTAGCCCTATACTCCATATAAAATTATTATTACATATTGGCTATATTCTTCTGTGCTGTACATTACATCCTTGTAACTTTTTAATTTTATATATAGTAGTTTGTACCTCAATAGTCCTCCACTTATTTTATCCCTCTCCACTGGTAACCACTAGTTTGTTCTCTGTATTTGTGAGTATGTTTCTGTTTTGTTATATTCACTAATGTGTTTTATTTTTCAGATTCCACATAAACTAAAAATATACAGTATGTGTCTTTCTCTGTCTGACTTATTTCACTAAGCATAATATCCTGTAGGTCTATCCACACTGTTGGAAATGGCAAAATTTCATTATTTTTTATGGCTGAGAAATATTCCACGACCATACACACACCCCAACATCATTTTTATCTATTTATCTGTATTTCATGTCTTGGCTACTATAAATAAATGTTGCTATGAACACTGGGATGCATTTATCTATTCAAATTATTTTTTTCATTTTCTTTGGGAAAGAAGAGTGGAACTGCAGGGTCGTGTGGTAGTTCTGTTTTTCATTTTTTGAAGAACTTACGTGCTGTTTTCCACAGTGGCTGTGCTGAATGGGAGAAGATATTTGCAAATGACATGTCCAATAAGGGGTTAATTATCCAAAATACACAAAGAACTCATACAACTCAATATCAAAAAAACAACCCAATTAAAGTATGGGCAGAGGATTTGAACAGACATTTTTCCAAAGGAGATACACCGATGGCCAACAGGCTTATGAAAAGATGCTCAACATTTCTAATCATCAGGGAAATGCAACACAAAACCACAATGAGATACCGCCTCACATCTGTCAAAGTGGTTATTGTCAAAGCCGTGTTGGTCAGGATGTGGAAAAAAGGGAACCACCTTTGTGCACTGTTGGTGGGACCACATGGAAAACAGTATGGAGGTTCCTCAAAAAACTAAAAATAGACCTACCATACGATCTAGCAATTTCACTCCTAGATATTTATGGAAGAAAACAAAACATTAATTAGAAAAGATATATACACCCCTAATGTTTATGGTGGCTTGTGGAATCTCAGTTCCTTGACCAGGGATTGAACCTGGGTCATGGCAGGGAAAACCTGGAATTCTAACCACTAAGCCACCAGGGAACTCCCAACTTTTAATCAACTAAAATGTTTAAGATTCATGAAATCAGGGACCTGACCTAGAACAAAAGAAATAATCAGTAGTTGTCTCTTCATGTATACACTATGAGGATTTTGTTTTCCAATATTCATTTAGAGTGCTTAAAACACATTTATAAGGAGAAACAGTTTTCAGTTTTTCTTTTTTTATGCTTTGTAATAGTTTATGTAACAGATTGTTTACAAATCTGCGCCTTGTGCTTCTTCACAGTAAAGACGACTTAGGGTAGAGATTTTCAATTTCTTCATGCTTTTTGGTTTAATCAGCTTTTCCTAAACTTTCAATTAGTCAATTTTGATAATTTAAATTTTCTTAGAAGTCATTTGCCCTTGAAAGTAAAATTTATCACGGCAAAGCTTCACATAGTACTTTCAAACAACTGTTTAAATTTTGGTATCTATGGTCTTTAAATTTGTTTGGATTTTCTTTGTAGGTAAGTGTAATACTGGCAAATAAGAGTTTTACGTCTTCCTTTTCATTTTTTTATATCACGAATCTCTATTTGTTGGAGTGTGGTATTGACTGAGGGTTCAAGTACAAGCAGTGAAAGTATGTAACCTTGTTTTGGTCCTTTGTGTTTAACTTCAATATTAAAAGTTTGATTTTTAAAATTTTTGAACAGATACCTTTTAGCAAGTTAAGAAAATTTCTTTCTCTATTTATTTGGTATTGCCTGTAAAATTATCTGGGTGTAAAATCTTATTTTGACTGTTGATTTAATTTCTTTAATGACTATTACATTAGTTAGTTTTCTAATTCTTCTTGAATCAATTTGGTAACACACTTTCAGAAATGATTCACTTCATCTAATTTATAAAAGTATCAATATAAACCATTCACGATATTCCTTTGTGACTTAAAATCTCTATTATTGTATTTATAACTATAGACATTTTTGTATCTTTTTTTAAAAAAAAGATACAGATCTCTTTCCTTGAGATCTGTCTTTGTTTATTTTACTCAGTTTTTCAGAAAACCAGTTTTTTGTTTTTTTTTCTGTTTAATTATCTTCTAATAAATAAAGATTTTTTTCTGTTTAATTTTAATTCATTTTTTCTGTTTAATTATTTTCTGGTAAATAAAGATTACCCTGTAGTTTTTATTCTAAACTCTTGAGAAAATGCTGAGCTAATATATTTTCCACTTTACTCTCCATGCATTTATTTTTAATTCAATGCACTAAAGTTGTAAATTTTTCACTAACTGCTGTTTCAACGTAGTTCAACAGTTTTAATATCTAATATTTTCATTACAGCTATTTAAAAATATTTTGAGTTCCACTGTGCCTTCCATCTTTGGTGCAGTTGTTATTTAGGAATATGTTTCTGAACATATGGGCTTTTTAATTGTTGTTTTCCAATATAACTGTGTTATGGTCAGAGAACACAATCTGAATGATGTAGTCTGGAAATACATCGAGAATTCCTTTGTTATTTAATGTATAATCAATTTTTAAATAAATGTTGCACATGTCATTAAAAGGAATGTGCATTCTCTATCCACTGAGACAGGTATAAAAATCACACACATATGTGATATATGTGTCTACTGGATCAGTATCAAATTTTCTCTATTTTTACTTACAGTTTTCCTGTTTAAATTCAGATAAATATGTTTACAAACTTCCACTGTAATTGTGGACTAGGAAAACGTGGTCAGATTATCTGCTTGGTAATTCCCTACAGTTTGCTTTTGCTTGGTTTCAGGCTGCGTTATTAGGTACAGAACATCTAACCATGATTCTATCTTCCATTTGTTATTAATATTTTGTTTTGAAGTCAATTACAACTGATTAACCCTCCTACACTAGCTCTCTTCTGATCAGTATTTCGTAGCTTATCTTTTCCTATCTTCATTATTTAGATTTTCTGTATTGGTACTCTTTTATGTATGTTCCTAAAGCCCATTAGAGAAGGATCATACCAGTTAACCAACCAATAAACCTGACTGGATAGTCTATCTTCTAAATGTTAAGTGAGATTTGTTTTTTTTTTTAATTCTATTTGGGGTGGGGATAGGGTTTTCTCATTTTCCTCTTTTCCTATATTCTCCTATATTAATAGGTTTTTAAAAAAAGTTTCTTTCCCTCTGCTTTGGTCTTTGTTGTTGTTGTTTAGCTGCTATGTCATGTCCCATTCTTTTACAACTCCATGGACTATAGTCTGCCAGGCTTCTCTGTCCATGGGATTTCCCAGGCAAGAATACTGGAACAGGTTGCTAGTCCCTTCTCCAGAGGATCTTTCTGATCCAGGGATGAAACCCACGTCTCCTGCATTGGTAGGTGGATTCTTTACCACTGAGCCACCAGGGACGCTTTGGTCTAATTAAGTCCAACTACAAGTATTCAGTGTTTCTAATCCCCTTTCAAATTCTCAAATTCTGTAGAAAAATCGACAATTTTATTTTCACCCATCTGTAACTGAAATTTAACATTTCATTAACATTGCTTTACTTATGAAAATAAACATAATGAATGGATAAGAAAGCTGCGGTACATATACACAATGGAGTATTACTCAGCCATTAAAAAGAATACATTTGAATCAGTTCTAATGAGGTGGATGAAACTGGAGCCTATTATACAGAGTGAAGTAAGCCAGAAAGAAAAACACCAATACAGTATACTAACGCATATATATGGAATTTAGAAAGATGGTAACAATAACCCTGTGTACGAGACAGCAAAAGAGACACTGGTGTATAGATCAGTCTTATGGACTCTGTGGGAGAGGGAGAGGGTGGGGAGATTTGGGAGAATGGCATTGAAACATGTAAAAAATCATGTATGAAACGAGTTGCCAGTCCAGGTTCGATGCACGATACTGGATGCTTGGGGCTGGTGCACTGGGACGACCCAGAGGGAGGGTATGGGGAGGGAGGAGGGAGGAGGGTTCAGGATGGGGAACACAGGTATACCTGTGGTGGATTCATTTTGATATTTGGCAAAACTAATACAATATTGTAAAGTTTAAAAATAAAATAAAATTAAAAAAAAAGAAAATAAACATACTATGAATAGTTTTTATAATGCTTCTCACACTGTCACCAGTAGAAATCATAGAAAATTTCATATTACATTTCAGTTTTAGTAGATATCTAGAGTAACTACTTACACTCAAAACCACTTTAAAATTATAGTAACTGTTAAAAGCATGGCTTGCTCACTAATTGTTAATAAACATATATGTATTTGTAAAAATATCTGATAGCTGTGTTTCAGGAATAACTGGTTTCTTTTGTAATGCTATGTGTTTTATTCTATACATTTAAAAATATTCTGGGAATGGATTTATAGGTTTCACCAAACTACCAAAGTGCTCATGGCATAAAGAAGGTTAAGGAAAAAAAACTCCAGTATATTAAAGTGTAAAACGTCTGTAGTAAATCTGTGTTCCAAGTTGCTTCCCTGGTGGCTGAGATGGCAAAGAATCTGCCGGCAATGCGGGAGATGCAGGTTCGATCCCTGTGAGAAGGGAATGGCTACCCACTCCAGTATTCTTGCCTGGAGAATTCCATGGACAGAGGAGCCTGACGGGCTATAGTCCATAGGGTCACAAAGAGTTGGACACAATTGAGTGACTAACAGTTTGATTTTGTTGGCTGTTTTGATTAATATTAAATTTTTTCATACATTCTAGAAATTTGGGGGTTGCAAGCTTCTGAGGAGGATTTTTGGTGCTGTTTTTAATTTTTTTCCCCCTATATTCCCCCACAGCATCTGCTCTGTAACTTCCTCTGTTTAGGTCTCCTTTCTAAAACCAGCCCTAACGTGGCAGTTCAGAGCAGTATTACAATCGTGTCACAGAATCAGTAAGGGACTTAGTTAAATTCTCATTTATTATGGTATGTCATCCTATCTTTCTAAGCTCTCAGCTCCATGAGAGTTCAAGCAGTGGTTAGTAGAAGTCTTCTTCAGTCTCCTTTCTTAAACAAAATATCCTGACCCTAGTCCTTGGCTTCAAGCAGGGAACCAGAATCCAATCCTCTGTGGATAAGGTAGACAGAGGATAAGGTGGCCTTTGTGAATTCTAGCAGATTTCCAGGGAAAGGATAAAAATGCGTATAAACTGGTTAAATAGTTTAACCAGTTTTACAAGGAGAGTTCTAAGTATTATTTGTTTATAGCATGTAATTTTAGTTTCTTTTATCTATATTTTAATTATTTTAAACTCAGGAATGCATGTTGTTTTTCATTTTACCAAAAAGTTTTAAAACCTGTGTCTAGATAATCATATACCTTTTCTCTGACTTAATATGGTAAATGAATTTAATGTTTCCTAATACTGACTAAATTGTGTGTTTAAATGAACTTCATTTGATCATGGTATAAATTTCTTTTGAACTATTTTTTAAGATATTACACCAATATTCACAAGTGAAACTTGACTTTCTTTGCATATTATGTCAATATGTCATCTTTAAAAGTTTGTTATTATCATGATAATGGTTTCAGTAAGAACTAGGACAATTACTAAAATTACTTTCTTATTTTATGAGACTGGCTGTGTAAATGCAAATTTGTTAACTCAGTTCAGAATTTAGGAAATCTTCCTTTAGGTGTGTTGGGCTCACCTCTAATACTCTGCATTTCAATACTGTGCTTGATTTTTAGTGTAGCTTTGTGACATCTCAAGGATCCAACACATGATCAGAACCAGATGGCAGTACTCCATGTCATCTCCTCTGTGCTGGCAAGAATTGCCAAGTTTTACAGAACTGAGCTGGTAGGCTGCAAATTTAATTTGCGGTTGAAATTTTAGGTTAAAAGAAGAAAAATCTCTAAAAATGCTAGTTTCATGTTTAAAAAATATTTGGAACCCCTATGGTAAAATGTTACTTTGGAAACACATTTGTACTTAAGTCATACTGTAAGTAGCAGAAAACAGACATATTGTTCAGATTCCAATGTTGGTACAGTTGCAGAAGGATAACTTTCATGGCACATCCCACCCATGCATCAGGCAAGGGAATCGTATTTCTCACAGAGGAGTGTTACTGCTTCCACCGATGCTCAGCTTCAGTGTTCCAGAAGCTATGGCTCAGGGCAGAGAGGAACCAAAGGAAAACATACCATATGTTGCTGTTTTATGGCTTCCACAGAAAAAAGGGGACAGACAATAACTGTGTTCCTCACGTGACTGGTCCTCATGAGTTAATAAATATAAAAAAGGAAGACGGAAACGTTCAAACATAGGCTTAATTTAGAATCCCACTTTTTTGAAAATGTAAAAATGAAGGGATATGTGTCTATGATCTACGAGGTCTCTTTTAAATCTAATGTTCCATGATTCTCATCCATAAAAATGTAAATAATGAAAGACTGTCAAAGATGCCTTTGTAATACTTCTGTGATCGAAACGGCATTCTTAATTGTGTTATAGTTCTCTGTTTAGGTGCACTTTTTTCTCCCTTTCAGGCAAATTTTTTCCTCTAATAACCCCAATATAATTTCCTTAAGCAAGCAATAACTGGTTCTACTGGGTATTTCCTCCTTAGTATCTTATTCCCACAGTTTTTCTCTACAATTTTAAATGTCTTTAAAATACTCTTAATCTTCCTTATTTACATCTTATTTATTCTTAGGATTTAGAATTTACGGTTATTTTCCCTAGGATTATATTTCATTTTGTATTCTTAACAAATGATCTATTGTCTCACTGTTATGAAAAATGAGCTTTTTCTAGACACAGTATTTATCCATCATTAGCTTACGTCAAGTTTTATACACACGTAACATATACAGAGGCATAGCCTACAACTATGTTTTAATTCACTAAGGTAGAGGACTCTACTTTCAAGACCAAGATTATGGGCTAGATATCCAAGTGAATTATAGTAAGTCTGTTTATTTGTCTCATTGCCCAAGATTCTATTCTTGACTCTAATAAACTATTCTGCAGATATGTAGCTTTTGTTAAAAAATTGCCTAGAAGAATATGGATGGCTCAGCACAAATTCATTATCACCATTAGAAAATATTCAAAACACATGCCCTAACAGAAGGGGAAGAATGGGCCGTTATTCTTCCCCTCAAGACGGTAATGATAAATACAATTTATTTTCTAAAAATCATCTTTTTATACTGCATGTTGAGTGATGATATTTGGAAAGCGGATTTATATTTTGTAATAAAACATCAAACAATAATACAAGGAGGTATCAAAATTACCTTATAGTAATGATTTCCCCTGGGTTTGCCCTTATGAACCAGCTACAGTTGATTCTGGCAGGATATTCAGAAGGCCAGCCTGGGCTCGTGATTATTCCACTCGGTGCTCGAATCTGTTCTGGAGTTTCTCCACAGGCTGGAAGATAATCAAAGCAATCTTAGAAAACTGTTGTATTTTAAATAAAGCATTAAGTAAATTAGTATTTATTAAAAAGAAACATATCAGATGTCAAATCATATACAATAAATACGGTATGGCCAACCTTAAAAACTTTCATTATTCTAATTAGATTGTTTTCTTTCCTTTTAGTCAAATTATCTTATCCTAATCAAGTATAAAGTCTTGCGGAGGTGTGAACTTTTCAATTTGGATCTCTGCACACAATTTAAGAGTCAAGACTGCTAGCTTTAGCCATGGAGATCAACTGGTACATCCATCCATCTATCTTTTTCCCAAGATTCACCTTTTAAATTTATTTATTATAACTACCTAAAAATCAGCTTTACTGAACTACTTTTTGGATACTTAAAAAAATCATATAAATATAGTCTTCTGAACAAAATAATTAAAGGAAAGCACATATAAACACAACAGTAAGATGCTGAGTTGTTAAAGTGGGTAGATGATTAGATAAAAGCAGCAAAACATTACTTCAAAGTAGTTCTTTAATTCATTCCAGGAATACTTCCAAACTTTATTACAAAGTCATAAATGATTCCTAAATTATTTTAAAAATAAAGGCTTGAAATAGTGATTAAAGTTATCATTATGTGGTTAGATATCTAAATATCTTAGAAGAAACGGAGAATAAATTCAAACTACTACCAGCACTTTGCCTGCATGATACTGTCACCCCGCTTATTTAACTTATATACAGAGTACATCATACAAAATGCCTGGCTGGATGAAAAACAAGCTGGAATCAAGATTGCTGGGAGAAATATCAATAACCACAGATAGGCAGATGACACCACACTTACGTAAGAAAACGAAGAAGATCTAAAGAGCCTCTTGATGAAAGTGAAAGAGGAGAGTGAAAAAGTTGGCTTAAAACTCAACATTCAGAAAACGAAGATCATGGCATCAAGTTCCATCACTTCATGGCAAATAGATGGGGAAACAATGGAAACAGTGATAGATTTTATTTTGGGGGGCTCCAAAATCACTGCAGATGGTGACTGCAGCTGTGAAATTGAAAGATGCTTCCTCCTGGGAAGAAAAGTTTTGACCAACCTAGATAGCATATTAAAAAGCAGAGACATTACTTTGACAACAAAGGTCCGTCTAGTCAAAGCTATGGTTTTTCCAGTAGCCATGTATGGATTGTGAGAGTTGGACTATAAAGAAAGCTGAGCACCTAAGAATTGACGCTTTTGAACTGTGGTGTTGGAGAAGACTCTTGAGAGTCCCTTGGACTGCAAGGATATCCAACCAGTCTATCCTAAAGGAAATCAGTCAAATATTCATTGGAAGGACTGATGCTGAAGTTGAAACTCCAATACTTTGGCCACATGATGTGAAGAACTGACTCCCTGGAAAAGACCCTGATGCTGGGAAAGATTGAAGGCAGGAGAGAAGGGGACGACAGAGGATGAGATGGTTGGATGGCATCACTGACGTGAGGGACATGAGTTTGAGCAAGCTCCAGGAGTCGATGATGGACAAGGGAAGCCTGACGTGCTGCAGTCTACGGGGTCGCAAAGTACTGGACACGACTGAGCGACTGAACTGAACTGATTCTCCCTTCATTATCTTGAACGCTCACAGTTCACATTTTAACAATCCAGAATTCAGCTAATAATCCCAGAATTTAGTCTCCCTCAAGAGTCACAGGCCAAAAAAAAGAAAAATGCAATCAATGTTTAAACCTTCAGTAAAATTTAAAATCTTGGAATCTCTTATTTGATACAACTCTGACAGACCAGACTATCTAATTTTTAAAGTAAGAGCAGATAAAAAGGAGCAAATTACAAGTGGGGAAAGTAGCTGCCAAAATGACCATTTTTTTTGGTGTGTCTATGTAATAGAGGTTATGGTCTGTTCAATTTAGGTTAAGTATGCTTGCTAAGGAGTAATTTTACAAAGTTTTTATCCATAATGGTCAACATATGGCAAACTATATTGCTCAGAGAGTCAATACTTATTTCAATAGAATTAGCCATTCCCTGCAGAAAACATGCAATCAAGGTTTTAAACCTCTGCAGGTTCATGCCTAAAATGCATCTAGTTTGAAATTAGGGTACACTGCCAAAGGGATCTTGTTTTTAATCACTTTTCGAACACAGAGATTCATGGCATGAAAATACAGGTATACAATACATTGATATATTATATATATATTAATTAATATATATATAATAATATATATATAATAATCTAGCATACATCTTATTGCCCACACACACAGTTTCCACTTGTTTTTGCTTTCCCCTTACCAAAAAAATACTTTGGTATTTTACAAAAAGACTGTGTTTATCCAAATGCGATTCTATTTGGGGCTTATTAACACTGAAGTATTAATAAAGCAAGGCAAACCATTCAATATCACAGTAATCCAAGTCTTTTCCCCAACCAGTAATGCTGAAGAAGCTGAACGGTTCTATGAAGACCTACAAGACCTTCTAGAACTAACACCCAAAAAAGATGTCCTTTTCATTACAGGGGACTAGAATGCAAAATCAAGAAGTCAAGAGATATCTGGAGTAACAGGCAAATTTGGCCTTGGAATACAAAATGAAGCGGGGCAAAGGCTATAACAGAGTTTTGCCAAGAGAACACACTGGTCATAGCAAACACCTTCCAACAACAACAAGAGAAGATTCTAAACATGGACATCACAAGATGGTCAATACCAAAATCAGACTGATTATATTCTTTGCAGCCAAAGATGGAGAAGCTCTACACAGCCGGCAAAAACAAAACTGGGAGCTGATTCTGGCTCAGATCATGAACTCTTTATTGCCAAATTCAGACTAAATTGAATGGCACCCCACTCCAGTACTCTTGCCTGGAAAATCCCATGGACGGAGGAGCCTGGTAGGCTGCAGGTCCCTGGGGTCGCTCTGAGTCGGACACGACTGAGTGACTTCACTTTCACTTTTCACTTTCATGCATTGGAGGAGGAAATGGCAACCCCCTCCAGTATTCTTGCCTGGAGAATCCCAGGGATGGAGGAGCCTGGTGGGCTGTCGCCTATGGGGTCACACAGAGTCGGACACGACTGAAGTGACTTAGCAGCAGCAGCAGGGAAAACCACTAGACCATTCAGGTATGACCTAAATCAAATCCCTTATGATTATACACTGGAAGTGAGAAATAGATTTAAAGGATTAGATTTGATAGAGTGCCTGAAGAACTATGGACGGAGGTTTGTGACACTGTATAGGAGGCAATGATCAAGATCATCCCCAAGAAAAAGAAACGCAAAAAGGCAAAATGGTTGTCTGAGGAGGCCTTACAAACAGCTGAGAAAAGAAGAGAAGTGAAAGGCAAAGGCAAAAAGGAAAGGTATACCCATTTGAATGCAGAGTTCCAAAGAATACCGAGGAAAGATAAGAAAGTCTTCCTCAGTGATCAGTGCAATGAAACAGAGAAAAACAACAGAATGGAAAAGACTACTGATCTTTTCAAGAAAATTAAAGATACCAAGCAGAGACATTACTTTGCCAACAAAGGTTCGTCTAGTCAAGGCTATGGTTTTTCCAGTAGTCATGTATGGATATGAGAGTTGGACTGTGAAGAAAGCTGAGCGCCAAAGAATTGATGCTTTTGAACTGTGGTGCTAGAGAAGACTCTTGAGAGTCCCTTGGACTGCAAGCAGATCCAACCAGTCCATTCTAAAAGAGATCAGCCCTGGGATTTCTTTGGAAGGAATGATGCTAAAGCTGAAACTCCAGTACTTTGGTCACCTCATGCGAAGAGTTGACTCACTGGAAAAGACTCTGATGCTGGGAGGGATTGGGGGCAGGAGGAGAAGGGGACGACAGAGGATGAGATGGCTGGATGGCATCACTGACTCGATGGATGTGAGTTTGAGTGAACTCCAGGAGTTGGTGATGGACAGGGAGGCCTGGTGTGCTGCAATTCATGGGGTTGCAAAGAGTCGGACATGACTGAGCGACTGAACTGAACTGAAGGGAACATTTAATGCAAAGATGGGCACAATAAACGACAGAAATGGTATGGACCTAACAGAAGCAGAAGCTATTAAGAGGTGGTAAGAATAGTCAGAACTATACAGAAAAGATCTTCATGACCTAGATAATCATGATGGTGTGATCACTCATCTAGAGCCAGACATCCTTGAATGTGAAGTCAAGTGGGCTTTAGGAAGCATCACTGCAAACAAAGCTAGTGGAGGTGATGGAATTCCAGTTGAGCTATTTCAAATCCTCAAAGATGATGCTGTGAAAATGCTGCACTCAATATGCCAGCAAATTTGGAAAACTCAGCAGTGGCCACAGGACTGGAAAAGGTCAGTTTTCATTCCAATCCAAAGAAGGCAATGCCAAAGAATGTTCAAACTACTGCACAACTGCACTCATCTCACACGCAAGCAAAGTAATGCTGAAAATTCTCCAAGCCAGGCTTCAACAGTATGGGAACCGTGAACTTCCAGATGTTCAAGGTGGTTTTAGAAAAGCCAGAGGAACCAGAGATCAAACTGCCAACATCCACTGGATCATCAAAAAAGAAAGAGAGTTCCAGAAAAACATCTACTTCTGCTTTATTGACTATGCCAAAGCCTTTGACTGTGTGGATCACAATAAACTGTGGAAAATTCTGAAAGAGATGGCAATACCAGACCACCTGCCTGTCTCTTGAAAAATCTGTGTGCAGGTCAAGAAGCAACAGTTAGAACTGGACATGGAACAACAGACTGGTTCCAAATAGGAAAAGGAGTATGTCAAGGCTGTGTATTGTGACCCTGCTTATTTAACTTATATGCAGAGTACATCATGAGAAATGCTGGGCTGGAGGAAGCACAAGCTGGAATCAAGTTTGCCTGGAGAGATATCAATAACCTCAGACGTGCAGATGACACCACCCTAATGACAGAAAGTGAAGAAGAACTAAAGAGCCTCTTGATGAAAGTGAAAGAAGAGAGTGAAAAAGCAGGCTTTAAACTCAACATTCAGAAAACTAAGATCATGGCATCTGGTCCAATCACTTCATGGCAAACAGATGGGGAAAAAATGGAAACAGTGACAGACTTTATTTTTGGGGGCTCCCAAATCACCACAGATGATGACTGCAGCCATGAAATTAAAAGATGCTTACTCCTTGGAAGGAAAGTTATGACCAACCTAGACGGCACATTAAAAAGCAGAGATATTACTTTGCCAACAAAGGTCCATCTAGTCAAAGTTATGGTTTTTCCAGTAGTCATGAATGGATTGTGAGAGTTGGACTATAAAGAAAGCTGAGCACCCAAGAATTGATGTTTTTTAACTGTGGTGTTGGACAGGACTCTTGAGAGTCCCTTGGACTGCAAGGAGATCCAACCAGTCCATCCTAAAGGAAATCAGTCCAAAATATTCATTGGAAGGACTGATGCTGAAACTCCGATACTTTGGCCACTTGATGTGAAGAAGTGACTCCTTGGAAAAGACCCTGATGCTGGGTAAGATTGAAGGCGGTAGGAGAAGGGGACTACAGAGAATGAGATATGGTTGGAATGAATCACCAATTCAATGGACGTTGAGTTTGAGCAAGTTCTGGGAGTTGGTGATGGACAGCAAAGACTGGCGTGCTGCAGTCCATGGGGTCACAAAGAGTTGGACACGACTGAGCAACTGAACTGAACTGACTGAATACTGAAGTGCCAGAATTTTGTTTCCATCCTTGTTCTAATGAGTTATCATCTCAGCAATTAATGAAAAGATGCTCTAAGTCATTTATAAGCCCTTTTTCCTTTCTTCACTCTCTTGCCAAAGCATTTTGTAGCAGTATATTGAAGAAATTCTTAAGTTCATGAAGATACAAACATACAAATAAACTAGCAAAAACTATTATCATGTCTCCCCCAGGATATTGTAAACTGTTCATTTTCATGAAAAGATTCATTTACGTTAAAGAGAATAATACAATTTTACGTTAAACTAACACTGTAATGGCATGTAAGTACTCAAATACTTATCAGCTGATCTAACAGTTCTGGGACACATCCAAAAACCAGGTGGGAATAACCTATGATAAAGCAAATAACTCCTAACCTTTAAATAAACTGAGCTGGAGAGACTAGTTATAGAGCAAAACAGGAAAGAATTTTATTACATTTTTATCAGATTACGCTTAAAAAGTTTTCCCTCAAATACCTGAGAAACCCATAGGTGGTGCTCTTATACCAAAAACTAAAGAAATTATGATCTGGCATGGATGCTCAAAAATACTGTTGTGAATATTTTATTTTCATACAACTGACAAAGGATAGACACAACATTCATAAATAAGAGCAGTTATTTTAATATTCAGTATTTAACATTCTAATTCACTTAATACTTCTATAACATTATTTAATATTTCTACCTGACCACAAATTAAATTTTCTCTCTTAATTGGCTATGAATATATATTTTGATTAAATTTTGCAACATGACTGAGTCTGGCATTTTGTTTTAGATTCAGCCAGTGGCTTTTTACCAACATCTTTATACATATAATACACTGGACATGCAGATTAATATACTCTAGCACAACCACAATTTATCCCTTTCTATGTATGAGGAAGAACACATTTAAATGCTCAAAGAATACGACAAACATTAGAAATCAAAAGAAAATCCCCCTCCCTTTTGAGCTTAGAGTTTGCCTATATATACCGGTAGGTTTGGAATCAGAAGACTAAGGTGCCATCCGTTCTATCTGCCACTATGGGCTCTGCCATGGTATAAACGACTAAACCTTTTAAAGACTTGGTTTCCTCATGTGTTAAAATAAGCAGTTGCTATTTGAATAATCTCTAAGGCCTATTTCAGCCCTAAATCATGCCCCTCTTTCATCATCATAACATATTTCTACTGTATTTCTGATACTTATCAGGATGCATTGGTAAATTTTTTTGCTGCATCACTTTGCACTGTCTTTTTGACCCACTGAGATCACATTTTCATATTCTTACCTTAACCCCATCAAAACTGTGTTAGCAAGCAAAGGCCACCACCGAATCAAATGTCCCCTCACTCTCCATGGTACCTGATTTCTTTAGGCCACCTGACAGTGATCTTTTTCCTCTTGGTCCCGTACTTCCTTGACTTTGCTGACATCACTCTTTTAGTTCTCCTAATTCAGACTCTTCTGGGACTGTTCTCAGACTGGATCCTTCTTCCTCAGCCAGCTCCTGATATACTGATGTCATGGTTCATTCCAAAGTTTTATGCTCTTCTCTCTCTCTATGGGAGATCTCATTCATGCCTACATCTCCACTTACGATCTACAGTTGACAAGTTAAAAAATCTCTAACCCAGAGACTCTGCATAATCAAAGGTCCACTGGACATCACAAATTCAATATCATCAGAACTGTGCGTTTCTCAAATCCTTCTCTTGATTTTAAATTCTGAATTGTTATTATCATAGATATCGTAGATATTTGGGAAAAACAATAGTCATTTCACCTAATTCAAGTAAAAAGTAGACTTACTTTAAGAATATCACAGGCAATCTCACTGACTTCTTAAGTGTAGGAAATAAAACTCACAGCAACTAAAACTAGAAATCTCAAAGTCACAACCTGAGGCTGCCTTCATCACCTCTTAAAAGGCCTACTCTGTCTCCTATATGTCTGTCCCAATCTTCCAACTGGCTTTCAGAGTCTTCTACTTTTCCATTATTTTTCAGTATCTTATAATGACTTCTCATTCCCAACTTATCATAACACGTCAGTTTAAGTATCTACCATCAACTGTAATCTCATTGTTTTCTTATTTTGCTATGTTTATACTATTGTTCATTTTATATTTTACCCTTTTACATATAAGATTTGAGGTGACTTACTATCACAATCAATTTGATAGTACTTTAGCATCTACTTCCTCACTTGTAAATGGGGATTAAAACACTACCTACCACATAACAGTGCTGCAAGAAATAAATACAACTATTTTGGTAAGGAGATTAGCCCACTGTTTGGATTACAGCAACCTGCTGATACATAACATCACATGATCGACCAAAGCAGACTGGTTGGCAGTAATGCCTGGAATGTCATACTGAAATGATTATTAAGGCGGTGGCCAGGCTAAATGTGAAAGAGGGCAGTGATTGTTCATTTAATGTATGCTGGGCACTATCATGTTCTGGAAAGAATGTAAAATTATGCCATAACTAACTGGGTATCTGACATGAGTTGGGATATACACTCACAAAATGTTGCTTTAGGGAATGAATTTTTGTTTGTTTGTTTTAAACAAAATTTGTATACAGTTCTGCTAGTTTAAACGTCTTTCTAGATTTTTGACTATATTCCAATCTACAATGTACCAAACCTAATCTTCTTTTACTTCCATTTTTTTCTACCCATATCATCTCTATTGCTTACACAGTTATTTTAGCTAATATCTGATTATTTCTTCAATAGAGTTAGTATATATATAACTGGCAAACAGAGAAATCTCATCAGTATAATGCAAAGTTGTGAAAGATCTTATTCCCAGCATGTGAATGATGTCAAGTAACCAGGAGCAGGAGAAAACCCCTAGCAAGTAACTTCTTTTATTGCAAGAAGTGCTTACTTTTACTGTTTTAAAGAACTGCTATACAGAGTGAAGTAAGCCAGAAAGAAAAACACCAATACAGTATACTAACGCATATATATGCAATTTAGAAAGATGGTAACGATAACCCTGTATGCGAGACAGCAAAAAAGACACAAATGTATAGAACAGTCTTTTAGACTCTGTGGGAGAGGGAAAGGTGGGATGATTTGGGAGAATGGCACTGAAACATGTATAATATCATATAAGAAACGAATCACCAGTCCAGGTTCGATGCAGGATACAGGATGCTTGGGGCTGGTGCACTGGGATGACCCAGAGGGATGGTATGGGGAGGGAAGTGGGAGGGGGGTTCAGGATGGGGAACACATGTACACCCGTGGCAGAGTCATGTTGATGTATGGCAAAACCAATACAATACTGTAAAGTAATTAGCCTTCAATTAAAAAAAAAAAAAAAAAGAACTGCTAGACTTTCCTCTGTATTAAGACATCTTGGGAGGCAGCAAGTATAGATGGAGATGTGAACACCTTTCCCCACTATCAAAATAAAACAGAACACCTTAATTGATGAAGGGTATCTCTGAATTATGTTTTTAGTTTTGATTAAACTGGTCTCCATTAGAAGAAGCACGTATCTTCAAGGAGGAAGTCTGAACTTCAGAGTATGTGGCTGCAAAGTATGGACCGAGTCTAGGTGTAACTGTCAGGAGATATTTGTCCTGGCATTTGGAGCAACATTTTATTTGTTAGGGCTGTACTTACAGAGTTATGTAGTTGTAAGCAATCTGTACCAAAACTACCTTTCTCATAAGCCCTGTTAGTTTAGTGTTCAGTTTTGCAGAATATGAGATTTTCCAGCAACACACACATGGCATTTGGGCCAAGAATGACTATGTTTTAGCCTTTGTTCATTTTGCTTTCTTAATATGTCTCTTAATACAACAGAAGAGTCCAAAATGCAGTACCTGGATACAATCTCAAAAATGACACAATGATCTCTGTTTGTTTCCAAGGCAAACCATTCAACATCACGGTACTCCAAGCCTATGCCCCAACCAGTAACGCTGAAGAAGCTGAAGTTGAACGGTTCTATGAAGACCTACAAGATGTTTTAGAACTAACACCCCAAAAAGATGTCCTTTTCATTATAGGGGACTGGAATGCAAAAGTAGGAAGTCAAGAAACACCTGGAATAACAGGCAAATTTGACCTTGGAGTACAGAATGAAGCAGGGCAAAGGCTAATAGAGTTTTGCCAAGAGAACGCACTGGTCATAACAAACACCCTCTTCCAACAACACAAGAGAAGACTACACATGGACATCACCAGATGGTCAACACCGATATCAGATTATATTCTTTGCAGCCAAAGATGGAGAAGCTCTATACAGTCAGCAAAAACAAGACCAGGAGCTGACTGTGGCTCAGATCATGAACTCCTTACTGCCAAATTCAGACAAATTGAAGAAAGTAGGGAAAACCCTAGACCATTCAGGTATGACCTAAATCAAATCCCTTATGATTATACAGTGGAAGTGAGAAATAGATTTAAGAGACTAGATCTGATAGAGTGCCTGATGAACTATGGACTGAGGTTTGTGACATTGTACAGGAGACAGGGATTAAGACCATCCCCATGGAAAAGAAATGCAAAAAAGCGATATGACTGTCTGAGGAGGCCTTACAAATAGCTGTGAAAAGAAGAGAAGCGAAAAGCAAAGGAGGAAAGGAAAGATATAAGCATCTGAATGCAGAGTTCCAAAGAATAGCAAGGAGAGATAAGAAAGGCTTCCTCAGCAATCAATGCAAAGAAGTAGAGGCAAACAACAGAATGGGAAAGATTAGAGATCTCTTCAAGAAAATCAGAGATACCAAGGGAACATTTCATGCAAAGATGGGCTCGATAAAGGACAGAAATGGTATGGACCTAACAGAAGCAGAAGATATTAAGAAGAGATGGCAAGAATACACAGAAGAACTGTACAAAAAAAATCTTCATGACCCAGATAATCACGATGGTGTGATCACTGACCTAGAGCCAGACATCCTGGAATGTGAAGTCAAGTGGGCCTTAGAAAGTATCACTATGTACAAAGCTAGTGGAGGTGATGGTATTCCAGTTGAGCTGTTTCAAATCCTGAAAGATGATGCTGTGAAAGTGCTGCACTCAATATGCCAGCAAATTTGGAAAACTCAGCAGTGGCCACGGGACTGGAAAACATCAGTTTTCATTCCAATCCCAAAGAAAGGTAATGCCAGAGAATGCTCAAACTACCGCACAATTACACTCATCTCACATGCTAGTAAAGTAATGCTGAAAATTCTCCAAGCCAGGCTTCAGCAATAAGTGAACCGTGAACTTCCAGATGTTCAAGCTGGTTTTAGAAAAGGCAGAGGAACCAGAGATCAAACTGCCAACATCTGTTGGATCATAGAAAAAGCAAGAGAATTCCAGAAAAACATCTATTTCTGCTTTATTGACTATGCCAAAGCCTTTGACTGTGTGGATCACAATAAACTGTGGAAAATTCTGAAAGAGATGGGAATACCAGACCACCTGACCTGCCTCTTGAGAAATCTGTATGCAGGTCAGGAAGCAACAGTTAGAACTGGACATGGAACAACAGACTGGTTCCAAATAGGAAAAGGAGTACGTCAAGGCTGTATACTGTCACCCTGCTTATTTAACTTATATCCAGAGTACATTATGAGAAACGCCAGGCTAGAAGAAACACAAGCTGGAATCAAGATTGCCAGGAGAAATATCAATAACCTCAGATATGCAGATGATACCACCCTTATGGCAGAAAGTGAAGAGGAACTCAAAAGCCTCTTGATGAAAGTGAAAGAGGAGAGTGAAAAAGTTGGCTTAAAGTTCAACATTCAGAAAGCTAAGATCATGGCATCTGGTCCCATCACTTCATGGCAAATAGATGGGGAAACAGTGGAAACAGTGAGAGACTTTATTTTGGGGGGCTCCAAAATCACTGCATATGGTGACTGCAGCTACGAAATTAAAAGACGCTTGCTCCTTGGAAGGAAAGTTATGACCAACCTAAATAGCATATTCAAAAGCAGAGACATTACTTTGCCAACAAAGGTCTGTCTAGTCAAGGCTATGGTTTTTCCAGTGGTCATGTATGGATGTGAGACTGGATGTGAAGAAAGCTGAGAGCCGAAGAATTGATGCTTGTGAACTGGGGTGCTGGAGAAGACTCTTGAGAGTCCCTTGGACTGTAAGGAGATCCAACCTGTCCATCCTAAAGGAAATCAGTCCTGGGTGTTCATTGGAAGGACTTATGCTGGAGCTGAAACTCCAGTACTTTGGCCACCTAATGTGTAAAGCTGACTCATTTGAAAAGACCCTGATGCTGGGAGGGATTGTGGGCAGGAGGAGAAGGGGACGACAGAGGATGAGATGGCTGGATGGCATCACCATCTCGACAGACACGAGTCTGAATGAACTCTGGGAGTTGGTGATGGACAGGGAGGTCTGGCCTGCTGCGATTCATGGGGTCGCAAAGAGTCAGACGAGACTGAACTGAACTGAATAATCAGTGTCAAGTTTTTGTTCTCAGAACAGAAATACCTTAAAAAAAATCTATTTAATTTACTCTAGTCAGTATCTTCAGATATAAACAAGTATTCAAGTATTTTGGGTGATGATAATATATATCTCTCGTTTTGATAGATTTCCCATAACTCAAAATAGAAGCTCCCAAATTAAGATTTCCAAATGTTCATTCAAAAAGTTAGCAACTTTCAACTCCCAGAGCGTCTTCTTCATAGAATGCAGTGATTAGAGTAAGTGTTAGTCACTCATTCGTGTCCAACTCTTTGTGATCCCATGGACTGTAGCCCGCCAGGGTCCCCTGTTCATGGGATTTTCCAGGCAAGAATACTGGAGTGAGTTGCCATTTTCTTCACCAGGGATTGAACCCAGGTCCTGCACCACAGGTAGACTCTTATCGTCTGAGCCGCCAGGGAAGCCTCTGGTTATCTGATTAGTTCCCCTAAAGCCTATTTCATTTGGACATTTGGAATGAAAAAAGAAAATAGCATTATCACAATGCTAGTGGTTAAAAGGCATTAAAGGCTAAATTAAAGAATACACTTTTTAATTGATTGCATATGTTTTCAATTAAGAGAAGGAGAATTAACTGAAAAGTAAATAGGTAGAGATTCTTTGATGGCATTCTTAATAAAATTTTGATAATTTCTAGTTTTAAAATACAAAGATCTCACTGTAGAATTGAGAAAACAGGGCAAAACTAACTGAGAAACACTCAAGACTTCTTCATGCTTATTCTGATACTAGTTCAATAATCCCACAGAAAAAGCAGGTAACTATGATTTTAAAATTAGATTTGTACACCATACCTATTATCTTTAAAGTAACCATTTATAGAATAGAAACTGTGCAAACAACCACTATTTTAGAGGCCACATGGGAGAGAAGAGGACGATTTCAAAATATTTTATGGTTTTTAAGACCTGAAAAAAAGACACACGGAAAGAAATTTACAGTTCTACTTGTAAGGGAAAAAGTACAATTTCCTGTTCCACAGATGAAGAATGGGGTTTCTTTTCAAAACTGACAAGGGGTTTTGGCGCTTTGTGACTAAAGGTGATATGAAATCTTTGTGCCTTTTGTTTTAACAAATTACAAAGCTGAAATTCAAGTAAAAATCAGCTGTGCTTACTGGCCACCTTAAGTACATGAGATACATACGAAAAACACAAAAGAAAATGAAGAAAATTAATGTTCTCATGGACACTGAAGCTTTGTAAAAATGAATTATGATTATTAACTGAATTCAAGAAGCATATAAATAGTTATGAGAGCATACAAGACGTATTTCTGTTCAGTTGCTCAGCCTGTTCAACTCTTTGAGACCCCCATGAACTGCAGCCTGCCAGGCTCCTCTGTCCATGGGATTTCCCAGGCAAGAACACTGGAGTACACTGCCATTTCCTTCTCCAGGGGATCTTCTCGACCCAGGGATCGAACCCACTTTTCCTGCATTGGCAGGCAGATTCTTTACCACTGAGCCACCTGGGAAGACCTTGCATACAAGACAATATAGTCCCACATGACATAGTGTGTATTTATAAACAATGTGTCATAAGGCATAGGGTATTATTAAACAGAAACAAAGGCCCACTTTTGGGCCTTATGTAAGTCAAGTTTGTTTGTTAACAAAGGGTTTCTTTCACTGAACAGAAGTGAGAACAATCAGAATAAAGAGCACATTCCAAATTAAAAGAATTTAGTGACTCAATTCTATAGATACTAGCTAAGGCAAGGTATGCTACTGCTAAAAGAAGTGATATGATACAAATACTGGGTAACATTACCTTGCTGTATACAACCTGTGGGAAGGCAAACTGGTGCAGCAAAGAGATCAGCTAAAAAGCAAGTACAGAAACTCTTCTACTTGTAAAATTTTACTTGATCAAGTTTCAGTATAAAACAAAAGCACGCTCACTCTGTTTCAAAGTAGTTATAGTCAATGGTGCTCACTATCATTTGGCCATCTCATTTTTTCAGTGCATAGAGTGCTCCATAAATATTAACTTCATTATGGCTGTTGAATACAAAAGCAATTCCACATGTTGAAAATACAAATAAAAAGGGTTTGATTCCAATGGAAACAAATGAACTTAAAAAAATACCATCTCCAAAGTAAAAAAATTCACAAGCAAATGGTGACTGTTGAATGGTCATGTGTGATGAACCTATGAATGATCCTGAGGTTTAATAAGTGAATCGTGCAAAACATGGCAGACATGGAAAATTAAAGTGTATACTTAGATGATTTAGCCTGGAAACCAAATGCCAACGGGTCCACTGTTAATTTAAAAGAAGGGCACCAGTTTGAAAAGTTACAGTACGGTGAAAAGTGCTAAAAATGAGATTTTCGTCACTCATCAGAAGCTTATGGTTCATAAATTCAAGATCTGTGAATATACTCAGAGTGCGGAGTGTGTGGTCAGGTCTGTAGGTCCCCTGGCTACTGATAATGTTACTCCTATCAGGTACTTCTTCTTCTCATGTCTTTTCACATTTAATTTTTACTATTATTAGCTCTATTTAACCAATGACTATAAAATGGAGGTACAGAGAAATTAAGTAATTTTCCTAAAGTCACAAAAAATTAAATGTCCAGGTAGTAGGCTATAGAGTGGCACTCTTTTCTTTTTAAATATTTATTTATTTTGCTGCACCAGGTATTACATTAGTAGCAGCATGTGGAATTTTGGGTTGCCAGGACACACTACTGCCCACTAGGGAGCTCCCTATGCCACCTGGAAATATTACCAGGGGATGGGGGGGAACAGGCCTCAATAGAATTTCAATAAACATAAAAGTGGTCTCATTTGGTAAAAAAATATGTCTTGGTCCTATATTTACATGGAGAAAAAGGTACAGAATCTATGATAGCACAGATAAAGAGGGTATACTTAAAGTTTCTAAAGACTGATTCCTATTGGCTACAAATCTATACAGGGACTGCAGGCAGGACAAAACTGCTTCCTAGTCTCTTTGGAATTAAATAGGATTCTAGAAGTTCTTTTAATAATAGTATGTACATATATACATTAACTCCAGGTAAGCTGATTAGGATATGGGGCAGAATAGAAGCAGTAAGGGTAGGCAGTGAATGCTGAGGGAGGTATTTCAAAGGAAAGAGAAGTAGAGAAGAGGAAACCAGAGAAGGCTGGACAACTAATGGAAAGTGGTTGTGTTCTTATAGATTCTTCATATTGGACAAATAGGCAGAGTTTAGAAAGCAAGCATGTCGAGCATGAAGACCATGGATTGCTGAAAACACAGGGCAAGTAACCCATTGAGTGTCAGAATCTGCAAGATGAATGACATGTAAGCACAAGATGGCCCTTTGGCAGGATGCCCCCTGGAAGGACACAGCTCAGCTTTGCAACTCAATAGGGAACACAGAAACCCTGGTCAGGAAGAAACTCAGTTTGAAAGTCCACTTCTGCAACTTGACGGGGTTTGTTGCTCACACTTAGCGTCTTGATTTTTTTGACCTTTGTTGTCCAGACTCCTTTAATACCTGAGCTCTGTCGTAACGAAACTCAGAAGAGTCAACATTCTGAGGATGGACTGAGCTGGAAGGAGACAGGTTGGATGTAAGTAGTACCCCTTAGAATTACTTTGCATTTCATTCTAATTTTTTTGAGAGGTCAGCAAATTAACCTTTTCCCTTTAGGGAAATAATTACTAGCACTCTAATAGCAATGTTTAGTAGTCTAACATGGGAAAGCTTTTTAATTATTTAAAATGTAAGAATCAGTATAAGCAGAAAACTTTATATTAATCTATCACTCACACTTAGGATACTCTCTCATTACTCTTAGACTTGGGAATCACACATATCTTTGAAAGCAGGAACTCCTATACCCAGGATATCCTATATCCAGAATGAATAATAACTGGATATTCATTCCTCTACATTAGAGCAGATACTTAAGAATGGATACAGCAATAAACTTATTCCTGTAATTCTTAATGATTTTTTCAAGGACCAAAATATTCACTTGGTCTTTAGCTCTATTCAAGGCATTAACTTCTTGGCTTCTTAAAGGTCACTACTGTCCAGGGCTTCCCAGGTGACTCAGTGATAAAGAATCTGCCTGCAATATGGGAGACCCAGGTTTGATCCCTGGGTTGGGAAGATCCCCTGAAGGGAATGGCAACCCACTCCAGTCTTCTTGCCTGGGAAATCTCATGGACAGAGGAGCCTGGGAGACTATAGTCCATGGCATCGCAAAAGACTTAGTGACTAAACAACAGTGACAACAATGTCCAGAACAAACAAATAATAATCAGGGGTTACATGGCAGTAAAATACATTTTAAAGAGTTAAAATAGGTACAAAATGTGGGAAAATACAGAAGGAAAATTAAAAAAAAAAATACAGTCTTCTTAGTTCTAAGAGGGTTACAGCACAATATGAGTATAAGATCAGCAGAGTACTCTTAATGGAACTACCTAACTATTTTTATCCTAAAATTTCTAAGGGCAAGAATAATTTTGAATTTTGCTGGCAAAGCATAAGATAAAATGAATACAGAAGATTCAACCTTTTATACCTTTTTAAAAAGGCCATAAAAGGGCAATTTTTTCCTGGAAGGGTATAAAAACGATTGATACGTTACTCACATTTTCTAAATTTAAGCACTCTAGATGAATAAAATGCTAAGCAAGCTACTACTTGTATTTCCAGAATGGGAAAAACTACTAATTTTTGAAGTTTACTGTGATTCTTGCTGGAAACATAGAAGAAATGCAGGAATTAGCACCAGAGCAAAGATAAACTGGCCTTGAGGTTCACCATTTTATAAGTCATTGCTATCAGCCTTGATTCAGTTTTTAGTATAACACATCTTCTGAGAGTATTCCAGTCTTGGTGTCCTCTGTCAAGGGTGACATCCTGAAATAAACCTAATATTCAGACTATGTTTAAGGGAGGAATAAAGAGTTTGACGGACTATGTTCTGGATATTATATTTCTATCACTGCAGCTTAAGATTAAATCACCCAACTTGTTTCAATCTGTTTGTTGTTGTTTAGTTGCTAAGTCATATCCGACTCTTGCGACCCCATGAACTGCAGCCAGCCAGGCTCCTTTGTCCATGGATTTCCCAGGCAGGAATACTGGAGTGGGTTGCCATTTTTTTCTCTTCCCGACCCAGGGATCAAAACTGTGTCTCTTTTATTGGCAGTGGATTCTTTACCACTGTGCCATCAGGGAAGTCCCATATGGGTCTGTTAATTAACGCTGCTCATCTGCTAAGTGACTGGCTTTTGCACAACAGATGCACAGTATCTTCAAATCCATGCCTTAGCAAAAGTACAAATAATTAACATGATCTCAGGTCTCCAAAATCCCTGAGGATGGTGACTGCACCCATAAAATTAAAAGAGGCTTGCTCTTTGGAAGGAAAGCCATGACAAACCTAGAGAGCTTATTAAAAAGTAGAGACATCACTTTGCTGACAAAGGTTTGTACAGTCAAAGCTATGGCTTTTCCAGTATTCAAGTAAGGATGCAAGAGTTGGACAATAAAGAAGGCTGAAAGCCAAAGAATTGATGCTTTCAAATTGTGGTGCTGAAGAAGACTCTTGAGAGTTCCTCGGACCACAGGAGATCAAATCAGTCAATCTTATAGGAAATCAACCCTGAATATTCATTGGAAGGACTGATGCTGAAGCTCCAATACTCTGGCCACCTGATACAAAGAGCTGACTCACTGGAAAAGACCCTGATACTGGGAAAGATTGAAGGCAGAAGGAGAAGGAGCCAAATGATGTGATGGTTAGACAGCAACACTAACTCAATGGACATGAATCTGAGCAAACTCTGGGAGAGAGTAGTGGACAGGGAAGCCTGGAATGCAGCAGTCCAAGAGGTCACAAAGAATCAGACATGACTTAATGAACAACACACTGAATAATTACTGTCAAAGTTTAAAAAAAATTATTCTCAAAGTTAACAGAGTAGAAAAGAAAATGTCAAATGTTTGAATGCAACTTGTTTTTTACCTTCAGCAGAGCTGGCCTGCCTGCTCACTTGAGTAGATGATCACTTCTGCCATCTACACACTGCATACTCTGTCACATTACACCCTGTTCTGTCTATGGTACTGCTACATTTAATGTTCTGCTGTTGACTTTATTAAGAACATACAATTATAAGATATAATAATCTTGCTATAAACATAATTGTTCAGTAAACATTTGACATTTATAACACATGAAATGTTATGATTAGGTAAATGCTTCACATAAAATATATTATTGTATAAAAAGTTATAGTAGATTTAATTATGCAGCATATAATATTACATATAAAAGTATATAAACATTATAATACTACCATTATATCTTTGCTAAAATTAACAGGGAATGCTCTACTCCAAAAGCTCAAGTGTTTCAAAAATAAACTCTCTGAAGGCAGGCAATGTTTGTATAGTCATTGTTTATAAACTAAACGAAACTGGTATGTTTTTGTTTTTGAAATGTACTCTGTTTTGTATTCTCCACTCACCTCACTTTCTTCATTTGAAGCACAGTTCCTTGTGTTCATACTAAGTTCTGTTTTTATATTTTGAAATCCTAAAAACTAATGTGGTGTTGTTTCCTGAACTAATTTTTTTTTTTGTTTAATATACTGTCTTGTATTCTCCACTCACTTTCTTCGAAGGACAGTTCCTTGGGTTCACACAAAGTTGTGTTTTTATATTTTGAAATCCTAAAAACTATAAAATTCATAAACTTTCCTTCCCCCTGACATTTGCAACATGAATAAAAGATACTGTATTACTCAAAAGAACTGGTGAAATTCTTTTTCATAAGTTTAGCAAGAGGTCCAGGTATTTAACTGAATAATTAAAAATAACATTAAAATAACAAGAAAGGTACAAAGAACCACTTGTACCTGTTGTTTTATTCGTGTAACTTTTCTATATTTAAAAAACAACTGTGAACTGCTATCAAATAATTATAGTTTAATGCACGGTACTGGATGCTTGGGGCTGGTGCACTGGGACGACCCAGAGGGAGGGTAGGGGAGGGAGGAGGGAGGAGGGTTCAGGATGGGGAACGCGGGTATACCTGTGGCGGATTCATTTCGATATTTGGCAAAACTAATACAATACTGTAAAGTTTAAAAATAAAATTAAATTTAAAAAAAATTATAGTTTAAGCTTCATTTCCTTTCAGACTTTTTTTGGGTAAGATCTGAAAATTCTAGGACAATAAAAGTATTACTAAACCAAGATGTTCTTCCAGGGAAACTTCAATATACCATATTGTAGTATTCAACCTAAAACTGGATAAAACTAAAGCTATTTTACTACAGTGCTTCATGCTATTGTAAAATGTTGCTCAATAATTTGTAAGCAAATTATTGCAACTTAGAAATAATATCTCCTAGGGACTTTCCTGGCAGTCCAGTGATTAAGATTTCACCTTCCAAGACAGGGGGCATGGGTTCAACCCCTGGTCAGAGAGCTAAGATCCCAAATGCCTCACAACCAAAAAATCAGAACATAAGCAATATGTAACGAATTCAATACAGACTTTAAAAATGGTCCACATTTTAATTTTTTTAAAAAATTAAAAAAAAAAAGGAAAATATCTCCTACTTTAAAAGGCCTACAACTAAATTATTAGTTTTAAAAGACTTATAGGATGCTGGGCCATTGAGGACAAGAATAGGAACTGTAAAATGAAAAAACACAAAAACAAGAAAGGGTGATGATTTTAATAAAATAAAAATTCTGACAGAACATAGGAAGAATAACAGGTAACAGCTACTATTTTCTATACTCTGGTAATTCAATTAATATGAATACGTATTAGGAAAGAAACTTCCTAAGTAGATAACTCTCTTTCTCTGCTTTCTGAAACATCAGCCTTGTCTGACAAAGATTTGAAGTCAAATATAAAGAAGATTCAAGACTGGGCTAACCTGAGAGCTTTTAGCTACAGATGTTATAAGGTAGGAACATTCAGCAGCTGTATCATTGGTGAACTGGGAATAACTTATTAAATTTCATAAATAAAAACTTTCTAGCTCAGAAAGCACTTGTTCTAACATCTGCACCTATTAGCAACCAGAAAGTCTTAAATTTCAGGGTAGTTTCTGCTTAACCATTAAACAAAGCCAATCTCATTCTTTTATTCTTTGCAATGTCACAACTCTGAGCCATGAACCTGAAAAGAAGTAAACAGTTACATTTCTGAACAGTCTGGGGAAAATAAAAGGTTGGGACTTTAATAGAAACAAGGTAGGAAACAAGTTAAACAGGAAAAGCATGACTATATGCAGTTTAAGTGCTCTCCTTTCTTGGGGGTAGCTCTGTAAATTAGTACAATCCTTTCTGAAAGCAATCTGTCAGAAAGTTTTCAGAGTCATTAAATTCTTTATGACCTTTGATAGAGTAATTCCAATTCTAGAAATCTATGCCAAAGAAATAATCTCAGAAATTTAAAAAAGGGCTAAATATATATTAAATTGTTCCTTGCAACATAATCCAGACTAGGGAGAACCCATTGGGAAAAAGCCCAATGGTATGTTTAAGAACATTACAATATAGCCAGAGGATGGAAACTTTACTATATAGGTATTAAAATAATAACTATGAAAAAAATGTATTCTATACAATGTTAAATAGAAAAGGCAGGACACACAGTTACTTATAATCCAAATGCAAATACAATTATTTTTAAAGGTATACACAGAGTATAAATGAAATAAATTATAATATTATTAGTTACTAGGAATACAAGGTTAGTGGGTGATTTTTGTAATCTATCTGCTCTTTTTCCAATTTTTATAAATATTTAATGTAATTTACATAATGTATTAACAGAATTTATGAAAACAAAAAAATGATTTGGAAGTAATTAAGAGCAATGAGGACATAATCAAATTACATCTAGAAATATTCTTTTTTAAAAAAATTGAAGTACAGTTGATTTATGATGTTAAGTTTCAGGTGTCCAGCAAAATGATTCAGTTATATATGTATATATGTGTGTGTGTATATATAGATATATACATATATATATATATTCTTTTCTAGATTCTTTTCCATTATAGGTGAGTGCACCTAGAATTATTCTGATTCAAATACATATAGATTATATAGTAAAATTCAAAATAGATACATATTAAAAATCAAATATATTTAATATGTATAAGTCAATCTGATCTAAAAAATGTTTCATTCTATGTAGGAGATGAACAATAAATTAGCCATTTTACAAACTTAGACATTCAAAACAGAACAGGAGGCATTTAACTTAGGCATTTTAAAAAAAGAATATTAAAATAGCCTTCCTACTTTCTTATATACAATTAAATTACTTACAATTTCTGTGATAAAATTTCATGATTTATGTATGAAATCATGTAAAAAATTCTAAAGAAAGCAAGCATACAAAAAATAACACTTTATCCAATCATTCTTTTCCATTATACAACCATTAGATATATACTTTTTGCTAACTCCCATTTTCTCGTGACATTTCCTATAGCATAAGAACCAGCAAAAGGATAAAAACATATCTCTTAGCAAAGATTTGAGGAAAAGGAAGATGAAAATGACCAGAATGCTAGAAATAGAAATAAATTATCTGAGGCCTAAGAACCCAAGCTATATTATTAATCATAAATTACTAATTTCCATAAAAATTCATATGAATAAACAAAACTAAGTACTTAGTATTACTCACAACTAAGTAAAGAAAAATATTAAATCATTTACCTCTCACCAGACATTGTAACTAGGTTTTTTATAAATTCATGATCAACCTTAACGTGGTCATTATTTACCACAGGATTTACTACATTAAGAACATACTACAGGTGCACTTATCACATGTCTATCTTCTCAATTCTATGGTAAGTTGAGACAGGAATATTTTTAAAATTAATTTTATTAGAGTATAGTTGTTGTACAGTGTTGTGTTAGTTTCTGCTATATAGCAAAGTGAATCAGCTATACATAAATATATAGCCGATATATACATGTATCTCCCCTCTTTTTTGGATTTCCTTCCTATTTACCACAGAGCATTGAGTAGAGTTCCATGTGCTATACAGTAGGTTCTCATTAGTTACCTGATTTATACATATTTAGTGTATGTGTCAATCCCATTTTCCTAATTTACCCTACCCCTCCTTTCCTGTCCATATGTCCATATGTATCCATATATCCATTCTCTACTTCTGCATCTCTATTTCTGCTTTACAAATAAGTTCACCTGCATTGTTTTTCTATATTCCACATATAAATAGTATTATACGATAATTGTTGTTCCTGTTCTGATTTACTTCACTCTATACGACAGTCTCTAGGTCTCTCCACATCTCTGTAAACTGCATCATTTCATTCCTTTTATGGCTGGGTAATATTCAGTAGTATATATGTGCCTCATCTTTATACATTCTTCTGTGGATGGACGTTTAGGTGGTTTCCATGTCTTGGCTGTTGTAAACAGTGCTACAGTGAACACTAAGGTGCATGTGTCCTTTGGAATTATGGTTTTCTCCAGGTATATGCCTAGGAGTGGGATTGCTGGGTCACATGGTAGTTCTACTTTTTAGTTTAAGGACCCTCCATACTTCTCTCCATAGTGGCTGTATCAATTTACATTCCCACCAACAGTGAAAGAGGGTTCCCTTTCCTCTACACCATCTCCAGCATTTACTGTTTGTGAATTTTTTGATGGTGGTCATTCTAAATGGTGTGAGGTGATACCTCACTGTAGTTTTGATTTACATTTCTCTAATAATTGGTGATGCTGAACACCTTTTCATGTGTTTGTTGGCCATCTATCTGTATGTCTTCTTTGAAGAAGTATCTATTTAGGTCTTCTCATTTTTGATTGGGTTGTTTTTTTGATATCAAGCTGCATGAGCTGTTAGATTAATCCTTTGTTGCTTCATCTGCAAATATTTTCTCCAGTTCTGAGGGTTGTCTTTTCATTTTGTTTATGGTTTATCTTGCTGTGCAAAGGCTTCTAAGTTTCATTAAATCCGAATTGTTTCTCTTTGTTTCATTACTCTAGGAGGTGGGTCAAAAAAGATCTTGCTGTGATTTATCTCATAGCCTGTTCTGCCTATGTTTTCTTCTAAGAATTTTTTAGTTATCTAGCCTTACATATAGATATTTAATCCATTTTGAACTTATTTTTGTGTATGGTGTTAGGGAATGTTCTAATTGCATTCTTTTACATGTACCTGTCCAGTTTCCCAGCACCACTTATTGAAGAGACTGTCTTTTCTCCATTGCATATTCTTGCCTCCTTTGTCACAGATTAGGTGACCACAGATGCATGGGTTATTTCTGAGCTTTCTATCTTGTTCCATTCATCTATATTTCTGTTTTTGTGCTAGTATCATGCAGCCTTGATTACTGTAGCTTTGTAGTATAGCGTAACGTCAGGGAGCCTGATTGCTCCAGCTCTGCTTTACTTTCTCAAGACTGCCTCGGCCGGGCTTCCCTGATGGTCCAGTGGTTAAGAATCCACCTTGCAATGAAACGAATATCACCAGTTTGGTCCCTGATCCAGGAAGATCCCACATGCTGCTGTGCAACTGAGCCCATCTGCCACAACTACTGAACCTGTGTGCCTAGAGCCTGCGCTCCACAACAAGCAAGGCCACCACAGTGAGAAGCCCAAGCACTGCCGCAGACAGTTCCCGCTGGAAGCAGCTAGAGAAGTCCGAGTGCAGCAGCAAGGACCCACCACAGCCAAAATATAAAATAAATCTTTTTTAAAAAAAGGACTGCATTGGCTATTTGAGGTCTTTTGTGTTTCTATACAAATTGTAAAAATTTTTGGTCCTAATTCTGTGAAAAACGTCCTTGGTGATTTGACAGGCATTACACTGAATCTGCAGATTGCTTTGGGTGGTATAGTCAATTTCACAATCCAATTCTTCCAATCCAAGAACATGGTATTTTTCTCCATCTGCTTGTGTCATCTTTGATTTCTTTCATGAATAACTTAGTCTTTTGAAAGTGAAAGTTGTTCAGTCATGTCCAACTCTTTGAAGATAGCTCTTTTGCCTCCTTAGGTAGGTTTACTCCTAGGTATTTTATTCTTTTTTTGTTGTTGCATGGTAAATGGTATAGTTTCCTTAATTTCTCTTTCCGATCTTTCATTGTTAGTGTGTAAGAATGTAAGAGATTTCTGAGTATTAATTTTGTATCCTACAACTTTACCAAATTCATTGATGAGCTCTGCTGCTGCTGCTAAGTCGCTTCAGTCGTGTCCGACTCTGTGCGACCCCATAGACGGCAGCCCACCAGGCTCCCCCATCCCTGGGATTCTCCAGGCAAGAACACTGGAGTAGGGTGCCATTTCCTTCTCCAATGTATGAAAGTGAAAAGTCAAAGTGAAGTCGCTCAGTCTTCTATTGGCATCTTTAGGACTTTTTATGTATAGTATCAGGCCATCTGCAAAAAGTGAGAGTTTTACTTCTTCTTTTCCAAACTGGATTCCTTTTATTTTTCTTCTCTGATTGCTGTTGCTACAAATTCCACAACTATGTTGAATGAAAGTAGTGAGACTGGATATACTTGTCTTGTTCCTGATCTTAGAGGAAATGCTTTCACCACTGAGAATGTCTGCTGTGGTTTTGTCATATATGCCCTTTATTATACTGAAATAGGTTCCCTATATGCTCACTTTCTGGAGAGTTTTTTTTTTTTTTTTTTATCATAAATGGATGATGAATTCTGTCAAAAGCTTTTTCTGCATCTACTGAGAAGAATATATGTTTTTTATTCAATTTGTTAATATGGTGTATCACATTGATTCGTTTGCAGGCACTGAATAATCCTTGTACTCCTGGGATAAATCCCACTTGATCATTATTATGATCCTTTTAACATGTTGTTAGGTTTGGTTTGCTAGTATTTTGTTAAGGATTTTTGCATCTATGTTTATCAGTGATATTGCCCTGTAATTTTCTTTTTTTGTGGTATCTTTGTCTGGTTTTGGTATCAGAGTGATGGTGGCCTCGTACAATGAGGTTGGGAGTATTTATCCCTCTGCAATTTTTTGGAATTGTTTGAGAAGGATAGGTGTTAGCTCGTCTCTAAATGTTTGACAGAATTCACCTATAAAGCCATCTGGTTCTGAACTTTTGTTTCCTGGAAGATTTTTAATCACAGTTTCAATTCCATTACTTGTGACTGCTTATGCCTATGTGTGTGCTCTGTTATGTAGAGCCTTTGTGACCCCATGGACTGTAGCCCACAGGGCTCTTCTGTCCATGGGATTTTTCAGGCAAGAATACAGGACCAGGTTGCCATTTTCTCCTCCAGGGGATCTTCCTGACCCAGGGATCGAATCCGGGTCTCTTATGTCTCTTGAATTGGCAGGCGGATTCTTTACCATTATCATCACCCGGGAAGCCCCTACTTGTGATTCGTCTGTCCAGATTTTCCCATCGCTTCATGTTGTCTCTGCATAGCCAACAGCAGTCCTCTCCCTAGAGTCACTTTCCTAACCCCATGTTTTAGCATTCGGCCCCACCAGCATTGGCAGCTTCTGCTCTCATGCTGGGGTGCCCAGGGTAGATTCTGGAGGAGGCTTTGGCATGGACGGGCCACATGGGTCTCAAGTGTGGTCAAAGGAGACTTTGGTGGTGGCAGTGCTCAGGATCCTGGAACCTGCAAGAGTAGACAGAGGAGGCCTTGGCTTGAGCAGCAGATGAGCCTGCTCAGTTGGGAAGGAATATTTTTATTTACTCCCATCCTTCTTGGCACAAGGTACATATCAGGTGTTTAATACAAGCTGAATGAATTTAATTCATTACAGTTAGGGTGACTGTACATTCCAAATTGTCTAGGATAGTTCTGGTTTGCTTGTGGTATCAGCATATTGAAAACAGTGTACCCTTTTGCTTTCAAAGTGTCCTGATCTGGGTAATAAATTACCTGAAAATACTAGAGCACATTAAGTTAAAATTCTTAAAAAAATGTCATTAAAATTTCCAGAAAGTAAAGAATGAATGAGCTAAGGTGCTAAGCACTGTCAAATAAAGCAGCAGAGGTGAAAAGAGCAGGTGAAGAGCAGAAGCAGGCAGCTCCACAGAACACTGAGCCACCTCATCACTTTTGCTGTTTGCTGATCCCAAGAAAGAGCAAGTCCTACATTTAGAGATTCTTCCAAAAGCTAATTTCCCATTTATAAGAGCAATAAAAGGGCTCTCATTTCAACTAGGTATACAAGGAATTCAGAAGGCTTATACTATACCAAGCATTACACCTTCTATAGCTCCATACTGACTAAAGAAAAACTGCAATGAATCTGTACATCCAAAATCACGTTTTAAGAGAGCATCCATTTATATTTTTAATGATATGATTGGGATACACTTCATCTTAATCTTCTCTTTCCACAAAAGAAAGACTTTATAAGACAAACTTTCAGGAAAAACAATAAGCCATTAATAAGGTTTCACTGGACTCTGAAATTAATTTATTGATATATAAATACATTTAATTCAAACACTCATTTTGTTACAGACTGAACTGTGTCACCCCTAAGACTCCTATGTTAAAGTCTGAACTGCCAGTACCTCAGAATGTGGCTGAATTTTGAGACAAGATCTTTAAAGAGGCAACTAAATTAAAATGAAGTCTCATGGGTGGGCCCTATCTAATGTGATGGGTGTCCCAATAAGGAGAGATCAGGACACAGATACACAGAGTGAGGACCATGAGAAGATACAGATAGAAGACAGCCATCTACAAACCAAAGAAAGGGGCCTCAGAAGAAACCAACTCTGCTAACACCTTAATTTTAGATTTTTAGAGAAAATAAACCTATGTTATAAATCCACATAACTCAGCCAACCAATATTTTCAAGTATCTACTTCATATTACAAAATCATGCATGGTGGGAAAAAACCCCTTTAAAGGGAAAGAATGGTCACTGGATTTTTGTAAAACAGGGAACAAAAGTTCACTGATGCGGTTTCAGATCCCATTTGCAACTAACCTTTAAGAAACCACCACTTGTTGAGTTCTGGCATTATATCAAAGAAGAATCTTCACAATTATCCGAAAAAAGTTATGGAAATACTCCTCTCTTTTCAAATTACACATTGGTGTACTGCTGGATTGTCTTCATATTGTCAAACAAAGCAACACGTTACAAAAGGCTGAGTGCACAGATGTCAGAATCCAGGTACTCCTTTATAAGCCAATCTTTAAAAAGTTTGCAAAACTGTAAAGCAATACCATTCTTCTTACTGATGTTCTTGTTTTGGAAAATGCATTTTTAGTAAAATTATGTTATTGATGTAAAGATGCCATGGATTTACTACTTTCATATGCAAGTAAATGAAGAAGTTTTTAAACAATTTCTCAGTTTTAATTTCCAATACAGTAAATATCAGTAGCTATAGCCTATATAAACATAAGTCCTTGTTATGGGATGAATTGCATCCTTTCCAAACTCATTTGCTGAAGTCCTAACCCTCAAATGTGACTGTATTTGGAAGCCAGGCTGTAACTCATAAGGATGGGACCCTAATCCCATAGGACTAGGGTCCTTATAAAGAAGAGGGAGACACCAGAGTACCTCACTTTCTCCGAGAGCACACACAGGAAATGTCATGTGAGGACACAGTGAGAAGGCACCACCGGCAAGTCAGGAAGAAAGGTCTTATCAGAAAACTACACCACCAGCCCCTGACCTTGGACTTCTAGCCTCTAGACTGTGAGAAACTAAGTATCTATTATTTAAGCCACTCAGCCTATGGTATTTTGTTATGGTAGCTGCCTGAGTAGACTAATACATATAATCCCTGATATTGTTAAAAGTTTACAAGGGGTCCTGAGACCAAAAAATCTGAAAATCACTGAATTAGATAATAATCATTTGGCTGTGTAAATTAAACATTCGTAAACAATTTCTTACTTCATAGTGACAACTTGGAAAAGTCATCACAATTCTCAGTAGATATCCAAAGTAGAAAAAGGGAGAAAATTAAGGTCAACCCTAAATAAACCTTTTTTAACTTGATATACACAACTGTATAATATCTGAAAGCATATGAAAATGGGGAAACACACTGTAAAATAATTAACATAGGCTGCAAAGGCACCTATTTTCACTTTCAGGAAACCAGACCTGTCAATCTGTTTGGCCTGGCACAGGCTAACTCCTTGACTACTTGTTAAGTCTATTAACTTTTTAAATATAAAATCAGATCTAAAACAAAAGAGGAAACCTTCAGTTTTGCTTAATGAGAAACAAAAAACCACAGAATTGTAAGAAAACATGAAGAAATCAAGAAGTACACTGACAAACACACCAAGTGCAATTTTTTTAACTACACAAAACTCATTAAGAATATAGGGAATAATAGTAAACTCTATTTCAGTTTATGTGAAAATCAAAGATTTTGCTTTCCAAGTAACTGTACTTGATAAGGTAAAAATGGTATCAAAGTTGTAGAACTCACCTAAGAATGAAAAAAAAAATTAACTGAATTACAGTTGATTTACAATGCTGTGTTAATTTTAGGTGATAGATTACTTTCTATTAGTTTATTAGAAGATATTGAATATAGTTCTTTGCCCTTATTGTTCATTTGTATATTTAAGAATGAACAGTTTAATAGTTATGGGCCCTTAAGTAATTATTAATTAATAAAAGCATTTAAATGAGTGGGGAAAATGCATTTACCTTAGCAAGTTTCTGAATCTCATAGATGCAAAAATGTTGTTGGGGTGCTTCTTAGTAACATATAAATTGTGCATTCAAGTACTACAGTTTCATGTATAGTAGCATTTCATCTAAAACATCAGGCAAAAATGCTAATTTCTAAGGCTCCGATGCTATGAACAGCATTCAAAATTACATTTTAATAAATTTCATTTCATATAACTTTGTATGGAAAGAAAACACAAATTCAACTTGAGCTAACTTTTCTCTTGGTTCAATGTTTGTACAGAAAAATAATTATGCAGTCCGTCTGGAAAAATATAATCAATCCACAGGCATGCAAGTATCAATTTTATCTTGTGAGAATTTCTCCATGTTCCAGTTCTTTCCTTATTACATGCTGCAAAAAGCAGTAATAATTTTTATAGCCAAATATCACTTCATAAGATACCAGGTGGCCTTCAATATTTACCATATAAGTCATGCATGAAATTTAAACATTACAAAAAATGACTTACCAGTTGACACTCCTGAAATATGCACATTTTCAGAATGTTCTGCAAGAGCACGATTTCCTAAAATTAAACATAATGAATAAACTAATTTCCAAGATAAAATTTAAAAAAATTTTTCAGATTCTCCCTCTAACAGAAAAACAGGTACTTAGAGCTACTTATAATATTCAGAAACTAAATTAAAGTCTCATAATAATCTTCAAAACAATACTATAAAGCCCCAAATCATAATCTTAGTAATAACAACAAAATGTTTTGGAAATCACAACAAGGTAGTGTAATGTAAAGGCCAAATATATAGATGTGATTAATACAAGAAAGAATTTTCTATCAAGTGAACAGTCAAAAGAGAACTTAGTACTATTACTAGAAAAGGGACAATCATAAAGTTTTTAGAACAGCATTTCTCTAAAATCATGCTTAATCAGTTCACAATGTGCTCATTGCTATAGTCACACATGTTGGTACCTAAAAAAAAAAAGGTCTTGCATTGCACTGTCTTCTAAATCTGTCAACATTTTCTTATCAACAACTCTGTCTTTAGGGGCTTCCCCTGTGGCTCAAATGGTAAAGAATCCGCCTGCAATGCAGGAGACCTGGGTTCTATCCCTGGGTTGGGAAGATCCCCTGGACAAGAAAAAGGGTACCCACTCCAATATTCTGGCCTGGAGAATTCCATGGACTGTATAATCCATGGGGTCACAAAGAGTTGGACAAGACTGAGCAACCTTCAATCAATCAATCGTCTTTAGAGTAGAGACATAATATTATCCTATATTGGTAGCCCCTGATTTTCTATACCTCCTACCACAAAGTGGGCACATGGAAGCATTCAAATAACTGAAATTAGTTACCAAGTGTCAGCTAGAAAAACAGTGTTTAAAAAAGACTCCTTTTAAAGTAGAAACTATTTACTACTTTAAATGAGTAAACAGTGTCCCTCAGGTATTATTCTTAAAAATTTAATTTAGCAGTATTATGAAAGATTTCCATCTACCTCTACTTTTCTTGTACAAGTTGCTCATGTTTAGTTCCAAAGTTTTGTCTTTGTCTATGCATTAGGTCAATTTCCAGCTGATAAAGCATTCTCCCTAATGCAGGGCACATTCAGAAGAAGCTAGGTGGGAGAAACTTCAATGGCAAAAGCAGAATTCTCTTTGCGGGTTCAAAGAATGAAGATAATAGCAAATATTATAATTAATAGTTTATCTTTTAAACCACCACATTTCTGTGGTTGCTTGATTACTGCTTAGCATCCCCCAAGGCACTAAGGGGGATCTTCACGACCCAGATAATCACGATGTTGTGATCACTCACCTAGAGCCAGACATCCTGGAATGTGAAGTCAAGTGGGCCTTAGAAAGCATCACTACGAACAAAGCTAGTGGATGTGATGGAATTCCAGTTGAGTTATTTCAAATCCTGGAAGATGATGCTGTGAAAGTGCTAAACTCAATATGCCAGCAAATTTAGAAAACTCAGCAATGGCCACAGGACTGGAAAAGGTCAGTTTTCATTCCAATCCCAAAGAAAGGCAATGCCAAAGAATGCTTAAACTACTGCACAAGCTATGCTCAAAATTCTCCAAACCAGGCTTCAACAATACGTGAACTGTGAACTTCCAGATATTCAAGCTAGTTTTAGAAAAGGCAGAGGAACCAGAGATCAAATTGCCAACAACCGCTGGATCATCGAAAAAGCAAGATAGTTCCAGAAAAACATCTACTTCTGCTTTACTGACTATGCCAAAGCCTTTGACTATGTGGATCACAACAAACTGTGGACAATTCTGAAAGAGATGGGAATACCAGACCACCTGACCTGCCTCTTGAGAAACCTATATGCAGGTCAGGAAGCAACAGTTCGAACTGGACATGGAACAACAGACTGGCTCCAAATAGGAATAGGAGTACGTCAAGGCTGTATATTATCACCCTGCTTATTTAACTTATATGCAGAGTACATCATGAGAAATGCTGGGCTGGAGGCAGCACAAGCTGGAATCAAGACTGCTGGGAGAAATATCAATAACCTCAGATATGCAGATGACACCACCCTTTTGGCAGAAAGTGAAGAAGAACTAAAGAGTCTCTTGATGAACGTGAAAGAGGAAAGTGAAAAAGTTGGCTTAGAACTCAGCATTCAGAAAACCAAGATCATGGCATCTGGTCTGGTCACTTCATGGCAAATAGACGGGGAAACAGTGAGAGACTTTATTTTTTTGGGCTCCAAAATCACGGCAGATGGTGATTGCAGCTATGAAATTAAAAGATGCTTACTCCTTGGAAGGAAAGTTATGACCAACCTAGATAGCATATTCAAAAGCAGAGACATTACTTTGCCAACAAAGGTTCGTCTAGTCAAGGCTATGGTTTTTCCTGTGGTCATGTATGGATGTGAGAGTTGGACTGTGAAGAAGGCTGAGCACCAAAGAATTGATGCTTTTGAACTGTGGTGTTGGAGAAGACTCTTGAGAGTCCCGTGGACTGCAAGGAGATCAAACCAGTCAATTCTAAAGGAAATCAACCCTGAATATTCACTGGAAGGACTGATGCTAAAGGCCCAATACTTTGGCCATTTGATGCAAAGAGCTGACTCAATGGAAAAGACCCTGATGCTGGGAAAGACTGAAGGCAAAAAGAGAAGGGGGAGCAGATAATTAGATGGTTAAATGGCATCACCAACTCAACGGATGTGAGCTTGAGCAAACTCCAGGAGATAGTGAGGACAGAGAAGCCTGTTATGCTACACTCCACGGGGCTGCAAAGAGTGAGACGTGATCTAGCAAATGAACAACAACAGTGCCAGACACACAGCACTGAACAGAAATTCATTTTTATAGCTATGTATAATATATTTTTATTACTGAAGAAGAATAGTGATAAAACAACCTTCTTAGTTCAACTACAGCCTTCAAAATGAAAAGAGATATTATATTTCCCTCCATTAAAAATGATCCAGTGGAAATGGTGGCATAGGTGTGTAAGTTGTATTTAGTACACAAATAAATCGGATCAGTTATTTATATAAGTATTGAACATTAGTACCACAGAAGCCACATTTTTCCCAGCAATATTAAATGATACAGACACAGAAATGAAACTACTAGAAAGCTCCTACATTATTTCTTTAATGTGTACAACTTATGAAAATTGGTAGCATAAACAAAACAGTAAATAAGAAAGAGATTCAATAAACAACTAACTACATTTGCTAAAGGTCAGTATAAATTGCCTAAATCTTTGCTATGTATAAGAAGATCAGCAATACTGGCATTACAGGGAACTTATTATTAGAAAGGCAGAGTCTCAGGCCCTACCCCAGATTACTGAATGAGAATTTACATTTTAACAAGATCATTCCCCTGCTCCAGTGATTTGAATGCACATTAATATTTGAGAAGTAGGGTTTAAACCTTCTACTTCTAAAGTAGCTACAACTCCAAATTAAAGCTGTGTAATCTATGACCCTAAGATTCAAATACCCTTAAGGTAGAATATTAAATTATCCTCAGGAGAGTCTTAATATTAGATATATTTTATACATTAAATTTTTATTCTAATTCAGTAAACAGAATAAAGACAAGCAGAAGGAAAACAGTAACAATGTAGTATTCAAGACTGTGGGTTCTGGACTAGATTGCCAGGATTCTAACACCAGCTCCAATATTTACTTGCTGTGCAATTTAGGGCAAGTTACGTAACCTCTTTGTGTCTTAATTTCATCTTTAAAACAGAGCAGATAATACCTATCTTACAGGGTTTAGGAGAATTCTTTTAGTAGAAAAAAAGAGAATTTAATCTATACCCCCATTAGCATGTAAATGAACAAATTAAAAACAGCCTTACAATAAAATATTCAATAAACCAAATTAACTCTGTATGTGGTGGTGGTTCAGTCGCTAAGTCATGTCCAACTCTTGGGACTCCATGGACAGTAGCCTGCCAGGCTCCTCTGTCCATGGGATTCTCCAGGCAAGAATATTGAAGCGGGTTGCCATTTCCTTCTCCAGGGGATCTTCCAAACCAGAAATCAAACCTGGGTTTCCTGCATTGCAGGCAGATTCTTTACCAACTGAGCTACAACGGAAGCCTAATTCTACAGGTACTCTCATGAAACGATACACCCACTAAGTTAAATATGCTTCAGAATAACATTAGAATATGATCTAATTTTAATTTTTATATAGTTAATGCATATGTTTATATAAGCATAAGATACATGAATGCATGTGTGTGTATATATATATACACATATACATATATATGTGTGTGTGTCTAAGGGTATACACAAACTGAAATTAAAGAGGAAGACCTGCTTTGTATACTTCAGCATTGACCGAATTTACTACAACAGGCACAGATTCCTTTTAAAAAAACTTATTAATATTATCAAAAAAATAGAAGAGAATACATATAGTTCATTTCCCATCATTCTAAATAAACAAATCTTATAAATATTGTATGAAATATTATAATTTCAGAAGTATTATTGATTTTCAAAACCAACATAACAATACTTTTAAGTCATAAAACATGATACTACCAACTTCCCATAAATTTACTCTAATTTAAAAATAATCCTATTTAAAAGCTAAAAAAAGATTATAATTTCTGGTAACATCAAATAACTAGCCCTTTTTTGAGGATTACATTATACTAGATATTTCCTACTCTAAGGATCACATGAAATAAGTGGGCTGCTTAATTGAGGTATACTTGCCATTTTTACAAAAATGCCACTTACAAAACACACCTTATAAGCTGAGAGCACTGCCCCAAATTGCTTTGTTAGTACAAAGTTCATTATATTTCCCCTAATGCCCAGCCCCCAATACCCAAGACAAGAAAACCCCATACATTTGAGGTCGTACACACACTACCTCCTCATTGCAACTACAGTGCGACCATGCAAGATATTCTCACGTAAGTCACCCTTTAAAGTTGCTATATACTGCAATAATACACAGTCTGGTAAACCATTACTTCTATAGCCATACATTGTATACGTATGTGTGCACATGCTCTGTCATGTCCAACTCTGTGCGATCCCATGGACTGTAGCCCGCCAGGCTCCTCTGTCCATGGAATTTTCCAGAGAATACTGGAGTGGGTTGCCATTTCCTCCTCCAGGGGCTATTCCTGACCCACCGATTGAACTGGTGTCTCTTGCACCTCCTGCATTGGCAGGTGGATTCTTTATTACTGGGCCACCTAGCAACTGACTAATTATTAGTTAGTGGACCAGCTAATTAGCTAGAACTTCTAGAAAACAAGAAAAAGTTTTATCATCACTTAAGGAAATAATTTTTAAGACTTAATTTTTTTTCATTCCTATGTGAACCGTGAACTTCCTGATATTCAAGCTGGTATTAGAAAAGGCAGAGGAACCAGACATCAAATTGCCAACATCCGCTGGATCATGGAAAAAGCAAGAGAGTTCCAGAAAGGCATCTATTTCTGCTTTATTGACTATGCAAAAGCCTTTGACTGTGTGGATCACAATAAACTGTGGAAAATTCTGAAAGAGATGGGAATACCAGACCACCCGATCTGCCTCTTGAGAAATTTGTATGCAGGTCAGGAAGCAACAGTTAGAACTGGACATGGAACAACAGACTGGTTCCAAATAGGAAAAGGAGTTCGTCAAGGCTGTATACTGTCACCCTGCTTATTTAACTTATATGCCGAGTACATCATGAGAAACGCTGGACTGGAAGAAACACAAGCTGGAATCAAGATTGCTGGGAGAAATATCAATAACCTCAGATATGTAGATGACATCACCCATATGGCAGAAAGTGAAGAGGAACTAAAAAGCCTTTCACTTTGATGAAAGTGAAAGTGGAGAGTGAAAAAGTTGGCTTAAAGTTCAACATTTAGAAAACGAAGATCATGGCATCCGGTCCCATCACTTCATGGGAAATAGATGGGGAAACAGTGGAAACAGTGTCAGACTTTATTTTTCTGGGCTCCAAAATCACTACAGATGGTGACTGCAGCCATGAAATTAAAAGACGCTTACTCCTTGGAAAGAAAGTTATGACCAACCTAGATAGCATATTCAAAAGCAGAGACATTACTTTGCCAACAAAGGTTCGTCTAGTCAAGGCTGTGGTTTTTCCTGTGGTCATGTATGGATGTGAGAGGTGGACTGTGAAGAAGGCTGAGCGCCGAAGAATTGATACTTTTGAACTGTGGTGTTGGAGAAGACTGTTGAGAGTCCCTTGGAGTGCAAGAAGATCCAACCAGTTCATTCTGAAGGAGATCAGCCCTGGGATTTCTTTGGAAGGAATGATGCTGAAGCTGAAACTCCAGTACTTTGGCCACCTCATGAGAAGAGTTGACTCACTGGAAAAGACTCTGATGCTGGGAAGGATTGGGGGCAAGAGGAGAAGGGGACGACAGAGGATGAGATGGCTGGATGGCATCATTGACTCGATGGACATGAGTCTGAGTGAACTCCGGGAGTTGGTGATGGACAGGGAGGCCTGGCGTGCTGCGATTCATGGGGTCATAAAGAGTCTGACATGACTGAGCGACTGATCTGATCTGATTGACCAAATTCCAAAGACAATTGGTCCCACTTATAATTCTTCTTACCAAGGTAAAATATGGTTCTGTAATGTCTGCAATACGAGAGAGAATCTTCTAAAAGAGACACGTACTGTTTTAGGAAAAAAGACCACAGGGTGATGAATTTGAGCTCTGGAATCAGACTCTGTGGAATCAAACCTTAGTTTTACTATTTATTTTATTCATGAACCTTAATTACACAATTTCTCCTAAGATTTACTCACCTGCATAAACAGAATATTATCATTTAGAGAATGTCTTAATTTATGGTCTCTCCATCCTTGTTGCTTTGTATCTTTCTTCCTGTTTATTCTTATTCTTTTAAGAACTAAAGTTCTTTAAAAAAATAGCTAATAAATACTGCTAAGATGTGATAGATACATGCCAGACACACCTTAAGGACCTCACAAGGCTTCCCTCAACTTATCCTTAAAAAAAGCACTTCACTTTAAGGCAAGAAAACCAGCTTATAGCAAGTAATTGGATGGATTAAAAATTCAAATTCAAAGTCATTAAAAAGTTTGTGCTCCTTACTTAAAAAACAAAAAGAATGTGGACGTGAATATACCTACTTGCAAAAGAAACAGTACTTAATTTCTTAACTTTCAGAATTAAAACCCACCTGCCACAACTACTCCAATTTGTATGGAAGATCACTGGTTTAAAAGTTTATGAGTAGCAGTTACAAGTCACTTATATGATCAGCATCCTACAATCTTGTTTTCACTGTGCAGTGAGAAGAAGTATCAAACATGAAAATATGTACATACATATATATGTATACATCCAAAGCAAACATCATTTCTATTCTACCTAAAGAAAAATTTCAAAATTGTAAATAGGGCTTACCAAACTCTCCAAAGTATGAGCCTTCCCAACTACTCCAAAAGTTTCCTCTCTTATGATTCACTTTTCCACTCTATCTCTTCTTTCCAGAAATATTAGATTTCACTTAGAAAAGAGTCAGTTGTGTCTTTTGCCTTTGGACTTTAACATATTATTTTTTTAGGAAGGTAGCTCCTGATTCCCTCATACTAGGTTAGGTCATTCTGTTAACAGGCTCCCATAGTACTGTCCGGAGAAGGCAATGGCACCCCACTCCAGTACTGTTGCCTGGAAAATCCCATGGACGGAGGAGCCTGGTAGGCTGCATTCCATGGGGTCTCGAAGAGCCAGACACAACTGAGCAACTTCACTTTCACTTTTCCCTTTCATGCACTGGAGAAGGAAATGGCAACCCACTCCAGTGTTCTTGCCTGGAGAATCCCAGGGACAGGGGAGCTGGCGTCTATGGGGTTGCACAGTCAGACACGACTGAAGCGACTTAGCAGCAGCAGCATAGTACTGTCACTTTCTGAAAACTTATCACATTGTATTATCTGTGCAGTGTCTAACGTGTGACCTTAATCTAGGTGGGGGAAGGTGGGTGGGTGCTGGGACATAGCTGGGTTTGTTCTGTTTTATAACCCAGTGACTAGCACAGAACCCAACACACAATAGGAGATACTTGGTCCAAATCTAATCAAATAAACGAATGAACAGTAGGTTGATGATATGTAAGTAAAAGGCATAGTCTTTGCCACCAGAGTTGATTATCTACTGAGAAAATAATTTAAAATATATGAAACAGAAGCAAACAATATAAAACCAAAATAAAATTAGCAAGCTTCTTACTCAGGTAGGAAGCTTTGGAGGCTTTTCTACTAAAAATGGGAATGGAAGATAGGAGTACCCACAATATTAGCCATATTAACCCAGTGCAATTACACAAAAAAAGACAATTACAGGCATAAGGACTGGGAAAGAAGAGGTAAAATGACATCTATCTGTATCTGATATGATTGTATATGTACTTGAAAAACCCAAGAAGGTCAAGAGCAAAATTATAAAAAAATATGATAAATTAGTAAAGTAGGAAGATATAAAATAAGCATACAAAAATAAAACATCTTTATAGAAACAAGCAACAGCCAGTCAGAAGATAGATAAGATACAATTTTTAATAGCAACAAAGACAGATTTTTAAAACCTCAAACACAGAACTCCTGCTGCTGGTCCTGATGAAGCAATGGATAATGGACCAGCTTTCTCCAGGTAGAAAGCTAATGCAATACAAGAACTCTTTTTGTTTCCCAGAGATCTTTATTTCTCAGAGATCACAGTTTTATATTGCCTGCTGTCCCATCTCTGAAAAAGTTGGAAAGAAAATTACAAAAGTTCAGACATGAGACAATAGGTAGTTCTAACCAACAAAAAGAGAAAGAAATCCAAAGTGGACTTACTAATACCATTTTGATAACTGTTTTCTAGTTTTTTCAATAATTTCTTTGTTCCTTTTTTCTTCTCTTACTTTCTTCTTTGTGATCTGATGATCTTCCGTGGTGGTCTGATAAGTTTTCTTTTGTGTAGCTACCATAGGTTTTTGCTTTGTGGTTCTTTTGAGACTTACCTATCTTATAACAGTCTATTTTAAGCCGTTAACTTTCAATGCATATCAAAGCTCTACATTTTTACTTCCCCATTTTATATTTTTGATGTCACAATTTGTATCTATTCACCCTGAGTATTCATGATAAATTATTTTAGTCACAGTTACTTTTAATACTTTTGCTTTTAAACCTTCATACTGGAGTTATAAGTGATTTACTAATCACCAATACAACATTTGAGTATTCTGAATTTAACTATATATTTACCTTTACCAGTGAGATTTATACTATTATCTTTTCTTGTTCCTAATTAGCATCCTTTCATTTCAACTTGGAGAAGTTCCTTTTAACATTTCTTGTGAGGTGGTAGAGTGGTGAAGTCCTTCAGCTTTTGTTTCTCTAGAAAACTCTTTATCCCTCCTTTAATTCTGAAGAACAACTTTGCAAGGTAAACTATTCGTGGTTGGCAGTTGCTTTTTTTTTTCTTTCTTTCAGCACTCTGAATATAGCATGCTACTCCCTTTTGGCCTGCAAAGTTTCTGCTAATAGTCTTATGAGGATTTGCTTGCATGTAACAAGTTTTGTCTTGCTGCTTTTAAGATTCTCTTTCTCTTTTCACAATTTAATAATGTATATATCAGTCTGCTTGATGCTGTCCATAAGTCTCTTAAACTATCTTCATTCCTTTTCAAATTCGTTTTTTGTGTGTGTTATTCATAAAGGATGCAAAAAGCCAACCATGAGAATTTAAAAGAAGTAGTTGTTTCTAGTTAGGATGATTATTGTATTAGATGTTGTTCTCGTACCCAGATGCAATTTTTCTAAATTGTGCAAAGGGTATAGGAGAATTTGTTATGCCCTTGTAGAAGTGAATAACACTTGCCTCTGACATTTCTACTACCAATCTGTAAAGAAAATAAGGTTCTGGTAACACTGTTCTAACCAAATTCATATGGCTTGTAGATTTCTTTTCCCAGGTATTCTTATATTTTCTATGATCTTCCCTAAAGCCATTATCAGTAACTGCTGGTTTGGGGAACTCTCATCCTTCTTACCCCATTTTGGAAAATCAGAACTGCAGTTCTGTTTTCCAATCATCAGATCTTTCTTTCCTTCTCTCATTCCCTGTAAGTATTTTACCACCTGAGTCAGAACTCATTAAGTCATTTAGAGTCTCTGGATGAACTCCTATAATCTTTGTACCTGTGTCCTTCAAGAAGACTCTCACATACAATTACTCTTACCCTTTCAGTGTGAAGAGTAGTATATTTGACAGAGGGGACATAAACATCACCAGTATTACACCATCTGTCAAAGTAACAGACTTATATTCTGTTATTCTTTATTCTACAAAGAAATGTTTAAAAGGCTGCTTTGTTGTCCTAGGTATTTTTGCTGAACTCAATCTGTGTTTTCTCTATATTACTAATAATGCTTTTACTTTTGGTTATTAAATATCCTTTTTATCTTGGGAACATGTTCTTAATTAGTCAAGTCATTGAGGAATCACTTAATTTCCTGTTTTTTCTACCATTCATTCCTTTTTGGGAGTTTGTGACTTCAATAACCAGAAATTTTTGAGATCTTAATAATCTCCCCAGACTTTCTTTCCAGATTTTCATGTTGTGGAGGCACTTTTTTTGGTCTAAATTACTTTAGAGTATTTAGGTCTTAAGCTCTGATTCTGCCTAATCTAATTTTTTGAAAATATTATTTATTTATGGCTGCCCTGGGCCTTCATTGCTGCCTGTGGGCTTTCTCTAGTGGTGAGTGGGGGGCTACTCTTTGTTCTGGTGTGTGGGCTTCTCACTACGGTGGCTTCTCTTACTGCAGAGCATGGGCTCCAGGATGTGTGGGCTCTAGGGCGCAGGCTCAGCAGTGGTGGTACATGGTTTTAGCTGCCTCATGGCATGCGAGAGCTTCCCAGACTAGGGGTTAAATCCATGTCCCCTGCACTGGCAGGTGGATTCATAACCATTGGACCACCAGGGAAGTCTCCCAATCTCAATTTTTTTTTTAAGTGATTTTAATAGTCATTTCTACCTGGTCAAATAAGGTGTAGAGAAAGTACACTGTTACAGACTGAAATGTGCCACTCAAAATTAGTATGTTGAAGCCCAAATGCCCAATGTGACTATATTTGGAGATATGGCCTTGAAGGGGATAATTAAGGTTAAAGGAAGTCACAAGGGTGGGGACCTAATCTGATAAGACTGTTTCTTTAAGAAGAGATATCAGATATCTCTTTATTTGTGCAAAGAGAACAGACCATGTGAGGACACAGTGAGATGGACACTGCAAGCCAGGAACAGGAACCTCATCAGAAACCAACCCTGACAGCACTTTGACCTTGGACTTCTAGTGTCCAGAACTGTAAGAAAATAAATTTGTGTTGTTTAAGCTACCCAGTCTCTGGTATTTTGATAAGGCAGTCCAAGCAGACTAATAAACACACTTTTCCCAGGTCATGGCTAAACAAAGATGTTTGTGAATGCCTTAAAAGTGTATAAAAAATTCAGAACATTCTTTTGAAAACAGGCTCCATAGTGTGTAACGAATATCTATAATGAGATGTTTTGTGCAAAAAAAGGTTAAGAAATCCCTTGGAGACAGAGCTTATTTTCCTGCTTTATTTAATTACTGGTATTCTAAAACTATTATTTCTATAGCTTTTTAATTGTAGGCATTCATTATGGATTTAATAGACTTTTATGAACTGGCCTGAACCTACCTGCTACTTAAAATAATAATAATGATCATTTACAACATTATTTTTTATGGAAATAAACATTCTAATTTTCAAAGCACATTAAAAGACATTTGGGAATTCATTGTTTAGGCTTCCTATATTATGTTAGTAAGATTTTATGCTGGAAATATCTTCAAATAAGGGCATGATGAACTATTAGTCAAAGAACAACAAGTTACCTGTATTCAGAGGATGACTCATATCCCTGAAAGAACATGCAAGACAGTTATGAATCCCACTGCTGAGTACCTCAGTGACCATGTTCATGCAGATGGAAATAATCTTTATTGTAAAACAGCTTCAAACATTGATGTAAGAACTCACAAAACAAACTAGAAAGGGACTCAGTTAAAGATTATATGGGTTCAAAGGTTCCTACCTGTGACTTCTACCTGTGACTACTTTGTTTCACAAGAGTAAATATGAAGGTTTGAATGGATTCAGAAATCCACGAAAAACAAGAACCTGTATTTCCAATGAGATTTACTGACATATAGTTCACACAACATGTAATTCATCGTTTAAAGTGTACCATCCGTGGTTTTTAAAATTATATTCAAAAAGTTGTGCAGCCATCACTATCTCATACCTGAATGTTTCCATCAACCTCAAAGAAAATGCGTACCTATTAACAGTTATTTCTCTTTTTGTTTTCTTCCAGCCGCTTCATTAACTAATCTAGTTTTTGTCTCTATGGGGTTTTCCTATTCCAAACATTTCATATAAATGGAACCGTATAATATGTCATCTTATGTCTCTGGTTCCTTTCATCATGCATAACGTTTTCATGGGTAATCCATGTTGTGCCACAAATCAGTAGTTCATTCTTTTTTATGGCCCAATAGTATTCCATTATATGGATAAATCACATTGGGCTAATCCATTCATCAGCTGGTAGACATCTACTTTTTGTGAATTTTGCTATGGATATATATACAAGCTTGTGTGCAGAAATGTTTTCAATTCTCCTGAGTATATTCATAGAGTGGAATTGCTGGGTCTTTTTGAAAACTCTATGCTTATCTTTCTGAGCAAATGCTGAACTTTTTTCCAAATGGCTGTTCAATTTTACATTCCCAACAGCCATGTGTAACGGTCCCAATTTCCCCATATCCTCAACAATAGTTTTTTATTGTCTTTTTATTACAGTTAATTCTGGTGGGTGTGAAGTGGTATCTCACTGTGGTTTCACTTACATTTCCCTAATGAGTAATGATGTTGAGGTTCTTTTCATGTGTTTATTGGGGATGTGAATATATTCTTTGGAAAAACATCTATTCAAATCCTTTGCCCATTTCTTAATTAGCTGAATTGTGTTTTTGTTTTTGTTGAGTTGTGAGAGTTTTTACATATTGTGCATATTAATCCCTTATCAGATATGTGATTCACAAATATTTTCTCCCATTCTGTAGTTTAATTTTCCACTTTCCTGATGTAAAGATGTTTTTTGATGTTGAAATAAGTGTTTGAAGTATAGGTATTTTCTAATTTTGAGACAATCCAATTAGTCTATTTTTGTTGTTGTTGCTAGTGTTCTAGAGTCCTATCCAAGAATCCATTTTGTAATTCAAGATCACATAGATTTACTTCTGTTTATTTCTAAGCATGTCACAGTTTTAGCACTTATATTTGGTCTCTGGTATATTTTGAGTTAACTGTTGTGTACAGTGTAAAAAAAGGGTCACATTCGTTCTTTTGCATGTGGATAACCAGCTATCTCACAACTGGATGAAAATATTATTTTTCCCCAGTGAACTATCCTGGCACTTGTGTTAAATGTCAGTTGGCTATAAATTATTTACTGCTGGATTTTCAATTCTGTACCATTGATCTAAAATATCTAAAATATATATCCTTATGCTAGTACCACACACTTTTCATTACTGTAGCTTGACACTGTATTGATACTGTAGCTTCTGAAATTGGGAAGTATGAGTATTCCAATTTTGTTCTTTTTTGAGATTATTTTGGCTATTCTGAATCACTTGAATATCTAAATCAATTTATCAATAATTTAATTAATTTATTTGGCCATGTCATACAGTTTGTAGAATCTTAGTTCCCCAACCAGGGATTGAACCCAGCCCTCAGCAATGAAAGTGCAGAGTCCAAACCACTGGACCAACAGACAATTTCCTCTAAATGAATTTTAAAATCAGCTTGTCAATTCTGTAAAGACAGTTGAAATTTTAATATAGATTGTGTTGAATCTGTAGATCAACTTGGGGAGTATAAAGAATACTAATTCCTAACAAGATTAATTCTTCAGATACATAAATATGATGGACGTCTTTCCATGTACTTGTTGTTCAATCACTCAGTCGCATCCAATTCTTTGTGACCCCATGGACTGCAACATACCAGGCTTCCCAGTCCTTCATCATCCCCTGGAGTTTGCTCAAACTCAAGTCATTGAGTCGGGGATGCCAGGCAACCATCTCATCCTCTGTCATCCCCTTCTCCTCCTGTCTTCAATCTTTCTCAGCAAAAGGGTCATTTCCAATGAGTTGGCTCTTCACATCAGGTGGTTTTGGAGCTTCAGCTTCAGCATCAGTCCTTCCAGTGAATACTCAGGATTGATTTCCTTTAGGATGGACTGGCTGGATCTCCTTGCAGTCCAAGGGGCTCTCAAGAGTCTTCTTCAATACCATAGTTCAAAAGCATCAATTCTTGGGCACTCAACCTTCTTTATGGTTCAACTCTCACATCCATACATGACTACTGGAAAAACCATACCTTTGACTATACGGACCTTGGTCAGCAAACTGATGTTTCTGCTTTTTAGTATGCTGTCTAGGTTTGTCATTTCATCCAAGGAGCAAGCATCTTTTAATTTCACAGCTACAGTCACTGTCCACATGATTTTGGAGCCCAAGAAAATAAAGTCTGTCAGTGTTCCCATCGTTTCCCCGTCTATTTGCCATGAAGTGATGGGACCAGATGCCATGACCTTCATCTTTTGAATGTTGAATTGGAAGCCAGCTTTTTGACTCTCCTCTTTAATTTTCATCAAAAGACTCTTTAGTTCCTCTTTGCTTTCTGCCATAAGGGTGGTGTCATCTGCATATCTGAGGTTATTGATATTTTTCCCAGTAATCTTGGTTCCAGCTTGTGCTTTATCCAGCCCAGCATTTCACATGATGAACTCTGTATATAAGTTAAATAAGCAGGGTGACAATATACAGCCTTTACATACTGTTTTCCCCATTTTGAACCAGTCCATTGTTCCATGTCCACTTCTAACTGTTGCTTCTTGATCTGCATACAGATTTCTCAGGAGGCAGGTAAGGTGGTGTGGCATTCCCATCTCTTTAAGAATTTTCCAGTTTGCTGTGATCCACACAGTCAAAGGCTTTACATTGTCAGTGAAGCAGAAGTAGATATTCTTCTGGAATTCTCTTGCTTTTTCTATGATCCAAAGTATGTTGGCACTTTGATCTCTGGCTCCTCTGCCTTTTCTAAATCCAGCTTGAACATCTGGCTGTTCCTGGTTCACGTACTGTTGAAGCCTAGCTTAGAGAATTTTGAGCATTACTTTGCTAGCATGTGAAATGAGTCCAATTATGCAGTAGTTTGAACATTCTCTGGCATTCCCCTTCCTTGGGACTGGAATGAAAAGTAACCTTTTCCATTTACTAGATATTCTTTAATTTTTCCCACAATATTTGGTAGTTTCTGGGTATTAGTTTTACATTTTGTTACATTTATTCTGAAGTATTTTATTATTCTTCATGCTATTGCTAATCAAATTTTCTTAAGTTGATTTTCAACTGTTCATTGCTAGTGTGTAAGAATCATTTTTCTTATATTCTGCAATCTTGCTGAATTTATTAGCTCTCATGGGCATTTATGAATTCCTTAGGATTTTTATACACAAGTATGTCATATCTATAGACAGAGATAGCTTTACTTCTTCCCTTCTAATTAAGATGCCTTTTTCCCTTGCCTATTTCTCCTGCCTAGAACCTCCAATATGACGATGAACAGAAGTAGTGAGAGCAGATGAACATCTTTGTCTTGCTCCTGGTCTTAGAGAGAATATTTCAGTCTTTTACTGTTAAGTATGATGTTAGCTGTGGGTTTTTCATAAATGCTGTTTTTCAGGCTGAGGAAGTTCCTTTTCATTTCTAATTTTTCTTAGTATTTTTATTATAAAATGGTATGGTTAGTGTCAATTGCTTGTGTCTACTGAGATGACTCTGTGATTTTTGTCCTTTATTCTATCAACATGGTATATCACATGGATCGTCCTATGTTGAACCTCACATTCCTGGGAAGAATTCATTTGGTAACAGTTTACAATTCTATTTATACATTGCTGGATTTGGTTCACGAGCACTTTGTTAAGAAGACTTTTGCATCTACATAAGTAAGGAAAGTTGGTCTGTAGTTTCCTTTTTCTGGTATCAAGGAAGTACTGGCCTCAAAGAATGACTTGGGATGAGTTTTTAAAGGATATATATACATTCACATACACACTGTGTGCTGCTACTTAGGTATTTTACTCGCATTTAAGGAGACAAGTATATTGCTTTTGCTTCTAATTTTTCTTCTTGGTTTACTAAACTTCATATTTTATTACTGAACTATGTAGTTTGTTGATTACATTATAATGCTTCTGCAAAGTGCCTAGTGGTTTGTTTTACTCAAATGATATATCAAGCACAGTACCCAGACAGATAAATCCAGTACATGGTCACCTTAGTACAGGAGTAAAGTGCAACAAATAAAGGTGTTTTTTCTTTCTTTCTTCCTGATTTTCCAACAGGAAAAATCTTTTGCAATGTGGGGATGGCCTATGAATGGAGTTGGGAAGGGACAAATATAAAATAAAATATTGATAAAAATGTTGGATTTTTGATGTCAACTCTATTTTAATAGTTGATGAAGTTGGAAGTATAGACAGAAGGGAAAGGCAGTTATATTTTTAAAAGCAACTTTGTTGAGCATAATTTACACATAAAAGATTCACTAATTCCAAAGTATATAGTTCGATGAGTTCTAACAAGCATATATGGTACTGCAATCACTACCACGATCAATGGATCACATCTCCATTACCCTAATAGGCTCTCTGGTGAATCCCTTTTCTACACTCTACACCCAGACAATGTATGGTCACAGGCATTTAGAAGGTCATCATTTCTAAGTATTAGGCATTGCACTGAACCCAATACACTATGTAACCTTCCTCCTAAAACTTTAAGGATACTGTTATCCCCATATTAAGGATGAGGAAACTGACTCAGCTCAGGTAAACTGTGCAAGTTTCTTTAAACCAGTAGATGGTAGAAAGAGACTCACAGCCAGGACTACATTAATTCCAATGTTAAAAATAGAGTTTTAATTAAAAAATACTGAATTTTATTGACTTCCCTTGAAGAAAAAATTGTAACTGTCTACAAGTATTCATGCATACAAATCTACTGACCTTGTTTCCTTCAGTAGAAGTATGCATTTTTTTTTTTTAAGATACCCAACAACCCCATTACTTTCTATTGCCATCTGGCATTGATCCTACACCGTCTAAGTTAACTTGTGTTACTTTCTTGGTCTTTGTCAACACTTGAAATTGTGACCTCTGGTGCATTTTGTGAGTCCAAGTTATATGCCGAGAAAAATGTATGTTAAGATACAAAGAAAACCTACTAACAGTGATTACTTTACTCCCTTAACCGCAGCCCCAAAGTAGAAAGAAGGGGGGACAGAGATAATTGGCTTTCATTCTTGATACATTTCTATAATGTTTGACTTATTAAAGCATATATTACTTTTGTATTTTAACTCATGTGTATTGATACTATGAACTAAAATGTTACCTTCTGAAAAAAATTAATACAACATAAAATTCTACAGTTATGGTTTCAAGTTTTTTCTTCATAAAAATAATTAAAAACAATTACAGATGGTATCTTTTTTCTTAATATTATTGACAAAACAGTACAAGAACTACCTGAAATATATTCATTGTTCTCTTCCATAGCAACAGGTCACTTTGAAAAATGTTCTTATATACGAGATTCAGTAATTAGAAGATGGATATGTGCCTGCAACTTTTCTTATTCTTGCTGATGTCACTAACAGCACTATGGCATTTATGCACAGACTAAAGCACACAAATAGAAACAGCGTTGCTTCTGCAATGATAACAAAGATAAATGATTCTTAATGTATTTGTATCAGATTGCAGGAAAAGAGCCTTTTAAAGGAAAATTATACAGGAAGCAGAATTTTAAAACCAGTAACCATCTAAATTTTTAAAGTATACTTTTAACAACATTTAAAAGAAATCACTAAATTGTTAAAATCATTGGGGATACTATTTGTAGACTTAGGTTTTTCTTGATATTCACCAGCTGTTTTTTTGTTTTTCCACATCAAATGACCACACTGTTCTTTTTCCTATCTTTATTATTTATGAGGGACCTCCCTGGTGGCTCAGTGGTAAAGAATCCGCCTGCCAATGCAGGAGACATGGGTTCAATCCCTGGGTCAGGAAGATCCCCTGGAGAAGGAAATGGCAACCTACTCCAGTATTCCTGTCTGGGAAATCTCGCGGACACAGGAGCCTAGTGGGCTACAACCATAGCGTCGCAGAGTCGGACATGATTTGGCAACTAAAGAACAATTATCTATGAAGGATGAGATGGCAGGTGATTTGTTTCTCCTAGCAATGTCTAAAGCCAGAGAACATTTCACTGGGAGGGAAGATTGTTCTCAAGTTTATCAGAGGCTCTATCATGGGATCCAAAGAACCCAAAGGAACAGTTAGCCTAAAAGCAGATAGTGGATCCTGCAGTCTCATTAGCCCCATTTCTTTCCTTCCCCTTAAGATCCTGCTCGCTAGTTCATTTGTTTCCTCTTGATTTATTCTCATCCATAAAAGAAAAACTTTTTTTGCCAGTACATCTTCTTGTTTCTTCTTTCCTATCCTGGTCTTTACTTTCTCAGTCAAAAACTCTTTGAAACAGTCTACTTTAATGGAGCTTCCATACCCATCATTTGCTCCTGAACCTGCTAGTTTTTACCCTCAGTGCATGTCTGAAACTCATGTGGCAAAGATTACGAAAGATCTACGTTTTGTAATTAAACACAATCCTCAAAAACATCAGCACTGGACCCAGTTTCCTGATATTGGAGAAAATCATGTAATCACAAGGAATTATGTCACAATATAGTCATGGTTTCATCTTAATTGGATATTTATTACTGGAGTATAACTTTATAAAAAAGCTTCATTGAGCTCTATCTCTAATTCGCTCAAAAACTACATTAGTCCTTTATTCTCTCTGAGCCTTCAAAGAACTTCCTTGACCAATAAATACTCTTAGTAAATTATCTCCCTAATCCCTCAGAGATCTTTTGACATAGTATCCTTTCCTTTTCTAGAAACTCTTCAGCATGTATGTTTAAAGGTTTGAGTCCTCCACACTGCTCTCTCTCAAAATTTTACCCATAATAAGAATCATTTTCTTGAGGTGCAAATTCTTGACACCAACCTCCCCCAACATTCACTGGACACTTACTGTCAGTCACTGCGGTTGTTGCTTTTCATATACTATTACTGATCTTTACAGCATCAGTGTAAAATAGATACTATGCCATGTTACATGCAGAGAAATTTAGATTCAAAAGAGGTTAAAAGACTTGCTCAAAGCCACACAACTGGTTAGTAGCACTGCCAGGATTTAGGCAGATTTGTCTAGCTCAAAGGCCTTACTCTTAAAATAAAAACAACAGCAACTAATGAGTTTGGAATACGTGCCAGATGATGGTCTAAGCAATTTCCACGCTTCAGCACATTTAATCTTCATAACCACCCTATGAAGGAGCTGCTGTTATTATTTTCACCCTAAAAGTTGTCTTTTAACTTCCCACTAAACAGGAATTCAGTACTACCTTAATATTACCTAGCTATCTCAAATTCACTATGTCTGAGATGGAACTCTTTTTTATCTGCCTTCAATCTTCTTCTCTGGTATTCCTTACCTGGGTGAATGATAACATCTCCCACTGTCCAGAGAAACCTGGATTTCTTCTTCACCAAATCTTTCTTTCCCTTTGCACTATATAGTCAGTTCTCATGATTCCTTCCTTTCTGTCACTGATACTTCTTTCTAGTTTCACTGCATTAAACCTAAGCTCCACAAGAACAGAAGTGCAGGATAATGCCTGGCTCACAGCAGACATTTGATAAATATTTGCTGAATGTATGAATAAATGAATTAGCTTGCAAGCTTTGTACTTCTGGTCTTGCAGCCTCTGATCCATTCTTCATAGTGCTACTAGAGATCTTTGGAAAAGGCATATCTAACATGAATCTTCAGCTTATAAATCTGTAACTGGTTCAACTCCTTGTATGTATTACGCAGCCTCTGAGGCCCACTATCATCTGGCTTTTCTGTATCTCTTCACCCTTAACTTTTAATACCCTTGGTCTGCTTTTACTTCATACATAGAAATTCTGGTTTCGACACAGCTTAAATATATACAGTTTCGGAAACTGATAGTTTTGAACATGATGCAGTCTCTGCCCAACAGTCCAGCACACTGCCACCAGCACATATCAACAGTTTCACTGAAGATTCATATCAGATATGCCTTTTCCAAAGGTATTATAGACTCCTTCAACTCCATTCTGCAAACAGAACTCCATCCATCTCAGGCGAGTTAGGAGTCCTTCTTGATGTTTTCACAGGATATCTTGATATTGAACTATGAGCACATCTTACACCCAAAATTTTGAGTGTCCTGAGGCGAAGAAAGTCTTATCCCTCCTTTCTTTCTTCTTTTTCTTTCTTTTTCACTCTTTCTCCCTGCTTCCTATTTCCCAAAACCTATCTCTTAGTTTCTGACAGAGTGAAATTTCAGTAGCTATTCATCTAAAGAATCAAAATTCCAGATTTTGAAATTAAGCATGGAACACCCCTTGTACAAATAGCCATTTGGTTTTCATGTTGTAGTTTGCTCAGAGAGTAAGAGTAAAGAAGGAAAAGGACAAAGAAATATTGCGGAAGACAGGCATTTTTTTTTTCATTGTGAATGAAGTTAGAAAGAGATGAAAGGAAAGAGAGATTTTGGATGTAACTGTCCACTTGGACAACAGGCTTTAGAAAGCTATTTCTTATAACTGTACTTCAAAATGGAAAATATTAGCAAATGACTACTCAAAGCTCTTGAGCAGCTTCTGTCTTCAGATTGTAAAGGACTCTATTAGCATTAGCAAATTGCAGGTCGGCAAGAGAGGACATCAAGTCAAAAGCATGATGATGCTTTTACCATTTTTGATCTCCAATGACTCCTGAGTTCTTAACAGCTCAGAGACCATCAATCTAATAGATATATTTAAAGAATTCTCTTTTTTCCTCTGAGCAAGTGTCTAGCTTCTCACCCACATCTACCAGAGCTCATCTCATAACTTATCTATTCTTTCACAGAATCTTAAAATAGTAACTTGCAGTTTATCCTGTCAACTAGGCATTTTCCCATAGACGTATCCTATATGAATTGGAAGATTATTCTTTTTACGTATCTTTAAACAATTATGCAATGTAAATATATCTATTCTTGTTCCTTGGTTACTGATGTCTATAGATATAATGGAATAGGAGAAAATCAAGTTGCACTTATATTGATAAGGATTCCAAGAGATGAGGGAATTTAGAAAAAGACAGGTCAGTAGTCGTTAAAAGCAACCCAGAAGACCATATACTAAAATCTATTATAGAAAGTATATTATAGCATGATGATATGGTAGAAAGTATATGAGTCTTGATATGAAAGAGTCTTGAGTTTGAGTTTCTTTTGGTACTTCCTTTCTTCTTTTTGGGAAGTATGTTGAAATATATTCCATATATCATTTCACTTCTACTGTGAAGAAGGCTGAGTGCCAAAGAATTGATGCTTTTGAACTGTGGTGTTGCAGAAGACTCTTGAGAGTCCCTTGGACTGCAAGGAGATCCAACCAGTTCATTCTGAAGGAGATGAGCCCTAGGATTCCTTTGGAAGGAATGATGCTAAAGCTGAAACTCCAGTACTCTGGCCACCTCATGCGAAGAGTTGACTCATTGGAAAAGACTCTGATGCTGGGAGGAATTGGGGGCAGGAGGAGAAAGGGACGACAGAGGATGAGATGGCTGGATGGCATCGCTGACTCGATGGACGTGAGTCTCAGTGAACTCTGGGAGTTGGTGATGGACAGGGAGGCCTGACGTGCTGCGATTCACGGGGTCGCAAAGAGTCGGACACGACTGAGCGACTGATCTGATCTGATACATCAATATGCATTTCTAAAAATATAAACAGTCTCTTACCAACTACCATGCTCTTATTTTAACAAAATTAATAATAATTCTTGTTATCACTGAATACAGCCAGGTCATAATCCGGTTTCCCTGGCTGTCTCATTAATGTATTCTTACTGCTGGCTTATTTCGAGCAGGATCCAAACATCTCCACATTTCATTTGTGAGTGTGTTTCAGTCTCTTAACCCACAGTGATACTCCCTTACTTTCCATGCCACTGACTTGTTACAGAAACCGGATCAGTTGTCCTGCTACAGGCTCATATTCTGTGGTGTCACTTCCTTTTGGTGTCACTTAACTTTGTTCATCTACCTCAAGCGCCAGACAACTTTTTCTGTAAGGAGGGCGAGATAAGTATTTTTAGGCTCTGTGGCCATACAGTCTTTGTCACAACTACTCAACTCTGTCACTACAGCAGGAAAGGAGCCGAAGACAAGACTTAAACGCATCAGAGTGGCTGTATTTCAATAAAACATTATGAAAAAAACAAAAACAAAAAACATGCAGTGGGCTGGATTTGGCTCAAAGGCCATAATTTGCTAACCCCTGCTGCAGAAGCCTGATTTCACGCAGGTTCAACATTTTTGGCTGGAATTCTCCTTCAGAGAGGGTGCTATTTGCTCACACTGTCTGCCTACAGACTTCTCATCAGTCTGAGATTAATCAACAGGTCCAGGTAGGGCAGCCTGATGCTTCCACTGTAACGTTCCCACATGACATTTGTCTAATAGCTGCATTTACTGATGATCACAGCCTGAATATATTATTTCATTAGGGTGGAAAAATGATTTTCTAATCCTGCCATTCTTTACACATTCATTAGCTCAATTTTTATAAAGAACTTTCCCTCAACGAATGCTATTCGCTTACCCTGAAACTGTTCATACAGAAAAAAAGGGAGGACAAACGCTTAATTCTTTGCTTATAATTGCTTATTTTCAGAGTATGGAGTTAACGCCCTATTTATTACCTCTGGTATCTGGTAACTTGTACTGGTGTGTGTCTTATTACGAGTCTGTTGTTATGAACCAAGGAGTTTTCTATATTCAATCAGCTGTCTTTATTACTCTTTTTGATACTTAAGTTCGCTCATCTTTGGTCAATGGAGTGTCTTTACATTGGTCCCTGTGTCCTTTTAGCATGAACCACTAACTAGTCTTTGAGAGTTTTCTTGCTTTTTTGATATACAGAACGTCCCAGGCTCATCTCTTGGCATTTTCTGCCCCAGGATGAAATCAGCCACTCTTCCATAATCCCTGGATCCTTTCAGTTAGGAATTATTTACCATGATAGAATTCTAGTCGTGGTCCAATGCTACTCTGCTGGTATTACAACGTTTCACTGATAATAAAAAAATATAATCTTAAATTCATGGGCAGAAGCTTAAAGTAGTATACTCCTTCTGGGAAAACAAACCCTATCTCTAATTGGTTGACTTTAAGAAATTATTTAATTCCTCTATGGCTGAGTTTTCTATAAAATGGAGTTAAAATTGGGTCCATCTTATAGTATTAGTATAAAGATTAAATAATTTTACATCTATGGCATTAAAAGCCATGGTTCAGTCAGTCAGTTCAGTTCTCAGTCGTGTCTAATTCTTTGCGACCCCGTGGACTGCAGGACGCCAGGCCTCCCTGTCCATCACCAACTCCCAGAGTTTACTCAAACTCATGCCCATAGAGCCAGTGATGCCATCCAACCATCTCATCCTCTGTCATCCCCTTCTCCTCCTGCCTTCGATCTTTCCCAGCATCAGGGTCTTTTCAATGAGTCAGCTCTTCGCATCAGGGGGCCAAAGTATTGGAGTTTCAGCTTCAACATCAGTCCTTCCAATGAATATTCAGGACTGATTTCCTTTAGGATGGACTGGTTGGATCTCCTTGCAGTCCAAGGGTCTCTCAAGAGTCTTCTCCAACAGCACAGTTCAAAAGCATCAATTCTTCAGTGCTCAGCCATGGTTCAGCCATGGTTAGCATATGGTAAAAACTCAGTAACAATCAGGTACTATTTTTAATGAGAACTTTGAAAATACTACAACCTTTGACCCAATAATTCTACTTTTATGGCTTAACCATTAAGAAAATAATTTAAAAATTAAGATAAATTTAAAGCATGTCAATTACAGTATTTATAAATGTGAACAAAACTGTAAACAATCTAACATTCAACATTAGGGAAATAGTCTATGAAGAAAAAGTGATATGGAAAAGCCCATGATATATGTCAAGTAATACCAATAAACTCATCAGCCAAAGATACCATTTCTGCCAGTCAAGTATGAATGCTGATTTCCTTGCACCCTAAACACATTTTGATTTTTATGTCTTGAACATTTGAACACTTATGTATTGAACATTTTGAACACTTGACAGAACACTCTGAATTTTACATATTTACTAAATTAGCATGTGGTATTTATTTGTACTTCTCTGTGAAGTTAATTTTTGTTTCTAATTTTAATAGCCATCCAATTACTATTTCTATAAATTATCTCTTGTCCATCTACTGAGGAAGAAATAAAATTAATATTGTATATAGAAAGTATTTGCATAAGTTATTTAATATGCTCACAACAAACCTTGAGGGTATAGGCATAAAATCCAATAATCCAACATCTTGCCATTTAGTGATCTCAATTAATAGCAAACTTAAATTAATTCAGAAAACACTAATGATCTGGCATCTGTGGCTCATCTATAAGCATCACAAACAGATGAGTTCTAGTAATAAATTTAAAAAAGCAAATATATCAGGAATTAATCGGTTTGTATACAAACTGCATTGAATTTAGGGAAGTCTCAGAGTAGAACTCCAAAGCAGCAGCATAGTGTAAAGGTTAAGAGCACCAACTCTTGAGCTATACTACCTGGGTTCAAATCCAAGCTCTTCTACTTATTAATTATGTGATCTTGCTGAAATAGTTCTCTGTGTCTCTGGTTCCTTATATGTGAAATGCAAAAAATAATAGCATCTAAGCTGACAGGGCTGTTATGAGAAGTGAGTGAGTGTATGTGCATACATATACAAACACAGTGATTAGAATATTGCCTGGTATGCAGTAACTGCTATATGTTTGCTATTGTTACAAATATATACCGACTTTATAAATCTTTCCCTCCTTGTCTCCTACTAGTTCATATAGCAGAGCTTGCTATTCAAATATTGTATTGTTTTGTGACTGTTTCAACATACTCTTACTTTAACTAGCTATGTACAATTTAGTTAATCAAGATACAATTCTTTTTAAAATACTTCTGATGACATGCCAGACACAATATCTAAAAGAAAACTCTAATATTCAGAAAGAAGAACAAAGCTGGAGGCATCACATTCCCTGATTTCAAACTATATTACAAAGATATATTAATTAAAACAGACACATGGATCAATGGAATGAAATAGAGCCCAGAAATAAACCCATGCGTGTACAATCAATTAATTTGCAACAAAAGAGCCAATAATATACAATGGGAAAAGGACAGTCTCTTCAATCAAGGTGTTGGGAAAACTGAACAGCCACATGCAAAAAAATGAAAATGGACCTCTATCCCTACACTATATGCAAAAATGAATTAAAGATTTGAAGATAAGACCTGAAACCATAAAACTTCTAGAAGAAAATACAGGCACTAAGCTCCTTGACACATCTTGGTGACAATTTTTTTAATCTTGCACCAAAGGAAAAGTAACAAAAGCAAAAATAAAGAAGTAGGACTATATCAAATTAAAAGCTTCTGCACAGCAAAGGAAATCATCAATAAAATGAAAAAGGAACCTACTGAATGGGAGAAAATATTTGCAAATACATATTTGATATGCTAAGTCACTTCAGTCGTTTCCGACTCTGTGCGACTCCATAGATGGCAGCCCACCAGGATCCCCCGTCCCTGGGATTCTCCAGGCAAGAACTCTGGAGTGGGCTGCCATTTCCTTCTCCAATGCATGAAAGTGAAAAGTGAAAGTGAAGTCGCTCAGTTGTGTTCGACTCTTAGCGACCCCATGGATTGCAGCCTAATAGGCTCCTCCGTCCATGGGATTTTTCAAGCAAGAGTTCTGGAGTGGGGTGCCATTGCCTTCTCTGACATATTTGATAAGGTGCCAATATCCAAAATATATAAAAAGCTCAAACAACTCAACAACAACAACAAAAACTCCAAACACTCAGATTACAAAATGGGCAGAGAATTTGAGTAGATATTTTATACAGATGGCCAAGAGGTACATGACAAGATACTTAACCTCATTAATCATCAGAGAAATGCAAATAAAAAACCACATTGAGATACACCGCATACCCATCAGCATTATTATTATCAAAAAGACTAGAAATAACACATGTAGGTGAGAAAGTGGAGAAAGAAATCTCTAGTGTGGTGTTGGTAGAAATGTAATTTAGTGCACACTATGGAAAACAGTATGGAGGTTCCTCAAAAAGTTAAAATTAGAACTACCATATGATCTACTCAATTCCATTTCTGGGCATTTATCTGAAAAAAGTGAAAACACTAACTCTAAAATATATATGAACTACTTACTATGTTCACTGCAGTATCTACAATATTCAAGCTATGGAAACATCTAAATATCTATCAATAAATAAATGGATAAAGAAATTGTGATATATATGACAGAATATTATTCAGCAAGAAAAAATGAAATATTGCCTTTAATGAAACATGGGCGGCATTATGTTAAGTGAAAGAGGTCAGACAAAGACAAATACCATATGATATCTCTCGTAAGTAGAATCTAGATACATGTGTGTGTGTGTGCATGTGTGTATTTCCAAGCTCACAGATATCAAGAATAAAACCATCAATATAGACCATATCACAACACTATAGAAGTCTTTAATCTCCTGCAACAGTGCTTTTCAAACCTGAATATAAAAGAAATTACCTGGGGATCTTGTTAAAATGGAGAGTCTAATTCAGTATCTAGGGCAGGGCCTGAGATTCTGCATTTATAACAAGCCTCTTAGATGGTACCAATGCAGCTGGTTCAAGAACAATGCTATTGGGGGTCATGAACAAGCTTTAAGGAGTTCTGGAATCACATAATATCACATACGACATTTTCTATGAATGTGCATATGTGGATTAGTTTCTAAGAAAAGGACCTACATACAGTTCTTACCATCTTCTCAGGAGCAGGGGTGCAAGCAGGAGAAGGGGAAAGGTAGACAGTAGAAAGTCTCTACCTTTTGTGGGAGAGTGGAAAAGACAAAAATCAGTTTCACAGCTAACTGAAAAAAAACCATCACATTGTAAACAGGAAAGATGATTTGTAAAGGCAACTATTTTACATATGTATGACCAGACAAGTTTAACTTTTAAGACTAAGCTGAGGAATTAGACATTTCTATATTATAAACAACTATACTGTAGAAAGTTACAAGTGAGAAGACTAAATTGAAGAATCTTTAAATTCTAGAATAAAAAGACAAAGATAAAAAACTAAAGGACAAAAAAGAAAGCCAGGACACACATAGAAAATATTTTTGAGAGCACATTACTTATAACTTTAAGGCAAATATGGAAATAGAGTTGAAATTATAATATTCTAGGAAAATATGACCTAGTATTTTTAACAAAATTGACTCAAAGAGGTAGAAACTGAAAAAATATATTCTCCAGAAGTACCATGCCCTTATAGTTGCAGAGTACAGTTCTAAAAAGAACTTATAAAAAAAATAACTTCTATTATTTAAAATTCTGTTGTAGCTAGCCCCCTACTTAGGTCAGGGAAACAAAAGAATAATTTTTTTAAAAAAGTAAACAAAATAAATAAAAAGTGGGAATAAATTATGTATCTTATTTTGAATTCTCTGTAACACACCCACATACTTCAATCAAGTCAAGCACTCAGTTCCTTGTTGTAACGTAGTGGGAAAAGTAATGTGGAGCTGAATCCACTTCAGACTGAATTTATGCAATTTTACCTACATTCACTCACATTTTTCACACGGCCTCTAAATACAACCATTTCATCTGGTGCTCAAAAAACTTCTGTACCAGTGCCAGAGAGAAAACTGGATGTTTTGCACTTAAGGAAAGTATGCTATTCAGCACCCAATATTGTAAAACATGTATAGTATACCTGAAGATGATTTCAGGGAGTTTTAAAAGACCTGCACTTTAGACTTACTCACTGACATTACAACCTAAAGTCTGTGCGGTGATTCTACTAGAGCAGCACAAACAGTAGGCTCTCATTCCATCTTCCACCCTCGGTACCAGCGTGGATACTCTTACGTACAAGTAATCACGTGAGGGACACAAGGTCATGGCTTACACAGTTCTATGGCTGTTACCTTTTGAGCAAATAAGTCTGGTCTTAAAGTATAATCATCCCCAACAGACTAGAAGTGCCCCTCTGGCAGAACACAGTGGTCCTATCCCTGGATTTGAGCTCAGTCTTCATTCAGCATCTCCATTTTACTCCACAGACCCCCACCTTCAGGTGGAATTCTTCTTCTTGTGGAACCAGTCCATCTCCAACAAAGTATCTTACTTGCTTCTTTGGTCATAAGGCTCATTCATAAGAAGAGGCTGACCTCTCACAGGCTCATCTCTATTGCTTAGTAAAACAAAAGTCTATCTGCACTAGGAATAAAAACATTTCTCCTGTCAGCAGAACACGGTTGTTCATTTTTGCTTTCTTATTGTAACTGTAGCTATACAGGTCGTAAACTCTTATTCTTCCTCCCTAATTGCAACTGAAACACCACACTGTTCCTGACAGCTGAAATCAATTTTAAAAGGTGTAATCTGTTATAAGTGGATCTAAAAGAATAGATTAACAGATGTGAAAAAATGAAAAATGGCCAGAGGAGAGAGAAAGTCAGCTTACAGGAGAAAGAAAAGGGGTGGAGGGAGTTAGAAAGTTGGCAGTAACTATAAACTGACTTCATAGATACAAACACAAAGCCTTAAAAAATTAGTAAATGTATTCCAGCAGATTAAAAGATAATACACCATTACCAACTTGTCCTGGTCTATCTCATAAATGCAAAAGGAGTTCAACATTAAACTATTGAACCTCAGTAGTTCACATGAATGTAATTTACTCCATTCATGGATAAACAAATTCATTTATTCAAGTACTGTCCTGTATTGTTAGGTATAATTTCTGGCCCTTATAAATAACTTAAGATCATTTCAGAAATAACAACTCTTAAGTGCCAAAATTAAATGTCTATTCCCAGAAACTTATTTTATATAGGAACTCATGTAGTAGCTCCAATTTGATTAAGAGTTTATAAAAAACCTATAGCAAACATCACGTTTAATGTTTTGGAAAAAAGGTGGGGGATGGGAACCATTAACACTAAAGACTGAACAGATCTCAACCACAGAGTAAGGACCTTCTTTGCATCCTGATTCAAACGGTTTCTGAAACTTTATGTTTATATTACAACTAGAGCAATCTACATATATGGCTAGACATGTGTGTGCATGCTCAATTGCTTCAGTCATGTCTGACTCTTTGTGACGCTATGGATTATATCCTGCTAGGCTCCTCTGTCCATGAGGATTCTCCAGGCAAGAATACTGGAGTGGGTTGCTATCACCTCCTCCAGGGGATCTTCCCAACCCAGGGATCGAACCAAGTCTCTTATGTCTCCTAAACTGTCAGGCAGGTTCTTTACCACTAGCACCACCTGGGAAGACCATATTGCTAGACATGTACTGACAGGAATTGTGAACTCTTTAATTAGTTAGTAGTATTGGGCCTAAGATTTTTACCGAATTTGGGAGCCTCCACATCTTAGATACATACTGAAATATTATTAAGACTAGATATTTGGGATCTGCTTCAAAATCATTTGGGTTTAGGGAGTAGGTGGAGGAGGGCATAAAACAAGACTGGCCATATAATGATAATTTGTTGAAGCTGGATGTTGGGTATATCAGGTTAATTATACTAGTGCTCTACTTTTGAATATATATGAAATTTTTCAGAGTTTCAAAATTGTTTTTAATTATCAAACACATGGGGGGAAAATCAAACAAAAAAGAACAAAAACTAAATGCAAACACTAAAGAGAATCTACCTTACCAGAAAATCTTCTATGGATATTATTATATAGCATTACTCTATTTTTTAAGATATGAATAACTTTTATTTGAAATATACATAAAAAAAAGTATAAACTGCAACTTTATAGTTCCATGAGTTATGATCTAAAAAACCTGCATCTGTGTAAACCACCATATAGGTCAAGAAATAAATTTAGGCAGCACCCCAGAAGCTTCCTTGGTACCCATCTCAATCACTACCCACCTCTGCCCAACTCCAAGAGGCAACTACTCTCCTACATTAGTCTAACTTCTACCACTGCAATCATACAGGAGCCATAATCGTGTGTTTACCTTCTTTTAATCAACATGTGAAATTAACCCACCCTACCTGCAGCAGTGATTTGGTTCTTTTCCTTCTTTTTAAAACTTTGTTTTTTTCTACTTGTTCTTGTAATGAGAGCAAGCTGTTCTCAAAGTGCAGTCAGTGGACTCTTGGAAATTTTCAAGACCCTTTCAGAGTTTAACAGAACACAGAGAGTTCACTAATTTGATTTCAGATTCCACACTGCAACTAAACTTTAAAAAGCTACTACTTCTCAAGTCTTGGTGCAGCATCAAAGAATATTCACATTTATCTGAAAAAGCTACTAAAATTCTTCTCACACAGTTATCTATGTGAAGCCAGCTATTCTTCCTATACCTCAAGCAAAACATGTCACAACAGACTTGACTGCAGAGGCAGACATGAGAAATCAGCTGTCTTCTATTAAGCCAGACATTACAGTGATTTGCAAAAATGTATAGCAACGCCATTCTTCTTATTTAACTTTTTTAGGAGAAATTTTAGTTGTCATTTTACATATTTTTAAATCGTATGCCACTTAAGGTCACACGTAATGGGGTTTCTTTTTCAACTTTATCATATTATTTAAAAACATCTATTTCTGTCATATAAAAAATATTCTTTGAGTCCTCAGTAATTGTGGAGCCCTCAGGTGGGAGTGGAGAACTTCCCTGGTGGCGCAGACGGTAAAATGTCTGCCTACAATGTGGGAGATCTGGGTTCGATCCCTGGGTCAGGAAGATACTCTGGAGAAGGAAATGGCAATCTACTCCAGTATTCTTGCCTGGAAAATCCCATGGATGGGAGCTATAGTCCATTGGGTCGCAAAGAGTCAGACACGACTGAGTGACTTTACTTACAGGTGGGAGTGGGAGCCAAGAGCAGCAGCAGCAAGGACATCTCCCCTGCCCACCCCATGTTAAAAAATAAAATAATTGTGGAGCCCCAAGTCTGAAAAGTTTAAACTGCTGGTGTACAGTTTTCCCTTATGTGAATATACTGCATACCATAATTTATTCATCCATTCTATTGCTGATGGACATATGGGCTGTTTCTAGTCTGGAATTAAAACAAGTAAGGATGCTATGAATATCCTCGAACATGTCTTCTGATGCACGTGACATCCTTGAATCTATTGAGTTTATATCAGGAGCAGAACTGCTGGATCACAGGGCTTGTTTATAATAGATACTGTTTTCAAAGTGGCTATTAAGCATTTGAATGTGGTTAATCTAATTGAGATGAGCTATAAGAATAAAATTTACACTAGATTGTAAAGACTTAGTATGAAAAACATAATGCAGAATATCTCATTAATAATTTTATATCAATTACACATCAAAATATTTTAGATCTATTAAATACATTAACATTGATCTCCTTTTTTTTTTTTAATGTTGATAGTAGAAAGTTTAAAACCATGTGTATGACTTACACTTGAAGCTCACATGATACATCTGTTAGGCAGCGCTGCTCCAGGGGGAAATACAGAGAAGTAAAACAGGAAAATACCAAATTTGCATATATTAAGAACAATCTGAGAAGCTTAGGTAACGGGCACCTAGTTTGGAGCAACCAGGAGAGATCTCCTAAAGGAGAGAACACCAAAAAGCAAGCCGAAGGATAGCAGTAGTCCGTGTAGAGAAGAAAGTGGTGGAGGAAGGCGGATAAAACCAGGCAAAGAGCAGTGTGTGCAAAGGCCAGGAGACAGAGACCCGCGTTCAGTGAGTGCTCAGTAAGGAAGCAACAGGAGACAACAAAGGGAGAATCTGCTGGGTCCTGAAGGGCCTAGTGATGCTCCTATTTTAAGAAAAGGGAACTACTAGTAGGTTTTAAGCAAGAAAGTTATGTAATCATATCCTCACTTTAGAAGAGTCCCTCTGTGGCTGCTCTGTGTGATATGAGTGAATCAGGATAAGACTCAAGACTAGCCAGGACTGTTACAATAATGGAGATTAAAGGATAACGGGTCTCTATGTAAAAAGAATAGCAGTAAAGAGATGTGAACCTTAGGCAAAATCACTGTTCTCAAAGCTTCAGTTTCTTCTAATCATACCCACCTCAGAGTTATTTTGAGGATTTAAACGAGGCATCTTTTTGCAAAGGACTTCTGTATTCTAACTCTCTTTAAAAGGTTTTGGTGTCATTGGAACAGGCAATAATAAATCCAAGAATCTGAATTCTATTTCAGAATATGCCAGACAAAAAGATTCATGTCTTCTCCAACTTACTAAAACCTAAAAGATAGCTTAACAATCAATGAATTAAGTCAGCTAATTACATTTGAATGGTACATTCCAACTATGACACATCCCACTGTGCTCCATTTAACATGAAAAGATTAGCACCACGTCCCAGCTCTAAAAACTGAAATGGAAGTGTATTCAAGGTAAGTATCAAGTTACTTTTACGCAGTGGTGAAAACACGAATGCACAACAATTTCATGTCTTTACCAAAGTAATACTAGCAGGGAAATGAGTTATCAAATATTCAAGAAGAAGAAAACTATTTGGTCTCAGTTATCAAATATTCAAGAACTAACAAACTATTCAGTAGGTTTCAATTATTTTGAAGCTGTAGAACCTTCTAAAGTTATATCTTCTGTAAATAAACTATTCAGTCTAGGGAGGGGAAGGTAAAAGGTAATTTTATTTTTCCAAAAACTCTTAAGTTATCTGATCCACCAATGTATTCTTGACTCTCCTAAGATAAACAACAATCTTTAATTGATCACTTAGTAGAAAGCATTAAACTTGGGCAAAAAGACCTTGAAATCTAACATTTGTTCTGCCCTTTATTTTCTGCCTGAAACACTTTTAAAACACTGTAGGAAGTTTTGTTCTGTACTTACTTCATCAACAAAAGTGACACTCCTTAGAACTGAGTTCTCCATAGAAGACTTCTTAAGCTTCTCCCCTTTTAACTTTAATCTAAGCCCACTCCCAGGGTCTGTGTTGCACGACTATTCACAATATACCTTCTTGCACTGGATGTTTTTAGCCTTCTCTTTTCTAGATTAAAAAACAGAAACATAACTTCCTAGGGTCTACACTGATTTACTGAATTATGGAAACAGAAATGACCCTCAACCTCTCAGCTCTTTTCTTCACTCTCACCAGATGATCTCATGTTCTGTTAATTCTCCATCATCCTACCTCCAAACCTATGGACCCCTTCCCTCTTTCGGCAAGAGAGAAAGTACCCCTTTCTTCCTTATCGAAAGGCGATCCATACTCTTCCTTCTATCCACCGCTACCACCTCAGTCCAAGCTCCTGCGTCTCTCAGCCAAAACCTATCATCCTTCCTCTGCCCTTGCCTACTTCTCAACAATTCACACAGTGGCAAAAGCGACTGCTTCAAAACATAAATCACATTATGTCACTTAAACTGTGTCAGTAAGTTACACTTAAAACAAGCCCAAACTCTCTATGTTGGTTTCCAACACCCTGAGCTCCGGCCTGAGAATCTAGACTCACCTCATCACTCTTACGACCACCGTGTTCCAGCTACTGATTTTGTTTCTTTACCTGAAACACACCAGCTCTTGCACAGCTCTTCCACATCAGCTCTTTTCCAGGTCTGGATCTTTCATGGGTTGTTTCCCTGTGCAAAACTCTCCTATCCCAATCATAACATGGTTAGCTATCCTTCATGTCTCCTAGTCTCTACAATGAAGCCTTCCTCTAACTACTCTGTGTCTGTTATTCACTGTCTCTGACCCTTGTTTGCTTTTGTTGAAGAGCACACAAGTTATTCACTAGACTATAAGCTCCACGAGGACAGAAACCATGTTCACCAGGTTGTCGTGTCTTACCTACTGCAAGTAAGTACTCCACGAATATTTGCTAAATGAATGAGTGAGTGAAGAGACAGACAGGATTAAGCTTCACTCTTGGTTCTATTGTTTCCTAGTCGTATGAGCTTAGACAAGGCACAACCTCTCTGAGACTCTACTAAAAAAAAAAGAAATAATACCTTGTAGGATTTCTAAATGATACCTAAGGAAGATTAACGGGCATTGAATGAAGACCAAGCACAGTATCTGAACTTAATTTAGTAGACGTTAGTTTCCTTCCCTTCCTTCTATAGTTTAGAGAATAAGAACTCCCTAAGCTAATTCTGTATTGAAACTAAAGAGACAGACAGACAATCTATCTACATATACATCTACCGTTGCACCTACTTAAAAAGACTAATGACATGCATTTGAACAGACAGACCGGTAACCTGTATTTGTAGGATCTAGTCTTGCACCTCAGAAAATGAGGATTAAGTTGGATACATCTTACTCACCCCTGTCACAAAGGGCAGGGTGGGGTGAGGAGAAAATGAAGAGAAATTAAGAAACTGGAAGGAAAAGTAATCTGAGAAATTGGAAATCATTAATTCAACCTCAACTCCTAAGCTTAGAACAACCTTCAATTACCTATAAAGACTTGCAGCTGGAACAGGATTAGAACTCATTCTAAAATAAAACATTTTCTATTTAAATCTACATAAATCTTGTCTATATTAAATGTATCTTTGCCTTTCATTTCCTTTTTCCCTTTCATTCTTTTAACTGTAAATTCACTGATATGACAAAAGAATAAACAACAAAGAAACCCCAAATATAAAAACACTTCAGAGAAACAAAAACAGTATTAAGCAATTAATTTAGTTTTATTCAACATTTTATGTAATCAAGCTTGACTTTCTTAGAAGTAACTGGAAACCAGTTTAGATTTTTTTTCTTATGTTCTAGTTATTTCTACAATCTTTCTAAAATTGGAACTTCTCATCTATCCTTAAACTGGAAATTTATAAAATGCTGCAGAAAGTTTCATAAAATTCACTGGGAAAGACTCACCCATTGGACATAAACTGCAAGATATGTTATGTTCCCACAACATCTAGAACAGCAGTGCGTACAGAAAGAACTTTTGACTACAATGAGCTGAAAATCAGTTTAAAGATAACATTTTGTCACAAGTCAGTCAGTATACATTAGGAAGAGTTCTCACTGCTCTCAAAGGTTCTAGGAGCAAGTAACTGAAGACTTAACCACCTACAACTCTTCAAGGCTACCGTAAAATGATATACAAATACAACAAACACTTTAAGTTACATTTTAAGGCTTCTCACAGGGCAGAATTTTACAAACTAAGAATTGTATTCTATAAGTGGGTCCAAGCCAGTAAATGAAGAAAGGAAGCAGGACAGAAGGGAGGTGGAATAGACTAGAAAACATCAGCGAGAATCTCAGGTGGTACCAACAAGTATTATTTCATGAACTTTGTTTTGTTCTGGGAGTAATAAAAAATGCAATATTTTAGGTATTTTATGGTTTTATTTTTATTTTAGGTTTGAGTAGGGGGAAAAAAAGATTAGAAAACATTGATCTGGGAGACAAACAGAAGTGGAAAAGGAAAAGTAATGGAACTGCCACAGTTACCAAATTATGGCTAGATTGTATTGACCAGGAGACAGTCAGGGAAACCTCCATGCATTCTAACAGTCAGATGTCCCCATGTGAGATATGGAGAAAATACCTTCTCACAGGCAGCCTAACAGAGTAAAAAGCCGACTCACTGGAAAAGACTCTGAAGCTGGGAAAGATAGAAAGCAGAAGAAGAGGGAGACAGAGGATTAGACGGTTGGATGGCATCACCAATTCAATGCACATGAGTTTGAGCAAATCTGGGAGACAGTAAAGGACAGGGAAGCCTGGGATGCTGCAGTCCGTGGGGCTGCAAAGAGTTGGACACGACTGAGCGACTGAACAACACAGTGCCCAGCAAAGCTCACAGCTGCCCTCACTAACTGTTCTTATTCCTACAAACTTCCAACGGCAGAGGTCAACCTTTACCTTCTCCTGCCAGGGACATTCAGTGCAGTTAAGATACAGCAGCTCGTGAAGATAATTATCGGTCTTTGAACAACTACTCCTATAAAACATTAACTGTATTCCATATCATAATCAAGAGTTTCAAATGAGGCGTGGGCATTCAGAAAAGTAACTTGGAAGGGAAACAGTCATACTATTCCACTAAAACAGTCACATTTAATAGTTACAGGGTCCATGAAATTGGTCATGTGAAGAAACTAAACACCAAAACACAGATAATTTTTTAAGGCATTTGAAATGTTTCAAAGATTCATGGCACAACCTGGAGCCATTTACGACTACATTTTAATAGACAAGAAAGAGTCACTCTGTGAAGAGCAAGTATTGGAACTGCCCCAATAGCCAATCCACCTGTATTCCACCCCTGCCCCTCCCAACACACTGGGTCTAAGTTAGGCGTTACTCCAAATATTCAGTTGCATTAACAGAGGTTTCTCATTATTTTTGAAGCCACTTTTTTGAAAACACATGTTTTGATGTAGACAAGGGATAGCTCCATAAACTACAGGGTGTATTTGTTCCATAGGCTCAGAACAGGTACTTCTCAGGATGCATCCACTACTCGTCACAATGACTGGACACACAAGTAAAACCTCACTACTATATGAATGCACACCCCCTCCCACGCTACTGTTTCAGCTTTTTTCCTCTAATACAAATCCACAGAGGACTGAAGAGACAGAAGAGGACAAAAAGTGTAGCAATAAAGAGATTTTCCCCAACTGCAATGAAGGCGTGAAGGGCTCCTTTAATCTCTGCTTATAGTTTAGTGTTCCGCCTGGCTCACTACCTCCTTTTTCTTTATACTTTGAAACTTGCTGTGTAGCTTGGTATATCAACCCTTCGCATAATCACTCGCTAGTTTTATAATCTGATGCCACATTGTTGGAAAAAGGAGCTTCAGTCTTTGTCTACTAACAATTTCTCACTAAACACAAATTCCCCAAACATAAATATCTGATAAGCACCTACTATAAAGTCATTCTTGTGCACCAAGACAAAATTATGGGGCTCACAGCCTCTTATCCCTAAAGGCCAAAAGACTTTTCGTTCAAATACTAATGGCATAGCTTTTAATGAAAGCAGAGCTAAAAGAACCTGTTTGTTTATCCATTTTGATCAGACAACACTGCCTCAATTCTGATTACAGTGGAGGACAAAGCTGGACACTCTTAATCACACTGACGATGCCTCTCTCTTTCTTCTCTCTCCTGGACCATTACACCAAACCCAGTGCAGAACTACACCCACCTTCAGGCTAGAAGAAACACAAAATAGCTTATTGATCTCTGGTGTAGACCCAAACCCACAAGTCACCAGGCAAGTAGGGATCACAGCCACTTGATGCAACTAACAATCAAAAGTTTTGCACTGGGTTTTCTGGTCACAAATAAGCACACCATTGGCAATGACCACATCAAATGTGGACCAACTCCCCCCAAACAAAAATAATAATATATTAACCAGCTCAGGGAGCAGCGATGCATTGTGAACAGTACAGGAAAACTACAATTTCTTGGTTGTTAGTAAAGGTCCATTTCAGTTCACTAAATTCTTCATTTCCTGTCATTTCTCAGGTTTTTAAAAGTTACGGTCACATTCAATCCTATAGATAAGTGCTTTCAAAAGAGATAATGCTCCCTTGTAAATTACATGGGTGGAATTAAACGTTTGTGGCAATTTTTAGAAGTAAAATTTATCTAAGAATGGCAACTTCCAATTATTTCCCTCTGAAGAAATCAAACCACAACTGCCCAAAGTAAAGGTTAACGGTGTTCTCTGAAACAACGATTCAGTGTTTTTTAACTGAAGGAACTAAGAACAGTCAAGTCAGAAGTGGAACTCAAAGTCTATTAAGCAATGAATGTTCTTTCCAGTGAATTCCATGTAGCTCTTGTTCTGACCCTTGTGTAATACATAAAGCTTGGTCCTCGCTCATAGCCTCAGCCTTCTCTTAACCTCAAAGGCATATATACGTAATAATAACCCACCGACTGGAATAAAGCAACAGTGACATTAGCGGACAACGATGGATGAGGCGACAAACGAACCGGGAGTCAGCACAGACATGTACGCCCCAAGAGGGAGAGACTGAGGGAGAACTGGATGGAAACTATTTTCTGGCCCTCTCCCGCGCGTTGCTCCAGAGTAAGGGGCAGGATCTTGCATGCCCGGGGATCAGCAGAGCCTCGGCCCCCGAGGTGCAGGGATGGAAAGAAAATAGCGGGCTGCTTCACCAGCGAGCTGGGGAAGGCGGGGAGTCAGTGCGGTGGGAATTGCACTGCGGACAGAACTTCCTGGCCCCGGGAGGGTCGAGGGGGGCTGGACCGTCCCGGCCGGCGGCGGGGGACGACCTCCCTTTCTCTCTACCCCACACCGTACATCTTTGTCGTGTGTAGAGTGTGCAAGGGGCGACGAGTTCCCAAGGAGCCGAAGCCGGGGCCCTCCAGACCGGATCGGAAGTCTGCCCGCCACCCTCGAGCTTCTCGGGGGGTTGGGGGGCTCCCCCCAGCTCCGGGACGCGCAAGCCGCTCTGCAACACCCCCGAGGGTCTGGAGGCGGACGAGCAGACCCACAGCATCTCCGTGTCGGGGGGGGACACCTCTCCCGCTGCATCCACCCCTCGCCGGGTCTTTTGTCCCGTCGGCAGCCGGGTTCTCTAGCCGACTCCTCGGAGAGCCCCTGTCCTGGAGGCCTCGGGGATCCGGGTCGCCCCAGCTTTTTTTTTTTTTTTGTCAGAGGGGTTGAGGGGGAAGCGGAAACGCGGACACTTACCGTACACCCCGGCGAGGAAAAGCAAGACCAGCGCAGACCTCCACCGCGGAGACTCTTTTGTGTTCCAGCGACGGGCCATAACCACGGCAGATGGAGGGAGCGAGGAGGAGGAGGAGCCGGGGCCAGAAGCCGCCGCCGCCGCCGAGCCCCCGGCGGCTCCCTGCGCTCTCCGCGGCGGCGGGAGGGGGAGGGGCCGGGCCGCCGCCGCCGCCGCCCGCGCGCGCTCCCTCCCTCCGGCCCCCTCCTCAGCCCCCGCCGGCTCCCCCCGCCCCACCCTCCCGGGGTCCGCGCGAGAGCCCTCCGCCTCCGCGGGACACCCCTCCCGGGGGCAGGGGTAGCCGGCACCGGAGCGAGGCGAGGCGAGGCGAGGCGAGCGGGCGGCAGACGCGCGACTCCGGCCTCGCCTCACGCCGCACAGGCTGACCCGCGCCCGCCGCCACCCGCCAGACAGCGCGAGCCGGCACCCGCGCCCATCCGTGCGATCGGCGATCCCCTGGCCCGCCTGCCTTGGTCCCCGCCCCCTCTCCCCCCGCCGGACTTTCTCCGTCTCCGGGGCCGCGTTCCCCGCGACGGGAGCCGGAGGAGCAAGGCAGCGCCAATCGATGAGTGAGCGCGAGAACGCCAGCCGCCGGGTTCCCCCGGCTGGGGGGAAGGAGTGGGGCTGAGGTGGTGGGGTTGGAGGGGGCCGGCTTCGGAGCTCCGCCGCCGCCTGAGGCCTCTGGGCAGCTTCACGCGGGGTGGTGTGAGGGCGAGCTGGGAGGCGGGGGGTGGCCGCCTGAGCGAGGAGGGTCGGTGTCCCAGAAGCTGGGAACTTGCGAGTTGCTCTTCCCTACCCCTCCCTACCTCCACTTAATACCGGCGCGGAGCCCGGAGTAGGTGGGTGCAGGTTAGTGCGGGGACCCGGGCCGCCGGGTCGCTGTGGATGCTGCCGGGGACCTGGGGCCGGACGCCCACGCTCAAGGTGCCCGGGAATAAGCTGGGCAAGGCTGGAGTACCCAGCACTTCCAGACTGGTGTGGAAGCGGTGTGACCATCCCGCGGGGGAGTTGGAGCTGGGCCTGGGATGCTCAGCCTGAGCCGACCTTGGGGGCCGGCAAGTGGGAGAGGGGTTCACTAGGCAATCCGTCATTTCCCTGAGCATCTTCCCCCATCCCAACAAGTGTGACTCCATCACCGTAGCACTTTCCACATATATTTGTTGTGACTCTGGCACGTCAGACCTCCCGCCTTGTATTTTTAAAGTGTTTATCTACACGTCTTATCTCCCTTAGTAGATTATCACTGGCCTTTACACGCACTCTCCAGGCTGTTGAAGGAAGACCTACCATGCTCCGTGCTGTCCAATTGACATTGATTATCTCTTTTTAATCCCTAACAACCTTGTGAGATAAGTTTTATTATACATATTTTATAGATAAGAAAACGCGACTCAGGTTAAATTATCCAAAAGAGTGTAACAAACGAATGTTTTGAAACAGTATTTCTCATCCCTAATTCAAGGCTGCTTCCTCGCTACTGCAACGTACTCTGTAGCACAATGCTTAGTGCATAGCAGGTAAATACTAAGATTTAAGATGAATTTCTTTGAAGGGATATTTAGTCTTTCTGTCCCCTACCGTTTTGACCCCTTTTAGATTTTTTTTCCTGGAAATGGTATTCCAAACGGTGAGAAAATTTATTAACAATGCAAAACCCAGTAATAACAAATCTTGTATTATCTGGCAAAGCAAACACAATCTAGATCTCAAAAAATGTTTCTCGCACTCTTGTTGGAGAAAAAAGGAGCAGCTTCAGTGTTCCTCATTTAACAACCAGCGATTGTCTTTCCTAGTTTTAGGAGTGGAGACGCTACTGGCTTGATTCTTGAGATCTCCTTCCAGAAATTGTGATGCAGACCGCTGTGTTTAGAACAGGTCACAAACTAAATGAAGAGACTGCATGGTACTGCCTCTCTGCCCTTTTCCTCCCAGTCAAGGAATCCTATCTCCCAGACAAGACTCACAATGCTCTCCTCCTTAACTCTTCCTTCACCCACTCTCACCTTTGCACTTTCTCAGCCCCCCACCCCCCACCCCCCAGACCTGTCTTCTGACAGGTACTAAGTTCTCAAACCTTTTGGTCTCAGGGCCCCTTTTGTGTGTGTATGTGTGAGTTGCTCAGTCATGTCCCATTCTTTGCAACCCCATGGACTGTATTCTGCCAGGCTACTCTGCCTATAGAATTCTCCAGACAGGAATACTGGAGTGGGTTGCCATTTTTCTCTCGAGGGGATCATCCTGATCCAGGGATTGAACCTGTGTCTCCTGCATTGCAGGTGGATTCTTTACCATCTGAACCACCAGGGAAGCCCCAGGGCCCCTTTAAAAACACTTCAAATTTGCTAAAAACTCCAAAGAGCTTTTGTTTAGGTGGGTCACATCTACTGATATTTCAGTTCAGTTTAGTCTCTCAGTTGTGTCTGACTCTTTGGCAACCTCATGGACGGCAGCACTCCAAGCCTCCCTGTCCATCGCCAACTCCCAGAGCTTACTCAAACTCATGTCCATTGAGTTGGTGATGCCATCTCATCCTCTGTAGTCCCCTTCTCCTGCCTTCAATCTTTCCCAGCATCAGGGTCTTTTCCAGTGAGTCAGTTCTTCGCATCAGGTGGCCAAAGTGTTGGAGTTTCAGCTTCAGTATCAGTCCTTCCAGTGAATATTCAGGACTGATTTCCTTTAGGATGGACTGGTTGGATCTCCTTGCAGTCCAACGGACTCTCAAGAGTCTTCTCTAACACCACAGTTCAAAAACATCAATTCTTTGGCACTCAGCTTTCTTTATATAAGTCCAACTTTCACATTCATACATGACTACTGGAAAAACCATAGCTTTGACTAGATAAACCTTTGTTGGCAAAGTAATATCTCTGCTTTTCAATATGTTGTCTAGGTTGGTCATAACTTTCCTTCCAAGGAGTAAGTGTCTTTTAATTTCATGGCTGCAATCACCATGTGCAGTGATTTTGGAGCCCCCAAAAATAAAGTCAGCCACTGTTTCCACTGTTTCACCATCTATTTGCTGTGAAGTGATGGGACCAGATGCCATGATCTTAGTTTTCTGAATGTTGAGTTTTAAGCCAACTTTTTCACTCTCCTCTTTCACTTTCATCAAGAGGCTCTTTAGTTCTTCGCTTTGTGCCATAAGGGTGGTGTCATCTGCATATCTCAGGTTATTGGTATTTCTCCCAGCAGTCTTGATTGCAGCTTGTGCTTCATCCAGCCCAGTGTTTTCATGATGTCCTCTGCATATAAATTAAATATGATATTTACCATTTCAAAATTAAAACCATTTTAAAATATGTATAAATTCACTTAAAAAGTATGTTACAGGTTAACTCTTTTCCAGAACAAAATCTTTAGTAAAAAGTGTGTCATTGTTTCCATCTTTATAAATCTCATTTTCATATCTGTTTCTGAATCCAGTCTGTTGCAAGATGTTCCTTTGGTTAAAGTGTATGAGGAAAATCCAGATTCACACAGATATGTGATTGGCGAAGAGAGGACCGTTTGAAAACTGTTGATCTAGGTGTCTAACTTACTACATTCAAAAATCTAAGCATTTTGGTTCTCATTGGAAAAAATACAATAAATATTCATTCTAAGGGTATTAGCAGCTGAGCACTTAACTGTTCATCAACTAAGCGTATTTATATTTCAAGAGGGAACATTTTATTTCTACCAAATCTAATCCTAATTGATCATCAGACGTGTGTTTCTCAGCCAGCCCACGCCTCAGGCTCATGCTCTCTTGTCTGAGTTTTTGCGACCCCATGGACTGTAGCCCGCCAGGCTCCTCTGTCCCTGGCATTCTCCAGGCAAGAATACTGGAGTGGGTTTGATTTAACTCAGGGATTGAACCTGTGTCTCCTGCTTAGCTGATGGATTCTTTACCACCAAGCCACTTGGGAAGCCTGGGCCCGGGCCTGCTGCTGCTGCTGCTAAGTCACTTCAGTCGTGTCCGACTCTGTGCGACCCCATAGACGGCAGCCCAACAGGCCCCCCGTCCCTGGGATTCTCCAGGCAAGAACACTGGAGTGGGTTGCCATTTCCTTCTCCAGTGCATGAAAGTGAAAAGTGAAAGTGAAGTTGCTTAGTCGTATCCGACTCTTTGCGACCCTATGGACTGCAGCCTACCAGGCTCCTCCGTCCGTGGGATTTTCCAGGCAAGAGTACTGGAGTGGGGAGCCATTGCCTTATCCAGGGCCTGGGCCTAGTATTCAGTATTAGCTTTTTCTTACCATGTCTATTGAGCTGAGAAACTAGATGTTTCTACTTCTAAGCTAATATGGAAAAACCCAAACAAATTTTGGACCACACCAATACATCAAATAACCCATATATGAGAAAGCACTTAGAAATCTATAAAAACTATATAAATTGGTCAGTACTGGTAACAGTTCTGTTGCAGTTGGAGTACTGATTTAACTTGGCCAGCATTCTAATCTACACCCTATAAAGCATAAAGCATGCTCCTGAGACTCTTAGTGGTTCTTAGTCTCAGTCCCTGAGTCCATAGATGTGTTTCAAGGATCCTGAAATTGTATGAAATTTTGTGCTCATATATTTTTATAGGCAGAAGATTTGTTATTTTCAGCAGTTTCTTGAAGGACTTTGTCAATCATTTTTAAAAATGTTTAAGAAAAATTGAATGAAGCAGCTACTTGAGTTGCTTCTTAATCCTTTTCTAAATGGTTCTCAAGCTCCTCGAGGACATGCATTTGGGAGTGGAGAAGTACGTGGACTATGGACTTTTCCCCTTGACTATTCTGAAAAGAGCCATGCTTTTCCACTTTGTGGAGATGTGCCCGTAAATAATCCTTTTGTTTTGACTTTGCACTTCTCTTTTCCTCCTTTTCTAGCTATCACTGTATATGATGGTTTAATTTTTACTCTTGTCACTAATAAAAAACTGTTTCCTTCTTGGTGTAGACCTTGCTTCATTTAGTAGCCTTTAAGAACCTCATCAACACCCAGTGAGGTTAGACTGGGAAATTAAGTCTACCACTGTGCGCATCATCTTTTATTGGAAAGAAAATTGATGGTAGTAGTTTTTCTACTTGGCATGCTGCCAGGCAATGCTGAATCTCTTAACTCCCCCACAAAGGAATATTATGTTTACAAAAGAAAAACAAACTTGATAAACACATACAAATAACTAAAAGGGAAAGAAAAGAATTTTAAAGATTGAAGTTAAATGAGAGATCTTTACAAGCAAATTGTAATTTCCATTGGAATTGAATAATAGAGGGTAGCAAATGAGATCCATCAATCTAGGCAACTTCTATACCAGTTCCCTAGCACATTTATTGTGTTTATTATTTATTGTGTTCTATGCTCTGACAGCAGACCCAGCATTGTACCAAGTAGTCAAAGACATAATCCTGGCTCTAAATTAAATATCTCCAGTCCACACAGATTTAGTTTTACCTTCAGAAGCTCAACTTCTTAATTGTAAAACCTGATTGCAAAGCATGCATGAATTTACAGGGCTAATAACATCTATCTCTTGTAGCCATATGAAAGAGTTGCCCCTACCAAGAAAAAAGGAGGGAAAGGAAAATTGACTGTAGACATTGGTATTTATAGACAGATAGTCTGAGTGTTTTTGCTATTTAACTCTGAGGTTTCAAAGGTACATAACTGTATTTTTAAAGTTTTTCCCATTATTGATTGAGAACATGAACCAGAAGTGCTGGTAGGATGGAATCTTCTTTATATGAGTCCATCAGAAGTGAATTTAGCAATAGTGATGACAACCCAAGGAATTTTATATTGCTAATTTCAGGCATATATAACTTAACTGTTTGTACTCTGCCCAAGTGGAAAAAGGATTTGAGGTTCCCAATGTATTTGGCAATATAGAATTAATATATTGTAGTTATTAAAAATATAGGCCTTTAGAGTTTAACAGAGGTGAGTTTGACCTAGGCGATTAACTGTGGTCAAGTAACCTAACCTTTTGTACTTCGTATTACTACCAAAAAACAGGAACATATGGGGGCCTCATTAGATTATTTGCATGCCTAAAATAAGGTAAGAATAATTGCTAACATGTATTAATTACTTTCCCTGGAGGAGGGCATGGCAACCCACTCCAGGATTCTTTCCTGGAGAATCCCATGGATAGAGGAGCCTGGCAGGCTACGGTCCATAGGGTCACACGAAGTCAGACATGGCTAAAGCAACTTGGCGCACACACACGTTGAGTACTTACAGCATGCTACACATTCAGTCCTCAAACAATCCTATGATGTCCATACTATTATTATCTTCACTTGTCAGCTGAACAAACAGGCAGAGAGAGGTTCAGTAGTTTTCTCAAGAACACACAGATAATAACTGTTCAGTGTTCAGACTCAGGCAGTCTGACTTCAAACACATACTTTAATCATTCTACCACATTTTATGTAAAGTACTTAAGACAATGCCAGGAACTTAGTAGGTGCTCAATAAATGGCACCACTGTTATTAAACACATAAATGACATAAGCAAAACAATTTTTATTCTTTAATCTCTTACGTTTAAAATGCAGTACACGTAGTAGTTTTCTGTCTTCCTTTTATTTCCTGGAAGTAGCTGATACTACTCTGAGTTTGGTTTAAATTAGACATAAGCCTTTAAAGTTTTATTTCCTTGAGTTTTTGGAAAACATGAAGCAAGCATCAGTTAGATGAAACATAAGTCTGGCTTTTTGCTGCTTGTACTAAGAAATTTTTTTTTTTGGTGACCTTGTAGTCATTATTTATAGTTTCCTTTGAAGATCAGAGAACCTTAGGTTGCTTATTGCCCTAATCTTCAGAGACGATCTATGACAGATTTTTCTGATCCCAAAGAATACATCAAATCACATGAAACTGCTGTTATCGGGCCATGAAAACAGAGGTCATTTCTACTAAAGAATGGATTACTCCAGCTTCATCGTGAAAAGAATATTCTCCTTGGAAATACCCAGACGGGTTTGCATTTTGAGTATGTACCAGCTGTGATGGAAAAGAACAGTCTAATCCTTTCGATTTCTGTAGTCTACTGCTTCACTTGCACACCAGGGGATGTGAAACAAACGGTGTCAAAAAACATTTCAATATAAAAGTTTTATTCTCATACTCAATAAAACGAATTAACTGAAATTTAAAAAAAAGTCAAATGCTTCAGAATATTATGTCAGTTGGTTCTAGTCACCAGGCACTTAACTCTAGTCACCACAACCTTTTTCCATGTTGTGGCTAGCTCTGCTTACGTGTAGATACTCCTGAGATGGAAACTCCAATTTACAAACACTCATATGTACAAAATCATATAAAATACTTTAGCTCTTTCAATGTATGATTTAAGGGCAATTACTGGCAGTTGGCAGGTAGAGACCTAGTTACATGGCAGCCACTTCAGCTGACCTGTGAATGTGAAAAAGGACACAGTCCCAGAGCAGCTGTGCTGACGGGGCTTGCTCTGGATCAGACTCCCAGCAGTGCTAACCTTCAGGACTCCAGGGACCAAGGCATGTGGGAGGATGCTGTTGTCCAACAAGTCTGTTCTCTGTGTTGTTCATCCTCATCAGGACAGTTGACTGAGCCCCTCAGGAGACTTCTGGTACAGGTTTCAGACCTCTTCTGGCAAACCACTTAATGCATACCCCTCATTCACTCAGAATGGAGACCTGGGTCAGTCTATGAAGATGGGAGAATTCACTAATCCAATCGGTGACCCCTGGACTGGTGCATTTGCTAACCTAAAGAGTAGAATCAGCATCTTCAGATTCTCCCATCTTCACCGAGGGTGATGGACAAAGGAAAGAAGAGAAAGCTGCAGTGAGATGGGGTCTTTTATAAGTTTTGTTCACTGCATCTTCAGCATCTCAAAGAGGGCCTGTCTCCCAGTAGATGCTCAGGAAACATTCGTAGAGTGAAAGAATAGGGAGTTCAGAAATGAAACAGATCCCTGGCAGGTAAGGAGAGGCAAAACTGTTGGGCAGTGTAACATCGAGGAGAAAGGACCCATGCTTTTCCTGTCATTGCTGCCAAGTGGTCTGTGGAGAAGGCAGCCTGCTTTGGAGCTCAGGCGAAAATGGAGTGAAACATCAAGTCTTGGTCTTTTAGGAAAAGCCGATAAACCTTGTTTGGAAGATGAGGCCCATTTCACCTTGTGTGCTGAGACAAGATGTTACTTTATGAGGTTTTAAAAAATCTCATGAAGTGAGAGGGACTTCCCTGGTGGTCCAGTGGTTAAGGGGACATGGGTTCGATCCCTCTTCCGGGAAGATTCCACGTGCTGCAGGGCAACTAAGCCCACGTGTCACAGTACTGAAGCCCACGCTCCCAAGAGCCCATGTTCTGCAATAAAAGAAGCCACCGCAATGAGAAGCCTGCCCACCACAACTAGAGAGCAGCCCCCACTCCCCACAACTAGAGAAAGCCTGCCCCTGCCTGCAGCAATGAGCACCCAGCGCAGCCAAAAAAAATAATAATTGATTAAAATTTATTATTAATTTAAAAACCTTAATGAGGAGGTAAAAAACCATCTTCTGGTGTTGAAGCCAGTTTCCTATAATTTTATTTCCAGTGTTTAATATTTCCATTATACTGTAGGTTAAATGGACTTTTATGGCCTCAGCTGGCCTTGTATGATCTATAAGTTGGGCACTATTTATTTTATTGATTATTAAAATAAACAGGACCTTTATTCTCTAAACCAACAGAAACCCTTAGAAAAGAAGACTTTTTAAAGCATTCTCCTTCAGAGGACTGTGAATTAATGCCTTGCTTCGGGTGTGTAGAGAAATTCCAATTCCATTGTCTATGAAGTTAAACTGTTCCTTAACGTCAGTCTAAGAGGTGATGAAAACAACGTCCAATGTGAAGTCAGGATCAGAGGGCAGAGAAGGAAACCCAGGTAGCCAGTATGAATTCAAGATTTGTTTAATGTATTTTGAATTTCTGGGTTATTAGTCATTCCCATATTAAAATGTAAGTACAAAGAGTACTTTCCAACTTCCAAATTCTGAAATATTGTTTCTCATTTGTTATCATCAATATGGCCTTCCCTCCATTTATATATATTTGTTTAAGTTGATTGTTTGGAAAAATAAAATCAATTCTATCAAAATTAACAAGAATATTGTTGAAATTGTAGTAAGAATTCACTTTATATTTTTGAATACTTGAGATATGTAAAGACTGTAAAATGTAGCTCGTATAACCTAATTCAGTCACTTAAAGGTAGAGATCTTAGTCTGGCAGACCAGTTATTACAGATACAAGGGAACTTGTAATCTAGTGAAGAAACAGATACATCAATAAATATAAGCAACACTCGTTCATTCAACAAATATTTATTGAGCACCTACTATGTGTCAGTAATTTTTTTCAGATGTTGGAGCTGCTCAGTGAGTGAACATGGTGACTCCCATGGCAGGGGTACATGTACATAAGATATACCAGAACCACAGGGAAAATCAGACAGGGCCTCACAATGGAAAAAAATTTTATTTGAGAAGCAAAATATAAGTAGGAGACTGACAATAAAAAAGGAGGGAGAAGGCAATGGCACCGCACTCCAGTACTCTTGCCTGGAAAATCCCATGGACAGAGGAGCCTGGTAGGCTGCAGTCCATGGGGTCACAAAGAGTCAGACATGACTGAGCAACTTCCCTTTCACTTTTCACTTTCATGCACTGGAGAAGGAAATGGCAACCCACTCCAGTGTTCTTGCTTGGAGAATCCCAGGGACGGGGGAGCCTGGTGGGCTCCCATCCATTGGGTCGCACAGAGTCAGACACGACTGAAGCGACTTAGCAGCAGCAGCAGGCATCAGAAATGATTCTCAAGAAAGAACCTTCGAAGTAAATCTGTTTTGAAGCCAGACATGGTTTCTCTTCCAGAAGGATGGGAGATAAAATGTTAAACATCCTTGGTGGATGTTTGAGGGTGAGATGTCAGTGGATGGTGGACAGAATTGGGGCCAAGGAGGATTTCCAGATGTCCCTCTAAGGTGACCTCTTACCTTGAAGCAACCCCTGCCTAAGGTAGAAGATACAGCAGCTCTAGCATGACTGATTTTTCCTCCTAGAACCATACTAAACCTTTAAAGACTGAAAGGTCACAAACATTTATTATATCAATGATGTTCTTTTTGGAAATTATATTTTTGGCTGATAGTATTTCAATGTACTTAGTTGCTAACATAATAGCCAAGGCACACATATCCTTTGTCTTGTTTAATGCCAATTACTCTGTCACTGTTTTGCTCGGAGCTATTGGAATAACGTCAAATGTGGTTTGGGACAGACAAGTTCAAGTCCACAGGGGCCATATTTCCATGTCCACTGAATCAGCTGTTTCCTACTGAATTTTTTTACAACAATATTAATGACTGACTTCTGTAGAGCCAAGTATCTTGATCATGCTTTTAATTTAATTCAGTTGTTTAAGAAAGGAAAACAACTGCATTAATCATTTTTAAGATTCAGTTTATGCATATGATATGGATACCATATTTCCTGAAAGTGTTTTTGCTGAAGTCGTTTGATTAGGAAAAAAAAAAGTGAGTTAGTGAAAAATTTAATTGTTATGAACTTCGTTTCTAAAAGTAAAGATATATGATGAGAGAATTTGCTTGTTCTGATATATAACTGAAAACTATGTTAACTTTTGCTCAGAATAACATTTAAAATGTGTTATGCTTTCATGAGTATGTTTGTATCTCATGTCAATTAAGTACTCTTAATCCCTTATTTATATTTAAGCCTCAGGTAACAAGGTTTCTAACAAATGCATTGTGTAAATGTATTCTCTTACCAAGAAAGAAGAGGAAGTGGACAAGTTCATACATCTCACCAGCAAAGGCCCAGTATCAGAGGCCAGAAAGCTTACACAAGCCTCTTGAGGGACAGGAAGCAGTAGATTAACAATGCTTTCCATTTAAGTTCAACATTTGTTCTTAAGAAAAGCAGATGGAAGATCGTCAACACGTTCCTTAGTTGTGATAATAACTACAGTATTTAAGGAAGAAGACTCTCTAAGTAATAGAAGCATTACCTCAAAGGAATGGTGAGAAACTGATCATGAGGAAAAGAAAGAACTAGGTTAGGATATGTAGGAATAGAAATAATCCACTCAGGACCTGGTGTGATTTTATTTTCTCTGAGGTGCTGTCAAGGACCATTAAATAGAAGAGGCATTTATAGGATCATAAGACTGTCAGAGCTGAAAGGGTCATCTCTAGTCCAATCTCCTAATTTTACAGGTGAGAAACCCAGGCTCATTTATGCAAGGGTGATAGTACACTGTGAATTCTGATTCTGCTAGAAGACAGGCAACCTGGGAGTAATGAGACCCAGAGCTAGACTGAGAAACTTCGGTGGAGATGGGGGAGAAAAGAGGAATTGGCTTCCAGAAAGGAAGTGCAATCTCATGGGAAAGATGTGGGATATGAAGGGTATAGCAACAGAAACAATGTCGTATCTTGGAAAAGTAGCATCGGCTGGAAGGGCTGAGGCAGCAGGAATATTTCAACAGATGGAGAACACATAGCTGGTACTGGGAGGCCAGCAGTTGGGACTGGAAAATCCGAGGAGGAGATAGTGAATCCTGAGCAGGTAACTCATGCCTTAGTTAGTCATCTTCAATCCAGAGGCAGGCATCCCATCTCTGGAAAGAAAAGAAGGCTCAAACTTCCATGTGTAAAATAAATAGCTAGTGGTAACCGTCTGGATGGCGCAGGGAGGTCAGCTGGGTGCTCTGTGATGACCTAGAGGGGTGGGATGAAGGTGGGGTAGGAGGGAGGTCCAGGAGGAATGGGATATATGTGTGCATGCGTGCATGCCCGGTCACGTCCAGCTCTTTGCAACCCCAAGGACCGTAGCCTGCCAGGGTCCTTTCTCCATGGATTTTTCCCTGCAAGAATACTGGAGTGGGTTGCCATTTCCTCCTCCAGGGGATCTTCCTGACTCAGGGATCAAACCCGTGTCTCCTGCATCTCCTGCATTGATATCTTTACCACTGAGCCACCTGGGAAGCCCCAGATATATGTATACAGGTAGCTGATTCACTTCATTGTACAACAGAAACTAACACAACACAACATTCTAAAGCAATTCTATTCCAATTAACCAAAAAAAAAAAAAAAAAGGAAAGAAAAGAAGCTTCACAAGAGCAAGAAGAGGGCTTCAATCAATCCCAGAAAGATACCTAACTGGGATGCCAATTAGGCTAAAAATATATAATCAGCATTGAATTAACAGAATGTTCAAGATGTGTATTTGTAGCTTTAGAGCAAGAGAGGTTGTTAGTAGAGGGCGCAGGGTGAGAGCTAATAGAGGCTAAAGAGGCAAATGGTGTGTAACAGGATGCTAGGGTATGACTCCCTACATTCCTTTTAAGGAAGGATTTTTCTAAAAAAAAAACCCAATAGTCTGTGGGAATCTAGGGGTTCCAGCTGTGAGGGAAAGAGAGCTTCAAGTCCCATGAAAATATACTTAGTCACTTCTAACATTGCAGACCCAATGTCACGGAGAACACTTTTCTGCTTATCTCATAACTTTTCACATTTAGTAACTGAATCTAATTTAGAGATTTAACTTGAGCAGTTTGTTTTCTTTTTTCTTTTATAAATAAGTTGAATGTTTTCTATTTATTTTAATTTTTGTCCATACCCCATGTCATGCAGGACCTTAGCCCCCAACCAGGGATTGAACCCTCATCCCCTGCGTTGGAAGGTGGAGACTTAATCACTGGACTATTGGCAAAGTCCCAGCAATTCTCAGTAGAACTTACATCTGTATTGTAAGAATGGAGAATTAGAGGAAAATCTGTCCTTTCCTTCCTCATTAATAATACTGATTATTCTCATGCATGCATCTAATAATAGAACTTTGAATTGTGGCTCTTGTTTTGTTTCTAGCAAAAAAGAGAAAAGTAAAGAACAATGTAATTAGAACATCTTGCAAAATTTCAGAAGAGTGGGATAATCCATGTTGTTGAAAATTAATATAATTCAGGTCAGCATTTACCCACCATGTGAAGGATCATTGAACTGGAGGTTAACATGGTACAATGGTTTACGTGACATGTCAACTTGTCTAGGTTATGGGGCCAAATTTGGTGTCTGCTTAGTTGAAATCCAGACCAGATTCTTCTGTGAAGAAATGTTTGGTACATAATTAATATTTACATCAGTAGACTTTGCATAAAGCAGATTATCTTCCATAATATGAATGGGCGGTGTCCCATTAGTTAAAGGTCTTAGGAGCAGAAACTGAGGTTTCCTGAAGAAGGAATTCTCCTTAAGACTGCAATATAGAAATTCTGCCCAAGCTTTAATCCTGCTACCCTGTGGAATTTTGACTATAACATCAACTCTTGCCTGAATTTCCAGCCCACAGGCCAACTCTACAAATTTTGAATGTATCAGGCCCCCACAATCACCTGAGACAATTCTTTAAAATATTTATGTATCTATCTATCTATCAAAATTGATGCTTTCAAACTGTGGTGCTAGAGAAGACTTTTTCAAGTCCCTTGGATAGCAAGGAGATCAAACCAGTCAATCCTAAAGGAAATCAGCCTTGAATATTCATTGGAAGAACCGATGCTGAAGCTGAAGCTCCAAGAATTTGGCTACCTGATGCAAAGAACCGACTCATTAGAAAAGACCCTGATGCTGGGAAGGATGGAAGGCAGGAGAAGGGGTTGACAGAGGATGAGATGGTTGGATGGCATCATCAACTTGATGGACATGAATTTGAGCATACTCTGGGAGATAGTGAAGGACAAGGAAGCCTGGTGTGCTGCAGTCCATTGGGTTGCAAAGAATCAGACATGACTGAGCAGCTGAACAATAACAACAATCTGTCTATCATCCTACTGGTTCTGTTTCTCTGGAGAACCGTGACATAGCCTGTTCTCACACTAAGAGTCAAATTCAGAAAAATCTTCAGTATCTCAAAATTTGATAGCTTGGTCTGGTTAGGCTGATAGCATTTGGATTTTTTTGAAAGTGTTATCAGGAAAACAATACATCTCAAAACATTGTACTTTCAATTTCTCATGCCAAGACTTGATTAATTTCATCCAAATTTGAGTCACAATAAATTTTGCATTTGCTGAATCTCTGCCATTTTTCCTTTCAGAAGCTCTTCAAGCCAAGTTTCAGTGGGGACATGTGAAAATATCTGTAAGGCCCTGGCAAATAGCAGAGTCTAAGGATGTGAAGGGCACTTTGATGAGCAGCCTAGATCATCATGAATTAATTGTTGCCAAGTATTTATTAAAAAACGGTGTCAAGTTAAGCAATTGATTTATTGTTTGTTGTCAAGCACAAAATGTTTAATTCAACTAGGGATTTAACAAAATCCTTTTTTACTCATATGTTTATGATTTCTTAAAAGTTGATGTAACCTAAAATGATCTAACTTACTGGTCTTGCGAATGTAGTACAGAAAAATTAAATGAATTTGAACAGTGATTTATTTTCAACCAGCAGCCAGAGTGAAATTTTAAAAACAAGCTGGACATGTTACATCGACATCCAAAATGTCCAAAGACTTCCTAAGAAAAAGCTAAAGTCCTTTCGAGTTATGCAACTTGCTACTTGATCTGCATCTTCCCCTTTGGTTACCACATTGACATCATCTCCTTCCACTGTCTTTCTGGCTCAGTCTGCTCCAGCCTGTTCCACCCACCTCCTTGATGTTCCTTGAACAAGCCAGTAACTCTCTGACCTCAGGACAGAAATGAGTACCATTAACAAAATGATCAGAAGAGCCCAGTCATGCATAAAAGGTATACATAATTGATGCACTCCAGATGGCAGGCCACTAAGTAGCGGAGGTGGCAGGAGCATCAGAATCAAAGAAGTCTATCAACAGATTTTGAAAACCCTAATTTGTAGGAAGACTGTAGGAAGTTTTGGGGATGATAGGAAACAAAGCTAAACAAGACAGGTCAACAAACATACTGAGCACTTGCAACGTGTCAAATACTTTAAGTTCTGGACATAAAACAATGGACAAAAAGGACCTCATCCCTGTTCTTATGGAATGTAGATTTTAGTGGAGGAGGACACACAACAAAACAAATAAGTAAACAGGTATGTGAGATCATAAAGTAGGAAGGAAGGGTGGGATAAGCACTGTCAGAGTCAGGGAAGGGTGGGGAGGGGAATGTTTGGTTTTATATAATGAAAGCCCTACAGACAAGGTAGGGAAATAAAAAGAGGTAAGAGAGTGAGCCGTGTGGATACACGAGGCCAGAGTGAAAGGGATGGAGTTGTAAACTTGTGGGTCAGGAGACTGAGTGACATCACCAAGGGAGTGAGAATAGATAAGGAAGAGAGGGGTCCTTCTCATTTTAGAGAAGATGAGGAACCAGCGAAAGAAAATTGAGAAAGAGGCGCCTTCTCAAGAAAACCAGGAGAATGCCCGTATCCTAGAAACCAAGAGGAAGTGTTTCAAGTTGGAGAGAACAATTAACTGTGACAAAAGCTGCTGCTGTTGCTGCTGCTAAGTCGCTTCAGTCGTGTCCAACTCTGTGCGACCCCATAGACGGCAGCCCACCAGGCTCCACCATCCCTGGGATTCTCCAGGCAAGAACACTGGAGTGGGTTGCCATTTCCTTCTCCAATGCATGAAAGTGAAAAAATAAAGTGAAGTCGCTTAGTCGTATCTGACTCCTATCGACCCCATGGACTGCAGCCTACCAGGCTCCTCCATTCATGGGATTTTCCAGGCAAGAGTACTGGAGTGGGGTGCCATTGCCTTCTCCGGACAAAAGCTGCTAGCTAAGTCAATTAAAATGAGGGCTGAGTCTTGAATGTTAGATTTACAACATGGAGGACTTCAGTGACCTTGAAAGGATTAGATTCAGTGGAGTGGTGGGGTGAGTTTCTAACTTATCTTATGACTAGGGAGTCGGAAAGAGGCTGTCTGTTGAAAGAAATGCATTATTGAGATATACTGAAATGGTTATCTGAAGTGGTTGGTCTTAAACAAAATTCAGTTCAGTTCAGTCGCTCAGTTGTGTCCGACTCTTTGCGACCCCATGAATCGCAGCACACCAGGCCTCCCTGTCCATCCCATCTCCCGGAGTTCACTCAAACTCACGTTCATCGAGTCGGTAATGCCATCCAGCCATCTCATCCTCTGTCATCCCTTTTTCCTCCTGCCCCCAATCCCTCCCAGCATTAAATGTGATCTAATCAGGTACCCCAAGCTGGGTGCAAGTTCTCCATGGCAATAGATAATATTTATGAGATTTTACCAATAGGAAGAGAGAGAGAGGGTGGCAGAGAGAGATTATATTTTAAGAAATTGGCTAATGCTTATGTGACTGTGGGCCTGACATGTTTGAAAGTCTGAGATCTGCAGGGCAGGCTGGCAGGTTGGAGACCCAGGAAGAGTTGGGGAAGCACCTTGAGTTTCAAAGGTAGTCCAGAGGCAGAATTCCTTCTTCCTGGAGAAACTTTATCATTGCTCTTAAGACCTTCAACTGATTGGTTGAGACCCACCCACAGTATGGAGGGTAATCTGCTTTACTCAAAGTCTACTGCCTTAAATATTAATATTAGTCTCACCTCAAAAAAACCTTCACAGCAACATTTAGACTGGTTGAGCAACTATCTGGGTGCCAGAGCCTAGGCAAGTTGACACATCACAGTGGTATAGGCTAGATTAGCCAAACTGACCATCGTGGATTAACCATATTTACTAAATTAACCATCACAGTGGTACAGCCTGAAGAAAGTGAAAGTGTTAGTCACCCAGTCCTGTCCAACTCTTGTGACCCCATGGACTGTAGCCTACCAGATTCCTCTGTCCTTAGAATTCTCAAGGGAAGAATACTAGAGTGGATAGCCATTTCCTTCTCCAAGGGATCTTCCCAACCCAGGGACTGAACATAAGTTCAGTTCAGTTCAGTCACTCAGTCATGTCCGACTCTTTGCGACCCCATGAATTGCAGCATGCCAGGCCACCCTGTCCATCACCAACTCCCGGAGTTCACTCAAACTCACGTCCATCGGGTCGGTGATGCCATCCAGCCATCTCATCCTCTGTCATCCCCTTCTCCTCCTGCCCCCAATCCCTCCCAGCATCAGAGTCTTTTCTAATGAGTCAACTCTTCACATGAGGTGGCCAAAGTACTGGAGTTTCAGCTTTAGCATCATTCCCTCCAAAGAAATCCCAGGGCTGATCTCCTTCAGAATGGACTGGTTGGATCTCCTTGCAGTCCAAGGGACTCTCAAGAGTCTTCTCCAACTTCACAGTTCGAAAGTATCAATTCTTCGGCGCTCAGCTTTCTTCACAGTCCAACTCTCACATCCATACGTGACTACTGGAAAAACCATAGCCTTGACTAGACGAACCTTTGTTGGCAAAGTAATGTCTTTGCTTTTGAATATGCTATCTATGTTGGTCATAACTTTCCTTCCAAGGAGTAAGCATCTTTTAATTTCATGGCTTCGATCACCATCTGCAGTGATTTTGGAGCCCAGAAAAATAAAGTCTGACACTGTTTCCACTGTTTCCCCATCTATTTCCCATGAAGTGATGGGACCAGATGCCATGATCTTCGTTTTCTGAATGTTGAGCTTTAAGCCAACTTTTTCACTCTCCTCTTTCACTTTCATCAAGAGGCTTTTGAGTTCCTCTTCACTTCCTGCCATAAGGGTGGTGTCATCTGCATATCTGAGGTTACTGATATTTCTCCCAGCAGTCTTGATTCCAACTTGTGTTTCTCCAGTGCAGCATTTCTCATGATGTACTCTGCATAGAAATTAAATAAGCAGGGTGACAATATACAGCCTTGACGTACTCCTTTTCCTATTTGGAACCAGTCTGTTGTTCCATGTCCAGTTCTAACTGTTGCTTTCTGAGCTGCATATAGGTTTATCAAGAGGCAGGTCAGTTGGTCTGGTATTCCCATCTCTTTCAGAATTTTCCACAGTTTATTGTGATCCACACCCTAAGGGACTGAACATAGGTCTCCTTTATTGCAGTCAAACTCTTTACTGTCTGAGCCACCAAATGAGAATCAAAGTTAGAAGAAAATGAAACGGAGGAGAAAGAAAGAATGTTGTGGAAGCTTGAGTTGGGAGCCAGGAGGAACACCCATCCTATGTTCAGTTTAACTTAATACTAGAGAATTTTATTGTCTTGATATATAGGAATGAAGATTGGGTTTAGAATCAGGAGCAAAGTTAGCACATCAGATAATTATAACATGGTCTTTAATTGTTAGAGTACAGGGGGCATGATAGCTGTGGTCATTGACGTTCTAGTCATGTTTATTGAATATATTTGTCTAATAATTATAACACTCATTTTTCCTTATAGTACATATAATACATTAAACAAGATGTATATCACATGTTATAGAACAAATGCATCCTCTATGCTTCTTTTAACTGAAGATGTGTATTTTTTGTATTTTCCCTACTTCTTGTTTCTAAAATATAAAAATAACTTTAGGAAGCTGTCTTGTGGCAATGAACACTGGGTGTTTGAATTTAATAATAGCAACAATGGAGATGATTATGAGCAATTTTCCTATGTCACGATAAATGTCATCATGGACAGAGAGATGTGTCATTTCTAAAGTGAGATCCTACTTCTGTCACCTTTAGTAGAGCAAATAGGACTAGTATATCACTATATAACCTTCACTGTAGCCTAGCGTGTCAGACCAGGCCAAAAGAAGTTACCACCCTGACTTTTTTTCAATTGCATTATGCTACATACATATTTCCCTTTTTAGCTTTGGATAGTAAATATGTTTGTTAGGATTACAGTGAGAGTCATTCTTTAAGTCTGATTTTCTTAGAAGTATATATATGCATAACTTACCAGGTGCTATTTGGCAAACCTACCAAGCAGAAGATTGTGCTTATAAGACCAATGAACACTCTCTCCATTTTGTAAATTTTGCTGGCATAGTCATTATTTTGTGATGATAAGAGTTTTGTTCCATTTCATTGTTGTTTTTTTTTCCTGTTTCTTTAGGATATGCTCTCTTATTACTGTTCCTGCTAAGGCTTGAGATAGGCTCTTCACATATCTCTGAATACTATTCTCTTATAAGTACTATTTGAGTAACAATTTGTTTTTGCAAGTTAGTTTTTCATAATTACTCATAATAAGCATCTTTTCATAAATACTCGTGCTGCTCTTTATGCCTGCTATTGCCAATATTTATAATTTTGAATTTTGCAATTAGGGTAACTAAAGCTCAGAGAGGTGGGGTCACTTACGTCAGATGTCACAGCCAAGAGATAGGAAGGCATGGTGTTGAACTCTGAACCCCTTTCTCTTTCAACTCTGTCATGCTACATGCACTAATTCATTTTATCTTTTCAATACTGGCAAAAACTGACATTTTTAAAAACAATTACCATGTATCTATTTCATATATTTGGCATGTAGTATCTCATTTAATCCTTAAACAGCTTTACGAGATAGGTAATATTATAATACTACCTTTAGTTTTTTGTAAAAGAAGAAATGGAAACACAGCAAGGTTAAATAATGCTCCAAAATCAAACAACCTGGTAGAAGTTGGATAAGTAAGGGAGATGTCTTTACAATTCCCATTTCATGGATGAAGAAACTGAGATTCAGACTGGACCAAGATTTGTTCATATTTACGAAGCTGGTTAAGTGGCAAAATTGGGTCTTATAGGTTCAAGTTTCATGGTTTTAACAGTAGTAGAAAAATTATTTCTTAAAAAGTAGAGTTCTTAATGGTTTTTGAAATATATGAGAGCTGTGTGGTAAGAACTCTACTGTCTATAAAAGTTAAAGGAAGTGAATGCAAGTGAGGGCTGCAGAAGAAGCCCATTAAAAACCTGAAAACCCATTTCATACCATGAAGGGTAACTGCAGACTGCTGAGAAACAGTAATAAAAGGCAGTCCAACCAAGCATGCTGAAATCATAAATTGGGTTGCTCTCTGGAAACAAATGTCACTAGCAATTGCAAAGGTATTTTTTAATCTGTGAAATAAGTATAATCTTTTAAGTCTGTATCGTTCTTGGTCTCTTTTCCCCATGTTCAATAGATAAATCATTTTGGTCAGGATGACTTCATTGACACAATGCTAGGAAGTTTGTGACCCAAAGTTATAAGTTTGGAAGAACCTGAAAAAAGTGTCCCTTTATGGACTCCAAATTCTTCCTAGCTCTTTCAAGAAGGAGTATAACTCTTTACTATCAACAGTATGTTTTAGCAATAAAAGAATTATTCTTTAGGCACTTGATCTGAGTTTGGTTACTTGGGTAATGTGTTGTTTCCTGTAGCTGTGGTCCAGGCTGCTAGAAACTCTACCCTCACTCGTGCACATGTGACATGGAACAACAGCAAAAGTTGAGACAGACAAAACAAACAACAAAAAGTGAATACTCTTTCAGGAGTTCAGATTTCAGTCTTCAAAATCGCCAAATAGCCAAATGTGTGTGAAAAAAAACAAACAACAAAAAAAATTGCCAAATAGCATAATCAATTTTTTAAAGGACTATCAGTTTGGTAAAATATTAATACAGTTACTCATCCGAAGGATTCCATGTTGCTGAATTTATAATTGTGTATTACCGAGTGACAACATATATGACACAGAGTGTATTTTAATGTTACTGATCTTTTTACTTCTTTGTAGAATCAATTATGCAAAATTAAAAATATAAACATAAGAAAGCTGAACAAAGTTTGTCTTGTTGATGTCTTCTAAGCTTTTCAAAACATGTATATGTGTTTTTGTGCTAGTATAACAAAAATTTAAAGGCTGTTTTGGTTCTTAATGTTGTTCTTATGATACGACAATTTATTTTTAGTAAGATTATTCATCTTGTAAATTCACCTCTTCATTTTATCAAACATGCTAATAAGACATGTTTTATGTGTGATTTTTAGTGCATGTGTATAGGAAACAAAGCATACTAACTGGAATATTTAGCCATTTAAAAGTATTTTAAAAGTTTACTAAGCTTCTGACAAGATGTTATAGCCCACTTCTTCAGAGTGTGAGGAGGATCAGTGTTGGAATTTTAAGGGTTAAATGTCAAAGTGGAGGAAGAGAGGACCATTGACACCAAGAAAGTGTATCCAGAAACAGTCCAGGAGCTTATCATTAAAACAAAACAAAACGAAGTCACCAAAGAATGAGGACCATATTTTAAAATCACAATGAGATTATTTAAATATACTGAAGAATAACCAAGTATATCAGAAAATTCTCTGCACAGAGCAAAATTCACGGTGGAATTCCCAAGGAAAAAGTAGTGACAGTAATGTACTAATGCCTTTAAAAAATTTGTGAGAAAAGTGAACGTGATGAAGTTTTAGGGTTTGAAACATATGAAACATTTCTTCAGGTGGTGAACTGTTGAACCGGTTAAGACAAATCCCTGAGGAAAAAAGTGGCTGATGACCTAGTGGGGTCAGGGGTGAGATAATAATGGGAGTATGAACAGCAACCACCTAGTATGTGCCAGACGCTGAGCAAACTGTCTGATACCTTGGCTTTGGTTTTCACCAACACCCTTGCAGTTTCCAGGAGCTCGCTCCATAAGCAAAGGCTTGGGAGTCTGACAATAGGGCTCTTGTGATGACTCCACACTTATCCTGGGGGTTTGACCAGTTCCTGGAATGTTCTGTCTGGTTCTGATAGATCTACTCTAGCTTTTTCTACTTTTGAAACATTCCTCCTTGGATCATATAATCTTTTATTTCTCAAGGAACTGTAGCTGACAGTGAACTGCATCTGCAAGTAGCTCCTTTTTTTTTTTTCCCCTTCCAGTTTTATTGAGATATGACTGACATACAGCACTGTGTGAGTTTGAGGTGTACAAACATAATGAATTGACTTACATGCATCATGAGCTGATTATCACAGTATGTTTGGTGAATATCCATCTTCTCATGTAGATATGAAAGAAAAGCAAAAGAATTTTTCCTTATGATGAGAACTCAGGGTTTACTCTCTTAACTTTTATGTATAACATACAGCAGTGTAAATTATATTAATCATTTGTACTTTATATCCCTAGCACTTATTCACCCAATAACTAAATTTATATCTACTTTTGAGCAACTTCATCTAATTCCCATATCCCCTCCTTCTGATACCCATGATCCTGATCTTTTTCTATGAGTTTGTTCGCTTGTTTGTTGAAGTGTAATTTATGGCCTACACGATGTTAGTTCCTGGTGCACAGCATTGTGATTAGATATTTCTATTCTTTGAAAAATGATCCCCACTGCAAGTAGCTCCTTGTTAATCTTGGTCTCTGATGCCTGCAATGGGGGACCCCCATTTCTGGCTCTGGTTTGTTATTCTTGGCAAATTTCAGTGAATTCTTCCTCACTTAGCTGCTCTCTCCCTTTGTGTATAGGATGTGGTGCATGTCCTCCTGGAATTACTCTGAGGATGAATTAAAAGTCCAGGCAAGAAATGAGTGAGAGCCTCAGACTAGACTGAGGGAGGAAGAAAAAGCTAAGTGAGGCAAGGTCATGAGTGCTGGGTAACATTTCTGCAGAATCCTAGCGTGAACTTGATTCCAGACCAGGGACCCCTTGAAAAGCAGAAAGTGCCCATGTAAAATCATGTTGCCCCTGCTCTTTGCTGTCTGCACTCTTATGCACCAGCATTGCTTTGGTGACACAGGGCCCACGGGTGTGTAACTGTAGCTGGAGGGAGCACTCAGAAGCTGGAAGGAGCATTCTGAGGCTGGAGGGAGCACTCAGAGGCTGGAGGGAGCACTCAGAGGTCAGCATGGTATTCCTACATGGGGGAGCACCAGAGGGATGAAGTTAATAGAAGGGCCTTCCTGAATTGTTCAGCAAATCTCCAGGCAATCATCAAAACCCCATGCTTTCCATCTGCCTTGGAAAATATTATTCAATGAAAATTTAATATTTCATTATGGTTATAGTTAGGATTATAGTTTAAAGGCAGAACTGAATTTTGAGTAGGGATGGGTGTTGATGTGGTGAATTTTTAATGTGCTGTATTATTGCCATTTTTAGACAAGAAGGGCTGTCTTTGGAGAGAGTTTTATTCTCCTGACAATGTAAGGGCTATTCACTCATTCAGCAAGCTTATCCTGTTGTTGTCAGTGTGTTTGTGCTGGGAGCAGAGAGATGAATAAGTTCTGGTCCTGACATCAAAGAACTTAAAGTTAGGGAAACTTAGAATCCTGTAGAATCATTTTACGTTTCAATAAAGTGTTTGGAGTGGCACGGTAGATGTCTGCATAGAATGTGATGGGAGCATAAAGATGAGTCATCAATTTTTATGGGGTTGCTAGAAATCCCCCTGGAAAAGGTTATCTTCAAAACATGCCTGAAAAATGAGTAAATGCTCTGTGGGTAAAGGACTGAGACACTCCAGGCCAAGGCATGTAGGTGAGCAGACACAGAAGTGTAAAGACATAGGACTTAGAGGAACTGCACTTTGAGAAAAAACTTTCTGACCATAACATGGTAGATGAATAAACAAGATGTTAGATTGGAGACAGAGAGAACCTTAGAGTACTGTTCCTGTGGGACTGAAGAAGGCAGTATCCACAAGGATGGAAAGAAGGAGACAGATTGGAAAAATGATTTTAAAAATATAGAGTCAACAGGACTTGGCTGTGGGCTGGAATAAAGGACAAGGGGACATCTAAACTGATTCCTGGTTTCCTGGTTTGAATGACCAGATAAAGTACCAGCCATTCACTAACCTGGGGAAAAGCTCAGAAGAGGACCAAACAGCCTGTAGATTAGACATGATTTTGAGATGTCTGTGAGTAATCTAGGCAGTAAAATAGGTATTTCTGGACCACAGGAGAGAGGTCTGATGTAAAGGCATGGATTTGGGTGTTACTAGCGTGTATGTGTCAAGCTGTTGTAGCTCCAGGAATTGATAAGATCACTAGGAAGGAAGTTAATACTGGAAAACCACAGAGAAGTCGTCTCTGGCAATTACTACCATTAGCAGACTGGAGAGGAAACAGATCTGTCATATAAACCAAGAGGGGTAGTAAGATTAGTAGCATGCAACTCGAGAGAGCTATTTCCAGTTGACCAAAGGAAGAGTTCGGAGAAGGCAATGGCACCCCACTCCAGTACTCTTGCCTGGAGAATCCCATGGATGGAGGAGCCTGGTGGGCTGCAGTCCATGGGGTCGCTAAGAGTCGGACACGACTGAGCGACTTCCCTTTCACTTTTCACTTTCACGCATTGGAGAAGGAAATGGCAACCCACTCCAGTGTTCTTGCCTGGAGAATCCCAGGGATGGGGGAGCCTGGTGGGCTGCCGTCTATGGGGTCACATAGAGTCAGACACGACTGAAGCGACTTAGCAGCAGCAGCAGCAGCAGCAGCAGCAGCAAAGGAAGAGTTATTCCATGCAGGAGGATGTCAAGTGATAGGAAGATGTCAAGTGACGCACAGAGGTCAAGAGTTCCAATGAAAAGAGATCAGTGTGTTAGGATGTCAAAGATGACCTATGCCAGAACAGAGTCATGGGGGCCAGGAAGGGCACAGTCTTCACTACAGTTCACTGAAGAATCAATACGAGAAGAAAAACCATTATTTGGCAAAGCTTGCTGAGAGGGGATGGAGACTATTGGTGGGGAATTAAAAGCCATGGAGTGTTTTCAAACAGGAACTGGAGCTGGTTTAGCCTTCTGGAAGGAGTATAGGAAGGAACAAAATGTTGAAATATGGGAGAAAGAGGAAATACCTTCACAGCTAGCCACCAGAGGGGATGGGAAGACATGGATTCAGGAACCCAGGTGGAGAGGTCAGCCCAGACCAAGGAAGAAGGATACTTGTTTCTTTGAGAATTTGGGAGAGAAGGTGAGATTTGGCACAACCACCATTCTTCCAAGTAACCTTTAAAGCATCCTGCAAAGCATTCTAGTCTGCCTTTTCCTGACTGTTTTCTGAGGATAGAGTGATTGGAATGTTTCTTGAGGTTTTCATTATTCTTCAGATATTTAGTCAAATATTGGTGCTTGTTTATTAGTCATGTTTTCATGTGTTTGATTTTTGTGAAGATGCAGTCTTTCTGGCACAAGCGTTTGCAAATTAAGTGCTGTTAAATTCACAAGAGCTGAAAAACCCTGATTGCCAGCCTTAATTATCAGCCTGAATTCTCTCTGTTGTGTGAGTGTTGGTGTCATAAGGCAAATCCCAAATGTCTGCTCAGAGAAGTTCTTCCGTTATAGTCTTAAGAGCTATTAATATAAAAACTAAAGCTACTCCCCTTATGTAATTTTCTGTGATGCTTTCCTGAAAACCAAACCCTTAGTTTCTGGTTGCCTGTACTTGTCTGTCTCTCTCCTCCCTTGGTTCCTTTTCTCTCTCCTTACCTCCCTCCCTCTCTCCCTTTCTCCCTCCCTCCCCTCCTCTCTCATCCCCTCCCTCCCCTCCTTTCCTACCTCCCGGTCCTTCTTTTCCCTTCCTTCTTTTCTTTATTCCTTTACAAGTCACTGATTTCTCTCTGTTTTACATGTTATAAATAATTCTACAATAAGTAAACTATTGCCAGTTCCTTCTTTCAGACCTTCAGCATTTCTTGCTTTCATTGTGGCAAAAATCTCCTAACTGGTACTGCTGCCACAAGTCTTAATCCTCTTTAATCAACCTTCCATATGTCCACCATCTTTATTTTTTAAAAAACACTTTTAAAAACTCTTGTCTGCCGCATGGAAACTGCTTGTGTCCTTGACAGTCATAGTTGAGTAAAATGGAGACAGCGAAAGCCAGAAGGACTGGGTTGATGACTTGTCTTACTTTAGAGCCTAATATGACTTCTATTGACAACAGTATGAAGACCAAATTTTCACTGAAGGATTTTTATAATTCCTAGCTCCAACTTACTTTTTAAGACTTGACCCCCTTAGATTATCGTACCTTTTCCATATGTGTGTATGACTGACATTCTACACATTTGCTGTCCTGCAGTCTATGGGGTTGCACAGAGTTGGACATGACTGAAGTGACTTAGCAGCAGCAGCAGCAGTAGTTTATTTTCCCAGGATACTCCATTTTCTTTCTCACTCTCATGTTCCATTTTTCTGAAATGCCTCCCATCCTTTTCCATGTTTAAGAATCAAATAAAAAATTCCTGCTTATTCTTTGAGGCCCAGTTTAAATATCATCTTATCATCTTAGTCCATGGTCATAATTTGCATCCTATTATATTGGAAATAGTTAACTACATGACTGTTCTTGCCTGGAGAATTCCATGGACAGAGGAGCCTGGCGGGCTATAGTCCATGGGGTCACAAAGAGTTGGACATGACTGAAGTGACTGAGCAAGCACACATGTTGTCATCATGGGATGTGGCAGCAGTTATTTCAAAGAAAACTAAATATGGTTAGGAGAGGGATCCTTGTGGTTTCCACCTTGTCTTATTCTCAAGATAAAAACATCTGCTGACTCCATTTGAAGGAAGTGAGCTCTTATCTCAGGGTATCATTGCCTTTGTTTACTTGTCTACTTCTCTTGCTAATTAATTTTTGTATTCCAGCACTTAGCTCATAGGAAACAAAAACAAATGTAGAAGGACTAACATTTAACTGCACAAACAGGTGATCCCTAAGGATTAGCTTTGCTCTTGGATGGCAAGAGATGATAAGGAGGAGTCTAGATCAGCTATCTCTAATAAGCAATAGCATGCCCTTAAAGTTTTAAAGTTATTGCAAGATGTTGAGTAATATGGAGAAGTGAGTGGTTTCTCACGCTAGTCAAACTTCACCATTGACCTAATTTTTAGTAAAGAGCACATGTGGGGCTTCCCTAGTAGCTCAGATGGTAAAGAATCCACCTGCAATGCAGGAGACCCGGGTTTGATCCCTGGGTCAGGAAGATCCCCTGGAGAAGGAAATGGCAACCCACTCCAGTACTCTTGCCTGGAGAATTCTATGGACGGAGGATCCTGGTGGGCTACAGTCCATGGGATCGCAAAGAGTCAGACACAACTGTGTGACTTTCATTTTTTCACATGTGGTTTCAGGGCTCACAGGGCAAGCACAGTTCAGCAATTTTGGAAAGAGTCCTGTAAAAGATTCTGGGTCTGTTCAGCCTACTGTGAGAAGAACTGCTCTCTTAACCATATGTTTTAAAGTCTTTTAAAACAGATACCACTTAGCAAGTATGTATATGTGTGTATGAGTGTTTGTGTGAGGGCTGCTAGCAATAGTTTCATTCACTAAAAGAAGATTGGCTATAATTTTTAGCCTTGGTTGTTTTTTAACTGACAAGGTGAAAAACTACTCGACATAGCTCAGAAACCAAATAGGCAAAAGTGAGTGTTTATGACAGTTGTTTTTTGGCAGTAATAATAACACCTAGTATTTCTTAAGCACTTATTATGGATCTGTGACTATTTTTTGTTGTGGGTAAAGCTAGAGAATAAATCTGTTTCAAAGGAATATAAAATTATTTTAGAATGCTCTTTGAAAAGTTAGTGCAAGATTAAAAATGCAGAGAAATACTTTGAAAACAGAAGTATTAATAATATGGATAGGGAGGAGACCTACCATGTTTGAGAACAAATTTCAAAATGCAGTATTTAACAATGTATGCTACTGATACAATAGTAAGACAGTCAGATCAGAGAAACATAGCTTGTAGACCAGAAACAGATGCCATTATATATATAAGCATTTAATGCATAACAAAAGAGGCTCTACAAAGAAGTAGAGAACAAAATGATTAGTCAATAAATGATGTGACAATTGGCATTGTTATACTGTGAAGAAACAATCAATTTAGTTACTCACTCTGCACCATACGCAACAGTAAATTTCAGGCAGAAGTGTTAAATATAAAGTCAATTCATGGACAATCTACAAGAAAATAGAATTTACTTGTTACTGGGTTTCTAGAAGGGGGAGGACTTACATAAGCTTAGTAACAAAAGAAGAAAGCACCAAGGAAAAGATCAACAGCTTTGTCTTATTCGTGTAAAGTGCACAGCCTCTTAAAAGCAAATTCCTAAATACGCTGGCAAACAATAGAGTAAAATAAAGTATTTTTTTATCTAATTTAAGAGACAAAGTTTAATATCTTTACTAAAGGGACGATATGCGCAAATCTCTCTAAAATACTAACTTCATTCACACAGAACATAAAAATGATAAACAAATATGGCAAAACGTTTGTCTTCATTAGCAACCAAATAAATAGAAATGAAAAGATTGGCATGCTGTTTCTGCAAATCAATATATAGCATACGTGAGAATGAATGAAAAGAGTGGCAGAGGTGCTTTGGAGAATAGACATTCTCTTACAGCATTGGTGTTTATATAGGTTGTTTTTAAAAATCAATTTAGTGATCTTCACTGAGCCTAAAAAATGGTCATATATTTTGACCCAGAATTTCATTTCTAGGGCTCTGTCCAAAGGAATTCATTGCCAGAAGGAAAATCAAAACAGTCCTTATGCGGAAAGATGTGTATCAGTGTTTGTATTAGCATATGTGACTGCTTAACAAATTACAGCAAACCTGGTGGCTTAAACAACAGAAATGTATTCTCTCACAGTTTTAGAGCCCGGAAGTTCCAAATCTTTATCATTTGGCTGAAATCAAGGTGCGAGCAAGGCGGTGCTGCCTTCAAAATCTCTAGGGGAAAACTCATTCCTGGCCTCTTCCAGCTTCTGGTGGCCCCTGGGATTCCTTGGCTCGTGGCTGCATCACTGCAATCTCTACCTCTGTGGTCACATGGTTTGCTTCTCTTCTGTCTGCAGTCAAAACTCACTCTGTCTCTCTCTCAGAAGGACACTTCATTGCAGTTAGGGCTCACCTGGATTGTTGTTGTTGTTCAGCCACTCGGTCGTGTCTGACTCTTTGGGACCGCACGGACTGCAGCATGCCAAGCTTCCCTGTCTTTCACCATTGCCAGGAGCTTGCTCAAACTCAAGTCCATTGAGTTGGTGATGCCATCCAACCATCTCATCCTCTGTCACCTGGATAACCCAGAATAATCCCTTCCGGATTGTTACTTATTCACATCTGCTAAGATTTTCCCTATAAGGTAACATATAAAGCTTCCAGGGATGGACTAGGATCTCTTTACGGGACACTTTCCTGTCTATCACAATGTGCATGCCTTAATTCCACATGCATTCACGCAAGACCCTGTGTGAGGTATGGGAGCAGCTGCAATGACCCAGGATATGGTACCTGCCCTCAAAGAACTTATGGTTGGGTGGGAAAACCAGGTAATAAACCAGCAACTGAAGTCTACAATGAAGAGAAGCCCCTGGCACTAAGAGGACCAGAGTTTGAGGGTGTCAGGGAAGGGAGGCAGTAACAAGTTATTTGCAACTTGAAGGATAAATGAGAGTTGGCTGAGGAGCAGTGCCGGGAGAAAGGAAGCCAATCAGATTTCCATACTTCATATGTCCTTTAGAGTACAGCAGACTTCCCTGGTGGGCCAGCGGTTAAGACTTCGCCTTCCAATGCAACAGGTTCGAATTCAATCCCTGGTCCTTGATGGGGGACTAAGATCCCACATGCCTTGTGGCCAAAAAACCAAAACATGAGACAGATGCAATATGGTAACAAATTCAGTAATGACTTTAAAATGATCTACATTTTAAAAAAGTTAAAAAAAATAAAGTACAAGTTCTCCTTAAGTGCACTGTGCTCTCTTATGTTCGAATATTTGTTCATCTTCAGGCCTTGACACACGCTGTTACCTCTTCCAGGAGCACCTTGCCTACTCCTCAACCTTCTGGTTTTAGCCTGAGTGCTTTGTTCTCTCATAGCACACTCTACCTACCCTGCCATGACCCTTAACCCAATTCTAACTGCCCGTTTGTTACTTGTATAAATCCTCTATGGGTTTGTTACTTTGAGACATGCTAGTTTGTGCCTGTCCTGGTCGCTATGACAGAGCTAGCTTCCTGTCTCCTAGTAGAGTATCTGGCACCTAGCTGATGCCACGAAGTATTCAATGAGTAAGTAAGTGAGTGAATGAATGAATGAATGAATGAACACAGCTGGTGGGGAATGGCCAACTGATTAGCATTCGTTTACCAATCCTCCTTTTTGTTTTTCATTTTGTTTATTTGGCTACACCGGGTCTTTGTGGTGGCATGCAGGTTCTTTAGTTAAGGCATTCAGGCTCTTAGTTGCTGCATGAGGGATCTAGTTCCCTGACCAGGGATCAAATCTGGGCCTCCTGCAATGATAGCTTGGATTTGCTAACCACTGGACCACCTGGGAAGTCCCCAACAATGCTTCTTTTTGCATTGAACTTTTATTAAATATGCAGCTTATTAAGGTAGACTAAGCATGCAGATGACACCACCCTTATGGCAGAAAGTGAAGAGGAACTCAAAAGCCTCTTGATGAAAGTGAAAGTGGAGAGTGAAAAAGTTGGCTTAAAGCTCAACATTCAGAAAACCAAGATCATGGCATCCGGTCCCATCACTTCATGGGAAATAGATGGGGAAACAGTGGAAACAGTGTCAGACTTTATTTTTCTGGGCTCCAAAATCACTGCAGATGGTGACTGCAGCCATGAAATTAAAAGATGCTTACTCCTTGGAAGGGAAGTTATGACCAACCTAGATAGCATATTCAAAAGCAGAGACATTACTTTGCCAACAAAGGTCCGTCTAGTCAAGGCTATGGTTTTTCCTGTGGTCATGTATGGATGTGAAAGTTGGACTGTGAAGAAGGCTGAGCACTGAAGAATTGATGCTTTTGAACTGTGGCGTTGGAGAAGACTCTTGAGAGTCCCTTGGACTACAAGGAGATCCAACCAGTCCATTCTGAAGGAGATCAGCTCTGGGATTTCTTTGGAAGGAATGATGCTAAAGCTGAAACTCCAGTACTTTGGCCACCTCATGTGAAGAATTGACTCGTTGGAAAAGACTCTGATGCTGGGAGGGATTGGGGGCAGGAGGAGAAGGGGACGACAGAGGATGAGATGGCTGGATGGCATCACCAACTCGATGGACGTGAGTCTGAGTGAACTCTGGGAGTTGGTGATGGACAGGGAGGCCTGGCGTGCTGCGATTCATGGGGTCGCAAAGAATTGGACACTACTGAACAACTGAACTGACTGACTGACTGAAGCATTAAATTTGACATAGGTCAGGCAGATGCAGATTCAAGATTAGGTTTTCTGCTATTTAAATGTGTAACAATGTATCACCTAGCATGCTGCAGTTCATGGGATCCAGAAGAGGCTGATGCAACTTAGCAACTGAACAGCAACAACTATGTATCCCCTAACATCCCTTGACCTCCTTTTTGTCTTTCCGTCTATAAAATTCAGAGCTTGGATTAAAGTATATCTAAGCCAGCATTTCCATGATTCTTGCCATTTCCTAGTCAAGCCATTTCTTTGTTCACCTCTCTCTGTTTGAAAAGTTTTTTTTCCCCTGGGCTCCCTTAGAGACCTCCTGATAACCCCTAAGGCAGAGCTCAGGTACCTGCAACTCCTATTTCTCCCCTAAAGCTGGCAGGACTCCTCAATCTGCTTCTCCAAATACTTTGCAAGTGTCACTCATAGGATATGCCACATAATGCTTATGTGGCATAAATGATATGTACATAAATGCTTACGTGTTTCCTATTCGACTCTTTTCCCAGTTCTTCACCCTCAAATAGGAATTTGTTGTTATTGTTCAGTCACTCAGTCACATCCCTTTCTTTGCAACTCCATGGACTGCAGCACTCCAGGCTTTCCTGTCCACCACCAACTCCCGGAGATTGCTCAAACTTGTGTCCATTGAGTCGGTGATCCCATCCAACCATCCCATCCTTTGTTGCCTAATTCCAGCTCCACAAAGCAGGTATGATGTTTTCAGTCTTTCCTTACTCCTGAGTGCAGTTCCAGCATCAATTAACAGTGAATGCAATTGATTTAATTCTTTTTCCTTTTCTCCCGTTACATATGAGCTTTTTAGAAAATGAAGTAAGAAAGGAAGAGTGACGTTCAAATCATAGCCAGTCAGCAGAGACTGGGTGGCAGCAGTGTGCTGCCATCAGGCAGTTTACACAACTGCTCTGCTCAGCCACGTACATTCAGTCCAAATGGTCACTTTCTGTAGATACAATTCTCCATATCTTATCAGCAGTAGATGGATTTGGCTGAGGTTCCTCTTAGGAGGAAGTTACAGGTAACCTTTCTGAGCTACCTGGATCCATTTAGTAATTTACTTTTAATAAATTGCTTAAATAGAACCTTAGTGGCCTAGAAAGTTAGCACATGTGCCTAAAAGTAAGCAATGTACTCCCTTTTCAGTTATGGGATTAGTCCTTAATGGCCTCTTTAAATCTTAATGACTTCCTCAGAGTGTGGAAGAGCAGTAGTCTTTTATGGTATTCTAACTTAAGCATTTCAAATCAAATCACATATATTTATTGAGCTCTGTGCAAAGCATGGTGCTTAGCTGTGGGGCATACGAAGATGATTAAGATATAGTTGCTATCATTAAGGAAGGTACTATCTTTTTGGGTACACAAGACAAATGTGTGATAAATTAATAATACATAATTTAAATAACAATTTGAGACTTGTTGAAAAGATTCCACAAAGCAGTAAGTGATTAATTGGCAGATTAATTATTCAGACTACGTATAGTAAGCATTCCAGAGAGTGGGAGAACCTTGGGTTATGTAAGGCTTTCTGAAGAAGGAAGTAGTTCAGTTAAACCTTCAAAAATGCCTGGGAAGGGAGAATGAATTTATATTATCTGGGAACGTGAGTAGGAATGCCCTGCTACCTCCTACCTGGTAGGAGAGGTAACACTCTCAGGAAATAGTAGGTGGTGAATTATCTTAGATTTTGTTGTTATCGCAAAACGCCATCTACTACATAGCTTATAACAACAGAAATTTATTTCTTACAGTTTGAGAGGCTGGAAATTCTGAGATTGGGGTGCCAGCATGGTTGGAGACTTCTGGTTGCAGACTTCTCATTATATCCTCACCTGGTGGAGGAGGTGAGGAAGCTCTCTCTAGCCTGTTTTATAAGGTTTTCATCTCATTCATGAGAGCTACCCCTTCATGACCTAATCACCTCCCAAAGGCCCCACCTCCAATACCATCACATTGGGCTTTAGGATTTTACCATATGAATTTGGTGGCAACACAGACATTCAGATCATAGTATAGGTCAAGCACCAGGAAATTTCTGGGAAATAGTTCAGTCTGTAATATAGCATCTGGAGGAAAAGAGCCAACAACATGTGACCTAGTCTTGGCAAGAAGTCAGTATCAAGAGATCTAGTGGAAAGGAGAAAAATGTCAAGATAATTAACCGCACATAGGTAAGAGTTAATTATGCTGCTGCTAAGTCACCTCAGTCATGTCTGACTCTGTGTGACCCCATAGACGGCAGCCCACCAGGCTCCCCCGTCCCTGGGATTCTCCAGGCAAGAACACTGGAGTGGGTTGCCATTTCCTTCTCCAATGCATGAAAGTGAAAAGTGAAAGTGAAGTCGCTCAGTCGGGTCTGACTTAGCAGCCCCATGGACTGCAGGCTACCAGGCTCCTCCGTCCATGGGATTTTCCAGGCAAGAGTACTGGAGTGGGGTGCCGTTGCCTTCTCCGAAGAGTTAATTATAGCAAAGAGAATTAAACAACAGCAATAGTAGCCGCAGTGAACAACAGTTTTTAGGTGTTTGCCAAGGCACAGGCACAGATAAATGGTCTAATCTCATGTATTAATTCCTCAATCCTCACTAATTTATAGATCAGATGCTAATATAATTCCCATTTTACAAATGAAGATATCAAGACATCAAATGATACTTACCAGTCAAATGGCAAAGAAATTCTGCTCACAATTAGTACTGCTACCTGAGCAAAGACTGTCTTGGCAAACTTAATGCCCTAAGGACCTGAGAATTTTAAGTAAGTTGTTAGGAGATGGCTTAATATGTTAATTCAAGGATCTTTACTCTGGCCTGAATCATCCATTCACCATGTGTTCATCAGCCCATAAATTTAAGTTGCAACCACCAGTTCTGCCTGTGCCATTTGGCTAGATTTCTCAGTACTGTTTCACTCAGGCTCTTTTTCTGCCTGTTCTACCTTCTACCCGAGACCCTGCTTTGACTTCTGCTTCTGTGTTGGTTTTGGCCTTAATCTCTCCAGTCTTAAAACTCAATATTTACCAATGGACGCTGACTTGATTACTGTCTTGATTGTTGGTCTGTTGGACTGTCTCAGTAGGAAGTTCTGGTTTCCACTCCAACCCATAATCAGTCTTATGGGATCCAACACTCTCCTTATCCTATATTTCATACAGGCCAATCCTATAGCTTCTTCCTCACTGTTCTCTAAGTGGGGATAGGGTAGTTGGGAATATGCGTGGGTTCAGGCATGAAAAAAATTGATCTGTATTGGGAATCAATGACTTTGCCTAAAGCAGAGGTCTTTCAGGGAACAGAGGGAGACAAGTCTGATTTGTCCATGGAGACTGAGATGGGAAGGGCCCTATTTTGAAATACTTGAAATGTAGCCATTTTTAGCAATAAGATTTAATGTGAAAATAATCATAAAATTAACACAGCAATATATTTTAAATGCCTCAACTCTGTGTTATGTTTGCAAAATTTGAGTCATACGTGGGGTCTATTTCAGGCAGATTTTTCTTTCCAGTTTCAAGGAATATACAGCACTTCAGAATATCTTAGATTAATGTTTCTTAAGAGAGGATTCACTGGAATATCAGGCTCAGATAAATAAAATGACAGTTTCTAGGTCATGCCCCTGAATACTAGATCAGAAGCTTTTAGGGGTTGGATGTAGTAGATTTCACCTTTTTAAAATTGATTTTTATTGGAGTATAGTTGCTTTACAATATTGTGCTAGTTTCTACTGTACAGCACAGTGAATCAGTTATACATATATCCCTTTTTTTAGGATTTCCTTCTCATTTCGTCACTACAGAGCACCGAGTAGAGTCTGCTGTGTTGCTGTTTTCACTGTTGTTGGTTCTCACTGTTGTTGTTCAGTCGCTCAGTCGTGTCTGACTCTGCAACCCCACGGACTGCAACATGCCAGGCTTCTTTGTCCTTCACCATCTCCTGGAACTTGCTCAAACTCATGTCCGTTGAGTCGGTGATGCCATCCAACCATCTCATCCTCTGTTGTCCCCTCCTCCTCCTGCCTTCAATCTTTCCCAGCATCAGGGTCTTTTTCAATGAGTAATTTCTTCACATCAGGAGGCCAAAGTATTGGAGTTTCAGCTTCAGCATCAGTCCTTCCAATGAATATTAAGGGTTGATTTCCTTTAGGATTGACTTGTTGGATCTCCTTGCAGTCCAAGGGACTCTCAAGAGTCTTCTCCAACACTGCAGTTCAAAAGCATCAATTCTTTGATGCTCAGCCTTCTTTATAGTCCAACTCTCACATCCATACATGACTACTAGAAAAACCACAGCTTTGACTATATGGACCTTTGTCAGGAAAGCAATGTCCCTGCTTTTTAATATGCTGTCTAGGTTGGTCATAGCTTTTCTGCCAAGGAGCAAGCTTCTTTTCATTTCATGGCTACAGTCACCGTCTGCAGTGATTTTGGAGCCCAAGAAAAAAAAGTCTGTCACTGTTTTCATTGTTTCCCCATCTATTTGCCATGAAGTGATGGGACCGGATGCCTGTTTTTTGAATGTTGAGTTTTAAGCCAGCTTTTTCACTCTCCTCTTTCACCTGCATCAAGAGGCTTTTTAGTTTCTCTTTGCTTTGTGCCATAGGGTGGTGTCATCTGCATATCTGAGGTTATTGATATTTCTTCCGGCAATCTTGATTCCAACTTGTGCTTTATCCAGCCCAGCATTTTTCATGATGTCCTCTGCATATAAGTTAAATAAGCAGGATGACAATATACAGCCTTGACGTACTCCTTTCCCAATTTGGAACCAGTCCATTGTTCCATGTCCAGTTCTAACTATTGCTTCTTGACCTGCATACATATTTCTCAGGAGGCAAGTGAGATGGTCTGGTATTCCCATCTCTTTAAGAATTTTCCACATTTTATTGTGATCCACACAGTCAAAGGCTCTTGGGTTCTCATTAGTCATCAGTTTTTTACAAAGTATCAATAATGTATATGTGTCAATTCCAATCTCCTAATTCTTCCCATCCCACTCTCCTTCCTCCCTTGGTATCCATAAATTTATTCTCTACGTCTGTGTCTCTATTTCTGCTTTGCAAATCAGTTCAGTTCAGTCTCTCAGTCGTGTCCGACTCTTTTTGACACTTTGGACCGCAGCACGCCAGACCTCCCTGTCCATCACCAACTCCCAGAGTTTTCCAAACTTATGTCCTTTGAGTCAGTGATGCCATCCAACCATCCCATCCTCTCTCGTCCCCTTCTCCTCCTGCCTTCAATCTTTTTGAGCATCAGGGTCTTTTCAAATGAGTCACCTCTTCACATCAGGTGTCCAAAGTACTGGAGTTTCCGCTTCAACATCAGTCCTTCCAATGAACACTCAGGACTGATCTCCTTTAGGATGGACTGGTTGGATCTCCTTGCAGTCCAAGGGACTCCCAAGAGTCTTCTCTAGCACTACAGTTTAAAAGCATCAATTCTTCATTGCTCAGCTTTCTTTATAGTCCAACTCTTATATCCATTTTGCAAATAAGATCATCTATACCATTTTCTAGATTCTATATATATGTGTTAATATCGGAGAAGGCAATGGCACCCCACTCCAGTACTCTTGCCTGGAAAATCCCATGGATGGAGGAGCCTGGTGGGTTACAGTCCATGGGGTCGCTAAGAGTCGGACACAACTGAGTCACTTCACTTTCATGCATTGGAGAAGGAAATGGCAACCCACTCCAGTGTTCTTGCCTGGAGAATCCCAGGGACAGGAGAGCCTGGTGGGCTGCCGTCTATGGGGTCGCACAGAGTTGGACACGACTGAAGTGACTTAGCAGTAGCAGTGTTAATATATGATATATGTTTTTCTCTTTCTGGTGATAGTAGACTTTGACTTCTCACCCTAAAGGATTGTTGAGTGCACCAAATTTTTAATTAAAGGAAGACCAATAAATGCATTGGTAACCACACTTTCAGACTTTACAGAAAACAGTTACAGTTTTTGTGAGTCAGTGTGATTCTAATGATAGATTTTGTTTCATTAGAAGTATTGTTACTTGGTATCTCACCACTGTGACTCTGATTTTTTTTTTTTTTAATCTCTTTAGCCTTTATCACTGGTATACTCTATTCTCTTACTTTTACCTACTGATTTTTGCTCACTTACGGTTTCTACTACCTTAAAGCTGGTACTGCCTCATGCTTGTGCTTCCTGCCTTTTCTCTGAATTTCGGTCTGCTCTTCTTTTCTTCTCAACTGATGATTTTATCATAGTCCAGGAGAAAGTTGCACAAAGTCTTAAGTCAGAGATTAGGAGATCTGTGCACTAGATAATGCTCATAGTTTTTATTTGCTTTTATTTTCTATCCTCATGAATAATTTTAATATTTGCAGGATTATAGAGGAGATTCAACTGTGATTTATATTTCCCAAGTTATGTAATTAAAATCACATAGTCTATCATGTTTTCCCACCTCTCTCTAAGGCTGCAGATGCCCTGCATTTAAATTCTACAACAGAGATAACCTGATTTATTTTGTTGGTGACTTTCCTACAAAGAACAGCTCTGTTAGAAGAGATCTCATGTCATTTCACATATCCCTTGCCAGCCTCGCCTTTGATTACCCATCCTCGTTCCAATTCACTGCAGCCAGAGTAGTTAGGTCACAGGGTCAGCTTTCCTTAAAAATAGAAACTATGGACAGTCAAGAACATAGAACATAAACATCCCTCTCTGATCCATAGCTGCATTAGCTGAGTATTTGGTGATTTGGGGATAGCCTATTTAGTGTGTGTGTGTGAGAGAGAGAGAGAGAGAGAGAGAGAAAATATACCCAAAATACATCGTTTTGCTGATATATCATTGCTTACCTCAAGCATTTGGGTCTACCTGAGGATGGCTCTGGACACAAAAGAAGCTCACGGTTGGCTACCTCACTGGGTATTATTTGTCACCATGTCTTTATAGTAGAAATATATATATTTCTATATATATATATATAGAAATATATATATTTCTATATAGATAAGGCTGCACATATTCCGAGAGTCGCACACTACTACTTCTCTATTTCGTAGAGGCTGGATGCACAATAAAGATTCATGAACCTTTATTTCAAGAGCTAGCTAAAAACAAGACAATAAAGTTGGTTGAAGGATTCCATAGATATCAGAAAAATCCACAGGCCTATAGCTTCTTCAGACCAGGGAATCAATTACATGCTAGGTTCCTTGAGAAACCATGCATTATTATTTATAGCAGGCTTGTCAATTGATTATTATGGACTGTGCTTCAAAAAAATAAGAAGCCTTGATTTATAGGCATCTGTTTTCTCACAGTGGATATGCAATGCTGGTGTCACTGTGTTCACAAGAAAAGAAAAATTATTCAACACATGTCGTGATGGCCATATTATAGGAAAATTTGAATGAATAATTATTTTCCTGAACCCTGGCTATTAAACATATTACATGAAGCATGAAACTTTTATTCAAAAAGAATCACAAACTTTATATTCTGTAAAATTTTTTCTTTTGGCATTATTGAGAATATTTACCAAATACAGAAAGCCCTCAACTATTCACTCAACAAATATTTATCAAGAATCGATTATGTTCCAGACATTATGTGACAGACACTAGCAAGATAAAGTCCCTCTTTCATGGAGCTTACCTCCCAGTGGAGGAGAGTGGGAAAAAATAAGATGATTTCAGATAGCAGAAAGAGGCATGAGGAAAATAGAGTAACGGACAAAAGAGTAAGGGGAATGGGTGAGGGTGGGGTGCTTTAACAGACAGCTACTCTAACTAGAAAGGCCAGGAAAGGATGCTCAAAGGAGATAAAATCTGAGCTGAGACCTGGATGAAGAGCAACAGGCACATTTATTTAATGCTGGAGAAAGTGTATCATTAATACAACACCTCGGTATAAACTACAGGATGTTGTAGGCACACATATGCCCTATGACTTAGAAAATCCTTGCTCAGGTATATACTCAACAGAAATGTCAGAAAGTCTGTGTCTTGTATAATTATGTACAAGGACTACCTGTCTATATATACTTATATACTTAGTAACTATGCTCACATTTATGCTAGCCTCATTAGAGCTCAACACTGAGGGTTTGCCAATGAGATGTGCAACTTTTCTGACTGCTACCGATTTACTGAAAAACGTATTGCTCCAAACACCTACAGTGTTTCACAATCTCAAACTGTGAACAGTTCTAATGTCCACCTGTGCTAGAATGCACACATGAATTGTGTGGAATTCATATTCCATATGATGGAATTCTTTCAATCAATGAAAATGAATGAATTGCACCTACATGTGCATCATGGATGCATTGCACAAGCACAGTGATAAATGAAGGATGCCAGACACAAAAGGACACGTGGTGTGCAATCCCATTTACATAAAGTTCAAAAAGGAGGCGAAGCTAAACACTAGGGTTTAGGGCATGCAAGCTCAGGTGGTTGGATCACTGTGTAAGTCAGCATAGTAGTTATCTCTGAAGGAGGGAGGTTAGTACTCAGCAGTGGACAGGTGGGAGGTTTTGGGGTGCTGGTGGTGTCTGTTGGCTTGCAGAATAATCCCCCTATCCTGACTCTCCATTGACTTGGCTTATAGTTATGTAAGTTTCATTGAACTCCACGTTATTATTTTGTGCATATAGCTGTTTGTTATATTTCACAGAAGAAAAAAAGTCAAAAAGCACAACCTATGCATAATTGAGTACTACTTGTACAAAAGCATGAAAATGAAATCAAAGCATAAATTATTCAAAATATTTTTAAAAGTATATGAAATTTAAAAATATTAAGGCTTTAAGGTTGCAGTAAAGATGCTTAAACTATGAAATACAAATATGATTTTATCTATAATAGAAAAAATCTTGTTGTCAGGCACTAAGTCACGTCTGACTCTTTGTGACCCCGTGTACTGCAGCACGCTAGTCTCCCCTGTCCTTCGCTATCCCCAGAGTTTGCTCAAATTCATGTTCATTGAGTCAGTGATGCTATCAAAAAATCTTATATTTTATTAATTTTAAATTTGCTACCTCGTTGCTGTTTACCTGTGAAAGATGCTGATCAGTGATTTATTCTTACCTTAAACCACACCAGAAGGTATTCTAACTATTAGGTTAGTGACAGGAACAGAAAGTAATATTTTATATAATACCCTTTATGCTGAGAGTGCCTTAAGGCACTTGACAGCATAAACATTGGTAGTGAATAACCTTGAACAAATTTTGCCTTTATAAAGCTTTTAAAACTCTATACATATCAAATAAGTAAATGTTGGCCAGAATGCAAGGTTTTTGTTACTATTAATATTCATATCCAAGCCTACTAGGGGTGTGTATATAATAAAACACCATGCTGAAATAACAAAGGTCAACAATCAAGAAGAAAGATTTACTGTCTACTTTTCTACTTGGTAATGATGCTCATATTTGTGCTGACATCACGATGGTTATTACTAAGTGCTAGGGGTTGGAATGTGTTATATAATGTTGCTGAAAACTATTTGTTCCTGAATAACTTCATGCTCAACCCACTGTGACACATGGGACTCCCAGGGTGTATAGCCATCTCATAACAAAGGAAAACCTTGCATGTTTTTTCTTTGTTCTGTAATTTCTTTTTTCCTGTGTGTGTGTATGGGCACGTGCATACATGTCTCCACAAAAAAATGTACTGTGTTAATTACAGATCATCACCTAAAGTGATGAAATCTATCAGCAGCCCTTAGCCACACTTAGTCTGTTTCCAACATCTCAAACATCAAGCTCAAAGTTTGCTAAGACAGGGGTGAACTAAATCGTATTAGAAACCCAGGTTCCCTCCAGGACACAAAGGATTGAGATGTCACAAAAATTAGTGTTATATTGTAAAAACCTATGGAGGCAGACTTGTTGGTCCTGAGTGAGGTCCAGTGCTGGTGTAGGTGTAGAAACTTCACTGCTAAAATTATGAGATAAAATTACTACAGGAGTTAAAAAGACTTAAAACTACAGAATTGGCTTGGGTAACATGATAGATGGTTAAAGAACAAAGTTTTTTCTGGAGTCAATGAGACAGTAGACACTAGAACCTACGTATGTGTGTGTGTGTTGGTTGCTCAGTTGTGTCTGACTCTTTGCAACCCTGTGGACTGTAGCCAACCAGGCTGCTCTGTCCATGGAATTTTCCAGGCAAGAATATTGTAGTGGGTTGCCATTTTCTACCCCAGGGGATCTTTCTCCACCAGGGATTTAACTTGTGTCTCCTGCATTGGCTGGTGGATTCCTTACCACTGAGCCACCTACGTCCAGATGGCAGACTTGAGTGGCAGCTGCTAAAACTTCAAGGCAAAGACCCTAGGCCAGAGAAGGCTCGGTGTGGTCTAGCCAGGAGTCTCCGCCAGAGTGGAGGTGGACCAGCCAAATTTATGCCCTTAGAAAAGCAACATCAGAAGCAAAGGGAGAATTGCTTCAGACCATCTTGGGAAAGGGCTTCTGGGAGGCTGCTATTCTGGGGAAGTGTGGTCCCTGGAGTGGCAGCATTAGCTCACTCTGGGAAATTGTTAGAAGTGCATTTTTTAAGGTCCCTCTCCAGACCTGCTGCGTCAACGTCTCTAAGGATGGGGATCAGCATTTTGTGTTCTAGCGAGTCCTCTAGGTCACCCTGGAGGCTTCCCAGGCGGTGCTAGTGGTAAAGCACCCGCCTGCCAATGCAGGATACATAAGATATGTAGGTTTGATCCCTGGGTGGGGAGGATCCCCTGGAGGAGGGCATGGGATTCCAGTATTCCATGCTATTTCCGATAATCTTGCCTGGAAAATCCCATGGACAGACAGGCCTGGCAGGCCACAGTCCATAGGGTCGCACAGTCAGACATGACCGAAGTGACTTAGCACACACGCTGGATCACTCTCATCAATGGCAAAGTAGTGGTGACAGCACCAGAGATCAGTGATGATGTCGGGGCCAGTGTGAACCTGATCATGACAAAACAGCACTGCGTTACCTTCTGGAGAAGGAAACCCAGCCTTCATGAATGCTGAGCTGCCATCAGCCTGAGGTAGTTCGGCCTAAATGTGATTTGAGATTAGATCAGATAGAACTCTGGATTCCAGAAGGCAGTCTGGGGGTCTTTTTGAACGTTCTGGAGAGGGGGGATCTGGGAGGAGGAGAGACTGAACACTTTCTGATCTGTGATGAGGTGGTCTCAGTGTTGCAGCACTGGGGGCTGTCTTTTGTACATAAACCTGCAAGGGGAGATATCTAATGTATGCAAGGGGAGATAGCTAATGTGTGCAAGGGAGTATTTTCATTTCTCAATTTACATTTGCAGTCTGTTTTGTTTAAAATGTTAAATCTTGAAACATTTTTATTGATTGACTTGAGATCCTGATTTATGGTACTTCTGACTCCATGTTGGCATCTCTAAGATGGCCTCTGTCTAGTAGGTGTTAGCAAGGAAGGATGGTGCTTGTCTCTGGAAGCAACCACCTTGGCAAAGCGCTCAGGGGAAACATGCTGCCTTTAGTCTCTCGGGAAAATAGAACTGAATTCAGCTTCGTCTTCGGGAAGAAAACTTAATACCCACTACAAGAAAGATGACAGGGCCTGTGTCATGCTTATCTATGGCTTATAAGAGTTAACATTTAAAAAATGCAAAACAGAATGGAACATTATTAAGATCTACTATAAAACACTGCCAAGCTGGGACTAGAGAAGTTTGAGGAAACTGAAGGTATTTATGGACGGTCTTCTCTGACTTGATTTCTAAAGACTTCATGCAATTTCTTTCTCCTCTAAGGAAGACTAAAGGAAAAAATGAATTCTCATACCTTAACTATAAAGCTACCTCTGATGTTAAAAAAAATGCTGTTATGTCTTAGCCTGGCACCATTATTTTGTATTTTACATTCTTATTAATTTCTCTCATTTTCCCGCAACTGAAGAATACATTACGTCATCTCCATATGCAAGGACTGCAGGAAGCTATAGACTTCTCTGCAGAGTTTTTGAAATGGTGGAAACAGTCATGCTCATAAATTGATGGTGCTTAAAATGATCATGAGCTGTAAAATCTTACTTTAATGGTTCTTAGCATATAAATGAGAGCAGAATTTGTTCTGAGCAAGTTATTGCTATACTGCACCATACTCAGTGGGGCTGTTGGATTCCCTTACTTTCTGTGGTTGGCTATATCTCATGGAGTAGAATAAGTTAATAGCATATTTCTTTATATAGTAAAAATCTAGATAGTCTCACAACTAGTAATACTGCATTTTGTTAGAATCATCAACAAACAGCAGGTCACAATGGATAATTCTGATTTGAAATGCGGTGGGATTTCAGATCTAGCTAATTGCAGAGTAATGTGAAGTGTTTTCATATATGTCTTCACATGTATCCCCAACCCTAGAGATTTTGATTGAATAGGTCTAGGAAGGAACCTGAGTATTTGAATTAAAAACAGCTCTCAGATGTTTCTATTAGTAACCAGACTTGACAACTCCTGAAGTACTCTATCTGCTATTTATATCCCTCTCTTGCTCTCTATCATCTGTTGATCTATATAGGTGTAGAGATTATATCTAAAACTTGTTCATAACTTTACAGTATTCAAAACATATTCTGAGATAATTACATGAACCAAAAATTAAAAGTTGAGGAAAGTAGGGAAATTTAAGGGCAAAAATCTGAAGCTCAAAGAGATTCTCTTGGTTTGAGGTTGCAGGAATGAGCATCAAACTCATATCTTCTCATTCCAGAATTTGAGTCTTTTTCTTGTACTCTGTAGGGCTACAATAAAGATTTGCCAGTAGTTCAATGCCATCTTTCTCCTTCAGGAGAGTGTGGACAATCCAAGATCTTGCAACTAGAAGAGGTGGGAGAAGATAGGGAAGAAAAGCCACCACTTTCTTGTTTTCAGAATAACCATGCATCCAACAAAGTGATAACCAAGAATATTCAATAGTTATGTTTATATTAGGGATTCTTGATCTGTTCGGTACCAGAATCCCAGAAGATACCTGTGTGGGTTTCAGAAGATCTGTGAACTTTCCAAAGTTATATGTAAAATTTTTTATTTCTGTGTAATTGAAACAGATTTTTTGGGTATTCCAGTCTTCTGCATTCCACGTTCTTTTAGTAATGGCATCACCTCATTGATGAGTTATATTCTTTTGGTGTATAACTTCTTACTTGCTGGAAGCACCCTGGGTAGACTATTAATGAAGGTGCCCCACACTACCAGCCAGGTCTAGGCACATGAAACTTGTTAAACAATCACATTTTCTAATTTGAATAGTGAACCAGGTAACACAAAGCTTAAATCTCTTGGAGTGATTTAGCAGAGATGCCTGAGTAATTCCTAATTTTTAGTCAATTTGTCAGCCTCCCCTCTGTATCTCTGAATTTCCCACATGTTTCTATAAATTATTTTTGTTTGTGTCAAAAGTGGTTCTGGGACGTGCAACTTAAGAGCTCTAGTGAGTGTATAACTTTTTTTTTTTTTAACTGGGGAGAAATTTCAAAACTTTCATTACAACTTCATTTCAGTCAGTGACCTCAAGAAAGCTAGGTATTGCTGGTCTGGAGCAACTGGGAAGGGATTTGGCCCCATTCTAGGAGGTGGTGGTGGGCAGAGGGCTGGAGAGGACTCCATATAGAATTTGAGCGGTGGGAGCAAAATCTCATGGTACCACGTCTTCTTCTGAGGTGGGTTCTTCTTCCGTCATTTAAGGGTTGACGCTGACAGCCCTGGTGGCACTTAAGTGAAACAGCTCTTTGCAGAGTCACTTTTTCTTTTCACATCTCCTGCCCCATCCTTATTTTCCATTGGCACATGGTTCTAATTTTCTTCCTTGTATAAGAAGTGTTTCTCTACATCAGTATTTCTCAAAGTGTGGCTAGGGGCCCACCCACATCAGAATCACCTAGGGTCATGAAAAGTCTATATTCTTATGCTTTTCCTGCTGTTACAATGGATGAGCTGTGCCTGTTTCTCTGTAAGGTAACTCTTCCACTTGTGTTTCGGTTTTATCCCTTTTAACCTTCCCAAGAACTGTCATCACAGTTATCCCCCTGAATCTTCTCTATCATCAAATTCTGTCAACTGGATCATTCCCTTTGATATAGAAAAATGTTCTATTAACTCCAGTCCTAAACTATTCTTTAGACTGCTGTTTTCACGTAGCTACTTCCCCACACCTCTGCTTCCCTTTTAACAACCCCCCTTGAAAATCTCTCAGTACTTTCTCTTGTCATTTTTCCCCAATCAGATTCGATCAGGCTTTTGTTCCCACTGTGTGTGCACGTGTGCTAAGTCGCTTCAGTCATGTCTGACTCTTTGCGACCCCATGGACTGTAGCCTGAAGGCCATGAGTTTCTAGACTCGTGGAAGAACTCAGTGAGAAATCAACCTGACGGGAGAAAAAAGACATGAACGAAGACACATGGTCCAGGTTGCAGGGTGGAGAAGGGAGTGGAGTGTCTGCGGGAGCTGACGTTGGAGATTTCAGGGGATGTGGGGAAATGAGATGGGTGTAGTTCAGGCAGAGATGGCAGGAGCTTGGGCCAAGCTTTTCAGGTTGGAGGTGCTTTCTAGAGCTTTTCTGCTCTTGAGTGATCTCTTGATTCCTAACTTGTTGATTCTTAATCAGCTTTTCCACCACAGTCTTTTGAAAGCTGACCTTCAACCCCAGGCTCCTCAGGTCTCTCTCCAGTTTCCATCAGCTCTCTGGGACAAGACCTTCTCTTGGAGTGAGAAAGCCAAGTTGACTGACACGTATGCACTTGGTTCCCTCTCTTCACTTTAAGATGCCTCTAATCTGACTCTTTCTTTGTTGTTTCTATCCTATTTTTGGTATAAAATTTCTTGCTTTTATTTGCCAAGAAATCTTTTCATTTATGGTTCCATTTTTTCCCTACCACTTCTTCAATACCATCTCGACTTCATTTTTTTCTTATAACACTTATCACAATCTCTCACTAGAAAAACTGTCAGTCTAAGAGTCTTTGCCTCCTCACTGCCCTGTCTTCAGCTCTTAGAACAGCAGCTGGCACAAAATAGGTGTCCAATAAATAATTGTTAAATGAACAAATGGGTCTTAGGATCTCAGCACAATTATGTTCAAATGTTTCATGTGAAACAGGATAGAGAAATGAGCATAATTTAATAATTATCATTTCTTAAGGACTTTCTATTTTATACATACAATGTTTTACTTTCTTTCTTTGGGTGTGTTAATGTTTATAATGAACAATAAAGACACTTCCATTTAAAATGAATAAGACAGTATGACTCACTACTCTTCGTCTACTTAGAATGCTCATTTTTCCATGATAGCACATCATTTTCTAAAATTATGTAATACATTTATTTGTTTATTTATCATCTCCCTGTCTTGAATGTCAGCTCCAGAAGAGCAGAGACTTTCTCTAGTTCATGGCTATATCCCGTCTGCCTAGAACATTAATTGACACATAGAAGGTACTTAAATAAATTTTAATTCTCATCTCAAACCCACTGCTGAACCAGAATCTTTGTGATAATACCAATATCTACATTTTAAGTCAATTCGATAGATGATTTTTTTATTTTGTTTTTTAAATTAATTTATTTTTTAATTGAAGGATAATTACTTTACAGAATTTTGTTCTTTTCTGCCAAATATCGACATGAATCAGCCACAGGTATATATATGTCGCCTCCCTCTTGAACTTCCCTCCCACCTCCCTCCACATCCCACCCCTCTAGGTTGTGACAGAGCCCCTGTTTGAGTTCCCTGAGTCATACAGCCAATTCCCATTGCTTTTCTATTTTATATATGGTAATGTAAGTTTACATGTTACTCTCTCCATACATCTCACCCTCTCCTCCCCCACCCCTACCCCACTGGCTGTGTCCATAAGTCCATTCTCGATGTCTGTTTCTCCACTGTTGCCCTGCAAATAAATTCATCAGTACCATCTTTCTAGATTCCATATATATGCATTAGTATACAATATTTATATTTCTGTTTCTGACTTACTTTATGCTGTATAATAGGCTCTAGGTTCATCCACCTCCTAAGAACTGACTCAAATGTGTGACTTTTTATGGCTGAGTAATATTCCATTGTGTATACCTCCACAGCTTATTTATCCATTTATCTGTCAATTAAGTCAATTCCATAGATGATTCTTAAGAGATTTAAAATTTGAAAATCATTTATCAAGATAATCATTACTAGATCAATACATATAGGGCTACCAGATATGCTGAATTTAGATAATGGTCTCTGATTCTATTCTTTTAAACCAAATTGCCTTATTTGACGGAGAAGGCGACGGCACCCCACTCCAGTACTCTTGCCTGGAAAATCCCATGGACAGAGGAACCTGGTAGGCTGCAGTCCATGGGGTCGCAAAGAGTCAGATACGACTGAGCGACTTCACTTTCACTTTTTACTTTCATGCATTGGAGAAGGAAATGGCAACCCACTCCAGTGTTCTTGCCTGGAGAATCCCAGGGACGGGGGAGCCTGGTGGGCTGCCGCCTATGGAGTTGCACAGAGTCAGACACGACTGAAGTGACTTAGCAGCAGCAGCAGCAGCAGCAGCCTTATTTGAAGAACAGATTGAGAAACTGGACAATCTATAAAAGGGTAAGAATAGAAGTGTTTCTTCTCTCCCAAATGGAAGGAACAGTTACCTTCAGCCTTTCTTTTTACACTTATAATTAGTGTGATCACTTTTCTCCTCTTCTATTCAGCTTTTTTTTTTTTAAACCACAACTGTTGGGTATATAGGTATTGTAAATTACATGAGTCTAACCTACTTGTAAGCTGTGTGAATTTCAAATATTCTTCATTTCATAAGTTAGATGTGTAAAGTATATCACACCTGGGCATAAATAAATCTTGTTAAGAGAAAATTCTGTTAGGAAAGCTTCTTACCTCATTTTGTTCACTTTGGGATCCAAGCATCTATATATGTAACAAGTAGAGATGTTATTTATCACCTTTGTGAAGGTGATAAGGGGAATTTTTGGAGGATTATTCAACTCATAGTCTATAATGACAAGTATTTACAACTTGCTATATATAGGTATGGGCTTCCCCGGTGGTTTGGAGGTAAAGAATCTGCCTCCAATGCAGGAGATGAGGGGTTTGATCCCTGGGTTGGGAAAATCCTCTTGAGAGGGAAATGGAAACCCACTCCAGTATTCTTGTCTGGAAAATCCCATCAACAGAGGAGCCTGGCAGGCTACAATCCACGGGGTTGCAGAAGAGTCAGACATGACTTAATCAGTAAACAACAAATACATAGGTATATATCTCAAAGTAAAAAGATGCCTTTGTCAGTCTTTAGCATCTTCTCACTTTGGAAATTGAAATAGCCCTTCTGCCATGCTGAGGGATCAGTCTTGGATTGTCTTCCTTCTGCCCCTTATATGTTTGCTTCTTGAGAGGGACACTTAAGACCTGGTCTCATCTTTTGCTTGTGTCTTTATCTTTTAGTCAAGACTCTTAAGACTTGAACCTCTATCAGAGGGCATATATGGGAAGTTTCAATCCATTTCAATGTATTCTAGAAATTTTTAGTTATGTTTATACTTTTCCACTTTCTACTTGGTGCACCAAAATGAAAATGGACAACCCTTTCATTGGTCAAATGCATGAAAATGGTTGTGATGGTTTTAAAATATGTCTGTAAATTGACACTTTTCCTATCAAGCAGTGAACTCTTATTCTCTTGCCCTATGAAGTGGCCATAGTGACTCACCTCTAAAGGATAGAATGTGGCAGAAGTGACTCTATGTGAAATCTAAGCCAGGTTTCTAGGAAAAGGCCTGATTTTCTCTCTTGAGACACTCGCTTAGGAATCCAGCACCATACTCTGAGGAAGCCTGGATCATGTAGATAGGCCTAGTTGACAGTGTTTATCAAGATCCCAAACAATAAGTCAGCAACAACCACCAGACATGTGAATGAAGAGGCCCTGGAGATGCCTCTGCCTCCAGCCACCATTTGAAGACTGAAGCTCAGCTGGTAAAGAATCCGCCTGCAATGCAGGAGACCCTGATTTGATCCCTGGGTCAGGAAGATCCACTGGAGAAGGGATAGGCTACCCACTCCAGTATTCTTGGGCTTCCCTTGTGGCTCAGTTGGTAAAGAATCAGCCCACAATGCAGGAGACCTGGGATCGATCCCTGGGTTGGGAAAACCCCTTGGAGAGGGAAAGGCTACCCACTCCAGTATTGTGGCCTGGAGAATTTCATGGACTGTATAGTCCTTGGGGTCACAAAGAGTCCTACATTACTGAGCGACTTTCACTTTCCAGTCCATCCTCAGAACTATGAGAGATGATGATGATTGTTGTGGTCTGATACCACTAAATTTGGCTTATTATCTGATCTAGCAATAGATAACTGGGGCAGCCATGACATTCCCTTGGCAAAACTTAACTTTGTGCTGGGCATCTTTTACTTTGTGCAGCCTGTGCCTTTTTCCTTTCTGACATTTACGATGCAAAATGGTAACTCACGTTGAGTAATGTTTTCAGGGGAAGTCAGCCTGAAAGGGAGTTAGGGATCAAAGGAGACAACAGAGCGGCACCGTTTTTCTTCAACATGTAAAGAAGCGACTTGGAAGCTGCGGAGAATTCAGGTGAACAGAGAACTCAGGGGAAAACCATGATGGAAGGAGAGCTGATTGCTGGGCGAGGGCGTGACTCTAGCAGGCGGTCTCCACCTCCTCACTTCACTTCATCCAGTGTTCTCACTGTTGTCCAAACATTCTTTCTAAATCATGAATCCCACCACTAAGCTATTAAAATTCTTAAATTCCCCCTGATGCACTGGCTTCAGGACAAAAGCCAAGCTCCTGTGCATGGCACACGAGGATCCTCATGAAGCCCAGCCCATACCTGTGCTTGTCTCTGTAGCCTCAGGATCCTTCCCTCCCTCCTCCTACACTCTATGCTTCAGTTATGTTCATTATGACTGCACCCTCCTCGCATATATGTCTGTCCTTGCTCTTCCTTCTCCTTTGAATGCCTTTCTCCTCCTTTTTTCCATAGTCAATTCCTAGTCATCCTTGAAGTTCCGCTTCAGTGTTGTCTTCTTTAATCTGGGTGGCATTACATACACATTCTGTGTATTCTCTGGGCCCCTGTGATTACCTCTGTCCTAGGGCTTCCTGCATGGAAGTGTCCTTGCCTATCTCCTTATCTGGCTGAGAGCTCCTTGAACCTTGGGGATTTGTCTATTAGAACCTCCAGAGTCCATCAGTCCACCAAATGGCTCATGGCAAACACATTTATGCCATGATGAATGTACTAGAGTGAACAGTGAGTGGGGGCACAATAGAGAAGAATCAGCTGTTGTTTCTAGCGACGAGGAGAGTGTTATGATGATATTTAACATTTGAAATTTGACTACTTAAAAGTTCAGAATAAAGTGAAACACACAAGGTCTCAGCTATGAAATTGCTTTGAGGTGGACTCTAGATGGGAATAGGATGGGGAAATCAAATGATTACAAATAAACTTTATCACAGTAAACTGACAGAATACATTCTTTGTACCTACAGGTTATTTTTCTTTTTTCACCTTCCAAGTTATATCACACAGAGCATATCTTTTGCAAGTGAATTAAATTTATTTTGTGTCCTATGCAATTGTGTGTGTATGTGAAAAAAAATAAGGGTAATTTTGCAGAGAGATAGAGCTGGTGCTCTGCTAGAGATGCTTATATGGGCTTATAAGAGCCAGTTGTTAAATTTTCAGGAGTCTTGCAAGTCGGTTATTAAACACAGCTTGAAATTAGCCAGGGTAGAAGTATTTACATCCCAGAAGCTAGCAAGTGCTTCGGGTCATAGCTTTTCTCCCTCTCTACCCAGCTGGCTGTTAAACATTGACTAGTTTATCACTAGATGCAGTTCTGTTTAACTCAGTATTTCTATGCTCAAAGACTGCACAAATTATTATATCTTTTGCAACCTTATGAGAGATGAAAGATGACCTAATGAAACCTATTGTGTGTGTGGGCAGATGACAGAGAGAATGAGACTGTCCTCTTAGCATATGATCAAAACTTGAAACATTCAAGCATAATGGAAATATCACCCTGGTTTGGTGTCACAAATGTTTTCTCTATATAGCGTCAGTTTGTGGGGTTGCGTATATTCTCCTGGGATGACTGAAAGAGAAAGAGCTATGTTTTTCTGAAGTGAAACTTTTGGTACTACAATAATCCAAACAATGTCTTCTCTATCTTTAAAAAAAATTACAATAAAATGCTAAATAATTCAGATGTAAACTTATTCTTGAAAAATGTATACATTCCATAAATATTCAGGCTTTCCTAATAGCTCAGTTGGTAAAGAATCTGCCTGCAATGCAGGAGACCTGGGTTCCATCCCTGGGTTGGGAAGATCCTCAGGAAGAGGGAAAGGCTACCCACTCCAATATTTTGGCCTGGAGAACTCCATGGACTGTATAATCCATGGGGTCACAAAGAGTAGGACACAACTGAGAGACTTTCACATAAATATTCATAAATATCCACGCAAATTCATAAATATTTATGCTACATAAATATTCATCGAGTGCCTACAATGCGTGCTGCTGCTGTTGCTGTTGAGTCACTAAGTCCAGTCTGACTCCTTGTGACCCGGTGGACTGGAGTCCGCCAAGCTCCTCTGTCCATGGAATTTCTCAGGCAAGAATACCGGAGTGGGTTGCCATTTCCTTCTTCAAGGGATCTTCCCCCACCCTGGGATGAAACTCACTCTCCTGCTTGGCAGGCAGATTCTTTACCACTGAGCCACCTGGGAAGCCCCACCTGTGATGTGTACAAGAGGCTACAGTCATAAATAGGATGAACACAGGTCTGTGCTTGTGGAATTCACAGTAAAACTGGGGATACAGTCAACAAATAACTAACTAAATTGTATCACATGTTATGAAGAAATCCAGAGGGAAAAGGAGGAAATAAATGTAAAGCTAATAAAGCTCAAGCTTCAGGATATGGTTGGCATTCCCCATGTATATGTAAAGACCAGTTGGAGAGATAGACTTTAGCATGTTTTAATAAAATAAAAGGAAGCCAATAGACTATTACATGAGAAAGAAACTGGTATAAAATGAGGTCGGAGAGTTAGGTGGGAGCAAAGTCACGGAGGGCCCTTGAGAAGGGGTTAAAGACTTTGGACTTTTTCCTAAGTATAATGGGAGGCTCATAAAGAATTTTAAGCTGAGGAGTGACATGTTTTAAAAGATTGCTGGGAACTGGCATGTGGAGAATGGATGGGGGGGCAAGGCACATAAAACATAATGAAAGATGGTGCTGTTGTGAATTGAGAGAGCAAAAGGTTGCCTAGGGGAATGCTAGTGGGATTATTATTATGAAGCCACTTACAGTGGATGTCCTTTTTAATGACCTGGAAGAAGTGATAAAAATAATTTGATTACTCTTGCAGGCAGTAAGAAGGAATTACCCATAAAAGTGGAAAAAGACATAATTTTTAAAGCTCTAGAAAAACTATAACTAGTTAAGAAACAAACCCTATTAATCCTGAAAATTGGGGTGCACATACATAAAGCATCTAAGAATTCTTTGGATCTTATGGAAAAATGCCTTGTGAACAACAGCACAGCTTGTCCAGTGTTGTTGATTCTGATGGCTCTTTCTTTGGTTGAGCAAAGCAGCTGTTTCTAGCAAGTTCCTACTGCTTTTAAGTTCTATCTCTGCCAGAATGACTCTGATGATCTATAGCAAGAGCCTGCAGGAGGGTAGTCATTCATGTTAAAAATTGGGAACAGCCTCACTCCTGCCATGAAAGAATCAAAAGAATCCCCTATGGTATCCGTAGTCAACAAGAAGCTCTATAAACAAGATGCTATCCAGAGTGTGCACAGGGCAGCATGGATGGATCTAGAGATTGTCGTACTGAGTGAAGTAAGTCAGACAGAGAAGGAGAAACATTGTATGACACCCCTTATATGTGGAATCTAAAAGGAAATAATGCAGATGAATTTATTTACAAAACAAAGAGATTCATGGACTTAGATCGCCAATTTATGGTTGCAGGGAGAGGGGAGCAGAGGAAGGGACAGTTAGGGAGTTGGGGATGGACATGTACACACTGCTCTATTTAAAATGCATCACCAACAAAGACCTACTGTATAGCACAGGGAACTCTGCTCAATGTTATGTGGCAGCCTGGTTGGGAGATATGTTTGGGGGAGAATGGATTGATGTATATGTATGGCTGAGACCCTTTGCTGATTGCTTGAGACTATCACAATATTGTTGTTGATTGGCTATACCCTAATACAAAATAAAAAGTTTTTTTTTTAAAGAGTCTTTACAGAACAGAGAATAAACATAATTATTGAATAACCTAATTGGACTAGAAAGCTTTATATAATATTTACTTCTTCTTATCACAGATGAAGCATGGAAGAGTGATGAAATGCAACAATCCAATGTTCAAGTCCTCAAAATGTGAGTGTTCAGCTTTCATTATGTCCACTGGAGACACATAAAAAAATCTAGCTTGAACTGCTGTGGAAAAAGCATTAAGTTATATCCTTGGAGTATATTCTATTCTGTCCCTCCAAATGAAAGACCATTTACCTTCTGTTATGTAAGTTTAAGTCACACTGACTATAAACTGGCTGCTTCTTGTCTTAATTCCACTTATCAAATCAAACAGAGCAGATGGTCGCCTTAATGCAACCCATTTCATTCAGAGTTACCGACAAATAAACAATACGGTTAGCTTAGCATATAGGGAAATTAATGTGCTGACGACTAGTTATTAGGTTTGCAAACACAGTTTATTAATTTTGATTTTTATGATGATTGCATTTATTACCAGGAGAGTAGAGTAATTGCCAGAGTGAGCAGTGTCCATTTCCACCCTCACCCAAACTAAAAATGTTATTAGTGCTGCTACATTTTCTTTCCCTCAAGTAGAGAGATACATTTAAAAAAATAGGTTATGTCTGAAGATAAATGATATAAAGAATTTGTGATGCTGATGGTGTGTGTGTGGGATATGATGAGATTAGATGCTTGATTGCAAACATGGCTAATACTGCATAATCCCATGGTTTACACATGGACTGAGTTGGGTGAAAGATTTTTCAAATGCTGTAGTGAATTTGCCTCTGAAAAATAGCTTTATTCAGGCTATGTAGATAGATGGAAGGCCATGAAACTACTGAATTGTGTCTCTCGGCGGGTTGGGTTGGCCAGGACCCTCTTGGGGGTCTGGTACTTAATAATGTAACCCAGCGAGAGAGGTGGGGCCCTTGGATTGGTACCGTGGGGGTTACTTTCCAGGTAGTTGTTGCTCAGTTGCTAAGTAGTGTCTGACTCTTTGCGACCCCATGGAGTGCAGCACGCAAGGCTTCCTTGTCTCTCACTGTCTCCCAGCATTGGCTCAAACTCACGTCCATTGAATCGGCAGTGCCATCCAACCATCTCATCCTCTGGTGTACTTTTCAGGTAGTACTCAGTCTAAATTCTTTATAATCCTTGAGTAATGTGTGGGCATGAACGAAGGAGGGACACATGAAGGGAGAGGGACAGAGGAGGCAGGGGAAGAGAGTGCCTAGATAAAAGGCTGCAGAAGCAGACAGCTTTGGAGAGTAAATATTGGAGGAACGTGAAGCCATTTTAAACTCCATAATGTCTAGGTCTCAGTAGGAGCAAATGGAAAGATATATAGGTAAAGCTCTGAAAATAATATCAGAGATAGTAAACCGAAATGTGTGCAAGAGCCAAGCAGATAATGTAAATGTAGACAGAGACCAAGAGGATCCTATAAAGCGTGAAGCAGGCTGCAAGTAAGATATTGGCGTCTTTATTGCCACCAAGCACAACACCCATCAAGTTATGATGCCTTTTAAGATAAAATTTGAGCTAAAAGAAAAGAATGACCCTATATAACACACGGAGGTCAATTTGTGCCCTCTAAGATTCTGTGTTTAGAATTTGGACTTGAGCAATTGTATGCAGTGAGAATTTTCAACAATGACTAGAAAGCCCTGAAATTAGAAATTGTCCTTTCTTAAGGAGGCAAGCAAAATAAAAGAAGGATATTTCTAAATCATGTTATATATTAAAGGCATGTGTGGCTAAGGGGTTCTTTGTTTTGTTGTTTTTCTGTTAGCTCCCAAATGTGAGGGGAGTAGAGTTAATACCGAAAGTTCATTTTATGTTATTTATTCTGTGTGTATGTAGTATACATTTGCCTAAGTTAGCGCTTCAGTACACTTTTCACAGTTCATTTCTCAGCAAGGAATTAGTCATTGTCAACTCAGCCCTTTTCTGCGTAGTGTTACATTTCTAAGTTCAGCCTATTCCCCCATTGTCTCTGATTTGAATTCTTGTGGTTTTGCTCTCATTAGCTTTTTGTTTGTTTTGCCTCCAGTTTCTACTTCCTTTATCTCATCATTTCTAGCCACTTCTTTGTAAAGGGCCTGGTACTGGCCCAGATGGGATTTCCATCAAAGGGACAATGGTGGGAATTGAGTATGAGAAAACAAGACCAGCACAAACTCTCCTGCCAAAGGTGTTCTAGAAATGTGGGAAGTAAATAGGCTCATTGAACTATGAGTCCATTGGGGAATGTGGAGAGTTAAATGTTAGAGGGTCCAAAAATGCCAAAGTGCCAAGGCCAAAGTGCCAAAGATAGGGTTCAAAGTAGGGGAGGAGTGAGGAATTTAGAGTTGGGAAGAGGTAGGTCAGGGAGTGACCGTTTGAGGAATAGACTGGGATGATCTATGATTCATGTCTATTAGTCAATGGCTGTGTGCATGGTGGTTAGAGTGTCAGGCTGGGACTGAGACAGGATATACATTATCCTCTTCACTACTGTTAAAGAGGACTTTCTAAAACATGAATTGCATCATGTAATTACCTTTCTAACAAACACACTTACAACTCTGCTGGGAACCCTACTGCTTGCTGTAAGGCTGTCCAATGTGGAGTTGCAACATGCTGGCGTGTTGCAATCAACTAGATCTGTGCAGTCACATTTAGGTGTGTCTCATATAATTGGTTGCTTATAATGAAGTGCAGGAGTTTGTGAAACATTGTTTTCAACATGAATCATCAGCAGATTGATTCTCCACACTTTGTCAATCTCTCTTGCATCTGAGGCGGTTTCTTGAGTGTTACCAGTAAGTCTGGCAGAATTACCTATAATCTGAGGGCAATCTTAGGTAGGCTGCAGTCTTTTGCAAACAACTACCTTTACTAATCTGCTGGTTGTTGTTGCTTATTTTGTTGTTTAGTTGTTAAGTTGTGTCCAACTCTTTTGTGACCCCATGACTGTAGCCCGCCAGGCTCCTCTGTCCATGGAATTTTTTAGGCAAGAATACTGCAGTGGGTTGCCATTTCCTTCTCCAGGAAATCTTCCTGACCCAAAGATCAAACCCAAGTCTCCTGCACTGGCACGTGGATTCTTTACCACTGAGCCACCTGGGAAGCTAATAGTTAGTATTACCAAAAGGTGATTGTGAATTATTATAGTGCTGGACTTCATCAAACTATGGTATGCCCATAGGAGTGTGTCATGAATCTGTCACGTCTCTTTTGGAGAAAAACACACTGAGATCTGCTAGCAAAATCTAAGCTTGTTCATTTTTGCTGTCCAGTACAGCTTCATTTTTCCCTCCCCTCCACATCACCTCTCCATGCTTTCACTTTCTTTTCCTTTTGCCTGGAGTGGCTAAGCCTGGGCTGTTGTAGTGTCTGACTCTAGAGAGCACCATTTCCGTTGTATTCTTGAGTTATCCTTTGGGAAGTGGTGGAGGGATGGTCACACAAATGAACACTGTTTCTGAAGTTGTATTCAAGAGTATTTTTTATTATACTTCCTTTCTCTCATAGGTCTGTCTATATACATATGTATACATATATATTTCCTTTAAAATGTGTTATTAAAAGCCTCTTCCAAAATTATCATATTAATTATATGTGATCACTTAGGTTTTGAAATAGATACATTTCTACATTTTAGAATAGGAATCTGCATGGATTACAACAAACTGGAAAATTCTTAAAGAGATGGGAATACCAGACCACCTTATCTGCCTCTTGAGAAACCTTTATGCAGGTCAAGCAGCAACAGTTAGAATTGGACATGGAACAACAGAATGGTTTCAAACTGGAAAAGAAGTACATCAAGGCTCTATATTGTCACTCTGCTTATTTAATTTATATGCAGAGTTCATCATGTGAAATGCCAGGCTGGATGAAGCACAAGCTGGAATCAAGATTGCCGGGAGAAATATCAATAACCTCAGATATGCAGATGACACCACTCTTATGGCACAAAGCAAAGAGGAACTAGAAAGCCTCTTGATGAAGGTGGAAGAGGAGAGTGAAAAAGCTGGCTTAAAACTCAACATTCAAAAAACGAAGATCATCGCATCCAGTCCCATCACTTCATGGCAAATAGACAGGAAAACAGTGGAAACAGTGACAGGCTTTATTTTCTTGGGCTCCAAAATCACTGCAGATGGTGACTGCAATGAAATTAAAAGAAGCTTGCTCCTTGGAAGAAAAGCTATGACTGACCTAGACAGCATATTAAAAAGCAGAGATATTACTTTGCCAACAAAGGTTCATCTAGTCAAAGCTATGATTTTTCCAGTAGTCATGTATGGATGTGAGAGTTGGACCATAAAGAAGGCTGAGCACTGAAGAATTGATGATATTGAACTATACTGTTGGAAAAGACTCTTGAGAGTCCCTTGGACTGCAAGGATAGCAAACCAGTCAATCCTAAAGGAAATCAGTCCTGAATATTTATTGGAAGGACTGATGCTGAAGCTGAAACTCCAATACTTTGGCCACGTGATGCAAAGAGCTGACTCATTAGGAAACATCCTGATGCCGGGAAAGATTGAAGGCAGGAGGAGAAGGGGACGACAGAGGATGATATGGTTGGATGGCATTACCAACTCGATGGACATGAGTTTGAGCAAGCTCTGGAAAACGGTGAAGGACAGGGAGGCCTGGTGTGCTACAGTCCATGGTAGCAAAGAGTCGGACACGACTGAGCAACAACAACTTAGCTTTTGAAATAAACAGGTTTCTACATTTTAGAAAAAGAATCTATGTAAATTGAAAATGTAGGTAGTATTACTCTCACCTTTGAGCATTGAAGGTAAATGCTGTAAATTCATCTGAGATCAAATGCCTAATCAGATTATTTCCAGAGAATATCCCAATTCTTTGTGTGTGTGTACTCAGTCTTGGGGTGGTGGCTGACTCTTGTGACCCCATGGACTCTAGCCTGTGAAGCTCCTCTGTCCATGGGATTTCCCCAGGGAAGTGTACTGGAGTGGGTTGCTATTTCCTTTTCCAGGGTATCTTTCAACCCAGGGATCAAACCTGCATCTCTTGCGTCTCCCTAGTTCTAGAGAAATTCTATAGACAATAGGGTATGGTTTGGTTTATTCCATAGTGTCATTGAGTGGGGGAGATTGAAAGGGAGCCATGATAATATGAGTAGGAGAAGGAAATGGCAACCCACTTCAGTATTCTTGTCTGGAAAATCCCATTGACAGAGGAACCTGGCAGGTTGCAATCCATGGGTCGCAAAGAGTCGGACACAACTTAGCGACTAAACCACGTGAAATTGTACAGTACAGATAGATTTTTGGAACCAGGCAGACATGGATTTGAATTCCAGATAAGTGACCTGGGAAATTTTCTAAAGCACTCAGCTTGTCAGTTTTGTCAGTTTGTAAAGTGGGAATCACAGTACCTACTCCACTGTTAAAGACTAAGTAAAATACCATATGCTTAAATCTCCTGTTGTGCTTGATGAATAGAATTTTATTTTTTTAAGGTTTTAAAGTCCTATGAATGTGACTTATGAATAAACCTGCTATGTTTTTGCATATATGACCCCCTCATTAAAACCTAGAATGAAACTTCCTGTTAACATGTTGTGCATGTAAGAGTCTCTCTGCTCCACCACAAAAGGTATATTTTTAAGTAATTACCTGAGTTTAGACTTACTTGAACCAAACAACTGGCAATGATGGACAACTGAGGTTTACCAAAGACTAATTTGAAGAAAAAAATGCATAAGGCTAGCTCAGGTTGAAAACACAACCATTTAAAATGCAGATTCTAAGACCATTGGAAAGAAAGCGGAGGTATTTCTAATGCATCATGTTGAAATGGTGTATGCTATATCGATTTCACTACTGAGTGGATGTTTTGCTTTTTGATAAGTTCTGTGTTTTGAAAGGTTTTGTAATGTGAATTATAGATGATACCAAAGTATTTGCTAAGCTCCAAATAGCATTTCTTTTGTTCCATTTTTATTTTTGCTGGAAATGCATGTTTTGATGATGCTAAAGCTATAAATCTTTCTTGATAGTGCTCTCATTAGTTTTACTAGGTAGTAGCCAGGGCTGGCTTCCTTTTACAGTTTTTGAATGTTAAGCAGCATTGAGAAATGTTAAGGCATTAGATAACTGACTAGTTTTGTTGAAGCTCCTTTGGGACACTGAGAATTAACCAGGCTTCTCACTTTCCTTTTCACACTCCAAAGAGAATATGCTAATTCACTATTAACAGCAAAGGCTTAGTACTCCATTTCTTTTAATTCATGATTCACTTGGGAACTTGTGCACAAGCCCCTGTGTAAACTGATTTTATCCCATCAGGAACTCACACCCGGAGGCATTGCCCTGACATGGTGAGAGTGAGTGAAGAGAAGCTTCCAAACCTCCCAACTTCAGAGCCCTTCATCAAACCTAACACAGAATAAGAATAGTAATGGTAATGATAACTGATAATGACACCTGTCTCAACGCGTTTCATTTGTGGAATCAATGAAAACTATCCCCCATAATGCTTTGCTGTGATGCTTCTGCTCACAAAACATACACATTAATTTGATTCAAAGGAGATGGAGAGTAATGTTGTGTATAGGAAAACGTGAGTCCAGGACTATTCGTTTTTCTAGTAAGGTTCCTGGATACATCTTTCAGGAATAAGTCCTGTGAGATTCTATGACTCAGGAACATGGTGCTCTCCCTGGATGGCAAGGTAGCCTCAAGACGCTTCTGGGACCTACACCCCCTTTTCTCTGGATCCTTGATGTCACTGTTTTTTATTCTCCCCATTCTTTTCTGACCCACTCATGCTCATCTGTTTTTCTCTTTCTTATTTGGCCTTGTGGTTCTTATATTTCTGTTATTATAAAGATCTCAGAGATTTAAAATTTCATGAAAAAAGTCCCACATGGATACATTAAAAAAACATCACAAGGCTCTGAGTTTCTCCCATGTTATCCAAAGCCACACAAATTTGTCATTTTTCTCAGGCAGATGGGAAGCATATGCTCTGTAGGTGGCCACCACTGTTGATCAATTTTGGCCTAGGTATTTCGTGCACGTTTTCTCTTTTAGTCCTAACCACAAGTCCATGGAAAAACTCTAAGGCATTATTTCCATTTATGGATGAGAATACAGAGGCCTATTGCTGTAAAAGTCTTTTTCACTTAAGGATGGTATTTTGATTTTTAACAAAGATGGAAGGAAATAGAAGCAGATAGACAGAATGCCATGTCCAGACAAAACACATTAGGATTGGACACATCATTATAGTTAACTTTCCAACTGTGATAGAAGATGCTTCATTATGCACTAATTTTGCAATCCTTTAAATGCTTCTGAGACACTCCAGGGGCTTTTGTAGTGGTTTTTATGTAATTCGGTCTTCTAACGTTCACTTCCCTTTCTTCCTATATCACCATTTACTTTCTAAAGTATTAAGGTCTCATTTCAGATGTTATTCCTCAGATCTGCCTTCTAAGATGACTCTAGACCTACCCCCAACCATTCTCTATTCCAGTGTCCTGTCTCATTTCCATCATAACTTTGATTGGAATTCAAAATCATATTTTTTAGTCATTTATGTCTCTAACTGAAACAGGAGCTGCTTAGGAGAATATTTGTCTTACTCACCTTTGTCCGTGGAACAGTGCCTGGATGAATTATTGCATATTCTTTAAGATGCAGACTTTTAGGTAAACAGCATGTCATGGTTGCATGCATGCTCAGTCGCTTCAGTCATGTCTGACTCTTTGCAAACCCACCAGGCTTCTCTGTCCATGGGGTTTTCTTGGGAAGAATGGGAGTGGGTTGCATACCTTCCTCCAATGGATCTTCCCTACCAAAGGACTGAATCTGCATCTCCTGTGTCTCCTGCATTGCAGGTGAACTCTTTACCACTGAGCTACCTGGGAAGTCCAAATAGCATGACTCTGATCCTTAAATACTGAGGGATTAACAAGGGTAAGGCCCCAGCAGCCCCAGTCACAGATTGTGGAAGATTCGTAGCAGCATTCTCTTTTGCCAGCTGCTGTGTTGTTCTTACAGCTAAGCCTGCTAAGGTGGGTGTAATTAGCGTTAAGTGTCTGTCTAAACAAGTGCCCAAGTCCCAACATGAAATGATCTTTATCTAAGTCTCTCCAGGCATTGCTGGTTTGTATGACGCCAAAGGAGCCTCGGTCGTTACTCATAACTCCCGGGACATTAAATCAACCTGAACTAATCCTGGGGATTTCTGTCTCAGTGTAGGATATTTGTAGCTTGCTTTAAAAAAGGATCTAATGCCTAGATCCCCATGGATGACTACATATATTGGTCCAGGCACCAGGCACTAGAATAATTGTTTAATACCATTTAATTTCATCTTTAGACACATCTAGAAATAGATACTATCATTATCCTCATTTTTCAGATGAAGATACTATTATTATCCTCACTTTTAGCTTGGAGAGAATAAATGACTTGCTCTGGCTTTACAACTATTAGAAACCAGATGCAAACCCAGGTTGACTCTTCCCACTGTTGATACTAATTATCAAAAATCTGAGGCTCCATTTTGATGTGACCTCTAACCTCTAGCAAAGCTGTGTGTTTATGTGCTAGGAATGAATGCTCAGTCTGAGGATGGGCCTAAACATTAGTGATTTAGAAGTTAAGAAAGAAGTCAAATTTTAAATCACCATATTTAAGTCCTAAAAAAAGGAAAGTCGTATGCAAATCAATTTTTGAAAAGAGTTCATCTTTACTAATGTGAGTTATGTACGTACTTTGGAGACAGATGGAGTTGGGTTCAAAGCTTATCGGCCATTTAGTAGCTTTGTAATCTTCAGTAGTTTTTTCTTTTATCCTTTTAAGATTTAGTGTGGATTCCAATACCTACCTCACAATTTTTTTGCCAAGAGAGGAACTAATTCAGAGCCTGACACATAGGATGAGGTGCAAATCATGATTTTTTTTTTTATAAAGCTGCTTTTATTGAGGTAAAACAGGTATGCACCATTATACCTGTTTAATATATATAATACAGTAATTCAGTATTTGTATACACTACAAAATGATCATCACAATAAGTCTAGTAACCATCGATCATGGTACAATTGATATCCTTCACCCATTTCTGCCAGTTCCCCTCTGATGACTACCAATTTGTTTTCTGTAGCTACAAGTTTTATTTTGTTTGTTCATTGTTTCATTGATTACCCTCCACATATGAGTGAAATCATATTATGTTTATCTTTGAGTTCCTTTTCTATAAGTATTATAATTGGGATTTTTTTTTATTGTGACATTTTGTTTCTCCCTAAATTTGATGTTCTCCCAATATTTCCCTTATAGCTCAGTCAGTAAAGACTGCCTGCAGTGCAGGAGACCCGGGTTCGATCCCTGGGTTGGGAAGATCCCCTGGAGAAGGAAATGGCAACCCACTCCAGTATCCTTGCCTGGAAAATCTCAAGGACAGAGGAGCCTGGTGGGCTGCAGTCTGTGGGGTCGCAAAGAGTCAGGCATGACTGAGCAACTAACACTTACTTACAGTATTTATGTTAAAATTTTATTCCTATTCATTTCTTGCCTCAGATACAATTTAAGATCTTCGTTAATTTCCTAAAGTTTATGTATTACTTCTCTGGAAAATCTGTTAGTCATCATAGTAGCTGATAAGATCCACTTTTTCTCTTCATTGAATCTTTCCACACCTCATCCCCAAGCAAAGATTTTGTTCAATGGCTTACATTTCACTCTGCTAACCTTGAGAGAATGTTCTTATTACCTTAGGAAGTTTGGATTGTTTTTGAATCATTTTTATAGTCATAGTGTAGGAACATTTGCAGTAAGAAATAAAAATACGAACATGCAGTGGCTTAACCACGACCTGTATCAGTAACGGAAACAGGGCCATTCACTTGTTTGGAACATATGAATCTCAGAGTGAATTCAGATTTTTAAAAAAGGCTGACGCTATGAGACCAAGCAAAGCAAGAAGCTACTTTCACTATGAGAGAGACACAGTAAAGGCAATAAAATATGAATTTTGTGTAAAATCTCTCTTGGAGTAAGATCATATTCTTTACACCTGACAGGCTACATCTAATGGAATTATCCTCAATTTTTGTTCTTTTATAAGGAAAAACAAACTATATAGCTTTCATATTTGTCACAGATATTTCAGGATGCAGGTACAAAATTATAATAAACTTGCTTTTCTTTTTCAAGCTTCTATCCCTTGGACTGCAAGGAGATCTGACCAGTCCATCCTAAAGGAAATCAGTCTTGAATATTCATTGGAAGGACTGATACTGAAGTTGAACTCCAATACTTTGGCCACCTGATGAGAAGAACTGACTCATTTGAAAAGACCCTGATGCTGGGAAAGATTGAACGTGGGAGAAGAAGGGGATGACAGAGGATGAGATGGTTGGATGGCATCACTGACTCAATGGACATGAGTTTGAGTAGGCTCCGAGAGTTGGCAATGGACAGGGAGGCCTGGCGTGCTACAGTCCATGCGGTTGCAAAGAGTTGGACATGACTGAGTGACTGAACTGAACGGATCTTTCCCTTGTTCAGGAAACCTTGGGTTCCAGGACATTTGCATACTGCCCAGATTAATTCCAACCTCTCAGGAGTGTGAGAGGCTGCCATGGGTGCTGGAAACCAAGTCCTATAATTCTAACCCCACATCACCTGAAGACACTCAATCAGAAGTCTGCATTCTTATCTTGACTGCTATTATAAGAGGCAAGCCCCTGCATCTGTGCAGGAACAGAACTACTAAAAAAATACTTTGACTCTTTTATTGGTGATGGGTAAGCACTACCATCCCCTTTACAGTTGAGGAAACTGAAACCCAGAGATGTTGAATAAATTACCCAGAGAGGCTGAGTAAATAGGTCACACCTCTTGTTAGCTACAAACTAAATGTACCCAAACTCAGGGTGACCAACTGCCCCAGTTTTCTCAGGCCTTTTCTGGGCTCCAAAATCACTGCAGATGGTGACTGCAGCCATGAAATTAAAAGACGCTTACTCCTTGGAAGGAAAGTTATGACCAATCTAGATAGCATATTCAAAAGCAGAGACATTACTTTGCCAACAAAGTTTCGTCTAGTCAAGGCTATGGTTTTTCCTGTGGTCATGTATGAATGTGAGAGTTGGACTGTGAAGAAGGCTGAGTGCCGAAGAATTGATGCTTTTGAACTGTGGTGTTAGAGAAGACTCTTGAGAGTCCCTTGGACTGCAAGGAGATCCAACCAGTCCATTCTGAAGGACATCAGCCCTGGGATTTCTTTGGAAGGAATGATGCTAAAGCTGAAACTCCAGTACTTTGGCCACCTCACGTGAAGAGTTGACTCATTGGAAAAGACTCTGATGCTGGGAGGGATTGGGGGCAGGAGGAGAAGGGGACGACAGAGGATGAGATGGCTGGATGGCATCACTGACTCGATGGATGTGAGTCTGAGTGAACTCCAGGAGTTGGTGATGGACAGGGAAGCCTGGCATGCTGCGATTCATGGGGTCACAAAGAGTCGGACACGACTGAGTGACTGATCTGATCTGAAGGAGCTTCTGGAATGCAGGACTTTCAGTGCTAAAGCCAAGACAGTCCAAGCAAACCTGGTCATTCTAGATGCCTGACTGTAGAAATCCTATACTGTTTATCTTTCTGCTTTCAATTCTTAAATATTTAGCTCTCCCTAAAATATTTAACTCTCAATATACTCCTGTATCCTCACGCATCACTACCCTACCTTTGCCTACTCGTTGAAAGAGTAAACTGTGCTCACCACTGCATTCACTGTGAAGCTCTCACTACAAATTGCATCCCATTGACCCTCCTTCCTGGGCCACAGGAAATCGAAAGGCAGACAACTTTTGTCTCTGTGGTTTTTCTGGGCATCTAACCCTATTGGATTTCCAGGCAGAAAATTGTTATTCTTCCCGCTTGGTGACAACTGTGTTGAGAAACTCAACAATTGCCCTGACTTCAAAGATGACAAGGTCTGTGAAGAGAAAGGAATCTAAAGATCTCTGGGAATTTAAATTCCTCCATCCAGACACCCTGTCTCATGTTTTAAGGATGATTTCCATTAAGCTCAAATCATGCCAGGGTTGCCTCAGCTGCTTTTGGCAAATGAGAATCCTGCTAGTGAAAGCTCCTGGCACCTACTCTCACTGAAGAAGCTCGTCTTAGCAAGGACTCCTCCCTTAAGGCTCCTCTCTTTAATAGATCCTATTACCTGTAACAACTTTGCTCAGTCACTCAGTCGTGTTCAACTCTTTGTGAACCTGTGGACTGTAGCCCTCCAGGCTCTTCCACCCATGGGATTCTCTGGGCAAGCATACTGGAGTGGGTTGCCATTTCCTCCTCCAGGGGATCTTCCTGACCCAGGGATCAAACCCATGTCTTTTGTGTCTCCTGCTTTGGCAGGCAGATTCTTTACCACTAGTGCCACCTGGGAAGCCGCATAACAGCTTTGGGAGATGGCATTTGGTTCTGGTGCCCGCTTCTTTGTCTGACTGTAACAATCCCCCTAACAGCAACTTTTCTTAGATTTTGCTGGATTCTTTTCTTTTTTAGAAAACATTGTGCTTCCTCTATAGCCAATAAGTGCGTTTGATGCTTAGTAAGTACTAGAGTTCATATTAGATCCTTTGGTGAAAACCATGGCACTCTACCATGCTCTAAGGCAGTGGTTTTCATTGTGAGTCTTTACTCATTAGTGGGTAATAACTCAATGTGGTAGATCAAAACTAGTCATTTGGAGAAAGAAATTTAAAAATACTAGACTGTAATAGAAAAATAAGAATATGTTGTAAATAGTTAGGATTGTGAAAGAAAGTGAAAGTATTAGTCACTCAATCATGTCTGACTCTTTATAGCCCCATAGACTGTAGCCAACAAGGCTCCCCTGTCCATGGAATTCTCCAGGCAAGAATACTGAAGTGAGTAGCTGTTCCCTTCTCCAGGGGATCTTCCCAACCCAGGGATCAAACCTGGGTCTCCTGCACTGCATGCATTCTTTACCATCTGAGCCACCAGGGAAGCAGTATTATTTTTAAAGATTTTTATTTCATTACTTCGCATATATATATTTGTGTATGCCACTCATATGATAGTAAATTTGTGATAAAGCTATATTTCTTACTGACTTATTTAACAATTATTTATAAAACTTCTAGAAAGATTTTTGTAGAAAGATGTCCATCACATTGTTTCTTAGAATAGTAAGACATTGCAAATGGTCCAAATGTTCAACAAGAAGAGATTATAAGCTCCATGCCTGCTGTATCTACAACATCTTCTGCTCTGTCCCTCCAGAGTTTAGCACTGGTGCCCTGTACATAGTATGTGTTCAGTAAATATTTTTGATTGTTATTGTTGCTAAGACATTAAATCCATTATGAAGCATTCACATGATAGAGTTTAATGTGATTATTAAAGCCATATTTCCAATAATTTTGTAAATGTGTGGGAAATGTTCATAATAAAATTTTGAGACCATATGTTATATAAGCAAATATACAGTTGTATGTAGAGCAGTTTAGTCACTAAGTTGTGTCTAACTGCCATGGACTCTAGCCTGCCCGGCTCCTCTGTCCATGGGATTCTTCAGGCAAGAATACTAGAGTGGATAGCCATTCCCTTTCTCCAGGGGATCTTCCTGACTCAGGGATGGAATCTGTGTCTCCTGTATCACAAGCAGATTCTTTACTGCTTAGCCGCCAAGGTGTATGTATGCATATATATAAATGATAAGGAAAAACACCAAAATATTAACTAGGACTATTTCTGGCTTAGTAACATAAACCAGTAGTAGTTACAAATTCTTCATTCTTCTTCTTTTTCATATATAGAATGAATAGCTTCAGAGTAGTTCAGCTTTGGAGAAGGCAATGGCACCCCACTCCAGTACTCCTGCCTGGCAAATCCCAAGGACGGGAGGAGCCTGGTAGCCTGCAGTCCATGGGGTCGTGAAGAGTTGGACATGACTGAGCGACTTCACTTTCACTTTTCACTTTCATGCATTGGAGAAGGAAATGGCAACCTACTCCAGTGTTCTTGCCTGGAGAATCCCAGGGACGGCGGAGCCTGGTGGGCTGCCGTCTATGGGATCGCACAGAGTCGGACACGACTGAAGCGACCTAGCAGCAGCAGCAGCAGCAGCAGTTCAGCTTCAGGCACACCTTGATCATATAGACCAAAAGATGATAGCAGGAAGCCATCCCTCTGCCTCTGTGTGTTTTTCTTCTGTGTTAACATCATCTCAAGGCTAGCTCTCCCCAGAAGGTGGAGAAGATAAGACTGAATAACAGCTTGAGGCTCACGGTCTTCTAGCTTAGCAACTGGAAGTGGATCATCTCTCCTGATAACAGAAGTCTTTAGACTGATTTTTCTTGGCACCAATTAATTGTAAGTGTCCTCACCCAGACTGATCTGATCTGATCTGATCACCCAGAAAAGTGAGGTATTATCTCACCTAACCGGAAACTGTGGTGTTGGAGAAGACTCTTGAGAGTCCCTTGGACTGCAAGGAGATCCAACCAGTCCATTCTAAAGGAGATCAGCCCTGGGTGTTCTTTGGAAGGAATGATGCTAAAGCTGAAATTCCAGTACTTTGGCCACCTCATGTGAAGAGTTGACTCATTGGAAAAGACTCTGATGCTGGGAGGGATTGGGGGCAGGAGGAGAAGGGAACAACAGAGGATGAGATGGCTGGATGGCCTCACCGACTCGATGGACGTGAGTTTGGGTGAACTCCGGGAGATGGTGATGGACAGGGAGGCCTGGCGTGCTGCAATTCATGGGGTTGCAAAGAGTTGGACACGACTGAGCGACTGAATTGAACTGAACTGAACTGAACCCTAAGTGAGGTTGGATGCTGACCAGGCAAAGACAAAAACAAACAACTGCCCCTCCCCAAAAGAACCAAGAACCAAAAAAGAATGCTCACTACATTAGTAACTAAGTTTGTTTCTATGAAATAAATGTAAAATTTAGAATAGTGACACTCACAAAGGCACTTTTTTCTTCCATCTGTGATTTTATTCTCTGACAATCTTCAATTGTTAATGCCATGCCTTCTTTCTATCCCATACTGTACCTCCCTCCTTAACTGCAGAGCCAACATCCCACCACCTGTTTGACATCTTTATCAGAATATCACTCCTTCATCTCAGTCAAAAATAAATCTTTTTTTAAAAAACACACGAATAAACAGATACTCAGAACATTTAAGTGTGTGTTGTATGCGTTTGTGAAAGAGAGAGATGATTTGTGTGAATATTTGGTATTTTTAAAAGTACCTTATTGACATATAGGTGCTCAAATGAAGCAATATCTCCATATCAACTGATTCATTGGTAAAACAAAAAACTAATAAGCTAACATGTGACCCTTTTCTCCCAAATCATTAAAGGCATCATTATAGTTTGATGCTAACAAGCAAATGGAAACAATATGCTTTCCTGCTGGGTGTTCACAAGAAAATCTGTTAACCTATTTCTGGACATCTATTCAAATGAACAGGCTGCTGATTCCATGGAGAGAAAGGTTACTTGGTGTCACCTTGGCTCAAGCCCTGGCATGTGAACCTGCTACAGACCACAGGGTGTCAGGTCCCAGGGATGAGTCAGCTGAGATGGAAATGCCAGTTAGAACAGATGTACAGTCCTGTTTTTATTCATCAACTTAAGGAGCTGTTGGAATTGTCATGGTGTGTATATTTTGGTTGGTGAGTTTTAGGTTTTAAACATGAAAATGTCTTGTTTCCTGTGAATCTTCAAGAGTGTGGTTCTGATCAGGGAAACATCAAGCTGTAGAGACCTTAAGAACAAGTGATGAAATGGAAACTTTTGTCAGGAGAGTCCTCTATAAAAATCTCCATTTTGTATGAAATTATTTTTTAGTACTCTTGCTTATTTAAGTTCTTAAAATGCAGACTGAAAACAGAAAGGCATTTAATATTTATTCTGTATTTTGTTAAACTCTTATCTAAAATGAAATAGAGGATGAGGAAAGACAGTTTACCAAGATGTGGGTTATTTTCCTTCCTTCAAAAGCAGCATTGCCCGAGGCCAAACTCATCCTATCCCTCTAAGACCAGCTCTTGGTTTCTTCTTTCTATTCAAAGTTTGATGGTTTTTCAAATGTCATTTGCCTCTGTCTCAGCATAGCAGTCTAATATTGATCGTGCTTTTGTTTATGAGTATGTGATGTGAGAATTAATCATGTTTGTGCCTAAAATGGAAAGACATTCACTTCTTAGCATTTGATTTCTTCCACTCATAATTTTCACTTGTCACTGGCAAGCTAGCTGGTAATGGTATAACTGAGAGGCCCTTCGAGCTTCTGAAGATGGTGGGCGACACAGGGAATGAGGAAAAGGAGTTGCCTGTACTCCTGGCTTGAGTTTAGAAAGGAAAAGAACAATCTGAGTCCATAGGAAGAACTTGAGCGAGTGAAAGTAGCATAGCTTAAAAAATATGTTTCTACCGCTTTTGTTTCAAAAGGTGTCTCCAAGAATCAGGTGAAGAACAATTTCTATCCATCTGTATAAATAGATAGTGCTAATAGTATTGTAGTAAAAGGGTAGTTTCCCTTCTGTAATGGTTTTTACTATTGGTCTATTACATTCTCAAAGCACTTTCTTTGCAATAGTTTTGTTTATCCCTTAGCTCTTTGGGCCATCCAGGTTCCTGCTCTGGCTATAAAGCATGGTACTTAAATGTGCGCCAAGCCCTCACTATATTTTCTCTCCACATTCTCCATGTGTTGTCAAATCTCAGCCCCTCTCTTATTTATAAGCCTTTTGGCTTAGTATTAGTGTTTCAACTGACACTGCAGAATCTTGCTGATGCTGGAAGTCGCTGTTGTTAGACCAGGAAAAGACATAGTTTGAGTTTTTGACTGCTCAGATAGACTTCATATTAAAGCAATGTGATTATAACCTAAAGTGTTTGCTGAAAATGTGGGTTACCAGGGAAATAGTTTTAAGTTCATGGAAGACCTGTTAGCATCACTTACTTATGAAGAGTTTGCCAGCGTTGGCCCCAAACAAAACTATGGGATATTAAGGAGGTGGTGGCAGAATAAGTGAGTGCCTCCAAGCTTGGTGATTGGCACAATATTTTTCCAGGCCTGAAATGTGTCCTCATGCCTGTTCTTAGGCTATCACAAGGTCATTCATCAGAATGGCTGGTGGCCCATTTCACTACAATGGTAGCTTGGCATGTTTCTTATCATCATGGCTTTGTTCAGTCTCTCATTATGTCACAGCTGCAGAAACACGAGTTTTCTGAAAGATCTCCTTGGCTTCTCTCTGACCCTAATCAAAGCTATGTCTTGCATGGCTGACCAAGTTATCTTTTAAAAAATCCCCATCAATTTATTAATCCAACCATTCAGGATTCACTTGACTATATGGAGCACCTATGATGGGAAGGCTCTTGTGACAAGTCAACTGAGGGAGACAGACTTGTACTCAGAAAATTATGAAGCCATGCACTACATATTTTATCTCATTAAAACTTTTTTGTGTTTCTTCATTGTTCCTAAGAACAAGAGTTTTCCTTCTCCTAAGACAGAAGATCCTTCACAATATAAATCCACTCTACCACACAGCCTCCTCTCCAGCCCTTCCCCTGCTCTGCACTGTGTCAACCATATAAAATGTACCGATGTTTCCGGGAGCTGCAACAGAAACAACTGGCAAATTCCTGCGTGTTATTCAAGACTTAGCTCAAGTGTCATTGTCTCCTTTTTGACTTTGAGTTTATAATTCCAAAGCAGAGTCCGTCATTCACTCCTTTGGGCTCTTGTGGAAATTTTCACATATCCCTGTTTTCTCATGGGTCATATAATACTTTATTTCATTATACTTTCCATTAAATTCTGAGATTCTTGAAGGCAGGGAAGGGAGTGAATATTATGCCTTTTGTTTTCCTGATCTTTAGTTCAATGGCTGGCACACACAGAATGCACAATAATGCATTTTTCTAAAGTGAGTGAATGAATAAATGAATTAATGAATTAGGAAGCCAGCTTTTGGAATTACCCTTGCATTTGTTTTACATTCAGCACTGTTGAAATATTCTGTACTGTTAAGCAATTATCTTCTGGTAGAACACCTGGTAGAAATCTATAACTATGTTGGCCAACAACTCAAAGTGATTAGTGCGACCAATTTACTGCAATTAGAAGGAGGACCACACTCCACAGAATTTAAAAGGTGCATTGATTACACACCTGTACAGCATAAAAGAGACTATGACTACTGCAATAATCATGAAAGCATGTCACTCTTTCACTAATTAAATAGGCCACCGGCACAGGCATTTCATAAAAATAAAGCCAGATAAAAGCAAGAGGTGAAAAGCAAGCAACAAGAAATATCACAAACAAAGAATTTTTAAAATATTATATTATTTCTACACATACCCCAGTCATACCAGTATAATCATTTTCAAGTCTTGTAGGGAATTTTGGAGGTCACCTGAGGCAGCTGGATTAGAGAACATCAAATTCCGTGGAAAGCAACATGTGTACAGCTTCATTTTGGAGTAGACTCTTCATCAGTGTAACGCAATGGTTAAGAGCCTGGCTTCTGGAGGCAGGCTTCGGGTGTAAGTCCCAGCTTCATCCACTAATGTGGGAGTGTGTGTGCCTGTGTGCTCAGTTGTGTCCAACTCTGTGACCCCATGGACTGCAGCCCACAAGCCCCCCTGTCCGTGGAATTTTCCAGGCAAGAATACTGGAGTGGGTTGTCATTTCCTTCTCCAAGAGCTCTTCCTGACCCAGGGATCAAAGCTAACATCTCCTGCATCGATGGGCAGATTCTTTACCACTGCCACCTGGGAAGCCCTGCATCTCCTTCTAGCTATAAAATATTAAGAAAGTTACACAAACTCTATTTTTCAGTTACCTTGTCTATAAAATAAGGATAATAAGACTTAAAGGATTGTTGAGAAGATAGAAAATGGTAAGCTGTCAAAACATACTAGATTTATTACTATTCACAGATTTCAGTTTTTATCATATTCCATATTTACCATATTTTAGCATGTGTTCTCACTGGGCCTTGGCTCTTCCATAAGTTTTCCATGTTGCATGTCTTTCATATGTTCCTGTGAAGTTGCTGCATCCAAGTTATTGGCATTTTGTTCTGTCCAGGAAATAGTCATGATCACTGGTGAATGCTAGAGAAACACCAAATCCATGAGTAAGCAAAGTCACAAGATGATTGCGTTCTTTTATTGTTTGCTGTATATGGATCAGAAATCTTTTATGTTGCCTACAAAGGCTATGAATCAGCTGTTTTTGCTGAGTTTAGGGCTAAATTTCAACATTCAGAAAACGAAGATCATGGGATCTGGTCCCATCACTTCATGGGAAATAGTTGGGGAAACAGTGGAAACAGTGTCAGACTTTATTTTTTGGTGGCTCCAAAATCACTGCAGATGGTGATTGCAGCCATGAAATTAAAAGACGCTTACTCCTTGGAAGAAAAGTTATGACCAACCTAGATAGCATGTTGAAAAGCAGAGACATTACTTTGCCAACAAAGGTCCATCTAGTCAAGGGTATGGTTTTTCCTGTGGTCATGTATGGATGTGAGAGTTGGACTGTGAAGAAAGCTGAGCGCCGAAGAATTGATGCTTTTGAACTGTGGTATTGGAGAAGACTCTTGAGAGTCCCTTGGACTGCAAGGAACCCAACCAGTCCATTCTGAAGGAGATCAGCCCTGGAATTTCTTTGGAAGGAATGATGCTAAAGCTGAAACTCCAGTACTTTGGCCACCTCATGTGAAGAGTTGACTCACTGGAAAAGACTCTGATGCTGGGAGGGATTGGGGGCAGGAAGAGAAGGGGATGACAGAGGATGAGATGGCTGGATGGCATCACTGACTCGATGGACGTGAGTCTGAGTGAACTCTGGGAGTTGGTGATGGACAGGAAGGCCTGGCGTGCTGCGATTCATGGGGTCACAAAGAATCAGACATGACTGAGTGACTGAACTGAACTGAGGGCTAAATTAAGCACACTTCATTTGTTAGCCAAACTAACAAAAAGTAAGTACTGAGAAAAATTATTATAAGTTTCTATGAGAGATGATTGTATTCCTGGGTCTCAAAATTAGGATGAGATATAATCATTATTGTATTGGTTAGAGCTATATCCTGTTTTGGGGGCCTCCATGGTTGCTCAGTACTAAAGAATCTACCTGCAATGCAGGAAACACAGGAGACTTGGGTTTGATCCCTGGGTCTGGAATATCCCCTGAAGAAGGAAATGGCAAGTCACTTCAGTATTCTTGTCTGGGAAATCCCACGGCCAGTGAGTCTGGCAGGCTGCCATCCATAGGGTCGCAAAGAGTTGGACATGACTAAAGCAACTTAGCACATAACCTGCTTTGATTTGATAACCAGAGCCAAACACATAACAATCTTCCCTCAAGTATGTGAAAGGCCTGTTCTGTTAAATGATTCACTGCCATATTTCAAATAATTTCTTTTATGATCAAATTTGAAAAGTAAATAACTATTCAGATGATGAGGAGTTGATAAAAATAAAATCCAGGCAAGCAAATGCCAACAAAGCCAGGCATTGTACAAAGTAAGAAGCATAAATTAAGATTTTGGATCTTAAAACTATTTTGATTGGAAACACTGAACTGTGAACTATATACAGCCATCATGTTATTAAGTTTTACTCCATTTTTTTGATGGGCTATTTTATATCTAATTTTAAATGGTTATTAGCACACGATTAGCAAAAAAAAAAAAAAAAGAAAAGAAAAAAGTTCATCAGTAGAACTGATTTTAATGTAATTAGCCACATTTCAAAATTATTTGCTATACTAACCTGTGACCAAAGATGCTAAAGCTTTCCTATTTAAGAATATTGTAGATAGAGGATATGTTTGGAGAAACAATAAGGAAAGACACATAGTGGCTTCTATTTGCAGGAAACAGGAATAAAAATGCACTTTGAGTATTATCATGGTGACCACATCTTTTACTTGGTCAAAGTGAGAAGTGGTTAGACTTACCATTCTGTTGGCTGTTCCCTAGGTCCCACATCCATCAGGGTGATGAAAGGTCTGTGATAGGTCTATTGAATATTCTATCTTTCCTCTTAATGTCATAGCTGTGTCATACTCATTTATTTCCAGGATGCAAAGAGGCAAAAATTCAATCTTATGTCATTTCTGGAGCTGGATGGCCTGGGATATTTAGACTTCTTGTTTGAATTGCCTTTGTTACTTTTTTCCTGAAATGTTTTCAATGTTGGGAGCCTCCTGTCTGGAGAGAAGGGAAAGCACTCCCTCTTTGGCAATGCACAGACATTGAGCTGAAAAAACAAAACAAAACTGGCTTTGGCCAAATGAAAAAAGAACGTTTCAACTCTCCAAAAGGGAATGACATAAGGAAAACAAAACTAGACTGTGCTGTTAACTGTCCAAATGTGCAATTAAGTGCGTCAGAGTTTGAAGTGGTCTGCAAAACGGTTCCTGAATAATCTAGTTAATACAACTCAGTGGCTCCACAATAATTGCAACTCTTCATATGGAGTAACTCTCCATGCCCTTCTCTGGAGAACACTCTGGAGGAAAAAAAAAACTTGGCCCCTCTGACTCACCAGCTTGTTCTTAAAACAGCAACAGCAGCAACAAAATGCTGGGTTTAGCCTGTTGGGTTTCCTGATATAAGAGTCACTGAAGGGGGCTGGAATCTGTAGCCAGCTTGGGGTTGTCAGCTTCATCCCCCACATCCTGACAGCAAAGAGTGGTTGCATTTTAGTCTGCCTGCTCCTTATTTCTCTAGCAGTCTAACATTTCTTTATGAGCATCCGTCCTTTTGGAGCAGTAAGCGATAATTTCACTGAACCTATGCTGTGGGTGTCTAGTACAATGATTTGTATAGAGTTTAAGTCCCTCAATAAACATTGGCTGAAGTGAATTGAATAAGATTTAAAAACAGAAAGGCTGAACTAGAAAAATCTTCTGTAGAGAATGTGCTATAAGTCTCCTTTAATTGTAGACATTGTTACCAAGTCGAAGCATTATATGATTATATGTTGATTCATTTGAACAAATATTTGCAGAGCCTTCCTGGCCACACTTTACCAAGAACCTGGAAGGTAGAAGAGAGAGTAGTACAGATGATATCAAACAAATCCCTGGCTCTCCTGGAGTTTATAATTCAGCAGGACAGATGGACTACAGTGATTGCCTGTTGTTTTTTTTTTTAAGTTGGATAATAAAGACCGTTGGAATGTCCTTGAAGCAAACTCTTACTTTTGTCACTCAAAGAATACCAGATAAATGAAGGGGGAAACAAAAGCCTAGTCTGAGATGGAGAAAAAAGGAAGAAGAAACAAAAAAACAAAACCAGGGCACGTGGCATTTTCTGAGGATAGATGAAGTACTCCTGGAGTCATGCCACCAAAGGCCAGGGCTTCTTGTTTCCCAGTGAAGACCTGACTCACAGGCTGGTTCCCTTCCTCTCCCAAGTTACCCTGACTCCCTACCCCTTCTCCCATGTCTTCATGACTCAGTCCCTGGGGCTTTGGCTTAAGTTCAACACAAGGGAGTTACCAAGCAACCGTGGTGCCCCTCCCCCAACCCTCCATGCCTCACTGATGCCCTCTACTGGTCTGGCTCACTTATGAACTATAATAATAGGGGATCCGTTTCAAAAGTTTTGAGCGTTGTGCAAAGCTCTTGAATAAGAAAACACATATGGTAGCTCAAATTTTTAGTTTTTTAAGGAAACTCCATACTCTTCTCCATAGTGGCTGTATCAGTTTACATTCCCACCAACAGCGTAAGAGGATTCTCTCTTCTCCACATCCTCTCCAGCATTTATCATTTGTGGAATTTTTCATGATGGCCATTCTGCCTGGTGTGAAGTGATACCTGGTTGTAGGTTTGACTTACATGTCTTGATGATTGAGCATCTTTCCATGTGCCTCTTGGCTATCTGTATGTCTTCTTTGGTGCTGTGTCTATTTCGATCTTCTTGCCCATTTGTTGAGGGGAAATGTGGAGTGGGATGAATTGGGAGCTTGGGATGACATATATACATGACTGTGTGTATAGCAGTAATTAATGAGGACCTACTGTATAGCACAGGGAACTCTGCGCCAAGTTATATGGCAGCCTGGATAGGAGTGGAGTTTGGGGGAGGATGGATACATGTGTATGTATGGCTGTGTCCCCTTGCTGCCCACCCGAAACTATCACAACGTTGTTAATCAGCTACAAAAAAAAAAAAAAGAAAAGAAAAGAAAACCCTTACATTGGCCTTGGAGAGACCCATCTTTCTGGGTGCTCAATATTTCTTGAAACTATGCCAGCATTGTGGAGGTTACTGTCAGGCATTGAATGGAGCCCCCAAATCAGACACTGGTGGGATGAACCATGGACGAGCCTGCTTGTTTTACACTTTCTTGGAAAACAAGAAGCTACTGTGATCTGCTCTTATCTCTCACACTGCTTACTAATGGTTTGAAATCTCGATGCTCTGAGAACAGTAGCATCTCTAGCTTGTCCAGAGCCTTCTGGAAATAACCCCACTCTTGGAAACTGGCTTCCCTGATGCCTCAGGTGGCGCTAGTGGTAGAAAACCCACCTGTCAATACAAAAGACCTAAGAGATGTGGGTTTGGTCCCTGGGTCCAGAAGACCCCCTGAAGGAGGGCCATGGCAACATACTCTAGTATTCTTGCCTAGAGAATCCCATGGACAGAAAAGTCTGGCAAGCTGCAGTCTTTAGGGTCACACAGAGTCAGACACGACTGAAGCAACTTAGCACAAAAGCATGGCTCAGCAGATAAAAAATCTGCCTGCCGTGCAGGAGACATACAAGGTGCGAGTCCAATCCCTGGACCTGGAAGACCCCCTGGAGAAGAAAATGGCAACCCACTCCAGTGTTCTTGCCTGACAAATCCCATGGACAGAGGAACCTGGTGGCTACAGCCCAATGGGTCTAAGAGTTGGATACTACTGAGTGACTTAGCATGCACGCTCTTGGGAGTTGCCTTTCCTCCCACTCTAGCTACATGGTTCTAGAAGGAGTCACCTTGTTCTTAGCTAATATCATCCATCTCACCACAGCTGATTGGTTCAGGTGTGTACAAATTATCCAAAATGGGAAACTCAAAAATTAATTCCTGGGATTTTCCTAACTGGAATGGAGAAACAAAGAGTGAATTTCTCTCAGGTTGTGGGAGACTTGGGATAGGAAGCCCGCCAATTTGGGGCGGCTGTGTTTTCTATTACATGGTATCAGAGAGTCTGCAGTGGGATAGGATACACTGAGAAAAAGAAGGATAAGAGATGTGCTAAAAGAATCCTAGTGGGTTTGAGTCCCTGGTTCCCGCTGCTTGGGAGGCACAGCTTAACTCTGCATGGATTTGTTTGTTTAATCTTCTCATTGGTTGCTAGAAACACACGAGTGTGTGTCTAAATAATCTTTCGCTTTTCGTGTATCCTACTTCACGTCGAGTTTTTATCACTTGCAACCTTTAAAAGAACCCTGATTATGAAAGGATTTGCTCTGATGCTGGTTCCTTGCCTCTCCTTCTTCTATATTGTTTCCTTTGCTTTTATAAATCAGCAGTCATTTTCATTCTTTTGTGGATATTTTCTTCCTTTTGTTTCCTCTCCATTTCTCCCTGATCTTACCTTATTTCCTTTCCCTCTCTCTTCTCCACCCCCCCCCCGCCCCTTTCTCTAACACTGTCCAGGTATTCACCGTTGTTGCATCCCAGTGGTTATCATTCATTCTGTATAAACTGCCAGTTTAAAGGTTGTTCAATTGTATCTGATAATACTTCAATTGTATCCTGAATGATAATACTTCAATTGTATCCTGAAGGCCTTTGGAAGTGATTCTTTGGCAGCTATTATTCAGGATTATGTTGAAGATGAAGATTCAGAGTTGGAACATAAAGAAAGCTGAGTGTCGAAGAATGATGCCTTTGAACTGTGATGCTGGAGAAGACTCTTCAGGGTCCCTTGGACTTCAAGGAGATCAAACCACTCAATCTTAAAGGAAATCAACCTTGAATATTCATTGGAAAGACTGATGCTGAGGCTGAAGCTCCAATACTTTGGCCACCTGATGCGAAGAACTGACTCACTGGAAAAGACCCTGATGCTGGGAAAGAGTGAAGGCAGGAGGAGAAGGAACAACAAAGGATGAGATGGTTGGATGGTATCACCCACTCAATGGACATGAGCTTGAGCAAGCTCCAGGAGATACTGAAAGATAGGGATGTCTGGTGTGCTGCAGTCCATGGGGCCACAAAGAATCAGATACGACTTAGTGACTAAACAACAATAGCAACAACAGCAAACATTCAGAAACTAGAAATAAACGTGACTCTCCTGTTGATTACCTTTGAATCATATAGTTACAGATGATTCTTTTGGGCTTTTTATCTTTCTTGGATTTGTTTTATTTTTATTAAAAATAATTAAAATATTTTGTCATTGATCACATGAATTTGTTGCATACTTACCTGTTTCTCATTTGTCCTTGTTGGTAAAGTATGTCATATTAAAAGATTTATATAAAAATGAGTCAATCAAAAAGTCTTCCCTAAGAAAGTCTGGAGACTTATAACTTAATTCTCCTTGGGAAATATGAATGGATAAATGGATAAATAAATGAATGGGTAGGGGAATGAATGTGTTTCCCCTGGACAAAAAGCAGATACCATCATGGCAAAGCCTGACTCAGTATAAGACCCTCAGATAATTTACCAGGCTGTCAGTTTCTTTCAGCAGATATGCCTGCGCTATTTGACCAAAGATAAATATTCAGTAAATTCTCTGGGCTAAACCTGGTGATGGTATATTTGACAGCTTTAAATAGAGAAAGAAAACTATACTTCTGGATTTAAATAGAGAAAGAAAGCCAGTAAAGGAAAGGCAGATGCTCAGTACAAATATTTTAGCAAATCACAAAGACAGTGAGGAAGAGGAAGATCAAGCTAAAAATAATGCTCTCTCAAATGAAACATCTGGCCAAGGAGAGTCAGATGTGGTGCCTTTGGTCTAAAGGGACCTTTAACCTAAATTACTGTAGAAGGAGTTGCCACATGGATGGCAAATTAGGGGGAAAATAAGTCAGTTAAGGAGAAACGGAGGTAAAGAGAATGATAATACTCAGGATATGGAGAAACTGGTACATCATATGGATGGAGTACCCATGCATGAGTGCTAAGTTGCTTCAGTCGTGTCCGACTCTGTGCGACCCCATGGACTGAAGCCCGCCAGGCTCCTCTGGAGTGGATTCTCCAGGCAAGAATACTGGAGTGGGTTGCCATTTCCTTCTCCATAGAGTACCCATGGAAATGTATATCAGAACCACATTTGTGCAAAATACTCTGGTCATATGTCCTATGTCTTCTACCCAAGCAAATCTACTTGAAAGTATTTATATTTCAAAGTTTCAGGCAAGTTTCAGAACATTGTACAGACATATAAAGATGTTGACTAGAGTATTACTGTTAATAAGAAGAAAGAAATTGAAATCACTGAAGTATCAACGGGTGGTTCCTGTTTGCATTATGGCATATCCAGTAATATCATGCAGCAGTTAACATTGATATTTATTGATTTATGTTCATGGGCATGGATATATATTCAACATACTCACATATAATTTTAACTGAAAAAGAAGATTTTAAAGTAGTGTGTATAAAGTGATCTTGTTTTTATTAAAAATAGTAACATGTATATGAATTCATACATATAAATACAGCATTTTTTAAATTCTGAAAAGTTGTGCCAAAATGTTTGCAATAGTTCTATTTGGAATTTTTGTTGTTGTTGTTGTTTAGTCACGAAGTCATGTCTGACTCTTTGCAACCCCATGGATTGTAGCCCACCAGCCTCCTCTGGCCATGGAATTCTCCAGGCAAGAATAGCGGAGCAGGTTGCCATTTCCTACTCCAAGGGATCCTCCAGACCCAGGGACTTAACCTGAGTCTCCTGCATTGGTAGGCGGATTCTTTAACACTGAGCCATCAGGGAAGCCCATTTTGGATTGGAATAAAGGTATGTTGGCCTATCTTGGTTGTCTATTTTTCTATAAGGAATACAAGTTAATAGCATAATAATATAAATCGAGTTTTAAAGGGGAGATGGGGACACTCTTGACACCCATAAGTCAATTCCTGCCATCTCACATTTCATTCCTCGATACCCGACTCCTCCCATTACCTTCTTCTTACCCTCAGCCCCTGGATGAGGTGGATGGAGCCCATCCATCACAGACATTCCCCCTGGGGCCCTGGAGCTGAGACACTGAAAGGCAGAGCCACATAGTGAGTGTCAAACTGAAAAGCCACGCTGGGTAGATCCAGAGTTAGCGCTGGGACCAGCCAAAGCCACTCGTAAACGGAACTGTGGCAGATCGGAGAGGCCCAGAATAAGCTTGAAAGGCAGTTTGCAGAGAGGGAACGGGTGGAAGGCAGATGCCAGAGGGGAACGGAGGTGAGAGCCGAGGGACCCGCTGTGGAACGGAAGGCGAAGCTTTGCTTTCGGCCCCTCCAGTTCCCATTCCTGCCTGGTCTGACTCTTCCATTTATGACTTTTAGAACTTCTAGGAATTTTCTGTTTTAGTTGTTAACTAAGATTGCCTCTTAACCCAGGATTGGAGATACTTTATATTCATTGCGATAACTTTGATAAAGACAGAAAAGCATCCTCGGAAACAAGCAAAAGGATAGGGCAGCCCTGGTGGACTCTGCGTGGGCTGCCATCACTTCACCGTCGTCCACGGCCTGTGAGAGACTCGCCAGCGTGTGGAACGCCCGGCAGAGCTTTTACTTTTTCAACCTTGGCCACAATGACTGGGAAACTGGGGCGGCTGTTCTCTCTCAAGAGCAAGCTGGAAAACACCAGAAGCAAAATCTTGATAAACATTCTCCTGAGGCAGCTGCAATTCCTACCTAAGTCATGTCTACCCCAAAATGTGTGTTTCCTGAAAGACTTTTGAAGGTGAGGAATTTTACAGGGCAGTTCTCCTTTCAATATTCTGAATTCTGTTGTACAGAACTTAGCCTGATGTGCTTGACAGCCTTGGCGACAAAAAGCACTATATAAATGCATCATCAATATAATAATATAAATTGAATTAGAATGTTCATTCTGTTCTGCCGAGTTTCTTTCCTGAGCTGATTATATCTGAAATAGCTCTTGTTAGAGGCTTTCTCATTATGAGGAACTCACTGTCCTGTTCCAGCCCTCCATCAGGTACCACCTGTTTGACATTTTGTATTCTTTTTTTTTTCCCTAAGTTAAGTAGCCCACATGAGGATTTGAAGTGCAGAGTCATGGCATTAGAATTACAACCTGCTGTTTCTCCTGATTAAGTTTTTCTGTTAGTAAGTTAAGGTTGCACTTTGAAGAATAAAGGATGACAGTTTGGATACTGATGGCTGATGAGGTCAAATGGTGGCCCAACAAATGATGATCTTGATGTTTTCTCTAACAGTCCTCTTCTCATTGCATAATTCATCTTTTATCCTCAAATAGGAGTATTTGCAGTGTCTTAAATCACACACCATTCAAGTGAACTGGATAAGTGTTTAGATAAGTGTCTAAATTATGCTAGAAAGTGAAAGTGAAGTCGCTCAGTCGTGTCCGACTCTTTGTGATCCCATGGACTGTAGCCTATCAGGCTCCTCCGTCCATGGGATTTTTCAGGCAAGAGTGCTGGAGTGGATTGCCATTTCCTTCTCCAGGGGATCTTCCCAACCCAGGAATCGAACCTAGGTCTCCCACATTGCAGGCAGACGCTTTACCATCTGAGCCACCAGGGAAGCCAAATTATGCTAGAAATGGGTCTTTAAATATATATATATATTTAAATATATAAAGACTCATATAAATAAAGACCCATTTCTAGCATTATATATATATATATTTAAATATATATATATATATATATATATATATATATCCAGAGAGAGAGAGAGACTTTATTTTTTAGAATAGTCTTGGAATTACAGAAAAATTGAGCAACTAGTTTAAGCAGGAAGTTCTCATATGCCTCTCCCTACCCCACACCATGTTTCCCCTTTTATTAACATCTGACATTAACATGGTGCATTTATTACAATTAATGAACCAACGAGTGTGTGTTAGTCACTAAGTCATGCCCGACTCTTTTCAATTGTATGAACTGTAGCCCACCAGGCTCCTCTGTCCATGGGATTCTCTAGGCAAGAATACTGGAGAGGGTAGCCTTTTCCTTTTCCAGGGGATATTCCCAACCCTGGGATCAAACCCAGGTCTCCTGTATTGCAGGCGGATTCTTTGCCATCTGAGCCACCAGGGAAGCCAATGAACTGATATGGATACATTATTAATTAAAATCCATAGCTTGTTTGGATTTTACTTTGTTTTCACCTAGTGCTTTTTTTCTGTTCCAGGATCCCATTCAAGATACACAGTACACTTAGTTGTCATATCTCCATTAGGTCACACTTGGCTGTATAAAACAAAACCCCAAACAAGTAAGACCCCCCCCAAAGAACAAATTCAAGGACAAGAGACACAAGAACAAGGACAAGAAGTGCTGAGATTTGCCTTCTCCCGGTGACTCTCACCCTGGGCATGTATCTCTCTTCCCGTACCTTGATCTGTCCCTCAGCATTGGTAAGACAGACTGCAACTTTCACACATGAAGATTTAAAAAGTGATAAATAAGAACATTTAAGGTATATGAAATACTATTCCGTTGTATATATATACCGTAGCGTCTTTATCCATTCATGTAGAAAAGTGGTGCAGAGGAGCCCATTTCCAGGGCAGGAATGGAGACACAGACACAGGGAACAGACTTGCGGACGCAGATGGGGAAGGAGAGGGCGGGACGAACTGGGAGCAGTTCCGACATATACACACTACCATGTGTAAAACAGAGAGCTTGTGGGAAGTTGCTGTATAGCATAGGGAGCTCAACTCGGTGCTCTGTGATGACCCCGATGAGTGGGATGGGTGGAGGGCGGCAGGGAGGTCCAGGAGGGAGGGGATATGTGTGTACATATAGCTGATTCACTTCATTGTACAGCAGAAATGAATGCAACATTGTAAAGCAATTACACTCCAATAAAAATATATATGGAAAAATGACACAATAATAATACATTCTCTGAATAACCTCAGATATGCAGATGACACCATCCTTAAGGCAGAAAGAGAAGAACTAAAGAGCCTCTTGATGAAGGTGAGAGAAGAGAGTGAAAAAGCTGGCTTAAAATGCAACCTTCAAAAAACCAAGATTGTAGCATCCAGTTCCATCGCATCATGGCAAATAGATGGGGAAACAATGGAAACAGTGACAGACTTTATTTTCTCGGACTCCAAAGTCACTGTGGATGGTGACTGCAGCCATGAAATTAAAAGACACTTGCTTCTTGGAAGAAAAGTTTTGACAAACCTAGACAGTGTTTGAAAAAAGCAGGGACATTACTTGCCAACAAAGGTCTGTCTATTCAAAGCTATGGTTTTTCCATTAGTCATGTATGGATGTGAGAGTTGGACTATAAAAAAGGCAGAGCACTGAAGAACTGATGTTTTTGAACTGTGGTGTTAGAGAAGACTCTTGAAAGTCCCTTGGACTGCAAGGAGATCAAACCAGTTCATCCTAAAGGAAATCAATCCAGAATATTCATTGGAAGGACCGATGCTAAAGCTGAAGCTCCAATACTTTGGCCATCTGATGTGAAGGGCCAACTCATTGCAAAAGACCCTGATGCTGGGAAAGATTGAAGGCAGGAGAAGGGGATGACAGAGGATAAGATGGTTGGATGGCATCACCAACTCAATGGACATGAGTTTGAGCAAGTTCCAGGAGATGGTGAAGGACAGGGAGGCCTGGTGTGCTGCAGTTCATGGGGTCACAAAGAGTCAGACGTGACTGAGCAACTGAACAACAACAAAAATAGCTTTGTTATCTCCTATCCCAATAGAAGTGTCAACTTGCTTCACTAAACTCCCAAAGGTCTTTATTCTAATGTAAAGTTGGTACCAAATTACGGTTTTCCTCTCTTCCAGTGCTGAGGTGGCTTGATTTGGTATTGTCTGGTTTTGTCTGTGTAACTGGCCCTCTGAAGGTACTTTTATGCTCAGTCAAGTGCTAAAGTCCTTTTTGCACAAAAACTCAAGCCTTTTCTGAATTTAAAAGATCTTAGATGATTTCCTCCTACTTAGATCTAGTTTCTAGTTTGAGAAACTTGCTGCAGAGTTTAGTCCAAGCTTCAGGGTGCCTCTAAAGTTTAGGGTCCTCTTTCAGAGGCCATCTTCCTTCCTCATTGAAGAAACATTCTAGGCAGTTCTTTAGGCAAATATGTTCCTGTCACAATGTGACTTGGCCAAGACATTGGCTTGTCTTCTTGGCCTTGGCTGACTAGACCAGATGTGGCCATCAGGCCAAGGACAATCTATAAGCTATGAGGTGTGGAGCAAGAATGTTGTTCAACCAGAATGATGAGGATTAAATTGGATTAATCTGAATTTCTGAAATGAAACCTAGACAATGAAGCCAGTAAGGTTGTAGTACAGATGGGCCATGAAGGATCATGAACAAGAGAAATGATGAGTAAGCAGACATCTTGAGTAAACCAGAGTGATAAATAAGTGGAAACCAGAGTGATAAGTAAGTGGAAACCAGATGCCATGGGTGTTTGTTTGCCACACTGGAAGAGGTAAAAAAGAGAGAGAGTAAAATGCTGACTCATTATACTAGGAGAACTCTATGGACTTCAGGGGCTGAGGGCATGACAAGGTAACCAAGATTTAGAATTGCCTTGGATCTCCTGACAACCTCCCAGCTCATGAGCTTCGTTCCTTTTCAGGGTTGCCTCATCTTTCCAATACCTTCAGGTTCCACAGGTATCCTTGTTGTCCTCCTTTCCACGTGCATCCTTACATTACACAGGTCTTGTTTCTCAAGAAAACATCAGGGAGGTTAAAGAGCACACATGCCTTGTCTCCATTCAGGTTGGCAGGAATTGCAATCAACTCTGCAACGGATTCAACCTTTTCCAGCTTGGCTTCTTTGCCCTGCACATCTCAGAAATGTTCCAAATTGTTCCATAGATGTTTGACCTTCATCTCCAACACAGGGAAGTAAGTAGCCTTACAAAAGCCCAATTAACGGAATAAAATTAATTTATATCATGGGCAAAAAAGGTTGTATCCCCGCCCCCCCGCCCCGCCACAAGATTTCCCATCTGCTTGCATTGTGTCCTTAGGTTAACTGACTCACCTTAATCAAGTCAGTTATTCATTATTTGATTTCAGACCAGTTATAGGTCTTCTCACCTGCCCTCTAATAATGAGTCACTGATATTTACATATGCAAGGTACTAGTCTAAGAAATGTATATGTAATTATTTTAATCCTCTCATCAACACTCTAAGGAAGGTATGTATAAGCATTATTTCTTTTTGTATGTAAGGATATTAAGGCTTAGAGAGGTTAAGTAATTGGTCAGAGTTCACACATATGTCATTAATAAGTGAGACTTGATGTAAAACCTGGTAATGGAGCCTTAGTTCTTAACCAGAGCCAGGTTCGCTGGTTAAGAACTAGTCCTTCCTACATAGTGGTAGTTGGCACTCAGGTTCACGTTCAGTCGACTGCTTGCCTGGGTCTCCCTGAGGTCTAGACTCTCCATTAATACACTCAGCCTGACTGTAGACTAATCACTGATAAACACCCCTGAAGGGCGAGTATTGTGGAAATAAACTTGAGTAGTACTTCACCCTGGAGCCATAGGAATCCAACCCCCAATGTCTGCTTCCTCAAATCACCTGTCTGAACCAGCTTGCCTCAATATTCAGTCATTTCCATGGTGGAATGACTTGGCAGAACAACATTTTCATCTAGAGATTGATGTATTTCTTCCATTTCATCAGCAGCTGGCACTGTTTTTTTCTTTGAACATTGGGGCTTATAAGGCTAAAAGACATTGAAAGGTGTGGTCATAAGGATTCCCACAGCTGCTGGACATTGATCATTCCCTGTCCTCCAGTAACGGTGAATTCTGCCGAGTTCCTCTTCTCTGGGGTCCTGCTGCCCTGCCTGGCTGTCTGTGTGATGGGCTCAGGTGGGTGCCATGATGGAAGTGGTCTGCTCTGTTTACAGGAGCTTCCATTAGAAAAGTTGCCATTTCCCAAGGAATTCTTTTCCTGTAATAATGATCCTTTGCTAGGGGAGTGAGTGACACCCTCCATTCAGGCTCCTAATGCCTTTTCCTAATACAGGCAGAAAGGAAAAGATGGACTCCAAATTATAAAGCTCCTCATGCCAACCTCAGGTTGTCCAATAGTAGATTTTTTCTTCTAGGAATTCACTACCTCTAAAAAAAGGCCCAGTTTTACAGGAACTGATAGCTCTCCAACACTTTCTGAGCAGTTTCTAGTGGAAGAGCTACCCGAATATAATGGGTGGCCTTTCCAGGAGTTTTCCTTGCCCTTTCTTTATTGGACAAGCCCTGCTCTTACCACTGGGAACACCAGTTACTCTTTCCCCAGTCTTCCTTACAATTAGCATATAGGCAAGTAACTCAATATTGACCCATGGAACCTGAAGAAATGTCTGATAAGGGTTTGGAAAAAAGGTTTTTCTTCCTAGAAATGGGAAGCATCCCTTTTCTGTTTTCTGAATGTGATTTGTCAACATATGACCTCTGGAACCATTGCAGCCTTTTTGAGGTCATGAGGGGAGGCATCAATGTCACATTTTAGGTGTCAAAACACAAAGAAGAGCTCCAAGTTCATGAGTTGTTGCACCCAACTTTGAACTTCCTTGCCTTGACTTACTTGTTATAGCGAAAGAAAGTGAAAGTGAAAGTTAAGTCGCTCAGTTGTATCCAACTCTTTGTAACCCCGTGGACTGTAGCCCACCAGGCTTCTCCGTCCGTGGGATTCTCCAGGCAAGAATACTGGAGTGGGTTGCCATTTCCTTCTCCAGGGGATCTTCCTGACCCAGGGATCAAACCCAGGTATCCTGCATTGCAGGCAGAAGCTTTAATAGTAATAATAGTAACTTTGGGCTTCCCAAGTGGTTCAGTGGTAAGAATCCACCTGCCACTGCAGGAGATGCAGGTTTGATCCATAGGTCAGGAAGGTCTCCTGGAGGAGGAAATGGCAACCCATTCCAGTATTCTTGCTTGGAAGATTCCATGGACAGAAGAGCCTGGCAGGCTGCAGTCTGTGGGGTCACAAAGATTTGGACATGACTGAGTGACAAGCGTGCACAATAGTAACTGTTATTGCTATTAATACTTCTACAGAGCATATTATGTACCATACATATTTAATTATTATGTAACATTATAAATATCTATATTGTTTAAACTATAACTTTTATTTGAGTGCTCTATTATTTGCAGATGAAAACACCCTAACCAACATGCTTGCCACCCTGTTCCTTGCTCTTTCAAAGCCTTAGAGGTCTTCAAGAGGCTTCTTTAAAAAACAGACTTGAGCCTATGCCATCTAAAACATATACTGCTCCCATCATGGAGGGAATCTTCTTTTCCCAGGATCCTTCAAAGAAATCTCTTCTCCTGAGAAGAAGCTTCCTGAAGTCCACAGCTAAAGGGTCCTGGGAAACCAGGTGTGAACTGTCCATATCTTTATTTTCAGCCTGGTGAGTTACACAGACAATAGAAAATAGTACATACAGTTCCTAGAGGACCACGCTCTCATAAAAACATCTGAAAATGAAGACTTGGAGTGAGAATGGGTGAAATATTTCTAAGATTCCTCTATTGGTCTCATTCCCTTCCCTTCACATTTCAAAAAGTCAATCAGGTTATTCTAAGGGCTCAGGAGGCCCTGAGGAGCTGTAATTAGGCCACTGCAGTGAATATTTACCTGGACATGTCTGCCCATAGCAATCATTTTCCTGGTTCACACATTCCACTTGACAATATTTTATATAATAAAATAAACACCATCACCAAAGAGCTCTATAAGCTATAAAATATACAGAATTAACTTATGATGATGACAAAGATTTATTCATTACCTGCTCTCAATATTACTGACTCAGGGTCCTAGGAATATATTTATATTTTAGCCTGTTTTATTACCTTATTCAACTATCAACATAACCTGATTTTGTACCAAATATATTGACTGTGTCAGAACTGGTTGTGTTTTCTTTCATGGCTATTGAATTATGTCTTACATTTTTATTGATAGTTATGACCAATGTTGGTCAGCATTTTACAATTTACAGTTGGTTTTTCCTGTATGTTGGGGTTTCCCTGATGGTTCAACAGGTAAAGAATCTGCCTGCAATGCAGGAGACTTGGGTTTGGTCTCTAGGTCAGGAAGATCCCCTGGAGAAGGAAATGGCAACCCACTCCAGTATTCTTGCCTAAAAAATCCAATGGACAGAGGAGCCTGGTGGGTTACAGTCTAAAGTGTCTCAAAGAGTCAGACACGACTGAGCGTGCTGTCACTGAACTCTCAAAATCATAACTCATTGGAGCTTCATAACAATCTTATTTGAAAATAAGAGTATGGAGGCTCAGATTTGTTCAAGATGACTCAGGAAAAAGCCAGAAAAGGAGCAGGTTCTCCTGAAGGCAAGGAAAGTCCTTTCTTCTGGGAGGTGTTGACACTCCTCAGGATCACCTGTGGTTTTAAGATGGAAAAGGGACCACAGGGGCAAGAGATTGGAGTTCAGTAAGGAAGGATGACATGTCAACAACAAGCTAGGTAGATCTTTCAGTGCTGGATGGGCCATGGGGGATATTTGATGAATTGGTGATACCCTGAATTACAGAGCTTCCCCTGTAGCTCAGTCAGTAAAGAATCCATCTGCCATGCAGGAGTCTGCCTGCAATGCAATAGACCCAGGTTTGATTCCTGGGTTGGGAAGACCCCCTGAAGAAAGAAATGGTAAGCCACTCTAGTATTCTTGCCTGGGAAATCCCATGGACAGAGGAGCCTGGCAGGCTACAGTCCATGGGGTCTCAAGAGTCGGACATGACTTAGCAACTAAACCACCATGAATGACCACGTGGTTAATTTTTCATGGCTCACAGGCAAGTTATCAGGGCAAGTTACTCACCTCAGTTTCCTCATCAGTAAAACAGAATTCCCAATAGCATCCACCTCAAAACATTGTTGGTTTACATAAGTCAGAACATTGCTTACCTAATAAGTGCTTTATAAACTTCTGCTAGTTTGGGTTCTATCCTGTGGGAACACTTAGTGTGGTTGAGGAGAGAGATAGGGCCATTCAGCTACTTTTGTCTTCCTACAGACCCTTCCCATCTCTCTATCCTTGTAAAAGTCCAGGATAACATGTAGATTACAGAGCCTGTGTGTCAATGTCCTCAGGGATCACCAAACCTTGATGGTAAGCACCCTGGTAGTAAAGTGAAGCTTGAACTTAAATGAAAACTGTAATATTCAGCTCTGCTCACTGTTTAAGGAGTTCCTTTAAAGGGCTTAATAAAGAGGATCAGCAAGATCCCTGGGTATTAAACATGTCTTCCAAAGCAATATTTTAATGAGGTTAAGTATAATACAGCAAGCCCTTGGATTAATCTTCCCTTAAACTACCCATGAGCTCAAGATGCAGAGAAAAATATCCTCAGAAAATTGCCGGGACTTTTATTGAACCCATGTGTCAAATGCAAGAAAATTACAGGTGCTTGACTCCTAACCCCCATCAGGGCTGGTGTGGTCTCTCCTTAAAATCCTGAGATAAAAAATGAATATCACAGAGGGAACTTGACAATATTGCTTCTTTGTTGCTCCTTTGAAAGGCTCGGAAGCAACGATCTCAGGCTGGGTTTCTCCTGGGGGCTGGTGGGCCAGTTGTGCCCATTGAGATATTTCCCAGTGCTGGGGATGGAGAGTTTCTTTGCTCAAGCCCTCACGGTGTGTCTCCCTGCAAAGATTGTCTTTCCTCTGAGAGCTCCCAGTTTATTTTTAACAACTGGTGCCAAGACCTAGCATTGTTTGCCTGCATCAGAGTGTGGGCAGAGAGGACACATGCAGGAAATTTCAGAGCATGGGGGCCACTTGTCTGGGGTTAGTCATGAGGAAGTGGCTGCCGCCTCCTCTGGCAGTCTTTTATAACTGAGCTGTTTTAGGTTCTCTGTCCTTATGTATACAGTTTAATTTTGAGTGCTTTAGTTTAATTTTGGCCTTCAAATGCCTTTATAAATTATAGCATCTTGTGATGATTGTTTTTCTTTTTTGGAAAGGAAAGGATTAGTACACAAATCTCTGAAATGAAAGAGAGGAAGGGAGAATAAAGGATGAGGATAAAGAGGAAGAGGAAGCTGCCAGGGAGGGAAGAGAGGCAGCTATTCTCTTCCATTTCTCCTTTATCTTGGACATTGAGACAGACACAAATGACCTCAGTGGACCTCAAAGGGCAGATGGAGTAAGATGACTTCTGTGGGGTTTGATTTGATAAGTTGGACATGGATTGTCCGATTTCCCCACATTCTCTCCACTTTTTGCTCTGATTTATTCCTTTCAGTTAAGCACTGCCTTTCTCTAAGATGCTCCTTAAAAGGCAAATCCTCTGAGAAGGCTAATCATGAAGTTTTAAACTCTTGACAAGAATGAATTCATAGATTAGTGGTTCCCAAATCCAGCTGATCATCCCAAGCCCCGAGGGTACTTGTTAAGCATACAGATTTCAGGGCCTTACCCCAGACTTGTGGAGGAGTCAGAAGGTCTAATAACATGAATCTGCATCTGTATTTATAAAAAACAAAACAAAACTTTTTAGGTGTTTCAATGATTTGGGAATTTCTTACAGACTCCCAGACATGCCTCCACGTCTAATTTGTCATCCTAGAAAGAAAGGAAGGGCACAATAGTAGAACTGTACTGGGTCCTTCTAGAATGAAGATTCTAGAAAGAGGGTTCAAGTTCTCAAGTGTTAGTTGCTCAGTCGTGTCTGACTCTTTGCGACCTCATGGACTGTAGCCTGCCATGCTCCTCTGTCCATGGAATTCTCCAGGCAAGAATATTGGAGTGGGTTGCCATTCCCTTCTCCAGGGGATCTTCCCAACCCAGGGACTGAACTCAGGTCTCCTGCATTGCAGGTGGATTCTTTACCATCTGAACCACCAAGGAAACCCAGAAAGGGTAAAGAAGGTAACTTTTTTAAAGACAGTGGAGAATTGCTACCTAACACTTTTGCTCTAAATTGGCTGTACCAGTGGAAATGTACCTTCATCCAAAGTCATCTTTATCAATACAGTTTCATAAAGCCATTGCAGAAAGCTTTGTTTTCCTTCTGGCACTTCAAATATTGAAGCCAGTCAACAAGTTGATACTGATCTGGCCTTGATATTTTACTGGTTTAAATAAAGAACCAGTCCATGTCAAGAAAAAGAGAGCTTAATTAATCAATTAAAAGAACACGTGCATGTTGTATGAAAGGAGAAAAGGTGAGAACTTCCTTTGACAAAGTTGGAAGAGGCTCTCGGGCTTGACAACACGCATGTGGTTAAGGCATTGCCACCTACTTTGTGGTAGCTAACCACTGTTTTTTTGATTTGAGAGACTAGCATTGAAACATATACATTACCATATGTAAAACAGATAGTGGGAGTTTGATGTATGACACAGGGCACCCAAAGGAGGTGCTCTGTGACAACCTGGAGGAATGGGGTGGGTAAAGATGTGAGAGGGGGTTTCAGGATGGAGGGAACACAAGTATGCCTATGGCCAATTCATATTGATGTATGGCAAAAACCATTACAATATTGTAATGCTTTTAAATTAAATTAAAATAAGCTAATTAATTAAAAAAAGAACGCATGCACATTCATTTATATTGGCGGGTTATTTCAGTTCACCTATAGGTGTGATAATCACAGATGGAGGTCCTGGTGATGAAACATCATCATTTGGCTTCTGTTTCTTCCTTCCTTATTTCTTAAAATAAAACAGAAGAGTTTAGAGTCTATTCTTGGGACACACAGAGGTAATAATGGGAGTCTGTATTCTATTTTTAATAACTGAATAAAAAATCAGGATTAAACACTGTATATTTACTTCATAATAAAAGTTCATGAGCTAATAAAAAAATCACGTTTCTTTATTTTTTTGGTGATAAGTATTTCAGCTCACTCTTTTTTAGCACTGATTCACTCATGTTGAATTGAAATTATCATTTGGATTTATACTGTTGATAAATAGATAAATAGAAAAGAAACGAAATGAAAACACAAGGTCCATTTGTTCATTCATTTGGTTGTTTTATGTCATAGGGAGTTCAGATATCACTCCCAGAAGTGTTTAGATAGAATAAAAAATACCCCGAAACCTTCAGTAACACAAAAAGACCAGAGAAATATTTTATTTTGTACTTTAATTTTATTTTACTTTATTTTTTAAAAAATTGTTTATTTATTTGGCTGTGTTCGGTCTTAGCTGAGGCACACTGGATTTTCATTGCATCATCATGTGGGATCTCCTTGTTGCATTGACTCTGTAGTTGTGGAGCATAGGCTCAGTAGATGTGGCTTACAGGCTTAGTGAAGCCGCCCAGTTATGTCCCACTCTTGGCAATCCCACGGACTGTAGCTTACCAGGCTCCTCCCTCCATAGGATTTTCCAGGCAAGAGTACTGGAGTGGGTAGCCTTTCCCTTCTCCAGGGGATCTTCCTGACCCAGGGATCGAACCCAGGTCTCCTGCATTGCAGGCAGAGGCTTTACCATGTGAGCTACAGGCTTAGTTGCTCTGCGACATGTGGGATCTTAGTTTCCTGTCCAAGGATGGCACCCTGATTGCAAGGCAGATTCTTAACCACTGGACCTCCAAAGAAGTCCTGAGAAATATTTTATATAGGGCACTTTCCATGAGCTCACAAAAGAAAGTTCTGCCACATAGTAAGTCCTCTGGTTTTTTTTTTTTTGTGGGGCTCTATAGGAAGTAGATTCTGAGATGGAGATTTTTAAGCCAGAAGTCTATTGAAGGCAGTTCTTTGGGGTAATAAGGAAATCCTCAGCCAGTCCCACAGAGACGCTCGGGAACAGGGATGACCCATCAGAATGATGACAAATTCCAGAGAGGAACTCAGTTGAGCCATCAGCCCCTCATACTCCAGGAGGTATCTAGAGGCACACCCAAGACAGACTCTGCTTTTGTGCCATCACAAACTCTCTACGTCCTGTGATATATGTGGGCACATGTTCCCCCCTCCCCCATATTCCTAGGACCTGTGTTGTCACATATAACATATCAAGCCTTTCCTTTTGACTTTGTGGTTGCTGAAGAGCATTAACAGAACACATTAAGCTACTTTACAATGCCAATTCTTCATGTATTTTCACAGGAGTTAGGTCTCTGAGTTGACTGCTCATGAATGCTCTCACCAGTAATAATATATTGGCCATAAAGAGAAGGATGGGGCAGGGGAGAAACTAACAGTTAAACATACCTACCATATGCCAGGTCTTGAACTAGACTCCAGAGCCAAATAATGAATTGAACATAGTAGGAATGCACAGGTTTACAAATTAGTAATTGCAACAAAATATTATGCGTACTCAAACAGAGTATGATTAAGTTCGATGGAGATGCAAGAATGAGCCTGGTGAATTTTCCATGAGAAGTATTCAGGGAAAGCTTTCTGTGAAATGTGAAATTTGAAATAAATCTTGAAAGATGACTAAATAGTGTCCAGGAAGTGGCACACATAAAGATGTTCCAGACAGAAGCAGGGTATGCAAAAGCCTGGGGTCCTGGACTTACTTGGGAAACGCCAATCATTTTGACATTGTTGAAGCTTAGGTTTGGGGGTGTGCCATGCTAAATGGCAAAGCTTGAGAAGTGGGAAGATCAGAGAGTCTTTGATTTCTTGTCAAGCTCTTTGCCAGTATCTTGAAGGCAAAAGGGAGCCTCTTAAAGATGTGTGTGTGCTTCCTCCTTAAAGAGAAGAGTGACATGATCATATTTACACTTTTGAGAATCCACTTTGACAATGCACAGTACTTCTAGGCTAAGGCAAATTGTAAACTCTTTGAGGGACAAGCCCTTTAAGCCTTCATTTGATTTAAAGGTTGTGGGTAGTCAGGGAATAAAAGCCAAGAATGTGGTGCTTTAATGAGACACAGATGTAAAGAACAGACTTTTGGACTCTGTGGGAGAAGGTGAGGGTGGAATGATTTGAGAGAATAGCATTGATATGTATGATAATACAATAACAATGACATGATACATTATATGTATACATAATATACATATAACATGTATACTGTATATATAATATACATATAACATGTATATTACCATATGCAAAATAGATGACCAGTGCAAGCTCAATGAGTGAAGCAAGGCACTCAAAGCTGGTGCTCTGGGACAACCCAGAGGGATGGGGTGGGGAAGGAGGTGGGAGGGGGGTTCAGGATGGGGGGGCACATGTGCACCCGTGGCTAATCCATGTCACTGTTTAGCAAAAACCAACACAATATTGTAAAGTAATTAGTCTCCAATTAAAATAAATAAATCAAATTAAAAAAAAGAATGTGGTGTTTAAAGTTGTTAACTTGTTTCATAGTTTTATTAAATAAAAGCAAATGTGAGGACTCATATTTATTGGCCCCATCCAACATTATAGTCTTCGTTAAAGTCAAATGAATCAATTCATCTTTGTCAGGACACTTCAAAAACTCATGCTGTTGTTTTCCTTTATCTATAAACAATCTAATAAAATGTAGAGAATTTGTTTAGAACAAGTTTGCCGAAGAAAGAAGTGTTCTTAGATATACTGAGGATGTAGATCAAAGCTGCAGTCATATGTGCATCACTCCATCCATCCATCCATCCATCCACCCATCCATCCATTCATCCATATCTATCCTGGCCCACTCCAGGCACTCTACAGGATACCAGGGCTGCAAAGAGGCACAAACTCAGCCTCTGTTCAAAGAGCTAAGAATCCAAGTTCAAAGAACATATATAAAACAGATGATGGCAACATTATACGGTAATATAAATACTACTATAAAAATATATTTTCAAATAAAATAGACAATTATTTGACCACACTGATACATACCATTAAAAAATATGTACAAAGGAAATAATGATTGTACTTTATCCAAAAGAATCAACTGAAAACCATTCAAAATAAGAGTTCAACAAATTTGCTGCATATAATACAAGTCCTGAAAACCCAAGAACACTCATGTACAACTTTTGTGAGAGAAGATCCGCTACAGCCCTAAGCATCCATGCATATTCTTGGCGGATGTGCCAAGAACTCAAGGTCCTGGCCTGGCCATGCTTTATTCTGCCCAGCTCTCAGGCTTGGGTTTGCAGCAAGCTACTTTGAGGGAAGAGGTAACATCTCCACCCACAGAAAGAGCAGGCTTCCTTCTTCTTACTTTTCAAGTGAAGAGGATCCCAATCTCAGAGTTCTTCTATAAATTCTGCCCACTGTATGTGCAGTCGTCCAGGCTGAGTCCTTCCCCTCATCCTTTAGGAAGATGGAGAAGTCACACAAGCAGGGTGCTGGCACACTGGCTACTGCTTCTATCATGAGGAGTAAAGTTCTTTTTCTGACCCAGGATTCTCGTGTCTTCTGCCAGCATTCATGAAACAGTGACAGATTGGCATATTGGCTTGTAATTAGTGTAGAATCTTGGACCTTGCGTGGTTCTTGACAATAACTATAATAGCTATTTAATACCATAAAAAAGAGATTGTCAGCACTAATAAACATATGGCAAAAAGAGATGATTTACAGAAAAAGTACTTCTGACTTATATGAAGTCACCTTATTATATGTATGTGTGTATGTATAAGCATATTATATATAAACATACCATAATGAAACATATATTTGCCTTCTCTATTCATCTGTGATATTTCCTTTATTATAAATGTTTGTGTATCTGTATAGTATATATATATGTATTTGTACAATTTTTTGTATCTATATAGTATATACAAGGTCTTCCCAGGTGACGCTAAGTGGTAAAGAACCTTCCTGCCAATGCAGGAGACATAGGAGACGCAGGTTTGATCCACGGATCAGGAAGATCCCCTAGAGGAGGGCACAGAAACCCACTCCAGTATTCTTGCCTGGAGAATCCCATGGACAGAGGAGCCTGGTGGGCTACAGTCCATGAAGTCACAAAGAGTTAGACACGACTAAAGCGACTTAGCACAGCACAGCACAGTGTATACACATGTACTTGTACACACACGTATATACACACATTATATATATATATATATATATATATATATATATATATACACATGTGTATATATGGATACACATAAAAATATGTACCTACTTGTATGTTGAGTTCAGTTCAGTTCAGTTCAGTCGCTCAGTCGTGTCTGTCTCTTTGCGATCCCATGAATCACAGCACGCCAGGCCTCCCTGTCCATCACCAACTCCCAGAGTTCACTCAAACTCATGTCCATTCAGTTGGTGATGCCATCCAGCCATCTCATCCTCTGTCATCCCCTTCTCCTCCTGCCCCCAATCCCTCCCAGCATCAGGGTCTTTTCCAATGAGTCAACTCTTCACACAAGGTGGCCAAAGTACTGGAGTTTCAGCTTTAGCATCAGTCCTTCCAAAGAACACCCAGGACTGATTCCTTTAGGATGGACTGGATGGATCTCCTTGCAGTCCAAGGGACTCTCAAGAGTCTTCTCCAACACCACAGTTCAAAAGCATCAATTCTTTGGAGCTCAGCCTTCTTCACAGTCCAACTCTCACATCCATACATGACCACAGGAAAAACCATAGCCTTGACTAGACGGACTTTTGTTGGCAAAGTAATGTCTTTGCTTTTGAATATGCTATCTAGGTTGGTCATAACTTTCCTTCCAAGGACTAAGCGTCTTTTAATTTCATGGCTGCACTCACCATCTACAGTGATTTTGGAGCCCAAAAAACTAAAGTCTGACACTGTTTCCACTGTTTCCCCATCTATTTCCCATGAAGTGATGGGACCTTCGTTTTCTGAATGTTGAGCCTTAAGCCAACCTTTTCACTCTCCTCTTTCACTTTCATCAAGAGGCTTTTTAGTTCCCCTTCACTTTCTGCCATAAGGGTGGTGTCATCTGCATATCTGAGGTTATTGATATTTCTCCCAGCAATCTTGATTCCAGCTTGTTTCTTCCAGTCCAGCGTTTCTCATGATGAACTCTGCATATAAGTTAAATAAGCAGGGTGACAATATACAGCCTTCACATACTCCTTTTCCTATTTGGAACCAGTCCGTTGTTCCATGTCCAGTTCTAACTGTTGCTTCCCGACCTGCATACAGATTTCTCAAGAGGCAGGTCAGGTGGTCTGGTATTCCCATCTCTTTCAGAATTTTCCACAGTTTATTGTGACCTACACAGTCAAAGGCTTTGGCATAGTCAATAAAGCAGAAATAGATGTTTTTCTGGAATTCTCTTGCTTTTTCCATGATCCAGGGGATGTTGGCAATTTGATCTCTGGTTCCTCTGCCTTTTCTAAAACCAGCTTGAACATCTGGAAGTTCACAGTTCACGTATTGCTGAAGCCTAGCTTGGAGAATTTTGAGCCTTACTTTACCAGCGTGTGAGATGAGTGCAATTGTGTGGTAGTTTGAGCATTCTTTGGCATTGCCTTTCTTTGGGATTAGAATGAAAACTGACCTTTTCCAGTCCTGTGGCCACTGCTGAGTTTTCCAAATTTGCTGGCATACTGATTGCAGCACTTTCACAGCATCGTCTTTCAGGATTTGAAAGAGCTTAACTGGAATTCCATCACCTCCACTAGCTTTGCTCATAGTGATGCTTTCTAAGGCCCACTTGACTTCACATTCCAGGATGTCTGGCTCTAGGTCAGTGATCACACCATTGTGATTATCTGGGTCGTGAAGATCTTTTTTGTACAGTTCTTCTGTGTATTCTTGCCATCTCTTCTTAATATCTTCTGCTTCTGTTAGGTCCATACCATTTCTGTCCTTTATCGAGCCCATCTTTGCATAAAATGTTCCCTTGGTATCTCTGATTTTCTTGAAGAGATCTCTAGTTTTTCCCATTTTGTTGTTTTCCTCTATTTCTTTGCACTGATCGCTGAGGAAGGCTTTCTCATCTCTCCTTGCTATTCTTTGGAAGTCTGCATTCAGATGCTTATATCTTTCCTTTTCTCCTTTGCTTTTCCCTTCTCTTTCTTTCACAGCTATTTGTAAGGCCTCCCCAGACAGCCATTGTGCTTTTTTGCATTTCTTTTCCATGGGGATGGTCTAGATCCCTGTCTCCTGTACAATGTCACGAACCTCATTCCATAGTTCATCAGGCACTCTATCTATCAGATCTAGGCCCTTAAATCTATTTCTCACTTCCACTGTATAATCATAAGGGATTTGATTTAGGTCATACCTGAATGGTCTAGTGGTTTTCCCTACTTTCTTCAATTTCAGTCTGAATTTGGCAATAAGGAGTTCATGATCTGAGCCACAGTCAGCTCCTGGTCTTGTTTTTGCTGACTGTATAGAGCTTCTCCATCTTTGGCTGCAAAGAATATAATCAATCTGATTTTGGTATTGACCATCTGGTGATGTCCATGTGTAGAGTCTTCTCTTGTGTTTTTGGAAGAGGGTGTTTGCTAGGACCAGTGCATTTTCTTGGCAAAACTCTATTAGTCTTTGCCCTGCTTCATTCCGTATTCCAAGGCCAAATTTGCCTGTTACTCCAGGTGTTTCTTGACTTCCTACTTTTGCATTCCAGTCCCCTATAATTAAAAGGACATCTTTTTTGGGTGTTAGTTCTAAAAGGTCTTGTAGGTCTTCATAGAACCATTCAACTTCAGCTTCTTCAGTGTTACTGGTTGGGGCATAGACTTGGATTACTGTGATATTGAATGATTTGCCTTGGAAATGAACCGAGATCATTCTGTCATTTTTGAGATTGCATCCAAGTACTGCATTTCAGACTCTTTTGTTGACCATGATGGCTACTCCATTTCTTCTGAGGGATTCCTGCCCGCAGTAGTAGATATAATGGTCATCTGAGTTAAATTCATCCATTCTAGTCCATTTTAGTTTGCTGATTCTTAGAATGTCGACATTCACTCTTGCCATCTCTTGTTTGACCACTTCCAATTTGCCTTGATTCATGGACCCGACATTCCAGGTTCCTATGCAATATTGCTCTTTACAGCATCGGACCTTGCTTCTATCACCAGTCACATCCACAGCTGGGTATTGTTTTTGTTTTGGCTCCATCCCTTCATACATTCTGGAGTTATTTCTCCACTGTTCTCCAGTAGCATATTGGGCACCTACTGACCTGGGGAGTTCCTCTTTCAGTATCCTATCATTTTGCCTTTTTATACTGTTCATGGGGCTCTCAAGGCAAGAATACTGAAGTGGTTTGCCATTCCCTTCTCCAGTGGACCACATTCTGTCAGATCTCTCCACCATGACCCACCCGTCTTGGGTTGCCCCATGGGCATGGCTTAGTTTCATTGAGTTAGACAAGGCTGTCTAACTCAAAGGTCCTAGTAGACCTCTGTTGGCAAAGTAATGTCTCTGCTTTTGAATATGTTATCTAGGTTGGTCATAACTCCTTCCAAGGAGTAAGCGTCTTTTAATTTCATGGCTGCAATCACCATCTGCAGTGATTTTGGAGCCCCAAAATATAAAATCTGACACTGTTTCCACTGTTTCCCCATCTATTTCCCATGAAGTGATGGGGCCAGATCCCATGATCTTAGTTTTCTGAATTTTGAGCTTTAAGCCAACTTTTTCACTCTCCTCTTTCACTTTCATCAAGAGGCTTTTGAGTTCCTCTTCACTTTCTGCCATAAGGGTGGTGTCATCTGCATATCTGAGGTTATGTGCACAAATAAATATGCGTGAGGCATATACACACATAAATACTAATGCATATATACCTCTACATAAGCAGGCTTCCCTGGTGGCTCAGCGACAAAGAATCTGCCTGCTTATGCAAGAGACATGGCTTCAGTCCCTGATTGGGAAGATCCCTTGGAGAAAGAGATGACAAACTGCTCCAGTATTCTTATCTGAGAAATTCCATGGAGAGAAGCCTGACAGGCTACAGTCCACGGGGTTGCAAAGAGTCAGCCATGACTTAGCGATTAAACAACAAATATACATAAATACATTATATATCTATACACAAACATTTACAATAAAAGAAATATCACAGTGAATAGAGAATGGAGTGAATAGAGAAGGGGCACACACATATATGTTTATATACAGTATGGTTTTACATACACACATGCAAACACATATATTAATAATAAGGTGTGAGCTTCAAAAGGTGGGAATCAGGGTTGCATTTAATGAAATGATAGCCCCCCAACAGACTAACAATTCAAAAGAAATCCCTTAGAGCATACTAGGTAGTCCTGCCTACTAGGAAATATTTTATGCAAAATTCCTATTAAATAAGCTCTTCTTTCCTGCTTCTCCTGGCTGCCAAAATCAAATACATGCTCTGGTGCAAAGGTTAATCACATCCCTTTAAGGCGAAAACCCTCTAAAATCTGATTGCCAAGTGTTAGGGGAAAGTTGTAAATAGGTAGTAAGTTCTGAATTAAATTTAAGGCTATTTTAATTATAAAAGCATTAATGACAGCAGGAAATTTAATGAAATAGTGGACCATGAAATCAGTGTTATCATTTTAATACATAGCAGAGTATGACAAACTCTGTAAGATTCCTGTTCTCTTTCATGTCTATTACAATTTCCTTCTATTAGTTTCTACAAATAGAAAATTACATATAAAATTGAGTTTAACCAAATCTCTGTTAAAATCAGGCAATCTGATTTGGTATTATATAACCACACTGAAATTTCATTTAATTTAGAAAGGGCTTCTCCTGGTGTCTTGAATACTAACTACTTTCCTAACAACATGTATGTAGCTCTGAGTTTGACAGGGGAATAATCCTTGTGCTCAACAATAGATCAAGATTTTAACAAAAAGAATGAAGATGGATAGAAATGGAGAGCTTGACCCATCCTTCTATTGGAGAGATTTCAAAAGCATTTCTTGAAACGGTCTGAAAATATTTACTCTTGCTTATCATCTTACAAAAGAATTTTTTCTGTGAAAAAGTTGAAGATTCAGATGTCAGGCCTGACTGTCTCCAAATACAGCATGTCTGTATCTCTCCCTTGTGGTCTCTATAAAGAATAAAAAGCCTTAGAAAATAGGTCTTCTGTGCTTCTATACTGACTGGTTGTTAGAATAGAGGTGTATTTGAGGTTTTCTAATCTTTCACACAGATAAGAAGTGTTTCAAAATGAGTTATTTTAATAGGAGCTTAGTTTATTTTAGAGGAAAGGGCCCAACCTAGCAGTTAGGAGAGAGGTGACCCTTGGGGAAGGAGTGCTGATTTGAAGGAAAGACGACTCGGAAATCTGGGTGCTGATAGTGTTCTTAACCTGGGTGCTGGTTAGAGAGTGACAGCTGTAAAAACGGACCCTATAATTGTGATAGGTGTGATTCTCTATATGCATATTAAACTTTACAAAGATTTTTAAAAAATATTATACTTTTATCGGGCTTTCATTGTTGTTTAGTTGCTAAGTCATGTCTGACTCTTTATGACCCTTTGGACTGTAGCCTACCAGGTTCCTCTTGTTCAAGTCATTTCCCAGGCAAGAACACTGGAGTGGGTTGCCATTCCCTTCTTCATAACAGGGTTTTGCCTTTAAACAAATATAATACATCAGAAAAAGATCTATTGAGTAGACTATACTCCCCTCTTATGACTTGAAAAATATGCCTGGTTCTTTGAGCAACCAATAGGTGAAGAGTAGCCCTTACCCTAGGATATCTGCTTGCTTCCGGAAGAATCTGCACCCTAGGCTTTAACTAGCAGACCCTGAGCTACCCAGCCCTCAGGTCTTCTGAGAGGAGCATGGAGTTTTCTTGGTTACCAGTGTTCCTTCCTACTGCTTATACCTTACAAAGTTGTTTTAAATTAAAAAGTAATTGCCTGTACCTTTGGACTCTATGGGAGAGGGAGAGGGTGGGAAGATTTGGGAGAATGGCATTGAAACATGTAAAATATCATGTATGAAACGAGATGCCAGTCCAGGTTCGATGCACGATACTGGATGCTTGGGGCTAGTGCACTGGGACGACCCAGAGGGATGGTATGGGGAGGGAGGAGGGTGGAGGGTTCAGGATGGGGAACACATGTATACCTGTGGCGGATTCATTTTGATATTTGGCAAAACTAATACAATTATGTAAAGTTTAAAAATAAAATTAAAAAAAATACAGTTGCCTGAAATAATACAAAAACCTTTATACTTACCCACTTTATATAAATCTTTATTCTTTACTGCTTCCCTGGTGGCTCAGCAGTAAAGAATCCACCTGAAATGCAGGAGATGCAGTTGTGATAAAGCAAGGAAGATCCCTTGGAGGAACATATGGCAACCCACTCTAGTATTCTTGTTTGGAGAATCCCTGTGGACAGAGAAGCCTGGCAGGCTACAGTCCATGGGGTCACAAAGAGTCAGACACAACTAAGTGACCGAGCACATTTTCTGTTACAAGTAAAGTGGCCTGAAATAAAATAAAAATCTCAGTCAGTAAAAAAATTTCTAGGTTATAACTGGTAGAAATTCCTAGGCTTGGTTTATGTTGTACACCATAAAGATAAGATTAGAAGCAAATAATAGGATCCCTATCTCCTCTGAATCTGACCAGTCCATTGTGACTTGTCCAATCATATCTCCTAAGAACCGTCCAATAAACGTATCCTTAACCATGCAACAGAATCCTAAAATGTTTGCCTAAGCCATTACTTTTATTTTGATTAGTTTCCAAGTCGGCAACTTTCTGTCAGCACCTAATCTGTATTGAATCCCATAATCTAACAGTGAATCATGCACTCATTTAAGCAAATTGTCCTGAGCATCTAGAAATATAACTCACTTCAGCCTTTAAGGGTTTTTCACATCTGGCCACCTCTCTTCTCCCTTTCAGTTAACCCTATCTTCAGTGGTATGGCAGACAGTCCTGTTTCCTGACAATGGATTTCTCTCTCTTTTTTTAAAGTAATTAATTAATTCGGCTGCACCAGGTCTTAGTTACAGCATGCTGGATTTTCCATCTTCATTGTGTCACATGTGACCTTTTAATTGCAGCATATGGGATCTAGTTCCCCGACCAGGGATCAAACCCAGGCCCCTTGCATCGGGAGTGTGAAGTCTTAGCCACTGGACCACTAAGGGAATCCCACGACTCTGGATTTCTTAAGGAGATCACTGCAAAGTCAGGCTGGAAAGCAATGCAGAGTTAAAAAAAAAAAAAAGTAGTGCAAAAACAAGAATCAGAATGAGAATCCCCTGGTTCCAATCAGCAGTTTACTTTTAAATAGATGTATGACCTGTGCAGCAACTTTGCAAAATATCTGCCCTCATGGGTTTATTATGAGGATTGAATAAGACACTGTATGAGAATACATCTTGTTCTCATAACAGCATATACAGCTATGCAGCAGTTTTGACAGTGAGGTAGTTTATGTGTTGTAGGCAACGGCTTTGTGCTTGGGGGCAAGGAGCTACTACCACTTTGAAAATATTTTTAGCTCTTCTCCTGTAGAGAGGTACTCAGAGACACAGCCAAGACAGAGAAGGGCAGAACTGTTTTTGTTTCACTTCTGGCCACTTCACTGGGTATCTTTCAAAAGCAGCTAGGCTTGCAGTGCAAGATGCCAAATTACAGCTTCAACCCTGTGAGACAGGATGGTCCTCCTCTCTCCTTCCAGATGACTGTCTGAAAGAATTTTGTGTTTGTCCTCAATTTGCTGTGTTGGGAGCTTCCCAGATAACTGACAACAGTGGATTGTGATCATAGTATTTAGGTCATTGGTGGCATCTTGGAGCAAGTCTGTACAGAAAACATTTAATGAGCTGAACATTTTAAGCTCCAGTGATAACGGGCAATGGGTGCTCTATAAAGAAACTGGGTTGGGGGAAAAATGACTTTGGAATTCTTCAGTAGACTGAGGCCATTTATTTTCTTTTTAAATAAAAAAAATAACTTTATTTGTATTGGTTGTTGTTTAGTTGTTCAGCTATGTCCAACTCTTTGCTACCCAGCGAATGGACTGTAGCCCACCAGGCTCCTCTGTCCATGGGATTTCTCAGAGAAGAATACTGAAGTGAGTTGCCATTTCCTCCTCCAGGGGATCTTCCCAACTGAAGGATAGAACTCGTGTCTCCTGTGTCTTCTGCATTGGCAGACGGATTCTTTACCTCTGAGTCACCGGGGAAGCCCTTTGTATTGGGGTATAGCCAATTAACAATGTTGTGATAGTTTTAGGTGAACAGTAAAGGGGTTTAGCCATACATATACATCTATTCTCCCCCAAATTCCCTTCCCATGCGGACTGCTATATAACTAACATTGAGCAGAGTTTTATTGTTGGTTATTCATTTTAAATATAGTAGTGTGTACAGGCAACCGTACGTTCACTCTCTAAGTCTGTGAGAGACCGTTCATTTAGAAGTGGATTGTTTCTTGAATCCAGGAGACATTTCCTTGCAGGAAAACGATTGTATAACCTTGGACTGTCTCTTGCGGACTCCTAGGGACCCCATCCCCACTTAATTCAAGCAATGTTTTAAAAATTATTTCAGTTCAACCCTGCTGGAATTCTGAAACCTGCCTCAAAGGGTTTGTAAGGTTACATAGCCTGGAGGGAGTTGGAAACTAAATTGAATTCTTTAGCTTTACAATTTCTTTACCCAGTTGGAGCTTACATATGACATTATTTACTGCGCTTCGAAGTAGTAGCCTCTTTCTTGTTCGTAAGTCTCAGATAAGCCATAAATAATACTTAAAGAATTACGAATGCAGAGAATAGACAGTTTAAAATAAACATAAAGATGTTTGCAATTCTCATGGAAAATAACAACTCTCTATTCCAAGGAATACAGGCCATAAATATGCCCATAGACCAGAGTTCTAAATTTTTTTCAGGGGAAGCCGGGTAGTGAAGCAAGTTAATTATATTGTTGTCCTAGGGGCCGGATGGAAGGTCATGTAATGCCTTCAAATGCTTTCTACAGTTCTGTATATTAGAAGAATGGCACTCTCATCAAAGTAGCAATCAAGACATCCCATTTGTCGTCTAATTTCATTACATGCTTTCAGAAGCTGCAGCTTTCTAGCCATAACCTGGCATGATTCAGAGAGACAGAAAAGAGGGGACAGATGGGAGGCTGTGGAAGGGGTCTTTGCAGTCACTTTCCACCCCACGCCCCCAGAAGGACAGGGCAATTTCTGAGAAAGGAGGCCTGGGTTGGGGATAGGTAACGGAAGATAGAGAAAGAGCTGTAGGCTGAGGAACTGGTGTCAGGTATGGGCACAGGGCCTGGGTAGAGAAAACAAAATTCTCTGGGTTGTGATCGTCAGCAGCCCATCACTGGCCTTGCTGGTGCAAGACTGGCATCTAAGCTTCCTGTTTCACCCTTGTGGTAGATGTCTGCTTAGCTGAGCCTTCTCTCTAAAAGTACAAATCTACTCAAGAGAAGCAACTCATTAAGCCATCTAACACCTTAGCATGAGTGAACCTGGACAGGTGAGGCTCTGGAGGGAGGGAAGTAGAAAGGGAAAGTGAAGGAGGCCAAAAGTCAAACTATTAATTTATGCAGGGCTTTGCCCAGACAGGGAAGGGGGAGGGGTGGGGGAGGGGGAGGGGTGGGGGATAGGTCAGGGAAGGGAAAGGGGAGATGGGGGTGTGCATCTGGTGGGAGAGGCAGCTTGCTTCTTTGCCTGCTCATTCCCTGGGCACTCCCGTCGGGGGTGGGGGGTGGTCATCAGCAGAGGATGGCCAGCTGGCAGATGTACAGTGGAAATCCTGGCTTGAAATGGTTAAAATCAGGGGCAAATAAGGCAACATCTGTCTTGTCTAATTCCAGGCATTGTCCATTCAAAAGGAGTTGTAGGTCCCACTTCTCTCACTTGCTCTGGGTAGACTCTTGAGGTCAGCCTCCTGTGAAATGAGAGTGTGTAATCACAGTTTGGTTTTGAGCTTGGACCACTCCCGCAGCTTCCATCTCATCTTATGCTGTGTCCAGTTCTGCTATGTTCTGCTATGCTGTGTTCAGTTCTGTTCTGCTGTTCTTCCTTCCTCCCTCCCTTCCTCATTTTCATGCAAAATTTGCTCTGAGGTTTTTGGCCTTGGCGCTGCCTCTCTCTGCCCTCCCCACCCTCTCCCTGACTCTCTCATCTGATTTGCCTTCCCTCCCCGCTTTTAGTCCACCCTCATCTTTCTCTCCCTGAAGTGCTTCTTCTTCTCTTTGTCTCCTCCATCTCTCTTCCCTAAGATGAGATAGAGCCAAGAAAGTCAGTAAGAGAATCCCACAGCCTGAAAACCTTGTTCCCTGTGCTCTCCAGAACCCACTCTCAGGGGAAGTTGTTGCTCTGTAATTAAAACTCAGTGCTGTAATTTTTTCCCCTACAGGAGCCCTGGGGAAGGAAATGGCAACCCACTCCAGTATTCTTGCCTCGAGAATTTCATGGATAGAGGAGCCTGGCAGGCTACAATCCATGGGATCACAAAGAGTTGGACACGACTGAGTGACTAACACTACTTATTGTATTTTTCGCGTGTGCTGATATGTTTTAAAATATTCAAAAAGGAAAATACTGGTTTCACTGCATGACAAAATATGATCTATGTGGAAGAGCAAGTCTGGTAGAAAGTGCCTTTCTTGGGAGCAAAGGCAGGCTCCATCCCAGGCTCTGACCTACTTTCCGCCACTGCAGACACCCAATGACCAGGGTCCACTGACCAGGGTTGTCCATCTTCCGTGAGCGGCATGGAACACAACAGGGGACATCCTTGTCTTGAGATCCAGGAGCAATGATTCCGCCTGCTCAGCTGGGTCTTACAGGCTCTGGATTCCCGCTATACTTTGCCTGGGACATTTCTAGAGTCACCTGAGATCATAACCAATTTCTGGGGCTGTGGCCTCTGACCCACCTACACCTTCCCAGTTTCGCCTTTTCTTTCTGCTTACCTATTCATCTGGTTTCTTGCATTCAAGGCCTGGTAGCAAGATATGTTTGCAGTACAGAAACATTGCATGGTAATAAGCATTTGTCAAGAGAAGGAAATAGTTTAATATGCAGAAAGCCATGATCATCAACCTTGACCTCCCTCCCTAGTGTTTGTTAGTTTGTTAGCAATATCACTGTTCTGCAGTGTTGTTGCATATTTTTATCTCTTCTCTGCCATTTACATGATAATCTTACTTCAGCTTCTTTATATCATCCCTGCAAAATGTGCCTTGACTCTGTCCCCTCCTTTCCATGTCTTGGGTCACTGCCTCAGCACGGGCTCCTGTTACCTCTTATATTGAAAGATGCTGTTTAGAATTCTTTCCCCTTTCTTAATCATCTTTCAGATGGTTTCCTAAAATCTGAAATATGATCCTATCACCCCCCCACCCCACCCCTGCCTAATAGTGCTGCTGGCTGCACACTGCTGGCATCATGTGGGCGCCCTGAGTGGCCTTCACCCAGCACACTTCCTAACCCCACCCCTATCTTGTGCCCCTCACCCATCTTACATCCCAACCCTTGTTTTGATCACCAGGCAGCCCCATGAGCGCCCTCTGCTTGAGCATGCTATATAATGGACAGCCTTCACACTTCAGGTCAAACTATTTACTTTTCTTGAAAAATGTTTTCCTGCCTCCACTTGTCTAAACCCAGTGGCATGTTCAAGACAAAGCTCAAAAGCTGCCTCCTCAGAAGAGTCCCCCTCTATCAGCCAGGTGGAATGAGACGCCGGCCCCCACTTCTGTTCCCATAGCACTTGATTCATCCGTCTCTTGACAAAGCCATCATTTTCCCTACTATTGTAGTTATTATTTACAGATTTTTTTCCCCTACTAACCCTGGTGTCCTAAAGGTTAGAGTTTTCCTTTTTTTGGTGTGTGTGTGTGTGTGTGTGTGCTCAGCCACTCAGTCATGTCCAACTCTGCGACCCTATAGACTGTAGCTTGCCAGGTTCTTCTGTCCATGGGATTTTCCTGGCAAGAAATACTGGAGTGGGTTGCCACTTCCTCCTCCAGGGGATCTTTCTGACCCAGAATCGAGCCCAAGTTGCCTGTGTCTTTTGTATTGCAGGCGATTCTTTATCACTGAACCCCTGGTGGGAGATGTGTTTAAATATCCCTAGCAGAGGGCCTGGTATCCCAGTGGCAATAAGTGAGATGCAGTTAGGACCTGTGTCCAGGGATATTTGCTGATCCTGAAATCCCCAGGTTGTTCCTGCAGCCTTAGGCACACATAAGGGGCAATGCTCCTTGGGAGAGCCAGGCTGGAGGAGAACCTCTTTCCAGTATCATACGGTGAGTGGCCCACGGTGTTAAAGCTGGACTCTTCCTGTCTTGGGGTTTTGTCTGAAGTCTTTTTTTGTTGTTGTTCAATTAATTAATTAATTAATTTTAATTTGAGGCTAATTACTTTACAATATTGTGGTGGTTTTTGCCATACACTGACATGAATCAGCCACGGGTGTACATGTGTCCCCCATCCTGAACCCCCCTCCCATCTCCTTCCCTATCCCATCCCTCTGTGTCATCCCAGTGCACCGGCTTTGAGTGCCCTGTTTCATGCATTGAACTTGGACTGGTAATCTATTTCACATATGGTAATATACACATCTCAATGCTATTCTCTCAAATCATCCCACCCTCACCTTCTCCCACAGAGTCTTTACATCTGTGTCTCTTTTGCTGTCTTGCATATAAGGTCATCATTACCATCTTTCTAAATTTCATATATATGCATTAATATACTGTATTGGTGTTTTTCTTTCTGAGTTACTTCACTCTGTATAATAGGCTCCAGTTTCACCCACCTCATTAGAACTGACTCAAATGTATCTGAAGTATTAAAGTGAAGAACAATAGATTCCAAGTATCTCCACTTTCTGAGGCAGATGTTAGACCATTTTAAAAGAATTTATTGAAAGGGAGTAATAAAAACTTGTTCTATTAGCTATATCTAGACTACAGGAGAAAAGATGAAGAATTTACTAACTGAAGTAAATCCAAACCAGTCTCCCTGATTTCTTCTTGTCTCCTCTTTCTCCCTGGTGGTCTCAGCACAGCTGCCAGCATGATCCAGGGCAATCGGGCCTCTTGTCTCCTTAGAAACATGGAGGATCGGCTCTGGCTGAGTGATGGCCCAAGTCTTTGCAGTGGCTTCTGAGGTCAGCAAAATTTATTTCCTCTTGAATCTCATCTCCTCCTTGCTCTCTCTGCCTCAGCCACACTGGCCTCCTAGAAAGTGAAAGTGTTGGTCGCTCAATCATATCCAACTCTTTTGAGACCCCATGGACAGTAGCCCATCAGGCTCCTCTGTCCATGGAATTCTCCCAGGCAAGAATACTGGAGTGGGTTGCCATTTCCTTCTCCATGGGTTCTTCCTAATCCAGGGATCGAACCCGGGTCTCTGGCACTGCAGACAGATTCTTTACTGTCTGAGTCACAGGGAAGCCCTACACTGGCCTCCTTGCTCTTCTTCAAACCTGCAGGCATATTCATGCTTCAGGACCTTTGCACTGGCTTCTCTTGGCTAATCTTCATACCATCAAGTCTTTGCGTTAAGTATCACTCTCTCACTGAGACCTACCCTATCACCTTATAAATACCAGCACTCCTGATTCCTCATATCGTGCTCTATCTTTTCTTTTTCCACAGTAGTAAAACAGTATAAAATTAAATTATTCATTACTTTATGGTTCATTGTCTGCCTCTGAGGGTGGGGATGTTCATCTTTTCTGTTCGTGAAGCACCCATTCTACTGATGATGCATAGAATATGCTTCTTTTCTGCACTAGCCATTAGCTAAGTCAGGATTTCCAGGAAAGAAAGGATAGCTCATTCAACATACTTCCCATAACAACTATATTTTTTCTTAGATTCGACTCCTTCTTGCGTGTCCACTCTTGAATTAGTCAAAATGGCCCTTTCACTAAAATAATTGCTCACTGTTATTTACTAGGACTTTAAAGAAGGTATTCAGAGTAACCTTATCATAAAAGCAGTCTCCTTTGAGTTGCAGGTAGTAAAAAAAGATTTTCTGTCTTGTTTTCCTCTTGCTCTGTCTTGTCATTTCACTGTCTCATATTACTGCTTTCCCAGGTGGAGGAGATAATTCTTCTGTGAGTTTTATCTTAACAGAAGAAACGGTGAATCAAGGGAGCCAACTGAGGCAAAACCAATGGCTCTAGAAAAGAGAAATTCATGTGTCTTGAAATTAGTTGAATAGACTTGTCAACAGACCAGCCTCTAATACCAGGTTCATAAAAACAGATGAGGTGAATGTTGTCACAGACTTCAGGGTGCGCTCAAATTTCAGAATTGCAGCTAGTAGCACAAACATCAAGTCCTTGTGTTACCCTACCGATCAGAGAGATTTGGCAGGGCCATAAACTAGTGGCCAGAGGACTGGGCTACATCCTGACTTATCCACTAACTCTTATGTAAGTGTTGGCCTGACAATTAATCACCAAGTGGGGATAACGATAAACAGGTCATTCTGTTTCACAGAATAATAGAAAGATAAATCGGAAAATATTTGAGAAGGCACTTTGCTAAGTGTTCTATAAATATTGGAATCATTTATTCCAGGATTAAGGGGATTTGTCTATTAGCTTACAAAACATAGGCACTCAGATTCATTCGAATCTCCATGAAAAAAATTCAACACCGTTCCATTTTCTCACACCAGGAAACAAATCCTTTTACTCTTCTGTGTCTACATTTATCAGCTAGGGAATCCAGCCCTCAACTATTTCCCTTCCCACTGAGATTAAAAAACACAACAGTGGCAACCGGAAAAACACAGAACTATGAATAAGAGATAAGGATTTCTGACTTCTTAAATATCTTCATCTCCATTACTTGTTATATAAGCAATTTTTCTTGTGATTGGTGCTGCCCATACAGTAACATCAACATGAACCCTGAAGGCCCCTCTGCTCTCCAAAGGTTCTGACATTAATTTTTGCTCAAATCTCTTTGAATTGTCACACAAAGAAGGGAAAATGAGGTCAGGAGAACCAGGTGACCCTGGAGAGGTAGAGGCACTGGCTGCATAAAGAAAAGAATTACTTAAAAGAGGAAGTGAGAAGATGCTGGAGGTCAACTTTATCCCCTTTGATTATTACCTTGAACTGTCCAGCAGAGCAGCAATCTCTTTTGCCCCAGCCCTGACTCTTTCTAAGCATGGTGAAAGACACTGAACAGCAGGTGCCAAAGCTCTGATGTGAGTTGTTACATTTCTCTAGATGAAAGTTAAAGTTGCTCAGTCTTTGTGACCCCATGGACTATACAGTCCATGGAATTCTCCAGGCCAGAATACTGGAGTGGGTAGCTGTTCCCTTCTTCAGGGGATCTTCCCAACCCAGGGATTGAACCCAGGTCTTCCACGTTGCAGGCAGATTCTTTACCAGCTGAGCCATCAGGGAAGCCTAAACAGAATTTTCAAGATGAAGATCAGTTTTGTCCTTACAGTGTATTGACTTTTATAAAACTCTGCCCCTCACCAACTGCCAGTGTTCATTCTTGCCAACATTTAGCACCACTTTTTTTTCCCCTCTGATATGTGCTATTAAGGAACCATTGTGGGCTTTAGATTGCTTATCTTTTGGTTCAATTATGAAGGGTGAAGTTAGTTATGAGGGCCTGGATCTTTACCAAGTGTAACCAGAAGAATTACCTTGGGATTTAGTACAATCCCTGAATAGCTTTGATAATCTTGAGCTAGCATTGCTAATTGCAGGAGAAGCCTGGGGGTACCCCAGAAATGATCTGGGGATTCAAATACAAGTCTCTTCGGTCTCTGGTTTGTATTTTAGGCTACAGATTTATATGTTGACTTGGTTTATACAAGGCTTGTCACTTTAAAATGCTGATTTCTTTTTTGAGATGAGGTTATGGAGGGTGGGGAGGGATGGGAAAGAAGAAATATGAATCAGCAATGGCTGGGGCCAAAAAATGAGATGAATATTTTAATATGAGTCTAAGCAGTTTTGCAAAGACCCAACTTTTGTGCTTCTTTTGAGGTCAAGTCAATCAAATAGACACAAAGGTGAGTCTCAGCTTTCTGCTGTCTGTGCCTATGAAGTGCTATTTAAAGCTGCTGGAGAAATGTAGGAAGAAAATGGTTTTGAATGTCAAAGGGAATTCATGAAAACCAAAATTACAAAGAACCAAAGTAATCATTGCCACAATAAGAAAATCAGCTATGTGAGTTGCAAAGATCTTCCATGATCACAAGATAAAGCCTTAACTGTTCCTTCCACACGGAAAACATCGGAGGGTAACGCCTAAGTGTCCAGGAGGGTAAACCCAAGGTGATGATAAATGCTTACAAATAAAAGTACATGGTGAAGTATTAATTACTTTTTATTAATCTCCTTTGGCACCAAAGATGAGATGAGAATCTGTCTGGAAATCTAAAGAAACCAGGATTGATAACAAAACAGAACTGTGACTTTGGAAAAATAATCAGCATTATAAAATCAAATATAATCTTTCTGTCTTGCTTATTTGGCCGGTGTTCCATTCCCAAGGGGCTTCTCATTTCCATCATGTAAATAATGCACTTGATTACCTACCTGTCTGAGTTTACTTAGAAGTGCTGTGCTGTGCTTAGTTGCTCACTCACTCTTGTCTGACTCTTTGAGACCCCATGGACTGCAGCCCACCAGGCTCCTCTGTCTTTGGGGATCTCCAGGCAAGAATATTGGAGTGGATTTCCATGCCCTCCTCCAGGGGATCTTCCCAACCCAGGGATTGAACTAAGGTGTCCCACATTGCAGGCAGATTCTTTAATAACTGAGCCATGAGGGAAACCCAAGAACATTGGAGTGGGTAGCTTAACCTTTCTCCAGGAGATCTTCCCAACCCAGAAATTGAACTGGGGTCTCCTGCATTGCAGGTGTAGTCTTTACCAGCTGAGCTAACAGGGAAGCCCTATTTAGAAGTAGCACACTTATAGAGATTAAGAACGAGGGCCCTGGAATCAGACTGCCAGTGTTCAACTCAGTCATTGACTAGTTGTGTGACCCTGGCACTTTACCATGTACCTTTTATTGTAAGCATCATCACCCTGGCCTCTCCAAACTTGTTTCCTATTTGTTAAAAGGGGGGAGTACCTGTTATGGATGTAGTAAGTGCTCAATTAATTTAAAGTATTATGGCTACATTGAGCTGTTGATGTTGAAAGATCACCCTAATCTTTAAGGACTTGCTCTTATCAAGAGGGAGGAAACTCTATGGGGAGATTGCAACTCACCCTGCTCCATGATGCTGGCAGCCAATGATTGACTGACATGGGTTACAAAAGGATACAGGCCACCCCACCCTCCTTGCCCTCTTTCATTCCCCAGCATGGAGCCAGCAAAAGCTAAATGTCTCTGCAGATCGCATTCTTGCCTAGCTCCTCCCCTTTCCTATTCTCCCATTCTCCTCCTCTTTCTCTCCCTTTCTTATAGGGCATTTCTTTTTTTCTCCCTACAAAACACTTTCTTCATAATTCATAAACTAAAATATCTGTTTCAGGCTTCTAGTAGCCCGAACCAAGATAAAAACTGTAGTTCTTTGATTTTAAGCCATCCATATTTTCATATTTGAGTAATTCTGAAATCTGGACATATCTTAAAATCACTGTGGCTTTGGCTGAAGTTGTTTAATGTCATCTTTTGCACATTGAAATAAAAGCATAAAGAAAATCCTGGGACAACAATGGAGCATTCTTTTGCTGCATTGCCAGCATTCTTGGTGGCACAGAGGACCCCATTTTGTGGAAAAACAGTCATCAGTGGCTGAGTTGAAAGGTTAAAGAGTCAGACTTTGAAGGAATGAAAGTTTCAGGAATAATTAATTAAATAATTAATTAAATAAATTAATTTTGCTTTTGTTTTCCTTTTGCATCTATTAAATACAAAACAATGATGTGTAATAAGTTTTATCAAAATAATTCCAGAAGTGCTCTCTGATCACAAAACAAATTCTAAATGATGATTATGACAAGGTGACATTGCAGAACAATGGGAAAGTGATGGTCTTTCAAAAAGGCTCCAAATCCATTGAAAGTGCACCTTGGTCATGGAGGTGTGGTGGGGGCTTCCCTGGTGGCTCAGGGGTAAAAGAATCAACTGCAGTGCAGGAGATGCAGGAGACATGGGCTCAGTCCTTGGCTTGGGAAGGTCCTCTGGAAGAGGAATTGGCAACCCACTGCAGTATTCTTGCCAGGGAGAATCCCATGGACAGAGGAGTCTGGCGGGCTACAGTTCATAGGGTCACAAAGAATCGGATATGACTGAAGCAACTTAGCATGGTCTACGTATCTGCTCTAACCCTGTGATTCTTCTTCTAGTCATGAACTCGAAAGAAATGCATCTAAATTTCCACCAAATAAAAATATAGGAATGCTTATAGTAGCCTTATTTGTAGCATACTCAAATCGTAAATAGCCCAAATATTCATTAATACTACAACGGATAATTATAATATGGTATATTCATGCATAGAATACTATATAGCAATGATAGTAACTATAGTATAACTATATATAACAATATGAGTGAATGTCATTAACATAATGCAAAACAAACTCAGACTCAGAAGAGCACATAATGTACATTTTCATGTATATAAAATTCAAAATTAGCTTAAAATTATCAGTGTTGTTAAAAACCAGGATAATTGTTACCTTTGGAGGGAGGTAGTCACTGAGGACAGGCATAAGGGTCTTTCAGGGCAATGTTCTAGCTCTTAGAGTATTGTTTACTTGGATGTGTTCACATTATGAAAATTCACTGAGCTCTGTTTATGGGTTTCATATTTTTTGATAAATATGTAAAGTGAAAGCATTATATCCTTATTGGCTGCATTTCCCCTTTTTCTTAGCAGTATTAAAATCATGATATGTCTTATAATTAATGGCATCTTGGTTGAGGTAAAGCATAGTATTGCTGTTATTGTCATTGGTCAAAGTGAAAGTGAAAGTCGTTCAGTTGTGTCCGACTCTTGGCGACCCCATGGACGATACAGTCCGTGGAATTCTCCAGGCCATAATACTGCAGTGGGTATCCTTTCCCTTCTCCAGGGGATCTTCCCAACCTAGGGATCTCCCGCATTGCAGGCAGATTCTTTACCAGCTGAGCCACCAGGGAAGCCCTGTCATTGGTTAAGTAGTGGTATTTCCCTAACTTTGTCTTTTGCTTTCACTTTCCCATCTCACATCAAGTGGTCAGTGTGGCACTAACTGTGGCCAATGTGATTACATTTTGGTCTTTCTCAGAGGAAGCTTTATGAGATGGTGTCCAGGAAAGTGTTAACTGAACAGGGCCCAATTGCTCAAACCTTCCACATGCCCAAGAAGTGTCTGCTCCATGCCTGGCCCTTGGCTGCTTTCTGAGAATTGAGCTCTTGAAATGTTCTGACTGATAAAAGTGTTTTGCATGCTCTGGGCTTTCAATCACACTGTACCAGCTCATCTAGATATTTTGTGCAAACAATTTCATTCTTGGGGTCTGGGACTTCAGTGTCTGCAGTTAATCCCACAGGCACCATATGCCTGCGTGACTGATGCTGGACGCATCAACTTAGTCAAGCTTCCCTGACCGACATCACTTTGTGTGGATGAATTGTGGGTGCCGGGGGACTCCTCTAGGAGATACTCTGGGAAGTGAGCATCAGGGTCCTCTGGATTTCACCCCCTGTTGAATTTGCTTTGTATCTTTTCCCCATAATAAACTGTAACCTAGTATAATGACCTGTAAGTCCTAGTGAATCACCAAATCAGTGGGTGGTCTTGGGGACCCCTGGCACAGATAGTGTAATATATTACGTTATTATTCAGAAAATATTTACTCCTCTCCCTCAGCTTTCATGGGAAGAGTATACTTTCCCGTCCGATTGATTTTGAACTTGGCCTTGGCACTTGCTTTTGCCAATGACATGGATAGGAGTGACTCTGTGCCAGTTCAAAGCTGAGACTCTAAGAGGCATTGCATGTTTCTACCTCACCTTCTGGGAGCATTTGACCTCCACCACGGGAAAAACATGTTTCGTGTTTCATGTTGCTGACTCTATCAACCCAGGGCCACAAAATGAACAAATAAAACATAGACTGATGTCCAAACTACAGTCTGGTGCCAAGCCTGGTCAGGTCTGCAGTCTGAAGCAGAGTCACCCTGCTGTCCAAACCTAGGTCAGATGGCCAGGCATGAGAGGAACGCAACACAGTGCCACATGGAGCAGCTGACAGACACAGGCAGCCCCAGAAACACCCCGCAACACAGTGCCACATGGAGCAGCTGACAGACACAGGCAGCCCCGGAAACACCCCGCAACACAGCGCCACGTGGAGCAGCTGACTGACACAGGCAGCCCCGGAAACACCCCGCAACACAGCGCCACGTGGAGCAGCTGACAGACACAGGCAGCCCCGGAAACACCCCGCAACACAGCGCCACGTGGAGCAGCTGACTGACACAGGCAGCCCCGGAAACACCCCGCAACACAGAGCCACGTGGAGCAGCTGACTGACACAGGCAGCCCCGGAAACACCCCGCAACACAGCGCCACGTGGAGCAGCTGACAGACACAGGCAGCCCCGGAAACACCCCGCAACACAGCGCCACGTGGAGCAGCTGACAGACACAGGCAGCCCCGGAAACACCCCGCAACACAGCGCCACGTGGAACAGCTGACAGACACAGGCAGCCCCGGAAACACCCCGCAACACAGCGCCACGTGGAGCAGCTGACAGACACAGGCAGCCCCGGAAACACCCCGCAACACAGCGCCACGTGGAGCAGCTGACAGACACAGGCAGCCCCGGAAACACCCCGCAACACAGCGCCACGTGGAGCAGCTGACTGACACAGGCAGCCCCGGAAACACCCTGCAACACAGCGCCACGTGGAGCAGCTGACTGACACAGGCAGCCCCGGAAACACCCCGCAACACAGCGCTATGTGGAGTAGCTGACTGACACAGGCAGCCCCGGAAACACCCTGCAACACAGCCCCGAAAGAGCTGTCCTCTTTTCGTTTGTCTGATTTGCTGTCTGGAAAACCAGATTTGGTCTCTGAACTCTAGTTACTTTTGTGGGGAGTGAGGATGCAGGCCAGACCCTGGGGATGGTGGGGTTGCAGCTAGAAAACATATGGGTCCCTAATACCGTTGTGGAGCCTTCATATTTCTATGCTGTTCAGACCACTGTTAGTGGCTTATCTGTCACATGCAGTTTCATTTAATCCTGCTACAATCAGGAAGATCTTTATCCACCCATAGACTCTGAGGCTAGAAGAGTTGAGGGAGACAAGGCAAATACAGAAAGCCCAGCAGGACTGCTTTTATGTCTCCTGGAAGGTCCTAAACTATTGTTGGAATATGAGCTTGTTTCCGGTTTTGATTTTTTTCCCCCTTTCCTCTGTCTATCTTTGATGGATATTCCACTAGACAATTTCTCTTAAAAAAATATTTTCCTTTTATTTTTTAATTTTTTTTTTAAACTTCCAATCTCTTTCAAATGAAACCTAAGTGAAGGCCAGTAAGTAAAATCAACATGAGGGAAGATGCTCTGAAAGAAGAATGATATCAAGTCCCTCTTGATGAAGTGTGATATCTGCCCTCTCCTGGCCCCCGGAGGGGGGACCTCTGTTGAGTAATTCTGGCCTCTGGAAACCCAGGACTGTGCCCAGAAGTGGTGCTTTATTTCCACCCCCTCTGGATTCTGTCCTACTCCTCAGCCTAACCCGGGGCTCTTCTGAGAACACTTTATTGAATGTCACATTATTATTCTCTTCAGTGTTCTTGCTCCCTTCCATCTGGGGTGGAGGGGAGACAGTGAGGCGGACAATTACATTGCTGATGTGGGATTTTAGAGGAAAATGGAGGAAATTATAGGGACTACCCAGCTGTGGTAAAAACTCCTCACTTTCTTCCCACAGGAACCATTATTTTACAAACTGCAACTATTAAAAATGATTTATCCTCACTTGCCAACTTTACCATGCTGTTAGATTCACTTGAATCTTACCCAGCTCTTAAAAAGAGTACAATGGTCAAAGTGAGTCCACTCTCAAAATGGCATGGATGGAATTTGATGACTATTGTTTAGAAAGTTGAAATCTACTAACTATCAAGGTCAATCTTATCTCCCCAATACCCCCTATTCTGTTTGATTTTATGTCCTACCTCCTGGATCCTATCTCCTATATCAGCTTATTTTTACCTCTGGATTTTCTCTCACTAAAGATGTCTCTGGACTTTTACCTATTAAGTCTTCTCTTTCCAAATATAGAGGAAAATTCTTGAAGTTTTTATCCTTACCTTTTATGTAAAGGCATTCAGTATGTAATTATACTCACTTTCTTCCTTTCCTGTTTCATCAAGACAGTGACCTGAGATGGGTGATAATCCTGTAAGATGGACCCAAATCCTACTGGCTTGGTGAGCTGACAGGTCCTAGTCTAGCTTAATCTCCCAGTTGCCTTATTATCTTAGCATTTTGAAGAGCTATGGTACAGATGTGGATAAACAGTCACGTGTCTATAGAGTAGCCCTGAGCAGAAGTGAAGCTAATTACTGACGGGTAGCATCTCCAACACTTGGTGTAAGCTTTGGGAACCTGACTTTAGAAAGGAATTACTGTCTGGTTCTCTTCTGCTTAGTCACTCAGTCATGTCCGTCTCTATACAATTAACGTGTAGCAATTTTTTTTTTTCCCCTGTAAAGAATGGTCAGGAGACCTCCCAATAGTTTAGATTATAGCAAAGGAGATATCTTTGAGTGTGACAAAAGTACAAATGAAGCAGGGATAAAATGAGTCACTTCCAAGATGTGTGTTTAAGAACTGGAGAGTAATGAGGTACTTTGAAGTGAGGATAATCTTACCATCTGGCCATCACATTAGGTGGTTATTTATTTAGTTTTAAGGGAAAAGTACTGAGATTCTAGCCGGGTAGCTTTTTTTTTTTTTTTTTAGACATGGTATAGAAGAAGGTTTTAATGTTTGGATTTTGTTGATGTAGCATAGAGGTCAAGTGAAAAAGTGAAAGTGTTAGTCCTTCAGTTTGTCCAACTCTTTGTGATCCCATGGACTGTAGCCCACCAGGCTTCTCTGTCCATGGAATTCTCCAGGCAAGAATACTGGAGTGGGTAGCCATTCCCTTCTCCGGGGGATCCTCCCAACCCAGGGATTGAGCCTGGGTCTCCCGCATTGCAGGCAGGTTCTTTACTGTCTGAACCACCAGGGAAGCCTTTATGAAGGTAATTCATTATAAAGGTAACTCATGCTTAAAAATGGCATGCGAGTGGAAGAGAATATTGTATTGTTCAGGGCAGACTGGGCAATGCTGTGTATGGTCATCAGCTGAGATGGCCCCAGTGAGCCACTTCCTGGTACTCTCAGTCTTGAAATTCTTATCTCCCTGAATCTGGAATGGATTTAGTGACTCACTTCAAACAAACAGAATAGGGCATTTATAACTTAAGGGATTAGGTTATAAAAAGACTATGGCTGATATTATAATATTAAATTATATTATCTTGGAATCTCTCTTTCTCTTATATCTCACTCTCTCTAAGCAAGTTGCCTGGCCTCCAGAGAGGCCATTTGTGTCTTTGGCCAACTGCCACAAGGAGCTAGGACTAGCCAATGGTCACACGAGTGGGCTAGAAAGAAGACTGTCCTGCCCCGGCAGAGCCTTGAGATGTTTACACCCTTGGCCAACACTTTGATTGCAGTCTCATAGTGATCCTCAAGGGGATCCACTCCTGAGTTCCTGACCAGTGAGATTATGAATGTTTGTTGCTTCTACCTACTAAGCTGGGAAGGGTGGGGGAAATTCTTTATGTCCAACAGATAACTAATATATTACATTAACTAACTCCTAAATCTCAGTGGCTTTCCATAATAAGCCTCCTCCCCCAACACACACATTCACATGCTCATACTACATCTTCATCAATTCAAGTTAAGCACCCAGGAAACTCCTCCATGGGAACTTAGTGATCCAGGCTGCTTCCATGTTGTGATAAGGAAATTGCCTGGAGGACTCACAACTCATGTATCCCAGACAGAAAGTGACATATGTCACTTTTGCTCACATTTCTTGTGCAGAAACCAGTCACACAATTCCACATACTTGCATGGGAAAATGGAAAATTGGAGAAGCCTATGGATAGCCAGTGAAAACTGATGAGAGTTAAATATTTCTGCCACATATGCACATACAAGTGAATGTCCACTTTTCTCCTTCCATCAAAAATTTTATATTTAACTGCTTGAATTATGGCCTTGCAGATAAACACACTCATCCCACACAAGGACAAATGCATACATATAATGTGTATGTATATTATACATACACAGAAGTGTAACCACGTATGTATATCACACACCTGTGTGTAACTGCATAAGTATATCACACATATATGTATCACACACATATATGTATCATATATATGTTACATATGGCATACATATATATGTGAAATAGGATTAAATTTCAACATTGAGCTCTATCTCATTCTTGGTATTCAAGGAAGAGCTATATGATAATTCATTTAATTGCTCCTGTATCAACAAAGAATAATCATTTCTATAGTAACAAAAATGTCTTACTAGCCCTATTTTCACCAGCTATTTCTCTAACTTGTCCCTGTGGCATCATGTGCATATATTGAAAACAGTCCACAGAGAAAAAAATCCTGTCTCCACAGCCTTTGCCTCACCCCGCTCTTGCTTGCTTTTTAAATAAAGAGCATCATCATGTTTGCCCCCATTTTTTAGGGGCAGTGAGAGGTGTTAGGGAGCTGGTGAAGTATTCAACTTCACTAGACATCATTCTGATGTGAATGTAAGAGAAAGGGGCAGAGGGAACTAGCATCTACTAAGCACAAAGTTCTTACGTTCTCAGCTATGAATTCATATTTTGATTTCACTCAAACCTTAGAGAACTCCTGTGAAATATGTGATTATTACTTAGCTCCTGTGGTTAAAAACCTCTTCAGGAACTTTAAGCACCTCCTTGCTTCCACCCTCACCACATGTGCTCACCATGTAATTTCTTTTTCTTTTCTTTCTTTTTTTTTATTTTCTGAAATGCAGAGTTAATAGGCTGTGGCGATTGTTGCTTTTCTTATAAAGATCCATGTGTCTTTTCCCAGAAGATAGAACCATATATAGTTTTAAAAAATGCAGTGTTTGCAAATTTCTTGGGAAAAACTGTTTAAACGTATACTAGTTTGATTTCCCCATCTCTATTAAATAACAGAACACCAAAAAATAAATATATCCCAAATGATGGGAGAGAGATGACTGGCTGCCTCCACAGGGCCACCATTTCATTTAGGGGACCTATTAAAGGACCAGAACACCCTCTACCTTTGAAGCAGTTGCCCCATAGGGTCAAAATTGTGTGGGGATTACAGAGAAACTCCTTACAGAGAAGGACCCTTACAGAGAAAGACCCACTTCTCTGGGTCTTTCTCTCTGATCAAGTAAGCTGTTCCTGTTCCGAGGCTTGGGACTGACTGCCAGACAGCAAAGTAGTCCAACCTCAGCAGAGAGATGAGAGTAGGGAGGGTAAAGTGTGAATTTCCATAGCACTTTCTCAGATGGGAAGTAAAGGGAGAGAAAACTTCCTTGACTATCTTTGACTTCTCGAGTCCTACAATTTCCTGCTCTCTGCACTAAAAGAAATAAAGTGAAAAAGGCTCAGTCTAGACAGACAGCCATCTCCAATCCTGGCAGGTACTAAGATAGTATTACCATTTCAGTTTTATAGATCAGCAAACAGAGGCTTCGAGAGATTAAGAAATTTGACACCAAACTTGGAGTAATCACACCAACCTACATGGACCTTAGGACATGTAGTTTACACATTTGGACTGAAGCAGTGGACCTCTTGAGATTTCTTAACTTTTCAAAAATACATGATATAAGCAGAGGTGTGGCCAAATCACAGGCATCTAGAAGAACTCTTCTTCCATCCCAACACCTGGAATGCTTTGTCTGGACAACTTAAAATTCCTGCACTACAGCCCTTCAGCAGACAGAGTTTGGGAAGCATCGGAGAAAGCATTCTGCTAACGAATTTGATGTGGGGCTTCCCAGGTGACACTAATGGTAAAAGAATCCACCTGCTAATGCAGGAGCCACAGAGAGAAGCGGTTCCATCCCTGGTTCAGGAAGATCCCCTGGAGAAGGAAATGGTAATCCACTCCAGTGTTCTTGCCTGGGAAATTCCAGAGTAGGACACGACTGAGAGACTGAGCATACACATACAAACACACCCACAGAGTAAAGGAGAAGTGTAACTACAGATTTTTTGAGAGGTTTTTCTGCAAAAGAAAGCAGTAGAGGGTAAAGTTTTGGTTGGATGGATATTATAATGGTTCTTGTTTTTCTACGTATCTGCAAGTTCCAGGACATTGACTGAAACCAGTTAAGGGGAATTGAAGCATCTCTCTAAGCCAGTGTTTTTGTTGTTGTATTGGAGTATAATTGCTTTATAAAATTCTGTGTTAGTTTCTGCTGTACAATGAAGTGAATCAGCTATGTCTATATGTATATCCCCTCACTGTCGGATATCCTTCCCCCCATCCCACGCGTCTAGGTCATCACAGAGCACTAAGCTGAGCTCCCTGCTCTATACAGCAGGTTCCCACCAGCCATCTATTTTTCACATGGTAGTATATATATGGGCCTTCCTTGGTAGCTCAGACTTTAAAGAATCCACTTGCAATGCAGGAGTCCTGGGTTTGATCCCTGGGTTGGGAAGATCCCCTGGAGAAAAGAATGGCAACTCAATCTAATATTTTTACCTGGGAGAATTCCATGGACAGAGGATCCCAGAGGGCTATAGTCCATGGGGTCGTAAAGTGTCAGACACGACTGAGCGACTAAGCACACACAGACACACACAGTGTATATACGTCAATCCTAATCTCCCACTTCACCTCACCCTCCCCATTGTTAAATGGCATATCTATTCTCAGATGGGAATGTTATACAGATTAGGTAACATTAGTGAACAATTTTCTTTTTTAACATAAAATTAGACTGTCCCTCCAAGAATTATTATTAATTATTGAAATGTGTGTGTCTCTGTGTTCTAATATTCCGTGCATTTATTTACTAATAAATATTTAACTTATTTAACTATGCATCAAACACTGATGTGCTTGCTGAAAATAAAGTAATGAACAAAAAAGACAAAACTTCTTACCATCTTGGGGCTTTTTTCATTCTAGTAGGGGAAGAGAATGAAAGCAATAATTAAGTAACATAAATATTGAATACCTTGTCAGATGCAAAGGATTATTATGGAGAAAAACAAAGCAGAGGAGAGAAAATGCAAGTGTAGGGTGGGGGTGGGGTGACGATGTTTGCAATTTTAAATAGAATAGTGAGGAGGTGACTTATGAGCCCTGATGTGAGTCAGGGTAGAATGTTCCAGAGAGAGGAGCTGCAAATGCAAAGGCCACCAGGAAAGGCTCGAGAGCCTGGGGAAGAGTGGAGTCAGGAAGAAAGTGAGAGATATGGCCAAGTTGGCAAGGAAAGGGTGGAGGTGCTGGGATGTTGGAGGATGCTATGGGGACTGGAGCTTTCATTCAGAGTGGAACAGGGAACAGTGCAGGGATTCTAGCAGAAGGCTGATAAGATCTCATTAATTTGTAATTGGATCATTTTGGCTAATCTGTTGAAATTCAGCTGTAGGGAGGCTATTTAGAAACTATTGCAATAATCCAGAAGAAAGGTAATGGTAGCTTCGATCAAAATCAATGTGGCAAGGATTTGCCTGGTGGTCCAGCCGCTAAGACTCTGCGCTCCCAACGCAGGGGGCCCAGGTTTGATACCTGGTCGGGAAACTAGATCCCACATGCCATAACTAGGAGCTTGCATGCCACAACTAAAGATTCCACATGCCACAATGAAGACCCAGTGCAGCTAAATAAATAAAAATAAATATTGAAAAAAGATCAATATTGTGGAGGAGGCAAGAAGTCTTTTGATTCTGGATATGTTTACAGACCTATTGAATGTGGGATGTGAGAAATGGGGGCACAGATGGCTCCTACATTTTTTGGCCAGACGATGGAATGACTATTTAGGGGCAATTGAGTTCAGTTTTAAACATGCTAAGTTTCAGATGCCAACTGTATATTTTAGGACAATCTATGAGTCTGTATTTCAAATGAGAGCTTTGGACTGGAGAAAATAGTTGTCTCCAGAAAATAGGCAACTATTTTCTATTGGTTAATACTTAAATCTTGAGATTGATAAGTTTGTCTAGGAAATAGATGTAGACAGAGAAAAGAAGTCCCAAGACTGAGCCCCACTTAAAGTCACACTGAAAAAGTCTTTATTCTCCTACATGGGCAGCAGAGTGGGGAATATATTTTTAAATAGCTTAGTTATCCTACTGTAATGAATAGAAAATTATCAGTAAGAAAATGGGCACACCGTTTTTTCCCTCTCAAAATATTTGCATTGAGTTGTATTTGAAGCCCACGCCGGCAGCTTTCTAATCCTTTAACCCTTTACATGTTTAGTGTTTTAACATTTTGTAATAATTTCACATGCATTATTTCATCTTGTCCTTGAAAAATTCTGGGAGGTAAATAATATTCGTGAAAGTCCATAATGAAGCTCAGAAAATAATATATGAATTATTTACAACAGCCCTATCAGGTAGGTATTCTTATCATCCTCAACGTATAAGTGAGGAAGTAGAGACAGAGTGGAAGAAGGAAATGGCAACCCACCCCAGTGTTCTTGCCTGGAGAATCCCAGGGACGGGGGAGCCTGGTGGGCTGCCTTCTCTGGGGTCGCACAGAGTCGGACATGACTGAAGTGCCTTAGCAGCAGCAGCAGCAACAGCAGAGACAGAGTGAGATAAAGGAATTTGATCAAATTCAAGCTTTTCAACGCTTGTATGTTAGCAATACAGCTGGGTTTACAATGAATGCATGACAATCCCTGTAATTTACTGAGTGCTAATGACAAAGAACTGAGTCCTGGGCAGCTTTCCTCTGTGTTCCCAGCCTCAGCTTTCCTCTCGGGTTTAGGGCAGGGCTTCTCAACCTGGGAACCATTGATGTGAGGGGATGGATAATTCTTTGTCAGGATGAGAGGTGGTCCTGTGTGTTGCAGGATGTTTACAGCATCTATAACTTCTACCCACTAGATGCTCGCAGCACTCCTCCCATTGCGATGACCAAAAATGTCTCCAGGCATTGCCAAATACGCCCTGTGTGCTTAATCATTCAGCCGTGTCCCGCTCTTTGCAACCCCATGGATTATAGCCTGCCAGGTTCCTTTGTCCGTGGGATTCTCCAGGCAAGAATACTGGAGTGGGTTGCCATTTCCTCCTCCAGGGGATTTTCCTGACCCAGGGATCAAACCAGTGTCTCCTCTGTCTCCTGCACTGCAGGCTGATTCTTTACCTGCTGAGCCATTGCCAGGGCACAAAATGTCCCTGATTGAGAATCAAGGGTCTCCCGGCTCCACTCTGCTTGCACCGGGCTGGCAGAAGCTCTTCTGTCACTAGTCCCAGGCCAGCTGCATGTGGGTATCTGAAGCTCTGGGTGGCAAGCACCCTGTCTGGAGACTCCTGGGGTCCCAGTGCTGGCCGGCTGTGGCATTTCCAACTGATGGGATTGATGCACTGCCTCTTCCAAAAGGCCCTGTCCTTTACTAATTCCTACCTCTAAGGACATTGCCTCCTATACACTCATCACCTCTAGTTGCTATGCTCCTTCCAGTGTCCAGGAGAGAAAGCCAAGGACAGGCCCCTAGTGGTTCTCCTGTGATTCTGTGTCTGTCAGCTAAATAAACAGCAAGTGTATGTAGCTGTTAAACTGCAGGGAGAAATGTTAGACCCTGGATTGGATTGGATTATCTCTGGTCAGGATGAGTAAATTGAGAAGATGGCTAAGATGGCTAAGTGTTGGTAGAAAAAAATCCTATCACGTCCTCAAAAAGCATTTAAAGAATACATAACTTAAGTTTACTTAGCACAGATGTGCCATGTTTGGCTGCCACCCCAGATGTGATATTTCCACATACCAATAAAGACACATGAATTTGGAATTTTGTTCTATGTATAAGATACTTAGAATAAAATTGCAAATTACATATATATGTGTAATATATATATATATAATCTTTCTGGCCTTCCCACCCCCTGGATATGTTTGGATTGCTTCAGAAAGCCTGGCTCAGTGCTCCGATTTTGTGTTTCAGTACATTCTATTGGAATGTTTTCTTTCAAGACACTTGTGTCTGCCAAGCTGGTGACATTTCTTTCATGAGGCATGTCTCAACGAGTCACCAAATGCTTACTGTTAAGCTGGAGCTTAAATTCTGCCTCGACTAATTCAGCTTTTGGCACCTGAATCTGCAGGGTCTGTGCTCAGGTAGTGGGTCCGGCAAGTGGCTAAGGAGAGGGCAGGCAGCAAAGGGAGAACCTTACCAGTTTGTTTTCCAATTTGAATTCATCAGGACAGTCTATTCCCAATGCAGAGCATGTTGTCATTTTGTGCAAGCATTGTTGCTCGCTCCTCCACTTTTGATTTATTAGTAAGTGGTCGCCTGGATGATGAAAGGCCTAGGATAGCATTTGGTTGGCAACTTGAAGCACTTGTGAATCTTCTCCCGTATTCCATTTTCTAGTTTTCTTTTTGAATTATTTCCTTTTAGGAAGGTTTCCTTATAGTCATCATGTGAATTATGTGGGTTACTGCTTGATTTGATATATACTTCTGTATTATTACAGTCATGAGGCTCTGGGAACGGTTTAAATATAGCAGGTCTAGAGCATTTTCCCAGGAGGGGGCTCACTGGGTACTGTGCAGTTTTCAGGAATGGCAACTGTTCCAGTTATGCTGAAAAACATTCTCTCCTGTCTGCCTGCCACTATAAAGTTTGATAAAATTACCCACTGTCCCAGCCTCCTCTTAAACCTGACCTGGTTCAGGTCAATAAGATGGATGAGGGAATTTCTGGGAAGGATTTTTCCTCATTGATAAAAAGAGAGTAGTATACAGGGATAGTACTTTCCTACTGTCCTGACTACCTACCTGCTTCCTACCTTGAACTACAGCCAAGTGCAATGGCTGCAACTGTGGCAGCCACCTTGTGACTATGATGGGTAAGTCTCTCTTCCAGGGAATTCCAGAGATGCTAGATAACAGGAAACCCAATTAAAAGAGCTTTAAGCCATAAAGACATTTATTGTTTCCTTAGGCAGGTGTTTCCAGCAGTGCTTCTATAATCTATAGCTAACAACAGCCTGGAAAATGTGAAAGTTGCTCAGTCATGTCTGACTCTTCGTGACTCCATGGACTATCCAGCCCATGAAATTCTCCAGGCCAGAATACTGCAGTGGGTAGCCTTTCTCGTCTCCAGGGAATCTTCCCAACCCAGCAATCAAGCCAGGGTCTCCTGCATTGCAGGCAGATTCTTTACCAACTGAGCTATCAAGGAAGCCCTAAAAACAGCCTAACAACTACTAAAGCTCAATCTCCAAAGTTCAGAGAGCTAATGCTAAAACCAAGGAGCCATCTCTACAGGGTCCCTCTTCCTTTATCCCTCTCTGACTCTGTATATAAAGTTTATAAAGTTAAAGAAACACAGACTCCTTCTAGAACTGAACAATAAGATGTGTGGATAGTAGTAATGAAAAAGGCGTAACTTCACATTATGTTTAATCTTTAAGAATCTTTAAAATCGACCAATTCCAGGAAATAAGTTAGCAAATGCAAGGCTGAGAGTAGGTTCTAAAGATGCAAGTATCTATATAACACTGAAGTCTGAATTAAGGCAAAACAACATGAGACATTTGCAGTCTCAGGTGGCTCAGATGGTAAAGCGTCTGTCTACGATGCAGGAGACCCAGGTTCTATCCCTGGGTTGGGAAGATCCCCTGGAGAAGGAAATGGCAATCCACCCCAGGACTATTGCCTGGAAAATCCCATGGACAGAGGAGCCTGGTAGGCTACAGTCCACGGGGTCGCAAAGAGTTTGGACACGACTGAGCAACTGAACTGAACTCTGAGTTAAGTGGCTTAATAATAATTTAATTTGCCCTCAGTTGCCTTTAGATATTCCCTACCCAGAAGTCAAGCAGTGAGTGCGCACATTCTCTGCTGCTGCTGCTGCTGCTGTGTCGCTCTCTAATTACCCACAAAAGAATCAGAATAAACTGGGAGCAATTCCCCAGTGCCATGAGCTGGATCCAGTCACTTCCCTTTGCCTTTCCCTATCAAGTCTACAGGTATAGAAAATGAAACTAACATTCTGTGCTTCTTTGAAAGGATCTTGCCTTTTGTTCACAACTGGTCCTATATTAGAGGCAAAGGTAAAAGTTGTAAACGGCTTGGGCATGCAGATGGCGTTTTGAAAATAACCCTTGAAGAAATGGAAACTTACGGGATTTGGAAATCAAAATTACGATTGAACTGGCAGCTTGTATGCAGTCATGTTCATCTCAGTGTAATTTGAAAGAGCTGAGAGCCTAAGCTGCCTGAATCAGCCTTTTAAAAGAAAGAGACGAGCTCAGTATGCCATGACTGTGTTACTCCAACTACGAGATGCTCACTTATGCTGACTCTGGGTGATGTCTCCCACTGTGAGGTGTTCAGAGGAAGAATTGCATCCCATGAGACAAGAAAGCGATTGATAGAAGCTTTTATGCAAATTGATTAATAACCTTCTCAAAGAATTACAACAAAATGCACAGCTTTCCCTAGAAAACTTCTCCACTGACAGCTGGCAGCAGAATTTATCACAAGAAGGGAGCTGGCTCAGGTAGACTGACTTGTGGGGAAGAAGGTGAGATCTGGAGGACTTGAGTGTTGGGTTCTGTAGAAGCCTGGAAAGAAATGGCTAACAAAGGTTACATTTTTTTGTGCTATTGAAGGAGTACATGAGAGGAGAGGTGGACAGTGTGGAAAAGGCATAATGTGAGGCTGAGTAACTTGGAGGATTATGTAGCCCATCAAGTCTTCTGGTGGTTGGGCTGAAGGGCTTCCAAGCACAAGGATGCCTTGTTCAACTTGAAGTTCTTTGAGATGTAAACTTTTATTTGATCTCCCTCCAAATCTCCAATTCAGTTCAGTTCAGTTCAGTTGCTCAGTCATGTTCAACTCTTTGAGACCCCATGAATCGCAGCATGCCAGGCCTCCCTGTCCATCACCAACTCCCAGAGTTCACTCAAACTCACATCCATTGAGTCAGTGATGCTATCCAGCCATCTCATCCTCTGTCGTCCCCTTCTCCTCCTGCCCCAAATCCCTCTCAGCATCAGGGTCTTTTCCAATGAGTCAACTCTTTGCATGAGGTGGCCAAAGTACTGGAGTTTCAGCTTTAGCATCATTCCTTCCAAAGAAGTCCCAGGGCTGATCTCCTTCAGAATGGACTGGTTGGATCTCCTTGCAGTCCAAGGGACTCTCAAGAGTCTTCTCCAACACCACAGTTCAAAAGCATCAATTCTTCAGTGCTCAGCTTTCTTCACAGTCCAACTCTCACATCCATACATGACTACTGGAAAAACCATAGCCTTGACTAGACAGACCTTTGTTGGCAAAGTAATGTCTCTGCTTTTGAATATGCTATCTAGGTTGGTCATAACTTTCCTTCCAAGGAGTAATCTCCAATACAATCTGATAAACACAAACACTGCCTTTGTGAGTGGATGTTTTTTTTGTGGAATTTGAGGCAAGGGTTGCAATTTACATCTGAATCTGTGCCATGAAAACCAGCGATAACTTCCATTGGATGGCAAGGCAATGAGTAGACTGAAGAAGAGGTGAGGGCCAGAGGGGAGCATAAGAATTTAAAGGCATCCTTCTCCCCACAACCCTCAGTTGTTGAAATTGTTTGGAAATCAGGGAGAGCCTGAGGTTTGTGGTGCTGGAGAAGACTCTTGAGAGTCTCTTGGACAGCAAGGAGATCAAATCAGTCAATCTGAAAGGAAATCAATCCTGAATATTCATTGGAAGGACTGATAATGAAGCTGAAGCTCCAATGCTTTGGCCACCTGATGTGAAGAGCCAACTCCATGGAAAAGATCCTGATTCTGGGAAAGATTGAAGGCAGGAGGAGAAGGGGATGACAGAGGATGAGATGGTTAGATAACATCATCAACTCAATGGGCATGAATTTGAGCAAACTCTGGGAGATGGTGAAGGACAGGGAAGCCTGGCGTGCTGTAGTCCATGGGGTCACAAGGAATCGGACACAACTCAGCAACTGAACAACAACAGCATCTAAAGTCTTGAGTAATATCAACGCCATCCCATTACTTGCATTGAGACTTTTGAGGTCCCTGCTAGACAGAGCTGGACATCTTCCTCAGGTCCTTCCGTGCGCTGCAGGCTTGCTTCGGCTCTGTGTGCATCTTCTGCCCTCCGCCCTGCAATGGATGCTCACCAGTGCAGGCCTGGCTTCTGGTTGGCTTGGGCTCATGGGGAACTCAACGCAGAGCCTCTGCAGGAGGTGAGAAGGAGCGAGGAAAGTGAAGTTTCTGTTACCTGGCCTCCTCCCTCTGTGGTCACTTTGAGTTGAATGTGGCCTTGTCCGAAGATCACTCACTTCCTTTTGAAGGGGACCATCTTTCTTCCTAGGTTTCAATAACCATTCCTTTATTATCTACTTCCGCTCTAGGTGGGGTGATCAACCATCCTGGTTTGTTGGAACTGAGGTGTTCCCAGGACATGGGATTTTGAGTTTTAAAACTGGGACAGTCCCGGACAAACAGGGATGAGCTGGTTCCCCTATCCTAGGAATGGTTAATAGCTCCTCTGCTGTTTCTAGCTTCAGGTTACTAAATCACAGCTTGTGCTGCCCTTACACCCATCTCTTTTTTTTTTTTGGTAAATAGTCCTTTTGTCAAACAAACTCCCCTGGAATTATCTTGCTAAAGGGCATCATTGTCTCTTTTCTGTCAGGACTTGAATAACATCCTGGGTGTCAATGAACATTCATGTCCTCTCTCCTCCTGTATCTTCTATTACCAAAAAGAGGACTACACTAGAACATTCCCTTACATCCTTCCAGCGGCAACATTAGGAAGTGATTGAAAACAACATTGTGATCTTTATCTCTTAAAAATGTGTAACTCTGTGCTTAATTCTCATGGTCATCCTCTGGTAATTCTGCCCAAGAAATTCTTGAGGGCCTCCAATTGCCAGGCCTTGGCTGTGCTCTGGGGAAGCTGAGATGCAGAGCACTTAGGCCTGGCCCTGGAGAGGGCCATGTGTGCTCTGAGGTAGGGGAGGAGGGAGATGTCAGGCTGCCAGCAGATTATTTCAGCACCATGTGCTACGTATGTACTAAACAAGATTTATGCAAGGTGTCCTAGAAGACCAAAGTGGGTACCCAGTCAAGTTCAGGGGGTCGTGGAAGGCTTCCTGGAGGAAGGCCACCTGAACTGAGTTTTCAATGATGTGTAGAGCCTAGGTGTTGGGGCAGAGGACATGAAAAGGTCAGGGGGAGTATTCCTTGCAGAGGCCTGGAGGAGGCCAAGTACGTAAGTCCTAAGAGGAATACGGGAGGATTTAGGGGTGGGACAAATCAGCTGTTCAGTTTGTGTAGAACCTAAGATGTAAGGCAGAAAATAAGGTTGGAGAAACAGGCAAGATCAGACTATAGAGGGTCTGGCAGGAGGCTAAAGGAGGTGACCCTTTATCTTGTAGGTGGCAGAAAGCCACTACAGGATGGGTTGGTTTGTCACTGAGCAGGCTAATCGAATATTTAAATATCCAGTTTCTTTCTGACAATTAAACATAAATATCAGTTCTGAACCACCACCAACAAAAAAGAATGTGTGTTCAGCAAAGTTTCTGGGGTTTTGCTCATACAGTGGAGATTGAAATCCACATTTTTAGCTGTATGAAATGATAAAGTGATGCTGCTATTGGGAAAAGTCATCACACTCTGCCTGAAAAGCTTTATCTGAAGGAAAAATAACAAATACTAAGCTTAGTAGATTCATCTTGATTGTCTTCATTAGCTTACTTCAATATTCATTTTGGTTCACCCAAATTTTGAGGTTTTGAGGAAAAATAATGTATCTTATTTATATTTGCATCACTAGCAATTAAGACATGGTTTGGCACATGGAAGGGGTCAATAAATGTTTGTTCCATGAAAAATGTGTGTTCCACTGAGCACCTATTGAACAGTCCTAAGCTGCACTAAGGCCAAGAAGTAGGGTAACAAAGCCCAGTACTTAATAGGCTGTGAGCAAATCCTGAATTAAATAAAGCAATAATGTAAAAGGACATTTTCATTCTTTTAAATTATTTTGAACTTGGAGTGGATACTAGATAAAATGAGAAGTCATTGTTATGTATGTATGTATGAAATGTATGTATGTATGAAAACTCTTGAGAGTCCCTTACACAGCAATAAGATCAAATCAGTCAATCTGAAAGGAAATCAGCCCTCGATATTCATTGGAAGGACTGATGTTGAAGCTGAAGCTCCAATAATTTGGCCACATGATGCCAAGAGCCGACTCACTGGAAAAGACCCTGATGCTGGGAAAGATTGAGGGCGGGAGGAGAAGGAGGTGACAGAGGATGAGATGGTTGGATGGCATCACCAACTCAGTGGACATGAGTTTGAGCAAGTTCTGGGAGATGGTGAAGGACGAGGAAGCCTGGCGAGCTGCAGTCCATCAGGCCACAAAGAGTCAGACCCAACTGAGTGACAACAACAACAACATTGCTATTGTGGTTGCATGACAAAATGTTGTCGTTATATTGTGGTTGTATGACAAAATAACTTTAAAAGAATGGTAAAATCCGAAGTATTTAGGATGAAATACTAAAAATACTAATGATTACTAAATGTAAATCAAGGATTTACATGAAAATATTGTCACTTACATCTCAACAACTTTATTTGAAAACAAAAAGTTAAGTTACTGCTGAAGCAATAAAGAAAGGAAGAAAAGAATGACAGGAGGAAGGAAAGAAAGAGGAAGTTACGTGGTTCCAAGCCAGTACATATATAAGCTTCTAGAGTTAAAAGCACAACATTTACGATATTATACACACTGGTGAATACACTCTCTTTGTGATGGGTCATGAAGTAAAATATAATCGCAGAGCAGGTAGAGCCCAAGAAGCATGAATACTTGAAGTGGTACATTTTGAGTCAGTTCTCTTAGGTTCATAAAAAGAGCTCATCTTAAATTGAAGACACCTTTTGTTTCCTGTTTTCTTCTTTAGTAGAACCGCGTTTCTCATTTCCTCTCCAAGTCTAGCGTCATTCAGAAGAAATACAATGGGGCAAGACACTCTCTTATGGTAACTTGGTTACCATGAATAAAAATGATCTGGATAGTTACCTAGAGATGCTGCTCCTTGGCAGCTAATTGTGTGACTCTGATTACTGAGAAAAATAACATGATTCCTCATTTCACAAATTCATGAAAATCTTACCAAGTGTCTACTCTGTCTTGAGCGACACATTAGGCATGGCAGCAGGAATCAGGACCAGGTTCCCGCCTTCCTGATGCTCTCATGCTATGGACATCTGGAGACTATGTTCACAGGCTACGGACAGTGTTTATGTGGTTTTTTTCTTCTCTTGAAGAAAAGTTGTTTTCTTCTCTTCAGTCTTAACCACCATCTGGTGAGGTTAGTCACATTCCACGTGACCTTCCTCTTTAACGGAAGGCTGGGTTGGTCCATGCCTTGCTCATGGTCACGCTAGTAAACGACAGCGAGTACGATTCAAACCTGGATCTTCTCACTTGGAGTCCAGCCCTGTCCCCAGCGCACCACAGGCTGCTCTTTCTTATGCCGCATCTGTGAACCTAAAGGCAGTGCAGGTGCTGTGTGCGTACCCTGCATATGGCTAGATGTCTGCAACAGGGGATCAGCGCCAGCTCTTCTGGCCATGAGCACGAGTCCCACTTGGAGCTGCTCCGTGGTGCAGCTCTGAGACCCGCTCTGTTAACTACCAGCTCATTGTGACGCTTCAGGGGAGACTTTCTGTTACCAGCTAATTATCACTCACAGTTGTCAGGAAGGGGAAAAGCGCCTCTCACATTTTATTTTAAAATAGAAAAAAAAAACCTTGGAGAAGTTTGAGGGTGATTTGCTGCTCTTTCAGCGCCTCAGGAGGCCCCGGCCAGACCCGAAACAAGTATTGGCAGAAGGGCTGTCAGTGCGGTGTCTCAGAGGTGCTCCCCGGGGGTGGCGATCTCAGACCCGTGGCTGCACACTGAGTAAGATGCAAACAGCACGGGTGCGTGCGTGGGGAGGGAGGTGAGAGGAGGGAAATGGAAGATGGGTCTCAGAGCAATTAACTAGAGATGAGTTGTACCCAGAAGGGCTGCTGATGCCAAAAGAATAAAGCCAGACACAAAAGACCACATCATAGGATTTCATTTATATACAATATCCAGAACAGAAAAACCCACAGAGAGATAGAGAATAATTAGTGGTTGCTAGGGTCTGGGAAGGAAGGGGGGAGGATGGGGATGCAGTCATGGGTCCTTAACGGGTACAGATTTCCTTTTTGGGTGATAAAGATCCTCTGGAACTAGAGGGTGGTGATGGTTGCACACCACTCTAAGTACTTTATGTCACTGAAAGTAATTTTTATCTTAGGTGTATTTTTATGTATGCAGTAAATACATGTATGGTAAATACATGTATGGTAAATACATGGAGAAGGAAATGAAAACCCATTCCAGGATTCTTGCCTGGAAAATCCCACAGACAGAGGAGCCTGGAGGGCTACCATCCATGGGGTCGCAGAGAGCTGGACTCAACTGAGCAACTAAATAACAACAGCAAAACATATACATATATAATATAAAAACGTACTTCTGAGATGGCAGTGTTCTTCTCAGTGAAGATATTCTGGTAAAATTTGGATGAGCACTCATCAGGTATGTTGCAGAAGTACCTTAGAGACTGACCAACCAATAAGATGATTTTTTAAAAATGTGTATGTATATGTACGTGTACATGTACAAGGGAGAGGAGGAGAGAGAGAGGCTTCTGCCCAGAGATTAGGATGAAAAGGTAACAGGGACCTCAGAAATTTCTCCCCATTTATAGTTCATATTTATATTTATAGTTCACCCCAAAACTGCAGTTGCAGTTCTGGACAAAAGGCAACAATGCTGCAAAGATAGTTGAGTCAAAGTACACTTTAGTCTAGAGCAAAATGCTATGTTTTGGGATGCAGAAGATCTATCTGAGATTATTCCAGACCTTGGACCATAGGTTATTCAAAATCTAGCCTTAAGGAGCACTGATAGATAGGAATCTAGGAAAATTTTCACAATTTTCTATTTGAAGAAATGTACTCTTATGCTCATTTTAAGATGAGAAAACACGTCCCACCTGGAGAAAAATGCATGAGAAGAACCACACGACCAGAAGCGTTATGGGTTTTGAAAGCAGATATACAGTCGCACAGAGTCGGATATGACTGAAGCGACTTAGCAGTAGCAGCAGCATACAGTGAAATGGGCTCCCCTGGTGGCTCAGGTGGTAAAGAACCCGCCTGCAATGCGGGAGACCTGGGTTCGATCCCTGCACTGGGAAGAGCCCCTGGAGGAGGGCATGGCAACCCACTCCAGTATTCTTGCCTGGACAATCCCATGGACAGAGGGGCCTGGCAGGCTACAGTGCATGACGTCCCAAAGAGTCAGACACAACTGAGTGATTAACACTTTCACTTTGATACAGTAAAATGTCTTTACATGGTGAAGCTCCTAAGGATTTTGATTTATCAAATACAACACAACACACACAAAAAGCCTATGGTTTAAATTCAATTACCTATGCACATTTCCCTTTATTTATATGCTATAACTTAAATAACACATATACATAGATAGTTTAATATTAGGAGAGATGAATAGTCCAGAAATTACTCTATAATCTAGTTTAATTACTAGTGAAAAAAATCAGTAGAAAAAAGCAAGGGGCTCCCTCCAAGCAGAGCTCAGGGAGTGCTGGAGGGAAAGGATGCTGGCAGTTCATTTTGATTTCAGATGCATCCAGGGCATGGCTCCCAGTCCCACTTCCTTCTGTGCTTCTCACAGCTCCTCAGAAGTGCCCTGAGTAATGAGGGCTCCCTTCTACCGGGGTGCCTGAGAGCTTTGTAGCAGAACAAAGGAAGATGTGAATTCTGTCCCTGGGAACCAGCACCGGTTTGTATTTTGAAAGCCCTGCCTTAGACGGTTCCCAGCATAGGCACATTTGAACAATGTCTTATCTTTTATCAGCATTGTAGCGGAAAAATACTAGCCTGAGGCTGTGGGCTGCTAAAAGCTGTCAGAGCCTGCCCACCTTTCCTATTTCGTGATGACGTTAGAAGCTTTTTGCCACCCATACTCGGATCTGACTCAACGTGGGGAGAAGCCAGAAATACCAGAACAATTCAGGAAAAAACAGAGGAGCAGCCAGGAGGCAAGGGAGCTTTGTTTTAAACCCGGAGAGAGGGAGACAGAACCAGGTTAAGATACAAAGGATGTGAACAACATTTATCTTTCCCAGAAAGTGTTGAAAGCTGGGGAACACAGGACCCACGCAAAGCTCTCATTCACTGAAGCTTCCAGGCCTATGATTTTCTTCTCACCGTGGGAGGGGCAGGGGGGTTTGCGATGCAGGAGAGGCCAAGAATGCAATGTGATGCTGGAAACTTTGCTTCTCTCGCCCTTCCTGGGGATTGATGAGGCAGGCGGGCTAATCGGTGTGCAAAGAATAGGTCTGCCGGGTAACAGCTGCACGAATGGCACATTATGCAATTTTGCAGGCACGCACTGATCTCAGTCGCAGAGAAATGAAATTATATGAGGCCAAGGGCTCCGCGGTGCCAGCTTAGGGGCTCAGCGTTGGCCTGGCCACTCTCGGCTCCGGCAAAGGTTTTATTTGCAGTCTGTCTCACAGCCTGCAGTTCTGTGCTGCGCCATCCCTAGCACAGAGCTGGTGTTTACTCACTCAGGTGAAGAGGATGTTTTCACTCTCCGTCTTCCCCTCCAGCGTGCAGTATTGATTTTCTGGTGGAAGGAGGCAGAAAGGCCTTTTTTCAAAGTACCTTGGAGGCAGAGTCCACCGGTGGACTGGGCTTTGTGAGAAGGAACCCCTGTTCAGCCAATGCGGAAGGTCTTTCTCAGCGGCAAATTGTGTTTGTGCAATTCACTAGTCATAACAAGTTCATGTTTCACTGTGAAGTTGTTCAGGAAAAATCCAACAGATTGAAGCTGCTTCATCACTTGATTAGTCTAAACAAGTTCGGATAATTAGCCTGACTAATTAATACCTATGTCTAGTGTGCAGTTTGAGCTGACATATTTTGAAGGTGGTGCCAGTTCAAAAATGTAGAAATAATTACTCTATAAAACTGGGCATGAGGCAGAGTTCCATGGGCTTTCACCCTGAATATGCAAATTCTCTCCCTTTTGAAATGTGATTTGCAAAAATGAGGAGTATTTGAAAATTCTCCAATCTGGAGCTGCTTTTTTTTTTTTTTTCCAGGAGTTTATTGAAACCCTGATACTGCCTTGCAGGTATAAATTGCTTTCCAGTAGCAACGGGAAAAAAAAAAATTAACAAAGCTATCCATTGCTTGAAAAAACTCAGGTATATATTAGGCTGAGTATATAGTCTTGATAAAGCAGAGAATTAGTCTTTTATTACTTTGAAATTAAGTGCTCAAGTTCAGTGCCTCCCCATCACTTCCTCAGATTCCCCAGCCTGAGTTTCAAAAAGCCTGAACCACATACCCAACATCAACAGGCCAAATGTGAGACTGCCACATACTTTTATTAAATATAAATACCATGAAATACAGTACTTAAGTGCAGGGGAAATTTCTGAGGCCATGAGCTAGAGGGCCACAGAAACCAAAGGAGAAAAGATTTATCAATTCACTGATCCCTCAAGGTCTATTTCCTGTGAAGTAACTGGAGAGGATGCATAGTATATGGTACTCAGAAGAATCATAAGAGGAGAAAATTGTCATTAAGAAGTTATTAGTAGCCAGAGGTAGAAATACTACTCTACAACATCCCTTCTATATTTGGAAAGGATAAACGTTGGTGGAGCCACTTGGTTATTAAGATGTTGGGCAAGGAATTCCATGGCTGTCCAGCAGTGAAGACTCCTCGATTTCACTGCTGAGGACGGGGTTTGATCCCTGGTCAGGGAACTAAGATTCCACACACCACAAAGCGCGGCCCCCTCAAAAAACAACAATAATAACAAAAAGCTGTAGAGCTGATGTGGATAGGGACCAAGGAGGATTCTTGGAGGAAGGGAATGAATCACTTTGCATTGAAATCCAGTGTTCTATGTCTGATGGATTGAAGTGACCATGATCGAGGACAACTGTTTATAAATGAAGATCTCAAGAGGAAACTCACTTTAAGGAGAAAGGGGGTCTTGAGCAGTGTCCAAGGTAGAGTCCTTATTAGAAATAGACATGGAGCATCAGTGCATGGCTGATGCTAGAACACCGCTTGGCCAAGGAGTGTGTGTGTGTGTGTAAACATAAAAAGCTGAGTCAACAGAGATTATGGTTTTGGAAGGCCAGACCAGTTACAGAGTGCTGGGAGCCCTGCTGTATGGGAGCTTGGAGGAGAGCTACCGCTCCAGTCTTTCTGTCACCCGAGAAAATACTGTCATGGCAGCAAATTCCTTGCCACCTGAGCATGACCAGAGTGGACAGGGGCTGCTCAGGATTGCCAGAGTGCCTGGTTAAGGGCACTTTTGGGCACAGTCTCAACTTCCAACAAGGTAATGGAATAGTAACTACATCATAACATGAAAATGCAAAGTAGCATGTGATATGTGTCTTAAGAGGGATGCAAACTAAGCAATATATGGTTCTGAGGAGTGGGAGTTCACATACCCCTGGAGGTGACCTGGACAAGGACACATCAGATAGAAGCTAAGGCCAGAACAGTTTCCGAGGAAAATCTCAGAGGAAAGTATTGAATGGGCATAGCATAGCATAGTGTGAGATACATAGGAAAGCACTAGAGGACTGCAACAGACCGGACACTGAGGATTAAATGGAAAAAGAGGGGGACTGTGGGAGTTTCTGTTCACAGGGGTGCATTTGTATATATTTATGGGGAGTCAGGGTGTCATGGAAGGCTTGATTTTTTGACTATGGTAGCAGTGTAATTTGAATTGTGCTCCGACGACTATAATAAATAGTCGTCGATTTGAATTGTGAAGACAACTATAATAAATAGTCGTCGATTTGAATTGTGAAGACGACTATAATAAATAGTCATCGATTTGAATTGTGAAGATGACTATAATAAAGATTTTTTGGATAAATGTATAGAGGGTGATTCAGGATAAACACTTGGAAGGATCATAGCTATTATGCAGTGAAGAATGGTTATCAGGGTTGAAGCTGTAATGGAGTTAAGAGGTCATGTCTTAAAGATATTACGGAAGTCAGTCTATGGGACATGACAATTAACTGGGGGTAAAGTGAAAAGGAATGGGAAGAGTGAAAGCAGATATTGATGTTCGGACAATATGAATGAAAAAGTAGGGGTAATGCTAACAGAACTAGAGAATTCAGGAAGAGAAACTGGTACGGAAGACAAGGTAATGATTTCAGCTTTAGACATACTTTGTTTGACATTCTGGAGAGACAATCTGGTGAAATTCTTTAGAACCGAGATATAAACATAGTCTGGAATTTAGGATGGAGGTCAGGATTAGAAATATGTATTTGTCTTGGTTGAGGTATGTCTGTGATAATCCCATGCCTGGAAGCTTTGCCCTTCCTGGCAACTATCACTTTGTATTTACAAGGACAATATGGTAAGAGTGGTTAAAAGTGTTCCCTTTGGCTTCAGTTGGGTCCTACCCAGTTATTCACAGACTCCGTAAACATTGGAGGTATTACTGAGCTTCCTTCTGCCTCAATTTTTTTGTCTGTAAAGTTGGGAACAGTAACATCAGAATGATTGTATTTACTAAGTTAATATGCATGAAATACCTGGCTAGGCTATTGTTACACTCCGGAACTCTTAATAGAAGTTCCTTTTCTTCTGTGGCCCAGATCCTCAGCCGTGGGCTCCAGGACACCCTCCCTCTCCTGCCCATTCCAAATCTCACATGGAACTCCTTTTCTTCTGCCACTAGGAGTGGTGAGAAACTGCAGTCCTTACTTGTCCATCTATGGATCTTCTTTTTTCTTCTCCTGTGTCTTGAGTGATTAGTTGATGATGTGAAAGTTGGGTTGTACCCTTAGCCTGAGGATGTGTGTCTCTGGTTTAGGTCGACTTAAATGGACAGAAAAGAAGTTACTGAAGAAAAATCAATCCTTAATCAGACAGATGTACTTGTGTAGAGATGATGCTGCAGCTGCAGGAGTGGATGGCATTGCCACTGGAGTAAGAAAAAAAATATCTAAAACAGAACCTTGGTGGACTTTATCATTTTTGAGATGTGGAAAAGAAAAACTCACAACAGTTATCTCTAATAAGACAACAAAAATTAGTAGCAAGAGTCTTATTTCTTTTGTTCACCAACGTTTCCCCTTCATTTATGCATTCAATGAATATTTATCGACATCTGAAAAATATAAATCACTATAATAGGCACTGCGCATGTAGTGGTGAACAAATTAGGCAAACAATTTTAGCTTTGATGGAGCTTGAACTGCAATAGGCACTTGAAAAAAATATTGTTAAATGAATGAATAAATATTTGAACAGCAAGCATGTCTGAGGGAAGGGAGCCTCTATGTGCAAGCACTGCATTTAGTAGGCACTGAGAAGTCTGTAAAGGAATAAAGATAGGAGGTGATACCTGGAGGATGGACAGGACATAGAGGAATGGAAAGAAAGGAGGATATTCTGAGATGGATGCAGGGAAAAGGCAGAAGGATGGATATTTGCAAAATATCTTTAAGGAATAAGAAGATAGTGGCTGGCATAGTTTGTGGGGAACATTCAGCTGTCCATAAGAGTGGAGAGGCAGAGAGTAGAGATAATGAGGTCAAAGAACTTGACTCATGTTGAGAAATAAAGAACATAAGGTTCCTATTTTGAGCAGGAGCCTCATCCGTCATCTCTAAGATCAACAGATTTGACCATTACAGAATTTGCTGGTCAGTAAGAAGAGGAAAGTAGCATCTCTTAAGCTTCTCCCAAGTGCCAGACGTTAGATAAGAGGCTGTGCGTATACAGGACTTAAATGACTTATCTCCACAACACTCAAGTGTCCAACCATTCTATTTCTTTTCTTATTAAATTAGATTAGATCTGGATTGGCCCATACCAGCCATAGACTGGTCTAAAGAGCTGATGCTTTTGAATTGTGGTGCTGGAGAAGACTCTTGAGAGTCCCTGGGACTACAAGGAGATCAAACCAGTCAATCCTAAAGAAAATCAACCCTGAATATTCATTGGAAGGAGTGATGCTGAAGCTGAAGCTCCAATACTTTGGCCACCTGATGTGAAAAGCTGACTCATTGGCAAAGACTCTGATGCTGTGAAAGATCGAAGGCAGGAGGAGAAGGGGATGACAGAGGATGAGATGGTTGGATGGCATCACTGACTCAATGGATATGAGTTTGAGCAAACTCTGGGAGATAGTGAAGGACAGGGAAGCCTGGTATGTTGCAGTCCAGGGGCTCACAAAGAGCTGGACACTACTTAGCTGCTGAACAACACAAGACCAGTTAGGATTGGTGAGAAACTCAATTTGAGTTTTTACTGAGGAGGAATAAGTTTCTTCCCCTCCCTTGGGCATGCACCATAGCTTCAGGATTTGCACAAGACAGGAGGCTCAGAAAGGACCTCTGGTCTTTGGCCCATTGTTACTAAGACATTTATTTTGTGTCTCCACTCTTCACCCAGCTTAGTCCCTGGGCCGCTGCTCCTGCCGTCCAACCTTGAGGTGAAAAAGTGAAAGTGTTGGTCACTCCATTCCGTCATGTCCAACTCTTTGCAGCCCCATGGACTGTAGCCTACCAGGCTCCTCTCTCCATGGAATTCTCCAGGCAAGAATACTGGAATGGGTAGCCATTCCCTTTTCCAGGGGATCTTCCTGACACAGGAATTGAACCCAGGTCTTCCACATTGCAGGCAGTTTCTTTACTGTCTGAGCCACCAGAGAAGTTAGGGGCTGATATCAAATCCCCACTCATCCATTGGGGTTTCTGCCATCTTTAGGGGCAGGTTTCTGGTTCTCCTCCAGGCCCCAGTCCTTTCAGTATCTGGGCCTGGGGTATCCCTTCCTCATCAAAGCACCTGCCTTCCTCTTATCTCTTGTCCACAACTGCCCTCCGAGGATTCAATCCTCACAGACTTTCCTATGTGTGGGTTGTCATCAGGGAAGATAATGCAACTAAAGAAAAAGTTCTTTCCTTCTGTGGCTAGCAAGTCTAAGACCAAGGCCTCTTCTGCTAAGACATGGGAAGGAGGAAGAGGGGGGAAAAATCAGCTTTTCATTTTCTGGAATTTCCTAGAGAATCAAGAATAAGACAGAAATTAATATGCCAGTGTATTATGGTGTCATATGCCTTAGCTTCTCTAATCCTCCAAATCACAGTGTGAGAAAGGTATTGTTATTATGATTTTATGGAAGAATTAGTTTATTCAATAAATATTTATTCTTTCTGCCTTACAGTGATCCAGACTCTGGAGAAAAAAAAAACAGTGAATAAGACAGAAAAAACCCAGATGAAGACACCAAGTTTCAGAAAGTAAATACCGTGCTTGAGATCACATAATCCATAAGTGGAAAAGCTACAATGAGCCCAGAACTGTTTCTCCGAAGTCCACATCATTTTATGCGGCTTTTATAATTTGAGCTCTTCTGTAGAAAGCTGCTTGAGCTTTTGACAGTCTTCCTGGCAGATTGAAACGTGACATCACAAGCAGTGGTAATAAAAACACATATCATGAAGTGATTGCCTACTGTGTGACAGGCAATGGAAGAGGTTGCCTGCAGCATCTCATTTAATCCTCACAAGAAACCCAAACTCTCATTTTTCTTGGTTAAAGGAAACTGAAAATTAACAATGGTACATTCCTTGTGCAAGATTACTGGGCCGGCATGTAAGTGAGATATATCTTTAGATAAGATATATCTAAATCTATCTTATTCTTTCTTGGGGCACTGAAGAGCATTGTTCTTCATCCTGATGGTCACGGGGTCTTGTTAACTTGAAACTCCGGCCTTCTCCCATCTTGGTCTCACCTCTTGCTGGGAAAGCTGGGGTGGGTTGGGTGGGGATAGTTAGCTTCTCATTCTGGTTCTCCAGCTACCTGCACCTACTTTGTGGGTTTCTGCAGGTTTGGTTACAGGGATCAGAGAGGACAGGCGAGGCACTCATAACTTGGTCTCTCTTGTGGACAGAAGAAAAGTCCAGCATTTTTTTTTTTATTCTTCTCCCTGCAGAAGTTCCTTGGGGATCCCCCCAACTCTGGAATAGGCTGTCAGAGGCCCTTTTGGGTAGTCCAGACTTTCGTATTTAGACTTCTCAGACATAATTGAGGGGCTGGTCCCTACATCCTTTAAACTCAAAAGACTACCTGTTTCACTCCCTAAATAGTTCTTTTGAAGCCCCTTTATTTGGCTTAACCTGGCAAAGGGCAAGATTGCCTGCTTACCTTCTGCCCTGGATGGGCAACCCAGAGGGAAGGGTCACCTGGGTCTCTTTAGGTCTCTTGACCCAAAGTCATCCTCACCGCCTGCCTCTATGAATTTGCCTCCTGCAAGGCTCAATGAATTTCTGAGTGTCTCTTACACAGACTGGGGGCTGGGCTCAGGGGGCAGAATACAGTGTCCCAGCAGGACCTGCACAGATTGTGAGAATATTTGGAACTTCTGCTGAAAACAAAAGTGTCATGGAAGGAATATCCAGTTTGCATTTTCCCCAGAAACTTCTTAAGGAGGTGCAAGATCGTAGGCCCTGGCATCAAATTGCCCAGGTTTGCATCTTTCTTCTTTTCCTTACTAGCTATATGATGTGAGGCAAGTTATTAACCTTGCTGTATATCCATTTTCTCTGCATATCTATCTATAAAACAGGAATTCTCAACTATCAGCTTCTTAAGGTTGTTGGAAAAATAAATGTGGTAATACATGTTAACTGAAGCACAACACTGGTCATGTGGCCAGTGTCTCCAAACTGAGCTGTTATTATCCTGACCGCCTTCTCCTGTACATCAGTTACTGAGACAGATGGAAGATAAACACTTCTGAGTTTAGAGCACAGGATTTTGTAAAACCCAGACTCAAGAGGCAGGTATGAGAGGCAAAATATATCTGACTTCTTTAGAACCATGGCTTACTTGGCTTTAGGGCTGCCATGATTTCTTTTATCTTTCAAGACAGGGAGCTTGCTGTCTAGTGAGGGTTGTTGTATTTCTTCCAGTGTGGTTGTTACTATTTTCAGAGTGATCGGAAGCCATATGCCGTGGTAATTAAGATAACAGACACCGGGCAGTCAGACTTGGCCTCTGACATTCTGATTGCTACTGTGACTTATTGCAAGTGACTTACTTTTTCTGTGCCTTAATTTCCTCATCCGAAAGACAAAAACAATACTTGTGTTTAATTCATAGAGTTGTCATGAGGATTAAATAAGATACTGTAGATGAAGAGCCTGGCCTCTTCTGAGCCCACAAAAGTGGGCTCAAAAAATGGTAGTGAGGGTATGGTAGATGGTGCTAGAGCTTGGATTAGAAGCGAAGTCTCTTTTGACTTTTGCTGTCAATGGATCTAAATAGTAGGGCTAATCTCCCCAAAGTAGGTTGGATCTGTTATAGAAAGTTTTGAACTTATTAGACTGTGAACACACAATATCAAAAGCTCATGTGATTATTGGTGCTGGTGGGGAGGGGTCTGGTCGACATAACAAGAAAGGCTCAGGTTTCATCTAACTTCCTAAAAATAGTGCTGAAAACAGGGAGGGATCATGGGGGTTCAGGACCTTGCACTGGGAGGTGGAGAGCTCTCTGCTTTCCTCTCAGACTTCACCAGATGCTTTTTCTACTTTCTCTTCAAAGTTTGAGCCTGTTGGTCTCAGAGTCATCCCAGAATGCCCTTTCCCCAGTCCAAATCCTTGGAATTTATCAGATAATGGGTTAATCCAGTTCTGATTAGGATATGCATTTTGTGTCGATTCTGAGTTTTGCTGAGTTTTACCATGTCTTCCTCTTCAGGACATGATGGAACTGCTTTGGGGACACTTGATAAGATGCATTGGGTCAGGCTCCTCTGACTCTGTCTGCTCCATTCTGTTAGGACAGGCTCTGCCCAGGCTGCTTTCCTCAGAGGACACCATCTAGGCTGGGTGTCATCAATGTTTGTTAAATCCCAATATTCACTAATCTCACCTATTTTCTAGCAATATTTTCTTCTGTTCTCACCTTGCAGTTTCTGACTTGGGTTGGTCATGGTTGAGTGGTTTACCCAGAGGACACAATGATCGAATTGTTACTGAGTGTAAGTTCGTGTGCCCTGTGCACAGCAAGGACAAACGAACCAAATCACTGAGTTTGGAGCAGAGCGATGTTTACTGCAGGGGAAGCAAAGAGACACTGTGATTCATCCCTGTCCCCACACCCACGCCCCCCTCCCCCCCACCTCTCGAACTCCTTGAGGGTTTCAGGGAGCCTTTTTAAAGGCAACAGGAGGGAGGGCCATCCCAGGGGACGTGATTGTGATCGTGATCAGTTCATGCTCAATTCTCTGACTGGTTGATGTTGAGATAACAGGGCAGCTGACCATTATTAATCCTTAGGCACCAATAGGTCTGGGAGCTATGCGCTCATGATTATCAAGTAGTTAATTTCTTCCTTTTGGTGTTTTTTAGCATCTGAAAAACTCAGGAAATACGCATGAGATACTATTATCTGAGTACTTCAGAGAGGAGCTAGAGCAGAGGATGTGGGGGAGGGGTCTAACCAGGGAAGGCCCCATGGGGTCCTACTTGGTTGCAATATGGCCCCTTGATTGGGTCCATTGGGTGTCTGGAGATCTTCCTTCTAGAGGAGCACTTTGAGGTAATATTAATCCTTGCCGGTACTCCCTCCCACAGCCCCCAGCGTGCTGGCTGTCTAGGGACACCCCAGGGCTTTTGGACACTGCTGCTTCTTTTGGGACTTTCTCTTTTTCATGCTGTTGTCTTCCTCACATGCTTATCTTCAGATAAAGATTATTGAAGCAACTAGGAGTTTAGATTTTTGTAATTATTTGAGAGAGAGAGGTAGAGAAAAAAAAGAGGGGACAGGAGAGAGCAACTTTTCTGAGAGGTCTTCTTGTCACATCAGAATCATCTGTAGAGCTTTCAAGCACATATGCCTAGACCCATCTCTGATTTTCTTTATTGGATTTTTTTTCTGGGCACCCGTTTGTTGACTATGAATTTTTGTTGATACCAGTCTTTCCACTTGTGCAGTGTCCATCTCTGGGTCCTCTGAGAGGTATGAAGAAGTCAATGAGGTGGGCTCAGCTGTTAGGGGAAGCTCACTGACTGAAACCACCCACCCTGGCCAGGCACCATAGTAACCTTTTGCGTGAGTTATTTTATGACACGAGGTCCTAGTAAGGAACACGCCAACCGTAAGAGTTCTGGAAAGGTCAAGAGGAGATGCCAAGTGTCCAACCACCTCCCAGAATCCTTCTTGCTGGAATCCATCTTGGATGAGCAATGCACGCACCATCAGGAAGGACTCTGAGTCAGAATGATTGGCCAAAGACAACCTGAAACGAAGCCCATCACCATAAAACCCAAGACTGCAAGCCACATGGCAGAGCAGTTCTCCTAGGTTCTCTTATCCTTCTGCTCTCCACTCGGGTGCCCCTTCCCAGTAAAGTCTCCTGCTTCATCAGCATGTGTGTTTTCTCAGACAATTTATTTCTGAGTTAGACAAGAGCCCACTCTTGGGCCCTGGAAGGGATCCTCCTTCCTGCAACACAGCCATGGATGAAAGTTAGACAGAACAGTGGATGAAGAAAGGGCAAATGAGCCAGGATATTGAGTGTGTGGACAAGGGGGTGATTGAAAAGATATAGAGTTAATAAAGATGTGAGAACTATTGAAGATTCTGGTGATGTCTAAGAACAGGTATAGTGAAGCTGGTTGTGCAGGTCGACTGGAAGGAGAAGACGGTTTTATCAGAGTGATGTTTTTCTGAAATAGGATTTCAGATTTTATTGCCCTGATATTGTAAAGTCAGGGCAATAACTCAGGTACTCAATAATCAATATAAATTAGTCTCAGGTAGTCTGAAAAATGGAATGATTCCTCATTCACATTATAGTCTCTGCTTAGCCTCTGATTCGCTTATTTTGGTGGCTTGAGTTTGTAGCTTCTCTCATGTCCCTTGAACTACAGTAAGTCCCGTACATACGAATGAGTTCCGTTCTGAGAGCACATTTGTAAGTCCAACAAAGTTAGCCCAGTTGTTAGGAGAAGTACACTGATTGAAACCTCCCACCCTGGCCATAGTAACCATTTATATGAGTTGTTTTATGACAGGAGATCCTGATAAGGAATACGGAACTAATAAGCCACCACCAACAGGAAGAGTTCGGGAAAGGTCAAAAGGAGACACCGCGTGTCCGTCCACTTCCCAGAATCCCTCTTGCTAGCATCCATCTTGGCTGAGCGATGCGTGTGCCACCAGGAAAGACTCTGAATTAGAATGATTGGCCAAAGACCACCCGGAAACTAATCCCATCACCATAAAACCCGAGACTGCGAGCCACATGGCAGAGCAGTTCTTCTGGGTTCCCTTACCCTACTGCTCTCCCCCGGGTGCCCTTTCCCAATAAAATCTCTTGCTTTGTCAGCACATGTGTCTCTTCAGATAATTCATTTCTGAGTGTTAGACAAGAGCCCAGTTTCGGGCCCTGGAAGGGGTCCCGCTTCCTGCAACATAGATATTCAACTAACATAATTGGCTACATATAAATGTACTGTGGTAGGTTTGCAATACTTTTCACACAGCTAATACGTGAAAAAACAAACATGCAAATAAAACATTTTTAATCTTACAGTACAGTACCTTGAAAAGTACAGTGTGTAGTACAAGGCAAGAGGCACTGAGTGAACAGGCAAGAGGAGTTACTGACTGGAGGAGGGAGAGGGGCTGGGAGATGCTAGAGCTGAAAGATCATCTGGAGATGGAGGGTAAGCTGCAATTTCACTCACGTCTGACATTGGTAAAATATAAGTTTGCATCTTTGAAAGTTTGCAGCCTGAAAGTTCTTATGTAGGGGATTTACTGTATTGTTAGAACTTGGACTGTCTGGTTTGAACCTTGATGATAAGATGATTTCTGTCCTTCTTTTGGTATTTCCCTACTGCTCCACGGAACTATCTAAATGAATCTCTGGCCCTTATACACATCAACATTGCACCTTACCTAGGTCTATCTTGGTCTTTGCAAAGAGGTATGGTGGCTCAGTTGGTAAAGAATCTGCCTGCAGTGTAGGAGACCCAGGTTCAATCCCTGGGTCAGGAAGATACCCTGGAAAAGGAAATGGCAACCCACTCCAGCATTCTTGCCTGGGAAATCCAGGGACAGAGGAGCCTGGTGGGCTATAGTCCACAGGGTCATGTCTTAGCGACTATAACACCGCCATCAGGTACTGGGTCTCTCGCCTTCCACTTCAGTATTTTTCTTCACACACACTGCCATGTTCCCCTACATGCTTGAGAGCCTGGCTTTCTGTTTGTGACAAGGACCTGGTTTTGTCCTCTGGTCATGTACTCTTAAGAGCTCTCTCTGGGTTCCATTGACTTCCCCAGACCTTCATTCAGTTGCCAGGAGTGATAGCACTCTGATAGCACTCTGGAGGTGACTTGTCTATTGTTGCTCTTTCTCAGCAATTCTCTAGCTAAGTAGCCCGACTTACTCAGCCCTTGATATATTTCTGAGAATTTTCTCTTGCTTATATTGTTTAAGATCTGTCAACACACTGACTTTCCTGATTCTGAGAGTGACTGTTAAATGACTCAGGAAGCCACAAAAAAGACAGCATAGAGGCAGAAGATCCGTCCTTTGATGATACTGACACTGATTTGGGTAATTTTGCAAGGACTTGAGTCAGAATGAGAATGTGCTTTGCTTTACATCATGAACAGAGAAACAGAAAATAAGGTTAGCTGCTCTCAGGAGTTAATGACATTCAATTTACTTTTGGAATTCAGGAACTTTTAGTGAAAAATAGATTTACCAGACTCCATGCAAACTTACACTACCCCAACACTGTTGTTCAGTCAGTTCAGTTCAGTCGCTCAGTCCTGTCTGACTCTTTGCAACCCCATGAATCACAGCACGCCAGGCCTCCCTGTCCATCATCAACTCCCAGAGTTCACCCAGACTCACGTCCATCTAGTCAGTGACGCCATCCAGCCATCTCATCCTTTGTCGTCCCCTTCTCCTCCTGCCCCCAATCCCTCCCAGCATCAGAGTCTTTTCCAATGAGTCAACTCTTCGCATGAGGTGGCCAAAGTACTGGAGTTTCAGCTTTAGCATCATTCCTTCCAAAGAAATTCCAGGGCTGATCTCCTTCAGAATGGACTGGTTGGATCTCCTTGCAGTCCAAGGGACTCTCAAGAGTCTTCTCCAACACCACAGTTCAAAAGCATCAATTCTTCGGCGCGCAGCCTTCTTCATAGCCCAACTCTCACATCCATGTATGACCACAGGAAAAACCATAGCCTTGACTAGATGGACCTTTGTTGGCAAAGTAATGTCTCTGCTTCTTAATATGCTATCTAGGTTGGTCATAACTTTCCTTCCAAGGAGTAAGTGTCTTTTAATTTCATGGCTGCAATCACCATCTGAAGTGATTTTGGAGCCCCCCAAAATAAAGTTTGACACTGCTTCCACTGTATGGACTAGATCTGATGGACAGAGTGCTTGATGAACTATGAACAGAGGTTCATGACATTGTACAGGAGACAGGGATCAAGACCATCCCCATGGAAAAGAAATGCAAAAAAGCAAAATGGCTGTCTGAAGAGGGCTTACAAATAGCTGTGAAAAGAAGAGAAATGAAAAGCAAAGGAGAAAAGAAAAGATATAAGCATATGAATGCAGAGTTCCAAAGAATAGCAAGGAGAGATGAGAAAGCCTTGCTCAGCGATCAATGCAAAGAAATAGAGGAAAACAACAGAATGGGAAAGACTAGAGATCTCTTCAAGAAAATTAGAGATACCAAGGGAACATTTCATACAAAGATGGGCTTGATAAAGGACAGAAATGATATGGACCTAACAGAAGCAGAAGATATTAAGAAGAGGTGGCAAGAACACACAGAAGAACTGTACAAAAAAGATCTTCTCGACCCAGATAATCACGATGGTGTGATCACTGACCTAGAGCCAGACATCCTGGAATGTGAAGTCAAGTGGGCCTTAGAAAGCATCACTACGAGCAAAGCTAGTGGAGGTGATGGAATTCCAGTTGAGCTCTTTCAAATCCTGAAAGATGATGCTGTGAAAGTGCTGCACTCAATATGCCAGCAAATTTGGAAAACTCAGCAGTGGCCACAGGACTGGAAAAGGTCAGATTTCATTCCAATCCCAAAGAAAGGCAATGCCAAAGAATGCTCAAACTACTGCACAATTGCACTCATCTCACACGCTAGTAAAGTAATGCTCAAAATTCTCCAAGCCAGGCTTCAGCAATATGTGAACTGTGAACTTCCAGATGTTCAAGCTGGTTTTAGAAAAGACAGAGGAACCAGAGATCAAATTACCAACATTCACTGGGTCATTGAAAAAGCAAGAGAGTTCCAGAAAAACATCTATTTCTGCTTTATTGACTATACCAAAGCCTTTGCCTATGTGGATCACAAGAAACTGTGGAAAATCTAAAAGAGATGGGAATACCAGACCACCTGACCTGCCTCTTGAGAAACCTATATGCAGATCAGGAAGCAACAGTTACAACTGGACATGGAACAACAGACTGGTTCCAAATAGGAAAAGGAGTACGTGAAGGCTGTATATTGTCACCCTGCTTATTTAACTTATATGCAGAGTACATCATGAGAAATGCTGGGCTGGAAGAAGCACAAGCTGCAATCAAGATTGCTGGGAGAATTATCAATAACCTCAGATATGCAGATGACACTATCCTTATGGCAGAAAGTGAAGAGGAACTAAAAAGCCTCTTAATGAAAGTGAAAGAGGAGAGTGAAAAAGTTGGTTTAAGGCTCAACATTCAGAAAACGAAGATCATAGCATCTGGTCCCATCACTTCATGGGAAATAGATGGGGAAACAATGGAAACACTGTTGTTAGACCTTAGTAAAAAGACAAAGCTTTCTTCCACAAACACATATTTCCCAAGATCAGGGGTAATGGCAACATGAAGACAACAACAAGGGACAGACTTTGTTACTTCTTAGTGTTTAATTTACTGCAGACCTGTGTGAGGTATTACTAACTAAGGCACTTGTCATTAACTGGTGTGGTTGAAAGAACAGTCTTGGGATGAGGCAGATTTGACTTTGAATTAGAGCCCACCCCTACATGCTGGGTCATCCAGAACCAGATTTTACTCTCTCTGAGCCTCTGTCTCCTTGTTGGAAAAGTAGGGGTATAGTACCTACCTTCCCCAGTTGGCAAAGTACCTGCCACATAGGAGATACTTGCGGATGTTGCAAATTGGCTATTCAACATTCTCTCCAAACCCCGCTATGGGGTAACCCCTTCATTGCAGAGGGTGGAAAGCTGAAAAAGACATTTCTCAGACTCTCTTGCAGCTTACGTCCTGGGTTTGATTTCAGTTTCAACAACGACACGCAGCCAAATAACACTTGAATATGGAACAGAGTTAAGGAGAGAGAGAGATTTCAGGAAGTGAAGTGCCTGTTTTGCTGACACACTGTGACAGAGACAGGTAACAGCTGTCAGCAGCTCCCGGAAGGAGGGGCTTCCTACGGGAGCAGCACTCACTTTCCTTATGATGGGAGTTCTGGGGGCTGGCAGCTGTGCCTGGAAGTTTAGTCTAGAGTTTGCTCCTCTAGCCCTTCCAGTAAATGTGGAAGTCCCACATACCTGGAGTATATCTCTTTATGTTGAAACTGGCAATAACAATTTCTGCTATTTAAAACTGTAATTGAAACAAAACTCAGTGCAGCAGCTCTTCCTGCTCATTATGACAATATGATGCTGATCTAGATGTGGGTTCTATATAGGTTGTAGGGAATGCAACAAGGAATGGGGCACAGTCCTGTTCCTGGGGAGCTTATTGTCTTGCGGAAGAGACACACTTGCAAGTGGATACACTTTAAGATGATCTAAGCACCATGTTCACGGTTCACATATTGCTGAAGCCTGGCTTGGAGAATTTCGAGCATTACTTTACTAGCGTGTGAGATGAGTGCAATTGTGCAGTAGTTTGAGCATTCTTTGGCATTGCCTTTCTTTGGGATTGGAATGAAATCTGACCTTTTCCAGTCCTGTGGCCACTGCTGAGTTTTCCAAATTTGCTGGCATATTGAGTGCAGCACTTTCATAGCATCATCTTTCAGGATTTGAAAGAGCTCAACTGGAATTCCATCACCTCCACTAGCTTTGCTCGTAGTGATGCTTTCTAAGGCCCACTTGACTTCACATTCCAGGATGTCTGGCTCTAGGTCAGTGATCACACCATCATGATTATCTGGGTCGAGAAGATCTTTTTTGTACAGTTCTTCTGTGTATTCTTGCCACCTCTTCTTAATATCTTCTGCTTCTGTTAGGTCCATATCATTTCTGTCCTTTATTGAGCTCATCATGGGAAATAGATGGGGAAACAGTGGAAACAGTGTCAGACTTTAGTTTTCTGGGCTCCAAAATCACTGCAGATGGTGACTGCAGCCATGAAATTAAAAGACGCTTACTCCTTGGAAGGAAAGTTATGACCAACGTAGATAGCATATTCAAAAGCAGAGACATTACTCTGCCAACAAAGGTCCATCTAGTCAAGGCTACGGTTTTTCCAGTGGTCATGTATGGATGTGAGAATTGGGCTGTGAAGAAGGCTGAGTGCTGAAGAATTGATGCTTTTGAACTGTGGTGTTGGAGAAGACTCTTGAGAGTCCCTTGGACTGCAAGAAGATCCAACCGTTCCATTCTGAAGGAGATCAGCCCTGGGATTTCTTTGGAGGGAATAATGCTGAAGCTGAAACTCCAGTACTTTGGCCACCTCATGCGAAGAGTTGACTCATTGGAAAAGACTCTGATGCTGGAGGGATTGGGGGCAGGAGGAGAAGGGGACGACAGAAGATGAGATGGCTGGATGGCATCACCGACTCGATGGACGTGAGTCTGGGTGAACTCTGGGAGTTGGTGATGGACAGGGAGGCCTGGCGTGCTGTGATTCATGGGGTTGCAAAGAGTCAGACACAACTGAGCGACTGAACTGAACTGAACTGAACTGAAGCACCATGTTATCCCCAAAGTGCTTTGAGAACCAAAGTGAAAGTGAAAATGTTAGTTGCTCAGTCATGTCCGACTCTTTGTGACCCCATGGGCTGTAGCCTTGCAGGCTTTTCTGTCCATGAGATTCTCCAGGCCAGAATATTGGAGTGGGTAGCCATTCCCTTCTCCAGGGGATCTTCTTGACCCAGGGATCGAACTTGAGTCTCCCACATTGCACGTAGATTCTTTACCATCTGAGACACCAGGGAAGCCCTTGGGAACCAAGGATGAGGTAAATAGCAAAGGCTTGATGGCCTGAATCAGAGGGATGGGATTTTATAGTGCTGGGAGTGAAGAGCTGGAAATCAACAGGTGGAAAGAAGGGAAGCGGTTAAAAGGGGAGAAGAGGTGCATTTTCAAATGATGGGACCCAGTATTTGTGAAGGAGCCAAGATGTGTGCATGCTGTTTAGAGAAGCATGAGAGGCTTGGTGGCTCTTGGGTGGGGCTGGGAGGGAGCAGAGTGGCTGTGGGATGGGGAGCAGTGACAAATCTGAAGAGTTAGATTCTGACCAGATTGTGTAGCACTGTATGTACCTAATTAGGGAATTTGAACTTTATCATCCAGTGCTAGTGAGCCCGCAGGGATTTTGAAGCAAAGGAGTGAAAATAAACAATTTTTTCTGTTTATGAGGAAAACTTTGGCATCAGTGTGGAAAATAAATTGCAAGATCAAGGTCCTCAAAGGCGAACAAGTGAAAAGTGAAAGTTATTATTATTGAAAAGTGAAAGAATGAAATAGCAGTAGTGACAGGAAGGAGGGCAGAATTTAGAATAGGTTCTGAAATTAAAATGTATAGGATGGAGACCAATTGGATTGGAAAGAGAGAAAGAAGAAGGAAATGAAATCTGTAGTCAGAAAACAGGGTTCACTGGAGTAAGAACCTTGTTCAAGGAAATACCCTCAGTACCAAGAAGAGTGGTTAGCTCTTAGTAGAACGTCAATAAACATTTATTAAGTGAATGAGATGAACTCTCAGTGTCATGAACTGGTTGATGAGGTTACTGTCTTTGCAACATGCAGGTAGAAATGTTCACTGTGGAGATCTGGTGCTTAGAGGCCAGAACAAAGCTGAGATTATATACAGAAATTTCGAGAAGTTGAAGCTGAGATGAGATGTTCGAGGGAGAATACATTAAGTGAGGAGAGAATTAATGGGGGACTTCCAAGAGGCACCAGACCTTAGAAGTTGGCGATGTGGGACTTGTGAAAAAGCTTGAGAAGCGGTGACAGCTGGCATTGAGATCTAGACAAGTTGGAAAGGAAGATTAGGAGAAACTTGTTCATACATAGTGCCAACTCTGTTGTTGTTCAGTCACTCAGCTGTGTCCAGCTCTTTGCAATCCTATGGACTGCAGCCCGCCAGACTTCCCTGTCCCAAACTCTCCTGGAGTTTGCTCAAACTCAGGTGCATTGAGTCAGTGATGCTATCTAACCATCTCATCCTCTGCCACCTGCTTCCCTTCTTGTCCTCAATCTTTCCCACAGTCAACTCTGTGCTGAGATCAAATTGGATCAAATCCTCAAACAGGCCATCGGATTTCTAAATTAGCAGGTCTTTAATCGTTTTGGCTAGTCCCACTTGACTAGAGATATAGGGATGGGAGTCATATTGTCATCAGTTTGGCCCTGAATGGAAGGTGAAAGATTAGAGACAGCAAGTGTTGGTTTCTGTGTCAAGAAGTAAAGGGACAAAGAGAAGGAGAAGGAGAGCAGTAACCAGAGGAGAAGCTGGAATCTCCTATTCAGAAGTGGCAGAAACCCACCCAAACTAGCTTTAGGTGTGGACGCAGAATGCCATCTGCCACATCAGTACACAAAAGATGTTGCAGCCATCAAGCGATCAGCCAAGGCAGCCTACTGACTGTGTATCCTGAGGGGATTCAGGTGCAGAAAAGCAGGAGACTGGCTCTAGATAGCTACGGTGCATATCAAAGGATAATTGCAATCAGCCCAGATTCTTGCATCTTACCACACATTGAAAAGCATAAAAATTTATTAATTTGAGATGTCTTATTTTTTTAACAGCAATCTTTTGATGTTATGACTATCTGGTTTTTGTTTTTATTTGGGGTTTGTGTGTGTGTGTGTGTGTGTGTGTGCAAATCCCACTATATATCCTGGCCCCTTCCTTACCTCTTTGGGGCAGTCCCTCAGAGTTATTCCTTGGATTAAGTCCTCAACAAACCCATAGAATAAAGCATAATTTTCAACTATTACATTGTGCATTTTTTTTTTCAGTGAGAAAGCTGGCTTGAAGCTCAATATTCAAAACACTAAAATCATTGCATCCAGTCCCATCACTTGATGACAAATAGAAAAGGAAAAAGTGGAAGCACCAACAGATCGTCTTTTCTTGGGCTTCAAAATCACTGGGATGGTGACTGCAGCCATGAAATTAAAAGATGCATCGTTCTTGGAAGAAAAGCCATGAAAAACCTAGACAGCATATTAAAAAGCAGAGACATCACTTTGCTGACAAAGGTCTGTCTGCTGCTGCTGCTAAGTCACTTCAGTCGTGTCTGACTCTGTGCGACCCCATAGATGGCATCCCACCAGGCTCCCCCATCCCTGGGATTCTCCAGGCAAGAACACTGGAGTGGGTTGCCAAGGTCCATCTAATCAAAGCTATAGTTATTTCCTGTAGTCAGGTATGGATGTGAGAGTTGGACCATAAAGAAGACTGAGCACTAAAGAACTGATGCTTTCAAACTGTGGTGCTGGAGAAGATGCTTGAGAGTTCCTTGGACTGCAAGGAGATCAAGCCAGTCAATCCTACAGGAAATCAACCCTGAATATTCATTGGAAGGACTGATGCTGAAGCTCCAATAGTTTGGCTACCTGGTGTGAAGAGCCAACTCAATGGAAAAGGCCCTGATGCTGGGAAAGATTGAAGGCAAAAAGGAGAAGGGGACGACAGAGGATGAGATGCTTGGATAGCATCACTGATTCAATGGACATGAATTTGAGCCAACTCTGGAAGGTGGTGGAGGAAGCCTGACTTGCTGCAGTCCATGGGGTTGCAAAAAGTCAGATGCTACTTAATGACTGAAAAACAGCAATTTTTTTTTTAGTTTACAAAGGATATAAAAAATTGGTTTAGAGTTACCGGCTCATGTAAAACATGGGTAGGGCAGGAATGCAGCAGCCTAAGAAACACTGCTCAAGAACTCAGATGGATCCACCTTTGGTCTCTCAGCGCAGGTTTTCTGTGTGTGCCAGTTTTATTCTCTTAGCAAACTTCTCTTTGAGGACTAGGCTGCTGGCAACTTCAGCTTCCTACTTCTTATGTGTGTGCATGCTCAGTCATGTTCAACTCTTCAAGGAAAAAAACCTTTGCTCTTGCAGCTTCAGTTTGAAAATTTTAAGGAAGGCTTTTGATTGGTCTTATTTGGGTCATGTGACTGACAATTGAACCAGTTGCTGCAGTCAGGGCCTTGTTCATTGTCTATAGGATCAATTGGCCTTGTTCATATGGCCATAGGCCATAGGATGGTATAATAAACCCTGGGACTAAGTAGATGTGCTCCTGTAAGAAGATGGTGGCTCCAATGTTGGAGAGAAGAAGGGTTGAGATAGGGAGAAATTTTCCTCCAAAAAAAGCAGGGCAGGTCAAACAGGATCACTGAGGGGATAACTGTGACTGAGGCACTTACCCTAAATGTTTTCTGCTGTATTGAGTGGTGAATGGGAGAGAGAGAGAAGCTAAGACAGTAAATGCACATTTCTCTTTCAAGAAGGTTGAAGTTTATTTATATGGAGAGTGACCTCAGGGCGTGATTTATCTCTTCCTCAGTCTGAATATCCCCACAAAACATCCCAAATAAACATAACATAATAAACATAAAGGGTGCTGCAGTCGTGTCTGACTCTGTGCGACCCCATAGATGGCAGCCCACCAGGCTCCCCCGTCCCTGGGATTCTCCAGGCAAGAACACTGGAGTGGGTTGCCATTTGCTTCTCCAATTAAATAAACATACAGTACAGGTAAAAAATTACGATTGTTCTGCAAATTTAGCCTGAAGGCTAGTCTCTTAGCTCCTGCATTTGCTGGTGAAGGGAGAAATCTAGCAGAGAGGATGAGAGGAAAGATTTGGGGGATGAGGAAGGGGCCTACTGATGGGAAGAGGTTCTAGAAGGTGATATAAGAGAGTGAGCTTGGTTTCGGAGAGGGGAGTCATTTTGCCTCTAAGAAAGGATTAAAGGCGGTAATGTGGAAATATACAGATATTGATATCTGTTGCTAAGGGGCTGCAAATGTGTTTCAAGTGGATGGGGCGGAGGAGAAAATACTTCACATGGCCTTCATCTGCATTGTGAAGCAAATGGCACAGTCTGGCTTAAATAAAAGGGATAGTAAATGAGGAGTTAGAGATTTGAAGAGATCTGTGGAAATATTGTAGGAAGGGGGACCCCTTCTGGGGCCTGAGAGTGGGCTCTTGTCTAACAGTTGGAGGTGAATTGTCTGAGGGCACACGAACCCACCCATGTACTGACAAAGCAAAAGACTTTATTGGGAACAGTGGAGAGCAGCAAGGCATGGAGCCCAGGAGAACTGCTCCGCCATGTGACTTGCAATCTCAGATTTTACGGTGATGGGATTACTCTCCAGGTTGTGACTGGCCAACCGTTCTGACGCAGGGTCCTTCCTGTTGGTGTACACATCGCTCAGCCAAGACGGATTCCAGTGAGGAGAATTCTGGGAAGTTGTTAGGACATACGGACTTGTGCCTCCTTTTGATCTTTCCTGAATTCTTGTTGGTGGTGGTTTGTTAATTCTGCGTTCCTTACCAGGACCTCTTACCAGGACCTCTTTACATGACCATTTACTCATGTAAACGGTTACTATGGTGCCTGGTCAGGATGGGTGGTTTTGGTGAGTGGTTCCCCTAACAGAAATATTGAACTTCTGTGATAGAGATTGTGAACAGGAGCAGCCCGTTTATAGAGTACCGGATTTTAAAGCAGCATTATGGAGTACTGGTGATAAAGCTGACTCAGGAGAAATGGAATATTAATTAAATTTAATTGTAAGATCTAACAGCTTTTCAACTCTTCCTATATACCAGACATCACGTGAGGTGCTTTATTTGAATTGCCTGATTTAATCAACTCAATCACCTATGGAAAGTATGAGGGGACTAAGACAGAGAGAGGGAGAAAACTTGCTCAGGTTCACATACTTGGAAAGTGGAAGAGATGGGGGCTTAGTTCCAGGCCTGTCTGACCTCAGAGTCAGAACCTCTACCAAACACTCTTGTTTTTGGCTGCTTTTCTCATCACATGCCCAGGTGGGGTGTCCAAAGATAAGGGATGTGGGAAGCTCAGAGCTTGAGGTTTATAAGCTTCTCTTGAGTTGGGTTGTAGAAAGAGCATTTGTGCCCCAGCACTGACCTTCTTGGGCTTCCCCCATGGCTCAGTGGTAAAGAGCCATGGCAATGCAGTGGCAATGCAGGAGACACAGGAAATAGGGGTTCAATCCCTGGATTGAAAGACATGGAGAAGGAAATGCAACCCACTGCAATATTCTTGCTGGGAAAATCCCATGGACAGAGGAGCCTGGCAGGCTACAGTCCCTAGGGTCGCAAAGAGTCAGACTTGACTGAGGAGCTGAGCACACACACTGACCTTCTAAGCATTGTGGCTTTGGGTAAGACGCTCAGCTTTTAGGAGCAATGAGATGATAGGCAGCAGAGATGAACCAACTGATTAAAGTCAGAGGGTATATTTGAAGGTGTATGGGATTTAGAGGTAGAGAACCCAAATTTGAAATGAATCTGCCACTTTTCAGCTAGTTTAGGGCAAGATATTTGAATTCTATACATAGCCTTTCTTTTTCTTCTCACTTTTGAATAGGGGGCTAGAAATATGCTCTTGGCAAGAATGTGGTAAAAATGAGAGATATTTAAATAAAGCATTAGAGGAGTACCTGGTGTACAGTAGATGCATAAATCTTAGTTCTTGCATTGTAGCCTTGTCACAGCTAAGTAGATGGGGGAGAGCTACTTCACCCTTGTTATCGAAAGGTGTGGTGGGGGTAGGGGGGACCTGGCTAATAAAAGCCAATAAACAAGCCAAGTTGGTGGAAAGGAAAGTGTGCTTTATTTTAGATGCTGGCAACTGCAGGGGTGGGATGGCAGACATCTGTCCAAAGGCCGACTCCCCCTACCCTGACAAGCAGTGGGTGAGTGCTTTTATAGACAGAGTTGAGAGGGCAGGATTACATGCAGAAACACCAGTCATCTCTAACAGTCATCTTCAAACTGGTCATCAATGGTCTGACCAGAATCAGCCTGCTTGTTTTAGGTACAGTTGATCTTCAGTTCCAGGGTCCATTTGTTCCCATTTCTTTGCAGTTAATTCTCGGAATTGCAACAGCTCATGTCCTGGGTATAGTCTTGTAGTTCACTTCTCCACCTGGTGTTTTGATATCTATAAGACAGCTCACAGGATATGACTCAGAAGATTATCTAGAGCCCTTGAGAAAGACTTAAATGTCCTTGACTATGCATATTGACTACATTATTATTATTTAGTCTCCTTTGTTTTCCTTTGTTTCAGCATTTCTCACTTCTCTGGTTAAACTTATTCTTTGAGTAAAGCTTTCTACAGACAAAAGGCAGGCAGAGGACTTGGGAGGCAGGTGTGGGCAAGGACCATAGGGCCCTGCTCTGCTTCACCCTTGGTCTTTACTAAGATAAACCAGTCGAGCTGTGCTTTCCTGTCTTCCTCTCCTAGATGTAGGTAGACCAGTATTTCAAACTGGGAGTATTTGCTCCCCAGGGGAACTGGGTTCCGTCTACAGCATTTTTGGGTATCACAGCTGGGAGGGAACTGCTGGAATCTAGCAGGCGAAGGTCAGGGATGCTAGGAAACATTCTCATGAGCACAGGACAGTTCCCAGGAACAAAGAATGATCTGGCCACTGTGCTGCTGTTGAAAAAGCCTGCCAAAGAGGAAAACACTGCTCAAATGAGGCCAGCAGGAAAAAATGGTGAGACTGAGAGGAACAAGCGGATATTTTCTGCCTTTGGACCGTGACCCTGGTTCACCAAGTAGAGTTTTAAAAGCTCTGTCAGTGGAATATAAACAGACGAAATCAACCAGCAGAGCAAATGGCCTCTGGAATATTGCTGCCTTTTCCTTTTTTCTCTTCCAGTTCTGACGAGAGTGACTTGATTTGGAAAGCTTGCTGCCACTTCTCTCTGTCGTGAGGGAGCATTGCCTGAGGACTCAGTGGTCAGCATTGCTGGGTGCACAATCAAGCCTGTGACCACTTTATCTGAACTGAAAATTGGGTTACCTGATGAGTCAAGTGTGAGCAGATCAGTGGGGACAAGGGGGGAGGATTTGTAAAACTGGGGCAGCCCAGAGCTCCCAGGTTGCGTCCTTGGAAGAGAGAGGACAGAAGGAGCTCTGGACAAGGAGCTGGGAGATACAGGTGCAATCTCCACTCCCCTGATTACCGGCTGTCTGATCCTAAGACATCCCTAAGCTTCTCTGAGCCTCAGTTTATTCATTTGTAAAATTGGATTCATGGTACTCGGGCTTTCCTGGTGACTCAGTGGTAAAGAATCCATCTGCCAGTGTAGGAGATGAGGGTTCAATCCCTGGGTCAGGAAGTTTCCCCTGGAGGAGGAAATGGCAACCCACTCCAGTATTCTTGCCTGGGAAATCCCAAGGACAGAGGGGCCTGGCGGGCTACAGTCCATGGGGTCCCAAAGAATCAGACATGACTGAGCAACTGAATAACAAAATGATACTTACCTCGATGGTCAATGTGCAGATGAATGCCTGCATGCATTTGTAAGTGCTTTGGGAATCAGCTAGTCCAATCAATTAATACTATTACTTAGGATGTTTTAATAAACAGTAGTAGTGACATATATGACGTGTGAATATAGAATAATAACACTGTAATTTTTACATAAAAATGTATGCAAATGTAATCAGACTCTGGGTATTCAACCAAATCTAGGCTTCTTAGGGGCAGAATCCCTGTCTGCTTTGTTCAATTCCTGGCACGTACTTCAAAGGAAAACCACTTGGACTATGTTGCAGTCTATCTTTTTTCTTTGCAGATGTAAAGTGTATGCAAAATAGCTGAGCTTTCCAATTAGTTGGCTCTCAGAATAAAGATAGAACATGATACGTGTAGGTGAAATTTATTATATGATTGTCAGCAATTTTGATTAAATACATTTTGGGTCAGTTTTTGAAAACAGAAAGTTCTGTCTTTGACTAAAATAAATTTGAAAAACAACACCTCCTCCCTAACAGAATGTTCCTGGCTTTTTTCCCCTTCTTTTGTGGTTTATCTCAGGATAGAAAACTTTTGAGAAGGCCCTGTCATTCATTTATGATTTAGCTCTTAGGAGTGAACATTTTTAGAAATGTGAAATTTCTGGGTTACAATTGACTGTGTTTCTGGGCACTTAGTCTAAGTTTTATTGTTTTTACATAGTAGGCATTTACTAAATAATTGTTGGAGGAAAAGATGAGGAAGATATGAGGTCATACATGCAAAGTGTTTATCAGAATTCCTGGATCACAGTAGTTGCTCAATAAAAGACAGCGGCTTGGATTTGTAAATGAAGAGCTGTCCTGAGTGAGAGTTTTAAAAGGAATGTGCTATGCATGCTGAAGAAGACACTGAAGAGAAGTATTCTAGGGGCTCCTGCAGCAGCTTTTGGCCTCTTGGTAAAAGAAAAAGACCAGAAATCGCCTTGTTTATTTTTACACTGAACCCAGACATGATGCCAAAATTGTGGCATAAAATGATGGAAGTGAGGACAAAGGTCATATGTCAAGGGTGGCTGAGTAAAAATCCTTCCTAATAGCATAATGGAGCCGACATACCAGCCCTACTCTGCTGACCTCCTGACTTGTGCTTGTGTGATTTGGATAAAACACTGGATGTTGGATTTGCCATTTTGTGCAGCCAGCCAGAGTCCTAATGATCCAGCCCACTCTAGACTCAGCAGGTCCATCTGCACACAGATCCCACCACCCACAACGTGGCATCTCAAGATGGAAAAGCAAAGACATCCCTCTGTGTCTCCTTCCCACTTGTCTTCAACTTTATTTTTTGGTAATTTTCAAGCTACGCTTTTATTGATGTTACACACAGAGTTGTCATTTCTTGAGTTTCTTCTAGCTCTCATCTCATATTCCCCATGCTGTTCTCCAAGATGACACAGTGAAGAGGAAGGTGATGTCTACACCCAAGTCCCATTCATCTCAGATGTTTGGGCCCTTCAGGGCCACAAAAATTCCTTGGTGGAACTGCCCTCTGAGCACCAAGGAAGTAGGCAGGAATGTCAGCTCTGCCTACCAGTGCAGACATGATCTAGTCTAGGGGTCCCTTGCAGGTGCATCAAAGGCTTGTTGAGGGAATTGTGCTTGTGGGAGCCTTGGAAGGTCCATCCTCTTCTTCTTCTAGGATTTCTTCATTTTGATCTGTATAGTATCATGTCCATTAGAAAAAGGATCCTGTGACAAAACTCCTGCTATACAGATCAGTAATATGAGGAAGAGAGAGGTTAATCTAACATACATTTACACTTACTGTTACCAAAAAGGTTAGCAGTGGGTGGGGTGAGGGATAAATTAGGAGAGTGGGATTAACATATACACACTACTATATACAGAATATTAATAGATAACTCAGACCTTCTGTATATCCCAAGGAGCTATAGTTTGTATCTTGTAATAATCAATAATGGAAGTGAGTGAGTGAGTGAGTGAAGTCGCTCAGTCATGTCTGACTCTTTGCGACCCGGTGGACTGTACCCTACCATGCCCTTCTCCAATATATATGTTTATATATACACATATGTGTGTGTGTGTGTATTACCGAATCACTTTGTTGTACGCCTGAAACCAACAGAACACTGTAAATTAACTATACTTCAATAAAATCTTTTTAAAAATGAAAGAGAGAAATAAGGTTGGGAATGTGTGTGTGTATGTTGAGAGGTAGGTTATGTGACAGAAATGGTGGATGGTGACCCTAGCATCCAATGCCAAGGTGAGGAGCTGAATTAGAAGCTGAAAACCTTCTTCCATCTGTTTTCTGTCAACTGCAGACTCTCTGAAGTCCTGGGCTTCCCTTTGGAAAGCAGACCCTGAGGCAACTGGCTTGTGTTTCTGTACTTATTCATGGGGGAGGACTCCAGTGAACAGAGGTGGGGGCTGCAGAGAAAGAAGAGGGAAGGAGGGGGCACCATCCAGAGCGGTGGTCTTGAGTGGGTCACGGCTGTGAGAAACTGGTGCTCTGCTTGATTTCACTGACGTCTCTGGAGGAGCCATCGGAATGCAGCTCAGGACTGCCTGGTAAAGGACAAGGGCAGGTGGCATTGCCCACCAGTCCTGGCACTTTGGGGGTGCCAGTGCTGGGCAGGATCCTGCAGGGCCACTCGGTGGAGTGGACAAGCTCCTGGTGCAGCTGAGGCGGGGTGTTGATCACTGACCACGCAGCCAGGGCCGGAGTCAGAGGTGGGCAAAAGGGTGTGAGATGGTGTGAGGTGGGGATGAGAGGGGTCAGGACGTGGGACTCAGGTTAGGCGCTTCCTCCAGAAGGAAGCAAGTTTAACAAACACAGACCCGATGTCATTTCTCCTGGGATCCATTTATGATCTCTAAATAGGAGATTTATATGAAGTAAGTGTTAGCTGCTCAGTCTTGTCTGACTCTTTGCATCCCCCTGGATTGTAGTCTGCCAGGCTCCTCTGTCCATGGGATTCTCCAGGTAAGAATACTGGGGTGGGTTGTCATGCCCAACTCCAGGGGATCTCCCCGACCCAGGGATTGAACTCGGGTCTCCTGCATTGCAGGCAGATTCTTTACCATCTGAGCCACCAGGGAAGCCGGATATGAAACAGGATAGGTATAAACTCCAGAGAACAAGCAACACTGGAAAATAAATTTTAAATTCTCACAAAGTGTACACTAGACAAAATTGACCATCTTAATTTTAAAATTTGCAATTCAGTGGAATTAAATATAGTCACCGTGTGGAGCAAGCATCACCTCGCCACCTCAAAAGGAAACCCTGAAGCTATTAATAAGCAGTCATTGGCTTTCTCACCCCAACACCTCCAGTTCCTAAAAGCCGAATCTGCTTTCTGTCTCTACCGATTTGCTTTCTCTAGATCTTTCTCAGAAATGGAATCTACGAAATGCGACCTTGGTGTCTGTCTTCTTTCCCTTAGCATAGTGTTTTCAAGGTTGAAAAACGTATTTTGAAAGGGGTATTTTTGTTGCATCCACCAGCAATTTCGTCCTGTTTGGCGGTGGAAAGCAAGGTCGCCGCTGCTGTCACTGCTTGCAGAACAGCGGCCCCTGGTGGACTCCAGGAGAAGTTCGCTTGTCCACCGGCAGACAGGCAGCGAGGCAATGAAGGTAAGAGGGCTCATTTAAAAAGCCAGGGGTGCGTAAAGAAAAATAAATGTAGCTTGTCCTCACTACTGAAGTCTTACTAAAACAAGACTGCAGGGGGAAAGTACCTGTCAAACTGGTATTAGTAATGGGTGATCATCAAGCTCTGTATTACTGGGAATCTGTAGGGTCGAGATAAGTGTGTGGGATCATTTGCATTGTTTGTGATTATTCCGAAAGGATTGGATGTCCTTGTTAAGTTAGCTCCAATAAAACGGCAGCTGCCTTTGGAGAAATCCATACTTGAAGTTATGTTAAATGCCCATAAATTAAACCTAAGCACTATTGTGCTATTACTTTGGTTATTAGTAGCAATCAAGTGTTTAAGTGCTGAAAATTGCCCCATCAAAATTCAAGTCCATAGCAGCCAAGATAATAAAGAAGAAACATATTCTCATGTTGATGAGGCCATATTTGAACCTTGTCCCGCCCCGCCCCCCACCCCCCCAGTGAGACAGGCTAAGTTATTAAATAGATCTTTGACCGAATATTTGTTCCCATTATTTGGCTCCTCTTCAGCTCTGGCATTTTCCTAGGCACATTTTCTTCTCCAGACGTATTAATAATATGGACCCACGGCAATAGCAGAGAGACATCCAAAAGGAACTTTTGTAGAGAGCAGGTGGGAAGCCGGATTTCACTAATCCTAATAAGAGCCTGCTTATGCATTGCTTCTGTGGCTCCCTGAACTTCTTCCAGCGGTTAGTAAATTGATGATTACTTAATTATATTCAGTGTCTGTTCTTCCTCTGTGGGGAGATGTATTTATATCTCTGTATCCCTATCTATCTATCAATCTATCTGTCATATTTTCTAAAGCCCAGGTGAGGGCCTTGCCCATTCCTCGTGCCTGCTCAGTCGCTGCAGTCCTGTCTGACTCTTTGCGACCCCATGGACTGTACCCTGCCAAACTCGTCTGTCCCTGGGATCCTCCAGGCAAGAATACTGGAGTGGGATGCCAAGCCCTCCTCCAGAGGATCTTCCCGACTCAGTGATCAAACCTGCATCTCCTGTATCTCCTTCCCACAGGCAGATTCTTTACCGCTGCTCCACCAAGGAAACCCAGCACATAGTGGGTCCTCAGTAAATATTTTTGGATTGATCACCTAATTGAAAAGCATTCTGGAGACATGATTTCTAGTTTTAACTTGGTATCTTGTGTTTTGACTTTTATTAAAAATTTCTTGTAAGAATAAAGATGAGATAGTTTCCTTTAAAATAGTACTTTGAAATAGGAAGTTTTCTTTTTTAACCCTTTTAAAATTGAAGTATAATTAACTTACAATGTAGTGTTAGTTTCAGGTATACAGCAAAGTAATTCAGTTATACTGATACAGATTCTTTTTCCATTATATGTTATTACGAGATATTGAATATCGTTCCCTGTGCTGTACAATAGATCCTTATTGTTTATCTGTTTTATATATATAATAGTGTGTATCCATTATTCCCAAACTCCTAATTTATCTCTCCACAGCCACTATTTCCTGCTTACTAATAAATAGTAGGTTTCCATAAAGTTACTTATTAAAATGAATGGTAATAATTAGGCTTCTGCCATCTTTGGTTTGGTTCAGTGTAATTGATTACCTGCCTATTGCATGCAAGATACTAGTGTGAACATTGCCCAAGTACCCCAGAAAAGTTAGGCACAGCCCCTGTTTCAAAAGAGATTTATAAGATTTGATAAAAGGAGAAGTGTGTGCACGTTCAGTCGCTCAGTTGTGTCCAACTCTTTGCGACACTATGGGCTGTAGCCCACTAGGCTTCTCTGTCGGATTCTCCAGGCAAGAATACTGGAGTGGGTTGCCATGCCCTCCTCCAGGGGATCTTCCCAACCCAGGTATGGAACCCGTGTCTCCTGCTTTGCAGGTGAATTCTTTATCACTGCACCACCTCGGAAGCCAAAGGAGAAGAAAACAAGACAATTACCCGAACAAGTACGTCAGGTAAGATCTTCAAGCTGCTTAACTTTTGGTGTGACACAGGCCACTAACGGTGAGAACAGAAGGCAGCTGGCAAAGCTGAACATCAGTCCTAAAGAGAGGTAAAGTGGGCTGTACAATTATGCCTTCAGTGAAAAGGAGAAACAGGAACAAAGTAATAGTGCGATTCAGACTTTCCCAATGAATTACACATAACAGCAAATAAGAGTTTAACAAAAGGTCCATTGATCTGGGCCTGAGTGGCCTCAAAGGGCCTACTGTGATTTTGAAATTATTTTGAAGTCCTGGGCTTTGTCCCAAACATCATGTACATCTTGCAGTCTATTATCACAGTGTACCTCACTGCCTTTTTTTTTTTTTTTTTTAATAAAAATACCCTGTACTGATGCTCAAAACCTGAACATAACTGATGTTCCAGGCAGTCTCGATGAAAGCGAATTTATTTAGGCACCCTAGGGCATGCTTCCTTGTACCATGGAAGATGTACCCAGTTCAGACGCTGGAGACCTCAATGGAAAAAACATGGAGTAAATAATTCAGTCAGAGGTGGATTCTCTTTCGGGTCTGCACACTCTCTGTATGAAAGGCAGCATGTCTTTGTTTTGTTTTTTTCTTCCAGTCTTATTGAGATACAATTGCTGTGTAAGTTTCAGGTGTACAGCATAAAGATTTGACTTATGTGGATCATGAAATGATTATCACAGTAAGTTTAGTAAATATCTGTGATCTCATACAGATGTAAAATCAAAGAAATAGAAAAAAAATACTTTTTTCTTGAGATGAGAGCTCAAGATTTACTCTCTTAACAATTTTTATAAATAACGTAAGTGCATTCTCAGTCCCTAAGTCATGTCCAACCTTTCGACCCCATGAACTGCAGCCCTCCAGGCTCCCCTGTCCATGGGATTCTCCAGGCAAGAATACTGGAGTGGGTTGCCATTTCCTCCTCCAGGGGATCTTCCCAACCCGAGGATCAAACCTACGTCTCCTGCATTGGCAGGCGGATTCTTTACCAACAGAGCAGTGTTAATTATATTTATCTTGTTGTACGTGACATCTCTAGTACTAATTATTTTATAACTGGGAGTTTATACCTTTTCACTGCCTTCATCCAATCCCCGCATCTTCCACCTCTGATAACCACAAATCTGATTTCTTTTTATGTGAGTTTGTTTGTTGAAGCATAATTGACCCAGGACACTATGTTAGTCCCTGGTGCACAACATAGAACATGTCAAAACGATCACCATGATGATCTAGTTACCGTCTATTATTGCACAGAGACATTCCATTATTATTGACTGTATTCCCTGTACTGTGCCTTATCATCCCCGTGACTCATATTTGTAACTGTAAGTTTTTACCTCTTGCTGCTGCTGCTAAGTCCCTTCAGTCGTGTCCGACTCTGTGCGACCCCATAGACGGCAGCCCACCAGGCTCCCCCGTCCCTGGGATTCTCCAGGCAAGAACACTGGAGTGGGTTGCCATTTCCTTCTCCAATGCTTGAAAGTGAAAGTGAAGTCGCTGAGTCCTGTCTGACTCCTAGCGACCCCATGGACTGCAGCCCACCAGGCTCCTCCATCCATGGGATTTTCCAGGCAAGAGTACTGGAGTGGGGTGCCATTGCCGTCTCCGTTTTACCTCTTAATGAGAGACATTTACTTTAATTTATTCCAAGCTTAGAAGACTGGGAATTTTGTCATTTCACTGTGGAATCTTGCAATAAAGTCTTCAGTGTTTCTGTTTCTAGATTAGTTTTTCTCAATTTTCTATGACAGCTACATATTAAATACTTTACACAGAGGTATTGTGCTGTAATAAGAACCAAACCAAAACAAAGCAACCTTATTGAGTAGCAATCCCTCAATACCGCCCCCCCACCACCCCTTTCTTCCCTCGGATGAAGAAATAAAGGACCAAGAGAGACTGCCTTGGCCCAGTTCCCACAATTGGTAGAAGCAGAACTAGAACATCAACTGACCTAAGGACTTGGAATTCAAATCCAGTGCTTTTTCTCATCATTACCTCATCACTGAGTTCTCTTCAAACTCAAATTGGGAATATAAACCTTTATTTAGAAAGTCGTTCTTAGGTAAAAAAGAAGTTTGTTTAACGGTGACTCTTGTAAATAATGATGCCCTTAGAAGCTTCCCAACCCCCCTGGGTGACTCCCCAGGCTCCTGACGGTGAGCAGGCTCAGAGGTTTGATGAACACTCTTCCCCCATCCCGCCCATGACAACATTTCTCCGAGGTCCCTGGTGATATTCTGATGACTGAGTTCAATTTGCTTTTCCCCAAACTCACCTCTCTCAACCTCTCTGCAGCATTTGGACATCAGGCACTCTTTCCTCCAACATGACAACAATTTTTTTTTCTTGGATTTTTATGAAAACACACTTCTTTCATTTTCTTCTAGTTTCTGCTGTCACCATTGCTGAGTTCTCTTCTTAATGTTTGTCCCCTAAATGTGGGTGATTTTTGATTTTTAACCGTTCTGACTCCTTTGTTATTTATCTCTGTAGCCCGCCAGGTTCCTCTGTCCATGGGATTCTCCAGGCAAGAACACTGGAGTGGGTTGCCATTGCCTTCTCCAGGGTATCTTCCCACATCTCCTGTGTCTCCTGCATTGCAGGTGGATTCTTTACCCACTGAACCATGGGGAAAGCCCCCGTTTATCTCTGGGCAGCTACTACTGATGGGTGTGCTGAACAAAAGCCTGCATAGATAAGGTTGCAGCCCTAGCCGCTGCCTGAGCTCTGACTGTGCATCCCTCAGCTCAGAAGATCTCTGCCTGGATGTCTTCCTGTCACCTCAAGCTGACAAGTCCTGTCATCTTTCCTGGACCCACCTCACCTCCCGATTTGCCCATTTCTGCCAGTGTCACTACCTTCATCCTCACGGTCACTCTGGCTCAAAACTTTGGAATCATCATTCCCTCTTCCTTCTTGTTTGTAACTTATATCCAACCAGTTACCAACGCTTATCAGGTAAATGCTTAGTATTAGGTCATTGACATAGGTGCATGCATGCTAAATTGCTTCAGTCATGTCCTACTCTTTGCGAGCCCATGGACTGTAGCCCACCAGACTCCTCTGTCCATGGGGATTCTCCAGGAAAGAAAACTGGAGTGGGTGGCCATGCCCTCTCCTAGGGGAATCTTCCCTACCCAGGGATCGAACCCATGTCTCATTTCTCCTGCACTGGCCGGCAGGTTCTTTACCACTAGTGCCCCCTGGGAAGTCCCAGGTCATTGAATTCTGAAAGAATCAGCATCTTGATTTCACTTAGTATTAATCTTGGTGATCTCTTTTTCCTGTCCACACTTTCTTACCTAAGACAGACTAGGGGGATTGGATTTCCGGGGCTGGGGGGAGGTGGGAATTAGGATTTCAATGTAAGAGTGAAAAAGAGTTAGTTTTCAGTTCTTTTGACATCCAAATTTTATTCTTCAGAATCAAAAGGGAAAGCCTCAGGGCAGGTAGGACTTTCTGTTTATGCAACGATAAAGATTAGAAAGAGACTTGAAAGAAAGTTAGAGGGCAAAGATCACAGGGATTAGGTGGGGAGAGAACTGAGAGGCTCTTTTAGGGGCATGTGTAACAAGGTGGGAAGATGGCAAGTCCCAAGGAGCTGGCCCCTCCCCTGCCATCCACCCAGCCCACTGTATCCCTTACAGTCCTTGGAGGAGGTTGGTCCTCCCAAGCATTTCATCTCATCCATGAATTATCCCCAGGTAGCTCAGCTGGTGAAGAATCTGCCAGCAATGCAGGAGACCCTGCTTTGATTTTTGGGTCAGGAAGTTCCCCTGAAGAATGGATAGGCTATCCACTCCAGTATGTGGGGGCTTCTCTGGAGGCTCAGACGGTAAAGAATTGGCCTGCAGTGCTGGAGACCTGGGTTTAATCCCTGGGTTGGGAAGATCCTGGAGGAGGGCATGGCAATCCATTCCAGTATTCTTGCCTGGAGAATTCCCATGGACACAGGAGCCTGGCAGACTGTGGTTCATGGGATGGCAAAGAGTTGGATATGACTGAGCGACTAAGCACAGCTCAGCAATGGACTATCCCATGAAGTTCCTATCCTGCATGTTACTTTCTACCCCCAATTCAGCAGGGCAGTGGCAGTGGTGTGGGAGTGTCCAGCAGTAACCAGCACTAAGGCTGCAAAGAACAGAGAGCTTTCTTTAATTGGGGCCTTAGAAATTATAATTCAGGAGACACACATCCGGGTAAAATCTAGTGTTCTGGGGAAGAGAAAGAATCAGGGGCTTATAAAGGCAAACGTCACAAGGTTGCTAAAGCTGTCTGGCAGGAATAATGACTGGCTCTGACACAAGAAGGAGATGGTTGTCCCAAAGGGACAGGCCGTCACTAACTTTTTAAGGGTCCGATAAGTACCTTGAGTTTCCAGAACATTGGGCAGATGTTCTGGATGACCGTGTTAAGACAATAAGTGGTCACAATCCAGATTCTATCCAGGCTGACATGTGCATAAGGCACACTTTCTTAATGTCCATCTGGTTCCTTTTGTGAGAGCTCTTAGCAATACTGACTCCATTTTGATTTTCCTTTCAAAGAGGAGAGAGCCCAGCGTCTGGGGACACCAGAGGTGGTATCTACCAGAGCAACATTTTGTAGCCTCATCATGAAAGGCTGATGCGGAAGTGGAATCCAGCTCGTTCTTCCTCTCAGCGGGGTTTGCATAGGCTGGAGAAGGTTTGGAGATATCGTCTTCCTCTGAGCAGCCCTGAAGTTCAGCCACTTTTTAGTGAGGAACAGGGAACCAGGCAGGAGGGTGTGAAAGACCACCAGGAATACGATTTTATTTAAGATATCACAATGGAGAAAATGTTCATTAGTGAGGACCATCTGAAAGAAAAGGAAGGAAACCTGGAGTTTTAGAGAAAAGCAAGTAAGCAATGTCGACCTAAAAAAATGCACAATGTGAGAGTTGTGAGTTAAGTTTTATTTGGGGTGAAATGAGGACTGCCGCCCAGGAGACAACACCTCGGATAGCTCTGAGAAACTGCTCCAAAGAGGCAGCGGGGAAAGGTCAGTGTATATGTGATTTTTGGTGAAGGGGGCATATATGCAATCAAGCACACATTTTCCCAAAAGGTTTCTACTAGTCTCAGGAAACCTTAGCTAGTCACGACAGTTGTTACCATGAAGGATTTTAGTGCTTTTCTAGAGGAGATACAAGAATTGGGCTCATAAAATCAGCTCCTGAGATATCAAACTATCTGAAGACCTGTCCCGCTGGTTTTCCTGGAGCAGAAAGAAAGTGCCTCGTTTTCTGCTCTCTACTCTGAACTCCTTCAGAGGGTGTTGAAGGTCAGCAGCTGCCGCAGCACGCAACTTAATCCTTGTAGAGGTGTAGATGGCAAGTGCCCATGGAAAGGGACAATTTGTAGTTGACGAAGTGTCCTGAGGAAAGGCAGGAGCAAGTGAGTCTTATCCGGGTCATGAGGAGCCTCTGCCAGGGTGGGGTGATCCTTTGTGCTTCAGCGTTTCTTGGGACATGATAGCCCTGGATCCCTGCTCTGGTTCTTAACTAGCTGCCTCCTGGGAACTCAGGGCTCAGATAAAGTTCAACACTGTCAAAGGAAAACTATAAAGCAAATATGTGGATGCTGCAATTTCCTGCCTCTGCAGTGAAAAGCTTCCTTTTTAAAAAGCTTCTTTTTAAAATTGAAGTATAGTTCACTCACAAAATTATATTAATTTCAGGTATACAACATAGTGCTTCCCTGGGGGCTCAGATGGTAAAGAATCTGCCGGCAATGAGGGAGAGCTGGGTTCCATCCCTGGGTTGGGAAGATTCCCCTGGAAGAGGGTATGGCAACCCACTCCAGTATTCTTGGAGAATCCCCATGGACAGAGGAGTCTGGTGGGCTCCAGTTCTTGGGGTCGCAAAGAGTTGGACATGATTGAGCGACTAAGTGCATACACATACAACTTAGTAATTAGATATTTTTAAGAATATGCTCCATAGAAACTTATAATAAAATGTTGGCTATATTCCCTGTGTTGTATATTACATTCTTGTAACTTATTTATTCATACCTAGTAGTTTGAACCCTTTAACCCCCTTCACATATTTCTCCCTCCCCCCACCCCCCAAGGGTAACCCCTAATTTGATCTCTGTATCTGTGAGTCTCTTTCTGTTTTATTTATTCATTCGCTTTATTAGATTCCACATTAAATGAAAACCTACAGGATTTGTCTTTCTCTGACTTGTTTCACTAAGCACAACACTCTCCTGCAGTCAAGGCTTCTTTTCACACAGCTGGCACCCTATCTTGTTCCCCACTAGTCATCAACTAATTCTTAATAAAGTGTGAAACACCTAAGGTTCTGATCTGCATAAAAATGATATTGTGCAGTTACGTTTAGACTATGTTATGACTTTTAAAGGAGGGAGAAGCCCATTTTCATGGTAATCTTTCAAAGCGAAGTTTCTGACAGATGACAATTCACTTGGACTGTTACGTGGAAATCTCTACCACAGAGGGAAGACATGTGCATTCTCTTGGCACACCCAGGGTTGATGGGATGCCTGCGGTCATAGGGCCTCCGGTAGCCTCTGCAGAGTCAGAGTGTCTCAACTTCTGATAATGAGGGCTGGTGAGTTCTTTGTGGTGGGAACTGTCCTGTGCATTTTAGGATGTTCTGCAGCATTTCTGGCCTCTCCTCTCTCCATGACATCAGCACTCCCATCCCTCCCTCCCCTCTGCGCTTGGAGCCATCAGAAATGTCTGCAGAGGTTGCCAATGTCCTCTGGGGGGCAGAACTGTTCCCAGTCAAGAAACACAGATTAAAAAGTTTGTATGAAGTAAGCTGCCTGGTGGCTCAGATGGTAAAGAATCTGCAGGCAATGCAGGAGACCTGGGATTGATCCCTGGGTCGGGCGATCCCCTGGAGAAGGGAATGGCAAACCACTCCAGTATTCTTGCCAGGAGAATCCCATGGTGGACTATACAGTCCATGGGGTTGCAAAAAGTCAGACACGACTGAGCGACAAACACTTTCACATGAAGTTAGAAAGAGAAAAACAAATTTGTATATTAACGCATAGGTATGGAATCTAGAAAAATGGTATTGATGAACCTCTTTGTAGGGAAGCAATGGAGACACAAACAGAGAACGGACTTGTGTACACAGCAGGGAAGGGAGAGGGTGGGCTGAACGGAGAGAGGATCACTGACGTATGTCCACTACGCTGTGTAACACAGAGAGCTGGCGAGAAGTTTCTGCATAACACAGGGAAGCCAGTCTGGCACTTTATAATGACCTAGAGGGGTGGGATAAGGGGAGGGGATGGAGGCTCAAGAGGGGAGGTGATATATGTATAACTATAACTGATTTGTATTGTTGTATGGCAGAAACCAACACAACAGTGTAAAGCAAATTTCCTCCAATTATAAAATGAATTTAAAACAGAGTTCATATGCTTTAGAAAATGTCAAAAATAGGAATGGAGAATATAAGCCCTACTTGGAAACAGAGCTTAATAAATGAATTAGGTTTGTAGGATAGTAACCTGAAAAAAAAAGATGGTTGGATGGCATCAGTGAGAGACTTGATGAACATGAATTTGAGCAAGCTCCAGGAGTTGGTGATGGACAGTGAAGCCTGGCGTGCTGCAGTCCATGGGGTCGCAAAGAGTCAGACATGACTGAGCGACTGAACTGAACTGAACCTGAAACAGCATTGCAGGCCAGGGACATAGGCAGAAAAGCACAGCATAACCAGCACCAAGTGCTGAAGAGCCAAAGAAGGGATGAGGGGAAGACTGGCGCCTAATCCGGAAAGACCTGGGAGTTTCCAAATGAACCAAATTAGAGAATAGTGTGATCAGATTTAAAGTCCTCTCGAAGGGCCTATGGTATAGTTGTTGAATTCTTATTCTGATATTTTAATACTTAATTATCTCATATGAAGGTATATATTTTTATTTTGTTCAATTTATGTGGATAAATGATATTAAAAGGACCCATGTTCAGCCATGCTGTTTTCCTTTTCATGTTTCAGGAGATCTTAATGACTTGGTTTGAGACTCAGTTATGCCATCTGGTGTTACAAACCTCCAACTGCAGGCAAACAGGATCCAGAGAAAATTATTTCAGTGTCTAACAGATAGGTGGTTGTTGTTGTTTTCAGAGACATAAAAACCAAAGAACCCAACCTACAACAAGATGGTATTGATGGCAGTTTAATGTGCCATTGTTTTCAGTAATATTTCTGTTTTAACAGTACTTTTATTAGTTTTAAATCTCTCGTGGGTAAGGATCAGGTTTCATTTGCCTTTGTATCCTTAGCACAGTCCTTAGAATACAGTAGATGCTTAAAAAATATTTGGTGAAGAAATGAATGAATACATGTGGTTTGGGATGCAGAGAAGTGGATCTCCTGGGAAAAATTTTATGCACAGACAGGTATATTGTGCAGGGCCATGGTAGGACAAGGAAAAAGCAGCTTGGCATTTGCATAGCTTCTATGCCATCATTGGGAATTGATCGTTAGAGACTAGACCCATTTAGTAATGTGGGCCCTGTCTTTCAATGCAATATACAACATGTATCATTACCTCTACAAAGAAACTTAATTCGGACCAGGCCTGTTTTCTAGAGCTCTCTCACCTCCAAGTCATAGACATCATCCTGACTTTCAGCTCTGTCAGGAAGATCTGTTTCTGCAACCAATACATCTGTGGTTTACGATCTGAGTTGTATTTGTGCAACTACATAGCCAAATTCACTGGTGGGAACTAGAGAGTTTTCTTAGACCCTGTTCACATGTGAATTTGTGTGTCAAAATGAAGATGTAGAAATATCCATTATAGACATTCTCCTGTATTGTGTAATGTGGTTGAGTGCCATGAGATTTATAGCTTGAGAACATAATGCACAGATTTTGTAAAATTTCATGGAGTTTTGCCAGAAAGGACAGGAAGGAGTCAGTGACATTCCTCTGATTTTAAGTATTTATTTTATTGATTGGTGAAATGATAAAAATTTTCATTCTTTTTTTCCCCCCACTCATTCCTTCTTTGTGCTATGCTAAGTGGCTTCAGTTGTGACCAATTCTGCAACTCTATGAACCGTAGCCTGCCAGGCTCCTCTGTCCATGGGATTCTCCAGGCAAGAATACTGGCGTGGGTTGCCATGTCTTCCTCCAGGGGATCTTCCCAAACCAGGGATCAAACCCACGTCTCTTTATCTCTCCCGCATTGGCAGGTGGGTTCTTTACCACTAGTGCTACCTGGGAAACCATTCTTCTATAAACATGTGCTGAGTGCTTGTTCTGAGTAGAGAACTGTGCCAGGAGCCTTTAAAGGTTTAAAAGTGAGGGGGAATCTTTCCTCTAAGAATTTAATCTAGTTGGGGTGACTTGACTGGAGAAGCAGCGCACTCCCTTTTTATGTATTTATTATTATTTTTTCCTTTTTATGTATTTAAAAACAAAAACAAAGGAGAAAGCTTAAGAGTTAAGTAAAAATGCAACTGGTGCAACTTTACAAGTCCTTGACTATATTCTGTGATTATAGTTCTAAGTTCAATATGCTTATTTGGTGTAATGAAGGGAGAATTGAGCAGAATAAACTCCTTGCTCATCCTGCTGTTCATCATTTGGTTGTTAATTCACCGAATGCCACTTGAATGGAGGAATATTCAGTGACAGTGGATGGATGCAGAAAAAGGTGATTACTGCAGAAAGGCAGTGAGGAGGGGAAAGCAAGAACCCAGACTCTGATAGAGAAAAATCCCTACTTTCAGCTGGTTTGCTTTGAGGGCAAGGAGAGAGAAAGAAAAATGTAGTTCTAAATCCTACATTTGATCCATCTTAGGCCTTGTCGTGATTCACATCATCAGTTGAAGGATCTGGGAAGAAATCTTTGTAAGCCGACCAGAATGCTTTCAGTCGAGAAGAAATGTGAAGTTTCTATCTTACCCAGGAGCCTTAAGAAGTTTACAACATGCAACTTACCTAAAATCTGAGGAAGGCGCGCCACCTGATCGCTTTCTTTTCCAGTCCTTTGGTTTCCTTTAATTAGCTCTAGGGAGTAGACCTCAACGTATCCGGCAGATGGGACATTCACACATTGAATCATTTGCTTTCCCGGTCCTTACCTCCTTCAGGCATCACTGTAGATTTAGACAATCATGCATTTTGGTGGGTGCTCGGTTCAGATTTCAACTTGAACATATGTCTGTTACAGTTTCTGAATTTGAGTTAATGTCTTGAAGGGACAACGGTGAGAAAAATCTCTTAATTGGGGTTCTGTTTGAGTTTGATTATTAAGGATAAGGAGCGTAACTATTTATTAGTCTAAGTAAGTCCCTCTGCCTTGGAAACTTCTGTTATGGGAAAGTACTGAGGCTCTGTGCTACGTGGCAAGTATGGTGTACAATTCTGCCTCAGTGATGAAAGGTGATCTTACCATCCATAAAAGAGCCTGCAATTCCATAAAAACACATCCACTTGAAAAGAAATGTAAACGTGCTCTAAAGGAATGTTGTTGGCCATTGTTTTAGACTCACAAACATTAATCTTGATTAGAACTGGTCTATCAGATTGTTCTGACTCTGTTCTTTTGGTATGTTCTTCTACCCTACTCCCGGATTTTAAACTAATTAATATTTCAATTTAAAGTGATTAAATTCCATGCTGTAGGTACAATTGTTGAGGGACTCCTGGAATCAGGCCCAGTGGGTGGTATCATGAGTGTTCGCCAACAGTGGACGGGCTTCAGTCGTTGCTGGGCACACAGATGACTGTGGATGTGCAGGTCTCCTCGTGGACCAGGGCGTGGTGTGATGCTGGGCTCCTCGAAGTTCAGTTATTGACTCGCTTCACAAGTTGTGGCCCTTCGGCGTATTGTTGTTGTTCAATCACCCAGTCATGTCCAACTCTTTTTGACCCCATGGTCTGCAGCACATCAGGCCTCTCTGTCCTTCACCATCTCCCAAAGTGTGCCCAAGTTCATGTCCGTTGCATCAGTGATGCCTTCCAGCCATCTCATCCTCTGACGTCCCCTTCTCCTTCTGTCCTCAATCTTTCCCAATCTATACAATTTCTAATTTAAAATTTTCCCTTACATTAACTATTTAAAAATTTTGCATACTACCCTGGCCTCATCTTAAGAAGTACTGTCTATGTATGGGAGATGTGATATGCCCTTTGTATACATTATTTTGAGCTTCCCTGGTAGCTCAGCTGATAAAGAATCTACCTGTAGTGAAGGAGACCGCGGTTCAATTCAGGGGTGGGGAAGATACCCTGGAGAAGGGATAGGCTACCCACTCCAATATTCTTGGGCTTCCTGGTGGCTCAGACAGTAAAGAATTTGGCTGCAGTGTGGGAGGCCTGGGTTCAATCCCTGGGTTGGGAAGATCCCCTGGAGAAGGCAATGGCTATCCACTCCAGTATTCTTGCATGGAGAATCCCCATGGACAGAGGAGCCTGGCTGGCTACAGTTCATGGTATTGCAAAAACTCAAACATGACTGAGTGACTATGCACAGCACAGCACAGCATATACGTCATTTTGTCAGATCTATGACCCTGTTTTTTCACATTGTTAACATGTCTGAGGTTGTGATGTCTCTGACAATGAATACCAGGGATCATCTGTGTGCTTTCTGCTGACCAGTCAGCCCTCAGGATGTAATTGTTATTGCCTGACACCTTCTGGCAAGAAGAAGGCACTGGATAAAATTTGAAGAATGGATGTGGCTTAGACCATAAAGAATCTGCTTGCAATGCAGGAGACTGGGGTTTGATCCCTGGGTGAGGAACATCCCCTGGAGAAGAGAGTGGCAACCCACTCCAATATTGTTGCTCGGAGAATTCCATGGATAGAGCAGCCTGGTGGGCTACAGTCCATGGGTTCGTAAAGAGTTAGACATGACTGAGTGACTAACACTTTCACTTTTACTTTGTCGGTGACATGGATGAAAATCTTGCAGACAGTGGGGGAGAATCCTTGAAGAAACACAGATTTATCAGGGCATGCTCTCTAAGGCATGGATGAGGACATCATGGGGGAACCCATGGACATTGTTGGATGATAATACCATGGGGGAAACCATGGACATTGTTGATCCTGAGTTTACAAGCAATTCAGAAGAATTTGACACTTGATTGTAAAGAAAGTGAAGTCGCTCAGTCATGTCCGACCCTCAGCGACCCCATGGACTGCAGCCTTCCAGGTTCCTCCGTCCACGGGATTTTCCAGGCAAGAGTACTGGAGTGGGGTGCCATTGCCTTCTCCACTTTATATGTATGCCCACATGTAATTTATTTTAAAATACTCTGCCCAAAGAAGCTTAAGAGTTCTTTTAGCAAGAGTAAAATAGAAATAGTAAATGACAACTTTGGGTCATGATGTGTTGTTTGCTTGTTTGTGTTCTTAGCAGTCCATAAAATCCTGGTTGAAATTGAAAGTGTTACAATTGAAAGTGTCTTAAACGTGATGAAATATTGTATTGCTTTTCTCATACATGTTAAATTAAAAACAAAACAATCTATTCAGGAAATCTTCAAGCTTCTCAAGGACTCCCAGTGGTGCATATGCTGTGTTTGGGGTCACATTTGTACACTGATTAAGTGAGATCAATTGTGGGTTGGAATCAGTCCTTATTCACTTAATAGTGGTGTGATTTGAGCTAGTGACTTACTTGGTAAGCCCCAGTTGCTCTACCTGTTACATAGAAGTCTTGAGTGGACACCCTCAGAAGCAGACCCTGAGACAAAAATGTGAGTGTAAACAGTGTTGGGATCCTAGGAAGCAGAGGCGGACGGAAAGTGAGACAAGGATGGAAAGGAAGCCTGCACAGGTGTGTGTCCATAGGTAGCTGACCACTGTGGGCAGTTGAGCCTGGATCCCACTGGGATTCTCTGACCCTGGCATATGTGGAACATGCCTCAGAGTTAACCCAGGGGCAGGGAAGATATTGATTTATTGATTATCAAGTACTTATTTTCCAAGTATTTGATAAGTACTTATTTACTGAGCACCATTCTATATGATTGAGAGCTACTTCTGGGGACAACTCTGCAGCAGTTCTGGCTGTCCTGTGCAACTGCAGACTTCTGAGGCAGAGAGGGCTGGCACTTGCAGGAGGATGCGGTTGACACATGTGATAACAGTGAGAACTCAGGGGATACAGGTAGGACATCAACAATATTGCCTCCAATGGGAATGATAACATACCTCAAAGTACTGTTGTGAGTGTTAAATGCAACAGACCACACATGCTTGGGTTTCCCAGGTGGCACTAGTTGTAAAGAACCCACCTGCCAGTGCAAGAGAGGTAAGAGCCTCGGTTTTGATCCCTGGATCGGGAAGATTTCCTGGGAGGAGGGCATGGCAACCCACTCCAGTTTTCTTGCCTGGATAATCCCATGGGCAGAGGAGCCTGGTGGGCTACAGTCCTTGGGGTTGTAAGGGATCAAACACAACTGAGCGAGTGCACACACACGCACTATTTTCTGTTTAATGACTGAGGTGAGAGACTATCTCCCTTCCTCTGGGCCAGAATGAGAAATCCTATAGCCTCGACTGTTGCTGACAGCTTTCCATGCTCTAAATTTGAGAGTTTCTGAGCCTTAGCTGTCATTGTAGAGGAGAGAGACATAAAGAAGGAATGGGTTAGGTCTGTTTTAAAACATAGCCAACTCTAGAGACTTCTGGAGGAGTGCGGTGGGGATAAATCACACCTCTCCTGATGTTTCCTGACATTCCTTGTGAAAGATCAGAGTTCACTGATGTGGATAATACAAATCACGTGTTCATGGACGGGCAGACGGTGTGTATCACCCTGTTGGGAAGCCATGCTGCTGCTGCTGCTGCTAAGTCGCTTCAGTCGTGTCCGACTTTGTGTGACCCCATAGACGGCAGCCCACCAGGCTCCCTCGTCCCTGGGATTTTCCAGGCAAGAACACTGGAGTGGGTTGCCATTTCCTTCTCCAATGCATGAAAGTGAAAAGTGAAAGTGAAGTCGCTCAGTCATGTCCGACCCTCAGCAACCCCATGGACTGCAGCCTTCCAGGCTCCTCCATCCATGGGATTTTCCAGGCAAGAGTACTGGAATGGGGTGCCATTGTCTTCTCTGGGGAAGCCATGAGGCCCTCACAAATGTCCTTGCAAGTTACGTTCCATCTTGTCCCTGTTGTGGCAAAGATGTATCTGGAAGTTAGTATTCCTCAGGGGATGAGGAAGTAGAAGAAGAATCCTGACATTCTTTTCTTATGAGAGATTCTCAAAATTTTCTCCAAGGTAGCACTGTGCTCCAAGCCAAGCCACACAGCTGTGGGGAGGTTGATGTTCCTTGGTCACCTGTTCAAAGGTGGAAAAGGATGAGAGAGGGTGAGAGATTTCTTGCATCAAGGATTCCCAGCCCTTCCACGGCTCTTTTAAGACATGCATACGTTGTTGAGGAGAGGATCCTTGAGGCACCTTTGACACTGGGTCCGTTCTTCTGGTGAGTGGGGTTGGGCTACACGAAGACTCTAGAGGTCAGACTGCCTGCACCTGAACCCAGCCTCCATAATCTCCTAGCTTTGTAATCTCAGGCAGGTTCCATGTGCGCACTGCACCTCAGTGTTCTCATCTGTAGGGAAGATACAGCAGCAGCACTTACCTCCTAAGGCTGTGGTGAGGATTAAAGAAAGCGATAAGCACTTAGCACAATACCTGGCCTGGAGTTATTGCTTGACACATACTAGCTACAGCTGCTGCTGCTGTGGTTATCATTATTAATTATTCTCATGGTTATGATTACGATTTGCCTAATCAGACTTAAGCGGATGGTGCTAGAGACAGAATTCCCTAGATCCAGATCCTAAACTTGTGTTTGCACTCTTCTCTCTCCCATGGTGAAGGGAGAGCCTTAAGGAGAAGTAAACCACGGGTCTCCGCCTTTAGAGCTTCTGCTCTCGAGCAGAGCTGATCACTCATCTGTGGTCCTCCCAAGCAGGGGCATCTCCTGGGAGAGAAGATTCTTTGTCTTTGGTCTTTACCACCTCAACAGCTCCAGGGAGGATACCTTCTCCAAATGGCCAAGCCAGGGAGGCCTCTTCTCATCAAAGCCAGGGCTTCAGCCTTCGTAACAGGCCTGTCTAAGGCCCTGCTCCCAGCACGGACGGCTGCCTGAGGGCGCCCCGGCTATGCTCCTCCTAGGGTTTCTTCCTAGGTGGTGGACAGTGAGGAGGGAGAGAGAATTGTGGAGAGAGGAGGCTGGAGCTCAAAGGACAGAAGAGCCTGTGGAAGCTTTGTAAGGCCAACTAGTTTATGTTTTCATCAACATTTCTTTAAAATCTCACTGTTCAAAAGCATAGCAGAGTTTCTTGTGGAAGAAACACTTGATCTACCTGCATTCAGACCAATGTGTATACTTCATACATATTCATGAATGCGTTTCTAGTAATCCAAGGAATATCAGCAGTAGTTTCATTTCGGTCAGAATAGGGCATATTAGGGAGAAGGCAATGGCACCTCACTCAGTACTCTTGCCTGGAAAATCCCATGGATGGAGGAGAGTCACTGAGAGTCGGACACGACTGAGCGACTTCACTTTCACTTTTCACTTTCATGCATTGGAGGAGGAAATGGCAACCCACTCCAGTGTTCTTGCCTGGAGAATCCCTGGGATGGGGGAGCCTGGTGGGCTGCCATCTGTGGGGTCGCACAGAGTCGGACACGACTGAAGCAACTTAGCAGCAGCAGCAGCAGCAGCAGGGCATATTAGTGAAGGACGGGGAAGCCTGGTGTGCTGCAGTCCATGGGGTAGCACAGAGTTGGACATGACTTAGAAACTAAACAGCAACAACAAAGGCATGTTATGAATTAGTCTGAAGATTGGGGCTAAAAATAGGAAAGGGAAGAGGGAAGCTGAGGGGAGAAGGGAACATTTTTTAGGTCCATTTGCTTCATATGTCTTCCCTCATATGCATGCAATTGATGGAAAAGGTCTTCTTATTCTCACTGGGCTGCTGCCCAACTGGAAAAACGGTAAGCAGCTGAATCTAGCTTCAGCCCCAGGACTGGCTGATTTCGAAGCCCCCGTCTTGTTCGTTCTCTCATTTTCCTTCAGTAGTAAAAAAAAAAAAAAGCCTTGTGATCAAGTTAAATGGAACTTTAAGTGGCACTGAAGTAAACTGGCATGCCCACCATCACTCTGTTTACTTGAAAGCATTCTGCAAGGTCTGGGCCCACCTCACACATGCTCATGCATCACTTCAGTCATGTCTAAATCTTTGTGACTCCATGGACTATAACCCACCAGGCTCCTCTGTCTGTGGGATTCTCCAGGCAAGAACACTGGAGTGGGTTGCCATTTCCACACATCCGCATACAGATCACGTAGCTTTCTGTCATCCTCTAGATCACAGAGGAGGTCTCTGCTCCAGTAGAGCCAGACCCAGACTCCAGCACATTCCCATCTCTCATCTGTACTATTTCTCATACCTGGATGCCCTCTTTCCACCAATGAAACAAGCAAATGCTCCCTTCCCCATTTCTCGTTAAATCTTTCTAGCCCTGCCCCTGGTTCTGGCAGTTAGGCCTGCAATTTTCACGCCCAGGTCCAATGGCAGAAGTCACTACTTAGGATTTGTTTCAAAAGCCTGACCTGGGAAAAATAAGATGGTTAGACAACTGCATGCTAGGTAGGTTGAGAAATTAAAAAATGCTAATAGACCATGTTTCCCAGGGTGGGTGAGGAGCGCAGGAGGGGAATCAGAAGGGTGGAGGTTTTAGGTGGACGGGTCCCTAAGAAGTTGGCTCTCCAGAGCCTGTGTGCTGGGGTGTGAGGTATGTTCCTGCAATCCAGATTCATCTGGGAAGTCTGAGAGCAGGGATGGCCTGGGCCCCAGACAAGAGTTCCCTGTGCTTCCGCTTGCCATGGGGGCAGGCTGATGATGCTCTGAGCTGATAAGGGTCCCAAAGCAGCGCCTGCAGCTTGGAAGGTGTGGGGTAAGTAGGTGTCTCTTGCAGAGCAGCTTGGACAGGACAACCAGAGTGCTGTCAGACTCCAGTGGCCCTGCAGCTGGGAACGTGGACGACAAAACTTTGTGCTGTGTGGACTGACAACCAGATCCCCATGAGAAGGGAGACTTCTAGGCAGATGCCAAGACCCATGGGGGAGCATGGCCAACTGGTGACCCTTCCCCAGACCAGAACACTATATACAGCAGACCCCGCTCATCCAACTCAATTTAAACCCCACGAGCCAGGGGCAATTTTTGCCTCTCAGATGGGGTTCAATGCCAAAGTTCAGTTCAGTTCAGTCACTCAGTCATGTCTGACTCTTTGTGACCTCATGAACAGCAGCACACCAGGCCTCTCTGTCCATTACCAGCTCCCAGAGTTTACCCAAACTCATGTCCATGGAGTTGGTGATGCCATCCAACCATCTCATCCTCTGTTGTCCCCTTCTCCTCATGCCTTCAATCTTTCCCAACATCAGGGTCTTTTCAAATGAGTCAGCTCTTCACATCAGGTGGCCAAAATATTGGAGTTTCAGCTTCAACATCAGTCCTTCCAATGAACACCCAGGACTGATCTCCTTTAGGATGGACTGGTTTGATCTCCTTGCAGTTCAAAGGACTCTCAAGAGTCTTCTCCAACACCACAATTCAAAAGCATCAATTCTTCTGCACTCAACTTTCTTTAGTCCAGCTCTCACATCCATACACGACTACTGGAAAAACCATAGCCTTGACTAGATGCACCTTTGTCGACAAAGTAATATCTCTGCTTTTTAATATACTGTCTAGGTTGGTCATACCTTTCCTTCCAAGGAGTAAGCATCTTTTAATTTCATTGCTGCAATCACCATCTGCAGTGATTTTGGAGTTAAGTTCAGTTTAAACAAAAATCATCAGAGTTGGGAAGTAATTTGGGGGGACAATTGAACTAGGCTGGTGGAGTTGAAGAATGGCCAATCCAGCCCCACAGTGGGTCAGCTCCTCTTTCACTCTTTTTCAGGAATCACTTCTCTAATGACGGCAGACCTTCTGGTCTTCAGCCTCACAAAGCTTGAGGTGACTTCACATGCAGGAGGGAAATGGACAGTTACCTCCAGCATTTTTGTGAGTGGCAGATGGAGCCAGGGATGCCTTCAAGACAACTTCACTAGCTTTGGAATCAAATAGAAATTCACCTGGAGATGTCCCATCCAGCACCAGGAGGAGAAAGTCATGGAAGAAATGATTAGAGATGCAGTTTACTGGGACAAATCAGGTAAAAGGTTGGTGGGAATGTTCACAAGTGAAAAATATTACCAAGCCATCAAAAAATATAAATTAAAACCACATTTACCATTTTATGATGATCAGATCGGCAAAGATAAGAAAAGAAGGATAATATCTAGTGCTGGTGAGGAAAGCTGGTGGAAACATAAACAAGCATTCAGTTCCTACTGGAGGGCAGTTTAGTACCATAGATCAAAAGGAAAACTATTCCCTTTTGAGTCAGCAATTTTTCTAGGAATTTCTCCAAAGGGAAGGATGAGTATGAATATATTTGTGTGAGGAAGTTGATCTCAGATAGGTTTATAGATGAAACATGGGAAAGCACAAACATATTCATAAAAAGTGAAGTGAATAAATTATGGAGCATCCATATACCAATCATCAATCTATATGCAAATCAACCCAGAGATATGATGGAGACCTTGCAATGATGATATAGATTTACATCAATATTAGCATAGTATCCTCTTTAAGATATTTGTTAAGTCATAAAAGCAGACTTGAATTAGCATGTTTGGTGAATAAACTAGAAATACACAGAGAAAAAATCTAACAGGAAAGAAATGTGAATGACCACAACTAATTACAAGCCTTGTATATTTTTTGTTAGAAAAGATTAGAAAGTGCATTTTTTAACCTTCCAAATTGCTACAGTCATAGCACAATTATTTTTTCCTCTTTATAAAATATGCAGACAGATAAGAAGCCAAGAATGTAATATATAGCGCAATGATTATAGTTATTAATGCAGTCTTTTACATTGAAATTTGTTGGTAGATCTTAAGCATTCTTACCATTCACACATGCCCACATACACACACTAAGAGTTACCTATACAAATTATGTGAGGTGATGGCTGTATTAATTATCTTGAACTGGTATATACCTATAATCTTGTTGTAGACTTTAAATATATACAATTATATTTGTCAATTACTCCTGATCTGAATAAAGTTTAAAATATGCATAGAGAAAAGTCAGGAGGTCATTACACCAAAATACTAAAGGTGGATGTTTTGGGGGCATTAGTAATATTAAAACTAAAGTTATCTTTACTTTCTCCTTTTCAATTTAAAGAATTATCTGAAAGACTTTTTAGAATGAGAATGAATTATATATTTATATTTATCTAAGTACCATGGGGCGTTGGATCAGGTCCTTCCCTCCCTGCCGTGATGAACTCTGCCCTCTTCCCAGACTATTTTTTTCTCTTGTCTGAACTCCTGGGGCAGTTAATCCCCAAGGGGTTAACTTTCCAAGGCAGGCATTCAATATAGTTTTTCTGTTAAAGCTATCATTAGTGATGAGTCTGTCTTATGCTGTTTCCCCAGCGTGAATCTGTGAATTCAACTAAATTCTAAATTATTTGAGGATAGAAACCAAGCATCGCTGAGAACTTACTTGATTGACCTCTATTCTTAGACACTTCTGAGAACCCAGAAGGCATAAATAATCCTTTGTGGATGGATTTGGGTGTAGACGGGTGGTGGAGGAAGAAGACCCTCTTGGAGTCAGATGGTGTTTCTCAAGTGGAGCTTGAAGACCTGGAGCCAATCACCATGTGATGGTCAGAACAGCAGAGCCCTCTTATAAGATAAAGCCCAGCAAACACTCTGTCCTGGGAGACTCTCTTGTTTCCTTCCTAGCAGTAGACACAGGAGCTGCTTTTGCATTGGCCTGAGAAGCTGATCCTATGGAATGCTGAACATCTGCTGGTCTGCTTGTGGTTCAGTTCAGTTCAGTCACTCAGTTGTGTCCGGCTCTTTGCAGCCCCATGAATTGCAGCACACCAAGCCTCCCTGTGCATCACCAGCTCCCGGAGTTTACTCAAACTCATGTCCATTGGGTTGGTGATGCCATCCAACCATCTCATCCTCTGTCATCCCTTTCTCCTCCTGCCCTCAATCTTTCCCAGCATCAGGGTCTTTTACAATGAATCAGTTCTTCGCATCAGGTGGCCAAAGTATTGGAGTTTCAGCTTCAACATCAGTCCTTCCAATGAACATTCAGGACTGATTCCCTTTAGGATTGACTGGTTTGATCACTATGCTGTTTAAGGGACTCTCAAGAGTCTTCTCCAGCACCACAGTTCAAAAGCATCAATTCTTCGCCACTCAGCTTTCTTTATAGTCCAACTCTCACATCCATACATGACTACTGGAAAAACCATAGCCTTGACTAGATGAACCTTTGTTGGCAAAGTAATGTCTCTGCTTTTTAACATACTGTCTAGGTTGTTCATACTCCTCTTCCAAGGAGTAAACATCTTTTTATTTAATGGCTGCAGTCAACATCTGCAGTGATTTTGGAGCCCAAGAAAATAAAGTCTGACACTGTTTCCACTATTTGCCATGAAGTGATGGGACCAGATGCCATGATCTTATTCTTGGGCAGGAGAGAGAGTGGGGGCTGTATTACCCTGAGCCTGATTCATGGGTAAAGTCTGGAAACCAGTGGTCTGAATTTCATACTTGCTCTCTGTTTTTTTTCTTTTTAAAATATTTATTTATTTGGCTGTGTTGGGTCTTATCTGTGGCACTCGGGATCTTGTGTAGCAGTGCATGAACTCTCCAGTTGTGGTGCTAAGCCTCAGTAGTTGTGGCACGATGGCTTAGCCGATTCTCAGCATGTAGGATCATAGTTACCTGACCAGGGATCAAACCCACGTCTCCTGCATTGCAAGGCAGATTCTTAACCCCTAGAAGATCAGGGAAGTCTCTCCCTGACTTCTGATAAGCAAACTGGGATGAAAACTTTGGTTGCAAGTAAGTACAGTCATGGGCATTCCAGATGGTGCTAGTGGTAAAGAACCAGCCTCCTAATGCAGGAGACATAAAAGATTTGGGTTTGATCCCTTAGTCAGGAAGATCCCCTGGAGGGGGACAATCCACTCCAGTGTTCTTGCCTGGAGAATTCCATGGACAGAGGGGCCTGGAGGGCTTCAGTCTAGAGCTTTGCAAAGAGTTGGATAGGACTGAAGTGACTAAGCACACAACGCACACATACGCAAGTGCAGTCATCCCTCAGTATCTCTGGGGGATTCATTTCAGGAACCCACAGATCCCCAAATCTGAGGATGCTCAACTACCGTATATAAAATCATCCATATTTGCATATTAAAAAGCAGAGACATCACTTTGCTGACAAAGGTCTATATAGTCAAAGCTATGGTTTTTCCAGTAGTCATGTACAGATGTGAGAGTTGGACCATAAAGAAGGCTGAGCATCAAAGAATTGATGCTTTTGAACTGTGGTGCTGGAGAAGACTCTTGAGAGTCCCTTAAACAGCACAGTGATCAAACCAGTCAATCCTAAAGGAAATCAACCTTGACTATTCATTGAAAGGACTGATGCTGAAGCTGACGCTCCAACACTTTGGTTACTCATTGGGAAAAACCCTGACGCTGGGAAAGATTGAAGGCAGGAGAAGAAGGGGGGCGACAGAGGGTAAGATGGTTGGATGGCATCATTGACTCAATGGACAGGAGTTTGAGCAAGCTCTGGGAGATGGTGAAGGACAGGGAAGCCTGGCATGCTGCAGTCCATTGGGTCACCAAGAGTCAGACATGACTTAGCAACTGAACAACAATATGCACATCCTCTTGCATACTTTGTCATTTTAAGATTATTTATAATACCGAATATAATGCAAATTATATGTAAATCATTGTAAATACAATGTAAATGCTATGTAGATAGTTGCCAGAATACAGCAAAGTCAAGTTTTGTTTTCTGGAACTTTCTGTAATTTTTTTCCCAAATGTTTTTGATCTGTGGTTGATTGAATCTGAGGATGAGGAACTCATGAATGTGGAGGGCTGACTGGATACCATTAAAAGAGAGGGAAAAAAGAGAAAATAATGAAAATATAAGTGGAAATAAAGAATTGGTAAAATGAAAGAAGAAAGGAAGACAGAAAGGAAGGATCAAAAGAATGAAGGGATGAAAGAAGGCAAGAGGGAAAAAACTTGAAAGAAAAATGATGGAGGAATTAGCAGGTACTATCTCTGAAAGTAGTTGCAGAGATTTTGAAGGCCTTGCACTGTGTTATCCCTACAGAGCTTTAGGGAGTGTCTGGGGCTCTGGGAACCTCCAAGACTAGTGGTCAGAGAGATGGGGTGGAGCAGGGCTCGCTGTCATGAACCAATCCTGTGGCTTTGCTTGAATGTAAGCTCTCTGCACTTCCTCTTGAAACACGGGTATCATCAAGGAGATGGCAGAGTTTCCTTCCTGCTCTAACATTCCATATCTTATAAGTGATAGAAGCACACACCCTGAAGCAGCTCAGCAGGCTTTGTTTGTGGTGGTTGTGTTACAAACTAACCCACCTGTTCAATTTTCCACTTGCTTTTGTTTCTGCCCTTTCATCCAACTAGTGAGCATCAGAAGATGTCCTCATAGCTCCTCGCAGAAATTGCTTGTCTTCATCTGTGATGACAATCCATTTTGTGCCCAAAATCTGTGTGCTTACAATCTTGCTCTTTTGTGCTTATAATCTGGCCTAAGGGGTAGCCCTAAAATTTTCAGTTAAATTACAGAAGAGGCAAGTCTCCAAGTTCTTTACTTAATGATGTCTAGGTTTGATAGATGGGCTTCCCAGGTGGCACTAGTGGTAAAAATCCACCTGCCAGTGCAACAGACGTAAGAGACACGGGTTTGTTTCCTGGGTCAGGAAGATCCCTCGCAGAAGGAGAGGCAACCCCACTCCAGTATTCTTGCCTGAAAAATCCCATGGACAGAGGAGCCTGGTGGGCTATAGTCCATGGGGCCGCTAAGAGTTGGGACATGACTGAGCACACACAGGTTTGATAGATATTCAACTTCTTACCTGATTTCCTGAGTATCCATAAGAAATCTGTGTGGGACTCGGCTCTTACTAGGCTACAAAAGTGTTATCCTTTGGCTATTATCTCTCAGGATTAGGGATAAGACAACAATGATGGTGCCTCATTAAAAAAAAAAAAACAACAAACTTATTACTGTGATAAACCATGCATACCCGAAATGTATAACATGAATTAAGTGTGTTGATCACAAATATACAGTTCAGTGTTGTATGTGTGTTCACGCCTATGTAATCACCACCCAGATTGCGATATAGAACATTCTGGCACCTCAGAACATCTTCTCGTGCCCCTTTCTAATCAATTTTCCCTTCACTCTCACCTGTAGAGAGTGGCTATTTTGACTTCTATCACCACTGGTGGGTTTTGTCTGTTTTTAAACCTCATATAATGGATTCCAGGAGCATGCACATTTTGGCTCTGGTGGGAGAGGTTCACTTCACTGTAATGACTTATTTTACTGTCTGATCCATATCTCTATTCTTACTCGCTACAGTTAGTGCCATCAGCACAATCCCTGACATGAAGTACGTACTGTGTGACTGCTAGACGCACTGTCACACGCAACTGTACAATTTACTCATGTGACTTAGACTCACATCAAGAGTCTCCAATCTCTTAGATCAAGTTCCACAAGAGTTATAAAATAAGCAGTGAATCCAGTGAAATAGGCCTTGCTGAAAACAGATGAACCAGACCCAGTGGTGAATCACAATAATTTCGTAAAAGGAGTAAATTGGTCCCCCAGGAGAGGATACTTTTTACAAAGGCGTAATAAGAAGAGGCAGCTCACTTCCTAACAGGGAATCAAGTAAATGCCTAATTTATTTGACTTAACCGGGCTACAGACTTTATTTTCTTGGGCTTCAGAATCACTGCGAATGGTGACTGCAGCCATGACATTAAAAGACGCTTGCTCCTTGGAAGAAAAGTTATGAAAAACCTAGACAGCATATTAAAAAGCAGAGACATTACTTTGCCAACAAAGGTCCGTCTAGTCAAAGCTATGGTTTTTCCAGTGGTCATGTATGGAAGTGAGGGTTGGACCATAAAGAAGGCTGAGAGCCAAAGAATTGATGCTTTTGAATATGGTGTTGGAGAAGACTCTTGAGGGTTCCTTGGACTGCAAGGAGATCCAACCAGTCCATCCTAAAGGAAATCAGTCCTGAATATTCATTGGAAGGACTGATGCTGAAGCTGAAGCTCCAATACTTTAGCCACCTGATACGAAGACCTTGATGCTGGGAAAGTTTGAAGGCAGGAGAAGGGACCGACAGAGGATGAGATGGTTGGATGGCATCACCGACTCAACAGACATGAATTTGAGCAAGTTCCAGGACATGGTGAAGGAGAGGGAAGCCTGGTGTGCTGCAGTCCATGAAGTCTCAAAGGGTCGGACATGACTGAGCGACTGATCAGCAACAGCCACCAGGCTACTCAAAAATGTGGAAAACAACTTGCTATTCAGCATAATGTCACTAGATGGAGATCTTGAGTCGATCATGGCTTGTTGGCTTTCTTTATCTCAGGTTTTCTTTATTTGAATCTGCTTTACCAAGGGTCTAAATACACATAGAATGCAGTTTACAATTTGGGCATTTCACGTTTTTTTTTTTTTTTTTTTGCTGAACTTTTTGGGGATGGTAATTTGGAGTAAAATGGATTTAGTTTTAAATGTATTAGCTTAATTAATTTCTCATCTGGGGGTCCCAGGGAGGTGGAAGCACCCCTGATGTGAGGCTGTATGCTATTAATCTGGGGTTTATTTCTGGCAGAATCTACAGTGTTTATTCACATTGCCCCACTGGGTGTGGCTGGTTGTGGAGACTGTCATTATACCTTAGAGCTGATCAAAAGAGGAAGCCCTCATCAGAAATGGCTCCACTGCAGCCAACAAGTGAACCCAACTGTTTTATCTCCATAGAACAAGCGATTTTGATCTCTTTGATTGACAAAACTATAGCAGTGAAAGCTAAAGCTTCTTGTCTTTTTTTAGTTATGAATGAAATTCCAAAGTGATTTACGTTTACTCACAATTTGACCTTATAGAGAAATCTAGAAGTATGTGGTAAAAGCTTTTGTTTTCTTTGTCAAGGCAGTCATTGCCATTCAAGCAATGCTGAAGACAATGACTGAAGCAGCTCGTGTTCGTGAATACGTTTTTGAGAAAACTCGGGCGCTGGACAGTTTTGCCTGTGATGTGTTGACCTTCTGCCCAGGGACAACGTGGCCATTTAGCTTTGGCTGCTGTCTGAAATGAGTTTGAGTGTTTCAGCTCATTTCATAAGAAACACAAATAAAGCCCATATAATAAAACATGCAATTTGGGATTATAGCCAGTCTCTGTTCAGAAGGTACCCAGAACTACATTTCTGAGAACTGAAATCCTGTTCCAAGTAGATAGGGACTCTTGTGCTTCCAGAGGGGGCCAGTTGAAGGGGAAGGAAGGAAGGAATAGAAGAAAAGAAAATTGTAAACTGCGAGCCTTCATGCCGGCGGAAGTGACACTCCAGTGAGCCAGCCTGGAGGCCCTGCAGTCCCCAAGACCCCACCTCAGACCTTCTGAACCTGCATGATTTGAAGGTTCAGGCAGAGGCTGGTCTCTGCTTTCCCATTTCCTGTTCTGCTTTTCAGCTTCAGAGTTGCATAATAAAGAGCCCTACGGACTTCACTTCCTGCCCTTACCTGAACCCACAGTTTCAACCCACAGGGCAGCCAGATAGGCAAAAGCCCACAGACCCCAGGCAGCGAGCGCAGTATAGACACATGTCTGCTCTCTCTCTATCTGGCCTGAGAAATAGGCTCCCAGGCCTGGTATGGCTAAGAAGGGATTTTGTCCTGTGGATGTAACTCTGAACCAATTTTTATAAGTATGGAGTCTTAGCCAAGAAATGTCTCCAATTGCAGACTCCGAATGATCATTTCATCAAAGGAGATTATTTGGTTTCCTGGTGTGCTTTTCCTTATAATTCTTTTTCTTAAACAAAAGCAAACTCATCTTCATTAGAGAGAAGGATTCTCGTAAATGCGGGTGTGTTTGTCCCTCAGTTGTGCCCGACTCTTTGCAACCACATTTACTGCAGCCCACGAGGCTCCTCTGTCCATGGGATTTTCCAGGCAAGGATACTGGAATGGGTTGCCATTTCCTTCTCCAGGGGATCTTCCCTACCCAGGGATTGAACCCAGGTCTCCTGTACCGCAGGCCAATTCTTAACTGACTGAGCTACCAGGGAAGGGCAGTAAATATGGGTAGTTCAAGAGAAAAAAAAATTTAATTATTTGTAATCTTGTCACCTTAGACAAAATCTGTTAACGCTTTTCTGTTTATCTTTCTATCAAAGATACATATTAAAACATGACATTTTTACAAAAATAGTAGTCATACTGTTTTATGGCTTCTATTTTCACAAAATGCTATATTACACTTTTTATATTAGTAAACATTTATATATAACTTCACATTTATTTATTTATTTTTTTTTCCATAAGACTGTTCTATACATCAATGTCTCTTTTGCTGTCTCGTATACAGGGTTATCGTTACCATCTTTCTAAATTCCATATATATGCGTTAGTATACTGTAACTTCACATTTAATAGCTGCTTTGTATTCTATTGTAAACAATCTCGTAATGTTGAACAGAAGCCTCCCCACCATCAATTTTATTGCTGATACGAACAAAGTTATAGTCAACATTTGAAAGTGATTTTAACTGTATATTCTAATTTTCACATATATTCAGTTTGAAGAACTTGACTGCTGAGAAATTCTTTCCAATATGAGCAAGCTACGTCTTTCATAGGAATCAAGAACAAAAATCAACATTTATGAAGAATACAAAAGATCCCCCCATTACCTGAATTATACATGTATACCTGCACACTTTCAGGTGATACACTCTTTTAATGTGATGGAAAGTAGTTACTTTAATTCTTAGAGTTGATTCTTATGTGGGTAAATGGGAAAAAAAATATGCCAGGATACAAGATGCATGAAAAATGTTTTAAAGTCTTTATTGGGCTTGAAATGATGAGAGTTTACATAATTAATCATAAGGGGATGTTTTTAGTCACAGAAATGATCATTAGTACTGCACTAGAGTTAAGTAATCTTTATAGCAATATAAAAATGCCATTTCACCCTTAGATCTTACCGAGATTTTGTCTCTCTTTTATGCTCTTTGGCGTTACAACACTCAGTAATTGAATGCTACTTAATAATGAGGGTGGGTAATGAAACCATCTAAGCTAATGTGTCCATGGAAATTTCTGAAGCACAAACTCCAAATATTACCACAGTACATTGTGCTAGCCCAAAGCTAGGAAAAAGAGAAATTAAGCGCTATCATTGTGTTGCTTAAAAATTAGCCCCACTTAAAAAATTAATAGCCTTTGTTCTTTTTCATCTTTTTTTTTTAAATGACGTTTTAAGATGCAATTCCATATTTCAGACTTGGCTTTCCTCACTTGCTTTGGTGGGAGCAGTCATAAAGTTTAACTCTCCTTCCTAAATTATAAAAAAAGTCTGCGGTGAGTTTTTTTTTTTAATAAACAGATGGCTCCTATTTGATCTATTTTGACAAAGAGGCAATAATAAAGACAATTAGTGATTTTCATTGGCTCACACGGGAAGGTAGTCCATGTCAGTGGTTAACAGTGCAGCCTCTGGAGCCAGGAACATGGTTTGTATCTGGGCCCTGCTGTGAATTGGTGATGTGACCTTGGAGTGATCTGCTACCCCTAGGGGGCATTTTCCTTAAAAAATGAGAATAAAAATGTTGTACTCTCCTGAAAAATTCCATGGGCAGAGGACCCTGTTGGGCTACAATCCAGGGGTTGCACAGAGTCGGACATGCCTGAGCCACTGAACATGCATACACTTGAGATTAATTGAGGAAATTCTAGGTGTGTATCACAGGGCCTGAAACAGAAAAGTAGTTCAATATATTGTTCAGTTCAGTTCAGTTCAGTCGCTCAGTCGTGTCCGACTCTTTGCGACCCCATGAATCGCAGCACGCCAGGCCTCCCTGTCCATCACAAACTCCCGGAGTTCACTCAGACTCACGTCCATCGAGTCAGTGATGCCATCCAGCCATCTCATCCTCTGTCGTCCCCTTTTCCTCCTGCCCCCAATCCCTCCCAGCATCAGAGTCTTTTCCAATGAGTCAACTCTTCGCGTGAGGTGGCCAAAGTACTGGAGTTTCAGCTTTAGCATCAGTCCTTCCAATGAACAGCCAGGACTGATCTCCTTTAGGATGGACTGGTTGGATCTCCTTGCAGTCCAAGGGACTCTCAAGAGTCTTCTCCAACACCACAGTTCAAAAGCATCAATTCTTCGGTGCTCAGCCTTCTTCACAGTCCAACTCTCACATCCATACATGACTACAAGAAAAACCATAGCTTTGACTAGATGGACCTTTGTTGGCAAAGTAATGTCTCTGCTTTTGAATATGCTATCTAGGTTGGTCATAACTTTCCTTCCAAGGAGTAAGTGCCTTTTAATTTCATGGCTGCAGTCACCATCTGTAGTGATTTTGGAGCCCAGAAAAATAAAGTCTGACACTGTTTCCACTGTTTCCCCATCTATCTCCCATGAAGTGATGGGACCGGATGCCATGATATTCGTTTTCTGAATGTTGAGCTTTAAGCCAACTTTTTCACTCTCCACTTTCACTTTCATCAAGAGGCTTTTTAGTTCCTCTTCACTTTCTGCCATAAGGGTGGTGTCATCTGCATATCTGAGGTTATTGATATTTCTCCCAGTAATCTTGATTCCAGCTTGTGCTTCTTCCAGTCCAGCGTTTCTCATGATGTACTCTGCATATAAGTTAAATAAGCAGGGTGATAATATACAGCCTTGACATACTCCTTTTCCAATTTGGAACCAGTCTGTTGTTCCATGTCCAGTTCTAACTGTTGCTTCTTGACCTGCATAGAGGTTTCTCAAGAGGCAGGTCAGGTGGTCTGGTATTCCCTTCTCTTTCAGAATTTTCCACAGTTTATTGTGATCCACACAGTCAAAGGCTTTGGCATAGTCAATAAAGCAGAAATAGATGTTTTTCTGGAACTCTCTTGCTTTTTCCATGATCCAGCAGATGTTGGCAATTTGATCTCTGGTTACTCTGCCTTTTGTAAAACCAGCTTGAACATCAGGAAGTTCACAGTTCACGTATTGCTGAAGCCTGGCCTGGAGAATTTTGAGCATTACTTTACTAGCATGTGAGACGAGTGCAATTGTAGGCTGAAATATCCACAACTGCCCTCATCCGTGGGCATTTTATTTGGGGAGCAAAATAAAGTGGAATCTTACTCCATTCAACTTTCAGTGCGGTCCGCACAATATGTTGTTTCTATTGCTTAAAGTATTGGCTAACAGCAGCTGAAAGTTGAATGGAGTAAGATTCCACTTTATTTTGCTCCCCAAATAAAATGCCCACGGATGAGGGCAGTTGTGGATATTTCAGCCTATTTAATCAGAATTAATCGTGTCATCATCTAACTTAAAATCCCCCAGCAATTTAATTCAGAGAGATTAACATTTTATAGAAACAAAAGCATAAAACTGTGGTCTAGATGTTTTGACTTTTCTCTGATCTGTTCAATGAAATGACCCTTCAATTGCGGTACATGTCTTCTTATCACAAATGTCTCCTCATAACGGCTTTTAGCAAATGGAACATTGAAAATAGGAGAAGCTGCCTAACGTAACATTTAATGAATCACCTTTAAATTAAAAAAAAAGCAAGAATATCTCTTGTGCCTTCGAAATTAAACTTAATTGGTTCCCAACATGAACTGCTGGATTTTGATCTCCTTAAAAAAAAAAAAAAACTTTGATTTTTGACTATAAGACCTGGTTTAAAATTTAACTGAAGTAATTGATTTGTAAAATTTAAAAAGCAATTCTTTAATCTTTTACTAAACTATTAATAAGTTAATAACCTCATTTCATTGAATTTCCTCTTTTATATTAAGGTCAGCTTCTTATGTAGGTCCCTGTTCATTCAAAAATATCCTCTTTTTTTTTGAAATGTCAACCTTGCTGTGTCAGAAAAGTTACTTTGTAGCATTTTTTCTTGTTGCAATTTTCCACCAAAATTTACCTTGAAGTGAAAATGAGGTGGAAGAGGGCAAGAGATGGTAAGCATGAAAATATTTCTGAACCTTATACTCCAAATTTTAGCAAATCTGTTTTTCAGGAAGCGGATTCCAATTTTCTTTAATCCTTCCTGACAGTAGGTACAGTTGGATAGAAGATCATCAGATTCCTCTGTCTAACATTTCGAAAACAATGTTCTTTTTATGACTATCACATAAGAAAGACTATAAATCATGTCCGCTCCATAATAAATAGACTTCTCTCCTCAGTTTTGTATGGGAAACAGTTTAGGCAAACTTTTTATGTGTCTACACTTTACTTATCAAAATTTTGCCAGAGTTGGTCGTATATCACTCAGCACAATATTGACACCATCTGTTTTAAGCTTGAAATGACTGTCTCTTAACTTTAAGAAGTGAATTTCTTGGAAGTTTTGTCTGTTTCGTACCTCTCAATTGTTAGAAGACTGGTATATTTAAATGCTCTAATAATGGGGAAAATGTAGATCATTGTCATTCCATTTGAGATCAATAAGCTGATTTAAAGTGAAAAACAAAACCCGATGAAGCCTAATAGTTTGACTGATCCTCTCACCGATGGTGACTATATAGGTCTGTGTGCATGAATAGTAATAGCCAGGGTTAATAATCCATGAGAAGTGGCCTTCTGTTGGCTTTTAAAAACAAATAGATCCATGGAGTATCTAAAAGTAGTTCTAGGCTCCCAGCCCTGTTATAGGGTGATCAAGAAAGATTCCTGAGCACATATTTTGTAATTTGACTCTAGATTTTTTAAGTAGTATATGCACGTGTGCATGCTAAGTCGCTTCATTTGTGTCCTACTCTGTGACTCTATGGACTGTAGCCCACCAGGCTTCTCTGTCCATTGGATTCTCCAGGCAAGAATACTGGAGTGGGTTGCCATGCTCTTCTCCAGCGATCTTCCTGTATATTCTTTATTAAAACTTAAGAAATCTGGATATCTGATCTTAAAAGAAGTCATGATTTTTTTCCCCCTCTTTTGGCCACACCACATGATTGTGGGATCTTAGTTCCTTGACCAGGGGTTGAACCCAGGCCCCAGGAGTAAAAGCACTGAGTCTTAACCACTGGGTTGCCAGGAAATTCCCTCATGACATCTTCAGATATACTTGTGACCTAGAGGCAGATGAGATACACACTCTTGTCCATGTGTGATCTAATGCCACAACAATGTAGGATGTGTGACAGCAAACCACAGTTTGTTTTATTCACTGTTATGCCTAGAGGAGAATCTGGCACATCAGATCAGATCAGATCAGTCGCTCAGTCATGTCCGACTCGCGACTCCATGAATCGCAGCACGCCGGCCTCTTGTCCATCACCAACTCCCAGAGTTCACTGAGACTCACATCCACTGAGTCAGTGATGCCATCCAGCCATCTCATCCTCTGTCGTCCCCTTCTTCTCCTGCCCCCAATCCCTCCCAGCATCAGAGTCTTCCAATGAGTCAACTCTTCGCATGAGGTGGCCAAAGTACTGGAGTTTCAGCTTTAGCATCATTCCTTCCAAAGAAATCCCAGGGCTGATCTCCTTCAGAATGGACTGGTTGGATCTCCTTGCAGATAGTGGGTCTTAATAAATATTTGTAGAATAATGACATCAAATGAAAAAAATGAAAGGAGGGAAAGAATGTGATCAGAGAGGAAGGAGGTATAGTAGTGGAGAAGCAATGCCGATCTTCAACCATAGCAGGCAAGGAAGCCCCACTTTTTCTGGCCCTGAAAGCTCGGAGGTGGGCACGAATGATGGCACCAAAGAGGAACCACACCCCGCATATCATTGCATTGTCTAGCTTCCTTGGTAAATAACCCCATCTTGAAGTGTCTGGCTATTTCTAGCTTCTCTGCTTCTCAGTTCCTTGGGGGTTTCTTCGTCTCCCAGTTGCCCTCTGCTTGTGTTGACATGAAGCCTGGGTTTTCTGAGTAATAAGCAGAACAGTAAGATGGCTGAGAATTCAGATGTGGGCTTCAGACACACCTGGGCACAGGCGGTCCAGGGTCTGCCATCTCCATGTATCTGATTCCAAGCAAGCTGCTTAGTCTAGTTCAGTCTCATTTTCCTCATCTATGTATTTGGATTGATAATAATTATGCTTCCCTGGTTGGGTTGCTGAAAGATGATTGAGAAGATGCCTGACATGAATACTTCATGGTAAGGACGTTGTGTGGGTGGCTCATTGCTTTCAAAAAGTGGAACTTCATATAGAAGGATGGTGCATGTGAAGAGCTTATCACAGGGCTCATGAGATGCTTTTGACAACAGGTGAGATTCCATTTCCATGTATGTCTTTTCATTGATCCCAGTGTTGAGAAACAGAACATGAGTAGGGGCCAAAAGTAGAAAGACTGACTCTAACAAAGGACTTGGAGTAAGCCGTATCCTGTGTCTCATTCTCCAGGTACTGCGCTGAGTCAGGTAGGTGTTAATTGTTAACATTGAAGTGATCCACATGGAATAAACCTTTTCCGATCCGGGCATTAACGTTCTTTTGTTATATTATTATAGTCATTTTAGCTTTGCTATTGTGAAAGACATTTCTTCTCAGACTGTGCTTCTCCTTTCAAATTGATATTTAAAAAACTCCAATTACATTTGCCAGGATGGAAAAGGCTTGGGTTTTGTTGGAGCAGTACGTAGTAGGCTGTTTATGTCTCTGTGTTGTGAAAATACGCTGCTGTGAAGAGGACTGTGGGGTCTCACGCGTGGTCTCATGATTCAAGGGGCCAACTTCATCATGAGTGTGGTTAACGGTTAATCTCCCAAGAGAAAGAAAGAAGCAATTGGACAGGCTTTTCCCATGTAACTATTACTAATGCATTTGAAGAAAAATAGAATTCCTTATTAAAATAACTAAGCATAAACATAGGCCAAGGCTACTAATTTTCCTGTATAGAATATGCAATTAGAACAAGATAATAAAGAAAATAAGCACCTAATTACAGTTTGATGCTTGTATCATTAACCTTCAACTGTTACAGATGTTAATTCTTTCCCTCGCTTCCCTTTATAACTTTAAACAAAGATGGGAACATTCAGGCAATTCCTTTTCCCGGAGCTTCCCTGAAACCTCTTGCCTCTTCCCAGATACTGACTCCTTGAGGTTCACAGCTAAAGTGTTCACATCTTTCTTGAAACCTGATGCTCTCTGCTGCTGCTTTGCCTTCCAACCCTTCCATATACTGTTCCCTCAGCCTGAAAAGCTCTTCCTTCTCATCCCTGACATTGCGATGTGGTTCTAGGCAGGGAACTCTTTCAATACAACTTTCAAAGAGTTGTGTTTTTTTGTGGATTCAGGTTTATCAGATTGCCATTTTAATTATGTGTTTACACATCTGAATGCCCACCCAGCAGACAGTTCTTTTGGGAATCAGGCCATGGAGTTGGATTTAGATTTCATTGGTTTGTTTCTGTAATAAAGAAGTTTTACTGAGATATAGATTCATATCAAATGAGTCACTATTTGTGTGTACAATTCAGTGGGCTTGAGCTTATTCATAGAGTTGTACAACCGTGACTATGATCAATATTAGAACTTTGCATCACTTCATGAAGAAATCCTCCACCCATTAGCAGCCACCCTCTTTCAGTCAATTCTCCCCTGTTAGCCCCAGGGAAACATTAATCTGTCTCTGGAGATTTGCCAATTTTGGATGTTTTATGTAAACATTGTTTACTTTTAAACTATACTGCATGTAATTAGAAGCAAACAAAGTTCATTAAATGCCAGACTCAAAGATGCATCCTCAAATACTTTTCCTTAACACAAGAGGAAAGTCCATTCAAATAAGTGTTGTATTATTTTAAGTATGGAATAATGCAAATACTAGAATGTCACAGATTAAGCCTAACAAAGAGGGATTTACCTGCTGCTTTATTGAAGAATCACCATCACTAACAACATACCAGGAGGCAAAGTTACTTGCCTCCCTTCATATATTTTAGGGACATAGTTCTGTTCAATTTGGATAAAATTCTGGAAGGAAAAAAGCTGCTTGTTAGCATTATGTGCAAGTCACTTGCCTTCTCTTGTCATAACTGAATGCTGACATAAATCTTTTTTTAATAAAATGAACTATTAAAATTATTTCTTTCCTGAATGATGGCTGAAACAGATGTATTTTAATCTACAGGGCATAGAAAATGAAATTTACATGTCACTGAGGTCTCTCTGGTTAATAAATGCTTTAAAGAGAAAGAAAGCACTAAGCTAAATAAATATGAGACTATGTTGCTTTGCATAGGATTAAAAAAGGAAAATTAGAGTTTTTTTTTTCTTCTCTGCCAAAGAACTGATTTAGAAGGTGAAGTTACTTTATACTATCAAATATCAGTCTTTGAGAATATCACAAAAATGCTGCTTTGCTGGCCTTCTCTTTTTTAAAAAAACAAACCTTGCCTGATAAAGTTCAAAATATTGCCTCTGTATTTCTAACTTGATTGGTGTACCTGGTGGGTAAGTACCAACCTGATTGCCTTCACTATTATTATATCAGTAACATCTTCTCTATTTTTGCATGCTAGTAAATGAAAATAAATGAGTTCTACTCAAAGCCTTGTTGTAAAATTTTACAAAGTTTTTTTCTTCATTATAAAATATATAAGATATCTTTAAATTTTGTTTGTAGTTGTCAAAAAATGTCCATGATAAAAAAAAAATGAGGAAATTAGAACTACCCTTTAAAAGGCTTGACAATTTTTTTTCCTTTAAAAAAAAACCAACAAACTTTTTCTGTGTGCTTTGAACTGTTGCCAAACTAGATAAAGGTAAAAATGGCTGACTTTTCCTAAATTGCTTGCATGGAAAACCTTCAAATAACTTTCATGGACAGGCAGTCTAACACGCAGTACCGTGAATCCATCTCCCCCTGCTGGTCCCCCCACGAGATGTAACCCTAGTGCAATCAACCTTGGAAAAATAAAATGGCAGCTCAGATGACCTGAAATGTACCCCAAACACCACAATACCTTGAAAGTTATTCTTTTAATTGTAGTCAATAGGCTGAAAATACAGGGATTCTATTCCAAATTCACCCCTCTATCGTTAAAAATTCTGGTAAAAGTCATTTTTCAAAAAGTGATTATAGGAAGAGCTCAGGTGTTATCCTACTCTGATTAAAACGGGTGGTGTGTCTCCTCCCCTCCCTTTAAACTGGAACAAGACAAACTCTGATATGATGCACAGATGTATTTTTTAACAACAAACTGACTTTGAGAATTATAATTTAGAGTGTATTGGATGTATCACCAAAAGACAGGGTGGTTGGGCAATTGTGAGGGAGTATTGTATTGTTGCTAGTCTGAGTAAATCTGAATCTTTTCAAGCTTTGGTTGAGTGGGTTAATTCCAGGACCTGAATTACAAGTACAATTTGAATTACATTGCAAATGCTGAACTTCCTTCACTTTTGCAAGGTGCTTTCTTTTCCTTTTCTCAGACTTATGAATTCTAGCTATTTTGATGTTTTTCAAATGTTGCAATATTTCAGTTAGCTGTGAAAAATAGCAGTTCCAACTAGAAATGGAGGAAAAGATTTTTACCCTTTGCCTCTTTGTTTATTAACTCCTCCTTTTCTTTCTTTCTTTTTTTTTTTTTTTTTTGGTTTGCTTCTATTTTGTGAAATCTCCACTTTTAACATCAATTTAAGTCTTTAAAATCGTGGCAGCCCCTGAACAATTCCAGGCAGTATACCATTAACCCTTCAATACTAGGATAAATATTTTGCAAGAAAAAGAAAAAGACTGCCATGAACAGTCAAACAGTCCAGGCTTCAAATGGAGGGGGCAGGAATCAAATGAACAAGTAATAAATTAATAAATGATACAAATTGGGATTTCCCTTGCATGAACAAACATTGATAAATACAGTCTCTTAGAAAATCCATACTATGACACTGATTTTATGGGCAAAGAGCAGAGAGGTTAAGTGGATTGTTTAGAGCTTGAATTCCCATCACCCAGCCAGATTTTAACCATTGTGTGCAGAAGTCCTGCAAAGAGCAAACAGGCGTGGGGTGGGACCAGGAGACTCTGCTGTCAGGCTAGAGAAAATGTGAGGCTTTTCAGCAGTCAGGAGAGGCGGCAAACTACCTGGTAATTATTTAAGAACATACCAATTTATTTGTAGCATAAAGTCTAAGATCAATCTGTTCAGACATGACACTCTAGTTTTCCAACTGTGCGGGTATTTATCTCCCAGTCTTCACAAAAGAAGTCTGATTGAATAATTATTAGCAGAAGACAAGAAAATACAGGTTAATATGGGGAATTCAAAAAATGACAAATTTTTAAAAGAGTAAATGGGTTGCTAACACTGTAGAAAACTGTAGTAATGAAGGGCTTTCGGCAAAGAACTAACTGGAAATGAGTAATCAATTTACAACACTGTGTACTTTGGTTACAGTGTGTCTAGGGGGCTTTGGTCATCATGCTTGCACTTCCTTTGCAGTTTTAAAGACCCGCCCACTAGAGCATCTCCCTTACGGGAGCTGTGTCGTGTGGTGTCTCAGGCACTGAGTTCCAAAAGAGACACTTGGAGACCTTAGGAAATACAGGACCCCTGTCAGTCTTCACTAAAGAGATTGTCTTTCCAAACAGCACTACTGCAGATTTTTCTGGCTTGCACATTTATTGTCTTTCTTTCATTTCTCTTATTTTTGCAACACCTCAATTTAACTGAGACAGAGTTATTCAATCAAACCTTATGCAACTGATAAGATATTTTATTGCATCACTGATTATTTATAGGAGATGCTAGCTCGATTAGAACAGAGTGAAATAGATTCATCTTTTAGTATCTGTGGGGGAATGGTACCCTCATCTCAGCGACTCCAGTCTCAAATTCCGTACTAAAAATGGTGTAAAAATGGTGTATTATTGGCATATAACCTACACACATCCTATACTTTTTCATCTCTAGATTACTTACAATACCTAATGCTTCACTGGTGGCTCAGACAGTCCCTGGTTTTGGAAGATTCTTTGGAGAAGAGAATGGCAACCCACTTCAGTATTCTTGCCTGGAGACTTCCACGGATAGAGGAACCTGGTGGGCTACAGTCCATGGGGTTGCAAAGAGTTGGACACAACTAGGCAACTAACACTTTCACTTTCAACACAATGTAAATATTATATAAATAATTGCCAGTGTGTGGCAAATTCAAGTTCTGTTTTATGGAATTTCTAGATTATTTTTCTGAATATTTTTGGTTGCTGAATCCTTGCTGCAGAAGCTGTGGATACAGAAGACCAGCTGTACATTATTTGCAGCTTTCAAAAATATTTAAACAAAACATTCTGCTTTCCTCCAAAATTAGGAAGTCCTGAAGGAAATTATACTAAAAATGGCCACAGTTCTAAATAAGGGGGAAAAGTAATTGAATTTTATTAAAAAATGATTTGGAAATTTCCCTCCCAAATCTATATTTTATAAAAGTTCTCTTTTTTTGGCTGAAAATGTTTTCTTTGACTAGTTTACATATTACACATGCTGCTGCTACTGCTAAGTCGCTTCAGTCGTGTCCGACTCTGTGCGACCCCATAGACGGCAGCCAACCAGGCTTCTCTGTCCCTTGGATTCTCCAGGCAAGAATACTAGAGTGGGTTGCCATTTCCTTCTCCAATGCATGCGTGCATGCTAAGTTGCTTCAGTTGTGTCCGACTCTGTGCGACAGCAACCCACCAGGCTCCTCTGTCCATCGGATTCTCCAGGCAAGAGTACTGGAGTGGGTTGCCATTTCCTTCTTCATTACATATTACACATAAATAAGAGCAAATATAACTTCACACATATTTCTTATACATTTCTACAAATCTATAGTCTGGAATAATTTCTCAATATTCCATTTAGTTAATCCAAGCAAAGTGGAAATTTTTCAATTGAAAACTTCAGAAAGTTCCAAAAAAGTATTTTTCTCATCTATTAACTGAGTGTTGCCTAAATTTAGAATCCTCTAGTGATAGAAAATACAATGACACTTGTTCCTCTTCTGTTTTCTTTCCATTTTAGTAAGATGGTGTTGTGAGGATTGGAATGATGCAATATTCAGGCAGTAACTTTTGAAACAAAGTCGGGGGTTGTAAAATTTAACGTTCTCATAACGGCATTAACTTACCTGGGTTGTACATACAGTACATTAAGGGATTGCATTTTGCTGTCTTCTGTATAATTGGAAATATTCTATATGTACAATTTGAGTGAGTTAATGTTTCTAGGAGAACCTTAAGTTTTGCATTTCTTGACTTTTTTATGTCTGAATTTGTAGCTTTAGTGTTTGCATTAACATAGTTATTTGCATTTCATTACAGCCTAAGTTAGCCTATTCAAGGACTAAAGTCGTGAGTATTTACTTAAAGATCTGTTTAAATGAAAATACTCAACCTTTTTTGGATTACATATTTATGGATAGGAGATACACTCATTTAAGCCTATGATGTTTTGTGTGTGCTAACTTAAGACTTAAGAATTTCTGTGCATAGTATGTGCCCAAGAATTGGGCAACGATGGAACAGATGAGTAAATGAACAATTGCGACCAAAGTTTATCAGCAAATGGAAATAGGAAAAGTTTGCAATTAGATCAGTGGATTGTTTGGATTAGAAAGCAACTCCAGAGAAACTTGTGCCAGAAAACAAAGAATGTCTCAGCATTATAAATATTACTGTCATGTTACTGTTCTATATGTTCTTAGTGTGTTATTATATTTTAAGTATTCTTGAATTGACAGGAAGACTAATAATTCTCCAATTTTGTGTGTAAAGAAACCAAATTCCTAAGAGATCATGTGATTGTCTCGAAGAGAAAAAAGAGAGGAGATCAAGCTACACTGAAAAAAAATGTCTAAATCCAGTTATGTCTTGATTTGTGGAAACTTGTATGAAGATATGGATATAAACAAATGTAAATGGAAGAGATAAAGAAGAAAAATTGCTATTTTATTTATGAAGAAAAATTTAGCATAGAAATCCCTTCCTCAGACTATAGACCCCACAAGGGTAGGAATTGCTCTGTTTTTCTATCTTAATGTCTAATACATGCTAGGGCCACATCAACTTTTTCCAATAACATTTGTTCAGTCACTTAGTCATGTCTGACTCTGTGACCCCATGGACTGCAGCATGCCAGACTCCCTTGTCCTTCAATATCTCCCAGAGTCTGCTCAGATTCAAGTCCACTGAGTCGGTGGTGCTATTGAGCCATTCATCCTTTGCTGCTCCCTTCTCTTTTTGCCTTCAGTCTTCCCCAGCATCAGGGTCTTTTCCAATGAGTCGACTCTTCCCATCAGATGGCCAAAGAATTGGAGCTTCAGCTTTAGCATCAGTCCTTCCCGTGAATATTCAGGGTTGATTTTCTTTAGGATGGACTGGTTTGATCTTGCAGTCCAAGGGATTCTCAAGAGTCTTCTCCAGCACCACAGTTTGAAAACACCAATTCTTTGGCACTCAGCCTTCTTTATGGTTCAACTCTCATATCCGTATATGACTACTGGAAAAACCATAGCTTGAACTATACGGAGCTTTGTCAGCAAAGTAATGTCTCTGCTTTTTAATATGTTGTTTAAGTTTGTCATAATTTTCCTCCCAAGGAGCAAGCATCTTTTAATTTCATGGCTAAAATTTAAAAAGTAAGAAAAAACAGCCAATTACATTACTCTATATGCTTCAGATTATATTAACAAAAAGTTATATTTGGGGCCCAACTACTACTTACTGAGTGAAACCAAGTACAAGCTGAGTGAAACCAAGTACTCCCATCCTGTCTTAGATTAAACTTCTTTATAAATAAAATGTTTTTAGGCATTTGTGAAACTTATACAGAAAAAGATATCTTAAACATGTTTTTAAACATCTGTTATAAGGATTATTTTTTCTTAATAAAAAACTGGTTTGTTAAAAAAAAAATCCTTAGATGGTGCAAAGCCTTCAACAAAAGATTGAGTTTAATAAACCAATATTAGACATAAATGTGGACATTATGAAGATTTAAGTTTTGCAAGGAAAGGGGGAAAGAATAGAAGAAATAAAGGAAAGAGTGCAAGAGAATAAAAAGTAGCAAAGTGCATTTATTTATTCATTAAACAAATGTTTATTGAGTGTCTATTACCTGCCTGGATACTGGGTATACCACAGTGAAGGAGACAAATAAAGACCCTGCTTTTCTGGAATTTACTGTCTAGCAGGTAAGATAGCAAGAAAAGAAATATATAATTAAAATTTCACAGGTTTCTCAGAGTTCAGTGCTATAAATAAAATAGTGTGGAAGGGAGCTGTTTTAAATTAGGTAATCAGGGGGACTGGTGGGTACTTAGGATTTGATGGTCAGGGAAGAATTCTTGAAGCTCAACACCTATATCAAATGACAAAACTAAAAATAATCAAAGGAAAACAGTCAATGGCTTGGGAGGGCTACAGTTCTTCATGAGCAGTGGACACTTTCTGGAGGGATTTTGGGCAAGAGTGAGTTTTATAGAGCATTAGAAGAGGCAATGTGGAAATAGGGCACGATTGGCCAGGAGGTGGGGGATGTCTTTATAAGTCGAGCAAGCCCTGTTTTCTAGGGTGAGGTAAGCTAGCTAAAGCTAAATTAAAGGGTCATGATTGGTGTTCAGTTTCCTTGACAGTGAGGCATTTCCTGTAAGTACAGTTTGGCTTATGTTGAGATTTGTGATTTGTCTGGGCCACTGAGATGGCCTCCATTTTGTAGGTTGAGATCTTCAAATTAATTTTATTACCTGAAAAGTGGAAGACGGCAGCCATATGACATCTAGAGGAAGACTCTTTTTAGAGCAAGTAAAGCCAGAATTGGTGTGATGAAAACCATCAATGGGGTCAGGGTCCCCGGAGGTTAGTGAGCAGGAGGAAAATGATGCCAGACTTCTGATCACATGAAGTCCTCTTAATGGTGGAAAAAGAGTTTAGATTTTACCTTAAATGTCATGGAAAACACTGGAAAGAGAGACCTGGCTGAGATCTATGAATTTATTCACTCATTCATTCATTCATTCATCCTCTTGCCCTCATTTGTTCATTTGTCTTAAAATTTTTTTTTTCTTTTTCTGTCTTGCATCTTTTGGCCATGCCATGCAGCACATGGGATCTTATTTTCGCAACCACGGATTGAACCCATACCCCCTTAACTGGAAGTGCAGAGTTTGAACCACTGGACTACCAGGGAATTCCCCATTTGTCTTTTTAATAGACTAACTTTTTAGAATCATTGAGGTTGACAGCAAAATAGAGTAGAAAGTACAGAAATTCCCCACATATTCCTGTCCCCCCACCCCACACATACAGAGGCTCCCTCATTATCAACACCTCCCCAGAGTGGTCCGTTTGTTACAACTGATGCCCCTATGTTGGTAGGTCGTTATCAACCAAAGTCTGTAGTTTACTTTGCATCGTATGTTCTAAGGACTTTGACAAATGTATAATGGCATACATCTAGCATTACAGTATCATACAAAATAGTGTAACTGCCTGAAAATCTTCCACATTTTACCTATTCATTCCTTCTTCCCCTGAAAACAATTGATCTTTTAATTGCCTCCATATTGCCTTTTCCAAAATGTCATATAGTTGGAATCACATAGTATGTAGCCTTTTCAGATCAGCCTCTTTCACTTAGTAACGTGTGTTTAAGCTGCTTCCATGTCTTTTCATGGCTTGTTAACTCATTTCTTTTTAGTGCTGAATAATATTCCACTGTTTGAATGTACCACAGTTTATGATAATTTGTTTTTCTCATTCAACCAAATACATGCCATCTGGTGTGTTTGTCACTGAAGATATGGTGATTAAATAAATTTAGTCTGTGGAATTCATGGCCTAGTGAGGGGGAGAAATGAATGTTCAGTAATTAATAAAAGGAATGGATGTAAAATTATAAACAGATATGTGCTCTGAGGCACTGGGACATCTTTTGACAGGCACGTGCAAAGAGGAAGCCTTGGACACCAAGGGATTACTAGATGAAATGATGCTGACTTGAGTGAGGTCTCAGTAATAAAGTGAAAAGGGAGGCCGTTTGGGAAAGAAGAGCATTGCAGATAAAGGAAACCTGGCCCATTCGAGGACCAGAAAGAAGACTGTGGTTGGAGCCCAGCTCTTGGTGGAAGGCTGAGGAGTGGGCAGGGCTCTGCCTGAGTCAGGGCCTGTGGACCAGGGGAAGGTCATACCTTCATCCCAGAAGCAGCAGGAAGGCCCTGCTAGGTTCCACACCGGAGAGTGACGTGGGCAGATGGGCACTCTGAAAGAACAAAGGGGAGAGGAGGACACTTTTCAGTAGTCCTTGGAGCAGCCACCATGGCCGGATGAGAAGTGGGGAAGAGAGATGAAGAAGGCAAACAGAATGGAGAGATATTTTGGAGGTAAAGTTGACTGGGATGAGAGGGGAGGGAGCAGGAGGAATCAGAGTCTCCTAAATTTCTGTCTAGAACAAGATGGATTGAGACAGAGAACACTGGAGGACGACCAGGGTTGCCTATGAAATAATTGTCACTTTTTTCCATATTAGGAAAAAAAATACCATTGAGCTGCTACCAGGTTTATGCAGATTCTAGAATCAGAGGAAAACTCCCTGTTCAAATTGTACAGAGAAAAAAATGTCTATTGGGGATAGTGCTTAACAGAAGACCTGTAAATACAGAATTATATGTGCAACTCTTTTTCTTGTTTGGGAACTCAGTAACTGAGCAAAAGTCAGGCTCATGTGAATTTTAATAGAGCCTTAGACTTGTTTTTAGCATCAACAAGATATGTGAGAATAGTATCACATTTTCCTATAACCTTAAAAATAGCCTATAGTAAAATAAATACTTATGGAAAGTATGATATGGATACTGAGTTAGGGTTGTGTTTATTTAGTATTTGCGTGGGTTATTTGGTGTAAACCTAAATAAAACATTATTAAGTAAATACTCATTATATCCAGTGCTATGCTGGTAAATGTCCAAAAACTGGCCCATGGGAAGAACAGGAACCTCTGTCTGTGGCTTTTGCCAGTTAGCTTTCTGTGGTGTACATTTTCCCATCATGGCTGATTTCAGCTGCCAGGATGAGGCCACTGAAGAGGAGGTTGTGAAGGGCTATCCTGTCCCAAGTCAGCTCCAGTAAGCCACTGACTCTCCCTTTTATTCATGAAGAACTTAGACCTTAGGAAGTAAGTAATTCATCCATGTTCAGAGAGTAAGAGGCAGAGTGAGAATTTACACTCTGGCAGAGACCCTGAAGCCCTGGGGTTTAATTGCTACGCTGTAGATATCAAGAGTTGAATCATAATGCTAAAACAATAATAAAATTTAATTAATCATAATGTGAACTCAGAACTCATTTAAGTCTAGCCTCTGTTAACAGGGGAGAAAACTGAGCCCCCAAATATTTTATTGATTTGTTCAAGGTTAAATGGGTGTGTATTGACAGAGTTGGAGCTGTGACTCAACTTTTTGGTCACTGACTTACATGATACTGTGACTACTTGTGTTTTTCAAACCTCCTCCACAAAATGTTTAAGTAGTAATATCTTTCATAGAAAGAATAAATTGTGGGGGCTCTTTTCCCTGACATGGTTTTGGAGTGAGAATCTCATCATCCAGTAATGTAATTCAACAGCATCGCCCTGCTTGGAAGCAGTTGATTAACTGTGCACAACATTTGCGAAGAATAGCTATAATAATAACAGTCAAAAGTGCCAACACTTCTTTAGTACATGTTAGTATATTTTACACAAAGGCAACAAATTCTGGAGCTCGAAATGTGATTCTAGTCATATGTATCCAGTGGGATGTGTGTGTTGCCTGTGTTTTTGTGTGTGAGGCTGTAAAGCAACAAATAATTAGCTGTATAACTTGTTGCATAATTAGCTGCATAACTAGGAACTGAGCCATGTGTGGTGACTCCTAAAGCCCACACTTGAAGAAGCTGGTCCTATGCAATTCCGGCTCATTTTGCTGCTGCTAAGTCACTTCAGTCATGTCCAACTCTGTGCGACCCCATAGACGGCAGCCCACCAGGCTCCCCCATCCCTGGGATTCTCCAGGCAAGAACACTGGAGTGGGTTGCCATTTCCTTCTTCTTTTTAGGGCCAAACAAATGACACAATTTGCCTTAATCTCAACCCCAACAGTTAAAAAGAGAATGAGAGGATGAAAATGAATTATGAATTGAACATGACCATAGCAATACAAACTGTGGAGCTTCCAGTGAAACCTCAAAACACAATTTGGCCAAGTTACCAACCTTCTCTAAATCAGGAAAAATAGTTACTCATCTCACAGAATTGTCATCAGGGAAAATTGATTGGTGATATTAAGGCTATCTACAAGTGTCCCTTCTAGGGAAATTCTGAATTTCAAGGAGACTCCAGTTAAAGCAATTGAATATTGAAATTTTATTACTTTTAAGATGTAGTATGAAATACATTATTTACATGATTTTTTGACCCAAAGTTTATAAAACTATTCAATCTATGGAGAACCATTTTATTTGCTTGATAATTAATGAGAAAAGACTTGTGATTTATTATTAAAAGATTTTATTCCTTCATCTTGCTTTTTACATCAAATCATAAACTATTGATGATATAAATTCTAAGAATTACATGTGAAAATTACTGAAAAAATCTGCCTCTTGGGTTTAAATTCGGTCCATCAGTGTCTCCATAGTAGGTGGATGTGTGATTTTAGAAAGGAAATAAGAACTGTGTTTTCAGAATGTGCTCAGCACAAATTGGGCCTCTGGAAATCTGATATCCAAATAAACTTGAGATTGAAGGGAAGTGCCAGACAAAATGAAGATCTTCAGTAATGTATATGCTTGCATGTTGTAGATGTTGCTGGGAAGAATTCCTGACCTTTCTTGCAGCTGGCACTTTAAGCCTGGGGACACATAGCTGCATTTTTGACAGTCATGCGAAGATTACATTGGGGACTGCATGTGTGAGACCCTTTCTTTCTGTCAGAAATGAGAATTAAACCCACATCAAAAGGATTGCGAGAAGTGGAAGATCAGTGGGACATACTCAGTGAAAAACTCTTAATGAGCAGATAGACTGCTGTATAGCCTCTGTGATGTATGTCAACTTAGTCTTGACATAGCCAATTCCCAATTTTCTGTGCTAGATAGAATGAGGGTAGCAACAATAATTGAAACCTGCAGATAATCCGTGGGTTCCATTTTAACCCTCGATTGTAACCAACTGCCTTGCAGTCCTTTTAGGAGACCCAGGAATGTGCTGCATCTCCTTTTTCTGATGTTGATTCATCAGCATGTCCTGTGTTTCTTGCATTGGGGAACCATGAAATACATACACAGAAGAGGCGGTATCGTTCAGGGACCTACAGGAAACAGATGGTACACTCAGAAGGTGATTACCAAGATGTTAATGAAGGGACAATTTTCAAAGGTGTAAGCAAGGTCAAGGGAAATCAAACAGGAAACACTCTAGGGTTAGCAATGACCAGGAGTTCTCCCACCCCTTAGGGATGGAGCAAAAGGAAGAGCTGTGAGTAGAACCAAGAAGAACTGAATAGAAGACAAGGCAGTTTGGCAGAAACTCTGCAGGAAGGCAGCCACTGGCAACCAGATCTACATACCATAGGAGCCAAGGCAAAACCCCCCAAACCTTCCTCTCCTTGGCCCTCTGACCTCAGAGAATATCTATCCCAGAGAGGATGAGGAAAAAAAAATGACCGTGGGCAGCTCAACTAGTCATTGTTACCAGGCTCTGTACTCCAGTGCAAGACACCGTCTTTTAGAAGAGATGCTTTTAGAAAACCAATCAAGACAGAAGGAAAAAGAAAACAACATTCTCTAGGACATAGCCGTCTCCATGACTTGTAAGTACTGGGAATCTAGTCTTTCATTCCTGGCTCAGAGAGAGATGATTAGATGAAAGTTAAGGCTTAATTGGCTGTTTAAATTTGGGAAGAGGGTAGAAAAACTTAGCTGTGATTATGTTCCTTTTATCAACAAGGAGCTCTGAGGTTTTCCTTGAAATCTAAAAGCATGAGCATTCCAAAGGCCAATTTGAAGAGCAAAAGTTTCCGCTCTCCTTTCTGAAATTCAGACCCAGAGTAAGTGGCCACTCACCTATATTTGTATGGTTCACGAGACAATGTTAGCTGTATCATTGGTTATCATTACTTACAAGGAAGACACTAAATGAGCTTTTCTTAAAGATCCAGTCACTGAAAGAAACTGAATTGTAATGTCTCAAAGTATTACAGAAATATTACAAAGTACTATGACCTAACTATTTTAATATGGTTAAGCAATCAGCAATATGGAAGACACTGTGTTAATCCATCTCTCTCATCTTAGTGGCAAAGATGCTCTTTTAGGGGATTTCTGGGGCTCACATAATAACACAGGGGGACATGAGTACCTTTCCTCCCTGGTTCCTGTCTATTTACCATGGCAGGCTTTGCCCTGTTCCATCGCCAAGCTGGATCTTACCAACATTGGGAGAATTTTTTAATATTTTGGCTTAGCATTTGTTGGAGGCAAGGATAAGTTTCACTGATTCTATCTCTATGCTTGCTCCTTGGAAGAAAAGCTATGGCCAACCTAGACAGCATATTAAAAAGCAGAGACATTACTTTGCCAAGAAAAGTCTGTCTAGCCAAAGCTATGGTTTTTCCAGTAGTCATGTATGGATGTGAGTGTTGGACTATAAAGAAAGTTGAGCACTGAAGAATTGATACTTTTGAACTGTGGTGTTGGAGAAGACTCTTGAGAGTCCCTTGGACTGCAAGGAGATCCAACCAGTCCATCCTAAAGGAGATCAGTCCTGAATATTCATTGGAAGGACTGATGCTGAAGTTGAAACTCCAGTACTTTGGTCACTTGATATGAAGAACCGAGTCATTTGAAAAGACCCTGATGCTGGGAAAGATTGAAGGCAGGAGGAGAAGGGGACGCAGAGGATGAGATGGTTGAATGGCATCACCAACTCGATGAACATGAGTTTGAGCAAGCTCTGGGAGTTGGTGATGGACAGGAAAGCTTGGCGTGCTGCAGTCGATGGGGTTGCAAAGAGTCTGACATGACTGAATAAATGAACTGAACTGAACTGAATCTCTACATCTAAAGTGCTGGGGTGACTCCTGATTACCCAGAGCTTCCTCTGACCCCAGCAGTGGAGTTTTAACTCAGGTGGTAACAGATTGGGTTTAAAATTGGTAAAATTTCAAGGCCCTACCCTGAACTTCAACTTGCTTAACCAAGAAATTGACTCTTTCCCTAACCTTTGCCGGATCGTCTCTCTTGACCGAGGTCTGGACCATGACCCCATCATTTTTCATGCTGACCTACTAGGCTTCTGCTGCTCTGCTCTGCACACCATACTGAGCCTTGTGGAAGCATCTTGCCCTTTTTTCTCTACTCCTACCCTAATCCAGCCTGCAAGGGACTGGGCTTCTGTCTCCAAGGGGAGAAGTTGGCTCTCAACTGTGATGGATGTTCATGGCCGACTGAGCAGAAACACAGTCTCCTCTCGTTGTGGGTCTTTCTGCCACGTGGCCGCTTACATTTGTTCTTCACATAGTCGGTTAAATGTCTTATACTGGCACTGGCCTCCACAAACTCTGAGTGTGCTAATGTCCTGGGGAGGTCAATCCTGCAGCAGGGTCCGTGATAATAGCTTCCCTCCTATCTGGTCCCGTGTCCTCCTTTAGGGTCCCATGTTGCTGATGTCCCCACTTACCTGGAGGCAGGCCCACCTAAGACATGACAGATCGCCTCACATAAATGAATCCCCTATTTTTCCAAACATTGGCTGTATTCCAGCAAGATACAATATTGAAATGTTAATCTATCAAATAGGAGACCCACTGGAAGGCTGGGACTTTATTATTTGCTCTGAAAATGTCACGTAAGTTTAGGAAACTTTAAACTCCTCTTTGGTTATTTCATTAGGAAAAAGTAATCTCATTTAACTGGCACTTTTACATCTACATTTATGCGTTTAAAACAGTGAAGCGAGTGCTCTACAGCTATGTAAAGAAACACATTATCAAAGCATTAGGAAATGATTAAACTGACATTTTCTTAAGAAAACGAAAGGAGCAGGAAAAAGCCATTCTAAAAGGACTGAGTGCTACATACTCCAGATATTATCTTCAGTGCTTACTCAGGGATCTTTAAAGAAGCTTATTACCAAGTACCCTAAGAAGACAAGTGTGGATGTGTACAGATCAGAGGAATGCAAGTTAATGCACCTGCCAGATTTTACTATCGTACAAAGTGTGTCAATCAGCACTCAGACCTTGCATTTAAAACCATGTTCTTTCAGGTTTCCTCTGGGCTGTATCATTCACAACTCAATCCTCCGAGTCAGTAACCGTTTCACACTGCCAACTGTCATACGTGGCATAAATGTGTCTCACCCTTGCGTGTGAACACCAGTGCACATGGCCCTTGAGGTTATTCATAACCCCCTCTGGACACACACAAATATTTTGAAATGAGAAAATGTTAGAATCTTGACTATTCAAGCTGTTAAAGACACTTATTCAGCTAGCACTTATTAAGCACTTGCTGTATACTGGGCACCACTTTTCATGATTTCACCCAGGAAATCTTACATGATCAGCAGGCAAATGTCTAGGATTCAGTTTCAGACTTGTCGGGAACCTTACTCTTCTATGGAAGAAGAAAAGATACATGCTGTCTTCATTAGGACAACATTTCCGCCAGTAAGGTTAACCCCAAAAGGAAGGAACAAGATTAGGAGCTCAGGGATGTCAGAAGTTTGTTGTGAATATTCTTCCTCTTTTCTAAGGCCCTTGCCAAGGATTCTGGGAAAACATTTGCTTTTGCAATAGAAATGAGGGTGGGTGTGAAGTGAATAAGATTGGTAGGTGTTTGTTATACGCTGATATGAACACTATTCAAATTTTGTCTACTGACTTCTTAACAAAAGTTGATGTGGTTGATCACAGGCTCCTTCCCCAAATGCTGTGTTGCCTGGGTTTCTCAACACCGTGAAAGGGTTAGTCACTCAGTTGTGTCTGACTCTTGTGACCTCATAGACTGTAGCTCATCAGGCTCCTCTATCCCTGGAATTCTCTAGGCAAGAATACTAGAGTGGATAGCCATTCCCTTCTCTGGGGAATCTTTCCAGCCCAGGGATTGAACCTGTGTCTCCCACGTTGCAGGCAGATTCTTTGCCATCTGAGCCACCAGGGAACACTATACCTGACAGATTTCCCCTGAAGGGATTGCCTTTTGGGGCAGGAAAACGGGGGAGATTACGGGAGGGTGCTAAGTAACATACCCAAGGTCACACAGGGAGGTTTGTCTGACTACTGCCCTGAGTACAGAGACTTGGGACAGAGTACGTGGCCTCAGTCATGAGTCTTGTCCAGTAGTTTGTTCTGAGGGAAAAAGAATGTGAAATAGAAAAAAGAATGAACTAAGAGTCTGGAGACTTGGATCTCCTCTGGTTCTTCTCACTGTTAGCAGTGTGATCTTGGCTTGGACGCAGCCCCAAATTCTTCCTCTTTAACGTGGGGATAATAATGCCTACTTGCCTAACCTCACAGGGCTGATGTTAGGAAAAAAGAGATTATCTATATCAAAGTCCCTTGAATTCAAGTGCTAATTAAATTTAGTGTGAAGAAGAGTAACGTGATTCTTTTCCTGGTCCCAGCACTTACTATCTGTGTCATCCCTGCCAAATTAATCAACCTCTCTCTGCTTTGGTTTCCTTAGCTTTATAAAGAGCACACAAAAAGTAGATACCTTACGAGGTTGCTTTAAGTTTAAATTTAGATGCATGGTATTTTAGACAAGATTGTCTTATCAAAGATTGCTTTCTTTTACTCACAATACTCATTGCATGATGTCCATTTAGTAAGGAAGAGTCCAATTAAACTAGGTCAAAGATCAGAAGACACAGGGACGGTCCCTAATGCTCTCGTTGCCTCCCCGTGTGTCTTTGGGTGAATTATTTGACCTCAAAACCCTGAGTTTCCTCCTCTGTAACAGGCATTTTATAGGGCTGCTATGAGGATATGATGAGAATATGTATATCAAGAACTTGGCATATAGCTGCCATACAGTAGATTCACCTATAGCAGTAGAGAAGCAGAGCAGGGCTGCAAAAATTACAGTTTCTTTCCTTTTTCTCATCTTTCATGCTCCTTTGATCCCATCTTCCTAATGTATGGGATGTAGATTTTTATTATCTTGCATCTCTTTGGGATTCTTTTGAGACTGTAGAGATACAGCTTGTGTAGGCACTCAAGTCATTGTGTTGGTGTAAAATATGATTCATAACAATGGTGGCTAGTGATTTACTAATTGACTCAGAAACATTATTGAGTGCCTGTTATATCAGCACCATGCTGAGTGCTGGGGATATGGTGTTGACTATCACAGACGTATCTTTACCCTCAAGGAACTTTTAGAAGGAAAACACATGTGTAAGTAATATATCCTGGTGCCTGTTTTAAGAAAACAGAGTACTGAATCTCCATTGATAATTAAACCTCTTACTTTTGCTTAATCTAGCATTTCTCATTGTTATTTCACCATAGGACAACCTCCCTTGCCGTCGTTTTTTGCATTTCAAGCAAACCCACTGAGATGTCATGGAACACAACCGGGGAAACACAACTGAAGGAGGCAGGATTTCCTCTCCCATGAAGCCTGGTATCTATTCCCTCAATGTGCTGTATTTGCATAAATCATATTATGTAGGTGGCTGCCTGCTTTGCCCATGGTCAAGGCCAGCCCTAGATAGGGTACAACCGTGGAGTGAACAAAACAGGAGTCACTCCTGGGCAGAGAACACAAACTTTGTCAGAAAATAAATTACTGGAAACATTTTTATTAAAGAAGAGGAGTCGTTTCGAGGGTGTGATAGCTTCCGTTAAAGCGTATGCAGTTAATCATTCCTTGTTTGAGGTTTGGACTTTCTTCCCTTTGATGTAATTAGCCATTAGGCTTTCTGAAGTACATTTTTCATGTCAAGGAGACAATGGTTTCAAAGGAGAGATAGGGTGGGGCTGAAAGGAAGGCCACGTTAATGCACAGAGCAGCAAAAGACACAGGAAAATACCAACACTCCTTACACCGGCCAGTTGCTAGCAGTGCATTGGACATGATGCTATTTCACTGTAAATACAGCAATATTTTACACACTGCTTTGTTGCATCAAAAAGATTTTCTGGAACTTTTTCCAGAACTGTGGGATGCATGTGTTTGTGAATGGTATGGAAGTGCTTTCCTGGTTCAACCAGAGAAGATCTCCTATTATGTTTCGTTTGTTTATACTTCAAAGCAAGATTCCATTTGAAAAAATAATGACTGCTAAAAACATTTTAAAACCCCTGAATCAATGATTTAAGAGTGAGACAGGATTTGATTAGCTACCTGTTGCTCCATCTCTACCAAAATTGGCTTTGGGGTAGCAGAATAAATTTCTAAATCAAGCCATCCAAAGAAAGAATAGTTTAACCAAACTCATTATTCATTTCATATGGAAGTACACCACTCACAATAAGCTGAGAGAGACTGTTTGATTCTGTGTACATGCATGAGCACATAAGGGCTGCCCTGGTGGCTCAGTGGATAAGAATCTGCCTGCAATGCAGGTGACCCTGGTTTGATCCCTGGATCAGGAAGATCTCCGGGAGAAGGATATGGCAACACATTCCAGGATTCTTTCCTAGGAAATCCCATGGCCAGAGGAACCTGGCAGGCTACATACAGTCCATGGGGTCACTAAAGATTTGGATGTGACTTAGTGACTGGAAAAGCAACAGCAACAATGAGCACATGGGCAAATGTGGGAATGGGAATGGGTGTGTGTGCACGTGTGTGAATTAGAGGAACTTTAAAGCTGACACTAATCTGAATTAGACCTTTAAAGAGCTTGGACAAATACAAGAAGTAAGGCCCACACACAAATCATTATAATCAAAAGCAGAAAGTAATACGTGCCAGGTAGTAGATGAAAATTAGTTCAGGGAGGAGCCAAGATGGCGGAGGAATAGGACGGGGAGAACACTTTCTCCCCCACAAATTCATCAAAAGAGCATTTAAACGTCGAGTAAATTCCACAAAACAACTTCTGAATGCCGGCAGAGGACATCAGGCACCCAGAAAAGCAATCCAACTCTTCGAAAGGAGGTAGGAAAAAATATAAAAGACAAAAAAAGAGACAAAAGAGGGAGGGACGGAGTTCCGTCCCGGGAAGGGAGTCTTAAAAAGAGAGAAGTTTCCAAACACCAGGAAACCTTCTCACTGCCGAATCTGTGCCGAGCTTTGGAAGCACAGAGGGCAACATAACAGGAAGTAAAAATAAATAAACAATTAAAACTCGAAGATTGCGAGTCTTATGGTAACTCCCCCAGCGGAGAAGCAGCGCAGACGCCTGCACACGCCATTAGCAAGCGGGGGCTGGGCAGGGAGGCACAGCGCGGGCTGCATCGCTTAGAGTAAGAATCTGGCCTGAATACCCTGAGCACTATCTGAGCGAAATAATTTGGGCTAGCAAACCAGACTGTGGGATATCTACCACGCGAAAAGCCAGCCCCAACCTAAGACACCGCCAGGCCGGCGCACGGAACAAAGAATTGAACAGAGATAGCCAGCTGCAGACCTTCCCCCTCCGGTGACAGGCAGCCAGAGCCGGAAGGGGGCAATCGCAGCCCCAGAGAGACATTATCTATAAAACTGTAAGCAGGCTTCTTTGCTAACTAAAACTTCTTGGGGGGGTCTGGACGGTTAACATCTGCCTGAGAAGGTGCGCCGGTTTTACACCCAGATAACCGAGTGGCGGGGAGGCGATAAGTCGCAGCATTGGCACTCGCCAAACACCTCATCACTTGAGCTGCTCAGACCTGGGAAGAGCACAAAACTCAGGCCCAACTGAGTCTGCGCCTCTGAGGACTACCCGAGTGCCTGAACCTGAGCGGCTTGGACCTGGGAGGTACATGCAACCCAGGGCCAGCCTCGGATTGTTCCCGGCGGAACAACCTAGAGCCCGAGCAGTGTGGGCAGGGAGGCTACACGCGCCGTGAGCGGGGGCAGACCCAGTGTGGCTGAGGCACTGCGAGCGCACGCCAGTGTTATTTGTTTGCAGCATCCCTCCCTCCCTCCCCACAGCGCGACTGAACAAAGAGAAGAAATACAACTCCACCCATCAGAACACCGACACAAGCTTCCCTAACCAGGAAACCTTGACAAGCCACCTGTACATACCCACACCGCGAGGAAAAGCCACAATAAAGAGAACTCCACAAACTGCCAGAATACAGAAAGGACACCCCAAACTCAGCAATTTAAACAAGATGAAGAGACAGAGGAATAGCCAGCAGATAAAGGAACAGGATAAATGCCCACCAAACCAAACAAAAGAGGAAGAGATAGGGAATCTACCTGATAAAGAATTCCGAATAATGATAGTGAAATTGATCCAAAATCTTGAAATTAAAATGGAATCACAGATAAATAGCTTGGAGACAAGGATTGAGAAGATGCAAGAAAGGTTTAACAAGGACCTAGAAGAAATAAAAAAGAGTCAATATATAATGAATAATGCAATAAATGAAATTAAAAACACTCTGGAGGCAACAAATAGTAGAATAACAGAGGCAGAAGATAGGATTAGTGAATTAGAAGATAGAATGGTAGAAATAAATGAATCAGAGAGAATAAAAGAAAAACGAATTAAAAGAAATGAGGACAATCTCAGAGACCTCCAGGACAATATTAAACGCTACAACATTTGAATCATAGGGGTTCCAGAAGAAGAAGACAAAAAGAAAGACCATGAGAAAATACTTGAGGAGATAATAGTTGAAAACTTCCCTAAAATGGGGAAGGAAATAATCACCCAAGTCCAAGAAACCCAGAGAATCCCAAACAGGATAAACCCAAGGCGAAACACCCCAAGACACATATTAATCAAATTAACAAAGATCAAACACAAAGAACAAATATTAAAAGCAGCAAGGGAAAAACAACAAATAACACACAAGGGAATTCCCATAAGGATAACAGCTGATCTTTCAATAGAAACTCTTCAAGCCAGGAGGGAATGGCAAGACATACTTAAAATGATGAAAGAAAATAACCTACAGCCCAGATTATTGTACCCAGCAAGGATCTCATTCAAGTATGAAGGAGAAATCAAAAGCTTCTCAGACAAGCAAAAGCTGAGAGAATTCTGCACCACCAAACCAGCTCTCCAACAAATACTAAAGGATATTCTCTAGACAGGAAACACAAAAATGGTGTATAAATTCAAACCCCAAACAATAAAGTAAATGGCAACGGGATCATACTTATCAGTAATTACCTTAAATGTAAATGGGTTGAATGCCCCAACCAAAAGACAAAGACTGGCTGAATGGATACAAAAACAAGACCCCTACATATGTTGTCTACAGGAGACCCACCTCAAAACAGGGGACACATACAGACTGAAAGTGAAGGGCTGGAAAAAGATTTTCCATGCAAATAGGGACCAAAAGAAAGCAGGAGTAGCAATACTCATATCAGATAAAATAGTCTTTAAAACAAAGGCTGTGAAAAGAGACAAAGAAGGTCACTACATAATCATCAAAGGATCAATCCAAGAAGAAGATATAACAATTATAAATATATATGCACCCAACACGGGAGCACCGCAGTATGTAAGACAAATGCTAACAAGTATGAAAGGAGAAATTAACAATAACACAATAATAGTGGGAGACTTTAATACCCCACTCACACCTATGGATAGATCAACTAAACAGAAAATTAACAAGGAAACACAAACTTTAAACGATACAATAGACCAGTTAGACCTAATTGATATCTATAGGACATTTCATCCCAAAACAATGAATTACACCTTTTTCTCAAGCGCACATGGAACCTTCTCCAGGATAGATCACATCCTGGGCCATAAAGCTAGCCTTGGTAAATTCAAAAAAATAGAAATCATTCCAAGCATCTTTTCTGAGCACAATGCAGTAAGATTAGATCTCAATTACAGGAGAAAAACTATTAAAAATTCCAACATATGGAGGCTGAACAACACGCTGCTGAATAACCAACAAATCACAGAAGAAATCAAAAAAGAAATCAAAATTTGCATAGAAATGAATGAAAATGAAAACACAACAACCCCAAACCTGTGGGACACAGTAAAAGCAGTCCTAAGGGGAAAGTTCATAGCAATACAGGCACACCTCAAGAAACAAGAAAAAAGTCAAATAAATAACCTAACTCTACACCTAAAGCAACTAGAAAAGGAAGAAATGAAGAACCCCAGGGATAGTAGAAGGAAAGAAATCTTAAAAATTAGAGCAGAAATAAATGCAAAAGAAACAAAAGAGACCATAGCAAAAATCAACAAAGCCAAAAGCTGGTTCTTTGAAAGGATAAATAAAATTGACAAACCATTAGCCAGACTCATCAAGAAACAAAGGGAGAAAAATCAAATCAATAAAATTAGAAACGAAAATGGAGAGATCACAACAGACAACACAGAAATACAAAGGATCATAAGAGACTATTATCAACAATTATATGCCAGTAAAATGGACAACGAGGAAGAAATGGACAAATTCTTAGAAAAGTACAACTTTCCAAAACTCGACCAGGAAGAAATAGAAAACCTTAACAGACCCATCACAAGCACGGAAATTGAAACTGTAATCAAAAATCTTCCAGCAAACAAAAGCCCAGGTCCAGACGGCTTCACAGCTGAATTCTACCAAAAATTTAGAGAAGAGCTAACACCTATCCTGCTCAAACTCTTCCAGAAAATTGCAGAGGAAGGTAAACTTCCAAACTCATTCTATGAGGCCACCATCACCCTAATACCAAAACCTGACAAAGATCCCACAAAAAAAGAAAACTACAGGCCAATATCACTGATGAACATAGATGCAAAAATCCTAAACAAAATTCTAGCAATCAGAATCCAACAACACATTAAAAAGATCATACACCATGACCAAGTGGGCTTTATCCCAGGGATGCAAGGATTCTTCAATATCCGCAAATCAATCAATGTAATACACCACATTAACAAATTGAAAAACAAAAACCATATGATTATCTCAATAGATGCAGAGAAAGCCTTTGACAAAATTCAACATCCATTTATGATAAAAACTCTCCAGAAAGCAGGAATAGAAGGAACATACCTCAACATAATAAAAGCTATATATGACAAACCCACAGCAAACATTATCCTCAATGGTGAAAAATTGAAAGCATTTCCTCTAAAGTCAAGAACAAGACAAGGGTGCCCACTTTCACCATTACTATTCAACATAGTTTTGGAAGTTTTGGCCACAGCAATCAGAGCAGAAAAAGAAATAAAAGGAATCTAAATTGGAAAAGAAGAAGTAAAACTCTCACTATTTGCAGATGACATGATCCTCTACATAGAAAACCCTAAAGACTCCACCAGAAAATTATTAGAACTAATCAATGATTATAGTAAAGTTGCAGGATATAAAATCAACACACAGAAATCCCTTGCATTCCTATACACTAATAATGAGAAAACAGAAAGAGAAATTAAGGAAACAATTCCATTCACCATTGCAACGAAAAGAATAAAATACTTAGGAATATATCTACCTAAAGAAACTAAAGACCTATATATAGAAAACTATAAAACACTGGTGAAAGAAATCAAAGAGGACACTAATAGATGGAGAAATATACCATGTTCATGGATTGGAAGAATCAATATAGTGAAAATGAGTATACTACCCAAAGCAATTTATAGATTCAATGCAATCCCTATCAAGCTACCAGCAGTATTCTTCACAGAGCTAGAACAAATAATTTCACAATTTGTATGGAAATACAAAAAACCTCGAATAGCCAAAGCGATCTTGAGAAAGAAAAATGGAACTGGAGGAATCAACCTACCTGACTTCAGGCTCTACTACAAAGCCACAGTTATCAAGACAGTATGGTACTGGCACAAAGACAGAAATATAGATCAATGGAACAAAATAGAAAGCCCAGAGATAAATCCACGCACATATGGACACCTTATCTTTGACAAAGGAGGCAAGAATATACAATGGATTAAAGACAATCTCTTTAACAAGTGGTGCTGGGAAATCTGGTCAACCACTTGTAAAAGAATGAAACTAGAACACTTTCTAACACCATATACAAAAATAAACTCAAAATGGATTAAAGATCTCAACGTAAGACCAGAAACTATAAAACTCCTAGAGGAGAACATAGGCAAAACACTCTCTGACATACATCACAGCAGGATCCTCTATGACCCACCTCCCAGAATATCGGAAATAAAAGCAAAAATAAACAAATGGGACCTAATTAACCTTAAAAGCTTCTGCACATCAAAGGAAACTATCATCAAGGTGAAAAGACAGCCTTCAGAATGGGAGAAAATAATAGCAAATGAAGCAACTGACAAACAGCTAATCTCAAAAATATACAAGCAACTCCTACAGCTCAACTCCAGAAAAATAAATGACCCAATCAAAAAATGGGCCAAAGATCTAAATAGACATTTCTCCAAAGAAGACATACAGATGGCTAACAAACACATGAAAAGATGCTCAACATCACTCATTATCAGAGAAATGCAAATCAAAACCACTATGAGGTACCATTTCACACCAGTCAGAATGGCTGCGATCCAAAAGTCTACAAATAATAAATGTTGGAGAGGGTGTGGAGAAAAGGGAACCCTCTTACACTGTTGGTGGGAATGCAAACTAGTACAGCCACTATGGAGAACAGTGTGGAGATTCCTTAAAAAACTGGAAATAAAACTGCCTTATGATCCAGCAATCCCACTGCTGGGCATACACACTGAGGAAACCAGAAGGGAAAGAGACACGTGTACCCCAATGTTCATCGCAGCACTGTTTATAATAGCCAGGACATGGAAGCAACCTAGATGTCCATCAGCAGATGAATGGATAAGAAAGCTGTGGTACATATACACAATGGAGTATTACTCAGCCATTAAAAAGAATACATTTGAATCAGTTCTAATGAGGTGGATGAAACTGGAGCCTATTATACAGAGTGAAGTAAGCCAGAAGGAAAAACACCAATACAGTATACTAACGCATATATATGGAATTTAGAAAGATGGTAACGATAACCCTGTATACGAGACAGCAAAAGAGACACTGATATATAGAACAGTCTTATGGACTCTGTGGGAGAGGGAGAGGGTGGGAAGATTTGGGAGAATGGCATTGAAACATGTGAAATGTCATGTATGAAACGAGATGCCAGTCCAGGTTCAATGCACGATGCTGGATGCTTGGGGCTGGTGCACTGGGACGACCCAGAGGGATGGTCTCTTTTGGTTATTCAGAAACTGGATTATTTTCTCCTAAGCAGTGCTTAATTTGTGTTTTTTTAATTTCGATTCAGTAGTCCCAGCTAATAGGTGTTCATTCTGTTACACTCAGAAGGTTTGCCACATTGTCCATCGGCTCTCGTGTATATGGTATAGAAACCATGGGGTTAGGCACCTCCTGGCATTTTTTTTTTTAATGAGAAAATACTGTATTTAAAATGTAAAATAAACTTTTAAAAAGCAGGCACTAATATATATTTCTTCCAGCCTTTGATTACAGATTTGTCCTTGCACATGTTAAGATGAATTATTCTCTAAAAATATTGTTCCTGGGAGCAGTGTATGTTACTTCACATAGCAGCAATTCCTGTCACATGTTCATGTCAGAACATTTTTGGTTTTAAACTTTTTTTATTGCCTTTGGCTGTTGAATAGAATATTACAAGTGCGATTTCCAAAAGATCTTGAAAATAATATATTTAATCAATTAAAATGTTTATCTGTAAAAAAAAAAAAAGAAAATTAGTTCACATTCAAATTTAAATAAAAACATCATCATCCAAGAGAATGTCCTTGTCTTCATTATTTATCTTACAACAGCATAAAACATACAAAGTATACAGGTTAATTACCAGATTTTTGCCACTCCAGACTGATTATTTTTTGAAAATTCTTTATATCACTGTGAGTGTTTTTTATGGAAAAACTAAAACAAAGTTGAAGCTTCCTTTGATCTTTCAATTCTGTTTCAGTTCAGTTCAGTTCAGTCGCTCAGTCGTGTCCGACTCTTTGAGACCCCATGAATCGCAGCACACCAGGCCTCCCTGTCCATCACCAACTCCCGGAGTTCACTCAGACTCACGTCCATTGAGTTGGTGATGCCATCCAGCCATCTCATCCTCTGTCGTCCCCTTCTCCTCCTGCCCCCAATCCCTCCCAGCATCAGAGTCTTTTCCAATGAGTCAACTCTTCACATGAGGTGGCCAAAGTATTGGAGTTTCAGTTTTAGCATCATTCCTTCCAAAGAAATCCCAGGGCTGATCTCCTTCAGAATGGACTGGTTGGATCTCCTTGGAGTCCAAGGGACTCTCAAGAGTCTTCTCCAACACCACAGTTCAAAAGCATCAATTCTTCGGCGCTCAGCCTTCTTCACAGTCCAACTCTCACAATTCCGTTTATCTGAGCCTATATCCAGTCTCAATAATTGTCATGAATTTGATATGTGTCCTTCCAGCTCTTGTTTAATATTTTTCCAAAAATGTGTTTGTATCCATGTGTACTATTTTTTCTTGGTTTTCCAAATGTGCTTGCACAATATTAAACTTTTTGCATTTTTTCCATTCAACATGGTAGTCTTGAGCTATATAGATGTTGAGAGCACCAAATCCTAACCTTAGACCATCAGGGAGCATCTAGATGTGGAAATAAATGGTTGAGTTTATAACTTTATTACTGTGTTAGTACCCCATGTTGAGAAAATATCTCCTTTAATTTATTCCTTTCCCTCGTGCTGGGTGTTAAAGTTCTTTCCAATTTGTCATATTTACAAATGATGTTGCAGTGAATATTACTGCATATTCAAGAGATTCTTTCAGGTGAGATTTCCTCTCAAGGTTAATAGAAATGAGGAGCTAACAGGGTGTATACTTTTAGTAGATTCTGCCAAATTGCTCTCCAAAGCATGCTATCCATTTCTACTTTGAACATCAGTGAATCAGAGTTCTTGTTTCTCCACATCCAGGTCAATGTATGATGGGGTTGAAATTTTAGATTTTTGCCTATTTGTTTTTTTTTTTTCTTTTCACTTCCAAGTTTCATGGAAGTGAAACTTGATAACTATTAGTGTGAACATCATTTTAAAGATTTAATGACCATTTGAATTTCTTCTGTGACTTCTTTGTACCATTTTTGTATTTTCCTATTAGGCAACTATTTCAGTGTGACATATTTTGCAAATTTCTTCTCTTAGCAGGTTGCTATTTTTCTTCAAAATCTATTTATAATAAATTCTGACATTCATAATCTTTGAAGTTTTCCAATAAATGAAACTTATTTATTTGTTTATTTTGGGCTGTGCTGAGTCTTCATTGCAGCATGCGCTTTCTCTAGTGGTGAGCAGGGGCTACGTTGCGGTGCGGGGGATGCTCATTGTGATGGCTTCTCTTGTTGTCATAGGTACACGGGCTTCAGTATTTGTGACTCACAGGTTTGCAGCGTGGGCTCAGTAGTTGTGGTGCATAGACATTTGTTGCTCCATGTAGAATCTTTCCAGACCAGGGATTGGACCCGTGTCCCCTGAATTGGCAGGTGGATTCCCATCCATTTTACCACCAGGAAGTCCAAAACTTAATTTTTTAGGGGTGAAGGTACAGATTTAATTTTTTCTGCAAGAATCATTAATATTCTTTATGTCTCACTCCATTTGGCGTTTTGATTGAAGAGGGCAACAGAGTATGATAAGTAAGAATGTAGGGTCTGGAGCCAGGCTGCCTAGATTCAATCCCAGATCTGCCACTTACAAACTTTGTTGCTTTAACTGTTGTTTTCTGAGCTTCAGTCTTCTCATCTGTAAAATGGGGGTGATAAAATAGTCCCTTTTGTAGGTATTTTTGTCAAACAGTTAGTATATACAAAGCATTTATAACAGTCCTAGAATGTGGTAATATTATATATGTTTGCTATTATTAATTTTTCATCAGAAGAAATACTATAACCTGAGTTTTAAAATATCTATGTCTAAGTCAACTTTAGTTTCTCATAGTATAAATGTATTTGTATATTGAAAGATGAGTCTGGAGCACAATAACACATGTATAGAGGACTAAAATGACATATGGCTAGCTCTTATTTATATTTATTTATGTTCCTCCTATAAACACCTCATTTCTCTTTTTATACTTAGTACCTAATACAGTGCCTAAAATAACTAAACTTTCATCCAGGGTCTGATGAGTGAATGAATAAATAAATGAACAGTTTTCTTATGTTTCTATTTAGCCATACACCCCAATATTTCCCATCAGTATTTTCTCAGAATGAAAACTGCCTTAAAAGCAGCACAAACAAACCCAAGAGGATCAATCAGCTGCAAAATTATTATGCAAAACATTCCTATGCCAAATATAAATGACTTTTGGATTATCTGATGTTATGTGTTTTCTGCATCGCTACCCCCTCCATCAGTGTGAATATTCAACAGATAGGTGTGCTAGCCATCAAGTGCCTGCTTCACCAACAGGGAGTTGAAGAAAGTGAAAACATTCCAAATTGTTTTAGGATGGACTCCTCCTTGTTAATGCTACTCACTCCATTTGTGCTCTTGAGTCAATCACAGTATAAAGCACTCAGAGGCTTCTAAACTGAATTTGTTGTGATAAAATTTCCTGGCATTTGAATTTGGGAGGGTGAATGTCATGCCATTGTTCATATATTAAGTTATAGCCCATCCACTCACCCACCTGTGTATCCATCTATTCTCAGAGATTCTGCTCTAGGCTTGTGTGCATTGGGTGGTGCTGTGGAAGATGCAGAAGATAACAAGCTGTTTTTGTCTATTCCAAGAATCTGGGGAAAATCACAATGCCCAGCCCCTGAAAAATGCACAGATTCTAGTCCGAGAGTCTCTACTTTCCAGTTAAGCTCTCATATTTGCTGTGACGCCTGTAGCAAATACTTAAACTTCCCTAAAATACCAATAAGGACATGTATATAAATTATGTAGACAATCGTAAGTGCTCTCCCAAGTTTAGTTTTTATTCCTACAACTGTGGATGTCAAATGGATAAAGAGGAATGCTTACTTTAAATGCAGCCATAATTCGGAAAACATGGCAAATCTGACAAAGATATTTGTGAATATTGGAAACTGAGGATGGGGCAATGCTGACCATAGATCAACTCCAGACTCTGCAAAGGTATGACCATGCCATCACTTACAGCAAATATCTGTTAAATCCTTACTGTTGGATAGGGTCTCTTGTAAATGCTTTTACATTTATTAATCCATTATTTTAGTACTTCCAGAAATAATATGCAGAGGGTTCTAGTGTTCCAAATTTACAGATGGAGAAATTGAACCAGAGTGAAGCTAACAATATTGAGTCAGCTCACATGATAGAAATTGATAAAGTCAGATGTGGATTCTGAAGTCTAGCTCCAGAACCCAGGCTCTAGCTACCTGTCTTTGTTTAAGGTGATAGATTGAAGACTACTGGACTCAGCTCATGAGACTAGCCTTTGTGTCTCAGAAATGGAGGGGCCCGTAACATACAGAAAACATGGAAGCCAGGATTATGCTTCCCTCAAGTCAAAGAAGTAGCTCTTGGTTTCCCAGAAAAAAATTTTTCTTGACCTCAAAGTGATCAGAGTACACCCCTCTTGTTTCAGGTCTAAAGTGGAGGTTTCTTGTATTTATACAAGAACTATTTCTTGAACATGCACATTTATCAGATGAAGTGTTGTCAGGATATAGTAGATAACAAGATGGGCGTGTTAGGATATAGTGGATAATAAGCTTTTGGCACTGAATGAGTATATAGCATTGTACATTGTCATTATACTTCAATTTATTCTAATTTTGGAGAATCAAAAGATTAGATTAAAAATCTAAAAATCTTATATCTGTCATCAGGTTTGTTATTGTTATTTGTCAATAATTTGCATGTATTATAGATCAATTTGTTTCTCCTAAATATACAAAGAATCTGTTTCAGATTAATTGCGTGTCTCAAGGACTGTATACTGGGTTCAACAACCTCTCTAAGCACACACCAAACTATACTTTGCAGCCTGATTTGCACTTTAGCCGTGGTTGGCCACTGGGATGTGGGCTGTCATCTGAAGCAGTTTTTAGCAGAAATAAATATGTCTAGATTTCTGTGTTCCTTGAGTAAAAATACACAGTCTCATACAGAGCCATGGAATCTAGAACCTGCTTCTTGAAAATGAAGAAAGTATCTTCCCATCAGAGCAAATGCCTGGGAGACATGTGTTCACCCTTCCCACGGGTGTAGTACTTCTGTTATCTTAAAATGCCACCATTTTTCAGTTTGCTGGGGTCCTGTGATCCAGCCATTTTCATTGTATTCCTTTTTTAGTATCAGTTTCTGTTCTACAACGATAAAATATTTGAAATTCTGGTATTGAATTTCATCTCCTCCTGAGACTTTCTCATTTAGAGACACGGCTCTTGAGCAGTGCCAAAGTTTCCGCTCCTAAAATTCAGAGGCAGAGATTTAAAACCAGTAGCAATCTGGGCAGATGTCAGCGGGTGAGAGGTTTCCACAGCCAGTCCTCATAAAGCACATGTCCATACCTCACTGTGGCTTCTAATCCCCCAATAAAGCACAGATCCTACTGCGATCATCGGCAGAGTCTCATGTCCAAAGGCAGATATTTTATTCAAATAATCTCACACTGCTCTGTGGGAAATACTATTTTCATTATGTTTGCAAACATGTTAGCATTCATTAAAATGTGCACTGCCTGCAAGAAAGATTCATGGTGAGTTTTTTCCTGTTAGAGGACATATTTGTGAACAGCTCTCATGAGGCAGAAGTTTTTAGCATTGGTGATTTGAAATGTGTGGTACTTTACATTGCTCCGCTCATCAGGAAGTTTCAGAGTATAGGCATCTGGGGTACATTCCATCCCTCCAGCCATGTGACAGGGCCAGGCCTTCAAAATTCTGGAACTTAAACTCCCTTTTTCCTTGTGGAAGACTTCATTCTGGACTAAATTTTGGTTTTTTTTTTTTTTTTTTTCCTATTCCATCATGCCCTCCTTACTTGATCAATAGTTTTGAAAGCTTCTTTTTGTTTCTTTATTATTTCTTTTTTTGTTTTGTCTTCTGTTTAGGTCTTAACAATGTTATAGCCTACTTTGTCTGTTGAGAACACGCTTTGTCTTTTTCATCCGTTGTATGGTTTTTATTACCTGTCTAGGTATTATTCTGTTTTACAATGCATGGGATACTAAAAACTCAAAAGCAGAAAGTGTTTATAAATTGAATGCAACTTTTATGTAGATTTATATTATGTTTTTTTAAAGATGCTTTGCGTTAGTCAAATGAAATGCTGTCTAGCTCTAGAGGTACACTTAGACTAGATTCTTTCCTTCCTAAATTAATGGACATTTATTTGTACAGAAGAAGAGACTTATAGAGTATAAGTATAAATTTAAGTAAACTTTAATTTCTAAAATGAATATGATCCCACAGTCATGATTGTATTTCTTACACATAACACACTCACATGCACATAGGTTCACACACACACACACATGCAAATACCTATACTTCATGGTAATGGCCAGGCAGCAAACAGCCTGAAGTCTAGTTAGGTCAAAAAATTAGCAGCAACTTCACTTTCACTTTTCACTTTCATGCATTGGAGAAGGAAATGGCAACCCACTCCAGTGTTCTTGCCCGGAGAATCCCAGGGACAGGGGAGCTTGGTGAGCTGCCACCTATGGGGTCGCACAGAGTCGGACACGACTGAAGCGACTTAGCAGCAGCAGCAGCAGCAGGGGTGGGTTGAGCCATAGAAGTCCTTAAAAATTAGAGTCCATATAGGTAAAAGTTAACCATCATCCCATTTTCAGGAAAAATAATCTATTTATCCCGAAAAATTATGCTAAGTGACAATCACATCTTTCATTTTAAATAAAGCCTTTAGGGGACTTTCCTGGTAGTCCAGTGGCTAAGACTCCACACTCCCAATGTAGGGGGCCTGGGTTTGATCCCTTGTCAGGGAACTAGATCCCACATGATACAACTAAGATTTGGTATAGCCAGATTAATGAAATAAATAAATATTTTAAAATAGTTATTACAATTAAATAATACCTTTAAAGCTAAAATTAAATTGCTATGTTGTCAAATCTCTTAGGAGACAATCTAGTGATCAACAGAAGAAAATTCCTTAGGAGGCTCTTGCAGGGAGTGAGCTAGTCTCTGGGAGAAAGAGGTGTCTAGGGATTTTCAACTAAGACTTGCTACTTTTATCTTCATTCCAGTGAATTTTAAATCAGTTGAAAAATTATTTTCTTCTTTGTCAGTGATTGGTAAAAATGGTTGTCCCTGTACTGAATGAGTTATTTAACTTTTATTTCCTCATTTATAGAAAGAATCACAATTTCAACTTAATTGAGATGTTGGAAAGATTATGGGATATGATCCCTGTAAAGGTCAGAATAAAACCTGATACCTAATAGGGTCTCCATGGTGGTGACTCTTCCTGGCACTATCTTTTGATAACATTTCCTGGCTAGTATCTTGTTGTCCCCAAACTTTTTGTCACCTATTTGCATATAATTTCAGAAAATCTAGGGCTAGAGGTCTTTCTGGAGGACTTCACAAGGATCTGCTTTCCTCTTTATGGTTTTAAGATGTTTCCTGGTCGCCTAGGGTCTGCCTGTTGCAACCATGATCCCTACACCTTCATAGGTCTTATATGTGCAGTCAAACTCGGTCTATTCAAACTTGGGATGGGATATGTGGGGATCTATGTAGATTCAATTCAGTCATTCTACTTTGAAAAATAATACTTCAAGCTTACTATATCTTTTACTTCCAAATTGATAGGTAGAGAATCTGATATTCTAATCAAAGCATTCATTCTAACCCAAGTAAAGAGTAATGACTTCTGGTAATCAGGGCCTGAGTGTTTTGGTCTAATTTGACAGAGAATTCTCGTAGCAAAAAAATTTCAGAAGAGGAAAGTAAAAAAAAAAAAACCAAAAAAAAAAAAAAAAACCTTAGTATATATAATAGAATTAAAGTTGGAAAAGATCTAAGAGATTATATGTATCAATTTCTCATTATCTAGATGGAACTGAAGACCAGAGAGAAAGTGTTAGGCTCTCAGTCGTGTTTGACTCTTTGCAACCCCATGGACTGTAGCCCGCCAGGCTCCTCTATGGGATTCTCTGGGCAAGATTGCTGGAGGGAGTAGCCATTTCTTTCTCCAGGGGATCTTTTTGACCCAGGGTTTGAACCCAGATCTCCCACATTGCAGGCAGATTCTTTACCAAAAGGGACTAAGTAAAAATTTTAAGGTCATTTAGTGAGCTAAATTGGGAGCTGAGACTAGAACTTGAGTATTCTAATTCCTAGTGCTTTTGGTTTTTTTTTTTTTTTTTAAACCTGTATTCCATTGTCTTTTTTTTAATGAATTTTATTTTATTTTATTTTTTTAAATTTTATTTTATTTTTAAACTTTACATAATTGTATTAGTTTTGCCAAATATCAAAATGAATCTATCACAGGTATACATGTGCTCCTCATCCTGAACCCTCCTCCCTCCTCCCTCCCCATACCATCACTCTGGGTCGTCCCAGTGCACTAGCCCCAAGCATCCAGTATCATGCATTGAACCTGGACTGGCATCTCGTTTCATACATGATATTTTACATGTTTCAATGCCATTCTCCCAAATCTTCCCACCCTCTCCCTCTCCCACAGAGTCCATAAGACTGTTCCATACATCAGTGTCTCTTTTGCTGTCTCGTATACAGGGTTATTGTTATCATCTTTCTAAATTCCATATATATGTGTTAGTATACTGTATTGGTGTTTTTCTTTCTGGCTTACTTCACTCTGTATAATAGGCTCCAGTTTCATCCACCTCATTAGAACTGATTCAAATGTATTCTTTTTAATGGCTGAGTAATACTCCATTGTGTATATGTACCACAGCTTTCTTATCCATTCATCTGCTGATGGACATCTAGGTTGCTTCCATGTCCTGGCTATTATAAACAGTGCTGCGATGAACATTGGGGTACACGTGTCTCTTTCCCTTCTGGTTTCCTCAGTGTGTATGCCCAGCAGTGGGATTGCTGGATCATAAGGCAGTTTTATTTCCAGTTTTTTAAGGAATCTCCACACTATTCTCCATAGTGGCTGTACTAGTTTGCATTCCCACCAACAGTGTAAGAGGGTTCCCTTTCCTCCACACCCTCTCCAACATTTATTATTTGTAGACTTTTGGATTGCAGCCATTCTGACTGGTGTGAAATGGTACCTCATAGTGGTTTTGATTTGCATTTCTCTGATAATGAGTGATGTTGAGCATCTTTTCATGTGTTTGTTAGCCATCTGTATGTCTTCTTTGGAGAAATGTCTATTTAGATCTTTGGCCCATTTTTTGATTGGGTCATTTATTTTTCTGGAGTTGAGCTGTAGGAGTTGCTTGTATATTTTTGAGATTAGTTGTTTGTCAGTTGCTTCATTTGCTATTATTTTCTCCCATTCTGAAGGCTGTCTTTTCACCTTGATGATAGTTTCCTTTGATGTGCAGAAGCTTTTAAGGTTAATTAAGTCCCATTTGTTTATTTTTGCTTTTATTTCCGATATTCTGGGAGGTGGGTCATAGAGGATCCTGTTGTGATGTATGTCAGAGAGTGTTTTGCCTATGTTCTCCTCTAGGAGTTTTATAGTTTCTGGTCTTATGTTGAGATCTTTAATCCATTTTGAGTTTATTTTTGTATATGGTGTTAGAAAGTGTTCTAGTTTCATTCTTTTATAAGTGGTTGACCAGATTTCCCAGCACCACTTGTTAAAGAGATTGTCTTTAATCCATTGTATATTCTTGCCTCCTTTGTCAAAGATAAGGTGTCCATATGTGCGTGGATTTATCTCTGGGCTTTCTATTTTGTTCCATTGATCTATATTTCTGTCTTTGTGCCAGTATAGATGTTTTCTTGAAGGTTGGATCCATGGGCTTCCCAACTTATAAAGCATGCAGCCTGGGCAGCTGGATGGCTCTCTCCTCAGATTTCTACCCTTGTCTTTATCATCTAATTTTTCTGTCTTATTCTGGTAATCAAAGAACTAAAAGCCCTATGTCAATAGTGTTTTATTCACTGAGAAATACTGTTCAGTTCAGTTCAGTCGCTCAGTCATGTCCGACTCTTTGCGACCCCATGAATCACAGCACGCCAGGCCTCCCTGTCCATCACCAACTCCCAGAGTTCACTCAGACTCACGTCCATTGAGTCGGTGATGCCATCCAGCCATCTCATCCTTTGTCGTCCCCTTCTCCTCCTGCCCCCAATCCCTCCCAGCATCAGAGTCTTTTTCAATGAGTTAACTCTTCGTATGAGGTGGCCAAAGACTGGAGTTTCAGCTTTAGCATCATTCCTTCCAAAGAAAACCCAGGACTGATCTTCAGAATGGACTGGTTGGATCTCCTTGCAGTCCAAGGGACTCTCAAGAGGCTTCTCCAACACCACAGTTCAAAAGCATCAATTCTTCGGCCCTCAGCTTTCTTCACAGTCCAACTCTCACATCCATACATGACTACTGGAAAAACCATAGCCTTGACTAGATGGACCTTTGTTGGCAAAGTAACGTCTGCTTTTGAATATGCTATCTAGGTTGGTCATAACTTTCCTTCCAAGGAGTAAGCGTCTTTTAATTTCATGGCTGCAATCACCATCTGCAGTAATTTTGGACCCCCCCCAAATAAAGTCTGACACTGTTTCCACTGTTTCCCCATCTATTTCCCATGAAGTGATGGGACCAGATGCCATGATCTTAGTTTTCTGAATGTTGAGCTTTAAGCCAACTTTTTCACTCTCCACTTTCACTTTCATCAAGAGGCTTTTGAGTTCCTCTTCACTTTCTGCCATAAGGGTGGTGTCATCTGCTTATCTGAGGTTATTGATATTTTTTCTGGCAATCTTGATTCCAGCTTGTGCTTCTTCCAGCCCAGCGTTTCTCATGATGTACTCTGCATATACTGTAACTAATAATAAGATTGTAGAAATGCAGGGTTCATCAGATATATATTGAACACATATCAGACATTGTGCTAATTATACACATGAACTATCTGTAGTTTCTTTCAAGGAGAAGCTCACAATCTTGTGGAGAAAGATTCATAAACAAATAATTATAATTCAAATAAGTATTGCAATTTATAATGTAAACAGGATCCATTTCTAATCCATTTCCCGAGTATAATTGGGAAGGATGTGTAGACAGTTTTTGAATATTACTTCCTTATATTGAGATGAATATATCAGGCTATATGTTAATTAATTCTTTCTTCACCTTCTCTCATCCTCCTATCACTTAACATGAATCATGTTAATAATCTCAGTATTAAGTTATAGGATATTCAAGTGGGACATTCAGCTAGTGGTGGAAAGGACATTACCCAAAAATGGATGAGGAGACATTTTTCTGTCCTTTTTTGTTGAGAGAATTTGCATGTTTCACTTGTATGAGGGACAGTTGAGTCATGTCAGGTGTAAGCACAGTTTTGCTGTTTATTTAGATGCCAAAGAAGGTTAAAAGAGGATAAAAAAAAAACTTCTGAGTGAAAAAGGGTTAGACTGTGATGAGTTTGTGCAGTTCCAATGAGCTACACTGGAACTACTGTTTCCAGGATTCCCTTAACTGTATGGCCCCCTTAAGGAAAGTGTGTGACACTTGGAAGGCACAGTGAAGCAGCAGCCTTTATGCTTTGAGGCTCCTGAGGGTGTTGGAGCTGCTGCACCTCATGCACATTGGTGTGGATTTGTGAACTCACTTTGTGAGCTTGACACCCTCTGGCTCTGTCTACTCCTCCAGCCCTCACTGAGCAATCGCCTCTTTCCATTTCACCAAGTTCTGCCCTAGGTGAATGTACAGCTTCAGGAAGAAGGGAGCCAACTTCTTCTGGCAGATCACCCGTGACATTGAGTTGCAGGTGGTAAGAAACAGGTGCAAGTTCCAATTTGTCCTCACTCTTCTCTCTTCTCTTAGAGTTTTTCTTTCTGATTAGCTACTCTGATGACCTTCGGTGAGCTCAGAATCAGACTCCTTCCCTAGTGTTCATGATTGTATAAAGTCTAATCCCTATTTGAAATTCATTATTTTTTATCACTGCTTCTCTGAAGGAAACTTTTCATATTCAAAATGAAAACCTTGATGTTTAGAATGTTTAAATGTTATGCGTGTGTTGCTGCTGCTGTTGCTTTTTTGTTTCACTCCTTCATTTTAACCTACACGATTCTCTTTAGATGTTGATTATGGCACCAACATAATTCAGGTTCTGAGTTTCATGTCCTCTGCAATTTTGGTAAACAGGTCATCTATATTTTCACCCACATCATATATAAAAAGATCTATTTGTTTTAGACTTATTAGCATATTTTTGGAAGCTATATAACCATGCTTATCACTTCATTCCATGAATATTTTTTCATATTTCCATAAACATTAAGAAAAGAATTTGTCAAAAACTTTGGTTGTACTCAGATGTGCTATACTTACTATATTATGATTCCACAAGTTATCAGTTCTATCTGTGAGATTTTAAAAAGTTACTTTTAACTTAATTAGAAAATGGCAAGGACATGAATAGACGTTTCTCCAAAGAAGGCGCACAGATGGCCAACAGGTATGAAAAAGTGCTCAAGATCACTAATCATCAGGAAAATACAAATTAAAACCACAATGAGATATCACTTCACACCTGTAAGAATGGTTATTATCTTAAAAAAACAATATTTAACAAGTATTACTGAGGTTGTGGAGAAATCAGAAGCCTTATAACATTGTTGGTGGGAATATAAAATGGTGTAGCCACTTTGGAAAGCAGTATAGAGGTCTCTCAAAAAATGAAAAATAAAACTACCATATGATCTAGCAATCCCACTTTCAGGTATATATCCAAAAGAATTGAAGTCAGTATCTGAAAGAGATATCTTCATTCTCGCTTATTGTAGCATCATTCACAGTAACCAAGATAAGGAAGCAACTTAAATGCCTATAGATAAGTGAATGGATAAAGAAAATGTGGTGCATGATACCATGGACTATAACTCAGCCTTAAAGTAGAAGAAAATCTTGCATTATGCAGCAACATGGATGAACATGGAGGATATTAAGCCGAATAAAATAAGCTGGTCACATAAGGACGAATACTGCATGATTTCAGTTATATATGCTATCTAACGTAGTTGAACACATCAAAACAGAAAGTTAAATGGTAGTGGTCAGGAACTTGAGGGAGTGGGAACCAGAGAAATTAATAAAGAAAGTTGGCAAAGTTAATTATTTTGTATATAGAAATGCCTAGTATTACTCAAAAACTGTTGGAAGGAGAAAACTATAAAAAACTAGAAATAAATATAAATACTTCTTATTAATTACCTTCTAAAAATTAATACAGCAAGAATGAGACAAAATTTAGAAGTTTTGTGTCTTTTCTATTCCATTTCTGTACTTGCTTGTCCTAGGCATCACTTGTTTCTAAGCTGGTATTTTTTCAGCTGTTCCTTCAATCCCCATAACTTCTGAATGATGCTGAAAATTAAACATGAACCTAAGAACTCGTTGGCAGCAGCTCTCTCTGAACTTCATTACTCCAGCCCTGCCAATGATTTTGTAAACACAAATTTCCATGCATACATCTTTTCCTGCTGAAATATTAGAGTGGTTTTTATTTTTCTGAAAGAACAACAATTGTTCTCATTACAATGCTTAACTCGCGTCCCAGCTCATTCAGGGTAAAATTTCTCCGATGCCTTCAAGACCCTACTCAGTCTGGTCTCTATTTCTCTGATCTTGCTCCCTCAGTCCTCTTGTTTGTGACCTCTGCTCCTGCCAGACTGGTCTTCCTACTGCTCCTCAAACCAGGAAGGGCCTCCCTGCCTCTGCCTTTGCACTTTCTGTTCCTTCTGCCCGGGATGCCTCTCCTCCAGATAGCTGTCCAGCTTACCCTCTCACCTCCTTCAGTTTTTGGTACCAATGTCATCTTCTTATAGAGGGCTTTCCTCTGACCACCCAATTCAAAAGAATTTCTACCCTTCAGCCCAGGTTGTAGAAGTAGATGGTGGAATCCTCTCTATTTAAAACATAAGAAGATATATGACTAAGAAAAAAAAAACCCCTCATCAGGGCTTTTAAATGCTAAACCTAATATTTATCTTATCCAAAGTATAAGAACCTTAAAAAGAGTGGTGGTGACCGTAGATGTCCATCAACAGATGAATGGATAAAGAAGCTGTGGTAAATATATACAATGGAATATTTAGTTCAGTTTAGTTGCTCAGCTGTGTCTGACTCTTTGTGACCCCATGGACTGCAGCATGCCAGGCTTCCCTGTCCACCACCAACTCCTGGAGTTTATTCAAACTCATGTCCATTATGTCGGTGATGCCATCCAACCATCTCATCCTCTGTCATCCCCTTCTCCTCCCGCCTTCAATCTTTCCCAGCATCAGGGTCTCTTCCAATGAGTTGGTTCTTTGCATCAGGTGGCCAAAGTATTGGAGTTTCAGCTTCAGCATCAGTCCTTCCAATGAACATTCAGGACTGATTTCCTTTAGGATGGACTGGTTGGATCTCCTTTTAGTCCAAGGGACTCTCAAGAGTCTTCTCCAACATCACAGTTCAAAAGCATCAATTCTTTGGTGCTCGGCTTTCATTATAGTTCAACTCTCACATCCATACGTGACTACTGGAAAAATCATAGCTTTGACTAGGCAGAGCTTTGTTGGTAAAGTCAAGTCTCTGCTTTTAATATGCTGTCTAGGTTGGTCATAGCTTTTCTTCCAAGGAGCAAGAGTCTTTTAATTTCATGGCTGCAGTCACCATTTGCCGTGATTTTGGAGCCCCCAAAATAAAGTCTCTCACTGTTTCCATTGTTTCCCCATCTATTTGCCTTGAACTGATGGGACCAGTGCCATGATCTTCGTTTTCTGAATGTTGAGCTTTAAGCCAACTTTGTCACTCCCCTCTTTCACCTTCATCAAGAGGCTCTTTAGTTCTTCTTCACTTTCTGCCTTAAGGGTGGTGTCTTCTGTGTACCTGAGTTTATTGATATTTCTCCTGGCAATCTTGAGCACAGCTTGTGTTTCATCCAGCCTGGCATTTCTCATGATGTACTCTGCATATAAGTTAAATAAGCAGGGTGACAATATACAGCCTTGACACATTGCTTTCCCAATTTGGAACCAGTCTATTGTTCCATGTCCAGTTCTAACTGTTGCTTTTTGACCTGCATACAGATTTCTCATGAGGCAGGTCAGGTGGTCTTGTATTCCCATCTCTTGAAGAATTTTCCTACAGTTTGTTGTGATCCACACAGTCTAAGGTTTTGGTGTAGACAATAAAGCAAAAGTAGATGTTTTCTGGAACTCTCTTGCTTTTTCTATGATCCAACAGATGTTGGCAATTTGGTCTCTGGTTCCTCTGCCTTTTCTAAATCCAGCTTGAACATCTGGAAGTTCATGGTTCACATACTATTGAAGCCTGGCTTGGAGAATTTTGAGCATTACTTTACTAGTGTGTGAGATGAGTGCAATTGTGCGGTAGTTTGAATATTCTTTGGCATTGCCTTTCTTTGGGATTGGAATGAAAACTGACCTTTTCCAATCCTGTGGCCACTGCTACTAGAACATTACTCAATCATAAAAAGGACTGCATTTGAGTCAATCCTAATGAGGTGGATGAACCTAGAGCCTATTATACAGAGTGAAGTAAATCAGAAAGAGAAAAACAAATATTGTATGCAGACACATATACATAGAATCTAGAAAGATAGTACTGATGAACCTATTTGCAGAACAGCAATGTAGATGCAGACATAGAGAACAGACTTATGGACATGGCTGGTTGAGAGGGGAGGAAGGAGAGGGTGGGGTGTTTGGAGAGAGTAAGATGGAAACATACATGACCATCTGTAAAACAGATAGCCATGGGAATTTGCTGTATGACTCGGGGAACTCAAACTAGGGCTTGGTAACAACCTAGAGGGGTGAGATGGGGAGGGAGATGATAGGGATGTTCAAGTTGGAGTGAACATGGGTAAACATGTGGCTGATTCATGTTGATGTGTATTGGAAACGAACACAATACTGTAAAGCAATTATCCTTCAATTAAAAATAAATAAAAAAAGAGTCCATGGTGGTTTAGTCACTAAGTCATGTCTGACTCTTTGTGACCCCATGGATTGTAGCCCTCCAGGCTCCTCTGTCCATGGAATTCTCTAGGCACAAATACTGGAGTGGGTTTCCATTTCCTTCTCCAGGGAATCTTTCTGACTCAGGGATAGAACCTGTGTCTCCTGCATTGCAAGTGGATAGTTTACTGTTGAGCTACCAGGGAAGCCCTAGAAAGGGTGGGTGGTTAGTAAACATTCGTGTTGATGTTGCAGTGATGGCAAGGTTGGATAGAGCAGGGGATGATTACAACTTTCAAGGAAGAGTAGTTAGGCCTGACTCATAACAGGGAAGACCCCTGGAGATTGAGTAACTAACTATTAGTCACAGATTTCACAGCTTACATATTCTTTGGGTTTTAGACTGGATCCTTTTTTTCTTTTTCTTTTTTTTTTCTGCAAAGGCAGGTCAGAATAAAACAAATTCTATTTTTTAAAAAACAGATTTTCTAGTCTAAACACTGTCCTAAATTCTGGTAAGGACATTTGGGACTACCTGAAAATTCCCTAATATAAGCATGTTATAATGATAGGCTTACTTAGGTAAAATTACTCAATTCCTTTACTTTTTGTTCATAGGATGCATATTAAGGATTTATTTACTATTATAAAGTTATGGGTAAATGGAACTGGAGTCTAAAAAAAAGTAATGAAATGGAATCAATATGACAGGAATAATTAATCGTTCTTCTTAATCCTTTTTTTGGGATGTACACATTGATTATTTCCCTGAATGCCTGGCCGGAGGGGAGTGGTACAAAGAACACTTTTATGTAGAGAAACTTTCAGAATTTTAGTATCAAGAGCAAAAATAAATCAACTGGAGCCAGAGTAATATTGAAAAGATTTGGCAGAATTGACTAAAAAAATAAAATGGATCTAGCCCTCTCTGTGACCTGGGCTATTTAGCTCCAGATGGTGCTCTGCCTTTAAAGAAAACAGTGAACTCTTCAAGAACAAAAATAAGATAACTCTGTTAAAGAAAAATGGATAGAATGATTTAGGAAAAAATGTAGCTGCAGATGGCAAAAGAACACACAGAGGACAAAATTGCCCTTTATCCGTTTCAGGAGTGAGAAGCAACTAGCAGTGTTCTGGGATTCTTTCCTGGAAGAAATCTGCAGCGACAGAATTGAAGGTTGACGTTCTGGTCACAGGGCTCCTGGAAATGGGTTTATATGATATCTGGACGCAGACAGAGAAAAAGCATCTGTAGCTGACTTTTGTTGCTCTCTGTGGGCCCCAAATGATGGATTTTTTCCCTCTTCTTTAAAGTTCCCAGTGACACTAAAGGACACCCACAGACTCCTCCATCCGTAGTTAGGGTTCTGCTTTGGATTATGAAAACAACTGCTAACTTGATCTTCCTGTCTCTAGTTTCGCCCTTACAATCTTATTCTCAACAAAAATCAGTGTCATCTTTACAAATGCAAATCCGATTATATCTGTCTGCTGATAAAAGCCATTCAGTGACCCCCCATCGAACATAACAGCAATTCCCAAAGTTTACTCCAATAACTGCCATGAATTGTTAGTAAATATTTTTTTAAAAGATGTGGAAAATTCTAAGTTAAGATTAAGCATTTTTTTTTTACAGTAGTTTTTTTTTTTTTTTGAAGTATAGTTGATTTACAATATTGTGTTAGCTTCTGGTGTACAGCAGAGAGCTTCAATTATATATATATATATATAATTATATATATATATTTACATTTATTATATATATTATATATATATATATTATATATTATATATATATATATATATAACATTTTTTCCAATTCTTTTGCATTATAGATATTTACAAGAAATTGAATATAGTTTCCTATGCTATACAATAAATCCTTGTTGTTTGTTTATTTTATATATAGTTTTACATGCCTGTTAATCCCATACAATAGGTTTAATGCTGATGTTCACTGTGAATCTCTTAGAAAGGAAAAGATATGAAAAGTAAGATTTCCCAAACTTTTTGATTATGGAAGCTATTTTTTTTTCATAGAGTGTCTCACATGACTAATTTGGTGTGGAATGCATCTTTAGAAATACTGGCTTATAGTGCAGCTCAAGTTTGTACACAAAGCAAGGAATAATTAGAATAATCTAGAACCTACTGTCCTTAGTCTGCATTTCCCTGACACATTATGCTTTCTTTCTTTTCCATGCTGTACATTAAGTTCCTCAGAAGATAGAAGAAATTCAAATGACTAGCAATAATTAAAGATAATATTATATCTATGGTGCACAGAGAATAGAAGTTTAGGCAAAAAAATAATTCATGCTTCTAATGATGAGTCCAGAATAAATGGAGCAGAAGCAAAACCATAAATGGAAAAAAATTCCCTAAAACTTCTCTTAACTTGAACCCTTTCCAGTCCACTTGATTAATGCCTACTCAATATTTTGGATCACTGGAATTTTCATAGCTTTGACTTTGTGTTTATTCTCTTCAGGTTGCAGAATGTTTAACTGATATAACTAATTTATATCAATCATTCCTTGATTTAAGGTCTGATAAGAAGAAAGTAAAGGGAGCTGAGAATAGTCTATCAACTCAATTTAGAGAAAAATAGCTTATATCATTGCTTTCTCCTCATTTTTGAAGGCGTGAAGAGTAGGAAAGGGGATCCAGGGAAAAACTTTATAAAATAAAAGGTGGATGATGATTCTCAAGACGGACAGGAAAGAACATATTTTTGAAAACAACTTGCTAAATTAACAAGTAAATCTTATGTGATACACATTTTATTTCTGAATAAGATAAAAATATAACCTTGAAAAGATGATGCTATACAATAAAGCAAGTTTTAAAGGAAAATAAAATGTAATAACAAAGCTAGCATATTAACTGGAAACTGGAAATAACAAAATCTATAGTGCATGAGGTCAAATTGTTTTGGAGAAAAATATGAAGTTCCATAGACGATAGAAGAAACCAAAATATATAGCAATAATATATAGCAATAATCAATGAGAAGATTATAGCTATGGAGCACAGAGAATAGAAATTTAGGCAAAAGATAATTTACGTGTCTAAAATGAATCTAAAATAAATAAAAAGAAGTAAAACTCATAAATGGAATAAAATAAACTGAGCAAATATCTCAGAGTGTCTGTAGAATGAAGCCTCCCTCTGTGCACCTGGCAAAAGCAGGAAGAGGAGATTATTACCTAACCACATGAAGATCGCAAAGTAAAAGAAAGAATCTTACAAGATTCCTAGGAAAATATGTTACCTACAGAAGTAGAAAAGTCAGTCTTCTTCTTGACATTAAACACTTGGACATAATAACAGAAAGTTCGTATAATTTTGAGGGAAAAATTTGTGGCTCAAGAAATTTATATATAGCTATACTGCTGTTGTGAAAGCCTACTCATTAGAAAAGACCCTGATGCTGGGAAAGACTGAAGGCAGGAGGAGAGGGGGACGACAGAGGATGAGATGGTTGGATGGCATCACCGACTCGATGGACATGAGTTTGAGTGAACTCTGGGAGATGGTGAAGGACAGGGAAGCCTGGCGTGCTGCAGTCCATGGAGTCACAAAGAGTCGTACACGACTGAGCGACGGAACGACACTGTTAGGACTTCCCCAGCGGCTCAGGTGGTAAAGAATCTGCCTGTAATGCAGGAGACTTGGGTTTGATCCCTGGGTGGGGAAGATTCCCTGGAGAAGGAAATGACAACCCGCTCCAGTATTCTTGCCTGGAGAATTCCATGGACAGAGGAGCCTGGAGGGCTACCATCCATGGGGTTGCAAAGAGTTGGACACGGCTGAGTGATTTACACTACAGTGTTGCTAAGGTGTGAAAGTAATAGAAAGACATAATCAGATTACTACACATGTCCTTTTCTGAAAGAGTTATTCAAAAACATGTTCTACTAAGTGAGAAAGGAATCAAAATAAATGAACTGACTTATGGTAAGAATTGAAACCACATCAATATAGACTTATGCATAGTATTTATAAATGTGGTTAGATATATAACTCAGAAAAGCTGTCAAAATATAAAGAATAGCAGTCAGAAACAGTACTAGAAGACTTAAATGCATCCTTGTTTCATAGGTAAAATTAGGCTAATAATTGTTAAAAGATTTAGTTAGTATGTATAAAATTGATATAATAAATACAAGTTTAATTTTGTGCACTAAATATGGAGACTAGTTCACTTTGTTTTCACCGTGGCTCATGGAACATTTATAAAACTGATCACATATTAGGTGATGAAAAAATGCCTCATTATATTCTCCAAAACAATTTAAATAGATCACTTTTTAAAAAGACACTGAAATAAAATTCAAGCTTTTCCAAATATGCAACCATTTATAATTTAACTATTGTTCTAAATAGTTCTTGACTACTTTAGAATTTAGAAGTGTAGTTAATGGACAATTTAGAAAATAATAGCAATGAGAACACTATGTTAAACCTGAGGTTTTTTTCCAGGGTCCCCTCTGAGATAAAGATCAGATGAACAAAAATGTTTTCAATAAAGAGAAAAGAATACGTAATTGAAGGTGATGGAGATTATAGCTTTGGTTTTATACTTTCAAATTTCAGCCTCTTTCTTTCCACTGCCAAGTTTATACTAGCGTGTATTTATCACCAGCAAGTATGAAAATACCTGTTTTATTACAACTGCTCAACTTTATTATTAAAAATTGTTACCAATTTGCCTTTTTTTTGTGTGTGACCATTTAGAGTCCATTATCTATATGTGGTCTCTGTTTAAAATCTTCCAAAGTCTTCGGTTGCAACCAGAATGAAATCTAAGCTCCCAAAAGGCTCTCTTTGGTCTGGCCCTTCTCTAACTTTTCAACTTTATCTTTCTCCATTATTTCTCTAATTCACATTTCAGAAACACTGGTATTATTTCTCCTCTTCAAATATGAATACTCCTTTTGCTTGGAATGTTTTTCCTGAGAGCTAGGTCTAAACTGAAGTGTCATCTTTCCCCAGAGGCTTTCAAATAGTGTTCATGATAGCTTCCAAAGGACTTTCTACCTCTCTATGCCACAAAAGGCTTCCTTGGTGGCTCAGTGGTAAAGAATCTGCCTGCCAATGTGGGAGATGCGAGTTTGACCCTGGATCTGGGAAGATCCCCCAGAGCATGAAACGGCAACCCCCTCCAATACTTTTGTCTGGAAGATCCCATGGACAGAGGAACCTGGCAGGTTACAGGCTATGGGGTCATAAAAAGTTGGACACGACTTAGTGACAGAAGAACAGATGTAACTTTTTCTTCTTTATAACATGTATCCTCTCCTTTTGCTTATTTACTTTTTTCTAGCCAGTAGAACCGGAGAAGGCAATGGCACCCCACTCCAGTACTCTTGCCTGGCAAATCCCACAGACAGAGGAGCCTGGTGGGCTGCAGTCCATGGGGTTGCTAGGAGTCGGACACGACTGAGCGACTTCACTTTCACTTTTCACTTTCATGCATTGGAGAAGGAAATGGCAACCCACTCCAGTGTTCTTGCCTGGAGATTTCCCAGGGACGGGAGAGCCTGGTGGGCTGCCGTCTATGGGGTCGCACAGAGTCAGACATGACTGAAGCGACTTAGCAGCAGCAGTAGCAGCCAGTAGAACATAGCTTTTTTTGGGAGAGTATTTCTGTTCAACAGAAATAGAGTCCTGGGCATCTAGAACAGCTACTGGTGTAAGGGGTCCACTCAAGAGAGGTTTGTTGACTGACTCTTGTCCTTGACTGTGTGGTCATGCTTTGGAAAGGGCTTTCAGCACTTACATTATACAATGGCATTATTGCAATTTCTGTATGCGTGCACGCTAAGCTGCTGTGTCTGACACTTTGCAACCCTATGGACTGTAGCCTGTGAGGCTCCTCTGTTCATGAGATTCTCCAGGCAAGAATACTGGAGTGGGTTGCCATTCCCTTCTCCAGGGGATCTTCCTGACTCAGGGGTTGAACCTGTGTCTCATGTCTCCTGCGTTGGCAGGTGAGTTCTTTACCACTAGTGCCACCTGGGATGTAAAATGATAATGATGGCTCTGTGGATATGGAATAAAGGATACTTTAAATCTTTTTATCCACAATTTCCACATTTTATGTATTTTCTCCCATAAACCTTTCTTTTTAGAATCACAACAATATTTTTTAAAATTCTATAAGACCTTGGTCAGACAAAAAAAATTGATTATATATCTTCATATATACTTGGATTACAGTTATTAATAATAATGTACAATAATTTATACTTAGGCATGGTGAAGTAATGGATGATGACTTTTATGGTGTCAATAATAATAAGCATAGTAATTAGCAAATAGAAATGGTTGTGCCAGATTATGACAGGAATTGTAAGAAAAATTCTTCATTTTCTCTATTTCATTTTTTTTGTTCTTTGCCTGTCTCTCACTAAAATAAATGTAATATTTTCTGTCTACAGGTGACAGTATCTTTATTGTGAAATCTCTAGTGTGGCTCTTAAATATACTTGGAAACAGAGGTAATTCTTTGGGGGGTGAAAATAAGTCTGCAACCTGGAAATGAAAGAAGAGGACACTGAATTCAGAAGAATCTTCTAAAAGACTGAAACCAAAAAAGAGACAGTTATTTCACAAAAGGAACCTGGGACCTGATTTTCCTTGTGAGAGTTTCTGTGGGATTGCAATGAGCCCCTAATGCTTTATTTAATAGAGTGTTTAAAAATTCCACTTCTAGCTTTCCCATTTATCTACCCTTTCATTCACAAAATGTATGTTTTTTTTGGTCTTTACTGTGCCAAGCATTGTTTTGGGATCAGAGAAAGGAATGATGATCCCCAAATAGACACAATTACATTTCAGAGCAAAGGTACAAGTTGGAGTTTATGAAATCAGATTCCAGAACATCACAAGAAACCAGAGGAACCTCATGGAGCAGAAGGTGAAGTTAAATTATATTTGACTCTGGTAAATTTTTATTTCTGTAGAGTCAGCATATGTAACGACATCCATTGTTGGTGATTCGCCTATTTTCTTTCTCTTTTAGTTTTGGGTCAGTTTTTAAGGTTTTACTCCATCATTTCTTATTCACAGAGGATTTCGTTTGTGTGGGTTTAGAGTGTAAGATGATATTTTTCTGGAAGGAATTGCCCTGGGCTGGTAAAGAGTGTCATAATTCATAACGCTACTGCCTATATCTTTCTCTCCATTTTAAAATTTAGCTTTGCTGTTATTTCTCTGACCTGCCTCCACTCTGTTTCAGATTTGTATACTCATGTTTCATGTATCAGTGATGATTCCAATTACACGCTAGGTAACAAGAGTTTAATAAAATGTGGCAATAAATTGTGGAAAGACATCATGCATGTGAAAAAAAAGTATATTAAGAAATGTGTTCCAGGTAGAGCTTCCAGTATTAAATGACTAATCACATCCACACACATATACAAAGTGAAGGTTTTATTTAGTGAAATTTGGCCTTTCAAAACTAGAAGGCCAAACGGTGCCTTCTAAGTAGTTTTCTAGCCTGTCTGCAGCACGTGGCTGTTGCTTCTTTTTACTGATAACCTTTTAGATAGTCTTCCATAGCCCTTCAGCTGAAAGGAGGTAGGAAATCTAGTTCAAGCTCACATTATTTTGGTTTAAATAGCAAATGGGAATAAAAAGCAATAATTTATACCCAGTAGAGCCTAGTGGTCATATGACTAGAATTGAATCCAGGCACTTCCTCTTGGTAGATATGTGATGAATTGCCAAATATCTTACAAGCTATTGGCAAAACCAGAATTGTAATATTTCCTTTACTGAGATATGGTGGAAGATCAATTTTTTTTTGAAATGTAAAATATGAAGTCCCATGTGGGCCATAGTATAAGCACTCAATAAATGTATTATTATGAAAAGGAAGTTTAATGCAAAGGTTTGAATAAGTATAGCAACTCTAGAACAAAACAAAATAGGTTATGTGGGGGCAGAGATGCTGTCCTGATTTTTTATTTCACTGTTACTCTCAGGTTATGCTTTGTAAGATCTTCTCCATCAGCTGTAGTATCATTTGAGTTCACTTCCACTCGATACTAAGAACTCCTATGAGGAGTCCTAAGTTTCAGCAACAGCTTGCTGAGATAGGAATCATGCATATAACTCTTTCCTGTCCATTTCAGTTGAAAGCAAACATTCAGAAAACATAGGCATTAAAGAAACTGTTCGCTGATGACCAGGTTTATTTCACTACACATGCATCAAGACTATTCCAAGGCCCCATAAGAGAGCCAGTGGTGCGTGTGCTCTATCTATGGAGGAGTGTATTAGAAGGAAGGACATGTGGATTATGGCCTCAGAGAGCCCATCACTTTCTCACTGTGGGATGCTGAGAAGTTTTTTAATTCCTCTGTACCTCTCTGTTCTCCTATGACAGGGCACAATAAGATCTAGAGAACACGTGTTTTAAAATGTCCAGGACAAAACCTGGCAAATGATAATAAAGGCTAGTTTGTTGGTATATTATTGATGATTTGTGGGAATAAAATGTCATTAAATGGAAAGACTAGAACTGAAGAATCATTTATTTATAGACAGCCTAACCTTTATCCTGGGGCTTCTCTGTTGGCTCAAACAGCGAAGAATTTGCCTGCAATACAGGAGACCTAGGTTCAATCCTTGGGTCAGGAAGATCCCCTGGAGAGGGGAATGGCTACCCACTCCAGTATTCTTGCCTGGAGAATTCCATGGAAGAAGAGCCTGGCGGGCTACAGTCCATGAGGTTGCAAGGAGTTGGACATGACTGAGTGACTAACATTTTTCACTTTTCACTAAACTTTATCTTCAGGGAGGCAATACACAAAAAATGGTTACTTGTTTTGTATTTAGAAAAATTATGGTGAAGAATAGAGACATCAGAGTCTAGGTTTTCCTCATGAACATATAAGTAAGAATAGACAAGGCAGTCCACAATAAATGAAATTGTAATATCAGTTGGTATGCCCAATATTTGATCCTGCTCCATTGGTAAGTTGATCTTGAAAAAAATGTTTGTTGTTGTTGTTTGAAGACAGTGTTACATTATAGAGTTTTATTCAGGGATTTGAGTCTCTGTTCTTTATATCTGCTCATAAGTGATAACTATAAGAATAGTAAGTATGTGTTTTGGCTTCTCGGGTGGCTCAGTGGTGAAAAATCCACCCGCCAATGAAGCAACCAAAGGAGACGCAGGTTCCATTCCTGGATCAGGAAGATACCCTGGAGGAAGAAACAGCAACCCACTCCAGTATTTCTGCCAGGATGACCCCATGGACAGAGGAGCCTGGCGGGCTACCACCGACGGGATCACAAACAGCTGGACACAACCTAGCAACTGAGCACGCGTGCACACAAGTGTCTCTTTAGTGCTTACTGTGCACTTTGTGTGCTTCCAAGAGCATGACTTACCTCTCATATCAACCCTGTGAAGTGGAGACTACTGCTCTTACAATAGTACGTGGAAAATTAACACTTTTATTGTTTCTTCCCAAAGAAAGGTCCAAGAGATTTGGGAAATCATAGCTTGCTTGGTGTGGAAGAAAAAAGAAAGTACTCAAGACCCTTAGAAGGGAAGAATGCCAGAGCTCGGAGAAACTCTTATGATGCCAGTAGTACTTACAGTGATGATGTGATAATAATAATAACCACATCACGATTATTATTATGAGACATTTTATGCAAGTGCTGTGATTTACGCATTTCTGCATTATCTAATGATACTTCTGGAATGAGTGATATCAGAACATATATTTTTAGATTAATACAGGTATTACAGTGCACTGAAGTATTTATTGAAGATGAGAATACATATCTTATCTATCAGTTTATATATATATATATAATTTTTTGGTTCATAATATCTATTAAGTTATAACAAATGTAAAAATATACATAGGGAAAAGAATAATCAGGGAGAATGATTCCTGACTTTTTTGGCCCAGAGGGTCAGCTAAACTTTGGGGTGCTAACATGCTCTTGTCTGAGGTTGAATTAATTAAGTGACATCAATACTGAAGTTTTAAGTTTCTTATTTTTAGGACAGCATGTCAGCTGAGTGTTTTGAGTTAATGTCAATGGAATTTGGACTTAACCTAGAGTATGTTTGTTAGTAAGATATTCTGTAGTAAATATTTTAATAAAAATATTTTAAAAATCACACCTTTGTCAATGATCTATAATTGTACTTTACTGATTTTTATAGTACAATATTATATTGTAAATAATTAAATTCAAGTTTATCTTGCTTTACCTAAGTTGAATGTTTGAAAATCTTTAAAAAATAAATTATGGGCACTTGCTTTGCCAAAAAGAATTTTTACTTATAAAAAGACTTAGGAATCTTTTGAACAGGAGATCCTTTAGAACCCTCAAACTATGTGTAAATTTAATGAAATTTGACTTATACATGTGTTGCTTATCATAAAAGACCAATTTTTCACTTATAAGTCAAACATATTTCTCCTGGGTTTTCACCTGACATCTATATTATTAGTTCCTTGTGTGATTTGGATGTTGGACTAGATTTTTTTTTAGGTTTGTTTTGATCTAAAATTCTAAGTTTCCATAAACGTTTTTAAAAGCCCTTCTTGTCTAACGGAGAAGGCAATGGCACCCCACTCCAGTACTCTTGCCTGGCAAATCCCATGGACAGAGGAGTCTGGTAGGCTGCAGTCCATGGGGTCTCTAGGAGTCGGACATGACTGAGCAACTTCACTTTTACTTTTCACTTTTATGCATTGGAGAAGGAAATGGCAACCCACTCCAGTGTTCTTGCCTGGAGAATCCCAGGGATGGGGGAGCCTGGTGGGCTGCCGTCTATGGGGTTGCACAGAGTCGGACACGACTGAAGCGACTTAGCAGAAGCAGCAGCTTGTCTAACAAGTCCTCCTGTGATTTGAAAGTTAGCATAGTTGGCAGAGTGTGGCCTGAAACAACTGGGCTCCGTTCCTTGGTCCAGCCTTTAGTAATCATGTGTCCTTGGCCAGTCACTTAACCTCTGAGTCCCAGGTCTTCCTCATGAGTGTACCTATCATGAAAGTTTGCAGCACACTTAAAAGAGTGGCTGGCATATTAAGCATTACACATGCTGTTATTTAACTTATTGTTTATTTAATTAAAAATTGCAAGATTGCATTGTCTAGACATGAAAATTACTGAAACATCTGTGATTAGAGGATCTTCAATTAAGGAATTTAAAAACTGGTGAAGAAAACAGGACTGGGGAACCTATGAAAACTGCTATAAAAAAAAGAAGAAATTTATATTGTCACCCTGCTTATTTAACTTATATGTAGAGTACATCATGAGAAATGCTGGGCTGGAGGAAGCACAAGCTGGAATCAAGATTGCCAGAAAAATATCAATAACTTCAGATATGCAGATGACACCACCCTTATGGCAGATAGTGAAGAAGAACTAAAGAGCCTCTTGATGAAAGTGAAAGAGGAGAGTGAAAAAGTTGGCTTAATGCTCAACATTCAGAAAACTAAAATCATGGCATCTGGTCCCATCCCTGGGAAATAGATGGGGAAACAGTGGAAACAGTGGCTGACTTTATTTTTTGGGGCTCCAAAATCACTGCAGATGGTGACTGCAGCCATGAAATTAAAAGACGCTTACTCCTTGGAAGGAAAGTTATGACCAACCTAGATAGCATATTGAAAAGCAGAGACATTACTTTGCCAACAAAGGTCTGTCTAGTCAAGGCTATGGTTTTTCCTGTGGTCGTGTATGGATGTGAGAGTTGGACTGTGAAGTTAGCTGAGCACCGAAGAACTGATGCTTTTGAACTTCGGTGTTGGAGAAGACTCCTGAGAGTCCCTTGGACTGCAAGGAGATCCAACCAGTCCATTCTAAAGGAGATCAGCCCTGGGATTTCTTTGGAAGGAATGATGCTAAAGCTGAAACTCCAGTACTTTGGCCACCTCACACGAAGAGTTGACTCATTGGAAAAGACTCTGATGCTGGGAAACATTGAAGGCCAGAGGAGAAGGGGACAACAGAGGATGAGATGGTTGGATGGCCTCACCGACTCAATGGACATGGGTTTGGGTAGACTCCGGGAGTTGGTGATGGACAGGGAGGCCTGGCGTGCTGCGGTTCATGGAGTCGCAAAGAGTTGGACACGACTGAACGACTGAACTGACTGACTGATAGTCAGTGATGTAAGACAGTAATAATAGGAGATAAAAAGAATGAAATGCAATGCTAAATTGACTTCTGAGAATATTTTCCACATTTTAAAGTTAGCAATAATGGTTTCTTTACCCACCATCTTTCAATTAGAAATATTTCAAATTCTCCTCTGAACTTTATGACAAAAATGTATGATTTTGGCTTTTTGTTTTGTTGCTAAGAAGCAATTCCCCCACTCCTGCATGGCTAATCATCTATCCAGATGTTGACAATATTCTCAACATTTAGTATGCTGGATCTGTAGGCTTCTGTTCATGATGTGAAGTTACTTGCCATTCAATATCTGTATGTTCAAAGCAGCTCTTATTCCTACTGCATCAGACAGGGTTAATATCACTACTACTCAAGGCCAGAAATGCTCCTTCTCTCAATTTCCAGACAGAATATTCCTTTCTGAGGATACCGTGAAAGTTATGGAACTAGTGCCTCTGGCCATTTGTTGGAAAACACAAGGATATTTGTTTAAATGGGAGTAAATGGAACTACTATTATGTTCCTTTACAGATGAGTGAACTAAAACTGCTTAAATAACCCTTTTAAGACTATAAAATTAGTAAACCCTTGGCAAGCTGCCACCAAAGTCCATGTTCTTTCCACAAAAAGTGGGAAGGAAAACTATCAGGACCTATACAATATTGAGAGCATGGACTGGGAAACTTTGAAGGGAAAGGGAGTGTTGGGAGGAGGTGAGTTGTTACCTGGTATAGTCTAGGTGCTACACTGTATCTATATGTTTAAGTAACTAATTTCTTTGATTACAGACATAACACACGATCATCAAGAAAAAAAAAACAAACAAAAAACGTAACACAGCAATTCACAGCTTAGAGATGACCACAGTTGACATTATTGTGTATCTCTCCTCATTTTTTTCTTTTTACTAAAAGAGTGATATCTGGAATGACATAACAGGGTTTACACAATATAAGAAGTTTCCAATATTGCTTTTTCCATTTAACATCATGTCTCATCCATTGTTCAAGCTAGCATGTGTATAACTCCTTGAAATTTTGGGAAATTATAGTTTGACTTGTTATCCTATTACTGAGAAGAAAAGCTTGATTTAACTAAAGGGATACAAAAACACCAAGTAACAGATCTTCATAGAAAAAATTATGGAAAGGGAGCAGATATTATACAAGATAGCTTAGGTAAGGTAAATGTAAGTCATTTCAGTGGTGTCCGACTCTGTGCGACCTCATAGATGGCAGCCCACCAGGCTCCCCCGTCCCTGGGATTCTCCATGCAAGAACACTGGAGTGGTTGCCATTTCCTTCTCCAACAAGATAGCTTAGAATTTGCCAAAAATACAATTCATGTATAGCACGCCCACCATATGTGGGTGTTCTCTCAGGAAAAACTTCTAAGAGACATGGTGAAAGTGAAAGTTGCTCAGTCGTGTCCGACTCTTTGTGACCCCATGAACCGTGCAGTCCGTGGAATTCTCCAGGCCACAGTACTGGAGTGGGTAGCCTTTCCCTTCTCCAGGGGATCTTCCCAACCCACGAATTGAACCCAGGTCTCTGGCATTGCAGACGGATTCTTTACCAACTGAGCCACAAGGGAAGCCCAAGAGCCATGGTAAGGAGCCTGATATAGGGTAGATGTTTAAACTGAGTAGACCCTTGACTTTTCATCTGTTTTCTAGAGAGGGTCTGAAGTGGGCCCTAGCAGCTTCCAAATCAGAGGTCCGTCTTGGACTAGCTCTGGAATTGACCTTGAGCTTCTCCCCTGTCCTGTAGTGCCATTCATTTAACACAAGGCTTTACTGAGCTCACTCTGTGGGCCAGGCACTCTGCTAGACTCACATAGCCTCTGCTTTCCTAGAACTTACAATCTGGTAGAGGAGAAAGGCTCTAAACCACAATTTGCTGCTTGGCTTCTTAGCTAAGTACAAAGGTGGAAGTGCTATGGTAGAAAAGCAGAAGGTGACATGTCTTGGAGCAGGAGCTGGTGGAGAGTGGGTGGTTAGGGAGAGCTTTTCTGAAGAAGACGTATTTCACCTGAGGCTTGAAGGATGATTAAAATCTGTCCAGGAGAAATGCAGGTAAGGAGCTAGATGAAGAAGTATATATAATTTCCCCAAGCAGGATTTCAGCTTGGGGTTGGGGGAGACAGAGAGGCCAAGGTGGTTAAAGCATAGTGGTAAGGTGATCTGAGGTGACTCTGGACAAATACTGTGATCTATTCTATTCTATGTCATTTAAATACACCTCAATAGAAGCCAAAAATGCCCAGCAGGGGTTGAAACACCCGAGTTATCCTGGCAATTAAAATTTAAATGGGCCTAGAGAAGGAACAGTTTTAATTGTTAAGGACGGAAATACAAATAAAGGAAATTGGGAAGACAAATGCAAAAAAGAGATTGAGATATTGATAGAAATGACTGTAAACTCAAGACAAATTCAAAGGGCAGCTTTCCTTTATTTTAATTTCCAATATTTATTCAGAGGATCATATGAACATATTCATAAGTTTAACGCTCCCTCTTTAAAAAAATTTTTTAAACACTAATTTTTATTTCAGGAACAGAAGAAGCTAATGCTCACATTTTTATTCTGAATGAATTGCCAACATTTTATTCACTAGTTTCACAAAAGAGCTGGAACCTCACTGAGGTTTCTGAATTAAATTAGCTTTCAGAACCATTTAAAGTTCTTCCATTCTATTAATTCAGCAGACAATCAAGTTGTTCACTTGTTGACTTTTATCCACATGCACTCAATCAAATCAACTATCAAAGAGAGATACCTATTAGTTGTTAATTTCATATGTTAGATAGGAATCCTAGAACTCCTGTTTATATCTGTTTGATAACCTTCTAATCTTTGCCACAGTCTCACTAACAGCAGTATTAACTAGTCTGCCATCTATCTTGATTAACAACACAGGGACTCCGAAAGATGCTCAAGATCTGATAAGCCGAACAGTCCAAATTTCTTACAATGTCCATAGCCCTAGGGAAAATGAACCTCTACCACCATTCTTGCAAACCCTTTAAGTTGTCTTTGAATTACAGTGTTGCAACTTATTACTGTAAGAAAATGAGAAGAGCTGGCCTTAGTGTAGGAATTCTTATGCATAATTGGTAGCACTGAATGTTTTGTGACATTTTACCCTCTATTTTGCATCCTCTGGGTTTGGATTTTAGAAATTATTTTTGCCTTGCATTGAATTATAAGTGTACCATTATCTCTGGATCAGATGAAATCAAAATATATTTGTTAATTTCTGTGTTCTAGCAGTTACTAGGTACATAAAAGATAAGAAAATAGACCTCCACATATCATAAAGTTTCATATTTTGAAATCACAGCAACTAGATTTGTCTCATAAAGTGGAATTATATTGGCTTTTCTGAGAAGGGGAAGGAGGGAGGGGGAGAGAGAGAGGAGAATATAATATTTGCTCCAAACTTCCAGGTTATTCCTCATGTACTTCTTTCAAAGTCTGTTCACTTCACTGTTTATCCAGTTTCACTGATGAGATATTAAGGGCACTTTACACATCATCCTTGTTGATTTTAGCATCTGGCAACTTTTGTCCTTATATTAATCTCAGGAAGTCCTTGGTGACTTCCATATCCACCTTGATGATGATTCTACCATAACAATTTCACATTTCATGTTTTTTAAACTTCCACTGGCCCTGTTTTATTTCACTTCAAATGTTCTTAGGCAATGCTACACTGGCAAATTTGGTTGGAATTATGCCATCTCCATTACCGAACTCTGAGAAATTCCTTTTAACCTTCTCTGAATATTGGCCCATCTACTTCCTCAGGCAGCTTGTAGGAAGTAGACATCAACAAGAGGTTGGACAGAAGAAGGCAGAATGTATGATTCTATATGTAAAACATTCCTAGATACATCCAGAATAAAGGGCATAGAGATGATAGAAAAATGTTGAAGTCTTGTGTTATCTCATGAGAGTTTTGCACTGGCACATTTTAGCTATTAATGTGATAAAATGTGATAAAATAAGATGATGGGCCATAGAGACATCCACATTCCTCTCTCAATTCCCATATCTGGGCAAATGACTTCCTAATTTGTTTCTGAAGGCAAGGTCACTTTTTTTGAGTTCTAGGATTGAATTTTTCCAATGATTTGTTAGGTATCTCCCAAATACATCTCTCAGAGAACCTTCAAGTTCAATGTATCTCAATCTATATTCACCATTAACCTTCTTACACTAGTACTATCTGGGAATTTCATAGTCTATTAATGATATCACCATTCTTTAACTCATCCAAATTTCCTACTTCTCCCCTCCACTTCAAATTCATCGCCTATTCTCTGGCAATACTTTCCCCTGAAATTTCTCTTAAGTCTATACTTTTGTTCCATTCCAAATCCACTTCCACAATTCAACTTGTCATTATATCTCATTCTGAGTATTGCAATACACTTCTATCCATTTTCCCCAAACTCACTCCTCTAATATATCCTACTCATAAACATAAATTGCTTTCATAAAGCTACTTTAATGTAGTCATTCCTGTTCAAAAATTTTCGATGATCTATCTTCTCAGTGTAATTCAGACTCTTGAATCTGGTATTCTGGTCCTTTACAACCTGCCCAAACTTTTCTTTCAGTTTTATTTTCCTGCCATATATATTCTTCCAGAGTTTTCAGAGTTTTCTCCACCCATTACCTTGAGTTTCACATCTCATGCTTTTGCTCGTTTTTTTTTTTTCTGACTCTAATTGTTTCTATATATCTATAGGTCACCAAAATAATTTTCACTAAAAAAGATAATCCTTCCTTCTTTTCTCCTTTACTTCCTTCCTTCCATAAGTAGATACATTAACAGGTATTATGTTCCAAAAGGTCATGAAATTCTGCTGCAATGACGGCTTTCACAGTCCTGAGATGACCAATATGTCAACTGTTGTTCAGCCACTCAGTTGTGTCCGACTCTTTGTGACCCCATAGACTGCAGCACACCAGGCTTCCCTGTCCTTCATCATCTCCCGGAGCATGCTCAAACTCATGTTCATTGAACCAGTGATGCCATCTCTCTTTCTCTCCCTCCCTCCATTCCCCTCTCAGTGATGCCATTTCATCCTCTGTCATCCCCTTCTCCTCCTGCCTTCAATCTTTCCCAGCATCAGGGTCTTTTCCAATGAGTCAGCTCTTCGTATCAGGTGGCCAAAGTATTGGAGCTTCAGCTTTAGCATCAGTCCTTCCAGTGAATATTCAGGACTGATTTCCTTTAGGATGGACTGGTTGGATCTTGCAGTCCGAGGGACTCTCAAGAGTCTTCTGCAACACCACAGTTCAAAAGCATCTATTCTTTGGCACTCAGCCTTCTATATGGTCCAACTCTCACATCTATACATGACTACTGGAAAAACTATAGTTTTGACCAGATGGACCTTTGTTGCAGAGTAATGTCCCTGCTTTCTAATATACTGACTCATTTGTCATACCTCTTCTTCCGAATGACATGGCCAGATTTGCATTTTTGATAGACCAAGCAAGAAGCTATGATTTGAAGAAGAAAGACCACAGCCAATGACAGTAGGTGGAAAATATTAACATCATCTATGGAGGAGAGAGAATGAAAAGGAGGGAAAAATACTTAGTAGCTAATATTGGTAGTACTTTTTACATTGATGGTGGGGATTAGAAGAGAGTGAGACAATGATGACACTCACATTTCAGTTTGCATAATTGGCTGGATAGTGGTAGTAAAAAGTGAGATTTAAAAAAATTATGCATGGGGAGCCAGAGAAGTGAGAAGGAAAGTTTAAAAGATAATTTAAACCGTTTCATATTACTTAATGACTTAAGTAAGATGCAAGACACATGGCATACTACCTGAAGATCAGGAGGCAGGTCTGAACTGAGCCTTAGAGTTGAGATTAATCTGAACACAGGTGGTATATTATGCCTGGATTGTGTCTATAGCAATGAGTGTACGCTGTTAAGAAAGCTTAAAGGAATAGATGGAGGAATACTAGGTGAGGAGGTAAATAGGGAAGAAGTAATTGTCAGAAACATACTTTCCACTTTATTTCAATGTCCCTCTTTTCTTTGAGTTCCCAAAGCATTTGACACTTTGGGGAGGTAAGTGTTTCTATCTCACTTATTCTTTACAATACCCCAATTTTGGTCAGATTAAAGAAATGTATAGGACCATGTTTACTAGCGGATTGATTTACTCTTGCAAATTGATATGCTCTTGTGCCAAAACCTCTTTTTTCTTTCGATTTTCTTTAAGAGAGGTAATTGGTAATCTGTAGCAAGGCTCTCTTGAAAGTCTTTCTTGCTCCTTTTTTCTTACAGACTTCTAAATGCACATCACTTCTGGTGACTAGTTGTGGAATTAAGACGGCATGGTTTGCCCTGTATGGGTTTTGGGCATCAAACACATAGTCCAAACCAGCTTTATCAGAGAACCCTATACTAAGGTATTGGCCCTAACTCAGCTAATTCTAAAGTGATAATGTACCCATTCATCTTTGTCTCTTGTATGTATTGTTTCCTCAGTGCTTCCAAGACAGAAGAAATTGTTGGGCAAAGATAGAATTCAGTCATTCCTATCTTTCCCCTCTAGTTCACTTTTTTCCCCACAGAATACTTAATATCTTACATATATATATTTATATAAATATATATTTTGATTTTTCTGCCTGTCTTTTATTCTCTCTGTTATACTCTGAAAGTGAAGTGAAAGTGAAAGTTGCTCAGTCATGTCCAACTCTCTGTGACTCCATGGACTCCATGGAATTTTCCAGGCCAGAATACTGGAGTGGGTAGCCATTCTCCAGGGGATCTTTTCAACCCAGGGATCAAACCCAGATCTCCCACATTTCAGGCTGATTCTTACCAACTGAGCCACCAGGGAAGCCCAAGAATACTGGAGTGGGTAGCCTGTCTCTTCTCTAAAGGATATTCCTGACCCAGGAATCCAACAAGTGTCTCCTACATTGCAGGTGGGTTCTTTACCAGCTAAGCTACTGGGAAAGCCCTAGGCTCTCTGAAATTTCATTCATATCATGATTAAAGACATTTTTATATTTAACTATATACTAGAGCCTTAGATAGTTTGAAGGATTATACCAATGTGTATCATTCCAAGTTGACAAAAATGAAGTACTGGAAACATGAATTGATAGCATTTTGTATGCTGCCTATAATTTTGACTTGAAGTAAGAATCATAGACAAAACCAAGACTTGTAGTAGTATAATATATATTTTGTCCTAGTAATTCAGGGCCTCTTTCAATTCGCTCTAACTATTTATCTTTGGTTATGCTAGGTCTTCCTTGCTGGGTTGGCTTTTCTCTAGTTGTGGTGAGTGGGGGCTGCTCTCTAGCTGCAGTGCCTTCTCTTGTAGAGCGCAGGTTCTAGGGCACATGGGCTTCAGAAGTTGCAACGTGTGGGCTTAGTTTCCCCTTCAGCATGTGGAATCTTCCTGGAGCAGGGATCGAACCTGTGTCTTCTGCACTGGCAGGCCAATTCTTTACCACTCTGCCATCAGGGATGTACTCAATGCTATACATCATATTAGTGGGATATCTTTCCCTCCACTGGGAAAGGAGTATTATGGCATTAAGGTATCTGAGTATTGCAATGGAAAGAGGGAGAGGGGTCATGATTTTGATATTGATTGGATGGACAATAATGAAAAAGCTCAAGTGTGTATGGGGAACATGCAACTTTTCACTTTTACGACATGCTGAGGACCTGCAATGCAGAAACGCCTTTCTACTTTGGCTCCTTATAGTGTCACCTTTTATGCTTAAGTTTCCAATTAGTTTACTCTGTGTACCATGCTTTCTTGGTTTATCGGTGCATGAATGAAACTTTGGTGTCTTTATTATTTTCTTGGAAGGCCTTTCCCAATGGTAAGGGAGTTACTTAGAGGTGTTTTGTGTATGTGTGTGTGTATGTGCATGTGTAATGAAATTGTGCTCAGACACTCAGTTGTGTATGATTCTTTGTGACCCCATGGACTGTAGCCCACCAGGCTCCTCTATCCATGAGATTCTCCCAGCAAGAATACTGGAGTGGGGTGCCATTTCCTCCTCCAGGAGATCTTCCAGACTCAGGGATCAAACCCTGCATTGGTAGGCAGATTTGCCACCTGGAAAGCCCATGAAATTAGCTAACATTTTTGAATGTGTACTTTGATTTCAATTCTTTTGGATATACACCTAGAAGTAGAATTACTGAATCATATGGTCATTAATTTTTTGAGGAATCTCCATATTATTTTCCATGAAAGCTGCCCATTCATGGAAAATTTTGCACTTCCACCAATAGTGTAATAGGGTTTCAATTTCTCCATAGGCCCATGAATACTTGCCTTTTCTTTTTAGCCATCTCTTAGCACTATTCACAATAGCCAAAATGTGGAAACAGCTTAAATGTCCATTGAGAGATGAATGGATAAAGAAATATGTTTTATATATACACAATGAAATACTATTCAGTCTTAAAAAAGAAAGAAATAGTGAAACATGCATGAATCTTGAGGCTATTTTGTTAAATGATATAGATCAGTCTTAGAAAAAGATAAATGCTGCATGATTCCACTTACAGAAGTCATCTAAAATAGTCAAATTAATAGAATCAAAGAGTGAATAGAATTAAGATGAGTAAGCTCCAGAGGTCTGCTTTACAATATTATATCTATAGTCAACAATCATGTATTGTATACTTAAAACTTATGAAGACAGATCTTCTATTGTGTTCCTATCACACAAGAAGAGGGCAGTGATTCAAACTTCAGAATGAAGTTTAAATTTATCTTACTAAAATATGCCCTTGACCTCTTATAATTCTGCGAGTGTCCCTGGTTCCTGTTTAATGCCTGGGAAATGGAACCATTGCAAGTGCTCAGTCCATTTTGTAAGGTGTGGATAATAACTTTTGAAAATTTAAGAGAGAAGGAGAGCTTTATCAATGAAGTTGAATGAAACGCATTATATTGTATCATGACCATCAGAGTTCTATTTTTCCAGAGTCACTCAGGTATGGCCACAGAGCCAAGGCTTGGATATTGCTGTCTTGTTTCCAGCTCAAATGCAGGCAATCATGGAAGGCAAAAAAAAATTATTATATTTTTGATGTTGATGATTCTGGTCTGGGTCCCCAATCTGAAAAGTAAATCTAGAAATGACCTGGAGGTTTCCATCTTTTTGATAACTGCCTTTAATCAAATCTCATTTTTCCAGATTTCTTGGCAAATGCATATTTTCCCTTGTTGAAACCTAACATTTCACTCTCTCCACATCCTCTGTTCTGAATCACTGTTTACTTTCCTTCTTTCTCAATGTAAATGAAATAACTGCAAACTTCAGTTTTGGGGAGGGCAGATAGGCTGTTTTTTTTTTTTTCTACCAGGTCCCCCCAGAAGAACTGGAAAACAATGTAGACTGGATCTTTCTTTTTCCCCTTTGCTTTAGTTTTTTGATTTGGCAAGTACTTTCAAATCTCTTCTCTTGCTTTGTTCTGAAGACACGAAAACCGTATGTAATTACAGAAATTTTGTTTTATATCTTTAGTAACTTTTCCCTCTATCCATATAAATCTTCTAATTTATAGTAAATATTCAACTTGGTCACACAAACCTGGACATTCAAATTCCATGAGAAAGGCTGGAAGTACGGGATGTTTCTCCAGAACTAGATTATCGAGATATGTGTTATCTCCCTAGGACCCTTGCCACTCATTCTGCTTTCATTTTAAAATTTATTTGCTCTTTGTTTTGTAGCATTTTGTAGCATTCAAAACACAATTAAAATGAGACCTCAATTGGCCCCTCCACATGGCATTTCAATAAATTAAAATTGTAGCTAACTTGCTATTAAGTCTCATTTTTTCACATTCATCCCATTCAGTAATAATAAGCACATCTTAGTTACAACAATTGTATTAAATGTTTAACATTACAAAGCACTGAGAGAGCATTCAAAAGCTGACTCTCTTGATCTGACAGCCACAGAGGGATCCTCTTGAGCACAGTTTACTGTAAAGAGAGAATATTTTCCTTGCTAAAAGGAGATGTGATAGAAAGAAAATCAACATTTGTTGATCATATATTAGTAATATGCAGTAGGCATGAGGCTAGATATTTTTTCCTCAGTCATTTTATAATAACTTCATGACATAGGGATTAGTATGCTCATTTTATAAATAGAAGCTTCCCTGGTGGCTCAGACAGTAAAGAATCCACCTGCCACATGGTGTGGGAGACTCGGGTTCGATCCCTGGGTTGAAAAGATCCCCTGGAGGAGGACATGGCAACCCACTTCAGTATTTTAGCTTGAAGAATCCCCATGGACAGAGGAGCGCCATGGGCTACAGTCCATGGGGTTGCAAAGAGTTGGACACAACTGAGCGACTAAGTACACACACACACATCTTATAAACGTAGCTTAAAGGTAAAGTACTTTGGCCAAAGACACCACTAGAAGATGAGTAAGCTGAGGTTGAACCAAAATCTACCTGGCTATGGAACCCATGAACTTGTCTCAGTGTATTCAACTGCCTTTTAACATCATGGCCATGTGAAAAGCATTGGACTAAGGAGCTAAAAAGGCTTTCCAGGTGGCTCAGAAGGTAAAGAATCTGCCTGCAATGCTGGGTCCAATCCCTGGGTCAGGAAGATCCCCTGGAGAAGGGATTGGTAATCTACTCCAGAATTCTTGACTAGGAAATCCCATGGAGAGGAGCCTGGCGGGCTATAGTCTATGGGGTCATAAAGAGTCGGACACTGACTGAGTGACTCACACTTTCACAAGGAGGAAAAAACCTGGGTCCAAACCCATTTTCCAGATGTGTATCCATGAGAAACTTTGGCTTCTGGACCACTGTGTCTCAATTTGTCAACCAAGAATAAAATACCTCCAAAGTTGGTTATGGAATTAAATAAGATTATGTGTAAATCCTTCATAGAAAATATTATGAACAGCATGTATTCACTTGCATGGTAGTCATCCTATTAAAGACTTTTAAAGTAGTTATTAGTTTAATTACTTAAAAACTGCCTATGGTTATTTATATCTCCATTTTACATAAGGAAACTGAGGCACAGATAGGCTAAGTAACTTGCCCAAGGCCAGACAATTAGCTAAGATGCAGAACCAGGATTTGAACTCAGGAAATCAAGATTCAGAAAGCAAGTTAGTAAGCACCACTGTATATTGTGCTACAAAATGTATGAATAAGTATGATAATTTCAGACATCAAAATAAGTATCTAAAGAATATAAGAATTTAGGTAAGACCAGTGTCATCTAATAGCTTCAAAGAAGTGGAGCTGGAACTGTTCAATATTCAAGTAACCAAAATGTGCCATGGGAGTTTGGAGAAGGCAATGGCACCCCACTCCAGTACTCTTGCCTGAAAATCCCATGGATGGAGGAGCCTGGTGGGCTGCAGTCCATGGGGTCGCACAGAGTTGGACACGACTGAGTGACTTCACTTTCACTTTTCACTTTCATGCATTGGAGAAGGAAATGACAACCCACTCCAGTGTTCTTGCCTGGAGAATCCCAGGGACGGGGGAGCCTGGTGGGCTGCCTTCTATGGGGTTGCACAGAGTCAGACACGACTGAAGCGACTTAGCAGCAGCAGCAGGCATAGGAGTTATTTTAAAGAAGTTCAGGCTAGTCCTCATTCATGTGAGGATGGAATCAGACAGTTCTTGTGGTTCTACTTGGACCCAGTAGCAATATTTAGACTATCTAAAGTAATTCACTCTTCCCAAGGAGACTCAGATGTCTTGGTAACATGCCCACTAAAGAAGGCTTTGAAGGATCCTAGCAGGACAGCATGCTCCTAGAGACACAAGCAGAATGTTTATGCTCATAATATAAGCATAAAAGAGGGAACTCTTCTTAGAGATTTATGTTAACAAGTCCCAGAATTCAGAATATACTTTTGTGGTTTCACTCTACCCCTAGACCTGACCTCAAAACTCTGACCACATAATTCCACAAGAACTTTTTTCTTCTTGGCCTCTATATGGTCTTAGAATATTTCTCAACCCTAATCTCAGACATTGCTACTAACTCCCATTCTAGTCTTTCTTATTTCCTTCCTCCTGTTTGCTCTAGGGATTGTTTGGCTTTTTTTCCCCCCACGTCTTAAGGTGAAAGTTCAAGTTGTTGATTTGAGATCTTTCTTCCTTTTAATATAAGCATTTATAGATATAAATTTCCCTTGAAGCACTGTTTTAACTACATCCAATGAGTTTTGGTATGTTGCGTCTTTATTTTCATTTATCTCAGATTGTCTAATATCCATTTGATTTCTTCTTTAATCCATTACTTTTTAGGGGTGTATTGTTTAATTTCTATATATCTCTGTGTTTGGCAAATTTCTTTTTGATATTGACTTCTAATTTCCTTCCTCTGTGGTCAAAAAAGATATTTTGTGTTATTTTTATCTTTTTAAATTTATTGAGATTTGCTTTAGATCTAGTGCATGGTCTATTCTACAGAACGTTCTATGTATATCTCAGAAGAATGGATGTTTAGCTCTTGTTGGGTGGAGTGTTTTGTATATGTCTCTTAGGTCTATAGATATAAATCTTCATAGATTTACATTGTTGGTCAAGTCAGATGGGAGGGGAAGGAGGGTTAGGTAAGAAGGTAGGGAGTGGGGATTCAAAGCTAGTGAAGCTGAGTATGCAAAGGTCATAAGGCAGAAAGTAATTTGTCATATTCAAGTAGGAAAGCCAGCTGCGAACCAGGGAAGAATGTCAGATTAAACTGGTAAGATTCAGACATAAAAGGCTTACAAACTGGGATAAATATTTGCATCAGACATCATTTAACTCTAATTATCACCCAAAGCTCCCATCTCCAAATGCTATCATATTGAGGGTTAAGGCTTCAGCATATGTATTTTGAAGGAACACAATACAGTCCATCCAGTCCATGGCATTCTTCCTGGTCTTAGCAAACTCCAAGCATCTCAGAGAGCTTTCCTTGACCAGTAGTCGGTTTTAGAGACCTTCCTTTGTTCCCATGGTACACTGTGCATGCTTCTGTCACCAAACTGGTCATCAGATCAGATCAGATCAGTCGCTCAGTCGTGTCCAACTCTTTGCGACCTCATGAATTGCTGAACTATAATTGCCCAATAGACTCAGTTTCCTGAAGGTGGTACCTGGCCGTATTCATCTCTATATCCCAAAGGCCTAGCAAAGAACAGTGGCTCAATAAAAGTAATTATTAAGCCGGTAAGTCATTTTTGAGAAAGCCACTTTTATTAGAAATGCTTCTTTTATTTTATAATAGTGGCCAGATGTTTGGGAAAGAATTAGTTAAAATGTTAAAAACATACATCTGTGGTACATAAAGGTACTCAGAGGGAAGAATATATTTTAACTTGATTTAAGCTTCCTGATGACAGGGTTGATTTGGGGAAAATGTGATTCTACAGTGTAGATCCCCCCTTACACGGGGAGCATAGAGCTGCTTGTGGCTATGGAGAGGCCTTCGTGTATGCAAATTCTGACATGTATGACTAATGTAGTTGCCCTCTGTTTTCAGTTAAAAAAAAGGTTCTCACCTGAATTTTTTTCAATGCAAATAGAAGCATAAATAAAGATTTATGTAGAAATTGCAGATGGCTGAAACAGAGTAAATGTGTAAAAAAGGTCAGATGAGAACACAAAATTCATGCTGAAAGTTTGTCTCTATAAAAGCATTAGTATTTCCATGGCTGTGATTTGTTTTGTGTTTTTATATAATATTTATTGTTTACTATACTCCAGGCACTTAAGCATCTACATACCTTATCTCATTTATCCACATAGCAGCCCTGGGAGGTAAGCTAGATTTTAGTTTATGCTCTGAGTTGATATTAGCACTCTTGGACTCTAATCAGGATGTGGGGGTAGATCCTTAGATAAATTTGCTAACATGCTAAACCATCGTAGGCCTAGCTTTTAAATTATTAATATGAATGTTATCTTAGTCCTATGTTTCCAATAGGCATTTAGGCATTTACTGTTCTGGACTGGTAGGATCTTTCTTTAAGGTTAAACATTGTTTATTAAAAATCTTTCTGTGGACTTACCATTTGAGGGTCGCCTTTCTTTTTACTTCCTCTTGTGTTTGTGGTTAATTGAGGAATTGCAACGAATCTGAAGGGTAAGTAATTACGACTGACTAAGGTTTCAAGTTCTTTGAGGAAACGCCAGGTGCCATGGATCATAACCAAGACAGTGGACTTGAGCCCAGTCCAACATCAGAGACCCTTGGAAGGACTGCTTTGTGCTGTGATTATAGGAGGCTAGGGAACCTTTTGGCCTTAGCTTATGAAATGCAGAGGAAGCCAATTGTACCATCACTGGAGTAAACCATGACCTCAGGAGTCTCTTCTTTATTCTCCTGGGGCCTTGAAATGATAATAAGAAAGACCTTGAAGTCTCCTGTCCCCTTCACCTGAATCTTTCTGTGGATTTTATCAAGAATTGTTCTTGTTCTTTGGTGAAAACCTCTCTCACAAACAGCCTTGCAGAAATGCTCCATAAATCTTATTGTAATAGACAATTCTAAAACACAAACTTTTAACTCCTGGAGTCACTCAACTTTGTAAAATATCATTAAATTTAGAGGAATAAAAGTAGTCTTATGTGTTAGCAATCAGTGGTCTCTACCATATGACTGATTAGTTATCAGATTACACAGTGTAGGTTATGCAGGTTCAAATTCAGATACATGTGCTTTACATGGCAAAGCACAGATTTATACCTGGGGATTTTTTTTTAACACCATGTAACTATTTATGAAGTAGTTAATTTAAAGATTGTACTTGGAGATATTATAATAAATTGGGATATTGTATTTTACTCAGTTTACATTTAGTCAGGATGTTTGCCTTCTATAAAATGTGTTTCAAGACTCCCTAAAAAAACAAAATAGACACTCTTTGAGCAGTTTACAAGATACAGATCTTTATCTCCTACAAAGGAAGGGAAACAAGAAAGCTGTAAATAATAAGTTCTGAATAGGAATGACATAAAATGCCTAATCAATGTCTTCCAGAACTGGCAAGTGACACCTCTTTGTTTTTTGCAAATAAAAACCTTCTTACCATCACAATATAAACCATTATCTCTTCAGGCAAGGTATATTTAGAAATGTACAAAATGTACATTTCCTGCCAGCCTCTAGATCAGTAGGTGGAGATCTAAAGTCATGCAAATATTACAGTAAATGCAGGCAACCAATTTCTAATTATTCCATATCAGCAGATTTGTGAGGAATATAATTTATTAAAAAAGAACAGTTTATGATCAGCAGACCTTGGTTATGACTGTTTAGGAATTCAGTGCATTTTGATCTAATCACAAAATCAAAATATTCATGAAACACAATGATATCTCCCTAAAGCAGCCGGGCAGCCATTAATTTTGAAATTCGGGTAATTTATTAACACTTATCTGAAGCTGTAAAAGCTTACCTCTGTGTTTGTAATACGGGGAAAAGTGAAAGCAGTTTTAAAACTGATTCCTAATGATTTATAATGGTTTGCTGTAATTTGAGCCAGAAATTCAATTAAAATGTATGTCTAGTTTTGTTTCAAGATCTTTAGTTAAAAATTCTATTAAAATTCTATTTCCTTCTTGCATTAAATGTATCTGTTATCTGCATATACAAGAAATATAAGAAAATTCTATCATTTATTCCCCAGTCTCCATAAATGCTTTAAAAAAGCATTCATTTTTATTTCATAATCCTGCTAGGATAGCATTTGGAATTTATGTATAGTAGAGGAAGAATAACTGTATATTCCTATTTCTCAGTAAGAAAAGAAATCTAACACTGAATACTTTAGGGACAAATCAAGTGATATTTGCCACTTTATCAAACTAGAGGAAAACAAATAAAATGAAACAGACTCTTTTGGCTCCAAATTATTCACCTAATATAGGTTGTCTCTGAGGTGTTTTTTAAAAATATAACTTTCTAGAGAAAAGGGTGCAGCTGGGTAAAGTGGGGAGGGGGAGGGAGACTTCAATTTTCCTGAAACAAATGCAAACAGATAAAAAGCTTTGAAAGAGTTGTCCTAAGATATGAGATTCTTTCGGTAATTATTTTTTTCTAAAAACAAATTTGGTGAGTCACTTGAAGGAGAACCCCATTGGCTCTTGCTTCTCGTTTTCTATTATTTTCTTGAACTGCATGAAATCTAGCAATGCTTACTTGATGCTAACATTTAATGGTTCGTGTCAATGATTTTTGGAGCAAAAGTCTGTGAGCAGAAATAACAATGATGCTATAATTTATTGAGCATTTGGTATGTGTAGATTAATGAATTACATGGATTTCTAAATGGTTCACTCTCCTCAATAGTATTTGTATTATATAAAGATATTATTATTCTCATTTTACTGAAGTGGTGGCAGAGAGACAAAGTTTCATAAAACTGGTAAGTGGAAGGGCTGAGATTCGAATCTAGGAGGGTTACGACTGATCTCTTTCTTCATTTGATTATATGGTGATGGGGGTGGATAATGGCCCTTCACATCACAAAACCCAGAGCTGGGACAAAGAGAGCTAACTCCAAGTCTGTGGACTATTTCTGAGAAAGGGGAAGGTTTGGTTAAGAAAACTAATAGGCACTGGGAAGAAGCAGAATGGCACTTTCCTCTCTTACTTTGATAATTCCAAGATTGGGGACCTACCTGTATTCCCTCTCATGGGGAACTGGGGGATCTGAGCCCAGTGCAGAGCTTGAGGGATGTAGAACTGGGTGTCAAAATGCCAGAACATGAACAAGGTAAATAATAGAAAACTTGGTCATCAAGTCAAATGAGTTGAGAGAAGAACAAAAAGTGAGAACAGGCAAGTAAACCAAGTGATGATGCCATTCGAGCTTGTGACAGAGGGAAGCTTAGGAATGAGATTGTAGAAAAACCAAAGGAAGAAAGATAGACCTGGAGCAGTTCCCAAGCGGAGGAGGCTTTTAAAACGCTGTCCGGATGGTCCCTTGTGGGGATGAACTGAAATCATACAAGGGATCAGCACCAGGTAACTGTGCACCTTTCTTTTGACTACTCCCTTAGAATCACACTAACATTTCCCTGCTGAAGTTACTAAAGGCCAGTAAGTTTCTGTTTTGTATTCCAAGGGGGACCAGGGTCTGACAGCTTTTCCCTACCTATACTAGGATCCCTGATAAGGGGTCCTCAGAGTCAGGACTGGGTTTTATTGGACTAGACTTGCTGATAAATGATAGAAGTCAAGGTGGATGTCACAACTGCTGTGAAACTGCGGAGTTGATAGAAGCAGATTTAGGGATGAGGTAGGTGGGACAATTGTATCACAGACAGGTACCATATTGATGGAGGAATTTTTCTAGGCACCAATGCATGCTTGCTAAGTCACATCATGTCTGACTCTGTGATTCTATGGATTAGAGCCTGCCAGGCTCCTCTGTCCATGGGATTCTCCAGGTGAGAATACTGGAGTGGGTTGCCATGCCCCCAGGGGATCTTCCCAACTCTGGGATCCAACCTGCGTCTCTTATGTTTCCTGCTTTGGCAGGGTTCTTTTCCACTAGCACCACTTGGAAGGCCCCTAGACACTAATATGCTTCATTATTCATCTGAAAACATGGCTAAGTAGACATGAATCTGAAAGGCCTTAAACAATGCTACTAAAGCAGAGTTGCAAACTGAGATCTTCAGATAGAGGAAGCAGGTGGATTAGAGGTAAGGAACAGGGGAGATGAGGATTCAAATGTACCAAAGCTACCAGGATGCTCTCATGGTTGAGGAAGAAGCCGGCAGAGATGCAGTGTGTAATGTGATAATATTTGGGAGTATTCTGGGGTCAGTATTCTTTGGGATTGTCTAGGTCTGTGCTTGATACCTGAACCACTTCCTCTTGTGGATGTGTTCACCAACAGTCTCTACACCTTGTTAACAGGTTTGCACAGGCCAGGTTGGCCACCAAGATGGCACTATAGTGTAACCGTAGTGTCTAGATTCAAGTCTTCCTGGCATATTTATATAGTTGAGTACTTTCCTGTTAATAGAATAGGTCCTTTGACATTCTACATTTTCCACGACCAGTCTTGGGAAGCTGTGAATTTTGAGGACTATAAGTCCAAGTGCTGGATTAATTGTCCAGGTATATTCTTGGTGAAGGGAAGTTTTGGACTCTGTTAGAAAAAAGCTTCTGTCAGGCAACATCTTTGCCCTATGTTGGATGAGAACAACTGATCAGGATGTTCTACAAGAGGCAGTCATTTCTCTTAACAAAATTCTGATATCACATGGATGGCATGTGTTTCTTGGGAGGTGGTCAAGTCCTGAACCTCTAGCCATGTTCAAAATGGACGCAGTTACTCTGAGTTGATGTGGGGGTACAGCTCCCTCTACAGGCTCTCTGATGTGGCTGAGCCAAGGATGCATGATAAGCAGAGATGGACTAAATGGTTATGGGGAGCAAGATGACAGCTGTGGAAGAATTATAAACAAAAGCAAGGTGTAAGACCGCATGCATGCTATGTAGAGGAGCCTGAGACCAGGGTTCCATGCCCTTCTCTCCCCTACTACCTGGGAATTGAATGAAAATCTTTACACAAGAAGGATATGACTTTTCAGAGCACTTAGCCTTTTTGTTTGCAATGAATTGTCTCCGTTAACTAAATTTCTTCCTATAACCTTATAATAACGGTGCTTTTCCTGCAAGGCAGATGGCATATGAAACGAATATCTCTAAAGGCTATTTGTAGAAGAGTGTGGCTGACAAAAGAGTTACGTGGCAAGGGTTATGTTCCCAAGGATAACATGGACAAGACAAAGTCAAAAAGCCTTGAAATATAGTTACTGATGCTTAGTGAATGTTAAATAATGTTGCCTTGAAGAATTGGGATGGGATGTGAGATCCTTTGAGTCCATTTACAAAAATCTAATAGACATTAGCATCCTGGGGTTATTAAAAATGACAATAAAACACTACACTCAGGACTAATTGTCATAGCATGTAAATGAAAATGTATTATCTTGGCAGATATTCACTTATTTGTTTATGTTTTAACTTCATCAATTAACCTCAAAGCAACCCCATTATTCCTTCACCACCAAATTTCTTAAAAGATGTTTATGTTTGATGATTTTACTTTGTCCTCATTGGCTCTGCACCCAGCTATAGTATGGTTTGCTGCTGCTGCTGCTAAGTCGCTTCAGTCCTGTCCGACTCTGTGCGACCCCATAGACGGCAGCCCACCAAGCTTCCCCGTCCCTGGGATTCTCCAGGCAAGAACACTGGAGTGGGTTGCCATTTCCTTCTCCAATATAGTATGGCTTATGCTCCTCCTATTCTAATGACACCACTTTTTTCAAGTTCTCCAATAAGCTCGTAATTGCCAATCTTTATGGCTATTACTTTTTTTTCCCTTTTTTAAAAAAATTTATTTTATTTAACTTTACAATATTCTATTGGTTTTGCCATGTATCAAAATGAATCTGCCACAGGTATACATGTGTTCCCCATCCTGAACCCTCTACCCTCCTCCCTCCCCGTACCATCCCTCTGGGTCGTCCCAGTGCACCAGCCCCAAGCATCCAGTATCTTTAACCGTTATCTTTCTCGATTTCTGTAATGCTTGTCTTCCTATCAATTAATCACATTGCTTATCAGTCTCCTTTCTTTCCAGTTTTTATTGAGCTCTCCTGATTTCCTTGAGCCTTCTTCTTCCTTCCTTCCCAGTCTATTCTGTGGTTTTCTAGGATTCTGTTCTTAATTCATCTGCAGAACCAAAACTCAGACCTCCAGTCCATTGGGTCAGGCTTTTTTCTAGACCACCCTATCCCAGACAAATGGAAGGGCGGGTGGTACCCATTTTATATCATACTAACTTTTGTTATTTTCTTAGCTCTGTTTCTGGGTTACCTATTCTTTTCCATTACTTTGTCTATATCTTCAGTCATTGTGGCTTTATAATACACTGAGCTCTGGGAAAGTTAGCATTTCCCTTCCTTCATTACGCTTCTTTTTCAATGTCTTTAGCTATAGATCACTATTTATTACTTCGACAAATATTAGTTTAGCTTATAGTGTTTTATGTATTTCTCACGTTTGATGTTGCCCCAAAGAGAAACTTTCACTGAAGCTATAAGCAAAGCTTTTGACAACATGTAAGTGAAAGTTGCTCAGTCGTGTCCGACTCTTTGCAACCCCTGGACCATAGGATCCTCTGTCCATGGAGTTCTCCAGGCCAGAATAGTGGAGTGGGTAACTGTTCCCTTCTCCAGGGGCTCTTCCCAACCCAGGGATCGAACCCAGGTCTTTTGCATTGCAGGAGGATTCTTTACAATCTGAGCCACCAGGGAAGCCTGACAACATATAAGGGTTTTGTGGGGGGAAAAAAAGCCCTCGATGAAACAGAATTTGCAGATTCTAGCTATGACTTTAAACAAGTTATAATTTCTTTTATTTAAAATTTTTTAAATTAATTTTTATTGGAATATAGTTGATTGACAATATTGTGTTAGCTTCTGTGATACAGTGGAGTGAATTGGTTATATTTACACATATATCCATTCTTTCTTAAATTCTTTGCCCATTAGGTCATTACAGAGTACTGAGTAGAGTTCTCAGTGCTATATGCAAGATTCTTATTCGTTATTTATTTTGTATATAACAGAGTGTATGTGTCAATCCCAGTCTTCCAATTTATTTCTCCTCCCCTTTCCCTCTTGGTAACCATAAATTTGCTTTCTACATTTATAACTCTATTTCTTTTTTGTAAATAAGTTCATTTGTACCATTTTTTAAAGATTCAATTTCTTTTAAAACCACATTCTCACTTACAAAGTGAGAGGTTTGTTCTACAGAGTTTTTGGCTTTCTTTCACCTCAGGCTTTTTACATACAGAATTCTGATGTTAGAAGCTTAAATAATTCCTTTACATATACATTTATTATTTCATTAATTTTCTGAACACTTGGAAATGATGGTGGGAACGGCGGTAGGAATAGGATGGAAGGAGGCAAGGGGATAAGCATATGTATAAAGTATAACCCTAATCTTCAGGTCATTTACCAGGTATATTTCTTTATCTCTGCCACTAGATTGTAAACTCAGGAATGGTAGAACTTGCACTTTGTTTCTTGGGCCTTACAAATAATAAATGCATATACAGATGATTTGTTGAATGGATAACACTGACTTCTACAAATTAGAAGAACATTCTGAATAGGGGGCCCTCCAAAGCGACTAAGACATCAACTCCATAGTCTTCTTTCTCCAACTGTCCTTGTCCATGAAAATCGACCTCTTCCTGTTCTAATCAGACAACTTGATTTTGTCGTTCAGCCTGCATTCTCGGGCCTAAGCTCCAGCTACTTAAGATGAGAAGCTGAGTATGCAGTAGGATAAATACTAGACTCCGACCAGACCCTTAGTACATTCTAATGCATAAGGCAATGGAAATAGGGAAAGGGACTTAATCCCATCTCCATTAAGGATTTTCAGAAATTCCCCCAAATATCTTCCCTTCCCTATTTCCAGTCATCCTTCACATCCTTCATCTTATCTCTTATTAATCCTGACTTTATCTCTTCTTATGGTTCTTTGGAGTTGGTTTTCATATTTGATATATCTTATTTAATTCACTGCTTTTTAAAACTGAAATTCTGCCAATCTGGCTGTGGGTATCCCAAGTTCATATCCCATTGTTGAATACTATGTCTTGTGTAGACACCTCTGTCCAGCAAAAACCCCTGAATTTTAATCTTGTCCACTCCACTGGTACTTACCTGGATCACCTCTCTCACCTTGTGAAAAACCGAGTATTTAGAATCACTGGTTAGCCCCAGAATAAACTTCCAAACTAAAGAGAAAGTGCTGCTACTGAGAGACTATGGGAATCTATGGCCTTTCTCTTTTAAAATTTTTAAATTGTGTTTAAATACACATAATATGGGCTTCCCTGGTAGCACAGATGGTAAAGAATCTGCCTGCAATGCAGGAGACCCAGGTTCGATCCTTGGGAAGATCCCCTGGAGAAGGGACTGGCAATCCTCTCCAGCATTCTTGCCTATACAATTCCATGGAAAGACCATGGGGGTAGCAAAGAGTCAGACACAACTGAGCAACTAACACATACACACTTGTATGTGGGCTTCTCCAGTGGCTCAGTGGTAAAGAATCCACCTGCCAATGCAGGAAATGTGGGCTCAATCCCTGGAGAAGGAAATGGCAACCCACTCCAGTATTCTTGCCTGGGAAATCCCATGGACAGAGGGGCCTGAAAGCCCACAGTCTATGAGGTTGCAAAGTTTTGGACACGACTTAGTGACTAAATGACAACAACCACACATAATATAAAATTGACCATGTTAACCATTTTAAGTGTACAGTCCAGTAGTATTAGGTACATTCATATTTTTGTGCAACTATCATCACCATACATCTTACAAAACTCTTTCCATCCTGTAAGACTGGCACTCTACACACATTAAGTGACAACTCTCTCTTCACCTCTCTTCCCAGTCCCTGGAAACCACCTTTTTATTTTCTGTCTCTATGAATTTGACTATATTATATATACCTAATATGGGAATACCAGACCACCTGATCTGCCTCTTGAGAAATTTGTATGCAGGTCAGGAAGCAACAGTTAGAACTGGACATGGAACAACAGACTGGTTCCAAATAGGAAAAGGAGTACGTCAAGGCTGTATATTGTCACCCTGCTTATTTAACTTAGGTGCTGAGTACATCATGAGAAACGCTGGACTGGAAGAAACACAAGCTGGAATCAAGATCGCTGGGAGAAATATCAATAACCTCAGATATGCAGATGACACCACCCTTATGGCAGAAAGTGAGGAGGAACTAAAAAACCTCTTGATGAAAGTGAAAGTGGAGAGTGAAAAAGTTGGCTTAAAGCTCAACATTCAGAAAACGAAGATCATGGCATCTGGTCCCATCACTTCATGGCAAATAGATGGGGAAACAGGGGGAACAGTGTCAGACTTTATTTTTGGGGGCTCCAAAATCACTGCAGATGGTGACTGCAGCCATGAAATTAAAAGACGCTTACTCCTTAGAAGGAAAGTTATGACCAACCGAGATAGCATATTGAAAAGCAGAGACATTACTTTGCCAACAAAGGTCCGTCTAGTCAAGGCTATGGTTTTTCCTATGGTCATGTATGGATGTGAGGGTTGGACTGTGAAGAAGGCTGAGCGCCAAAGAATTGATGCTTTTGAACTGTGGTGTTGGAGAAGACTCTTGAGAGTCCCTTGGACTGCAAGGAGATCCAACCAGTCCATTCTGAAGGAAATCAGCCCTGGGATTTCTTTGGAAGGAATGATGCTAAAGCTGAAACTCCAGTACTTTGGTCACCTCATGCAAAGAGTTGACTCATTGGAAAAGACTCCGATGCTGGGAGGGATTGGGGGCAGGAGGAGAAGGGGACGACAGAGGATGAGATGGCTGGATGGCATCACTGACTAGATGGACGTGAGTCTGGGTGAACTCCGGGAGTTGGTGATGGGCAGGGAGACCTGGCGTGCTGTGATTCATAGGGTCGCAAAGAGTCGGACACGACTGAGTGACTGAACTGAATATAAATGATATCATATAATCATTGTTTTGTGTGTGTGTGTGTGACTGGCTTATTTTACTTAGAATAATGTCCTCAAATTTCATCCACACTATAGTATCTGTTAGAATTCCCTTCCTTTCTAAGGGTTGAGTATTATTCCATTGTATGTGCAAATCACATTTTGCTTATTTATTCATTTATCGATGGACTCTTGGGTTATTTCCATGTTTTAACCATTGAGAATAATGCTGCTTCAAACTTGAGTATACAAATATCTCTTTTGAGACCTTACTCTCAATTCTTTGGGACATACGCCAAATTGCTAGATCATATGGTAATTTTATTTTTAATTTTTTGAGGAGCTGTCCTACTGCTTTCCACAGTAGCTGTGCTATTTTGTATTCCCACCAAAAGTACACAAGTGTTCCAGTTGCCCTATATCCTAGCCAACACTTGTTATTTTCTGAGTTTTTTTTTCAGTAGTATTCATTCTAACAGATGCGAAGTAGTAGCTCTTTGTGAATTTGACTTGCATTTCTCTAGCGATTCATAATGTGAAGGATTCTTTTTTATGTGCTTATTGGTCATTTGTATATCTTCTTTGGAGAAATGTCTATTCAAGTCCTTTATCCATAGGAGCCTATATTTTAAAAATTTGATCTTTATTTCACTTTTTTCAAGTTTTCCAGGATTTAACTTTCCTTGAATGAACATCCAGTTTTTGCCTCTTCTATGAAACTCTCTCTGATTCCCCTAGGTAAAATTAGCTGCTTTCTTTTCTGTTTTTCATCTGTATCTTGTACAGCATCTTAAGACATTTATTCCAGCACTTTATGATCATCCTATCAACAAGTGTGTTCCATCTACACAGAAGGGCAGCAACCATGTTTTATTAATCTTTATGTACGTATTATTTTTACTATATCTGGCACACAGTAGGTGCTTAGTGAATTTCTATTGAATAATTCAATATACTACTTATCTACTTTTAAGATTAAATGTTTATATTTATAGACAATTGAATATTTCAGTCATGACTTCTTAGGAAATTAATTTTAAAATGGTGTCTTTTAAGGGCCCCTGCATAGTTGTTCTTTACTACAAAAATGGTTGGTAATTCTCAGCTCTGGTTGAACATTAAAATTGTCTCAATTCCTTAGTTTAACCTCAGAGATGTCAGTCACACTTGCGTTCTGTGCTTTGTCATAGTTCTTCAGGCAATTCTAATGTGTGGCCAGGGCTGAGAACGTGAAGAATCGCCAAAACCTGTGCCCACAAAGTCTATTGTTCCCTCCATCTTTCTGGGCCTGAGTCCACTAGGGTCACATTATGGGAAACAGGTGACATATTCATGAAAATTAATTTGTAGATTTGCTCGCTTCATAAATGTTCTTGTCTGTTTTGAAATAATCTAACACCGCCGCCTCTATTCCTTACGCCTCTTATAATCCATCACATGACCATCTAGTTGGTACTCTGTCACAAGGATGTTCCGATTTTATTTTTGTTTGAGAAACGTGGTTCAGGTATCATTAATTGAGGCATTCAGAATCCATGGAATGAGGTAGGAAGCATGATGTCTCTCTAAGTCTGAGCTATTTCCACGTGAAATGTTATCAAAGTCGGCAGGGCAGTGTTGGTAACCTTTTTGCACGGGGAGGGGTGGATTTTATAATTACTTATGAATTTGCTTCTGTTATTGTCTCGGGCTCTAGCCTTGGCATTCTTTTAATGTGCATTTCTGTACAAATTTGAAAAGCAAGAGTTAAGATGTAGAACTTATGTGTCTGGCCACAGATGTTCAGACCAATTCAGTGTGTCAAGCTGAGGTCAAATGAATAGGGAATGTCATTACTAAATGGTAACATTTTTCTGAGAGCTTTAAAGAAATTCAAGTCCTTTTTGAATCTACATTTATTTTATCTTTTTTTCAGGGTGATAGGTTGGATTTCTAGTTCTTGTCAGAGATTTGTACATTAAAAAGACTTTAAATTTAACTATTCTGGAAATCAACTTTCCAAATAGTACTTCAGGCAACTCCAGTAGAAGACATACCATTTTATTTGAGATACAGGCTTCTTTTTTAAATGCAATGAGCTATATGTGTTTATTTGTAAAGCTGATGTGACATATGCCTATATATCTTTTTGATATATTAACGAAGGCACTGAGGATTAGGTCATGTTTCCAAATTCCACGCTCTGAATTCTATCTTCTTATAGCCCATTAAATTTAAAATGCTATAATTTTCAGAAGTTTAGGGTATATTTATACCAGTTTGAAAGCTAACAAAATAAATTGCACACCTGTGTGTTCATGCTGTGCGTTATGATAATACAATCTGATAAACAGGGGGATTTGGATATAAAATATGTTATGCATATTTCAAGCCAGTGATGTAGCATTTAGGGTACAGAATTTGCAAAAACGGATGAAGGACAAGTTACAGGGTAGCATTTTCACGTATGCCATCCCTATCATGTCTGTAAAGAATCACATCACACAGTGAAGAAGAGAAAAATGGGATCTATACTCCTTAATCTCTAGAATAGAGGTGAGCAGAAATGCAGCTAAATATATGGTAGGTTGGTATAGCACACACTATTGGTACCTTGTACATATCTTTCAGACTTTTGTATCTTCTGCATTCATGTTGATATCCAGTCATCAGAATCTCCAACTTTTTATCTAAGGACTTATTCTGTAGCAATGGAAGTCCACTCAGCCCATGTGCAGAGCAGGATGGAAGGGCCAAAGAATTATCTCCTTTTAAACACATGCTTCATCCAGTAATGGATGGGAGTTGATGAAAAAATACTCTGGCTTCTGTTTCCACAAGCAAGAGACTCTGATGCACTCATCTATTCCACTCCCAGACACGACCAGTTGGATTATCTCTAAGGGCCAAGAGGAGCAATTTTCTGGATTTAGCACATCAATAAATACACCCGTGATTGTCTTATTGCTTTATTGGCACTCTCTCCATCTATGTTACAATCCCGCTCCCACATCAACATTTCTTGTAGCTCCCAAACATACCAACATCCTTGTCTTAAGGTCCACTTTTGGGAGAACTCAAACTATGAATTTTGACAGTGGCATGTGCTTTTTATTTTTGTTTTAAAGCAGAAATTTATGGGAGTTGACCTAAAACATATTTGCAAAGTGATATCCTAAGAACTCTGTGGCTTTGAACAACTCACATCTTCCCGGGCCTCAGTTTCCTTGTTTAGGAAATTAACAGATGGAATAAATGATCTCCCTTCGAGATTCTATTATTTTCAGGCCTGAATTATGGTTTCTTTCTCCCTCATCCTAGCATTATTTCTGCAATTTACTGCTGAGTGTTTCTTCGCTATGTTGCTAAAGACCACTGTCTTTTAAGGTCCTCTTAGCCGACGAGAGTGAAGCTTCCAAAATGTCTCTCTGCTGGATGCATTCTGTGAGTTCTTTGTTCTCACTTGTCATCAGTACAGGCTCTGGGTACCATTCCTCCTACTGTTTCCCCCTCCTATGAGGCTGACAGCTGCAGCCTCAGCTATAGAGTGTTAAGATGCCAGACTGCATTCTCCAGGAAATCCTTCACGTTCTTCTCCTTCCCTCCCAGCTTTGTGCTGTCCTGATGCGATCAGACTCTGCCTCTCCGTGAGGCTCCTACTGTTGCTCCTTACAGGAGGTTTGAGCACTTGCTCCTCAATCTGATTTTATTTGTACAATACAATAAAAAGGGATTGGATACCATACTGAACAGATGTGTCCAGCATGACAGGCTGATTCCAGGGATGAAGTTGGTGCCTTATCAGGGGTTGAAATCATTGTGAGCACCACCAGCACGGCTTGCCTTTTGGAGATGGAAGTAAAGACAAAAAGAAATATGAAGTACATGGGGGAAAGCACACACTTTAAATATTTATTTTTGAAAAATTCAAGTATGATTGTTATTTTCCAAACCTTGGCTAGTCTGGAGAGGGCTGACTTGGGTTTCCTGAGCACCCACAGCTCGGCAGTCTGTCCTCTTGGCAGACGGAAACCATTTAGATTCTGGGTATATGTTTTCTTTCACTTGCACCTCTTCTTGGATTTGGAATAGACATGAGAATAATGGAGAGGGCCTTGTTTCCCAAGCAGCTCAGTGGTAAAGAATCTGCCTGCCGATGCCGACAAGACAGGAGATGTGGGTTTGATTCCTGGGTTGGGGAGATCCCCTGGAGAAGGAAATGCCAACCCATTCCAGTATTCTTGCCTGAAAAATCCCATGCACAGAGGAGCCTTGTGGACTACAGTCTGTGGACTCACAAAGAGTCAGACATGACTGAGCACAAGCACAAAGATGGAGAGGGTCTATGGAGGGAACATGGCGTCACTATTGCTCATAAGGGGCTTTCTGAAAAAGGGCTGTCACTCATCATGTTTTTTGGGTGGTTTATCTCAATTAATTGGTGCTTTGCCAGCCAGAGTCTCAGGACCACAGGAATTCCAATAGGTCTTTCACCATCCAAAGAATGAGAACAGATGTATGACTATATATGGGTTCTAGGTATTTTCACCTTAAGTTTGGTTTCAATTGGTTGACAGTTGGTTTCATTTCTCCATTGATACAATACTCCCATTTTTATGTTATATAAATCTAAGGCCTTAAAATGGACTCTACAGTGATATATAAGCATGGTGGTCTTAAAATAGTGGATGATAGCAATTGCATATATGGACTTAATAGAAAATATGATGATAAGCAAACTACTGAAAGTGTGAAATAAGATGGTGTAAATTAAATTGCACACTAATCTAGAAAATAACATGTGGTGGTTTAGTTGCTAAGTTGTGTCTGACTTTTGCAACCCTCTGGACTGTAGCCCACCAGGTTCCTCTGTCCAGGGAAGAATACTGGAGTGGGTTGCCATTTCCTTCTCCAGGGGATCTTCCTGACCTAGGGATTGGACCTGTGTCTCCTGCACAAGTAAAGTGGATTCTTTACCATTGAGCCGCCAGGGAAGCTCTAGAAAATAACATAACAGTTTACAAATCCTTCTGTGAACACAGGCATCCCTCTCAACTATCAAAACCAAAAGTTTACTAAGCTATGACAAATGTAAAAGAGGTGGCTAGTAATTCACAACAATTTTTGAGAGCTTAATGACCTATTCTTGGGACTCCTTGGTGGTCCAGTTGTTAATGCTCCACCTTTCAATGCAGGGGGTGTGGGTTTGATCCCTGGTGGGGGAACTAAGATCCTACATGACTTGTAGCCAAAAAACCAAAACATAAAACAGAAGCAATATTGTAACAAATTCAACAAAGACTTAAAAAACATGACTCACATTAAAAAAAAAAAAAACTTTGAAAAAATCTCCTATTGTTTAGCCTATTTAGATATAATGGCTTACTCTTTAATGCTGTCTTTACCAAATTTGGGCTTCCCTGGTGGATCAGCTGGTAAAGAATCTGCCTGCAAGGCAGGAGACCTGGGTTTGATCCCTGAATTGGGAAGATTCCCTGGAGAAGGGAAAGGCTACCCACTCCAGTATTCTGGCCTGGAGAATTCCATGGACCGTATAGTCCATGGAGATCACAGAGTCAGACACAACTGAGCAACTTTCACTTTACCAAATTTATCACACAATATTAGAAGTTGAAGGCAAAAGAAGAATCAAGCTCCTCCTATCTCCTCCAAAAGAAACAGTTACCTGATTCCTGATACATTTCTTGAAAAGGGTGAAATATTTTTGGCTATTTGATAGTGGAGAACATGATGCAGTCAGAATCTTGGTATTTGGCACAGAATCTGGCTTAAGTGACTTCAGTTCAGTTCAGTTCAGTTCAGTCGCTCAGTCGTGTCCGACTCTTTGTGACCCCATGAATTGCAGCTCGCCAGGCCTCCCTGTCCATCACCAACTCCTGGAGTTCACTCAGACTCACATCCATTGAGTCAGTGATGCCATCCAGCCATCTCATCCTCTGTCGTCCCCTTCTCCTCCTGCCCCCAATCCCTCCCAGCATCAGAGTCTTTTCCAATGAGTCAACTCTTCGCATGAGGTGGCCAAAGTACTGGAGTTTCAGCTTTAGCATCATTCCTTCCAAAGAAGTCCCAGGGCTGATCCTTTTCAGAATGGACTGGTTGGATCTCCTTGCAGTCCAAGGGACTCTCAAGAATCTTCTCCAACACCACAGTTCAAAAGCATCAATTCTTCGGCACTCAGCCTTCTTCACAGTCCAACCCTCACATCCATACATGACCACAGGAAAAACCATAGCCTTGACTAGACGGACCTTTGTTGGCAAAAGTAATGTCTCTGCTTTTGAATGTGCTATCTAGGTTGGTCATAACTTTCCTTCCAAGGAGTAAGCGTCTTTTAATTTCATGGCTGTAGTCACCATCTACAGTGATTTTGGAGCCCCCAAAAATAAAGTCTGACACTGTTTCCACTGTTTCCCCATCTATTTGCCATGAAGTGATGGGACCAGATGCCATGATCTTCATTTTCTGAATGTTGAGCTTTAAGCCAACTTTTTCACTCTCCACTTTCACTTTCATCAAGAGGCTCTTTAGTTCTTCTTCACTTTCTGCCATAAGGGTGGTGTCATCTGCATATCTGGGGTGATTGATATTTCTCCCGGCAATCTTGATTCCAGCTTGTGTTTCTTCCAGTCCAGCATTTCTCATGATGTACTCAGCACCTAACTTAAATAAGCAGGGTGACAATATACAGCCTTGACGTACTCCTTTTCCTATTTGGAACTAGTCTGTTGTTCCATGTCCAGTTCTAACTGTTGCTTCCTGACCTGCATACAGATTTCTCAGGAGGCAGGTCAGCCATACATAGTACATTTATCCATTCTACCCCAAACTGCCCTCCCATCCAGGCTGCCACATAACATTGAGCAGAGAGTTCCATGTGCTATATAGTAGGTCCTCGTTGGTTATCCTCTTTAAATATAGCAGTGGATACATGTTGATCCCAAAGTGAAAGTAAAAGTTGTGTCCAACTCTTTGAGACCCCATGGACTTCCACAGTCCATGGAATTCTTCAGGCCAGAATACTGGAGTGGGTAGCCTTTCCCTTCTCCAAGGGATCTTCCCAACCCAAGGATCGAACGTAGGTCTCCTGCATTGCAGGCACATTCTTTACCAGCTGAGCTATAAGGGAAGCCCAAGAATACTGAAGTGGGTAGCCTATCCCTTCTTCAGTGGATCTTCCTGACCCAGGAAGTGAACCAGGGTGTCCTGCATTGCAGGCGGATTCTTTACTAACTGAGCTATCAGGGAACTCCCTACCTATCCCCTCCCCCATCCTTCTCTCCACCCTCATCCTGTGGCAACTGTAAACTCATTCCTGAAGTCTGTGAGTCTCTTTCTGTTTTTTAAGTAAGTTCATTTATATTGTTTCTTTTTAGATTCCACATGTAAGGGATATCATATAATATTTATCCTCCTCTGTCAAACTCTCCAATCTTTCAAGTTCAAATTAGAGTGGGTAAAGAAGGGGTGATTCAGAACACTCACAAAAGATCCAGACCCTTTTTTTCTTTTCTTTTTGCTGTTTTGCCTAGATTGGAGCAAAGCAAAGGCAGGGTGTGGCAAGGAGTGTTTAAATCCAGCCAATTTGCTGATAGTTCTCCGCAAATAATTGTGGCTGGATTTTGAGGCAGCTCCTGAAGGAAGTAACTTCAGAATGGTGTTTATCCTGTGTCTTGTGTTTTGATAGTGGTTTTTTTCACCCCCCACCAGATTTGAAGCCCCTTGTTGCCAATCTCTTCCTTTTTCTTATTGGTGATATCTCTACACAACCTTAGTGTGCTAGGGACAATTACTTCCATCGAATATGCTTCCCATGTTCCTGGGCTCCAGGATGTTAAGTGGGCCATCTGGATAGTTCTTGCCAATGAGATGGTGCTTGTTAGTGCTAAGCGGAGGCAACAACAAACCTGTGAAAGATTCTGCAGTGTCTCTGTCTTCTGTTTTGGAGGATAACAACGTTCCAGATGGCGGTGCCTCTGTCAGTCTGTGTTCATGAGTAACTAGGTGAGGGAAAACCCACACTGAGCATGATGCGTATGTGAGAAATATAACATCGTTGGATTCAGTCACTGAGACTTCAGGGTTATGTGACCACAGTATAATCAGTTCATATTGACTAATATAGAAATTCGTACCTGAAATAGGGTGGTGCAGAACTAAAATACATCACTTTGGTTTAGTGACCAGGTCACAGGTAGTGACTAAACTGATATTGAAAACTAGAAAGGTGGTAACTGTTGAATGCTGGCTTCCCCACAATTACCTCTCAATAAGACAAAGCTGAGTTTACTGTTTACCACAGTAATGAAGACCACCACATCGATGGAGCCCTTTGGGAGGGTCATAAAGCCCACAGTGTGGGGTTGGTGGACATGGATGTAAATTAAAGTGATGGGATGGTAGATGATTCCTTCCTTTGCTAGAGCAAGTGTTTCAATAAACAGCCTTCACTAATTTGATTTCTAATTAAAATTTGTTTTTGACACAGTAGAATTTGAATTCGAAGGTGTTATTTAAGAGCCCTACGCACTGAAAGACATTTTTAAAGTATAGTTTTTAGAATCTAGTGGCTCCAGATTCTTAACAGATACGTTAACAGCTATCCGTCCATCAGCTTCCTACACGAAGTGTCATCTTTCTCAAGTCTATATCCGGTGAGATCAATTAGCATCTAGAAAATGATCTCTTTATTTTATTAGTTGCCAAAACCACAGGAGACAACTGTAGGCTTTTATTTAATTGCTATTTTAGCCCTGCAACCCAACAGAAGTGCAGGGTGAACTTTTGTTCATAGTGTTTCCTTTTCCTTGCTTCTCATCCCCACCCAGAAAATCTCTTCAAGGCAAAGACTTACTGATTTAATTATATATTCTTCTTGAGTCCTCTGCAGATTCTTAGAGTTAATCCAACCCAATTCTAAGCTCTCAGAGCAGTTCATTTATTAATTTATTATAGCATTTACCATGAGCTGACTTTGTGTTAATGGTTGTCTGTGTCTATATCTTCCTTCTGTCTTCTTTAGTCCCCATGCCTGGGCTAAAGCTTCCTAAATTTCAGATGATGTGGGCCATCAGTTGGAAAAATCAACTGTCGATTCTTTTGCACAATACTGAAAGGATATATTTTTCTTGTGGACTTGTTCTATGTGTATTAGTCAGGATCAGATAGGTTATAGTGCTGTAACAACAATCTCCCCGAATTTCCATTACTTGATGGACACAAGTTTATGTCTCACTTTTACTACATGTGAAAAATGAGTCAGTATGAATTTCTGCATGATCAGTGACTCAGGGACACAAGACGACAGAGAACTTGACATCTGAAATATTCTCGGTAGCTGAAACAGAGGAAGAAAGATTCTGGAGAATCATACATGAGTTTTGTACGGCTCCAATCCAAGCAGCTCATGGATGGATAGCTGTTAAGGTGTCTAAGAGCCACTAAATTCTAAAATCTATGTTTTGAATTTGTTATTCAATGAGCAGGTTTTTTTTTTTTTTAACTAACACTTTCATATTCAAATTCTATTGTGCCAAACCCAACACTAAGCACGAAACCAAATTAGCAAATGCCAATTATTCAAATGCTTGCAAAAGAAGCCTTTCCCATCACTTTTGCTTCTGCAGGGGTTCAAAGGGGATTTGAAAGGAGAGTGAACTAAATAAAGTTAAAAGGGGACAGTCTATTAGGTTAAGACTTTCAGAAGGAGTGTGGAGAAGTTTGTGATTGGCCTTTAGGTATATTTGGCTGTCCCTGTTTGATTGCAACTGAACAGAATAACAGTTTTGGGAGTTTTCCAGAGAGGAAGAGGCTGTTCAGTCTGTGGCTGGCCATTTCCTAGAATTAGTGGGGGTCGATAGAGTGTTCTTTATGGTTAAACTGATAAAATATTTGAGTCATCGTCCTTAGGTTGGATGGTAGTGACAGATAGTTTCTCAACTGAATTATTAATCTTAGTGAGTTCTGGAAGCAGCACTGAATTGTTGCATTCTCTTCTGGTGTGATGAATTACGAGGGCTTGGACCAGTCAACAAATTTCTCTTGACTGCATTTTCTTCCTCCGATGAAGACAGTGAATTAGGTGATGTCTAAATTCTCTTCAGCTGCTTACAAATCTAGGATTCCATGATGACGTTGGCCACAAACTAATTTAATTACTTCATGTTTATCAGTTGCTGATTGAGATGAATAGCAATTTGTCTCTTAGGATGTGTGCAGGGAGAAATCATGTTACATCAAGAGCTTTACCAATGAATACACCCACTGAGTTATGGAACTCTCCATAATAACCAACCATTCTCTGTTATTTAAAGGTGACAGCATTTTAGCAGGGTGGTGGTGGTGGGGGGTGTCCTCCTTCCAAGCATGTGTGTTTGTGACTCAAGAGACTGGTGGGGGTATGCCCTCCTCTTTGTACATCTCTGAAGTAAGGGCTCATCTTCGATTGTGGATACAGCCTTGTCTCCCAGAACCTAAGGCCATTCACGACCTTGCCACTTAGCTGTGCAGTCAGCTGGAAACCTTTATTCAAAGGAGCTGCTTCCGGCTTCGTGGCTGCCAAGTTGATGCAACTTGCCCAGCTGCCCACATCTATGCCACAAAGTTGGAATCTATGCCCTGAAACAGCCCGATCCTTCTCTGCATATGGTTTCTCCACTTCAGCTCACTGAAGTCTGAGGCAGAGTTCACTTGGGGCAGAAAGTATTGTCATGATGTTAGAAATTGTACAGTGGTCCTTTTTCAAGTAAAATGTAAGTAAAGGATGCTTGATAATAATTTGAAGATGTATTTATCAACGGCCAGTATTTTTGTTAAAATGCCTGTCTCTAATTCACAAGGGTAGGCTCTCTTCACACTTCCCTTGTGAAAGGGAGTCATTTTCCAGTTCAAGTAAGACATTTGAACTTGGCAAGTGTGAGTATGCCTAACATTTACTCAACTCTTACTCTGCGTAAGGCACTGTGCGAAGTTCTCTAGGTGCACAGTAACTCATTGAATAATCAAAATCACTTGAGAGTTTATACAATTTATAGCCCCATTTTGCAGATGATACAATGAGGAAGTTTAGAGTAACTTGCCTGAAGTCACATATGAAATAATGACATACTCTGGGAATGTCATCAGAGACTATTGCTGTAGAGGAGGCTTTCTAGTTTTAATTTATTAATTTTTTTTTGCTATGGCTATAAATTTCCATTTTGCAAAATATAGGTTATACACATCTTGCTTTTATTTCACTTTTAAAATATCACAAAGATGCCATATTACTATAGGGCCTTAGTTCTTCTCAGGGGCTTACCCAGAGTTGTTGGTTGGTCCAGTGGCCTATGAGTACCTGCCATTGGAAGTTTCAAGTTGTGTTATTCCAGAAAGGAGAAAGAAATATGTTCTTCATTTAAAACGTTGTGGCAGCCATGGTAGATGCCATGTTTTCTGGTGAAAAATGATCACACTCTGAAATCTGCCCTTGCTATCTGGCAAAGTTGCTGGTTTTTTTTTTTTTTTTTTTAATGATTTCAATGTGTAAAAAGAGCTTGCTTATTTCTGTGGATCCTGAAGTGGAGAAAGGCAGCACATCACCTCTCTTTCTCACTCCGATTGTCCATCTGTAAAATGGGGATTATGAGTGACCTTAAAGAGAATGCTTGCTGAGCCGTTCTGGAATGCACTGGGCAGATGGTAAAGATGACTCCCGTTCGCGGATGGCCCTTCTCTAGAGAACGAGCTGGGCAGCGATTCCCCTGAATCTTTGCAGGCATGGGCTTAGATGAACGTTTATGAAACGCTCATAATTATGCAGTATATCACTTGGTAGGCACATACATTTGGTTTGAAACTTCATGAAGAAGTTGGGTTTTTTCCCCCTCCTTGTTTTCCTGGCATAATACTCTGAACAGCAGCAATGCAATCTGTTGTTTGTTTAGAAAAGATGGCAGAAGGGTCTATGTTGTGTATGTGTGCATGTGGTATGGAGGGGGCTATTCATAAGACATAGTCCAGGAAAAAAGGAGTTTTGCAACATAAAGTCACCTGAGTTATCATCATTTGAGAAGAGGATAACGTTCTAAATGAATTAGTTAAAGCTACGCTCCTGTAGTGGGCACATAGCAGAGAAAATCCACCCTTCATCCCTCCTCCCTCCCTAGTGCGGGTTCACGCATACGTGCACACAGATGTACACGCATATGTGCATACACACACAGCAGAAGGGCATTTTCATCTCGTGGTCTTCCCATGGTAGAACTCTTCTGTCCTTGGCTTCCGCAGCCCTATCTTTCTCCCCACCACTCTTACCCCCTCCCACCTTGGATACTGGGCTCTGCTAGAGAGCAGAGGAAGCCTCTGAGCTGGTGGAAGAATCACCATAGCAACGTGGCACGGAGTTCTGCCCCCAAAGGTCTAGCCATGCTTGGCTTTTGGTTTCAGCCCAAGTAAAGCAACATGAGGATTTTCCTCACTGCCCAATCAGCTCTGACTTTGAGCTACCTTTCCTTTCCAGGTAGGCCCATACCCCTGGCCTCTGCACACTTTGTGAGCTGGATTTTCTATTTTCTCTCCACCAGTCCAGAGATCCTCAAATGCCGATTTCTTTATGTGTTTCAGATAAGAAGCCACCCTACCCAAAGGTATCCGAAGGTGGTAGTTAGCAGCACCTACTATTGTGATTCAGGGCTCCTGCAAAGAGCTCCCTCTGAGTAAATATGTAACTCAGAAGAGGAAGAGCTGCTTGGAGGGAAAGAGTGTCCATTATATAGTAGTGGATTAAGTGCAGGTCTTTCAGTTAGGAGATTGGGTTCAAATTTATTTCTTATCAACAGCATAGAGCTGGATACTGTCAGGTTTCAAAATTATTTTAGCCAATGTGTGATCAGGAATATGAATGGCTCCCAGTAATGTGATGCTGAGAATGACACATAAGCTCCATTGTATGTGTTGTGCTGGGCTTGGTTGCTCACTTGTGTTCGACTTTTGTGACCCAATGGACTGTAGCCCGCCAGGCTCCTCTGTCCATGCGGATTCTCCAGGCAAGAATACTGCAGTGGGTTGCCATGCCCTCCTGCAGGGGATCTTCCCGACCCAGGATCGAACCAGGGTCTTCCGCATTGCTGGTGGATTCTTTAAAAACTGAACCACCAGGGAAGCCCATTGTATAATAAAATTCAAAAGCTACTAAAACTAAACAATATTCTTTAAGCAGGCCTATATTGTGATTAAAAAGTGTGTGTGTGTGTGTTTGTAAAAGAACAGTAAACATTTTGGCTACATCAAGTTGTAACAAAGGTTAGGATAAGGGTGGTAGGTGTAAGTTATTGTCAATGACAAGTCTTTGGGTTGGGTGGTGAGTTTATGCATATTCACTATTTTACTTAAATTACTTCATTAATTAAGGTAAGGAGGACTACTTGTAGGCCAGTAATGATGGTTATGTCTTGAAGCAATAATTATGGTTTGTGAAATTCCGTATATTTTAAGGTCACAAAACAAAATCCAGCACTCCTTAATTGTAGCTGCTAATGTAAGTTTTCTTTGCACTCTGAACCTTAGTTACCTTATTTACAAAATCATTGATTTGAGCTAAATTATCTTGCAGGTATATTTTAGGCTGAATGGCAACATGATTGAGACAGCAGACTCTAGAATCAGACAGTCTGAAATGTGAATCTCAGCTGTGTCACCTAGTCTTGGTAACAGACCATTGTAGAATCAGAATGGCAGTATGGGCAGCTTCTGGGGAGGGTGTCTTCTGGCTTGCAGAAGTCTGACATTTCATTGTATCCACATATGGTAGAGAGCAGAGAGAGGAAGGAAACATCGTTGTGATTCTTCTAAAGGCACTAATCCCATTCATGAAGACCCTTCCCTCGTGAGCCCACCTAATCTTAACTACCTTCCAAAGACCCTGTTTCCTAATACCATCACACTGGGGATAGGATTTCAACATATGAATTTGGGGAGACCGTAAACATTCAGTCCATAACAGTCTGATTATTGAATATATTAATAAAGAAGTACATACATTTTTATTTCACATATTTGGTATTTTGACCACTGTGTTTTAATATACTTCATTTCTCTACTAGTCTTATATTTCTGAGGAGGATTTCATAGGTTTCATCAGAGAACCAAAGTAGTTCATAGCTCAAAAAGGTTATGCAGTTTTTATGGAAAACTCAAAATTATCTACACACATGAACACATACACACAGAGACATAAAATTCTGTTCCATGGATAGCCTGGGTGGCCTGAGAAAGTTTGGGGAAAAAAATCTCTGTTTTCCTCCCTCAATTCTCAATAAGCTGCATTTTTGGTGTTTGTCTTTCTTTTTGATTTGCATTTATTTCTTTCAAGATGAACAGCAAAATGATACTTTTTGACACATTAAATACATGGAAAAGAAGTGTCTTATTACCTTTTCTGTTAAACTCCACAGAAGAAAGCAATTCTTAAGAAAAGGATTTAAATGTGTTAAAATAGTTCATTCAAGTTCTAAATCATTTTTGAAAACTCTTGAGAAAATTTCATGATCTGAAGGTCTTTGGGTTATTTTCTTCAATCTAAAAAATGAGGGTCAGACAAAGTGCAGTATGACATTACAGCATTTCCTACATCATAGGCTTAAAAATATGGACGCATGGTGCTGTGTGCTAAAATCCATCCAGGGACAAATCCATATGATTTTTATTTACACTTTCTTACTCATTCATTGACTTTTATCTAGAGACTTGGGATCTCAATTTGTTCTTATAAAATTATTTACTTCCATAAAAGGTTTTAGTATTAATGAACATCAGAGTTCTTAGACACCAATTTAAACCACATACCCCACGGTCTGGGAGAGATTAACCAACGGCCTATTTGTATAAGGGACTATGAAAATTAATAAACAGAAAACTCAATTAAAATAGAGTTGGGAGTCCAAAAGGGGGAGCTCTCATGCTCTATGCTAGCAGAGACCAACCAGAAGAAGAAAGACTTCCTTTTCTTGCCTGGCCAGAGCTCAGCCAATAAGAGGCTGTCGAAACTCAGCCAATGAAAAGCCACAGACTCTTTGTTTACCACAGCGCTCTCACTTTCCTTTCCCCTTCTATAAAAGAGTTTTCCTATCCCTAACCTGCGGCACTTGCACATGGTTCACTGTGGCTGCAGACCTTGAATTGCAAGTCTCTGCTGATCTCAAATAAATCAATTTTTGCTGGAGAAAAAGCTGGCAGTCTATTTAAGGTAAAAAAGACCAAGGCATTTTATGAAAATAATCCATCCTAAGAGAAAAGGAAATAGAAACAATACACAAGCTTCGTCCCAGGACAGTGTTGTCAGAGAAGTGCCACTTTTTAGCAGAGAAAGAAATGTATTTTTCAGATTGTTCTTTGGCAATCCGGGACTTGAGTAGACCTCAGGAGTGGGAAATATAACCAAGTTGGATAACAATAGAATCTGGGTAAGTTCTTTGAAGCTACTGAGTTGGCCAATAAGTTGGATTGGGTTTTTCCATAAAGTGTAATGAAAACCCAAATGAAATTTTTGGCCAATCCAATACTTTCTGGTCCCTCTGATAGAATCTAACAAGTGGTACAACTTTTGGTTGTCTCAACATCCGTCACTTCCTCACTGTCTCATAGCCTCGCTGTATGCGTGTTAGTTGCTTGGTCGTGTCTGACTCCTTGTGACTCCAAGGACTGTAGCATGCCAGGCTCCTCTGTCCATGGAATTCTCCAAGCAAGAATACTGAAATGGGTTGCCATTTCCTTCTCCAGGGGATCTTTATAACCCAAAGATTGAACCCAGGTATTGCAGGCAGATTCTTTACCATCTGAGCCACCAGGGAAGCCCTCTGAGTGTAGCCGTAATTTTGCCTCCACCCGTTGAGTCACTCAGCATTGCTTCATCTCTCTGCCATAAGGATTGATTTGCAAGAAGGCACACAGCAAAAGTGGCTCAGCTGAAGGAAAGCTCAGGACTTGCATTTGATGAGTAGGTGAGGAAAAATCCTGTTTTCTGGAAGTTACGTGTGGATGTTCAGTTCAGTTCAGTTCAGTTCAGTCGCTCAGTCGTGTCCGACTCTTTGCGACCCCATGAATCGCAGCATGCCAGGCCTCCCTGTCCATCACAAACTCCCGGAGTTCACTCAGACTCACGTTGATCGAGTAAGTAATGCCATCCAGCCATCTCATCCTCTGTCGTCCCCTTCTCCTCCTGCCCCCAATCCCTCCCAGCATCAGAGTCTTTTCCAGTGAGTCAACTCTTCGTGTGAGGTGACAAAGTACTGGAGTTTCAGCTTCAGCATCATTCCCTCCAAAGAAATCCCAGGGCTGATCTTCAGAATGGACTGGTTGGATCTCCTTGCAGTCCAAGGGACTCTCAAGAGTCTTCTCCAACACCACAGTTCAAAAGCATCAATTCTTCGGCCCTCAGCCTTCTTCACAGTCCAACTCTCACATCCATACACGACCACAGGAAAAACCATAGCCTTGACTAGACGGACCTTTGTTGGCAAAGTAATGTCTCTGCTTTTGAATATGCTATCCAGGTTGGTCATAACTTTCCTTCCAAGGAGTAAGCGTCTTTTAATTTCATGGCTGCAGTCACCATCTGCAGTGATTTTGGAGCCCAGAAAAATAAAGTCTGACACTGTTTCCACTGTTTCCCCATCTATTTGCCATGAAGTGATGGGACCAGATGCCATGATCTTCATTTTATGAATGTTGAGCTTTAAGCCAACTTTTTCACTCTGCACTTTCACTTTCATCAAGAGGCTTTTTAGTTCCTCTTCACTAACACCTGAATTTAATGATGCTCTTTGGCCCCATTTGGGAAGCTAGCCTGAAGGTAAGGATGACTGTGAAGAAGGTCAGAGAGACAATTCATTTGTGCAGAACCAGAGGTAGAGCCCTGATCAGAACAGGCCTGAAGTGGATCTACTTCTAGATTTTTCTATTACACAAACTACACAGTGACTTTACCATGCAAACCACTTTGATTTACTTCAAAATTGTGGGATAAAGGTATTCCTTATTTTGGCCAAACTCAACGGTGAAGACTATTCTGGCATATTGAGTTATAGAAAAGAAGTAAAAGAGAAAAGACAAAGGAACAGAGCTATGGTTTTCTGAATTTCTAGCCCTTTGTGAAGTTTTTTTTTTTAAACAAGGTAATATATGATTAATGCCCCTGTTTTACAGATTGAAACACATCTGCTGGTGAGTCTCATGGTCCCATATGAGTTACTCTATAAATTAAGAATTGAACGTTGTCTTTGATTCAGCTCACACAGGCAGCACCGATTATTGTGGACTTTTAAGTAGTTTTTGAAGTTTTAGAACCTGGAGGCATTTTATGAAATTCTCCCAGATTTGGGACATTTGTATGGCTTACCTGTTCCCTCCCTGAAATTCACTCACAAGGAATAATTAGCTGGTCTGGAGGTGATTCTCTTTTATTGTCATTAGATGAAGATGACAGAGTATAAACTATTGAGAGCACCTTAATCCCCAATTGAAAAATTGTCATTCTGTCTAATGGGATTTCCCTGGCTGACAGGAAGTTTAAAATAATGATGGTAATTGTTTATTAAGCATCCCCTTTATATTAGGTATCCTGTTACAGCCTTACATGCATTATCTCATATAATCTTTGCAAAACTTGAGAGCTTGTTTCCATTTTGCTATTTTCATATAATACAGCCTTAGAAACGGAGCAGGAGTGTGACCTGGGAGAGTTGTTAAGAGGTCCGTGAGGGTTGGTGATCTCAGACTACCTTAGGGCATTACTGCACTATCATTCCACGTGCTATAAACTCCCATCCCACTCAGGATGCAAAGGAGACCCTCTCAAATGGTTTTGTGTCATTCATCAACTTGAAAATTGTTGTTTTAGATGCTTCCAGTAATTTTTTTTCAAATCTTCACTATTGGTCCTTCCGGGTTTGAATAATACATCACAATTTTTGAAAATTTTCTTTCAGTAGAGAAAATAAAATTAATTTTTCCAAATACATTGTTATTTTATATTTGAAAGTAATTTTATTCAACGCTTCATTGGTTGACAACTATATATTAAGTAAGGAGTCATAAAGACGAGAGAAACATTGCATGTCTGAATAACAGTGATGAAGAATCAATTTTTGTAACTGCATATCATCACATTTTTATTTTAAAATCGAAATGCTTTTATAGTTCTGAGATATTTTAGGGAAGATTGATTATTCCAGACCTTTTTGTAAGAATAAACACATATCTCCTATAACACGCCTATAAAATATTTATAAAACTCTAATATATCTTATAATGAAGTTTTTTATTAAACATATTCCTTGAAGGCAAATGTCATTTCTGATTGGAGTTTGTTATAAACTTAAAAATAAATTCCTTCAGAGGAAAATTCACAAATAGAGAAAGTTAAAGTGTTTGAGGGTAAAAGTGGTTACATGCATGCATGCTTCAGTCAGGTCTGACTCTTTGCTACCCTATGGACTGTAGCCCACCAGACTCCTCTGACCATGGGATTCTCCAGGCAAGAATACTGGAGTGGGTTGCCATGCCCTCCTTCAGGGGATCTTCCCAACCCAGGGATTGAACCTGTGTGTTTCTTATATCTCCTCCATTGGCAGACAGGTTCTTTACTACTAGCACCCCCTGGGAAGCCAAAAAGTGGTTAAGCTGTTGCTAGTTCTAGAGCTCGGAGAAGGCAATGGCACCCCACTCCAGTACTCTTGCCTGGAAAATCCCATGGACGGAGGAGCCTGGTAGGCTGCAGTCCATGGGGTTGCTAAGAGTCGGACACGACTGAGCGACTTCACTTTTCACTTTCATGCATTGGAGAAGGAAATGGCAACCCACTCCAGTGTTCTTGCCTGGAGAATCCCAGGGATGGGTGAGCCTGGTGGGCTACCATCTGTGGGGTCGGACACGACTGAAGCGACTCAGCAGCAGCAGTTCTAGAGCTACATGGCCTCATGGTGTATCTCCGGATTATAAAATATTTATTGGCTGAAGAAAGTTTTAACTAAAAATTCACTTTGCCCTTAAGACATTTTCTTAACTTGAAGATATCCTTTCTTCCAAATGTTAGTGTCCCTCTCCCTTTTATTTTCTTCTTGAATCAGGTGGACACATGCATATTTTTATTCTTTCTGATCAAATCCTTGATTTCACACACAAACCCAGCAAAACTCTGTTGCATCTTTTCTTTTTTTTTTTTTTTTAATTTATTTATTTATTTACTTTTGGCTACACTAGGTCTTCATTGCTGAGTGGGCTTTCTCTAGTTGCAGTGAGTGGAGACTACTCTCTAGTTTCAGTGCATGAACTTCTCATTACTGTCCGTGCCTTTTCTTGTTGCAGAACACAGGTCTAGAGCATGGGCTCAGTAGTTGTGGGACATGGGCTTTGTTACCCTGCAGTATGTGGAATCTTCCCTGACCAGGGATCAAACCCATGTCCCCTGAATTGGATGGTGGATTCCTAATCACTGGACCTCCAGAGAAGTCCTGTTGCATCCTTGCTTGGTATAATAAAAGTTAAAACCAAGCTTAGGTCATTATTCTCTGTATGTATACAAGGCTGCAGGGCTTCCCAGGTGGTGCTAGTGGGAAATAATCCACCTGCCAATGCAGGAGAAAAAGGATGTGGGTTCGATCCCTGGGTGGGGAAGATCCCCTGGAGGAGGGCAAGGCAACCCAGTCCAGTATTCTTGCCTGGAGAATCCCATGGACAGAGGAGCTTGGCAGGCTACAGTCCATAGGGTCACACAGAGTCAGACATGACTGAAGTGACTTAGCTCAGTGTACACACACATACTAGGCTGTAACCCTGAAATTTGCCAGGAGAGCTCACCATCTCACTATTGATTCACAAAATCCCCAAGTTCAAGGTCTCAGGAAGATGGTAAATTCCTACTAATTGGATAAGATTTTATAAAACTTGAAAGTCTACCTTCAAATTTACTTAGAAAAAGGCACACTTGCATTACGAACGGTAAAAAGTTGGCATTTTTTTCTAACAAATGGTATCAAATACAAACACATAATTAACTTATCTCAGCACTCCTCTTGAAGTGAAGCAGCTCCTGCCAATCCACAGAGTTTCCAAGACAGATAAAGGAGATGATGAGGAGCGTTGGCTTGGCTGTCTGCGCTATCTCTGTCTCCATCCATATAGAGATAGGGTTTCTTCTCATCACCTTCAAATCCCCTTTAAGCTCCACTCTTACCCATCTCTAAACTCGATCTTCTGATGACTGATCCAGACACAGCTTCAGAAAGGAGGGATCTGTCTTCACCAAACGCCGAACTTCACTTGTCCCAGTTCTTGTCTAGCTTGCTGCTCTTGCTACAACCCCTGTGCCATAAAAAGAGACAATGTTTGCACTGTAATTCCTAAATCTGTGCTGTTCCAGTGACTTTTTCATGCAAAGATGTGAAAATTACACTGACTGCCAATAATTCTTGAAACAAGCATGCACTCACCCTTCCCCTAATCAAAGACAGAAGTGTTGAATAAAGACAGTAATGTCAGAATTAGGGACTGGGCAAGGCAAATTGACCTGAAGGTCTCTGAATCTAAAGATAGTGGGAAAATAGTACCCACGATGAAACCCATGTGTATTCCTACTCTTCCTCTCTCCTCTTTACCACTCATGTTCAATTCATAACAAACTCCTATCTTACATCTTGATCTTTTATATTGTTCTTGCTTTACAAGTCTTCTAACCTGTATTTCTCCTTCTCCAGGTTCCCTTCTTAGGCTTTCCAGGTGACGCTAGTGGTTAAAGAACCTGCCTGCCAGTGCAGGAGATGTAAGAGGGGTTCGATCCCTGGGTTGGGAAGATCTCCTGGAGAGGGAAATGGCAATCCACTCCAGTATTTTCACCTGGAGAATCCCATGGACAGAGGAGCCTGGAGGGCTACAGTCCATAGGTTTGCAAAGAGTCAGACATGACTGAAGCAACTGAGCGCACGCGCACACACACACGCACAGCTACCTTCTCACCTGTACTATATTGTACAGCCAGCGTAAAATGCAACATGTGAATTTACACTTTCCCCAGCAATGGATTCCCATTGATTTTAAGGCTGAATCTCAATTCTAAGCTGGATAACAAGCTCTAAATGATTTGTGCCTCTTTCCTGTTCTCATCATCACTCCTCTGCCTAAGACTGGGAGCCATGATTTCTGGACTCTTCCGTCCCTTCCAGGTCCTGAGTTAGAAATTCCTGACCACAGGACCTGATATGAAATTTGAAAGGCAAGGGGAATTGAAGAAATTATTCTCAAGCAGCTGTGAGGTTCAGAGAGGAGGTTTTGTTACACCCAGGAGCTTCACAGACCCCTCTGGATATTCTCATTCTGTGTTGAGACGGATTTGCAAGCTTCCCTGAGAATTTGTTCCCTCATTTGCACTCCAGTCCCCCAAACTGAAGCTGTTGATGAACTTTTCTCAGATTTTCCAGTTATCCTTCTAGATTTCCACTTGTCCACCAATTCTCACTTTTCTCACTTTTTCAACTCTAGTTCCTGCATTGACCCACACCTGCCTACATTGCTTGCTAATTCTCTGCATTGGCTTTAAAACTTTAAAAAATTGACCAGTTTCTGTTAATCCCATACTCCTAATCTGTCCCTTTTTCCTTTTGTGTAACTATATTTAAAATAAACTATACGTCAATTTTTAAAAAATAGCTTTTCCACTGTCAAAGGCTCTTTCTTTGCACCTTTTTGCAAGTGCTTCCTTTATTCCCATGCAGACACCTTTTCACCAAGTTAGCTGTAATATGTCCATCCAGGTCTGAAGAGACATCTCAGTTTCTTGGAAAATTCTTCCCTGAACCCTAGCTTAGATAATAGTTATCCTTTATATCTATTTGGGTTTCCCTGGTGGCTCAGATGGTAAAGGACCCACCTGCAATGTGGGAGACCTGGGTTCGATCCCTGGGTAGGGAAGATCCCCTGGAGGAGGGCATGACAACCCACTCCAGTATTCTTGCCTGGAGAATCCGCGTGAACAGAGGAGCCTGGTGGGCTACAGTCCATGGGGTCACAAGGAGCGGAACATGACTGAGTGACTAAGTACAACACAGCACTACATCTATTCACATGAGGATTCTCTTAAAGGCTGTCTTCTGCACAGGATAGTAAGCTCCATGGGAGTGAAGGACCAACATGGACCTTGGTGGAGAAGGCAATGGCACCCCACTCCAGTACTCTTGCCTGGAAAATCCCATGGACGGAGGAGCCTGGTGGGCTGCAGTCCATGGGGTCGCGAAGAGTCGGACATGACTGAGCGACTTCACTTTCACTTTTCACTCTCCTGCATTGGAGAAGGAAATGGCAACCCACTCCAGTGTCCTTGCCTGGAGAATCCCAGGGACGTGGAAGCCTGGTGGGCTGCCGTGTATGGGGTCGCACAGAGTCGAACACGACTAATCGACTTAGCAGCAGCAGCAGCAGCATGGACCTTGTCTGCTTTCATCTGACTTCTTTCTCCAGTGTCTCCTGTTTTCAGAAATAATCTTCTCTTTACCTCACTTCAATTTGGGAGATTTATGTGATAACTTCAGCCACCCATTTTAAAATATATTCATGATAAGAACAGCTTTTCGTGCATGATAATTTAAACTTAATTTTTTAAAAGAATTGTGCCCTTTACTTAAAAAGACTGGGAGGCATTAGTTCAATAAAATGTACAATAATGAAAAGATCTGAAGTTATCACCGTGGAAATTTATAAAATATCAAGTGGCACCCAGACTGTGACCTCATCTTGCCCTGCCTGGGACACATGCTTGCCCACTTGCTCAGAGATTCCCCTCCCTGAGCAGCGTTTTGGTGTATCACTTTCCCGATTCTAATGATTGCGATGGATAACACTTCACACTTGAACATTACACACCATGCATTAGAACACCCAGTCTTTTCATACGAAACATTTTTCTCTCCACTGTCTCCAAATACAATTTTAGTGATTAATATATTTCACAAGATGGTTCTCAGGATAATTTAGGTCAGATATTTTTGCCTAATTACCTGAACTATTGCTGATTTCCATGTCCCTTTGGCTTGAAAGCCAGACTCTCAGAGAGCACAGAGTTATGGAATGAACATGACTATAGTTCCCAGGGTGCCAATAAAAGAATGAAGCCAATTGCAGAGCACAGATTGAAGTTAGAGAATACCATCCCCTCTTCAAAGCGGGGAGCCCTAAGTAGATGGACTAGATCAAGGTTAATGACTGTCTTGAATAGCTGTACAGCTTCTTTTTCCTTTTCCTGTAAGCTTTCTTTTCTCCATTTTTCCAGTCTCCTTTAATCTAAGGTGGATAAAACACAACACTAAATATGCATAGGTTTTCTCTCTCTGTTTTTCTCTCTCTCTGTGAAGTCTCCTGGAACATATAGGTCATCGCTCCAGTAATCACACATTTCCAACTGACTGACTTTTCTGGCTGTCTTCTGGTGTTATACCCATCTGAATGGCAGAAACCTAACAATCAATCCACTTTGCTCACAATCAATTTTGATATTTTGTTCACTGTGAATTCTTTTGCCCTCATTTTGGTTTTATAACTATTGCATTAAAATATTTATCTTGACTACTGAGTTTCTGGCACCCTCTTAAATTTTATGCCAAGGCAGTCACCACACTCTAGGTCTAGCCCTGTAAGCACAGCAGGCAAGAATGTCCTTAGATGTGGACAGCCTTGAAGCTCATTAATACTCTGCCATCACAATGAAATGTAATGACTTTCTTTCCAATTTAGAAACCTGATTATTTTATGATAAAACATCTTAATGGAAATTGTGATGCTATTTTTTTTCCAGCTTGGTGTGTTTACTTAAACAGTAATCTTTAGAATAGTTTACAGAGAACTGTCCCTACTTCTCAAGTGGATTGCAGTCTTTGGAAAAACATGGCAGCAAAGGGAATTGAGTTCATCTTTCTGCTCATTTGCACCTGGGCAATCTATGGATCTCACCATATACTCTTGATAGTGCAAAACAGATAAGCATGGGCTGCTTAGATTGCATCAAGGGAAGCCTTTTATTTTGGGGGGATCATTCCTGTCTTTTCAGAAAATGGCCTTTTGGAGGCTCTGACACCACTGCGTCCAGCCTGTGGTGCTGCCACACTGAAGTCAACAACTCTGCATTTCAAAGAGAATTAGTTGCAGTTGTGCCCAGACATGAAATCTACCAAAGATTTAAACTTTGAGTGTGGACAATGTTAGGGCATATTTAAAGCTAGAGACTTTCACCAGAGAGACAAACAACCAGAGAAAATATCATTTTATTCTCCCACGAAACATTCAAATCAGTTGATCAAGAATGGCTTATGGTGTTTGGGGAGATTGGAAAAAGGTGGTCAAAAGGTACAAACTTCCAGTTATAAGGTAAATGAGTACTAGGGACGTAATGTACGGCATGATTAATATAAATACCACTGCTGTATGTTACATGTGAAAGTTAAGAGAGTGAATACTATGAGTTCTCATAACAAGGAAGACCATAAACCACATTTTTCTATTTTTTTAATTTTGCATTTAAATTTAAAATTTTTAAATTTTAAATGGTGTTGGGATTGATTTAATGTTGTATCTTTATGGTTTGAGTAAGCTCCGGGAGTTGGTGATGGGCTGGGAAGCTGGCATACTGCAGTCCATGGGGTTGCAAAGAGTCGGACACGACTGAGCAACTGAACTGACTGAACTGAACTGATGACATGGTGGGTGTTCATCAAATTGTGGTAATCATTTCACATTGTTTGCAAGTCAAATCATTATGCAGCACGCCTTAGACTAACACAGTGCTGCATGTAAACTACATCTGAATAAAATTGGAAGAAAAAAATTAATGGCTAATGAGAAAATAACTTTTAGTGTGGAGGGGAGAGAATCCTGCTAAATTCCACATTGCCATGACATGAAAGCCAAGGACAGTTTTGAGACCAAGAGACCACTTTTATTGAAATGGAAAACTGTAACTTTAATGAAAGAATAAGGGAAATGCCAACAGAAATGAAAGACCCAGAATTCAGAGGACAACACACAGGACTCTATATACTAAGCCACACAAATGGAAACAACCAAAATAAATGCCAATGCACAAGAAAAATAAATGTAACTCATCAGAGGTTAATGCTTTTTATGCTTTCTTCATGTGGCCACTTGTTCTGTGGTTAGATAAAAAAGGATTGGGAACCAGACAGGGCATGAGGCTTTGCTAATCCATATTGAGCCACTGACTTTGTGTGACCTCTCTGGAGTTCGTTGGCCTCACTCAATCAACCCTCCCCCTCCCCCACCCAAGACAAACACGTACATGCATAACACACGCAACTTTTAGTTGGCCAGTAAAAAGGGGAGGAATTCGTAAGGCTTCTGTAAAATCTGGCATCCTTTTGGGAGATCATTTCTCGCCTCTGGTAATTGCAGAGAAAGAGGACTAAGAGGGATGTTCAGATCTGCAGGGGAGTCAGCTCTCTTGGTTTCTGACAGGACAGCTCTCACAGAGCAGAGTGTTTGCTGTGTGCATATCCCTGGCACGAGTTTGTAGGATTAACTAGCCTGCTGACAGGAGAACAAACAGTTTAATCCCCCTGGAGCACCTGTCATGGGCTGGGCTGGGCTCAGTACAGCATGGAACCAGACTCCCCACCCTCTCCTCTGTTCTTGGGCAGCACACTCTGGACTCTCTTGGCTCTCTAAATTTGGGGTAAGGGACATTTCCCAGGATCCACCAATCATGACAGAAGAGCTTGGCTACTTTGCTCAGGTAGAAACCTTGAGTTTTATAAGCTCTGAAATATGTTTTATAGCATCGCAAAGACACTGGTGCCTTGGATCAGTGAGCCTAGCTTTGTCAAAGGGATTGTAGTCCTAGTTTTGGCTCATTCCACTCTTTCTGCCCGGTAGGTCTCCCTCCAACCCCCCTAAGAGTAGGTTAGGAGCCCATCTGCTCCTTAACTGTTCCCAGAATTCCCTGTGCTTGTTGGCATTCAGCACTTTGGTACCTTCCATGATTTACAATAAGCTCCTCATGGAGCCCATGCCCACCTTTCTTCATCCCAATTTCTGTCTCCCTTTATCCCCTCCAGTGTCCACTAACGTGAAACTTCACTGGTTTCTCGTCTATCATCTCGTATTCTCTACATTCAGGAAGTCTCTCTCGTGAGGTTCATGCAGGGGCCCCTGGGTCAGATGGAACTATCGAGCCCCTTCTTCATCGCTTCTCATGCTGGCCCCTGGATCTGTGCCCTTTGCTATATCACTTTCTGCATCAGCTCACATGAAAGACAGAATGTTGCTCCCTCTTTCTTGGTCCCTTGATTTACGTGTCGGATGTATGACTTGCTTTGGCTGATGGCACATGGACAGAAGTGATACTGTGCCCATTCCAAGCCTTGTATGTTTCCACCCTCCCGTTTGTGCTCCTGTCCTTACCACGAGGTGGAGTTGTCTCTTCACGTCAGGCTCTGGAACAAGCGCAAGTGGAGGAAAGCGGCTGAAGGGCAGAGCTTCAGCAAGAAGACAATAGCCACCAGATAGCCTGAAACGCAGCTGCCCCTGGTGACTGCAGACACATGAGAAATAAGTGCTTCCGCTGTTTTCTGCTGTTCTCTTGGTGGACTCTTCCTTGTCTGTTAGGACTTAGCTAAGGGACCTTCATTCAGGAAGTGTGCTAACTGACATGCTAAGACTTTGGCCTTTCTTCCCATGTGCTAAGTCATTTCAGTTGTATTTGAAATGAATTCAAATTTTTTTTTTGTATTTTCTTCATCTTGAAGAAAGAGGATAACTGTTAGTTTCTCAGTCGTATCTGACTCTTTGGGATGCTACGGACTGTAGCCCACCAGGCTCTTCTGTCCATGGGGTTTTCCAGGCAAGAATACTGGTGTGGGTTGCCATGCCCTCCTCCAGAGGATCTTCCTGGCCCAGGGATTGAACTCAAGTCTCTTGCATCTCCTGCATTGACAGGCGGGTTCTTTACCACTAGTGTGACCTGGGAAGGCTTTCTTCCCATATGTTCCTGTAACTGGGGGGTAAGATTTAGAATCTCTGGCTTAGGATTTCCTTTCTCCTTAAATCTAGGATGCCAGTGTTTCCTTAACCCTCTCTTCAACTATCCTCACACCCCACACCCCACACCTGATCAACAGTCAAGTCCTTCTCCGACTCCTCAAGGCCATGGACTCACTGCAGTCATATGCTGTCTGGCTTCTCGGCTCACCCCCTTTCTACAGCACTCTTCATGTAGTAACCAGAGTCACTGTTTTAAAACTGAGCCCCATTAGTCATACTTCCACCTTCTCATCACATCTCCAATACATCTCATCTTGTACTCTACACTCAGATATGCTCTCCCTTTCATTCATTCAACAAAATGCTTGCTGGGCCCTGACTTTGTAGGAAGGCACAAATTATAGTTTCTTTCATGAAGACTTCTATCTTTTTACCTCCATACCCACTTCACCCGCAACAAAACTCCCATTCTAATTCTTTCTTGTTTATCCTCAGGTTAGCTTCAGGTTCATTACTACTTGCTCTGCGAACCCTTCTGAGTTAGGTATCCCTGCTGTGTGCTCCTTGGGTGTTCTATTCATTCCCTGTTTTTTTAATGCATGTGTGTTGGACACTTACTAATGCTCTTTAAAGTGCTGATTTGTTGTATTTTTGTTGACAGGCTTCTTGTTCTTTTCCTTCTACTCTCCCGCCTTCTCCTCCCCTTCTTCTTTTTCTACTCCTTTCTCTTCCTTCTTCTCATCCCTCTTCTTCTTCTTCTTCTATACTCTTTAGTTGTATTGTGTTTTATTTTTTGCACAACTGTATTCAAAATACCACATACATTATAGCCTTAGATCTTCACCAAGTGTGCAAGTGGGCATCATACTGCCATGTAACAGAAAAGAAAGCCAGGGTTCATGCTGGTTAATTGACTTTTCTAAAGCTACCCTCCTAGTGAGTGTCAGAAGTCGGTTTCCAATTTCCAGCCCAATTCTTTCTATTTCACCACATCTCTTAATTTGAAAAAGATCTTGCTCATAAAAGACCTAGCATACTGGCAGACCCCAACATCTATACAGACACTCACAAATTTAAGTAAAATGATGTCTTCTCTGCTCTGTCCCTCTTTTTTCTATAGGTGAAATCCATAGGATGAGGTTGTAAGAAACAGGTTGTTCATGACAGAGGCTGATATTGCCTTCAAAAGGTTTAAGCAAAGGGTTAAAAAAGTGAAAAGACTTTTTAGAGCATAGGGAAGAAACCTTTCCCCAGTAAATCTGATGATATGCCTGTAATTAAGTCAAATAGGTTAAAGGCTTGTTATGCTAGCATTAACACGTAATTCATCCATTGAATTACAATGAGATTCATGTAAGGATTACACGTAAAATTCCATGTAATGAGATGTATTCATCATCAAAAGCTTTTTGCCCTTTAAGAAAATGTTACAATAATTATCCCATGAACGTGAAAAGTCAATAGAGGTGAAAATGCATGTCTTTTTATACCATCATTGTGATTGTATTTATATTGGCAAGGCCTAACCCTGCTGACATTTCACTTTCCAGGGAGAGACCCCGAGCTGCTGCCCTCTCCTCTCATCTCACCCTTTCCTCTTGGGCCATCCAAGAGATGCTCTTTGCCCTCATTCTCATCTCCTCTACCAGAGATACCGAAACCAGAATCTTGTTTCTCAACTTGCAAAACAGATAAGTTAGAATGTGATTACTCACTTTGCCAAAGGATTCCCTAGAGACTTCCTTTTAAAACTCTTTTTTTCATAAAAGGAAGTTTTTCTTAAAGTGAGAATTCAGCAGTTTTCAGAATAAGGGTTTAAAGGTTATTAAATATTTAATGTAAATTAATCCAAAATTTGTGTGAAGATATATAAAGACTTTTATAGTCTAGATTTATCAGTGAAAAATATTAAAACCCTTGAGGATGCTAACATAGCCTTCAGTGATCCAGAGTTTGGAGAAATCTACAACATAGATAACCATCGAAAGAGCTAGCTAAATATATTATAATCCAGACATGGAAAGTCAGTTTTTGTGCATGTACCCAGAGCTATAAAAAATAGCTTCTCTAAATGATACCAGATAATGAGTTTTGAATAAAGAGGTTGGTTCTCCACAGAATCTGTATCCAAAGAAATTCCATGCATAGTTGAATTTTTAAAAATTTTCAACTGTTGTTTTTTATTCGAGGGAAAATGTAAGTAGTCAGAGGTGAGTACGGACATGTTAAATCCAATGTTTTAAAGGCCAAACTGAGTCACATATAAGTTATTCACATTTTAATGCTTGAGTCTTCTAAAACTTTAGCCACCACATAAAGTTCATTTATCTATATTAATTGTCCTATGAACACATGTGTCCTAAGAACAAAGTAGCAGAAATAACTAAATAACTGAAGATTTCTTTATTTTTCTCATGTTTATGGATGATTTTAGACAACAACTGCCCATTTAAGTGAACATTTTTAAGTAATTTTGTGTAAATATGCAAAATATTTCACAGCAGGAAAACAGCAGTTAGAAAGACTTGTATTCTTTTTAAGAAAAAAATTGCAGGCATGCTTTGTTTAGAACTTTCAATGTGATGTTTAAAAGATGTTTCAGCCAGAAAATATCCTTTACATATAGCTGTGTAGGAAAATACCTGTCACTCACAGGCTCTTGCTTTCCATCGTGCTTAATAAAGAAGAGTGTCATTTGGAGTATTAGAATTTAATTTGATGTGTATCTTTAATGTATGTGTCATGTTATGTCTTAATTTTGTATGGGTCAGCAGGTGCTTTTTACTGAGACTGCTATTATCTGAGTAAATTCTCTAGTGTTCTTTCTCTATGGCCTAGTTTCTTTCATGTAAAGGAGATAAATCAAATGTCTTTATAACGCTTTTTTTTTTCAGTACATGAAAACCGATGGAAGATTTTCTATTCCTAAGAATCAAGAAAGCCATTGCCTGAGTTCACAGTCAGCTCTAGGGCCTGAAGAGACTGTCTCTTTTGTTATCATGGAAGTTCTAGAAACAGTCATAAAGTCACCAGTGTGCCTGCGGCTAAAATAGGAGGTTCAGTAGCCAGGAGACATTGTGAATAGCTTGTGGTGTTCTTTGCCGTTAAGCTGGTTTTCTTTCCCAGTAGTCTTCATCATAGGAGAAAAGAAACAACTGTCATTTTCTAGTCCAAATTTCACTTCCTCCTTCATCACAATTTAGTTAACATTCACTTATTCATTCATTGATATTTTATTTACTTGTTTATTCTGTGTTTATCATCTTATGGTCACATATCAGCACTTTTTCTGCTTCAGCACAAAAAACAAAAATAAGGATGAATCACAGCCCCCGTTTTCATATTAAAAGAGGATCGAAATAAGATGGTTAAATGATCATAATACAAGGTAAAAATGTGATAAAATTCATTAGAGAGGTTTATACAAAATGGCATGGAGTTTTGGAGGGCAAGGGAGTTTGCATTCACTCTTGAAGAAATCAGGCAAAACTTTATGAAGAATATGAAATGTGAACTAAAATGGCCAGATTTCTATGTACAGACAGGAAAAACAGGCTCCAGTGGAAGAAACAGAAGCAAGAATGGCACGAACACTGTGAACAATGATATTGTCCTCGGGAAACAATGAAGAGTTGAGTTTTCCCATGTTAGTAAATACTAGAAGCCACTAAATGCCCTAAAGAGGGTACAATTTATTTAGTATAAAATGATTAATCATTGAAAGTTTTGGAGCACTATCATTCCATAGTCCAAGTAAGGAAGGGAGATCTACCTGGCAACCACTTTATAAAAGGGGGCCATTCAAAGTCATATTGTAGTCACACATATGAAAATATCTGGGATATTTACTACTGTGGCAGAGAGTAGCAAATGAAAAGCAAGGATAGAAATGATATGGTTGATGACTTCCTTGATGTATGTAGTGTGGGGAGAAATGTTGACATGAAAGCCTACAGTTTAAAAAGATGCCAAGGTTTCAAGTCTGGGGCACTGAGATGATAAAATCATCATTAACTAAAATTGTGAAATTAGAAGAAGGCGCTGAGGTTAAGGGGAAGACGATGAGTTCATTTTGAATATTGTTAACTCATTAAATCATTGAAAAATCTTTCTTAAGCACTTCCTAGATGAATGCCCTTTAAATCATTGTTTAAAATGTGCCAGGAAACAAAATGGAAAAATGATGCTTTTGGAGCTCCAAAATTTTTTTGTTTTGACTACCAAAATTTTTTGTTTTAAACTTCATAGTTAGGAATTGTAGGAACTTCACTTTGTTATGAGCTTATATATTTCTTTATTTTTTGGTGTTGAGGTCGTATTGTATTAAGTGAATGTGATGCTACTAGCTAGTTTGCTTTTCTTTAACTTCTAATTTTTTTATAACTTTAAAGTTGCCAAATATTACAGAGTTCCCAAAGAGTCCTCTCCAAGCTTCCTTTAATGTTAGCATTTTACATGGTATGGTTTTACGGTCTGCATCCCATATTGGGGTCTCCTGAAAATGTGGTTGATTTTTAAAAAATTCGCCTATGGTAAAATTCATTCTTTGTGGTGTTTATTTCTATGGGTTTTGACAAATATATCATTGTTGTTTGGTCACTAAGTCTTGTCTGACTCTTTGTGACCCCATGGACTGCAGCATGTCAGGCTTCTCTGTCCTTCACTATCTCCCAGAATCTGCTCAAACTCATATCCATTGAGTCAGTGATGCCATCTAACCATCTCTTCCTCTGTGGCCCCTTCTCCTTCTGCCTTTAATCTTTCCAAGCATCAGGGTCATTTCCAATGAGTCAACTGTTTGCATCAGGTGGCCAAAGTATTAAAGCTTCAACTTTAGCATCAGTCCTTCTAATGAATATTCAGGGTTGATTTCCATTAGTATTGACTAATTTGATCTCCTTGAAGTCCAAGGGACTGTCAAGAGTTTTCTCCTGCACCACAATTCAAAAGCATCCATTCTTTGACACTCAGCCTTCTTTATTGTCCAACTCTCACATCCTTACATGACTACTGGAAAAACCACAGCTTTGACAAATACATAGTTGTATATTTACCACCATAGCACCATACAGGATGGTTCCACGGCATGAAAAATTTCCTTATGCTGTCACTTTGTATCAACCCTTCCTCCATTCTCAGTCCCTGACTACCATTGATCTGATTCCTATTCCTTTACATTGCCTTTTCAAGAATGTAGGAATTGCAGGGAAACATACAATATATAGCCTTTTCTTTCACTTTGGATGTGTGTAAGACTCATCCTTGTTATCATAAGAATTAGTAGTTCATTTCTTTTTATTTATGAGTAGTGTTCCTTGTATGGATATACCACAGTTTGTTTATGCATTCTTCTGTTGAATGACATTTAGAGTTTACAGTTTTAGGATATTATGAAAAAAGTTGCTATAAACATTTGCACACAGGTTTTTGAGTGAATATACGTTTTCAACTCACTTTAGTAAATACCTAGATTGGTGGTTGAATAGTATTATATATTTGAATACTATCTATAGTGTCATTCTAATAGATAAGCAGTGAAAAATCATTGTGGTTTTATTTTGCTTTTATCAGTATAAAAGAAACTGAGTATCTTTTCATAAGCTTATTTGCCTTCTGCATCTCTTTTATGGTGACATGCTTGCTCATATCTTTTACCCATTTGCAAAAAATCAGGTTATTTGCTTTCTTATTGTTGAATTTTGAACATTTTTTTTTTTGTTATCTGTATCTAGATACAGATCCTGTATCAGATAGGTGTGTTTTCAAATATTTTGTCCAACTCTGTGGATTGGAAAAAATTTCCTAGAGTATCTTTTGAAGAGAAAAAGTTTTATAATTTTATAAAGTTTTGTATATTGATTTTTTATTTTATGACTGGTGGTTTTAGTTTCATGTCTCAAATTTTTGCCAATCTCAAGAAGTTTGAGAAAGCATTCTCCAAGAGTATAAATGTATATTTAAATAACAAAGATTTTCAACCTATGTGAAAGAAAAACTGATATATCTGAAAGGTGAAATAAATAAATCCAGTTATACCTGGAGTCACAAACATGTTTCTCAGCAACTGAAAAATAAGTAAGCAGAATATAAGGAAGGATATAAATGATCTGAACAGCACTATCAACAAATGTGACCTGATATTTATTTCTAGAACATTCTGTCCAATAGCAGCAGAATACACATGCTTCTCAAACATGCATGGAAAAATTCAGCAATATAGACCAGATTTTGTTCTATAAAACAAACTTTACAGAACTTAAAGGAAATTATACAAAGTATGTTCTTGGACCTATTGGAATTAAACTACAAATCAATAACAGAAAGTTATTTGAAAATATTCAAATATTTAAAAGTTAAACCTTTCATTTTGAATAATGCATAAGTGAGAGAAAACCTTTAAGAAAACTGAAAATATTTTAAACGGAAACAAGAAATAGAACGAATAGAAAATAGCTCTCATGTACTCCCTTATGTTTCTGCCCCCATATTTTTTTTTTTAAGTCTTTCAGGGTGGTTAATTTCTATAGCTCTAACTAAATCTAATTATTCTTTGTTTGGCTGTGTTAAGTTTATCTATCAGCTTATGGAAGACATTCCTCAATTCTGTTACTGTATTATACATACCTGACACTTATGCTTAATTTTTTTTTTGTTATACTTTTAATCATTCTACTGATATTGCCCATATGATCTTGCATTTCATGCACATTGGCCATTAGATTCTTTAATATATTAATTATAGTTATTTAACAATTTCCTTTCAGTTAGTTCTAACATCTGTGTCATATCTAGGTCTGATTTAGAAGATTACTTCATGTCTTGAAAGGTTTTTTTTTTAACATTTTGTATACTTTGTCATTTTCTGTTGAAGGTCAAACATCTTATATAGTAGTAGAGACTGAGATAAATGGCTTTTATACTTGGAGAACTTCCATGCTTTGATGAACACTTGACCATCTTCTAGACCATTAGTGTGAAGTTAATGTTAATCCAATCAGGAGTTGGTATCTTTCCAACTCTCTGTGCCCCTGAGCTGATGAGACTCATGCTTCCAAATCAGAGATTTTAACCTGAGTTCCACTGGTTTTCAAGAAATCTTTAAACTTTAAAATGTAGTGTAAAATTTTGTTTACTGTAAGCAAATGCTCTTTTGTAGCTTTCATTAATTCCTCACAGTGGTCTATGATTTTTAAAAATTATTAACAATAATCCCTGGTTTATGATATTCAAAAATATGCATCTTACTCTTCATCAATACTTAATGCTATCAAAATTCCCAATTTTAAACTTAAATTGCTACCATTAGTTCTTTGCCAAATTCTAGTCAAAGTGAGAAATGAGGCTGAATTAGCAAATAATTAAGTCTGTGGAGTTCCAATCACAAATTTCAGGGAGGGACTCTATACTAAGTGTTAATTGCAAAACTAAACAAATATGTAATTACTATGCGATGTAGGGCCACATGGGTCACTGCTACGTATCACTTGGTTATTTGACAGGTTGAAATAGATGGAACTGATCCAAATACAACAGTTATGACTGGTCCTGATGTTCTCTCAGAAAATAAAGGTAATGGAGTCCCTGGTGCCAATGAGACACATCTCACTTTCATATTAAAATTCAATAGGAGACTTGTGGAAACAGTCATTTTATGTCATATGCTTATGTAATTTATTAATATTTTAATTACTGAATTTGAGAAAATATATATGATAATAATGTTTTCTCATTATAATTTCTACAAATATTTTACCCTAAAGTTTTCCTCTTATGAAGTGAAAGTCACTCGGTCATGGCCCACTCTTTGCAACCCCATGGACTGTGGAATTTTTTAGGCCAGAATACTGGAGTGGGTAGCCTTTCCCTTGTCCAGGGGATCTTCCCAACCCAGGGATTGAACCCAGATCTCCCGCATTGCGGGCAGATTCTTTATCAGCTGAGCCACAAGGGAAGCCCAAGAATGCTGGAGTGAGTAGCCTATCCCTTCTCCAGTGGATCTTCCTGACCCAGGAATTAAACCAGGGTCTCCTGCATTGCAGGCAGATTCTTTACCAACTGAGCTATCAGGGAAGCACTCACGTTAAAACAATATTGTATTTGCATATAAAAAATTCAATAGAAGAAACTGCGATTTCTTTTATCAAAACTTATTTTGAACAATTTGTCAAAATCATTTACTAGACAGTGTGAGTTGGCTGAGGTGGATTCTAGAGTCAGTTCAGTTCAGTCGTTCAGTCATGTCTGACTCTTTGCAACTCCATTGGCTTGAGCATGCCAGGCTTCCCTGTCCGTCACCAACTCCTGGAGCTTGCGCAAACTCATGTCCATCGAGATGGTGATGGCATCCAACCATCTCATCCTCTGTTATCCCCTTCTCCTCCTGTCTTCAATCTTTTCCAGCATCAGGGTCTTTTCCAATTAGTCATCTCTTCATATCAGGTGGCCAAAGTATTGGAGCATCAGCTTCATTCAGTGTTAGTCCTTCCAATGAATATTCAGGGTTGATTTCCTTTAAGATTGACTCCTTTGACTTCCTTGCGTTCCAAGGGACTCTCAAGATTCTTTTCCAACACCACAGTTCAAAAGCATCAATTCTTTGGCACTCAGCTTTCTTTGTGGTCCAACTCTCACACCCATAACTGACTACTGGAAAAACCATAGCTTTGACTAGATGGATCTTTGTCAGCAAAGTAATGTCTCTGCTTTTTAATATGCCTTTAGGTTCGGTTGGTCATAGCTTTTCTTTCAAGGAGCAAGCGTCTTTTAATTTCATGGCTGCAGTCACCATCTGCAGTGATTTGGGAGCCCAAAAAAGAAAAACAGTCTGTCACTGTTTCCATTGCTTCCCATCTATTTGCCGTGAAGTGGTGGGACCAGATGCCATGATGTTAGTTTTCTGAATGTTGAGTTTTAAGCCAACTTTTTCACTCTCCTCTTTCACTTTCATCAAGAGGCTCTTTAGTTCCTTTTTGTTTTCTATCATAAGGATGGTGTCATCTACATATCTGAGATTATTGATATTTCTCCCTGCAATCTTGATTCAGCTTGTGCTTCATCCAGTCTGGCATTTCACACAATGTGCTCTGCATATAAGTTAAATAAGCAGGGTGACAATATACAGCCTTGACATACTCCTTTCCCAATTTGGAACTAGTCTGTTGTTCCATATCTGGTTCTAACTGTTGCTTCTTGACCTGCATACAGGTTTCACAGCAGGCAGGTAAGATGATCTGGTATTCCCATCTCTTGAAGAATTTTCCACAGTTTGTTGTGATCCAGACAGTCAAAGGCTTCAGCGTAGTCAGTGAAGCAGATGTTTTTCTGGAATTCTCTTGCTTTTTATATGATCCAGTGGATGTTGGCAATTTGATCTCTGGTTCCTCTGCCTTTTCTAAATCCAGCTTGAACATCTGGAAGTTCTTGGTTCACATACTGTTGAAACCTAGCTTGGAGGTTTTAGAGTACTTAACAAATTCAGGAGAATTTGTTTTGCCTTTTGTGAATTACCTGTTTTGTGATTTGTTTTCTTTTGGGGGTGGAAATCGCTACTTATTATGAGTATTTGCACGTTTTTATTTCCTGAAATAACGTATTGACAACTGTTGTTAGGGAATCACACCAAGAAAAGGGAAGGATTACTAGGCAACAATCCAGTGAAATATTTTTATTACTTTCTAGACAGATATTAGAGTATGACTCTGCTGTGGGCTGAATTACATCCCCACTCCTAATTCACATGCTGAAATCCAACCCTCAGTACTCAGAATGTAACTATATTTAGAGATGGAGCCTTTAAAGATATAATTAAGATAAAATTAGGTCTTGATCCAATTTGACTGATATCGTTATAGTAGAGGCGATTAGGACATAGACACATACAGAGGGAAGACCATGTGAGGAAGAAGCCCCCCATCTACAAGCCAAGGAGAAGAAACCAAACCTGCCTACATGTTGATCATGATCTTCTAGCCTCCAGAACTTTGGGAAACTAAATTTCTATCACTTAAGCCATTCAGACTATGATATTTTGTCATGATGGCCTTAGAAAACTAATACAGCCTTTAATGTAGTCTTGCATCCATGTTTTATTGATCCATTAAAGAAGATTATAATCTTAAAAAGGAAAGAGTATTATTGATACTGTGACAGTCAATATTCATTCTTCAGTTTATATTGCAAAATAAGTGTCTCATTATATATATGTTCTTTACTGGTAACGTGCATGTCATTGTATCTAGCTATTATGTTCTTTAGGGAGACTCCTATAAAATGGCCATGATATATATTAACACCTTTAAAGAAGTGGAGGATATGCACATTCTACTAGCTATGAGAATAAGATTATATCTTACACAAATATTTCGATGCTAAAATTACTTTAACCTGGTTCATTATCAAATATAGTGCCATATTTGTGGAAATTTTATTGAATTTATGGAAAACAGATATTGTAGCAACCATACACAGAGTGTTAAAATGCTTCCATTTTAAATGTGTTGAAGATCTTATATTTTCCTATGAATAACATATCACCAATTCATAAAATTCAATCACTAAAAATGCATGGTGTTAGATTGGGGAAAGATGCCAATATACTTTGATGATAGAATGAACTGAGTCTGAGTTCTTGATCTGCCACCCATATGACTATTGAGCATGCTATTAATTTCTAAACCTCAGTTTTATTATCTGTATAATGGATATCATTATAGGATATTGTGAAATAATTCATGTCAAGAACGGTGCTCAATACATATTAGCTATCATTATCATCATCATGATTATCAGTAAATTAATAAACGATGAAAATTTTAACCCAAAGGAAAACAGAGAAAAGTGTCAGAGATGGCTTTAGTTGCATAATTATCCAGAATTATCAATTAGGGTTTTATACCCACAGCAGTAAACTAAGTGTGTTTAAACTTTCAAGGTCATAGAGGAAAGTTAAGCTATAAGAATATATTACTTAACTGAAGTTCTTAAAATAAAATTTCATGAAAATTTTTATTCTATTCCAAAAAGAAGCACATTGTTCAATATCTATATAGATCTCTGTTATGAAAAGGGCCAGAGGTGAGAACCCTTAAAATATGATAGGGAAATTAAGGTTATAATATTAATTTGTGTTATATATTACAGGACAAAGTGCTTGATCAGGACAATATATGCCATGTCTATAATTAAGTTTCTGAGTAGTCAGATAGGAAAAGATATAACTGTAAAATGTTTTCCTAATAGTCAACCTAAGGCTGTATAATCAGAATACCATACTTTCTATTTAATAGGATTCTATAAACAAGATACTATGAATAGGTTCTCAGGAAGGATATTTAATTACATAGGAAAATTTTACAAAAAAAAAAAAAAAAAAGACACTTATTATCCTCCTATCCCTGAAAAAAAGGAAAAAGGGCATACTCTAGGGGAAGGCACACCAGGCATTTAAATTTAACTCTTCATTTACCTCTTTGCCTATGAGTTCATTGAATAGCAGAACTTAGTATAGTATCTCCACTGACAGAAATGTTTTAATAGTCTTCAAACTATGCCAATAGATTTCTTAATCTCTCTTTGAGTGCAGTGTAGTTCTCAGTTTCATATAATTTGTTTATTTTATTTTTGATTGTGGTGGTCTTCATTGCTGCCCGTGGGCTTCTTCTAGTTGCAGAGAGCAGAGGACGTTGTTTAGTCGTGGTGTGTGGGCTTCTCATAGTTGCAGCTCCTTTTGTTCTGGAGCACAGGCTTCAGGCACATGGGCTTACGTAGTTGCCGCATGAGAGCTCAGAAGCTGTGACTCACGGACCCTAGAGTATCTGGGTTTCCATAGTTGGGGTGCATGGGCTTTGATGCCCCACAGCATGTGGGATCCTCCCGGACCAGGGATCGAACACATGTCCCCTGCATTGGCAAGCAGATTCCCAGCCACTCTCCCACCAGGAAAGTCCCAGTGCGGTTCTTGATGCTATAAAACACAGTCCTCTTAAGGCTTATTTTCCCTTCTGTAAGGAAATAATCCAAGAATAGGGTAACAAACTTTCTATTTTTGAAGTAGTAATTCTGACTGGGTCAGTATATTGGGGATTCTAATACATTTTGCCTGAATTTATTGTCATAGGACAAATAAATAAATATTTGTCATAGGGCAATAAATACATAGTATGTGAGCTTGTACATAGTAAAAGTTCTGCATTTGGTAGACACTATTAGTTAGATGAGGGCTTCCAGATAGCTCCTCAGAACAGAGCATCCAGAGGTCAAGGAGACCTGAGAGAAACAATTTAATTAAAAATTGGCAGTAAAAATACTGTCAGCCAAAAGAATTAGATCAATTAAATATGAGATGGCATTCATCATTCTCAGCCACAGTAAACCAGTTGAACTAATAGTATATATTCCTTTTTATACAATGCAATAGTTTCATCTTCGAAATCACAATGTGAAAGTTACTTTGCTTGCTACAGTATTCTTAATTTTCAAAGTATATTCACAGTTTTCTTTTTTAAAATTTTGCACAAAGGCCCACGGTGGCAGAAATACCCTAAGTTGACCCTTCGCAAACTGTGGGGGATGCACGCATAGTCAAGTTTGATTCTGCCACCTTATGGACTGTAGCCCACCAAGCTCCTCTGTCCATGGGATTCTCTAGGCAAGAATAGTGGAGCTGGTTGCCATTTCCTACTCCAGAGGATCTTCCCCATGGAACCCACATCTCTGAAGCCTCCTGTATTGGCAGGCAGATTCTTTACCACTAGCGCCGCCGGAAGCCCCATATTCCTCGTCCTGTGAGTACAGGTAAAAACTGTCACTTACTTCTAACTGACTGAATGTGACAAAGGAGATGGGATGTTACTTCTTGGTTTGAGTTAATTTTAGTAGACTGGAGTGAGAGAGATCTAGCAGATGGCATTAAAGAAGTAAAAGGCCATGTTGTAAGTTACTGACTTGCTACCGCCCCTTGGCAGGAAATGGCAGGCAGCCTGTCGGGCCTGAGAGCATCCTCTAGCAGACAGCCAGGAAGAAGATGGGGCCCTCAGTCAACCAGCCACAGGGAATAAATTTTGTCAACACCTGAATTGAGTTTCTCCAGTCAATTCTTCAGATAAGAAAACATAGTCAACACCTTTGTTTCAGTCTTATGAGATCCTGAGCAGAGGAACCAGCTCGGCCTTGCCCAGACTCCTGACCCACAGGAGCTGTGAGATAATAAATGTGTGTTGCTTTGAACCACCAAATTCATGATAATTCGTTACGTAGGGATTCACATACCAAATAGTGAGTGAGATACACTAACTTTAGTTCAAAGTCTTTCTTATACAAAAATTGCTGTTCAAATAAATGCAACATTGCAATTTCATCATTCTCTCCTCCCTGCAGAGTTCCATTTCTTTCCTCTCATTCATAATATATAAGTAAGGAAAAAAACGAGCAATTGTTTCTATTTTAAGGACTTCTATCGTATAAAAGAAATGCAAAAAAGCAAAATGGCTGTCTGGGGAGACCTTACAAATAGCTGTGAAAAGAAGAGAAGCAAAAAGCAAAGGAGAAAAGGAAAGATATAAACATCTGAATGCAGAGTTCCAAAGAATAGCAAGAAGAGATAAGAAAGCCTTCTTATCTTATCAATGCAAAGAAATAGAGGAAAACAACAGAATGGGAAAGACTAGGGATCTTTTCAAGAAAATCAGAGATACCAAAGGAACATTTCATGCAAAGATGGGCTCGATAAAGGACAGAAATGGTATGGACCTAACAGAAGCAGAAGATATTAAGAAGAGATGGCAAGAATACACAGAAGAACTGTACAAAAACGATCTTCATGACCCAGATAATCACGATGGTGTGATCACTGACCTAGAGCCAGACATCCTGGAATGTGAAGTCAAGTGGGCCTTAGAAAGCATCACTACGAACAAAGCTAGTGGAGGTGATAGAATTCCAGTTGAGCTATTCCAAATCCTGAAAGATGATGCTGTGAAAGTGCTGCACTCAATATGTCAGCAAATTTGGAAAACTCAGCAGTGGCCACAGGACTGGAAAAGGTCAGTTTTCATTCCAATCCCAAAGAAAGGCAATGCCAAAGAATGCTCAAACTACCACACAATTGCACTCATCTCACATGCTAGTAAAGTAATGCTCAAAATTCTCCAAGCCAGGCTTCAGCAATATGTGAACTGTGAAATTCCTGATGTTCAAGCTGGTTTTAGAAAAGGCAGAGGAACCAGAGATCAAATTGCCAACATCCGCTAGATCATCAAAAAAGCAAGAGAGTTCCAGAAAAACATATATTTCTGCTTTATTGACTATGCCAAAGCCTTTGACTGTGTAGATCACAATAAACTGTGGAAAATTCTTCAAGAGATGGGAATACCAGACTACCTGACCTGCCTCTTGAGAAACCTGTATGCAGGTCAGGAAGCAGCAGTTAGAACTGGACATGAAACAACAGACTGGTTCCAAATAGGAAAAGGAGTACGTCAAGGCTGTATATTGTCACCCTGCTTATTTAACTTCTATGCAGAGTACATCATGAGAAACGCTGGGCTGGAAGAAATGCAAAAGGGAATCAAGATTGCCGGGAGAAATATCAATCACCCCAGATATGCAGATGACACCACCCTTATGGCAGAAAGTGAAGAGGAACTCAAAAACCTCTTGATGAAAGTGAAAGTGGAGAGTGAAAAAGTTGGCTTAAAGCTCAACATTCAGAAAACGAAGATCATGGCGTCTGGTCCCATCACTTCATGGCAAATAGATGGGGAAACAGTGGAAACAGTGTCAGACTTTATTTTGGGGGGCTCCAAAATCACTGCAGATGGTGACTGCAGCCATAAAATTAAAAGACATTTACTCCTTGGAAGGAAAGTTATGACCAACCTAGATAGCATATTCAAAAGCAGAGACATTACTTTGCCAACAAAGGTCCGTCTAGTCAAGGCTATGGTTTTTCCTGTGGTCATGTATGGATGTGAGAGTTGGACTGTGAAGAAGGCTGAGCACCGAAGAATTGATGCTTTTGAACTGTGGTGTTGGAGAAGACTCTTGAGAGTCCCTTGGACTGCAAGGAGATCCAACCAGTCCATTCTGAAGGAGATCAGCCCTGGGATTTCTTTGGAAGGAATGATGCTGAAGCTGAAACTCCAGTACTTTGGCCACCTCATGCGAAGAGTTGACTCACTGGAAAAGACTCTGATGCTGGGAGGGATTGGGGGCAAGAAGAGAAGGGGATGATAGAGGATGAAATGGCTGGATGGCATCACTGACTTGATGGACGTGAGTCTCAGTGAACTCCGGGAGTTGGTGATGGACAGGGAGGCCTGGAGTGCTGTGGTTCATGGGGTCGCAAAGAGTCGAACATGACTGAGTGACTGATCTGATCTGATCTGATCATATAAAATGACAGAGCAATCATGAAGCCAAGTACACAGGTCATCATACACACACAAAAATGAAGTGGTCCAAATGTGTCTATCAAGAATTATTTGCTTTAAGGACAAAAACAAACACAGAAACAAAATTTCTCAAAGTAATTGGCACTTTGATTCCCACTCTAGCGGGAAAGAAAAAAAGCACACAACTTTAAATATTCTTAAGAAAATCAAGTTTGTGTGAGTTCTCCATGGAAAGGGAATTTAGGACCAGATTGTGGAGAGACTGGATAAGACATCTGAAGTTTATCTGAGAAGGAATTGAGAATCTCAGAGTTGTAACTAGCTTGTTAGCATCCTGTTGGAATGGACGACAGAAAGAGCACAAGTAGAAAGGACCTTGCCATTCTGTCCCATAAACACTGCATGTGCAGCACCCTTGGCTAAATGTTGGGATTCAAAAAGGCATAATTCATAGTCCTTGCCTTCGAAGAACCTAGAATCTAATGGGTGGATGGCTCTGTACATTAAAGAATAAGAAATAATGTAAGATATAATCCAAGAACTGAAAGATTTAGGTTCAGTAAAATGTTAGATAACAGGAAAAGAATTTAAAGAAAGCAACTGGGGAAGGTGTTTTTACAAGAAGGGACTTATCAAGACCAATAAAGTAGAGGAAGCATCAGTAGGAGGGCTAGGGATGTTATTCTAGGCTGACATCATCCATTCTAAAGCTTGGACTTGCATGTGTGATAAGTCACTTCAGTCCTGTCTACATGAGGGATGAAGAAACTTGGCTGAAATTGAGAACTGTTAGAGGGAAGATCACAACAAACTGTGGAAAATTCTGAAAGAGTTGGGAATACCAGATCACCTGACCTGCCTCTTGAGAAACCTGTATGCAGGTCAGGAAGCAACAGTTAGAATTGGACATGGAACAACAGACTGGTTCCAAACAGGAAAAGGAGTATGTCAAGGCTGTATATTGTCACCCTGCTTATTTAACTTATATGCAGAGTACATCATGAGAAACGCTGGGCTGGAAGAAGCACAAGCTGGAATCAAGATTGCTGGGAGAAATATCAATAACCGCATATATGCAGATGACACCACCCTTATGGTAGAAAGTGAAGAAGAACTAAAGAGCCTCTTGATGAATGTGAAAGAGTAGAGTTAAAAAGTTGGCTTAAAGCTCAATATTCAGAAAACCAAGATCCCATCACTTCATGGCAAATAGATGGGGAAACAGTGGAAACAGTGTCAGACTTTATTTTTCTGGGCTCCAAAATCACTGCAGTTGGTGACTGCAGCCATGACATTAAAAGACATTTACTCCTTGGAAGGAAAGTTATGACCAACCTAGACAGCATATTAAAAAGCAGAGACATTACTTTGCCAACAAAGGTCCATCTAGTCAAGGCCATGGTTTTTCCTGTGGTCATGTATGGATGTGAGAGTTGGACTGTGAAGAAGGCTGAGCTCCAAAGAATTGATGCTTTTTTTTTTTCTTCAAAATTGACAGTCATGATCTTTATTATTTTTTTTTTTTTTATTTTTTTTATTTTATTTTATTTTATTTTATTTTTTTTTATTCTTCCAATTTTATTTTATTTTTAAACTTTACATAATTGTATTAGTTTTGCCAAATATCAAAATGAATCCACCACAGGTATACATGTGTTCCCCATCCCGAACCCTCCTCCCTCCTCCCTCCCCATACCATCCCTCTGGGCCGTCCCAGTGCACCAGCCCCAAGCATCCAGCATCGTGCATCGAACCTGGACTGGCAACTCGTTTCCTACATGATATTTTACATGTTTCATTGCCATTCTCCCAAATCTTCCCACCCTCTCCCTCTCCCACAGAGTCCATAAGACTGTTCTATACATCAGTGTCTCTTTTGCTGTCTCGTACACCGGGTTATTGTTACCATCTTTCTAAATTCCATATATATGCGTTAGTATACTGGTGTTGGAGAAGACTCTTGAGAGTCCCTTGGACTGCAAGGAGATCCAACCAGTCCATCCTCAAGGAGATCAGTCCTGGGTGTTCATTGGAAGGACTGATGTTGAAGCTGCAACTCCAGTACTTTGGCCACCTGATGCAAAGAGCTGACTCATTTGAAAAGACCCTGAATCTGGGAAAGATTGTGGGCAGGAGGAGAAGGGAATGACAAAGGATGAGATGGTTGGATGGCATCACCGACACAATGGACATGAGTTTGGGTGAACTCCAGGAGTTGGTGATGGACAGGGAGGCCTGACATGCTGCTGACGTGCTGGGGTCACAAAGAGTAGGACATGACTGAGTGACTGAATTAAACTGAACCGAAGAGGGAAGAGTAAGAATCTAATTTCCACGAAGACAAGGATTTAGTCTATTTTTCTAATTTTTCTCTTTTTGGTACCATGAACAGAGATTGGCACTCGATAAATAGTTAGGGAAAGAAGGATGAAAAGAAGGAAGGAAGGAAAGAGGAAGGGAGGGAGGGAGGGAGGAAGAAGGAAAGGGGCTTCTCTTTATATAGGTGCATGTGCGTGCATGATCAGTTATGTCTGATGCTTTGTGACCCCATGGACTATAGCCCAGGCTCCTCTGTCCAAGGAATTTTCCAGGCAACAATACTGGAGTGTGTTGCCATTTTCTTCTCCAGGGGATTGTCCCAACCCAGAGATCGAATCTGCATGTCCTGCATTGGCAGGGGGATTCTTTACCACTGAGCCACCAGGGAAGCCCACTAATGTGACTGGAAATATGTAAAGTCAGAGGGTAAAAATATGATGGTAAAACACACACACCTACACACACATACCCAGAACATGGTAGACCAAGACGTCCATTTAATGGGCTTTAAAATGTTTTTTGCATCCAACTTCCCCACCCATTAGCCTTAGAAACCATTCAAGACCTGAATTAAATATTCCATCTTCCCCATCTCCACAATCACTTCAACAAGATGACCCTGAACCTTTGAGAAAGTGTTGCTTTTTAACTCGCATAGAATTTGTGACAAAATATGAGAATTTTTGAAATCCCTGTTTGCTAAGTGAACACCCTTGGTTCAGGTGGCTAGATGAGAGGCCACCTAAGTTTGTCAACAGAAGAGCCAGAGAATGAAGATTCCAAATTCTTTATTTGATTCAGATGTGAGAGAAGAAAAATTTGAAACCAAGGATTCAGAATTGGCTTTCTGTGACTTCCCCCACCCACCCCTTTAAAATCTCCAGATCAGCTAAAGAATCACTAGCTAGGGAGTAAAAGGAAAAAGGAAAGGAAGGAAGAATTGAAGTTTTGCCTATTTCTGTGATTCCAGGTGGGCTTCCCAGGTGGTGCTGGTGGTAAAGAACCTGCCTGTCCATGGAGGAGACTTAAGAGATGCAGGTTCGATCCCTGGGTGGGGAAGATCCCTGGGAGGAGGGCATGGCAACCCATTCCAGTATTCTTATCTGGAGAATCCCATGGACAGAGGAGCCTGGTGGGCTATAGTTCATAGAGTCGCAAGGAGTTGGACACAACTGAAGCAACTTAGCATTCCTGCAAACATGTGATCCCAGATGGATTTGAGAAAAATCACTGAGGACAGAGAGGAGAGGCTCATGGCTCCTCTCCCTGGAGCTCTGGCAGCTCCACAGAAATGTACTGAGATGTGACACAAGAACAACTGAGCAGGGATGTCTGTGGAGTCTGGTAGAGCCAATGGGCATCTCCTGGACAGCCCAGAGGTCCTGTGGCCTCAGTTGGATGAGGGACAGAGCATCAGCCTTCCCTGTGCTTGGGAGAAAGTGTTTGGAGATTAGCCAAGATGGAGAAATAGTGTGCCTGAGCAAATCTGAGTGCACCATGGGTGTGGGGAGGATCTCCGTATCCAGCCAGGGCAGCTCAGAGCAGAGGAAGCCAAGCTGGGGGTTGCTTTAGTGGTGGTTGGTGGTTTAGTCTCTAAGTCATGTCTGACTCTTGTGGCCGATGCCTGGACTGTAGCCCACCAGGCTCTTCTGTCCATAGTATTCTCCAGGCAAGAACGCTGATGTGGGTTACATTTTTCTTCTCCAGCGGGTTACTTTAGAATGTGGCTATTTGTCAAATGATTGCTCCTGTGGGAAAGGACACACATAAGGGTTGGACTGGAGATGGAGGTCCGCGTAGAGCTGAGGTAGACCAAGTCTGGAGAAACAGACAGAGAAGTCTCCCAAGGTCTGTGTTCACACAAATCACCAGAGCAGAGCACCAATTTCAAGTACAAGGTGGTGAGTTTGGGGGATACTGAATATAGATGAATTTTAAAGCCAAAATGACTGAAAAGACACTGAAGTTGTTGAACCTGTTTAGAAATGACTAGATTAAGTTTTCTGTATCAGACAAAAGAGGGGCTCAAGTTCTCAAAAAATAAGGATTAAGAATTTTTTTTTTTTGCAGATGTCAGTTTGTTGATAGTATGACTAGGAAATTCATACTCAACAAGCACGGATTAGTCCCATCTGTATAAAGTCTCCTGCTGCTGCTGCTGCTAAGTTGCTTCAGTCGTGTCCGACTCTGTGCGACCCCATAGACGGCAGCCCACCAGGCCCCGCTGTCCCGGGGATTCTCCAGGGAAGAACACTGGAGTGGGTTGCCATTTCCTCCTCCAATGCATGAAAGTGAAATGTGAAAGTGAAGGCGCTCAGTCATGTCCGACTCTTAGTGACCCCATGGACTGCAGCCTACCAGGCTCCTCCATCCATGGGATTTTCCAGGCACCCTTCAAGTCTGGTGTTGACCCTCAGTGATGTCTCCAGTTCCTGCCTTAACCATTTGTGTGTTCACAGAGGGCATATCACTTATGTAGATAGAATGCAAGTTGATGAGCTTCAGAGTGACCCAGACAGTGGAGGTTAGGGCCCATAGACAAATAAAAGACAAAGTCATCAGGATTAGGTGAGGAATTTGGGAAGACCATCAAGTGACTCAGGGTCTTGGAACCAGTTACAACAAAAATAAGCAGTGCCAGATACCTAGCAAGGACTCTGAGAAAGACAGGTAGAAGCAATACAAGTAGGAACTTTAAAAGAAGTTTCTAAGAGGCACTAGTTAGAGGTCCTTTAGACAAGTGGCTTTTTCCACATTGGGCATCTCCACTAGAGATCTTGTGTTAAGATCTAATTTCATGAAAGGAACTTTGGACCTTGGGTGAACTTCCAGGGAAAGTAGTTTTAAGGGTATAGTTGGGGAGTGCAATAGACAAAGGTGCTGAGGGATGTGTCAGGGTGTGTCAGATAGCTGCCATCCAAAGACTAAGTAGCAAATTAGCTTAATGCTGTTATGGCTCCCTGATTCCTTTATTTCCCCAGAATAAGAATAAGATCTTAATAGCCTGGGATAGGGACCCCTGTTCTGTGATGGTCAGTGATTAAGTCCTCTATCTTATCAGCCACCGTTACCCTGTTTTGGTGATCCATATATCTTGGATCATATAATTGAGAAAATGATGAAAACTGTAATATTGGGGTTGGCCAAAAAGTTCATTCAAGGGTGTCCATAATCCAAATGAACTTTTTGGCTAACCCAACATTTGGCCTATTTTAGCCTCAGAAAGCGGAGAAGGCAATGGCACCCCACTCCAGTACTCCTGCCTGGAAAATCCCATGGACGGAGGAGCTTGGTAGGCTGCAGTCCATGAGGTCGCTAAGAGTTGGACACGACTGAGCGACTTCACTTTCACTTTTCACTTTCATGCATTGGAGAAGGAAATGGCAACCCACTCCAGTGTTCTTGCCTGGAGAATCCCAGGGACGGGGGGGCCTGGTGGGCTGCCGTCTATGGGGTCACACAGAGTCGGACACGACTGAAGCGACTTAGCAGCAGCAGCTTCAGGAAGAACCCTAAGAAAAAATGGATACTCTTAGACAATTTCATGACCTCTGTTCTATCAAGTCTGTACCTATCATCAGTGTGCCCTTAGAAAGTCAAGCCTGCTCTTTATCAACCCCAAAGTCCCTAAAGGAATGTGAAGGAAGGCCCTGGTGGTTCATTTATGCAATAAGTTTTGCTTATTTTAAAAAAGTCTTCCTACTCTAGGTTCATTTTCCTAGTGTCATTGAGTGGCAATAGCTTAAAAAATTGTATTAATATCTTGACTGTCAATTACAAATGAAGCTTAGCAAGAGCTTTTGTTTAAAAGTTGTGCATTCCAGTGTTAATATGGTCCTTCCTGGAAAAGCAGTTGCCTTTTATGGATTTTAAAAAGCAAAACTGAGCTTTATCAAAGATTCCTCTTTCATGTTCTTCGATTGCTAAGCTATTTGAGTTAACCAAAAGATAACTAAGCATTAACCCATGTTGCCTTTTGTTTTTTATCTTCTTTTGAAATCCCATGAGTTTAGCTAAGTACATTAAATGAAGCATAAATCTTTAGGTTGTTTTTATTAAGCCACATATTTGGAATATATACCCAAGACTATTTGATCAATTGTAAAATATTAGCTGCTACACTGAAGATTTGTGACATGGGTTTTAACAAGTGAACAAACATTTCAGGAGCACAGTGAAAATCATTGGCTGGGGCATCATGAAAAAGTTATGACACTTGAGTTTAAGAACATTCAGAGAGTTTTTACGCCACAATATTTTCAGATAGACTTTGCAATTTACAATACTAAATATGAACAAATTTGGGAAAGTTTAAAGATTTAGAAATAGTTTCCATTTTTTCTATTTTAATATTCTTGTGATGATTTCCTCTCAAATTAAATGAAAAGTCCTTGGATGATTATTAAAAGCTCTGGGTTATACTGTCACAAAAGCATCCATGTGTAGATTTATACACTCTACTCCTTTTATGGATCATAAATATAATCTCAACTATTCTCTGTGTCCCAGTTTTACTTTGTCATTTCTGGCTTCTGAGCTCTGATACTATTCCTTTTGCCTAGAAACTTCCATCCTCAAAATCTCATTCATTCATTTATAATTATTAACCTCCTACTATGTGCTAGACACTCTGCTGCATGTCTTTCAAGGTATAGTTTAAAAGTCATTTAGTCTATAAAACTTTTCACAATTTTATCTCTTTTTAAAAAAGCCCCACATCTCTTTCTTCATTTTTGCGGTAGTAACACTTCACTTGTATCTCTATTCAATACATTAAATATGACCTTATATAGTTGCTTGCTTTTCCTGTCTTTCAACTCTGCAATGTTGAATTACTGAGGACAAAGGCTATTTTTAAAAATTGATCATCATAACTGATGTAGCATCTAGCTCTATGCCTTTATATAATAACTGCTCAATAAACATTTGTTCCATTAACACATGAACTCCTCTAGCTATCAAGTCAGATATTGAGAGTATCAATCTAATCTGTTTCAAACATTTAGTATTTAAATTGGTTCAACATTGCATGGTGCCACTAAAAGGTCAGCTTTCATAATCAATTTTCTTAACAAGTGATCAGGGCATTTAATTTATGTAATGACACACTTTGGAAAAGAGAAATATTATTAATGGATATTTTAATTTACATTTTAGAAAAGGAGTTAGGGCCTTTTGTTAAGTTGTCCAGTGTATATGAGTCATACAACTACAAGGTTAAAATTCTTTAACACAACTAAGAAATTCTATTATAACATTTTTAGATTCAGATTTATTCCAAGGAAGATGCTTTACAGAAAGTTTACCTTCAGAAGACAATGTTAACACTTTTCATGATTTGAATTCCATGTATTTGGTGTTTAACTCTTACCTCCCTTCCAACTCAGACGACAAGATACTAGTTTATTTTGCAGAGACAATGTCTTAAACCATAGTAGTTCGGCCTCTGACTGCCTGAAACTCCAATAACTTGAAATAAACCCCTTGATCCTAAAACGATAAGAAGAATTTACAAAGAGAAAGTCAAAATTCCAATGGAGGAAAATCAACAACATGGCGGAGAATGTTACCAAACCAAACTTGGGTTCACTTGCCCGTCCTCAATCAATCCAATCTGCTGACACTGGATTGTGGTGAAGAAGAGTACAACATTTATTGCAGGGACAGCTAGTGCTGAAAACGCCCAGACTCCCTGACAGGGTTCAGGAAAGCAGTGTTTAAAGGCCAGATGAGGGTCGCAAAGGTCTTAGGATGGGTGATGAGCTCATGCCCAATTCTCTGATTGGTCAATGGTGAGGTAACAGGGTGATGTCATAGTGATTAACATTATCAATCCTTAGGATCCAGGAGGCCTAGGGGCTTTGTGCTGATGGTCATCAGGTGGTTAACATCTTCCATTTGGTGTGGGTTTTCAGATCTGTAAAGGGTTTCCCTTGTGGCTTAAATGATAAAGAATCTGTCTGCAATATTGGAGACCTGGGTTCGATCCCTGGGTCAGGAAGGTTCCCTGGAGAAGCAAATAGCAACCCACTCTAGTATTCTTGTCTAGAGAATTCCATGTACAGAGGAGACTGGTGGGCTACAGTTTATGAGGTCGCAGAGAATCATACATGAATGAGTGACTAACGTTTTCACATCTGTAAAACAACTCAGAAAATGTGCCTCAGATAATATTGTCTAGGTACCTCAGAGAGGAGCCAGTGCAGAGGTATGGGGGAGGGGTCTGCCCCTGGAAGGCCCCATAGGGTTCTGCTTGGTTATAAAAAGGTGTGAGGGATTTTGGAGAAAGTTAACAAATAATTCCTGAGCATCTACTCCATATAACTTGGGAATATAGGTTTAAAAAAAAAATGAATGTTCAAAATTGATGTCTCTAAAAGACACAATCTGTTTAGTAAAAAGTTTACATTTAGAAAGATTTTAAATAAGGAGGCTTTTTTTTTTTACATTTTCATGAATCGAAATGTTTGAAAATTGCTAGTGTGTAAGAACCATTAGTACAAGTTATTAGCATTTTGTGCATGGATTTAGCCTTGCCAACAAGGTATTTTGAGAAATTCTCCTCCAGCATGGCATCAACATGCCTGTATAGTAGAAAGTGGCCTAAGGCTTTCTTAATGGAAGTAGTGGTCAGTATCTCTAGTTATCCTCTGAGAAGAGTCAAGCTTTCTCTGTCACTAGTGATAGACACCGTATCTCCAGGCACGAAGGCAGTTCATCGGTTGCCTGTGATCCACACATCTATCTCTGTTATGGCCATTGGATTGTGCTACTTAATCCTGTCTGAGTGGCTTCCCAGGAAGAGAAAACAATCTCTTTGTTCTAACAACCCTGAAAAGACAGTATCTCCTTATTGATAGGAGAAAGGGCTCAGAACCTTTCCAAAGTGAGGGGTGTCTGGCAGAGACTTACAGGCAAAATCTGTCCTAGGTGGAGTCCATTTTCTCCCACATAAAGATGTAAGTTCAAGAAATTACTTAGAGAGATTACTTATAAAATACCTCTTCAGGTATCTCAGAACAATTTACTAAGCAAGCATTTGAGTCTAAAGACTGAGCTGATGTTTCCTAGAGGGCCAATTATCATGTACTTCCAGTGTTCACTACAGCAAAGAAAATGAGGGACACAGGTTTCAATTTGAATTTGCTTCCTGGGGCAAGAAACTCTTGTTTCATATAGTTTATAGATTTTTCATCCTGTCTTATATTTTGGGGCAGAATTTTGGTTTGTTAACAACATTCTATAACTAGAGGTCCTGTTTAGGAATGAAGTTACATAAATACGGGGAAATATTAGAGGTCTTTCAACTTCCTCTCAACAGAGCTTGAATTAATTCATACATGAATCTATGAAGTGAGATAGAAAACTTCAGATAAACAAATACATATATTATATATATATATATATATATATATATATATAAAATTGCACTGTGCAACTAAAAGTCAGCCCATATATACATATGGGTTTCCTTGGTGGCTCAAATAGTAAACAATCTGCCTGCAATGCAGGAGACCTGGGTTCGATCCCTGGGTCAGGAAGATTCCCTGGAGAAGTTAATGGCTACCCATTCCAGTATTCTTGCCTGGAGAATTCTATGGACAAAGGAGCCTGGAGGGCTACAGTCCATAGGGTCGCAAAGAATTGGACATGACTGAGCAACTAAAACTTATATACATATATATCTTTGGTATGCTCTAAGATTTGAGATCAATACAATTTAAGGGAGAGAAAACCACATTTCATATTTGCTAATGTGACAGAGTAATCATTTGAAACATAGAGTCTAGAATACTGCTTGGTATGTGGTATATAACTGCTGAATATTTGCTCAATGTCTATTAATTAGGCTATTTTTTCCCTTACCTCTCCAACCACGGCCATCATTTCTTTCTTTTCTAAGAGACATAGGTCCATCATTAGCCCTGGCGGACAATTGTTGAAACTAAAACCTGAAATAATAGAAAAGGCCATTTTCTCCTTGTAGGGTCAAATGTGTGATGGTTCATGATAAGTATTGATTTGTCTGAGCCACAGCGCTCAGACATTTGATCAAACATTCTGGATGTTTTTGTGAGGGTGGTTTTGCATGAGATATACATTAAATTAGTGGATTTAAGTACAGCAGATTGTCCTCCATAATGTGGATGGGCCTCACCCAATCAGTTGAAGGCCTGAATAGCGTAAGAGGTTGACCTTCTCCAAGCAAAAGATTATTCAGCAGATGGCCTTCAGACTTTATCTGCAACATCAGTATTTCCTGGTTTCACAGTATACTGCCTTCAGCTTGAACTGCAACTCTCCTGGGTGGCCAGCCTGCTGGCCTTTGTCATTAAATTATGAACTAGCCAAGCTTTCACAATCACGTGTGCCAACCCCTTACAATAAGTCTCAGTGTGTATACACATCTCATTTCTTCTGTTTCTCTGGAGAATCTTTTTTTTTTTTTCGTATTTATGTATTTATTTTTGGCTGTGTCGGGTCTTAGTTGTGGCATGCAGAATCTTTCCTTGCCCAGCACGGGCTCCGGAGCATGTGGGCTCTATGAATGTAGTGCCTGGGCTTAGTTGCCTTGCAGCACATGGGATCTTAGTTCCCTGACCAGTGATCAAACCTGTGTCTCCTGCACTGGAAGGCAGATTCTTAACCACTGAACCACCAGAGAAATCCCAGCAGAATCTTAACTAATACAAAAAGTAACAGATTCAAGGGTGCAGGAAGTGGTAAGAATGATCAAAATCAGATGTAATCCGTGTCCACACACCTTCCATCCAAACTCATTATAGGTTAGCCCTCTGCATTTGGGAGGAGAGGAGAGAGAAAAGGTAGTCTGAATGCAACAGAGTTAATATGGGAGGTTCTCCATCCTGCCCCTGTCTCTTGATGTAGAATTTCCCCCTTGTACCATGTGGGAAGCATCATAGACATTCCAACCCTCAGTCCAAGAGGAGGGAGGATCTATTTCACCTGCTTTATAAGGCCCAGAGAGAAGGCAACCACAGTATAATTGTAAGTATCATATAATAAAACTGGTAGAATTAAGAGTCTGGAAAGAAGAAAGCAAGACACAGCCTTGAATTTCCCAGAGGTATGGAAGGCATTCCAAAATTTCTTGGGTACTGAAGCATGAAAATTGAATTAAAGAGAACGCTAAAGTCTACAAGAGGTTCTAATGCCAGGCCTCTTTAGAAAAGTGTAGTGAGAATAATTATCGAATGGAGTCAGTTAAAGATTTGGCTATACCTCTCCAGCTGACAGGGGCTTCCTGGTGGCTCAGTGCTAAAGAATCCACCTGCCAGTGCAGGAGACACAGCAGATGTGAGTTCAATCCCTGGGTTGGGAAGATCCTCCTCCGGAGGAAATGGCAGCCCACTGCAATATTCTTGTCGGGAAAATCCCATGGAAAGAGGAGCCTGGCGGGCTACAGTCCATGGGGTCACAAAGAGTGGGCCACAACTGAGTGACTGAGCATGCATGCACGCACTCTCCAACTGGCAAAGACTCTGAAGTGCATGTCCACTGATTTGGTTTTCAAAAGTTTCGTGAATCCATATTATTAATAGCAAGCCCGTCCACTGCCTGAGCCACAGCCAGCAGAAGAGTGAGAACAGTCTCTCAACAGCGTCTTGTCAGCATCCTTGACTGTCTTTCAGGAATGGCACTTGCTCACATCCTGCTGTTGCGTTCATTTCCCTCCATCATCTATTCTGAATGGACAACACCTTCATTAGTCTCAGACCAGTGTTCAAGGTTCTGGATGAAAAGGGAGGTGGTAGGAACAGGAGAGGAATATCCCCACACCTGGGCAAGCTGGGGTGAGAAGGAACCAGATGTAGCTATTCCAGTGAACAAAGACATGATTAGAATACATCCCTCACTCAAGATAGAATTTTGATAAAATTAATACTTCATGTGATCAAAATGTGGGCACGCCTAGATGCCAATATTAATAGCTAAAACAGTTGAAGGAACATCTGCTTTTTCTCAGAGAATTTCCCCCTCTAGCATATCTTCAATACTGTTTGATATCATGTAACTCAGTTTTTAATAATGGTATGTTATTATTATTATAAGCTTGGAAAATCATTCAACTATTTTATACTTGAGCATCACCCATCTCATAATCAAACAAGTCCTTCTTGAGTGCTTCACATTTTTAAAATATATATTTCCTCTGCCATTAGTTTTTCTTTTTTTCAATGGGGGAGAAAGACTTGAAGTGTTTAAGCTAATTCCCCATTTTCTGATCATCTGCTCCATAATCATTTTGGAAGTAGATAGGGATATAAAACACAAAATATTAAATGTAATATTTTTTCACATTATTTTTCACATGCAGAAAGATGGTTCTCATTTTCAAGTTATTTTTAAAGGCATGTATTAAAATAAACTAAAGCCATAAAAGTGAAGTGCTATAATCTTGTGGAGGACTGAAATTTTAGACATATGTTGATGCATAATTGGTGCAGTAGTTGGGTGAAAGTGAAAGTTGCTTAGTCACGTCTGAATCTTTGCACCCCATGAACTATAGCCTGCTAGACTCCTCTGTCCATGGGATTCTTCAGGCCAGAATACTGGTGTGGGTTGCCATGCCCTCCTCCAGGGGATCTTCTGAACCCAGGGATCGAACCCAGGTCTCCTGAATTGCAGGCGGATTCTTTACTGTCTGAGTCACCCTGGAAACCCTGGAGTACTGGAGTGGGTAGCCTATCCCATCTTCAGCAGATCTTTCCAACCCAGGAATTGAACTGGGGTCTCCTGCATCGCAGGAGGATTCATCATCAGCTCAGCTACCAGGGAAGAAGTAGCTGGATGGGCAAGTGTTAATAGGGCTTCCTTTCCTGGTCACATCTTTAGAGGTCCCAGATAAAGGGGCATATATTGGGTCTGATATTTTGGGTCAATCAGCTATTTTGCTTAGAGCAACAGGCTTCCAACTTACTTGGCAGAGGAATCATTCTTGGAAAACAGACTGCAAATTCTTGGAAAATAAAAGTCGAGATTTTTTACTTGAAGGGCAAGTGAGAAACCTAGCATCTGCCCTGATCCACTTTCTCTGATGGTCCTTGAGGCATCTCAGGGAACCCAGGGTTCTAGCAGGGCCAATGACAGAGGAGATTCCTGGAGATTAGGATTCAACAGGAAACTCCATAGGAGAAAAATGGCTCTGCTGATTTTCTGTTTGGTGCTGGACAGAGATTTATGGTCATATAATTGCCAACTCAATGGACATGAGTTTGAGCAGACTCCAAGAGATGGTGAAGGGCAGGAAAGTCTGACGTGTGTCAGTCCATGGTATCCCAAATATAATATCCCAAGTCTCTAGAAAACAATGGTCAAGTTTTACAGAATCATTTTTATTTGAAGGTGATTTACCCTTTCTTTGCCTTAAGAGATCTCTCTAATGCAGTATAAACCAGTGGGGTTGTGTACTTTCAGAGTAAATAGGATGAGAGATTTTTCACTCAACACTATGCCTTACCCTGCCTTCTGATGTATTCTCCAGAAAGCAAACGTGTCACATGGTGGCACTTAAGTTTTCCCTGCACATCAAAGTTCCATATGGAGAATCTTTACCCAGTGTGATATTTACTTTGCATCAGCCTGGGGAATTTTCAGTGTTTACATTTGTACTGTTTAACTCTACTAGAAAGAAAAAGAATTCCTCTTCTGTTAATGTGCATTGCTTTAAGCACTGCAACAGAATGATCACAGTCAAATTGTTTTATAATCAGTAACACGCCATTTGGGACTCAGAAACCTACTGTTAATAAATTGTGTACAACCATCCTTCTCTGGAGATGTAGTAAGCCTTTGGAGTTAATGTACACTATATAGTCCTTCTTGTTTTAACTAAGTTGTACATTAAGAAGATAGCCTAGGTTAGTACTTAGTGATGAATTATGTGTGTTGATTAGTAATCTGAAATCTATATGAGTCTTCTATATGTTTTTTGTTAATGCTGTGGCTAAAATGTATTCCACAGATAAAAGTCGTAAGACTTGAAAGAAAAGTGAAGACCGATAACCTCCATAGGAGAGGACTAGGCCATTAGTAAGTTGCTTAGCAGCCTAGTAAACCCTTGATTTGCTTTTTGATTATTATTGATTTATAGGGTGATATTTGAAAAATGGACAAGGATTATGGGGTGTCTATTAGTAATTTTACTGTATAAGTACCATATAGTTACATTTTACAAAGATTTAGACTCATCCAATGCTGTTAGAAGTTGAAACTCTTTGAGAACTTCTTCAGTAAGCCTCGGCTCAGTGAGGTCTTCATACTTTTCATTAACCAATCACAGAACAGAGTTATAAAACTGTCACCCTAACATTAACTATCACCTTAACCATCCCTGTGCTAAATATAGACAATTACCTGACATAAGTAAAACCCCATGCTTTTCATTACTTGAATAAAACATGCTACAAAATTTATGAAAATGATGGTGATAAGCCCCATGCATACTAAAGCAAATAGTAAAGAAGAAGGAAGAAGGGAATAAATAGTAGAGAAATTTTGAGGTGTAAGTGGCTGAATTGCTCTCAGAGAATCTTGTCACTCAGTGCTGGGGTGACTTTGGATTTTAAGGTAGGACAGGACCTGGAAAACAGGAAAGGGTTATCTGCTTGATTATCAACAAGGAGAGCTTAGCCAGCTTACCTGAAACTAAATGAAACTGATTTTGGCAACTTTTGTCTGTGGTCCACCTTGATGATCTTTGTGTCCCTGACCTCTGAGGAGTCCCTCATACTTATAGTAAAGAAGCTTTATGATCTGGAGTCAACTTGGAAATACCCTAGCATATGCCTTTATTAGTAAGAACAGATTTTGGAGACAAAAATCAAACTGGGAACAGTCTCATCCTAGAGATGACAAACATGATAAAAAAGGGAGAAAACCAAAATATATTATAATGAATGTAAAGAAAACCCATTCATTTATAGTTTATAAAGTTCTTTCATATATTTGATTTGACTGGAACCCCTCCTGAGTCTGATATTACTGTTATCATCATTTATCTCCTCATGAAATAGAAGAGGAAACTGAGGCTCTGACTGAGAGATTTGTTGCAGGATGATTATGAGTTTGTCTTTGTGTACCCAGCATAGCACTGGACATGTAGAAGACACTCAAAAATGTTTATTAAAGAATGAAAGTGGTTGAAGCTTATAAGATCTGAAACTATACCCAATTATTTTCTTATTATTTAAGGCTCTTTTGGTTGCAGGCAACAGAAATAAACAAAAGGTAGAGGTATTATTATAAATATGTAGAACCTAAAGTCATGAAAGTTGTTCAGGTCTTTAAAAATGAAAATGAAAACAGGAAAGCATTGGTCAACTAAGACAATATTTCTCTCTCTCTCTCTCTTTTTCTGTGTGTTTGCTTCATTTTTTATAACCTGTTTCTCAGGCCAGCTTTGTCTGAGTTCCAGACCTGTGTTCTGAAAATACAGCTGTTCTACAACTCCTTGAGTTCATGAGTTACAGATTAAGTCTCCATCTCAATTGCAGATTCTTAGGGAAGAGATCTCAATTGGCTCCACTCTGGTAAGATTCCCACTTTTGAAGTAATCAACCAAGAGATGAGGTAATGCCCTACACACATGGCTACTAGAATCTCATCCCTTTGGTGATGTAGGTGGGGGTAATTAAAGAGAACAGAAGAAGGCATTGATTTATATGCCAGGAAAACATACCAAAGCTGTTCATTACAATTTCTTTTACTCAGATCCCATGTCCTCTTTTCCGTTTTTTGCATTAATGCCACTATGAAGGAAAATTCTTTGAAATATAATATTCTTTATAATTTCCTCTCCTGCATGAGAGGAAAGCCCTTAATAATTCACTGCCTTGGTATTTTTGCAGAGCAGAAAATAGAAGCTACTGGGAATGAACAGTTATTGCTGTCTTTGCAAAAATCTGACTTCCTTGTTGAGATAATGCTGCCTATCTTGGAGACAGAGGGGACTAGACAGCTTTTTAAAAATTATTTATTGATTGATTTTAATTTTATTATCAGAGTATAATTGCTTTACAGTGTTGTGTTGGTTTCTGCTGTACAACATGGTGAATCAGCTATATGCATACATATATCCCCTCTCCCTGGAGCCTCCCTCCTGTCCTTCCCCTAAGCACCTTTAAAAGAAGCTAAAGTTGAAATAGTGATAGTACTATATTATTGGTCTACAAACTGCATTAGTAGTCTTCTTTGCCAGTTGGGACTTAAGCTGAGTCAGTCTTAAAGGATAAACCCAAACTATGCAGGTAAAAGAAGAGGATAAAGTATACTCCATTAAAAGAAACAAATATTTGAGGAAAGATATTTCCAGGAACACATATACTCTAGAATAGTTGCACTGTAGATAAAAAGTGGAGAGGTAGCAAATATTACTGGAAAATAGGGGCCAGTGGGTGATGTCTTGAGGAGGCGAACTTTATTTTGTGAGCAGTAAAAGCCATTGAAGGAGGCTAAGGAGTACTCAAAGTTTAAAACATATTGGAAGCTTAAAACCTCAGTCTGGAAAGGAAAAACACTGGACCAGAAATAAGGAAGGAAGAGCAAGAGGAGACTGTTGCAGTTATAGATATAATACAGATGTGGAAAATAAGGGCTTGAATCAAAGTGGTAGCAGTGAGAATAAAGAGAATAGGATTCAATAAGACACAATAATAAGGATGTCAGATCTTTAATTGTTGCTGAGAATGTGGGAAATAGGGAACATTTTTGACTTTCGGGTATAGTGGGACCATTCACAGAAAAATCACAGGAAGATGGTTGAGTTCAGACATGGAAACCACATGATCATTATCCTTGACTTCAGTGAGTTCTGATGTTTATGAAACATCTAAGTGGAAATGTCCAATAGCTAACTGAAGATACAAGTCTAGAGTTTAGGGAAGAAGTTGTAACTAGAGATGATTAATTTAGCAGAAAGTATTAAAAATCATACACAGTTTGGGGAATTTCACATTTAACTGTTCATATATTCAGGCTCCAATTGTAATATAAATAGAATAAAAATTCAGTTGACATATGAATTTATAGAGCCTTCACCAGATTCTTTTGCCTTCCATAGTCTGTCTTTGTTATAACAAATTTGTTTCTTTTATCAGTGCTGTTGAAACTGAGCTTTATAAAACCTTCATTTCAAAAAATGCATTTTCCAAGGAGCCGTTCCAAAGATAGAAAAGTGTATTGGATGGATTCTATTCTGACCTAATATGGTGTTAAAAAAATATGTTTGCATTGCTACATGTATTTTTTCAATGGTTGTAGCTTATAAATTCTTTGAATAGGATAAAATACTAGTTACTTAGTGCTCACAAGTAAACTTACTCTTAATTGGTTTTCTGACTTTTATAATGTAGGAACCATATTCAATTGCAGAGATAATCTTTCATGTTGATTTTTTTTTTTTTTTTGGTGTGAACACTTTGAAGGTCTATAGAATTTAAAGCTTCCTTCTTCTAGTCTGTCAGGATTCCCCTGATACTTTATATCAGCTCACCTTCCTCTGTGTGTGTGTGTGTGTGTGTGTGCATGCACGCAAGTGTGCACACACTCAGTCATCTCCAACTCTTTGCGGCCCTATAGACTTTAGCTCGCTAGGCTCCTCTGTTGAGCTCTGGTTGGGAAGATCCCCTGGAGTAGGAAATGGCAGCTCACTTCAGTATTCTTGCCTGGAAAATTCCAGACTCCTCTGTCCATGGCATTTGTCAACCACTTGTTTAATTGATAGTTTAAAATGTCACTCTAGATCTTGCCTGTTTCTAGGTTATCTGAACACAGTTGTATCTTACAGTCTAGGGTTCCTCCCAAGGTTTGTCTACAGGACCTGCTGCCTCTTGGTGGGCTAGTAACATTGCAGGCTGAACCCTTCATGATTGACTCACCCTGAAACATGTATCTGGATATCATCCATGTTCTTAACCAGCAAGAGAATCAGAAGGGTGGCAGGTCTGGAAAGCAGTTGATATGTGGAAAGGCAAAACAGAATTGTCATCTTCAGTCAGATGCAATCTAGGAAAGACCTGAAGGATAGCTTCAAATAATTGAAACTCTGTGATACAGAAGAAAGAGGCTTTAAATTCTACAGACCTTCTGAAGGTAGTACAAAGACCAGTGGTTTAAAGCTAGGGACAGATTCAGGTTTCCTGTAAAAAGAAATTGCTAACATTTAGTGAAATGGAATGAAAAGTTACAAAAGGTGAAACGTATCAATCGTTGTGTATGCTATACAGAGGATATATGTTTATCTGTGCAGTGACTGAAAACAAGATTTGGGTATCCATCAGAGCTGAATTGAAACCTTATTCCACAGCTTTCTTAGCCTGTGGCCTCCTAAATTTTATCATCCCTATCTTTTATAAAAGTCATAGTGACAGGACGAACTTGACACCAATCCTCTTGCCTTCACTATTGAGAGCACTCTCCATAAACTGCCTATACTCCAATCTATATCCCAGGGTCTGTTTCCTGGGGGACCCTACTTAAATCATTAGTATTTTCATCTTCATCATCTAATTCTAGCAAATTGTCAGCACCTTCTGGGCACAGAATCAGCTTTATTCTTCTTTGTATTCCAAGAGCTGTGATTATTCAATAAATGTTTCCATAACTTACTTTGTGAGAGCTTTAAATAGACTCTTACCAAATTACCCATCTTCCCTCCAGTTGAGCAGCGCAAAACACATGTCCATAAAATGCCTCTGTGTGTGCGAGTGTTTGCGTACTAAGTCACTTCAGTCATGCCTGACTCTGTGTGACCCTATGGACTGTATGTAGCTCCCCAGGCTCCTCTGTCTACCTCCTCTTATTTTCACTGAATGCTCTTCAGCATACCCTACATGCTCAAGAACATGGATTTCTAAATGCAAAGGTAACTCTTGAAACAAAATGCCACTTCCTCTTGTATATTTTCAGTTAATTACTAGGTTAAAATTAAGCAACTACTATAGCCCACATTAATCTTGTGTTGGCAGCATAATTTAGTGATTGAAGCAAGATTTGGGTGTCAGACAGACCTGAGTTGAAGCCTTATCCCACCATTTCCTAAGTTTCATTGTCCACATCTTTAGAGGAAGGGTGAGGATATTAATACCTATCTCTTTGGGTTGTGGGGAGAATCAAAGAAAATGTACGCAGAATGCCAGACATACAGCAAATACTCAAAGCAAGTCAGCTATTTTCTGTGATATTATTTTATTAATATTTCAAGTTCACTTTATTATTCATTCTCTGTAAATTTATTTTCATACAGATCAAAATACTTACTAATTTCCCTTGTAATTTCTTCTTTGACCTATGGGTTATTTAAAAATCTGTTGTTTAATTTGCAAATATTTGCAGATATCCAAATTTCCTTCTGTTGTTGATTTCTAATTTCAACCCACTGTAGTCAGAAAACTTACTTTGTATGATTTCAATCCTTTTAAATTTATTGACAGATTCTGTGGCCTAGCTCATTTTTGTAAATTTGATAAAAGGTATATGAAATCTAAATATTGCTCCACATCTCCTTTTCTGAATTATTCTCTTAAAATGGACTTGTAGCCTTTTCTAATATTATTGCATTTTCTCTACAAAGTTTTGACCTGCATGATAGTAGTTTTAGGGCTTCCCAGGTGGTACTAGCGGTAAAGAACTTGCTTGCCAATGCAGGTGATGTAAGAAACACTGGTTCAATCCCTGGGTCAGGAAGATCCCCTGAGTAGGAAATGGCAACCCAATCCAGTATCCCATTCCAGGGATCCTGGAAAATCCCATGGACAGAGGAGCCTGGTGGGCTACAGTCCACAGGGTCTCAAAGAGTCGGACATGACTGTGGTGACTTAGCATGCATGCATGATAGTAGTTTTAGAGTGTTATCAGTGAATTTTTCTCCTTTGCCCCTTCTGATCAGAGTTATCTCGGTCAGTTCAGCTAGGCAGCTGCCAGAGTCATCCTTCGCTATCTTCAGAAGACAGGGCACTGAATCCATTGCCTGGAGCTCATGGTTCTCATACTAGAAGCCAGGTGCTGAGAGCAGATTCTGAAATTCAGCACCATCCGCATGTCCAGCTGGTCCGCTTTCTTCCTTTCCAAAGCCATGACCTTATACAGGGATTGGAGATGAATACACCACCTGTGCCCTAAGTCACTCAGCTTTTCTATTTAGGGCTGCAAATGTTCACAAGAAAGAGAGAAAGCAGAGACTTTTCCTGGCAGTGTGTATACTCCCGCATGATGTAGCAGAAGCTAATCATGGTTCTTGAAAAACTATGTTAAGAAATAGGACTAGTGTGGCATGAATGTTTTTGCTCGGTTTGTTTTATTTTATATTTTGTAAGATCCAAATTTCTACATTAATTCAATAAGATAATGTCACTTCCATTTAGAAATTTAAACCCAATGAAAATAACTATTGAGTACATGATTATTTAATGATAGTAAATACCAGTTTCAATAGATTCACAGGGGAAGATGGTCTGTTATGTATATATTTTATATTTGTAGCTTTTGTATTAACATTTTGCTTTTCAAAGTGGAGCCGATAAGAATGAGTCTAAGTGATAAAGAATCAAAGAATCAAACACAGTAAATAAGTAAATAAGGGAGCCATCATAGAAAATTGGCTAAGATCATTGGCTTTGAATCTGAAAATATCTGCATATCAATTTATTAATACTTCTCTGAGCTTTAATTTTCCTCATGTGTAAAATATAGGTAATAGTTGTAACTGCTTACTGGTTAGGGTTTTTTTTTTGTTCCAAAGTTAGGCAAAAAGGAGTATATTTATAGGAGAGTTCATAGAATTCATGAGAAATCTGGAGGACTGAGCTCAGAAATTGGGCCAGAGCCATGTTATGCTGGAGGAGGAGCACAACTAAGTCCTCTGTGGGAGTAGTCTGGCCAGGGTGCCCCTTCCACTCTTTGCATGATCTCTAGGTTGAATGGCTTCTTTGATCACACACTCCAAACCTGGAGTTCCAGGCAGGAGAAGCCAGGTGACTAAGCCTTGGTTGCATGGCCATGCTGAGATATGTCCGGGAAAGTAAGGATCTGGTCTTTTCAATTCATACAACACCCTTATGCATAGATAATGGGCAGAAATAATAGGCAAAAGACCACACAGAATTTTTGTGCATTAATTACTGAAATATATGCAAAGTGCTTAACATAGTCACCTCATTCACACTGGATATCAGTTATAATTGTTCTTTTTTCTTGGAGGAGCAAAAGCACTATGAGTCATATATAATAAGGTTCTATACATTCAATAAATGAAGAAGAAAGAAAACTACAAAGCCCCAAACCAACTATATTTGTATTTTTTGAAAAAGAAAACCAACTATCTGAGCACATTTACCCTAGATATAGTTGTTGCATGCAGTGAGAACATATGTCCTTAAATAAGCTTTCAGTATAATAAAGATTAAATTATCCAAGGGAAATAAAGCTGCTTGACTTTCTTAAGCATGTAAAGAAAACACATTTGTTCCATGAGATTTCCCAGGAAAGAATACTGCAGCAGGTTGCCATATTCTTCTCCAGGGGATCTTCCAGAGTCAGGGATCGAACGAGCGTCTCCTGCTTGGCAGGCAGATTCTATACCACTCAAACACCTGGGAAGCCCGTAATTCTCCTACGGGTGAAGTCAATTCTCAGGGAGGGGTCAGCTGAAATTTTTTTGCTGCCCAACCTCCCAGAAGCTGGAGGAATGAGAGGCTCAGTCCTGGAAGGAGTATGTAGTGACACAGCAAGTCATCTACTACCACGACTCGGCTCCCTACCATCATTTGATATGCTTGCCCACTCCTCCTTCTGAAACACTCTTCTCTTGGCTTCTATGTTGCTACACTCTTGCTTTTTCTTTTTTTTCCCTTCCTATCTAAAGGTCTTCCTTTTAGACCTAAATTTCATGGAGATTTCCCTGGACCTTTATTTCTCTTTACTCAGCATGAGTGCATTCTTTCTCATGCCTTCACATATTATCTGATGACTTTTAAATTTATAATTGTAACTCATATGTTTTAACTACCTCCAGAACTGTGAATCTAATGATTGCTCATTTCATCTAGGATGTCTCACAGACATCTCAACACTTTTTTCAAAAAACCGAACCCATATCTTTAGTATTGATCCTCATCCTGTATTCTCTTAGTTGTTTATGCCAGAATCCAGAAAGCCAAACTTAGCACATTCATCCACATTATGTCCTCACTAAAAAATGACCTATTTTTAGTGAATTTGACCAACAACATACATCTCATGTGTATTCCTTTATTTTCTCTATTTCTGTTGCTCCGCCATTTTTGATCTAAACTGCTACAATATTGCCCTCTCTGACCTCCCAGTGTACATCTTTGCTTCTGTCAGATCATTCCTTATACAGCAGCTAGAATGGTCACTCAAGAATGCAAATACTATCGTGTTACTCACCTATCTAAAATCCTGGACTTGTGCACTAAAATTATTACCGCTACCTAAAGTGTCTTTTGAGGATACACTAGACTTCTGTATGTCTCTCAAATGTGTTTTTCATATGCTGTTCCCACCGCCTGGAATACACTATCTCCAGACTTTCTTGTGTTGTGTTTAGTCGCTCAGTCTTGTCCAATTCTTTGTGACTCCATGGACTGTAGCCTGCCAGGCTCCTCTGTCCATGGGGATTCTCCAGGCAAGAATAATGGAATGGATTGCCATGCCTGCCTCCATGGGATCTTCTCAACCCAGGGATTGAACCCAGGTCTCCTGCATTACAGAAATGCCTTTACCATCTGAGCCAACAGAGTAGCCCCATCTGACAGTTGTTCTTTAAATTTCAAGAGAGAATCAATATATTACTTTTCCAGGGAAGTCTATTCTAACTTGGCTAAATTAGCTTTCCCTGCTAAAGACATTTTTAGCATTTACTCCTCCTCTCTCAGATGGCTTATCAGAATTTTAAATATATAAATTTTATTTCCTTTCTCCCACATTAGACTATTAATTTCATGAGAACTAAGACTATGATTTTTGCTCTACCACTAGGCTGTCAGTGTCTAAAAAGTATCTCAAACATAGCAGTCCTTCAGTAAATTTCAGTTGAACATTTTATCAAATTCACATACATACATATATACATACCCATAGTGTCCTAGTCTGTTCAGATTGCTAAAAGAAGAATACCATAGATTGGGTGTCTTAAATAATAAACATTAATTGTTCTGGAGGCTAAGAAGTTCAAGATCAAAGTGCCAGGAGGTTTGTGTTTGGTAAGAACTAATTTTTTAGTTTGTGCTAATTTCTTTTAGGTTTCAGGAAAGACCAAATTTAGGTATGATTTCCAAGTCATTTCCTGATGTTCCTGAAAATCAGTGTGCTAAGGTGCTTTCAGTCATGTCCGAATCTTTGTGACCCTATGAACTGTAGCCCACCAAGCTCCTCTGTTTATGGGATTTTCCAGGCAAGAATACTGGATTGATTTGTCATGCCCTCTTCCAGAGGATCTTCCCAATGCTGGGATAGAACCCTCATCTCCTGTGTCTCCTGCATTGGCAGTCAGGTTCTTTACCTCTAGTGCCACCCAAGAAGCCCTAAAATCAATACATTTGAACAATAATTCAGAATCATGGATTTTGCAATGTGCCCAGGAATCCTGAATACTGCCAAGTATGTAGTAAATCTTCAGTAGGTCCTTATTGATCAAGTAAGTGATGGAGCAAAGATAATTATAACCCATGTGTGATGGTTAATTTTATGAGTCTAGGCCAAGGTACCAAAATATTTAGTCAAAAACCAGTCTAGATTTAGCTGTGAAATTATTGTTTATTTTTAGAAGGGATTAACACTTAGATCAGTAGACTTTGAGTAAAGCAGATTACTCTCCAAGACATGAGAAGTCCATATCCTTAGAAAAAAGACTCAAATCTCCTGAGTAAGGGAGAAGATTTTGCCTCTAGACCACCATTGGGTCTGAACTGCAACATCATCTGGTCTCCAGCCTGCTAGTCTACCCTACAGATTTCAGGCTTCCAAGCTCTCACAATTGCATGATTCAGTTCCTCAAAATGAATCTCTCTCTATATATATTTACATATCCTATTGATTCTGTTTCTCTGGAGAATCTTGACTAATATGCCCTGTGGTCCTTATGTTGTGATTTTGAACTTAAATATGTAAATGAGTGATATAAGTTAGAATTTGGGATGCCCTCTCATTTCGTTGCAGCTCACTATGAATTATACTAAATTAGGTTACAAAGTATGATTTTTCTGTACATTAATATTAACATGTCATCTCTCTATAGTAGAGACTTTGTTAGTAGACTTTGGTTAAACAGGTAAAGTAAATGAAAAAAAGTGTGACCCTAAATCTTACTTTCTAGAATGCAAAAGAAATTACCCTTCTAATTTTAAAACTTAAATGAAAATCTTGAAAGTTTCAGGCTCTAGGGAAAATGTTTACAGTCACCATATGAACAAGGCCAGCTCGAGGGTGTCCAATGATCTATTTTAGATTTTTTGAGGCTGAATCTGCCATGGAAAGCATGAGGCAGCTAACAGGAGACCTTCCTTGTAAACCAGGCAGGAATTCTGAAGTAATGAACTCTGCTCCCTGTGTGGGTACCATAAACTTCGTAATGAATAACACTCTTTGAACGTCTGGACAAGAAAGATGTCTCACTCCAGGAGGGATGTTTTCCTTTCTGTAACCAAACTGAGCTTAGCTGATATTTGAAGCCTGACTTCACACTCTTTGGAGCTCCTCTTTGATCCAATACAGTTTAGTCAAATTGACTCTGATATGTTTGCAGATTGGAGTGGGGGTTAGGAAAATGTGGGAGTCGGGGTGTGAACCGTGTGTTTCTCTTCAGCTGGAAATTTGCCAATATTTTCTCTAAGGAAATTAGATTCCCTTTCCAGTTTTGATTGATCAATAGTAAGAAGAGATTTGGATATAGCTTTTGGCTCAAAATGGATTGGGGAGAGTCACAAAGAAGAGCCCCAAAAGTGGGATATGATTTGGCAAGTGAAATATAGAGGGGGAGTTGAAAGAAATGTCAGCCTGGAGGAGAGAACCTAGCAGACGATTGACTAATAGTCCTCAGGTATGGAAGAAGAGGTTTGATTACTTCTCTAGGCATACAAAAGATAAAATGAGAAAAGCACCAAGCTGTAGCTCATAATGTTAATGATGAATCGGCAAAGAAAATTCATGTCACTATTGAATTAAAATATAATTAGCAATGGAAATCATGAAATGGTTTCCAGGGTCTTGATAATGAGGCAATTATCCATCTTCTTCATCTCTTTTAGATGTTTTAGATTTCTTAAAATTAAAGAAAGGGAATCCTTTTACTATATGAATATTTGATGCTTGTGGTTTGTATATTATTTATTCCTCTTCCACCATCTACCTTCCACACCTCCATGGGAAGAGTGTATTTGGCCCCCACACTGGTTTTGAGCTTGGCTCTTCACTTGCTTTGGAGACTGAAATGTGGATAAAAATGAAAGGTACAGGTTCTGAGTCTAAGCCTTAAAAGACATCACATATTTCCATTTACCCATCTGGCATCTTCTGACACTTACATGAGAAAAACTTGCCCTGGGTGGCTGTGCTCCTGTGCATGTGTGCTCAGCCACTTCCCTTGTGTCTGACTCTTTGACCCCATGGACTGTAGGCTGCCAGGCTTCTCAGTCTGGGATTTTCCAGGCCATAATACTGGAGTGAGTTGCCATGCCCTCCTCCAGGGGATCTTCCCAGCCCAGGGATCAAACCCCCGTCTCCTGTGTCTCCTGCATTGTCAGCGGATTCTTTACTGCTGAACAACCTAGCCTGGACTCAAATTGAGACAAGTATGCAGACCCAACTAAGTCCCAGTCTGAAGCAGAGGTATCCTCACTGCTCTGTAGGCCCATGGGAGAGATATCAAGACTGTCCACTGAATTTTTTATTTGTTTGAATGGGTTCAGTGCTTATTCATAGTTTTCTTCTTGTTTTTTTTTTTTTCTTTCTTTTTTGGCTACATCACATGCCTTGCAGGATCTCATTAATAATTCCTCGACCAGGGATCAAACCCAGGCCTGGCAGTGAGAACATCAAGTCGTAACCACCTGGCAGTGAGAACATCAAGTCATAACCACTGGACCATGAGGGAATTTCCTCATTCTGTAAGTCTTTTTGGGTATTTACTATGTAACAAGCTTTGTGCTAGATGCAGGAGATACAAAAGACTCAACCTTCAGAGAGCCTCTAGGTTACTGGAGGAGATAGATAGATATACAGTGAACCAGGTTCATATAAGAATCAGTGCTATAAGGGCTAAAATTTAGTGTCATGTGGTTGGAAAATTGAAGAAATAATGTATAGCTTGGAGGAGGTAAAAGTATATCAGGAATGACTTCATAAACAGGGATTGTTGAATGTGTTAATTGGAGACATCACTTGCATAAGTTGTATTGATCTATGCTTTCACATGTGTGTATCCAAGTGAGATATGTGCATCCCACACTGGGGATATATACCTGGGGTCATGTGTGAAACAGCTGAGAATGTACATACATACTTATGTATGGTTCTCATTCTGTAATGAGAATGAGAACCATACATAAATATGCACAGCATAAGATAATGTTCAAAACAATTTCAAAATGCCATAAAATGCCTATTTATCAATTTCATCTGTATTCATGTAAATATAAGAGCCACATTACACAAACTGGGATTTATAGTTCTTAAATAATGATAAATATACAAACTAAGTCATTGAATCTTTTTCGGAGCAAAAGTAGTCAATTCCTAGGAGACTATTTCTTGTGTAAAACTTCAAACTTCTCATCAAGTATTAGTACTTATGGAGTCATTTTCAAGGAAATCATATTTATACTTATAATAAGGATAAAATGTCAGGACAAAAAGCTTTGAGATGAGAATTCGATTTCTGATGTCCGACACTAGGCGCTTCAGCTTTCAGTTTAGTTTTTGATTAAAGGAGGGGGTCATGGCTTTCAAATACTATTTATTTATTTACATTCAAATACAAAGTCACATCCTCTCAAATTAAGAGCAGGCCGTGGATGGAAGCTGCCTGGGGACTGGATTCCATGTTCGATTTTTACCAGAAGTGTGACTTTGGTAAGTTCTAACATCTCTAAGTCTCAGAATCTCTTCCTGTAAACTGGAAGTGGTAATAATAATGCCCCATAAGTTGTTGAGAGAATGTACTTACAGGGCTTGGCACGGTGCCTGGAATGTGCAAAGATCTCAAGAAATGTTGGTTGCTATTATTATTGTTGTTATTTCTCCAGTAGAGGAAGGTAAACATTTAAAATATAGAATTTATTATTTATGTAACATTTGTGAGTGGGAATATATGAGTATAAAACCCTGAAACCTTCGAGTGTGCAGTCATGCTTTGGATTATTTTGACTTCAATTGGCAGGGGACAGACTATGAGCTCACATGAATTTTCTAGACTTTAGGAGGTAGTATTATGACAATGGGCTTCCCAGGTGGCGCTAGTGGTAAAGAACCCGCCTAGTAAAGCAGGAAATGACTGAGACAAGGGTTCAATCCCTCGGTCAGGAAGAGCCCTTCGAGGAGGGCATGGCAACCCACTCCAGTATTCTTGCTTGGAGAACCCCATGGCCAGAGAGGAGTCTAGTGGGCTATAGTTCATAGGGTTGCAAAGAGTTGGACACGACTGAAGTGACTTAGCATGCATACATGCATGCATTAGGACAACGCAGCAGAGAGAACCACATTCTTGGCTTTTAACCTCTGTCTTTAGGGGATGTTGATATAAAACATCAATCATCTGAACCATCTTAGACATGCACTACAGCTCAAGTCTCTCCTCATCAATGATTTTCATTTAAACTAAATCTGTAAGAAGTATTTGGGTAAATAACCTTTCTCCTTTTCTTTTTCCTTTTACTTTCCACATGTCAAGAACAGTGTATGGCCAAGTTATTTTTTTCCAAATTACTCATTTTAACCAGGAGCACTCAGAAAAGTTTGGGAATGACTTTCAGAGAAACATTTTTAATTGTTTTTAATTTATCTAAAAACAGGCTAAAAAGTTTAATTAACAGGCTCCAAGTAATATACCATTTCTCCTCTGCTATCAGCTTTCACTTTTATTTACGATGGGTGTCCCCCATGTCTCTTTCACACCAAAGTCCACTATCACTAATATTTCTGTGATATGTGAATAAACCTACATGTAAAGTTAGCACTTGCAATCAATGCAAATTAATGACTTTTTAAAAAAATTTCAATCAGGAAAAGCAGCTTTGTAGTTGAAAATCCCATGCTGGCCCTAGAGTGGGAGTTTTTCCAGCCTCTGCTTAAATCCAAAAAAATACTGCAATCTTCTGGCACAGGCCCACTGTAATGCTTTAAAAACAATTTAGCAACTGTCATTGCTGTAATTACAGTAACTAATTACCATCCTTAGCAAACAAATAGCTTAACATAATACGCAAGCCGAATCAATTTTGAAGAAATGCAAATTCCAAAAGCGAAAAAGGGCATTTTGGCAAACCTGAAAGGGAAGCAGGAAAATAATACACTTTGTTTTATCTGCACATAATTCCCAGGGAATATCATATCATAAATATTTGCATTCAGTTCTTATCAGGACATTTGCATTTGCTTCTTATCAGTGTGCAGACCGGACTCTGCCAGATAGAGAGAAGGGCGCCCCACCATGCACATATTTCTAATGAATCACGTCTCGGGCCCAGAGAATATTTTGGCTGGAACTTTATCACCCAGATGAAGAGGTCATTTACTCTCCGAGTTGGTTCATCTTGGAATTGTCTTGAGATTTTGATGTGATTCACCCGACGCCACATTTCTTTATTTCTTTATTTTAGACAAATGCTGGAGGCAGTTCTCTACTGGAACATTTCTTCCAAAGGCAGCTAGCTGTTCAAAGGACACTTCTCCCCTTGCTGGCCACCCCTTCTCCACCCACTCCCCAACTTCTGCAAAAAATGAAATCATATGTAAATAACACCAGTTCCAGTTATTTCAGATTCAGTAACAGGCCCGGCCATCTTTATTTTGTAGGAATCAATAAAGAGAATAAAAGCACCGCAGAGGAGAAATCGAGCCCTACTTGACCATCATTATCTCGAAATTTAGTGCCAAATCCTGTTGTTGTTCTCCAGAAGCACTTTTGATTAGCAGGGGCTTCCTTAGTAAAGGGAGGCAGTGTTGATGACCAGGAAGCCACCTTACTAATGAGACCATCAGATTCCTCTAAGGGTCTATCCAGATAAATCCATTGCTCATCTTATTATAAGAAAAGTGCATCTTACCCAAGAGCACACGTAGCAGCAAGCAAGCAGATAGCAGTTTTCCTCTTAAGCGAATAATAATTTTGTCCTTTTTAACCCTTGACTTATCATCTGACTCAGAACCCAGCACTCACTGGCTTACTGTGCTTGGACATAAAACATTCAAGCAGTCTATTTTGTTTTGGAGAGAGAAGCAGGAATATTATTCATATTGATTGGATCCTTTCTGTTGGACTTGGCTGTTTAATTAAACCAGATTTGTATTTTAGTGCCTTGGTAACATGAGGTTCAAATAGATAGGGGTATTATATCCTTATGGAAAGCACAGCCAGGTTGGTATACAAGACTCAGGGCTGTGTGAGTAAGGAGTTCTACAGGAGTGCTATTATTACACAATTTCCCCTGAAATTTTATCATCTACTTGATATTATTGCACAAATTCTGAGGTCAGACTTCAAAGTAAAACTCGGGATGGGATCAATTGGAGTACTAGGATTTCAATTTCCAATTATAAATTAAAATATAGATATAATGGGAAAATTTGTCATTTATAATAGCAGCAAAAATGCATTTAATTGTACCTCATAGTGATTTTATTCATGAATACGGTCACTTCAACTTAATTTCACCCTTTACCCAAGTAGAATTTCACTTGGTTTATTTGTTTAACACAAAAGAGAACTTCTGGTTTATTATGATTCAAATGATTGACACATCTCTATTTGGATCCAGAAAATGCTATTTAAAATCTCATAAGTGTGTAAACATCTCATGAAACTTTATTCCCATAACAACAAAAGAGCTTTCTGTCAAATTATTTGTTTTAATTATCATTTTAAAAAATCCATAGTTTAAATTTTTTCCTAAATAGCCCTGTTAACATAGGGTTTTTCTGGTATCTTGATTTCAACATAAATTATTTTGTTAAAAAACATGTAGACATAGTTACATATATTGATGTTAAGAATTTAATAATATTTAAGCCTTAAATGAACATTTTATATCAATATCTTATGAAATTATTTCTTTAAGATTTTTTCAAATATTAAATGTGAGATGAAAATTTAAATACAAATGAAATGTTACAATTATATGTCATCTGAAAAGCAATTCACATAAAATTTTCAAAAAACTTACCTTTTCCCTAAGTTCAGCTCTTATGTACATGTTCACCTTGTGTGTTATGCTCTAAATCCAGGATGCATCCTCTGTTATATGTAAAAGAAATGTAAAATCTCCTATTTAAAAAAAGCAAAAGCTAGAAAGGAATAACACTAAAAACCATTTGTGAGATACAATAATTCTTCTGAAAAAGACATTATATCTTTCATGTTTTATCATTGTTTTTCGCTTTTTCTTTGAGGTGGGAAGAGCTTACAGTTAAGAGCCCATTATCAGGGTGAAGGATGCAGGAAATCCAAAATATTTATGTTTGTTCATGGCACACGGACAAAAGACAGTTCTCAGGAAAAGGACTTTCTGATTAAGTGATTGAAAACACTCTGGTGTATTTTAATAGCTTCTTCTATCCAAGAGATAACATCATCTTCATCCTTATCGCTATTCTGAAACTTATTTTAAACATTCTCCTGTGCTCTTCCAATTAGATCCTCTGCTCTTTGGCTTCCTGTATCCTCACTGCAACTCATCTCATTTGTTTGCTTTCTCATTTTTGTCAGCAGGTTGGGTGTAAAATGAGGCATTTAACAGATAATTGAAGGGACATGCTTTCCAGAGTCAAATTCATCTACATGGCATTCGGCCCCCATCTCTTGGTGATAAAACATGGGTGTGTAAAACATCAACTTGCACTTTGTAAAAGCTTAAAATATTGGTGATTTATTGAATGGCATGGCAGAGGATGATCAAGAGGAATCTGCTCATTTTGAAATGAAAATTGGTAATGCCCAAACAGATAAATAAAATCACGTCAAACACTTGGCCAAAATCTACTTAAGGGAAACACACGTACTGAGTAGTAGTTTACTATTATATATACTTGCTCATCCTTCTGTCTAGAATACTTTTCTCCCAGATTTCTCTAATGCTGATGCTTACTCACCATTTTAGCTCAATCAAAATATCACCTCTTTAGAGAAGCCTAAAAACCTTTGCTGATCATTCTAGCTAAAGTAGCTGTCCCCCACCCACCCTACATAAGCGTAGTTTATTTCTGATTCTTTTTTAAATGTATTTTTGTGTACTTCATTGCATTTATTGTTGGGCATAATTTATATAATTTATAATTATATAATTTAATAAATAAACAATATGCTATTTAATAATTAATTAACATATTATTTAATTAATATAATTAAATTATATGATTTATAATTATATATAATATATAATTTATATATATTTTATATATATATTGTAGTTTGCCTCTGACTCCCTCCTGGTGAGGTCAAGAATTTTACAATACCCTTTAATACTGTTGTAATAACAATATATAGATTATTTCTTGGCACATATTAAGCAGTTGTTAATTGTTTTTTTATTAAATAAATACATTTATTGAAATCCAGATACTGTGGTCAGCCTTTTAAAAATAATTTTCGCAGTCATCCTCTGAGATAGGTACTAATAATAAATCCATTAAATAGATAACGTCTAAGACTTAGAGAAATTTTTAAGGACATACAGTGTAGGCACTGCAAGCTGGGAATCAACATCAATTCTGCTCGGGACCTCAAAGCTCCTGTTTTTTACAACTCTCTGTTTTCCCCTACATAATAGTTCAATTAATCCTACTTTCATTCAGTAAATGTATGTTTTACTACAACGTGGGACAGAGATTGCCATTGGTATGGGGAACTTTCAAGAGAAAATGACAAGTGATCTTTTTGCTCTTTTGTCAAAAAATATATGTTTTATTGGCCTTTGAGTTCCCTCTCTTTTGAGCATTCAAACTTTCAACAGCACATGGAAACCCAGGTGACAGCTATGACTCAAAAAGTTCTTTTCCCTTCTGTACAAAGAATGGACATTGCAAATTTTCCTCTCAGGGAGGATAAGATAAAAGAGAATTAGAAGTGATATTATTCTTGAAGTATTCTGCAGACCAACAGACCAGACAGAGGATATGGATAAAGGTTTCCGAACGCAGATTACAAAACTGGCCTTGAAGAGAAGGGAAAATACAACCGTCGGAATGTCTGCTGAAGTCTTATTCTACCCAAGGCAGGGCATCTGATAAGTTCTAGACTTGCTGACAGCTCAGAAAGATGAAGAAACAAGGAAAGAAAACAATATTCTGGACAAAATTATGAAAGAACTGTTTGTGATAGAGACATGATAGGGACTTTTGTAGGAAGTAGTCAAATCATTTGAGATACTAAATAAAAAAAATCACAGGAGACACTCTATACTGTATCTGAGGCTTTAGGAAATACCTTGCCTAGAGTTTATAACAAGGGCAAGCCTCGTTCCATGGTCAGGAAAGTCAAAAGTTCACATGGCTCGAGAGGATTCTTGGAAAAGTAGAATTTGTAACAACACAAATGAGTGTAAGTAAGAAACAGAAATGTTATACCTAAAGTTAACAAATGCAGCCAAAAAGAAGCTCTCTGATAAAGTCATCTAGTACAAGGGTATCTTCAAAAATGGAGGGAGGCCTTGGCCCAGATGCACAGGAGCAGAGTGGATCTGGAAAAGAATATCAGGAAGGCTAAAGTCCAAGGTGAAAAATAAGCTTCAGTAACAGTTTCTTATAACCCAAAGGCCTTGTTTCCCTCTGGAGAGTAAGGAGAATAAGAAAAAGATAAGTGTATCTGTGAATGCTCTGATAGATATATGCCCAAGGTAATAGAAAAATTATTTTGACCCTGCTTTGATTATATATTTACCAGCAAGGAAGACCATCATCAAATTTGACAAGTCAGAACAAAGATCATTAAAAGGATATAGAGGCCCACGTTAGATGAGCAAATGAATTGTAAAGAAACATTTATTAGCTTTATGTGAGTAAAGATGAATTAAATTGTAGAGTACTGGGAGATCACACAGAGAACACCATAGTGCCCTTTTAGAAGTCATGGTGATTGAGAGACTTACCAAAGCACTACAGATGGGTATATGACATGCTTTTTAAAAGGTGTAAATGGTGGAATTTCTAAAAAATTTTTTTTTCAGTAAAATACCATCAAACCCTGACAATGTTTTTGAAAGAAGTGATCATATCTAGGGTTCATTAATACTTATTTATTTTAAGAGACATTGATACTTGGAGCAAATGTTGACTCATTTGCTATTAACTAATACTATCAGTGATACTATCCAATTAATATCCTTCTCAAATGAAGCAATTGGAATGATAGTGAAATGACATAGTAAAGGCATATTTAATTTCAGAAGGCATTTATTGGACAAAATAATGCATGGAATTTGGGGTAAGATGGAAAATGTGACTTGAACCAACTTATGCTAGTGGTGCTTTATCCAACACAAAGGGTTTTGAAATTTTGATTAAATCAGTGGTCTTGACTGATACACTGCCTTTCCATTTAATTATGGTGAAAATGTGTGTTTACTACTAATAGATTTATAGATGATACCAAGTTGAGTATGATGACTTGTGCTTTGGAGAGGAATAGTTGAACTGCTCAACTGTTGAACTCTAGGATTCTATGATTTGGTGTGTAGTCTTATCTCCTCTCGTAACTTCGTGCCCTCAAATCTCATGAATACAGATTACTCTAGAAACAGCTATCTAGACATTAGCCTCTAATCTGCAGGTGCTCAAGAATGCTAAAACAGTGAGCGCTCAGTGAAACATCCCACAGAAAGTCACTTGTTGATTTGTTGGTGCCATGTGGGTTTTTGCCTGAACAGTAGAACTTCTGTTTGTTTGGGCCATTCTTAGCTGAGAAGTGTTTGCCACTCTCTCCCCCTTTCCCCTACTTCTGTTATTCCCTGGATCTGATGCTGTTGGTGCTCCACCAAAATGTCCTATCTTGGGCTGGTGCATCCTTCCCCCGCATACTGGAAGTATTGCCTGAGTAATTCACAGCTGCTTCTTTCTCCAGAATATTATTCCCTGCTAGAAGGAACCACCCCAAACAGAGGTGCCTGGGAGCTTAAGCCCCACATCTTTGGCCCACAGATCAGATCAGTCGCTTAGTCCTGCCTGACTCTTTGCGACCCCATGAATCGCAGCACTCCAGGCCTCAACTCTTTGCGGCCCCATGAATCGCAGCACTCCAGGCCTCCCTGTCCCTCACCAACTCCCGGAGTTCACTGAGACTCACGTCCATCGAGTCAGTGATGCCATCCAGCCATTTCATCCTCTGTCATCCCCTTCTCCTCCTGCCCCTAATCCCTCCCAGCATCAGAGTCTTTTCCAATGAGTCAACTCTTCACATGAGGTGGCCAAAGTACTGGAGTTTCAGCTTTAGCATCATTCCTTCCAAAGAAATCCCAGGGCTGATGTCCTTCAGAATGGACTGGTTGGATCTCCTTGCAGTCCAAGGGACTCTCAAGAGTCTTCTCCAACACCACAGTTTAAAATCATCAATTCTTCGGCACTCAGCCTTCTTCACAGTCCAACTCTCACATCCATACATGACCACAGGAAAAACCATAGCCTTGACTAGACGAACTTTTGTTGGCAAAGTAATGTCTCTGCTTTTGAATACGCTATCTAGGTTGGTCATAACTTTCCTTCCAAGGAGTAAGCGTCTTTTAATTTCATGGCTGCAGTCACCATCTGTAGTGATTTTGGAGCCCAGAAAAATAAAGTCTGACACTGTTTCCACTAGCCAAAGACAAAAACTGGTATGAAGTTACAAAAAACTGATGCCTGACCTCAAACTGTGTGTGTGATTCATGCTCTAGAGCTCCCTGTGGGGTCTGGCTGAAGCTGGACTCCAGCAGACATTCATTCTCTGATTAGCTCCTTCTCCTCCTAGCCTGTGTCCTTCACCCCTTTCACCTGCACAAGAATTCTGTGTCAGCCTCGGCCTCCAGGGAACCCAACATAAAACATCCCTGATTTCTCTCTTTGTCATTTTCCTACTTTTTTTCTCTTTCTCACTCTCATCATGGCAAATAAGATTCCATGATGACAGTTACCATGTTGTCCTCTCTATAACTTCAAAGGAGAGTGCAAACTTTCAAATTGGCATTTGGCTCAATTAACTCCATTTCTGGAGTTTGGTTTCTAGACTACTGCATCAGACTCTCCTGGGGAGCTTATTAAGATGCAGATTCTTACTCCCCATTTCAGACTTGCTAAATCAGAGACTCTGCAGGGAGGCCTTGGTATCTGTAGTTTATCAAGTTCTCCAGGTCCATCTATGCAGAAAAAAAAAAATGAAAGTCTTTAGGCAGGATACAGTTATACTGCTGCCAAAGTTGTGGGTTTGATCCCCTTGGAGGCCACTTAGCTGAGCATTAAAGCGTCTAACATAAACAGAACTTTTCCAAGTCTGTGAACTGTGCTCCAACATTGCCAGGTGTCTTGGAACATATATTACTAAAATCTACTCACATCTATACAGTACACTGTTTAAGCTCAAGGTCACTTCAATTTTGGGGAAAAAAGCACATCAGGGCTCTGTTGTGGAACTTCTTCAAGTACCAATTTCTGAAATATAACACAGGTGCTCATCACCTTGACACAGCTTCCAGATGCTCCCCTGAGAGCATTAGTCCCTTGTTTTTCTGCTGATGTTCCTTTGGTGACAAAGGAACAGGCCACAACCATTGGACACAGCAAAACTATGATAGTCAGCATCTTACTAACATGAAAGCAACAGATAAACAGAATTCCTGCTTTCTGGCAATAAACATCTTCAATCTAACAACTTGCAAACGTTAGCCTAATTAACCCTATGGCGATAAGGGGGTTGGCATTTGCTACTTTTTCCTGTTATTTGAAGGTAAAGTTTAGAGGTGGAGCTTCAGCCTCTGCCTTGTCAGGCTTTCTCATCCAGTGATGGTATCTGAGAGTAAAGCTGCCTGCTTGGCATTCCTCGTGGCCCTGGGGAGGAAGGAAAAACCACAAACAGTGTGTCCTATAGGGGAAATGTTTGTTACCTCTAGCTAAGCTGCCATTTCTGAGCACTCCACACTGGCCACTTCTCCATCAGGCCAGTTGCAGAGCCTCGATTTCCGCAGGCTACACACCAGACATGTTATCCCATAAGGCCTCTTAGCTTTTGACTGCACTGAGGAGCCTCTTTAATAAGCTGGTTGAGGTTATTCTGGGATTACCATTAGTTAGTCAGCATCACACCCAGGAGGGAAAATTAGGCTGAATTAGCCATCAGTGAATACTACTAAATAGTGTGGTGGTTTAGTCACTTAAGTTGTGTCTGACTCTTGCAGCCCCATGGACTGGAACACATAAGGCTCCTTTGTCCTCGAGATTTCCCAGGCAAGAATACTGGAGTGGGTTGCCATTTCCCTCTCCAAGGGATCTTCCCGACCCAGGTATCAAACCCTCCTACATTGCAGGTAGATTCTTTACTGACTGAGTCACCAGGGAAGCCGAGTACAATGCAGTAAAGACAATATCCCCAGTGACGTGGTGGCTTTGGAAAATCAAACAAACTTGCTTTTTTAAAGAAAAAAAAAAAAAAAAAAAACATGCCTCTGGGCTCTACAACTTCCAAAATTCACAGCTTAGAAGGGTGTGGAATTGTTAATATGAGGAGCTGAAGCAGGCCAGGAATAATTTCCAGAGCTGTGCTTCCAGCTCCCTGATGCCTCTCCACCTGGGTGAACCATCCGAGCTCGGCACGGTGATCCTGCCATCTGTCACATCCCTCTGGGAAGCAGCCAGCCTTTTGCACAAGTTTCTTACTGAAGGAGAAGTGTTGGCAGCTCTCGGGACCTTCTGAACCCACCTGAGGAGAGTTTGTGGAGACCCAGAGAAGAAAGTGTTTAAAGAATAAGAAGACAAGGAGACAGAGAAATGAAAAAGATATGCTTTCTCTCTTTTCTTGAGTTGCGCCCTTTCCATTTCTGATTTACTCCCACGAGGCAAAGAAGAGGAAAGGGAGACCACAGAGGCAATGAGAACACAAGTATTCAGCCATGCACTTTGGTTTTATAAACTGACGTTTTTCTTCCTCACAAAAATATGTAAGCCAGGAGTCCAAACAGATGCAGTTCTAGAAATGAAGAGGGAACTATGTGAACTTACAGTTAGGAGATTATTTAGAAAACATCTGACACTGCTTGAGGAGAAAAATGGTGAGTGTGTGAATTCACACGTGTGAATATGTGTGTGCACATGTGTGTGAATACATGTATGTGTGTTTATGTATTCACTGGCCTGTGTGTGCACGTCTGTGCTTTGCAGGCATGCATGTGTGTATGCATATGTGTGACTTTGGGAGTGTGTATATTCCACCTAAAACCAAACATAGTCTTATTTGTTTAACAGAGGAGAGCAATTAACCTTCCATGATCCGAACTTCTTTCTGCTCATATTTCTAATGGGAACTACAAACATTTCATTAGCTTTAAATGAGATAGGATTCACTTGTCACCTGCCTCATCTCAGGGGATCTCCACTGCTGAGAGCTGGAACTTCGTGCCTGGTATTCACAGTCCTAAATGACCTTTCCAGCCATTCTCCTTCTCTCGATATCCATCGTCCAAAGAACTGAATTATTCACTCTTCCTGCACACACCATGCCTCTATGATATTGCTTATTTTCTACTCCTTGCTCAGAATAATTTCTATATTATTTAGTGTAATGTCAATGGCTTCAACAAGTAAGCCCCTAAAATGTCAGTGGCTTAACAGAATAAATTTTTACATTTTGCTATGCATCATTTGTATAGGTGGGCTTCCCCTGGTGGCTCAGCAGTAAAGAATCCACCTGCCAGTGCAGGAGACATAGGTTCGATCCCTGGGTTGGGAAGATCCCCTGGAGTAGGGCATGGCAACCCACTCCAGTATTCTTGCCCAGAGAATCCCCATGGACAGAGGAGCCTGACAGGCTACAGTCAATGGGGTCACAAAAGAGTCAAACACAACCTAACGACTAAACAGCAACAATAACAGCAACAATAACATTTGTATAGATATCCCAATCAGCACGAAGAAAGAGAATGTGGGAAAAACACAACTGCCTTGGTAACGGAGGGACCCACATCACTTTTACTCAGATTCCACCAAGGAGAACTAGTCACGCCAGAGGGCTAAGGAATGTGGGTTGGTTAGGGAGCTCCTTGGAAATGACTGTTCTGTCACAAAAATGGGGATGCCTTTACTGGTTGACAATTGTCTTTCTAAAATGGCCTCTGTCAAAGATTTCTAGTTATCTCCAATGGAAATTAATTTCTCCATTTTCTCTAATCCCTAAATAATTTTGTTTATACCGTTCTTACAATAAGCATTGTTTTATTATCATTACAACCATTGTTACTATCATGGTTACTTTCATTTGTGATTGCCATGGTTTTTACTATCATCATCACCATCATGTTTGTTTTGGAGTGTAGCACAAAGTGGGGAGTAATAATCAAGAGCATACAGGCTTTGGATCAGATCGACCTGGTTTGAATCCTGGCTCCATGACTTGCTCTGAATCCTTGGTGACTTAGTTAACTTCTCAAAGGTTCTGGAATGTTGTGCCTGCAGATGGTAATAGATACCTCCTAGTACTCTTGCCTGGAAAATCCCATGGACGGAGGAGCCTGGTAGGCTGCAGTCCATGGGGTCGCTAACAGTCAGACACGACTGAGCGACTTCACTTTCACTTTTCACTTTCATGCATTGGAGGAGGAAATGGCAATCCACTCCAGTATTCTTGCCTGGAGAATCCCAGGGACGGGGGAGCCTGGTGGGCTGCCGTCTATGGGGTCACAAAGAGTCGTACACGACTGAAGCGACTTAGCAGCAGCAGCAGCAGCAGAACTGTTATAAAAATTAAATAAAATCAGTCATTTAAAATACTTAACAAAATACCTAGTGCATAGGAAGGGGTATTTGAAAGTGACTAGTTATGGGCTCTATCTCCCCAGTAAATTAAACATTTACTGAAAATAGAAGAATCTTTGCAGGTTTCCATCACCTAGTACAGTGCCTGATGCATAAAAAGGGTCCCCTAATGTTGAAGTGATTTATAGGAGCTGGTCTGGCTTTTGCAATAGAACCCAAACAAATTCATTTTCTCTATGCTATTTTCTCTATACGGAATTAGTAGCCATCTATTTTAATTGGCCTCTCACTTATCTACAAAGCTGAAATGCACCAGGAGAGATGGTTTTACTTATGCTTCTGCAATGAAGCAACTTGATGTTTAATCCGTGGATCTCGTAGAAGTGAGAGTCTCTAGGTTCCTCAGTTTCCCAGTCCAGTCCTTTATCATCCAAAGTCAGGAAGGTCTTTCTTAGGTTAGGACTACGATTCTCCTACATTATTCAAGGTTATTTCCTACAAGAAACCTTTTACTGAATGTAGAAATGAAATCAAACTTTGATTTCTGCTGTTTAGGTTTTAAAAGTGATTTAATTTTTCTCTGAAGTGAAAGTGAAAGTGAAGTCGCTCAGTCGTGTCCAACTCTTTGCGACCCCATGGACTGTAGCCTACCAGGATTCTCCGTCCGTGGGATTTTCCAGGCAAGAGTACTTGAGTGGTTTGCCATTTCCTTCTCCAGGGGATCTTCCCAACTGAGGGATCGAATGGGTCTCCCACATTGTAGGCAGATGCATTCCTGTCTGAGTCACCAGGGAAGTCCCAATTTTTCTTTGTGTCTTTTAAAATTTAACTACTTATATCCTTCCTTCCAGAATGCATTCTTTTTCAGAAATGGTATTCCAAACTGAATATATGTTCTGATAAATGTCTAATATTTCTCTATAGAAAGGACACCATCTCCCATTGGTGTCTTCTTTAATGAAGAAAGACTGTCTCCAGTTCAGATATTAGGGTTGGTCCAAACTGGAAGTAGAAACATAAGGGTAGCCCAGTGTGTGTCCCCCAGGCTGTGAGTTATGAGATGAAACATTTTGCTCCCTTTTGCTTGCCACTATAGCCACAAGGCCCTGAACATATTAAGTGGTATATATCTATGATTATTGGTTGAACCAATAAATTATTTAATTAATAATAAATCAACCAACCAAATTGATTGGTGGGAGGAGGCAGTAGTTGGCCTCTAAATAAGATGAAACTATTTGTATTTCTTTTTTCCCTATCTTATTAAGCAATTTGAGGTTTCTCTTCTCCTGACACCATTGCCAAAATGAGTAGAATCATTACTTATGCTTTATAGTTTCTGTAGCTGACTTTATGTACTTTTGGCAGTTCTAAAGCTTTTCTGAGAATTTCAATTTTATTTGTCCTCTAGGAATTTGGGGGCAAAGTGAAGCACAAATGGCCTCTACTTCCTGTCCCCACTGCCCAACCCCCCCAACTCTCCCCACTCACACAATGTATTCGTCATCAACAAGGAATCTAACAGGCACTTAGCATGGTGGGAATGGCAACAGTTCATGAAACACCCCCTGGAGAATGACAGGCTTATTAAACTAATATCCCGACTCTATTTCCGGATTGTTATGGTCTGGGGAGAAATCTTTTATAGTAACTCTTTACAGGGATATCCAGTTTACAGAATGCTTGCATGTACATTATCCCATTTGATTTTTGCACCAACCTATTTGGTGAATGAAGCTCAGAGGATTTAATTGACTTGCCCAGTATCACATGATCAGGAAATCAAGAACAGGGTCCTTAGAACCTACCCTTCTGATTCCACGTTAGAACTGTTAGATCTGCCTTTGTTCCTTATAATGACTGTGTTTCTGTCAGAAGCTAATTGAGTATTCTACCCTCGTTTATTTTCTGCACATGTAAAACTCACCCAAAGGAGTTGGCTTCCTACAAGACTTCATTCATTGATTCTCATTGTTAACAACTACTTGTTAAGTACATTTCACCTTCTAGGCTCTGTACTAAGTGGTAAAATACAGCACTAAAGAGTATAGACTCAATCATTGCCCTCTCAGGGCTCATTATCCCCTGGGAGGTGAGAAGTGGGATACAGAAAATTAAAAACTCAGATTCCATGGCAGAAGACAGTTCCACTTAAGCCCGTCACAGAGGAGTGAGGGACGCACAGACCGTCACCTGAATGCTTTTGGCTGCCATGTTGTGCCTAGGACCCTGAAACATTCATTTCAGTTACTAAGTAATGACCTGTGGAACTGTCAACTCAATTGCTAAAAAATTTGCTTCTAAATTATTTGTATAATGGGAATAGTGTAAGTTTGTATGTGTATTTACCATATTAAATTGATGTATTAAAAAAAAACAAACTCAGATTCTGATATAGTGGACTGCAAGGAGATCAAACCAATCCATCCTAAAGGAAATCAACCCTGAATATTCATTGGGAGGACTGATGCTGAAGCTGAAGATCCAATATTTTGACTATCTGATGCGAAGAGCCAACTCATTGGAAAAGACTCCAATGCTGGGAAAGACTGAAGGCAAAAGAAGCGGGTGGCAGAGAATGAGATGGTTAGATATCATCATGGACTCCATCATGGACATGAATCTGAGCAAAGTCTGGAAGATAGTGAAGGACAGGGAAGCCTGGCATGCTGCAGTCCATGGGGTTGCAAAGAATTGGACATGACTTAGTGGCTGAATGACAACAACAATTTTTTTCCTTGGCTACATGAATGTTATTATCTTTGCCACTAGATAGTTTGATGCCTGGTGACAAAAGTCATAAAAAAGTTTTAGCTTGGAATGACCAGAGAGTTGATACAAATTTAATTTCTACCCATGAGGGTGATGATGAGGAGGAACAGAGTTCACCGTTTATGTAACATTTCTGCAAACATTTCCTCAATCACATCTTCATCAGCATCTCTAAAGGTCATTGTTATTAATATCAATATCAATATCAATTAGAGCTACAGAAATTAACTTGACCACATCTGGACTTCTCTCACATACAAGGCTGCATCCCTCTTGACTCTGAACCCTCATATCTCTTTGCAGCCATTACGTGGTTAGAAGGCAAAATTGTTTGAAAGCTACCACAAATTTCCAGGTTAACACAGCCACTGACCACGTGTGTAGTCACACTTTCTCTACAAACCACATTAAATGGCAGGAAAGCCATAAAAACACGAGGGAAAGAGATTGTGAGAGGAGGTGAGCATAGATGGTTCATGTCAAAAAAGTTAGAAAGTGGAAGGCAGTTAAGTAAATGGCAAGAGACGGTGTTGAACAGAACAAGTTGACAGCTAAGTGCTTGGAGGGGTAGCATGGAATGCCCCAAAGGGATAGCATGCTGCTCACATTGTAAATCCCTGAGACTCAGGAGTTATAGATGAGGCCAGTACTGGTGGCCTTGCCTGCTTTATTTCAATGAGGTGTTGAAATCCCTTCTTCTCCCTCCTCCACCCAAGCTGAAGACCGGAGCTTCAATTTCAGGAGATACACAATAGAGGGCCTAGTGTCTGCAGACTGTAGATTTATAAGAAGGGATATTTAAGACTTCCCCAGAACACTTGCAGTCTGGTGAATGACCTCTGTCCAATTTCCTTTACCAAAACCCACTATCTGACAAATCCCACCCATGAACACTGATTCCAAACAGCATTTTACTACTTTGCTGCTGTTTAAGGGGACCCAAAAGAGTACCTGATTTTTGAGATAAGATTCTAATGTAATAGACTACGACCAAAACAAACAGGAAAAAGGAAGCCAGGGGATAAAGAGACCATACAGGGAGCTAAAGAAATCTCAGAGAAGCTTATTATCTGGAGAGATAAGAGAAGATAGTATATTCATGAAAATGAAACCAGGATGCTATAAGCAGGAAAAATTCAGTAAGAAGCATAAAAAATGACTTAGTATTAGAGAATAAAAAAGTTTTGGGAAATTAAAACAAATATAAAATAGATATTAAACTTCAACATAAGGGTTGAATAATATACTTGAGCAAATCTTCCAGAAGAAGTAATAAAAAGTGAAATATACAAATGTATAGGAAAAAGGAACAAAAAAGATCAGTTTAGTAGTTCTAATATTCAAAAAACCAGAAGTTACTACAGAAGTAAACAAAGGAAATAGTGGGAAATAAATCATTAAATAAATGTACAAGGAACTTTTCCAGAATCAAAAGATACCCATTTCTGGCCTTAAAAGTTTTACCAAGTGAAATGCCTACCATAGCAGGGATGCATAAAAATATAAAATGTCCAGGACCATTTATGACATTCAGAACAGCAGAGATAAAGAACAAATCCTAACAGATTCCACAGAGAAATATACAAATGAATAGGTCACACGGTCACATATAAGGAAAGGAGCAGGGATAAAAATGACTTTAGGCTTTTCAGCAGCAGCCGTCGAAGTTTACTGACAAAATTCTGACTGTGACTGCTGCTCTTAGTCAAAACCCACATCAAGAGGTGTGTTCACATAATGAACTCAAATGCAATTCCAAGCCTTACAACCTGGTCATAGTTGGTGTTATTGCCACTGAAGGAGGATTTTTATGCTTTTATTCCATAGATAACTGGTTGGATGGCATCACTGACTCGATGGACATGAGTTTGAGCAAACTCTGGGAGATGTTGAAGGACAGGGAAGCCTGGCATGCTGCAGTCCACGGGGTCGAAAAGAGTCAGACATGACTTAGCAACTAAACAACAATTTATTGAGGGCCTGTAATGAGCACATGCTTTTTGGACATGAGTGAATGAGCTGCAAGGAGATCCAACCAGTCCATTCTAAAGGAGATCAGCCCTGGGTGTTCTTTGGAAGGAATGATGCTAAAGCTGAAACTCCAGTACTTTGGCCACCTCATGCAGAGTTGACTCATTGGAAAAGACTCTGATGCTGGGGAGGGATTGGGGGCAGGAGGAGAAGGGGACAACAGAGGATGAGATGGCTGGATGGCATCACCGACTCGATGGATGTGAGTTTGAGTGAACTCCGGGAGATGGTGATGGACAGGGAGCCCTGGCGTGCTGCGATTCATGGGGTCGCAAAGAGTTGGACACGACTGAGCGACTGAACTGAACTGAACTGAACTGAATGAGCTTGTAGTGTAGATGTAACCAGTGCACTGTATTACATAAAGTAATTACATAAAGACTTCATAAAGTAACATCAAAGAAACAGATAAACACCAGACTTTGCTTTTTACTTGCATCTTTCACACATTGAAGGGGTTCAATTCATGATGCATCTATACATCTTCATTGTGTTCTTCTCTCTTCCTTAATTCTGCAGTTAGGGAGCTTTTCAAACATCAGACTTTTAAAATTCTCCCCAAAACCCAGTCCAGGAAGCTTCTCTGTTACAACCCTGGTTACCTTTCTTCCTCAAGTCTGTAGATCCGTTTAGGTCCCTTGGCTCAATTCACTTGTTTAGATTTTCAACAACAAAAGAGAACTCAGTATCTGGCTCAGTAAAGAATTTGTTTTCCATTTTTCTCTCCTTTAGAAGAGAAGTTTTTTTTATTTAGCCTCATAACAAGTTGGTAAGAACAGAGCACAGATAGGCTTCCCTGGTAGCTCAGATGGTAAAAGAATCTGACTGCAATGCCGGAGACCTGGGTTCGATCCCTGGGTCAGGAAGATCCCGTGAAGAAAGGAATGGCAACCCACTCCAGTATTCTTGCCTGGAGAATCCCATGGACAGAGGAGCCTGGCGGGCTACAGTCCATGGGGTCACCAAGAGTCGGACACGACTGAGTGACTAACACACAATCGCGAGCAAACCAGACTTTAGAAAACAAGGACAAATCTCGCTGATCTTTGAAAGACAAAGTTCTTTCAGGTGAAGAGGGAAGTACACGTGTAAGCTGAGAACACATACACATGAACAAGTTGTTGATCGGTAGGGAAAAGTTTTCATTTGAGGTTCTAGAAGTGCTGTAATTTTTATATCTGCTGCTGCTACTGCTAAGTCGCTTCAGTCGTGTCTGACTCTGTGTGACCCCAGAGACCGCAGCCCACCAGGCTCCGCCGTCCCTGGGATTCTCCAGGCAAGAACACTGGAGTGGGTTGCCATTTCCTTCTCCAATGCATGAAAGTGAAAAGTGAAAGTGAAGTTGCTCAGTCGTGTCCGACTCTTCATGACCCCATGGACTGCAGCCCACCAGGCTCCTCCGTCCACATCAGCTCAGGCATTTAGATACACAGGAAACCCCAGCTCTACCATTGTCAACAGTGCTACCCATCGTCCTATTTTCTGCCATCTGAAACAATGAACGAAAGCTCTTTACATTCAGAAAATACACTGATTGAAATATCATCTTTGGGAAGTCTGTTCTAAAGACACTAATTGATATTGTATGAGGAAGTGTAAGTATCTGTCGTGAAACCCATTTTAACGGCCAACTTGTTTTCTTCTTTAGTTTGCTTAACTTGGCACAGTGTTAACTTCCCTCTTAGAAAACCTCCTATTTTGATTTATGAATGTTTTCAAATTTTTAAGATTCTCCAAACCGTTGTTTCACCTGTAAGTAGAGAGATAGCTTGTTTGGCTAACTGCCTTGTATGACTCTGTGCCAGGCAATGAATAATGCCATGTTCAATATTCTAAATTTGTGTTCCAAATTCTGAATTTCCAATGAGCTGCATGGAACTCTACTGATAACTGACTGATTTTCCCTGGAAGGATTGTCTTATTTTAAACTTCAAATGTAGTTGCCTTACTTTATGCAAGGCAATTTTGAATGGGTTTTAAAGACAGGATGAAGACTATTCATACCTTTCTAAACCTGCAAGGGAGAAGAAGAGAGTTAGTGAAGGCAGGCATCTTATCTAAGAGGACTGAAGGTCTTAGCAGGAGCACACAGGGAAGGCTCTTTCGTTTGCAATGGTACTTACCCAACTTTAATAGAAACCTTGGATACAAAGTATTACCCAAGTTGCTAGAATCCACCCCAAAGGATTGCTCCGTGTTTAAAAATACAAACATATTTATGTGCATGGAACCAGAGCTGAGAAAACAATAATCGATCATATGAGTGACCAGTTATTTCTTTAGCTCGAAAGTAGACTGATTGGGAATTTCAAAGTTTGGATGAACTTAAAAATATTATTTACCTATTTTGTCTTCCTCTGCATATTTTTCTAGGCCATAGGGACCAGGATAATGTGGGAAAGCTTTTCTTAGAGCTTTTTCCAGCGTCAGGGGAAGAAAGCATTGCCAATCTCAAAGAATGTCTGTGAGTAGTCCAAACCAATTTTGTGAACTTGAGCATCATTATGTTTCCTTTCTTTTTTGTTTCCAGGATGCAAGTCAGCCAAGGCTGTCACTAACTGGACCTGAGCTTGCATTGATTATCCAGCTCATTTAGGTGGTGTAGGTGGTTTGAGTACAAGTGCTTAGATGATTCACACAGCTGTCTAGACTGACCTGGGTTGACCAGATTGGCATACACTCCCCCAGGTCTCATTAGCTTTGTAAACCTGTCAAGACGATAAAAACAGCAAAGACTCTTTATTTCCCTAATTCATTTTTAAAAAAGATTCACTATCGCTCAGAGAAGGCAATGGCACCCCACTCCAGTACTCTTGCTTGGAAAATCCCATGGATGGAGGAGCCTGTTAGGCTACAATCCATGGGGTCGCTAGGAGTCAGACACGACTGAGCGACTTCACTTTCACTTTTCACTTTCATGCATTGGAGAAGGAAATGGCAACCCACTCCAGTGTTCTTGCCTGCAGAATCCCAGGGACGGGGGAGCCTGGTGGGCTGCCGTCTCTGGGGTCGCACAGAGTCGGACACGACTGAAGTGACTTAGCATAGCATAGCATATCACTATCATTTGTCCTTGGTTTTGTATACTACCTATTTTGACTTAAAGGTATAAGATTTGTTTTGGATTTAGGGAATGCTGCTATGGGAGAAGTGATCATGCTAATGTCTTTCTTGAGAAAGAAGGGTTCAATCTCTTTGTGGCTAGAACTGTAACTGAACAGACAGGATTCTTCTGTTGTCTGTAGTGATATCATACTGGCAGTTGATATTGGTACATTATTGGAGGAACAATACAAAATTGACAATAAAAAATTTTAATAACAACTGGACTAGGAGAAAAGCACAACATGGGGCAGCCAAGATATCAGTCAAATTCTGCCCATTGGGATTAGAAGTGTGTTAGTGTTGGCATACATTTTGAGTGAAGAGCCCTCTTGAGAAGCTTATGTATCCCCAGATAATTAAGTAGGTGTACTTGGTATTGCTTCCTGTAGTGAAGACAGGAAAAAGGTGTAAAAGCCAGCAAATAAGGTCAGGGGACCACTTCATATTTTGTTCTGAACTTGAATGTGGAGAATGTGTTCAAGACTGATGAAGACTCTGACATGAACCTGCAGGATAGGGGTTAAAGTTGCCAACTTTCCTGCTTGTTACTTTTTATTTTGAGAACCATCTTATACAAAGTGCATGCTCATGAAATATCAAAAATAAAGGAATAGCTGTATTAACATCGCCTGTGCCCACTGCCATCCAAGAATGCTCATTGAGGGGAATTATATGGTTTGTCCCAGAAGCGTAGGGAAGTTCTTTGAGTGCTGGCAGTAGAGTGGTGACCCCCGTGGCAGGGGGCAGGGGTGGGGGTCTGTTTCTCCAGTCTGGGGACGGAGGGTGGTATCACAAAGGCCAGAGGCACAAAGAGCATCAGAGGATCATCTGAGAAATGGAGTCAACAGTCGGGCAGGCAGACCTCTGAGAGTCCATCTAGAATGTTGGTGATTAAGTCAGAGAGCATCGGCAAATATTCACCTGTGTGACACATGACATGGACCAAAAAATATGAGGACTGCAGTAATTATGGGTAAAAGCAGTTGCTTCTCATCCAGTTTTCTGGTACTGCATGTGTTCAGTAGATTTGCCTGGTACAAAAAAAACTGTGGCAGTGCCCTGATGACTAAGATGGAAATCCTCTTCAGCCCAGAGGTTGGAGACTTGGAGCAGATACAGTTTATTTCAGAGAAAGAAAAAAGTGACACTCTTAAACCCTCACGTCTTACCTTCATACATGTTTTGGTGGTGAAAGTACAAAGCACCCAGTTCAGTGAATGGCTAATGGCAGGCAATCACTATTCCTTCAGCATGTGTCTGTTGAGTACCTGCCCTGTGCCAGACCCCATGGTGGATGTCAGGCATGGTGAGGTGTAATAACAAGATGCAGCCCCTGTGCTTGTGGAGGTTACCTAAAGGGAGAGAGACATATTAGATAGTAAATACCCAACTGATTTTTAGTTTCATGAAGGGAGCCAGCCTTAGGACACAACCTGACTCATCAATGATGAGGTCAAAGCCACGGAAATTGTAGGGAGGGGGAGCCAGAGGCCTGATGACACTGTGACACTGTGAAAGTCGGGATTAAATTCCCTGGATTTCCAGCTACAGGAGGAAAGAGATCTTCCTAGAAGCACCACACCACACACACACACACACACACGCACACACACACATGCACGCACACACACACATGCACACACACATACACATACACAGACACACACACACACAGAGGCACGATCACTCACTTATCTTTTTTTTATTTAAACCAGTTAAAGAGTTCTGACACTAATAACCAGATGGATTCTCTACCAAGGGGGAAAAAAACAAAAGAAGAGGAAGCCAGGTATATATCCGATTTTAGGATGGTTGCTGTTGCTGCTTAATCACTTAAGTCATGTCCGACTCTGTGTGACCCTATGGACTGTAGCCTGCCAGGCTCCTCTGTCCGTGGAATTCTCCAGGCAGTAGTACTGGAGTGCGTTGCCATGCCTTCCTCCAGGGGATCTTTCCAACCCAGGGTTCGAACCTGGGTCTCCTGCATTGCAGGCAGATTCTTTACCATCTGAGCCATTAGGGATGGTAAATTAGAAAAAATAAATAAATTAGTAACAAGAAATGAAGGCATGTTACCATAGCCTAACCTGAAAGGGAAGTGGCAAAAAAAAAAAAGAGTCTCAGTGACTTTCACATAGTGAAACAGTAGTTTCATTGAATAGAGTTAAATTGACCAATAATGGAAATCTGCTGCTATAGTAAACAGGATACCTTTTTCACTCAGTTTTATTGAGAGTTGACACATACATTGCTGTATAAGCTTAATGTGTACAGTGTGATGATGTAATTTACATATATTGTGAAATGATCATCACAACAGGGTCAGCTAATATCCATCTGGCTCAGATGGTAAAGAATCTGCCTGCAATGCAGGAAACCAGAGTTCATTCCCTGGGTCAGGAAGATGCCCTGGAGAAGGGAATGGCAATCTACTCCAGTATTCTTGCCTAGAGAATTCCATGGACAGAGGCGCCTGGCAGGCTGAAGTGCATGTGGTCTCAGAGTTGGATAGGACTGTGCAACTAACACTACCACTTTCATATAGATACAATATTAAAAAAAGGAAAGAAAGAAAAGAAAAATATTTTTCTCCTTGTGATGAGAACTCTTAAGAATTTGCTCTCTTAACAACTTTCCTATATATTATACAGCAGCATTAATTATCATCATCATGTTGTACATTAATTCCTTAGTATTTATCTTATAACTGGAAGTTGCATTTTGGGACCACCTTCCTCCAGTGCCCCTTCCCCTCACCCCTTCTGGTAACCACATGGCTGATCTCTTTTTCTATAAGTTTTTTTTTTTTTTTTTTAAGATTCCATGTATAAGATCATGCAGAATTTGTCTTTCTCTGTCTGATTTATCTCACTAAGCATACTGCCTTCAAGGTTCATCCATGTTGTGACAAACAGGAGGGTTTAAGAGGACATTTTTAAGGAAGATGAGATGATTGCTATAGGAAATTCTCAGTCTTTAAGCATTCATAGGAGAAAGGAGCAACCACAGCCCAGAAGGAAAACAACAGTGTGTGAGAATTCTATTATAATATAGAACAAAGCTCTAAGAGGCCGAGGTTTGTCAAAACTGCTACGAGTCATCAAAAGGAGTTTCTAAAAGTTATAGAATAAACTCTCCTAACTGACCTTTGCCTAATGGCATGTCAGATTAACAGACACTCTCCACCCTGTTTTTAAAACATCCCTGATAAAGACTGCAAGCCATTGAAGGCTCATGGTTTCGAGGCTCTTTCTAGGACTATGAGTACCAGGCAAAACCTGCCATTGGAGCTGCGTCTATCCCAAGCCTCAATTGTGTTTCTCTTCAGTTTATGTCAGTTTTATACGCTGTGGTAGTTGAGCATTGTGCAAACTCATGAAATGACTGGGAAAGGTTTTTTTTTAATTAATACAAAATTAAATATTTTATAGATTCTATAAAGATGAATAGCGAAAAATAATAATTAGAAATTACATTATAACAGATTGAGAAAAATGTGAAATTTAGAAGATTACTGCATTCAGATGCTTTTACCAGTTCTCTAAATTTTTATTTCACTTTAAGCAAACAAAAGTGAAGATTGTAGCCTATGTTTTAGAGGTACGTATATGCCCAAAAGTTGTGCAGAAATCCAAACAGGGCATTCATACTCAAATAAGCCTTTACCTAGCAATGAAGAAATGGTGAAACGATGTACACTAGAGAGTTTTAAGTGTAAAACACACACATTTAATCCATCAACTACTACAGCTGAGTCCCATTAATTAAAGGGGTTTCTACACTATATTCAGAGGAAAAGCATTGAGAAGGAGCAAATTTTCTCTATAGGACAGTTTGCATTAGGATAACTGATGAAGTGGATAGAGCAGCACTATTTTAGTTCTCTCTCTCTGTCAAGAACAGTAAGTACTCTTTGCACCAAAAATAATAGAGCAACCCTAGCGAAGAGGAGGTTAAACAAACAATGCAATGCAAAACATATGCCAAGATGTTTTAACAGTCAACTCTTTTGGTTTTAATGAATTCATCCTAAGCATTGCAGGAGTTCTTGTTGAATATTAAAGGATAGGGAAAAATAGAAGAACTGGTATAGCACTTTTTCCAAGTTTCCAAAAGGGAAGAATTCAGATTCCATGTATTAAAGGTCAGTATGTTTGTTCAGTGCCTAGGGAAACAGTGGAATAGGTTATTAAATGTATTATTTATGATAATTTAGAAACAGAATCAGTGATCATTTAGAAATCACACCAAAGCAACCTCACATCCTTCCTCGTATTGTTGTGATTTTCTAACATGATTATGAAACATAGGAAATGATCAGGGAAACTCTAGCATATCTCTTATGATATTCTGGTGGACAAAGTGAGGAAATATGATAATACGGCTTGAGGAGCTGACATTGATGGAAGGGCTGTATTCAGAGCAGAGGATCCAGGGGAATAATTTCAGCCTGAGGAGAGGTCTGCAATGGCTCAGTTGGGTTTTCCTCTTTGGCTTGTCCTAAGTCAACTTGATTATCAAAGTGAAGTGAAGTCAAAGTTGCTCAGTCCTTTGCGACTTTTTGCGATCCTGTGGACCATACGGTCCATGGAATTCTCCAGGCCAGAATACTGGAGTGGGTAGCCTTTCCCTTCTCTATGGGATCTTCCCAACCCAGGGATTGAACCCAGGTCTCCGCATTTCAGGCCGATTCTTTACCAGCTGAGATTCTTTACCGGCTGAGCCACAAGGGAATCCCAAGAATACTGGAGTGGGTAGCCTATCCCTTCTCCATCGGATCTTCCCGACCCAAGAATCAAACCGGGGTCTCCTGCATGCAGGTGGATTCTTTACCAACTGAGCTATCAGGGAAACCCTTATTACCAAAGAATGCTGATCAAGTTTTCAGGTGACAAGAGACTAGAAGACAGCTTTAGTACAAAGGATGATAGAATCAGGATCAAAGGGAAAACCACCAAATAGAATAATAGGCTGAAGTTATTAGACTGAAATCTAACAAGATTGGATTTAATTGGATATAACTCATGCTGTTATGGAGAGTTGGATTTGAAACTAATTTATTCAGGTTGGTTCAACAGGAAGTCTTATAGCAGGCATGGAAGCACCATTAAGGGATTTTATTGTTGATGGCGTGCAATTGGCAATGTCTGCCTCATAAAATGTTGAGGTTAAAAATTATTAGCCATTAGATATCATCTCTGGAGGAGGTGCAGGTACGTGTGAAATACTGTAGTTGTAATCTTCATTCCAGTCAGTTCCTGGGCATCCTGACAGACTAGAGAAGAGCTGTTGAAGAAATCTGACCACTGTGTGCATATTCAGAATAACCAGAGAGCATCAGTTCATGATTCTGAGAAATCTTTCCTGCAGAGAGGATTGTTGAGGGAAGCGTAACAAGAGGAAATACACTGAAAACTAGCCAGCATACAGGTGCTCATGGGTGGGATTAAAGTACTAGAACTGGGAGTACTCAGTCACTCAGTCATGTCTGACTCTCATGACCCCATGGCCTGTAGCCCACCAGACTCCTCTGTCCATGCGATTTTCCAGGCAAGAATACTGGAGTGGTTGCCACTTTCTACGCCAGGTGGATCTTCCCAACCCAGGGATTGAACCCACGTCACTTGTGTCTCCTGCATTGGCAGGCAGATTCTTTACTAGTAGCGCCACCTGGGAAGCCCCTGAGAAACTGTGATCATGGCTGAAATAGCAGAGTGAGTTTTAGATACCTCCTTCATTGATCAACTCAGTTGAGGCGAGAGAAAAGGTACATGATGAGAGTAAATATGGGGAAGCACTGTTTGGATCTTTCCTTGGAGAACAGCTGTTCTTTTATTTGGCTGAGCCTAAACTTGGAATTTCCAGTGATGAACAGCAGTATTCACATATCTCTTCTGGCAGCATTAGTCTGATTTCCATTTGGGAATTTTTTCTCACACACTAGAATTCAGGCTACCTTCCCACCTCTAACCTCTATGAGCATGTGACCCAAGCCAAGCCACTGGACTTTGTCTAAGCTTTGAATTTTAAGCAAGATGAGATGAAAAAATAAATAATGATACAGTTAAATCACTTTCTTTTTTTCATTTTGGTCCCTAAAGAGGTCTAACTGAAGTCCTTACTTTTCTGAACCTAATTTTCCTGACTTCCTGTTGATTGTGTAACCTTCCAAAAGGAAGTTATTTTCTGCTGGGAGAAAGGAAATTTGGCGCACAGACATGTACTTGGGTAGTTGTTTGAAGCAGACCTCAGCTGCTTTCTGAAGAACATTTGACTTTTCCTATGGGTTTCCCGAGAGCTCACCTCAGGGCTGCCGATCTCCACCAAATTTTGTTAACACATTTGTCTAATACTATCCATTGTGTTGGGTGCCCCATGAATGATTTTTTTCTAGAAAGCAGTGATGTTTATGAATGATTTATGTTTTCTTATAAATTAAATCAGATCCAAGGCTCTCTCTTATAATAAAGTCATTCACACTCACATAGTTGGAAAAGGCTTTCTTAAGTGGGGGAGAAAAGTCTGGAGTGACTGGTAGTTATTATTCAAACTCTGGTACAGGCAGATGGCAGTGTGTCATGCATGGGAATTTCCCATGTATGGACTGACTGCTTTCTAGAGGATAGTGAGGCCATCACTTCTTACTACAAGGCCAGCCGAGAGGTTACATTACCTTTAGGAATCTAAATTCCATCTTGGGATAAAGTTTCTCATCCTATGCTTGAGGTTATGTATCTGGACCATAGTACTTCAGCTGGCTGTGGAGTCACCTCTATTGCACTTTAACATTTTGCCCTTTATGTTTTTAATTCTAAGGAAACATGAGAAAAAAATCGACCAAGTTCTTACTGCGTATGCTGTATGAATATTGCTGAGTATTCTTCGAGCATTTTCTGTTTTAGATCTCCTGATAATCTCTGGGAACACAATGAGAATAAGGACAGAAGCACTCGCTGAGCTCATGGAACCCATCTTAGAAGACACACAATCATTAATCAAATAATGACAAAAAAATAAATATTTGATCACAAGTTAATTAGTAGGAACAAAGACATGCTCAGTATTTCACAAGGGGCTCCTCCTTAATCCAGGGAGGGGTAGAGGCCAGGAAGGGCTTTTCTGGAATTTGTAGGATGATTTGTGAGTTAGAGGATGAATGGGAGTTAAGTGGGTATAGGGACCTATAGTTGCCGATTTGCTGGAACTTGGGTATCATTATTATTTCTTTACATTTCCTTAACTCCCATATGTAACCTTACATTTCCTTAACTCCCATATGTAACCTCGACTGGATAGTTTGTGTTCTTTACCTGGGAAAATTGGTCCGAGGCAGGAGAAGTCTATCATTGTAACTTTTTGAAAAATGGAAGAGTTTACCTCTTTTTCACTAGGAACAATCACTTCCTAGTTTGAATTTAAATCTTTTTTAAAATTGATCTGTCTTGTAAATTTTGGTTGCTATGACAATAAATTGATTCACTTTAAAGGCTATTAACAACAGCTTGGCTATTCTGTTTTTCTTTGTTGAGAATATTAGCATAGGTAAAATGTCAGCAATAATGAAAATTTCAGGGACAGGAGAAAAACGGTACAAGAATTTGGCAAGATGTGGTATACCTTCTGATTCATTAAACATTATAGAATTTAATTTCTGGTGAATGAGAGATATTAATTCACTTCATATGAAAAACCAGAAGAGTAGGTTTAAGAACGATAACCTTTCTTGGGTTTTCATGTAATTTCTTTCGTTATTTCAAATCAATATTTATTGAGCTTCTACTACAAGCCAAGAACTGTGCTAGGTACTAGAAACAAAAGATGAATAAGGCAATCTCCATCAAATGATGAAGCTATAAACCTGAATTTTCACAAGCATAGTAGAGAAACACCAAAGCCAGAAAAAAATGTGTTGAAGCTATGAAGTCAGGCATGTTTCTCCACTCGTAGGCAGCATATCCTGAAAAATGGCACAAGCACATTTGGAAAATAACATTATTTTTGCTGTGTTTTTCCACTTTTAAGGACAGTGGATATGAGCTAAACATATTACTCAAACATATCACCACTTGATGGAGAAAACACCATCCCCAGGGACCCTCATTCCAAAGCCAAGAGGGTCCATGAATTACATATCCTGAGAAGAAGTGATGTCAATGAATTAGCAATCAGCAGTTTTCTGCCTGAGTTAAAAACGAGTCTGACTATGGAGCCAGAATGCCTGAATGTGAATTCCAGCTCCACCAGATAATGGATGTGTAACATGGGCCAAGCCACCTATTCTTTTCTAGCTTTGTTTCCTCATGTGTAAAATGAGAGCAATAATAGTTACCCACCATTTGGGGTTGTTAGGATTAAATAAGTTAATGTTTATAAAGTTTTTACAATAATATGTCTAACATATATTAAATTGCATGTGTGCGTTTGGGCTAAATCAACAACTATATATGGCAGAAATTCATACTTAATCGAAGGAGGAACCAAGGGCAGAAATACAAAGGCCACACTCAGAGCTCACTTTAGACCTTACTTCTACATTAGAATTCCTTCAGAATTTTGAATAAGAATATTCACTGGTTTCTAACTTCTGCATTTCTCCACCTAGGAAACTTACTAATAAGCCTTTGGATATATGAAAAGCAAATAGTATGAAAGAGAAAGGTCAATAAGAAGCACGGGTAACTTAGAAATTGGAAAATAGATCCTAGATAATTGAAAGGCAATGGTAGACCATGAGTCCTGAAGTCAATCCTTTTCCCCCTTGAGGAAGAGCAGGGAGAGCGATTTGAAGACAGTGACTGAATCTGTCACATTGGGAAGCATGTGGCCTCTGCAGTGTTGCAGATCAGAGCTCTCACATTGGACTTGCCAATAACTAGTTATTTGAATGTGAACATCCTCATCTATGAAACGGGCATACATATATGCCTGTACATATATGCCTGCATATATTTAATGTTACATATTATATGCATTTAAATCCCATATTATTGTTTTCTATTTAATACCCAAACTAACTGCTATCATGTGTGTGTTAGTTGCTCAGTTGTATCTGACTCTGCAACCTCATGGGCTATAGCCTGCTAGGTGCCTCTGTCCATGGAATTCTCCAGGCAATATCAGGTTCTTATAATGGCCTTCAGTTCAGTTCAGTCGCTCAGTCGTGTCCGACTCTGAGACCCCATGGATTGCAGCATGCCAGGCCTCCCTGTCCATCACCAACTCCCAGAGTCCACCCAAACCCAAGTCCATTGATTTGGTGATGCCATCCAACCATCTTATCCTCTGTCATCCCCTTCTCCTCCTGCCCTCAATCTTTCCCAGCATCAGAGTCTTTTCAAATAAGTCAGCTCTTCGCATCAGGTGGCCAAAGTTTTGGAGTTCCAGCTTCAACATCACTCCTTCCAACGAACACCCAGGACTGATCTCCTTTAGGATGGACTGGTTGGATCTCCTTGCAGTCCAAGGGACTCTCAAGAGTCTTCTCCAACACCACAGTTCAAAAGCATCAATTCTTCGGCCCTCAGCTTTCTTCACAGTCCAACTCTCACATCCATACATGACTATTGGAAAAACCATAGCCTTGACTAGATGGACCTTTGTTGGCAAAGTAATATCTCTGCTTTTGAATATGCTGTCTAGGTTGGTCATAACTTTCCTTCCAAGGAGTAAGCATCTTTTAATTTCATGGCTGCAGTCACCATCTGCAGTGATTTTGGACCACCCCCGCTGCCCCGCCCAAAATAAAGTCAGCCACTGTTTCCACTCTTTCCCCATCTATTTCCCATGAAGTGACGGGACCAGATGCCATGATTTTCGTTTTCTGAATGTTGAGCTTTAAGCCAACTTTTTCACTCTCCTCTTTCACTTTCATAATGGCATTGGCTCAAGGTAAATGTTTAAGAAATTGTAGCTGTCACTTTTCTTATTATGAGTTTCTTACTATGAGCTTGTAAGCCAGCTAGATATATTGACTGATTGGGAGTTTTTAAAATGGTAACATGTTAGAAATTTGTTTCATTTTTAAGGTTAGAGGAATAAATAATACAATGTAATAAATAGTTTATCTAAGGAAAAATATCAAAAAAAACTTGAAATAACATAACTAATCATAGTAATGTTTTAACTTGTTAAATGAGACAGCCTAAAATGTTAGATCTAAAAATGAAAAAGAACCTGATATGTGCAACTGTAAAAATAAGCAAGTAGATCCTTTCCCTTCTAAAACATACTTGTCTTCAAATTTACATGTAAACAGTCACAGACAATGTAGGAGAGGTTGGAAGGAGACTATGAGCCTGCACTGTCAAACTTATTTTACTGACTATGGCATGCCACTCCTTGGTCAATATAGAGGTTGGACTAAACCAGTGGCCAGGCAAACAATTTCATAAAGGGACTTGTTTTCAGTAATGAATTTTTTGTTCTTAGCGGACTGAGAGCTGATCAAATGCAGCATCTCCTGAAAGTGATCATGGTTTATTTGTACTCTGCTGGAAGCCAAAGCTGCAGAGAAGCACCTAATAATTTCTACAGCTGCTAGACAGCTTCGAGAGCATTCACTTTATGTCTCTGTGTGAATGTGTGTACATAGGCATATATGTGCATAGATTTAATGTTCCATATATGTTTAAATCCCATATTATTGTTTTCTATTTAATACCCAAACTAACTGCTATCATGTGTGTGTTAGTCGCTCAGTCACGTCTGACTCTCTGCAACCTCATGGGCTATATAAGCTGCTAGGCTCTTCGGTCCATGGAATTCTCCAGGCAAGAATACTGGAGAGGGTTGCTATTTCCTCCTCTAGGGCATCTTCCCGATCCAGGGACTGAACTTCGGTCTCCTGCATTGCAAGCAGATTCTTTACCATGGAGCCACCAGGTAAGCTGGTTTTGCCTGGATCCTTGCTGTTAAAGTCGCCAGCACGTTATCTGTTTCAGTAGATTCTAAAGTATGTGCCCCTTTAGGGCACATGTAAAATGTAACAAATGTTTTGAAGAATGTTGATTTTAGAGGCTTTATGTTTTCACAAGTTTCACAGGTAGGCTTAGTATGCTTTGTACTCCAATAATCCAATATGTGAACTGTGAACTTCCTGATGTTCAAGCTGGTTTTAGAAAAGGCAGAGGAACCAGAGATCAAATTGCCAACATCCGCTGGATCATAGAAAAAGCAAGAGAGTTCCAGAAAAACATCTATTTCTGCTTTATTGACTATGCCAAAGCCTTTGACTGTGTGGATCACAATAAACTGTGGAAAATTCTGAAAAGATATGGGAATACCAGACCACTTGATCTGCCTCTTGATAAATATGTATGCAGGTCAGGAAGCAACAGTTAGAACTGGACATGGAACAACAGACTGGTTCCAGATAGGAAAAGGAGTATGTCAAGGCTGTATATTGTCACCCTGCTTATTTAACTTCTATGCAGAGTACATCATGAAAAACGCTGAACTGGAAGAAACACAAACTGGAATCAAGATTGCCAGGAGAAATATCAATAACCTCAGATATGCAGATGACACCACCCTTATGGCAGAAAGTGAAGAGGAACTCAAAAGCCTCTTGATGAAAGTGAAAGAGGAGAGTGAAAAAGTTGGCTTAAAGCTCAACATTCAGACAACTAAGATCATGGCATCTGGTCCCACCACTTCATGGGAAATAGATGGGGAAACAGTGGAAACAGTGTCAGGCTTTATTTTGGGGGGCTCCAAAATCACTGCAGATGATGACTGCAGCCATGAAATTAAAAGACACTTACTCCTTGGAAGGAAAGTTATGACCAACCTAGATAGCATATTCAAAAGCAGAGACATTACTTTGCCAACAAAGGTCCATCTAGTCAAGGCTATGGTTTTTCCAGTGGTCATGTATGGATGTGAGAGTTTTTAAACTGTGAAGAAGGCTGAGTGCCGAAGAATTGATGCTTTTGAGCTGTGGTGTTGGAGAAGACTCTTGAGAGTCCCTTGGACTGCAAGGAGATCCAACCAGTCCATTCTGAAGGACATCAGCCCTGGGATTTCTTTGGAAGGAATGATGCTAAAGCTGAAACTCCAGTACTTTGGCCACCTCATGTGAAGAGTTGACTCACTGGAAAAGACTCTGATGCTGGGAGGGATTGAGGGCAGGAGGAGAAGGGGACAACAGAGGATGAGATGGCTGGATGGCATCACTGACTTGATGGACATGAGTCTGAGTGAACTCCGGGAGTTGGTGATGGACAGGGAGGCCTGGCATGCTGCGATTCATGGGGTTGCAAAGAGTCGGACACGACTAGCGACTGATCTGATCTGAATCCCTCTCCCCCAGTCCAGTCTTCGTTTCTTTTGTAATTTGTATAGCAAGATTTTTTTTTTCTTTTTTAAAAATATTTACTTATTTGGGAGCACTGGGTCTTTGGTGTGGCGTGTGGGATTTTTTTCAGCTGTGGAATGCAAACTCCTAGCGGTAGCATGTGGAACTTAGTTGCCTAACCAGGGATCACACTTGGGCCCCTGCATTTGGAGGTCAGAATTTAACCATTGGACCACCAGGGAAGTCCCATGCATAGAAAGAGTTTTCTTAATTTATAATCTGGCCCAGAACAGAATATCACAAATTATGTGTTAGTGGAAGCCCAATTAATAAAATTTTACCAGACTAAATCCCTGTATTATTTTTTTCTACTATTCTCAGGTTTATTCATCTTATTTTTGGTAAGGATTAACCCCTTCATTGGAGAAGGAAATGGCAACCCACTCCAGTATTCTTGCCTAGGGAATCCCATGGACAGAGGAGCCTGGTGGGCTGCCATCCATAGAGTCGCACAGAGTTGGACACAACTGAAGCAACTTAGGCAGCAGCAGCAGCAGCAACTCCTTCATTACAACAGAAAATTACTTAACACATGACCTTCCCAAATGACAGAAATACCAGCATATGCAAAAAAAAAATGAGTTTAAACAGTGGTGGCTTACATTGTTCTTAACTTTATTGAAAGCCTCATTGCATTCTTTTTTTTTTTTTTTCATTGCATTCCTTGGCATGAGCAAAAGTAATACTTTAAATCTTTCAAATGTAATAATAAGAGGCTGCAGTGCTTTAGGAAATTGGAATCTGAAAGCCGTAGGATGGGTCAAGAGACCAGTTCCTCTTCTAAAGATCCTGGGTAGAACAAAAAATCGCTGCATTGTGCTGGAGGTCTAAGGAGACACCACCAGCAGGGGTCTCCTGCTGAACTTCCATGTCACTTTCTGAATGCTTTAAAAAAAAAAAAAATTACACTCTTAGGTAATTCTACAGCAGTGAATTGGCAAGTTGGCAAGAGTCTTGAATAGCCTTGAATTTAAGGCTGAAAGGAGGAAAAAGATATTTTATCAGGGCTTGTAAACTTGGTTTTTCCTCAGAGACCAGATCATCACAAAATACCCATTTTGACTTTGAATATGTGTGTCACACAACCTCCAAGAGGCCATTGAATTCTTATCTATTTATATGCAGACAGAAGTGTATGTGTGTGTGTGTGTGTGTGTGTGTGTGTGTGGTGTGTATGTTGTCTTTTGCAAGTGCAGAATGTTTTACCTTTTTTTGGGTGATTGGAAAATAACTTAAAAACAGTTATATAGAAGTGACATAAATTTATTAGCTTGCCTTCCCAAAATGATTCTTTTTTTTTTTTTTTCCAGAATAAGAAAGCTTGGGAAAAAATTAGCTTTGGGTTGATATACACCCTTCCCCCAACTTTGGTATTGCTTTTTTGTTTGTGTTTTTGAGGTTGAGGGTTATCTATGACTCATTGGCAAGCTTCAGTTCAATCAATTTAGAGGGAACTTTTAGGGCTGAGTTATTTTTAAATGCCTGAAAATGAGGGAGCTGTAAATGGAAATCTAATCACAGCTTAACCTGTAGTCATGCAAACAGTCAACTATGAAATCAAATGAGTTTCCAACCCTCTTAACCCATTAATGCTTACTGACTAGCTGTGCTGCCCAAACTTGGTTTTTCAAAAAGCAGGAAAAGGAAAAGGCACATATCTGGCTGGGATGCAGAAGATAGGAAGGGAGGGGTGCTGTGGATGCAAAGAAGGAAATCTCTAGGATACAACAATTTCCTCATAGACACAAGCATGTGCGCTTGCATAAGCACAGATCTTTCTCTGTCACACATTGTTCCTGGTTGTTTATGAAGCCTCTCCCTGGCAAATAAATACCAAGCAAAGGACGGTATTGTCCTTGTTAAACTGCATCTGATTTTGAATACTTCATATTACAAAGGCTCAGTCCCTCCCATTCTCATGATTGAAAATTGCTGAAATACACAATCTCAGGATTTCTTTGGAGCTTTGTGTCCGTTTGAAAACCATGTAACCTTGACTGGTTCGCTTCCTGCCGCCTCCCATCACCTTTCCTTCCTTTGCAGGTTTCCATCTACTCTCCACTTCTATTTTCTTTCCTTGGCCTTTGACTCTACTTTTTCCTGCCACATTTAAGGATTCTTTGCTTTTTTTTTTTCACATGTTCAGCTCAACTTCTATTTTATTATTATCTATCCTAAGAGCCACATCCCAAAATAGCAAAAAAAGTATCCTGAAAGGCTAAGTTGGGGGGAAATCCAATTGTCTAAACACTCAGGTATTCAAATTAGTGTACAGTATGCAAGTTGCCATGCCCTCCTCCAGGGAATCTTCCCAATTCAAGCCACCATGGCTCAGACAGTAAAGAAACTGCCTGCAATATGGAAGACCTGGCTTCGATCCCTGGGTTGGGAAGATCCTCTGGAGGAGGGCATGGCAACCCACTCCAGTATTGTGGAGAATCCAATGGACAGCGGAGCCTGGTGGGCTACAGACCATGGGGTCACAAGAAGTCAGACACAACTGAGCAGCTAAGCACAGCACAGCACACATGCATGTAAGACAGGACATGTATATGTGTGTAAATGCATCTGTATCTGACATCTTTAAATGCCAATACATGTAGTTAATTGATATGTGTTAACTTTCTTAGTTTCAATGTTGTATTTAGTCTGCTTCAGAGAGAGTAGGCATTCCTATATAATGGCAAGCACACGAAGTATGCAAAATAGCAGTTTGGGATTGTTGAATTAATATTCTCAACTCTGTTAAATTACCAAGTCTCTTTTCTTATCTCCTGAATTGCCACCTCAACTAATCTGAACCAAGACCAATGTAAAAAACCTTCTCAATCAGGAAAGTCCAGTTTGGCATTCAATGAAAGCTATGCTTGACTATTTCATCTCTCAGCAGAAAAAGGCAAGCTTGTTAAATGCCGCTTTAGTGCCAAGTGGTAATTACCCCCAAATGATTTCCTGGGGTTGGACCAAGGCTTTTTCACGAACATTTACCTCCAGTGTCAGAGTATGACTGAGAGGAAAAACAGTCTTTCTTTTTCTTACACACACATTCATAAAGATGAAAAATAAAAGCCAGAGTAAACAATTTTTTTTCTTTTCTTTTGTTAAATGGGGAACCTTGAGTAATGCATCCTTCCCAGTGTGTTCTAAAAAAGGTGACTGGGAACATGGCCCTCAGTGGAACTTATACAGTGGCACATACTTAGTCCATGAAGTAGCCTGTTTTTAAGCTATTACATTTGTATCCAAAGGCCTACTCCCAATGGCAGGAAAGAAAGAATAGTGTCCTGGTTTTAGAAAAGTTGAAATTGAATGGAAAAAACAAAACCTCTCTTTCTTTTTCACAGCAATCATTGCTCATTCACCTAAGACCCTGTGTGCTGCTGTGCATCGATCCATTATGAAGACGCCGCCACCTCCACACCACCAAAGGAGTGAACACTGGAAACGAAGGAAAACCGCCTGCCATAGCATATGTGGCTCTCATCTCACATCCATGAGCGACGCTCACAGACTTACGTGGCCCTCCTTTGAGACATGTTATCACAGTATTTAATGATTCATCAAAGTATTTAATTGATTCATCCTCCAAACTGTATTCCAAAGGATCTCAAAGTCCTTTCAAATATTGTGAATGTACAACAAAGTATTTTGTCCTAAGTTTTTAACATGTGTGAGAGTTATAAACTGCTTTGTCATTAATATCCATCAAATGGAGGACATTTGGCTGGAAATGAAGAAAAGATTTATTAAATTTAGTTGCAGTTCCATTCATGGGACTGAAATACATGCAGGAATATGAAAAAGACTAATGTCCCCATGTTAAAGAAATCGATTTCCAGGGTGCCGAGCAGAAAAGTGTAATTGAAATTGACCCATTAAATGATTACATTATTTGTGTACCAAATCTAATATATTTCACAAAACTATAGAGCTGTTTCAGTAACTACCTGCCAAACTGTATATATTGTTCCTAATTAAGTTTTATAAATGTACTTATAGAAATGTGAGGTAGCAGAATTATCCAAGTAATATGTCTCTACATTTATGAAACCTGTTCCAGAGAATTAAGACAAGGTAGTGCATTTCTAATCTCATGACTACTTCAGGACTAGTGAAAGCTGTAATAAACAAGGTGACAAAATGAATATTTAAGGGAAGCATCTCAGTTAAATTTCTAAAACATACTTGGAAATACACCTGCTTCTTTTTTAACTTCTAGCATTGCCCCTGGTAAATCACACTGTAGTAAACACTTGACCTCTTACGTATTTAAAGCTTATTTTCTGAGTATCTACTATGTGCCGGGCACATGGATTTTCAAATCTATACTTTTCCTTAATCCTAGCAACAACTCAGTGAAGCAGCCATTATTCTTGTTTGACTGGTAAGAGATGATGAGCAACTCAATTAAGGTACAAAATATTTAATTTTATGGCTGCTTTTAATCTTTTTCCCTCCCTTCATTATTAGACTGTATGTTTCTGAAGGGCAGGAATAATGCCCTATTCATCTTTTTGTACTGAAAGAATAAAAGAAAAATCTGTTATTTTCCATATGACTTAAAGATCCTTTCCCCCTCCAGTTTTGTCTACATTCCATTTTCATTGAAAACAAATAAGACTCTAAGATATTGTGCATTTTTCCAATTTACCAAATTGAAGTATATTTTTTTTAAAGAGGATTTGAGACAAGTTTTAATAAGCTTATTTGGATTTAATATGGGTATACTAATTCAATGACAAAGATGACATTTTTTTCATTTAACTACTACATTTAATAAAATCAAGAAGAAATAATTTAGGCCAGTGAAGAACAGATAAAGTATACAGACTAGCAGGAAAGATGGTGCTTGCTGTTGAGAAGCTGAGGTCAGAGAAAGAAGCTGTGGATTTGGGAGTGAGTATTCTTTGAAGGCAGAAGAGTGACCCGAGGTGCAGGATGACTCCCAGCCATGCTAGGGGTTCCCTGTTGCTTATTGCAGGCTCTTTAGAACTGTGCCATAACGAAGCATCAGTGGAATGCTGAGCACCAGCCTTTGCAACAGGGAATGTCAGTAGCTTCTTATCAATGATATCCATCCAGTGAGGAGTGAATCTGGGACATATGCTTTTCAGCATATGTGTTGCAGACCCAACTGAGAGGTTTAACATCAACTACAGATATTTCTGGAAGTCCTGCATACAAACTGATGTCCTTTTTGGTAAATCTACAGTATATTCCTAAATATTACTCTGGCTTGAAATTTGGTTTTCCTTAAAGTATGTCATCTTCCTAAAGCCAACCCATATATAGCAATGCACTGTGATTCTATTATATGATACTCTCTCCCAAGACCAATCTATTAGTTTGGTTTAAAAGCCTCATCCACATCTTCCTCCTTTGGTTGGTAGATTCCATCCCACTCTTTTAGTGAATCTCTTTGGGTCCTGTATTTTCTCATATAGGTGGTACTCTTGAGTTCATCCTATTCCTAAATAAGGCTTGGCAGTGGTTCCAGTTATCACATTTATTAAAATGTTTGCTTTAAGCCCCAGGAGATGAGTTTTTTTCCCCCAAATCTAATTTTTCCCATAAAGATGCTGCACGTGTGCTTAGTCATGTCTGACTCTTTGCAACCCTATGGATTGTAGCCTGTCCGACTCCATGAGATTTTTCAGGCAAGACTACAGAGTGGATTGCCATTTCCTCCTCCAGGGAATCTTCCTGACCCAGAGATTCAACCTGCATCTCCTGTGTCTCCTGCATTTGCAGGTGGATTATTTACTGCTTCAGCCATGCTGAGTTTCTCTCAAAATATGCCTCTGCATATGATGCTCATGCATCAATACCTGTCTCTGCAATAACTGGTCACCTTCAGATGCCGGGCTTCACCTGCCTGGTTCAGAGTGCTGTTTCATAGTCAAGTTTGAACTCAGTTTCTAGGGGCAACTAATCCAATGAATGCAGGTTGTAGTGAGGGGCTGACTTCAGAGGGGGTGTCTTCTTGGATTAGACATATCCCAGGAAAGAGGCATCTTTGGTTTCCTGAAGAAAAGATAAATGTTTTCTTTGACTTGGAAGCCAAGGTCAAAGTGACCCTCTAAAATCTCACACAAAGACTCCTCTCTAGGTCTCCCCCATTTGCCACAACTTTGGCTCAGGTTCTACTCCAGAAAACAGGCTTTGAAGGCAGCAGTATCCGGTGCTGAAAGAACACTAATCTATGTTTCTAGACTGAGAAAAGCTTTATTATAGACAAAGGACTTCACTTCTCTAAGCCTCAATTTGTTTCTCTGTTGAGTAGTGGGTTCCTACTAGATCATTACAAGTAATTTTCAGCACTAAGATTCTCATCATCTGTGTTAGGTGATAGGGAGCCATGGTAGATTCTTGAATATAAATTATTGTGATGATATATTGACAAGGTGGGTTTCCCAGGTGGTGATAGTGGTAAAGAACCCTGCCTGCCAATGCAGAAGATATAAGAGACATGAGTTGGATCCCTGGGTCTGGAAGATCCCCTGGAGGAGGGAATGGCAATCCACTCCAGTATTCTTGCCTGGAGAATCCCATGAACAGAAGAGCCTAGTGGGCTACAGTCTGTAGGGTTGCACAGAGTCGGACACGACTGAAGCGATTGAGCATGCAGCCACGCACGAACAAGGTTGGACTACTGCCACAGAGCACAACTTTTAGTAGATCAAACTGTCATTTCCCTCCCACATTTTCCCGTTGTAGGTCTTGCTTTCACATAGTTCCTTACACTCATACAGCAAGCAGATCAATGAGGACCAAAGAGAAAATGGAAGAAATAAAATGGTCACACAAATGGGAAGACTTGATTTCATATATCAGGATAGTTTATCATTCAAGACAGATCTAATGAGTATCAAAAGGTAACTTGGTGAGGGTAGAAAAATAAGATGAAGATATAGTGTTAAACTGAGAGCTGAAGAACTGATGCCTTCGAACTGTGGTGCTGGAGAAGACTGTTGAGAGTCCCTTGGACTGCAAGGAGATCAATCCAGTCCATTCTAAAGGAGATCACACCTGACTATTCATTGGAAGGACTGATGCTGAAGCTGCAGCTTCAATACTCTGGCCACCTGATATGAAGAACCGATTCATTGGAAAAGACCCTGAGGCTGGGAAGGATTGAAGGCAAGAGAAGGGGACAACAGAGGATGAGATGGTTGGATGGCATCACCGAATCAATGGACATGAATTTGAGAAAGCTCTGGGAGAGAGTGAAGGACAGGGAAGCCTGGGGTGCTGCAGGCCATGGAGTCACAAAGAGTCAGACATGACAGAGCGACTGAACAACAATAAACTAAAATTTAAAAAATCAAGAAAAAGCATTCCTGCAATTGGAGGAGGAATAGGTGTTGGTGATGACAAAAATGATAAAACAGTTATAAAATCTGTTGCGGTTGGGTGGTCATCATATATCAATACTAGTTTCTCCCTTTTATGTAAGTTTGAAAGTTTTCATAATAAAAAGTTAAAATAGAAAAAAGGAAAAAAAAGAAAGAAAAGGCTTTCTGTTGCATCCATTTCAGAGTAAGCAGTTTACTGCAAATGGGATCTGAAATCTGTTGAATCTTTCGATTTTTAACTCCATGTATTCATCCCCATGCTCGAGATGGCCTTCCGTTACCATCTGGAGAGGACACACTGACATCCAAAGCTCCCTTTCTTTTGGACGGTGCTTAAGTAGGCACAGCCAATGTTTGCTCTGTGATTCTCCTCTTGTATGTGCTCTTTGCTGACTGAATCCTTATTAGTTGATATTTTATTTTTCAGATATTCTTGTTTATTCACGCAGGATACGGTCCAGTCTTCCTGACTTGTGAATCACTTTTCTCCTTGGAGTGACTTTACTCATCTCTGCTTTGCTGCAGGGTTGATATTACTCTTTATTTTTGGGTGGGAAAACCTATTTCGCTCTTTTCCTAGTGCATGCGAGGTAAAAACCTTACTGACTTTCTAACTACTAGCAAGAAACTTACGAGAGTTTCATTTTCATTCTTAGCATGACTTGTACACAATCTCACAGGAAGAAATTAGGATGTATTTCAACGTTATGTTCTAGTTCCATAAAGCTTTGTGGGATTTTATTAGAATCATATTCTATGAGACTCTCCTTTCCCAGTTATGGAACCAATTTTTAAAATTAATAATTACACTCCTCCCCCCTGTTCCCCACCCAGTATTACTTACTCAACTTTGCTGCCTGACTGCATCATGGGGACATGCATTTATTTGATCCACAGATCTGTAGGGCATCAATCCATATACCATGCTACACATCAAAAGCCACAGTCATATGTGACTGAACCGCCACTCTTCCCCATTACCTTTCCTCTCACTTCCCTTCCTATCTCTTGAGAAAACAGCATGTAACTTTGCCCAGAAGTATGTGTCTAGCTGAGCACTGAAGAATTGATGCTTTAGAACTGTGGTGTTGGAGAAGACTCTTGAGAGTCCCTTGGACTGCAAGGAGATCCAACCAGTCCATTCTGAAGGACATCAGCCCTGGGATTTCTTTGGAAGGAATGATGCTGAAGCTGAAACTCCAGTACTTTGGCCACCTCATGCGAAGAGTTGACTCATTGGAAAAGACTCTGATGCTGGGAGGGATTGGGGGCAGGAGGAGAAGGGGACGACAGAGGATGAGATGGCTGGATGGCATCACTGACTAGATGGACGTGAGTCTGGGTGAACTCCGGGAGTTGGTGATGGACAGGGAGGCCTGGCATGCTGCGATTCATGGGGTCGCAAAGAGTCGAACACAACTGAGCGACTGATCTGATCTGATCTGATCTGATGTGACTTTATTTGAAAATATTATTATACTTGCAAAGATTACTTTTTAGAGTTGTCTATTTTAACAAGAATTATTTGAATGTTTGATGGAAGAAATGTCATAGCTGGCCTAAGGAATTGTTTCCAATTGTGAACACCCAACACTCTCCATATCTTCTTTAAATCTAAATTGACCTTTATCTAGATCTCTATCCCAACACAGTATTGCCATCAGCACTGCACAATTTCACTTTGGCAGAAGTCATAAACTTTCCTGAATTTACCCAGATGATGGTTTGCTATTTTTGCAAGAGAACCCTGCCATTTTGCCAAAACTTTTCTATCTTGCAGCAACTGCCAGTGCTATTTTCTTGGGCTGCAAATAGGGCAACAGCTGTCCTTTCTGTACCAGACTGTGGACACGAGGCTGCCAGAGGCACTGTTCTAGAAACCCAGACACTCTGATAATCAGCTCAGCCATCTAGGTGAACTTAAGTGTTTTTAATGTCTTGGAATAGCAGGGAAATTAGGACTAAAAATAGGTATTATTTAATTTTTCAAAATTTTTCTAAGCCTCTGAAGTTCACTAGTTTGAATTGTACTTTCTGCAGTGCATGATGACAATGTTGTGTAGGGGGAAAAATAAATCTCTAGATTGAAAATGAGAATTTTAGTCCTCAGAGTTGTTCTGCATTACTGGGATATATATTCTAAATTCCTTTTGGGGAATTTGGTTTCACCATATTTAAAGTGAGGTTATTGTACAAGATGATTTTTAAACCATCTAAATTAAATTTTTTTTACTCTTCTGAATTAAAATTATTAAATCATCTGAATTCTAAAATTATCTGTAAACATGTACCTCTAATTTTAGAAAAGGGCAGCCTTTTGAATGGGAGGTCTGTTTGTGTTCTGTGTGCTGTGAAATTTGCAGGTAAGTATTTGCTAAGCCAGTAAATCTACCTTATAAATCTCCATGTCTAATTTACAAGATGAAAAGATAAAATATTATTAGAGGAGTTTACAGTCATATTTTACCTTGCCACTCATTTAGATTGTTTCATTTAATTGGATAGCAATTGCAAGTTCAGCATGGGGAAACTTCTTCTAACTGAGGCATCTTCCCCTTGCATACAGGCCTCCATATTTTCTCTCTCTATGGCTTTAGAGCTTTGTGTTTCTCTGTTTGTCTCTCTCACCTCCCTTCACTCTCTGTTCTGTAGTTTAACAATTTGGAAAGAGGAATCTTCAGAGTCTTAATCAATGCTCTTTACTATACAATTTAACTATATAGAGGGTCATTTAGTACTTTACAATTTGTGACTGACTTCCATATAGAAACCCAAAATATATATCTTTCACAAAGAAATGGAGACCTCATATACCTTTGAGTCAGCAAAGATCTCAGCTGGGCTTCCTTGTTTTTCTCACAGTGTTTCTGCCTCAATACAGTGCCTCTCCAGAGCCACTCTCATGCCCCCACATTTAAGAGTCAATGTCATGGTGTCTCTCCAGCACCCAGGATTGTTCTTTCCAGTCATATGAACTTTGTGTTAGCAGGCAACAGCATAAATCATTTATTTGCTCTGCCTGAGAGACGAAAGGAGGAAGTGTAGAGTTCAAAAATTCTTTTCAAAGGCTCGCAAGATGTAGTTTTTTACTAGATTATATAAGATTTTTGCTTGCTCAAGCCAAAGGACTATGGAAAATAATAATTAGCCCATAGTAAAGCTACTAGAGGGCTTTTTGAAGAGTTAAACCATTGTATTATTTATAGACAAAAAAAGGTAATATTTTCTGTGTTTTCTCGCCTCAATTTGTCTTGTTGCTTTAACACATTACACGTTATAATGTAATCTATGAGATAGAAACAATACCAGGAGTCCTAATTAAATTAAAAGTAATTACCAGTTGTACAGATAGGGCTTTCAATTGAGCAGCAGGAAGTTGATATTTTGTCATCCCTAGTTTATCTCCATGCACCGAGCACGATTCTTTGTACCCGTTATTAATGGCATTTCCTCAACGGTCATGAAGAGTGTGGGAAATAGGGAATGAGGAAGAGGACAAAAGGAAGAGAGGAATTGGAGGAGGCTTGGAGGGCGACAGAGACAGAGAGGAAGCTTTCTGTTGCTGTTCTTCCACCAGGATCCAGGGGGATTTTTCATACATCGAGGGATCTAATACTGTCCTTTACTCACCTATGAGAGAAATATTTGCCCAGCCCATATTCGTAACATATCCTAATTTTTCTTGACCACAAACAGAATTTTAAAAAGAGAACCTCACACATTCTATGTTCAGGGTTTGGTTTATGATGTGACAGATTTTTCATTTTCAGGAAGAAAAAAAATTGTTCCAGCTCCCAACGGGAATTTAATTTGAGAGAGGGAGGGAAATGGCAATATATAAAGATTTCCTACTGTCCAATTTCTTATTCTGCTTTTCAGCTGGGCATCTTTTAACAATTGGAAGCATTGTCATTCTCCCACCAGGAAACACAGCACAGGCTTTTAAAGAGCATTTACAGGGTGATGTCCGTTTGATTGACCGTTATCTTGCTGGCATGCTGCTGCTACAAATATGAGCAATTATTGGGAACGCAGTCAAATTAAATTTTCATAACTATAAAACTGCATTTTACCTTAGGGGCACAGCTTCTTTCCTATTTCTACAATCTATTTTCTATGCTTTATATTAAATCTAAACAAATGAATGTTTATCAACATGAATATTTTAACAGAGTATGCCAGTCTGTGCCCTCTCTCCACAAATTTTTTATCTTTTTTCACGAATGTTCTACAAGAACGACTTTTCTAGTATGACAGGGGTCATTTTGTATAGGCTCTTGTTAAGGGTTCTTTACCCTCCACCAAAAGTTATCTTTGACTAATTCTTGCCTTTAATAATCAAATAAAATTAACAAATGCCTTACAAGGAATCAAGTTTAATTTTTTTAAGGTTATTCTTACAAGATATTAAAGCCTGGTTAACTTAAAAGCCTCCTGATGAGAGTGAAAGAGGAGAGTGAAAAAAAAAAAAACTGGCTTGAAACTCGACATTAAAAAAATTAAGATCATGACATCAAGTTCCATCACTTCATGGCAAATAGAAGTGGGAAAGGTGGGAGCAGTGACAGCTTTTCTTTTCTTGGGCTCCAAAATCACTGCGGATGGTGACTACAGTCATGAAATAAAAAGATATTTGCTCCTTGGAAGGAAGGCTATGATAAATCTAGACAGCATATTAAAAAACAGAGACATCAATTTGCTAACAAAGGTCCATATAGTCAAAGCTATGGTTTTTCCAGTAGTCATGCACAGATGTGAGAATTGGATTGTAAAGAAGGCTGAGTGCCAAATAATTGATGCTTTCGAACAGTGGTGCTGGAGAAGACTCTTGTGAGTCCCTTGAACCGCATGGGGATCAAACAATTTTATCCTAAAGGAAATGAACCTTGAATATTCAATGGAAGGACTAATGCTGAAGCTGATGTTCCTATCCTTTAGCCACCTGATGTGAAGAGTCAACTCATTGGAGGAGACCCTGAAGCTGGGAAAGACTGAAGGCAAAAGGAGAAGAGGCAGCAGAGGAATGGATGGTTAGATAGCATCACCAACTCAATGGACGTGAGTTTGAGCAAACTCCAGGAGGTAGTGAAGGACAGGGAAGTCCAGTGTGCTGCAGTCCATGGGGTTGCAGAGTCAGACATGACTTAGTGACTGAACAACAACATCAACAACCTCAATAGATCCATCCAATATGAATGACAAATGTCAGTGGTAGGTGGCATGCTGTGTTCTCTTCCCATATGCACAACTGATGTTAAACGATCACAGCCCAGTTCTTTATTGAGACCAGATACTGGTTCTTGGCAGCTATTTGAACTGACTTAAGTTGACAGAAGTGTGAAATCTATTTTGCCATCCCAGATGTAAATGGTTTTATCTTTATGCTTTTACTGTCCTCCCTGGCATCTTCCCATATCTCTTCATCTTAAACCATAATGGGAAACTCAGCCTCACCATGTATCGCTCTTACGTGAGCACCAGATCCAGTTACTCCCAATTTTACTCTTCAGATCTAGCTCAAATCCTATCGCTTTTGTGAAACATGAAGTTTCCCCAAATTTCTCTGAATCACATTGATCTTTCTTCTCTGGTGATTACACCTTTGTTGCTAGAGTGATCATCTATCTCAGTAATATGACAGCAACAAAGAAAAATCCCTGGAAATGTAAATCTAAGCTAACACCTCATTTAGAGAGGCAACGAATCTCAAAATTCTATTCTTGAGTATATATCATCTGGATATAAAACTGGGCAGATAAAAATTAAAATACTGTCAGGTCTCCCATTGCTTGATTTCTGAAAGATGAAATTTTCATTTGAGGAAAGGAAAAAAATTCCAGGTAACAACCGTGGGAAAGGATAAAGAGAGAAGGAAATGTCTTAGGAAGAAATGATAGGTTTTTTGAGAATCTGTAGAGCTGCTGGATCTGAGGGAGCATTTATAGCTAAGCTCATTGACTTTGTTCATCATCAATAAGTATTAACAGTGAGTATGTTAAGGTGAAGATTTATTTATGACTGTGACCCTGATTTTGTTCAGTGTTGCTATTTGGCTGGACTATTATCATCCTCTTACTTTATCTGTAGCTCTGTTTTTAAAAGGCAAGAAAAAGGAGGAAATAGTAGGAAACAAACTTTTGTTGTCAGGAGGAAATTAAGTAAAATATTGTTTAGAATATAGAATGGTGAGGCGTTAGAGAAAACTCCTTTAGCTACACGCTCTAAGGCATTGGTGCACCAGCCCATGCATATACTACTTTCAAGGAGTTGAAAAATGAGGGAGAATAAAATATTAACTTTGGGAACTACATGCTTTATTGTACTACATATTACATGTGCAAAAGAATGACAAAAATATTTGCTTTTCCCATGTTTGTTGTTCACCATCTTTTTTTTTTCATTCATTTCATACTGATATATCTTTGTAATGATTCTCTTAATTTTTTTCTATCTCAAAACTTTTGTGCCAAAGTTGGTGAATGTCACCAAGGGAATACCTTTTTAAAGTATCTGCCAATCTTCCAAATCGTAAACATTTGAGTGGACTGAAATGGTTTTAGTAAATAGAAAGAAACAAAAGACAGAAATGTGAGAAGTGATTCATCCCTTCCCCATCATAAAATGCGGGCAGTTGTGGACTGAACATCTGTATTTCTCAGGGGAATCAGTTCTACAGTTTCAGGCAGTGAATGACATTTTTCAATCCTTTCCAATGGCTGCCCACCTTTCTTGGCCACATAGAACTGGGCTAGGCAAATAATCAACAGCATTTTTTATCTCTTTCTGTGCTGAACATTACACTAGGTGCTTTGGGGAAGGCTGCCAGGAGGTGTATATATGGTGCATTGATACGGCTGCATACTCTATTCTTGCTCTCAACTTATTCTCAAAGGTCTTCTTTCTGAGGAGAACAGCTGGATGAGCTTCTTCTTCTTTCAACAAAGTGATGCCAAATATTGGTTTCTGAAACTGTCCCTCAATACGTGCTTTTGTTTCCTGAGAGACCCAGGTTTCAACCACCTAGGGAAGACTACAATATCCTTCATTGCTTCAATTGTTAAGTTGCCAACTGATGTTCAGGATTTTCCAGTGTGGTTACCAGCACAAACAAACCACTCTGAGTCTTCCTTTTAGCATCATTTTCTTAATTAGACTTTTTTGGGAAAATCATTGAATCCTGATTCAGGAGGTACATTCAACTATGCAATTGAGATGATTCTTGTTGATTTAAAATTATTCAATGATTCATTTTAGTTTCCCACTTTAATTATTCATCTGTTCATTCATTCCATCAGTCATTTATTCAACAACTCTTTGGCTATTATTTGGCAGGTGGTGTGCTCACTTCTGGGAATTCAAACAATGGGGACACAACAAGCAGGTTCCCTGACCAGCATTACAGTCATTTTTGACTTTCAAGTTCAAAAGAATAATGTTATTTCAATTAAGTGTTTAGGAGTTATCTACTCAGTAATTTCATAGGCAGTGCTAGATACAATGTTGAGTGCTGTGAATGGAATGCACTGGGGTTCTTCCCTTCTAGGCAATCATAATGTGATCTCAAATTCAGGCGTATTAACATTATTCCTAAGCTGACATTGTAGTAATATATAAAGTATTATGGGAGCTAAGGACTGGGGAGAACAAGAAAGAGAATGAGGGAGAAAAAAAATTGGAAAGACTTCTGGAAAGAGGAAGGGTTGGAGCTGAAGCTAAACTAACACACATTGAAATGGTGGAGGGGAATTGGGGAAAGAAGGCAAGTCATTCCTAACAGATTAAAACCAACCAACCACCAAGATGTTAGGATAATCAAGTAAATTCACATTCTAAGAACAGTGAGAAAAATTGTTGTAGATGGAGTTCAGTCTAGAAATGCAAGTAAAGGCTGTGCTGTGAAGGAATTTAAATAACAGATGGAGCAAATGGGACATAATGGAGCACGTGGAAGAGACCTGATGGAAGCTTTTCCAGCAAAGGAGTTACACTGGTTTGCTCTGTTTTAGAAAATAATGTTGATGATAATCCTCAAGATGGATTGAAAGGAAAAGAGACTGGGCATAGGTTGGGCAACAACCTTAATTGTTTGGGTGAGAGATAAAGAGGAGTCTAACTAGGACTGAGAAAGTGATCTTTAAAAGGAGGAGATAGATTGGAGAAAGTGAATTGAGGCAAAACCAAAAGATATTTCACACCAATCAGAGAGTAGTGGTGTGTTAATGGTGGGTTTTTATTATTTGTGAGTGAAATGAGAAGGAAGCATGAATGCTGCATTTTCTAATGCCTATATTCTATGACTAAGTACTACATTCTATAGCATATTAGATTTGCAGGTAGTAAGTTTTTGATACCTTTTAAGAGAGCTGTTTTAGTAACTGTTAGAGATAATACCACCAGAGAAGGCAATGGCACCCCACTCCAGTACTCTTGCCTGGAAAATTCCATGGGCGGAGGAGCCTGGTAGGCTACAGTCCATGGGGTTGCTAAGAGTTGGACACGAATGATCAACTTCACTTTCACTTTTCAGTTTCACGCATTGGAGAAGGAAATGGCAACCCACTCCAGTGTTCTTGCCTGGAGAATCCCAGGGACAGGGGAGCCTGGTGGGCTGTCATCTATGGGGTCGTACAGAGTCGGACACGACTGAAGCGACAGCAGCTGCAGCAGAGATAATATCATAATCATAATAAATTGATGGCAAAGTAGAAAAGACAAATTTGAGTTGGAAGTGAATTCCAAATTAAAAAAAAAAAGGAAGTGAATAAGGTCAAACCAATTTGTCAGTTACAGAAATAGAAACTGGCTCCCCAAGTTAGATTTCTTCAAAATCAGATTTGTTCACTTCTTCAACCAAATATATGTTTCTCTCATGCAAGCAAAGATTATAAAATTATTTCCTTATATTAATAATAAAAATGACAACCAACATTTATGGAGTCTTTGGTATGTGCCAGAGACTGCTCCAGACTGGCTTATATGCACCATGAGAACGCCATATTGATCATATATATCAATGCCATATATGATCATATAGTTAATACAGGAATTGATGATCAGTACACATCAGCAGCAGCTTCATTATCTGTTAAAAATTATAAATATGTCAAAAGGTTGAATCCTGATATTAATTTGTAAAATGTTTTTTTGTTGTTGTTGTTCAGTATTTGTTTGGATACCCGTCATGTAGAAATCCTGATGCTGAAACAGAAAATGAAATGAAATATTCTGCAATTTCTAGCTGGCTACTTGGCTCTTCTGAGCCCTTAGCTTCAAGGATTTTTCAAAATATGTTTTTCTGCACCACAGCTCAGAGTTGCTAAATCCAGAAATTGAAACATTCTGAGAACCAAATCATTTCAGGGTGAATCAAAGCTCTTGGAACATTGCCCTAGGATTTTGAAGATAGTGTTTAATGGTGAAAAAAATGTTCAGTATTTTTAAGGAAATCCCAATTATGGAAGGCTGCCCCATTCACAGCCCCTACAGTGCAGGGAGTCTGACACAGAATGCCTTGTTTCACCTTCACTCCCATGAAGAGTCCGGGCCCCATGGGTGGAGGTAAAGGTCGTCTAGCCCTTCGGTTCTGCCAGCATTTCCCTCTCGTAATTAACCATTGTGAGGAAATTCGAGGCTGACGTCTGTTTGTAACTCCACCTTAAAACCTGGAAATAAGTTCCCTCTTTTATTCATTCTTACCAGCTTCTATTCTGGCTGCCATTTTAATGCCAGCAACGGTGACGGTTTTGAGCAAGAGTTTTGTTTCCCTGCTCAAACTCTCTCTCTCCTCTCCAGACTGTATCTTTGCCTGTTGGTGCTCTGCACGATGGGGATGATGGAAACAGAAGATAGGAAGAGAAAAAGGGAGCATAGTTAAGTGAACCTTAAGACCGGGAGGTGTTTTAACGTAGTGGAAGGGGCATGAGTTATGATATCAGACAACAATGTGAAATTACTGATTTTGTAACTTGGGGCAAGATGTTTAATGATTTTGCATCTCAGTTTTCTCATTTGTGAAATGAGGATAGTAAAATTTACAAGGTTATTTGGGGGGAATTAAATGAAGCAAACGTATAAAGCATATTGTAGGTGATTAATACATGGCGATGGATGCTATTATCAGTAGTAGGATTAATAATATTAATAAAAATAAAATAGTAGAAAAAAATAAAAATGAACTAGGAATTATGGAGAACAATGAGGTAAAGGACCATCAACTACAATGCTTGACAATCAGAAAATGCTCTAATATTTCTGTATAAAGTGACGGAGGAACTTGACTCTCTTGATTCCACAGAGACTTTACCTCTCATAGACAGGAATGTGAGGTGATGTGAAGCTATGTTAACCTGAAATAACCTCTTTCTCCTTTTCCCCTCTAAGTTCAACTCATTTTTCAGAGGCTACCTGAGTTGTCTTTTTCTAGGATGTTGTTACCACTGATCTAACGATGACCTCCTTTTCTTTTGAATTAAGGCAATAAATTACATACCATCTGATGTGTTCTTTGACTACTTCCTGGAGGTGTGGCTTCCAAATGAGATCAAGGTTTCATTGAGTAAAGGAAACTTGCCTTATACTTCTTATATATTCACCATAGGACATTGGGTGGCTGAGCACACAGAGAAACCCTACACCCAACAGTGCAATGAGGAGATAAAAAGAGTACTAGCCTTAAATTTCTTTTTTTTAAATTAATTAATTTATTTTAATTGGAGGCTAATTAATTTACAATATTGTAGTGGTTTTTGCCATACATTGACATGAATCAGCTATGGGTGTACATGTGTCCCCCATCCTGAGCCCCCCTCCTACCTGCCTCCCCATCCCTTCCTTCTGGGTCATCCCAGTGTAGCAGCCCAAGCACCATGTCTCATGCATCGAACCTGGACTGGCGATCTGTTCCACATATGATAATATACATGTTTCAATGTTATTCTCTCAAATCATCCCACGCTCGCCTTCTCCCACACAGTCCAAAAGACTGTTCTTTACATCTGTGTCTTTTTTTGCTGTCTCACATACAGGGTTATCATTACCATCTTTCTAAATTCCATATATATGCGTTAGTATACTGTATTGGTGTTTTTCTTCTTAAATTTCTTATAACACAAAATGTCCATTAAAGGGACAGGACAATTTCTTTCTTCAAAAGAGAATAAATTTCTTGCAGAGGAGTAAGGGATATATATATTTTTCCTTGCTAATTTTCTAGATTGTAGTCTCACTTTCCTCTCCTTCATAAAAATTCGTAGACCTTGACTTGGATGGACTTTCAACAATTATTTTATTTAATGTTCATATTTGAACCATGAGTACACTGTTGCCCAAAGGCTGTAATGATAATAATTGAGGATTGATGCCCAAGACTTAGGACTTCTAGACCAAGGTTCTCATGGCTTTTCATCCTTAATGAAAGATGACTCTCTAGGTGACCATCTATATACACTGCCTTATTATCATCTCTTTTTTTCCCCCATTCAATTCATTTAAGAAATTTACATTTCACAGAGATGAAATATATGTTTAAACAGGGATTTCTAATTGGACTCAAAGTTTGCTAAGTTCTGTGGAGCAATTTACAATAAAGTTTCATGTTGTGAAATTAATTTTATTTTACATTTCTAAACTTGAGTAGAACACATACACATATGCCTGTACATATACATATGTCTGAGTATGCTGCTGCTGCTGCTAAGTCGCTTCAGTCGTGTCTGACTCTGTGCGACCCCATAGACGGCTGCCCACCAGGCCCTGCCGTCCCTGGGATTCTCCAGGCAAGAACACTGGAGTGGGTTGCCATTTCCTTCTCCAATGCATAAAAGTAAAAAGTGAAAGTGAAGTCGCTCAGTCGTGTCCGACTCATAGCGACCCCGTGGACTGCAGCCCACCAGGCTCCTCCGTCCATGGGATTTTCCAGGCAAGAGTACTGGAGTGGGGTGCCACTGCCTTCTCTGATGTCTGAGTATAAATGTGTACATATACATACATGCAAACGTGCATAAACACTTCTCTTCAATAACTAACATTCTTATTGTTATTCTTTATAGTTGCTTGTCCCACTGTAATGAAAGGCTGGGATAGAAAGCATTTGGTACAAATATTGTCATTTAGATCAGAATATACAATGTGAGAGCAGGGAGGGTAGTAAATCCAAATTAAAAAAGCATATAAATGGAATGGGAAACAAATAATCCTCATGTTCTCCAGTCTTAACTTGATTATCCTAATACCATATCTCCTTTTATTGTTCATCTTGCTTTCCTCTCTTGTATTAGTTAATTGTTGTGTGCATGCTCAGTCACTTCAGCCATGTCCAATTCCTTGTGACGCTATGGACTGTAGCCCATCAGGCTTCTCTGTCCATGGGATTTTCCAGGCAAGAATACTGGAGTGGATTGCCATGCTCTCCTCCAAGGACTCTTCCCCACACAGGAACTGAAACCACATCTCTTTAGTCTCCTGCATTGCAGGCAGGTTTTTAATCCCTAGAGCCACCTGGGAAGCCCAATGAACAAAGGAAATTCATTGTTGTTATGTAACAAGTTATCCCCAATCTTAACACTTTGGAGGGTCTCCTTAAGAGCTTATCAATTCACATAATTTCTGAGAGAGTCTTAACCTCCTACTTCCGGCTCAAGCTTTCTCAGGAGGCTGCAGTTAAGTGGTCCTTGGGGACTGCAGTCATCTGAAATCTTGTCTGGGGTTAGAGGATCTCCTTCCAAGTTCATTCATGTGGCTGTTTGCACAAGACTTCAGTTCTTCATCGTGTAGGACCCTCCATAGAACTCCCCACATATGGCTTTTCTCTGAGCAAGTATTGAGAGAGTGGGGAGGATGCGTGCATGTGTGTCAGTGTGTCAGAGAGAGAGAGGGAATGATTGAGGGAGGTCACAAAGGAAATGGAAGCCAGGGTCATTTATAATCCTATAAAGGATATGAAAAATCATCACTTCTCCTGTGTTCTGTGGATCACACAGACCCGCCTGGTGCAGTGTGTGAAGAAATGGCACAAGAATGTGCATACCAGGAGACAGGGATCATCGAGGGTAATCAGCTCCCCTCCCGCTTCACTTTGCTTCTCTTCAGTTTGAAACATCTCTCTTTGGAATGGTTTGTTAGTTACCAATTGGTAACAATTTTGCTTTATTGCACTTTGTCAAGTGTGCTCAGTCATGTCCCTCTCTTTTGCAACCGGATGGACTGTAGCCCAGGGCTCCTATGCCCATGGAACTTTCCAGGCAAGAATACTGGAGTGGGTGCCATTTCCTCCTCCAGGGAGTCCTCCCAACCCAGGGATGGAATCTGCATCTCTTGCATCTCCTGCATTGGCAGTGGGTTCTTTACCACTAGTGCCACCTGGGAAGCCACAGTATCATTGAATTTCATTGCTTGACAAAAGGTTTTCTTTTGAAAACTGTAAATTACTTGTGGCTTCAGAAAATGTGACCAATGCTCTTTTTGCCATGTTGCTGGACAGTAGAGGGTGCTGTTGGTGTGTGTGGACCTATGTTGAACACGGATGGTTGAGCTTTGATGTGGACGGTCCAATTCTCGTCTTGAAAAATGATGATTTCTAACGTGATTGTTTTCTAAATGTCTGTATTTCAATTCTAAAAATAAATTTTCTTTCCTTTAGCCAATCAATAGGCAACGTTAGATATTTCATAAATGTGTCTGTTAATTCCCAGTGATCTTTTTGTAGTTTTCCTTGCTGCATGCTTTTTGGCCCTAATAATGGTTGAGAGGAACAGAAACAGGAGACACATGATGGTTACTTGACATGGATTGTACATGGATCATGAGTGACAATAGTATCTTTACTGGATTTGGTTTCTTTATCCCCTTTAGCTAGTTGGAATACTGCAGGAATACTGACTATTATCAACCGTTTCTATGACTGATACTGAGTTGGTAAAGGATGAGATATTTTCTCCTCCATTAGAATGGGATGAATGCTTTGTGGGGGCTCTCAAGGGGGCTGTTATTTCTGTCCTTGACTCTTTCAGAGAGGCTATCCACCAGTGGTATGGGTCTTTTTTGGGAATACTCAAGCATCTTTAGAGACATGACTGTATGAATAATTCCTAGAGTTGTTAATGATCTCCTGTTGAAAATATCGTGCACTTGGCATGGTAATTCCTAAAAAAAAAAAGATCCAATTTAATCTCCCTAGTCTGAAAAATATTGTTCTTCTCTATCATATTTCCCCAAAATCTCATTTGGTCACCACTTATGCTATTGTGGTATAGTGAAAAAAGGGATTAACTTTTGGAGTAAAAAAAGGCCCAGTTTCAAGCCACACGGTTCCTTACTTGACTTGCTGGGTGGAATCTTATGCCTCACTTTGTCCCTCTGAGAAGTGAAAAGTGGTAATATTAAAAAAAAAAAAAAGTTAGACACTGTGTTAAGAGCTCTGCTTACATTTTATCATTTAATTTTTATAGTACGCCTTCACCATGTGTACTGGCATTTTCTCTATGTGTTTAAAAATAATGTAGCAAATTTGATATAAAAAGTTTAATCAAGTTTATACAGCTGATAAGTCATAACGCTGGGATGCAAAGCCAAATGTGTGCAACATTAAAGTTATCCCCTTAACCATTTTGCTGTGCAAAACCCATAGTACTGACGTTAGAAGTCTGAGAATTACATATGAAAATGAACATCTATTAGCCAGCAGAGAGTCCTGTACTGTTAACACTTTAAATAAATGTTAATTCCCTTTACTTCTCTTATTTGGAGCAATTTAGCCAGCAGATGAAAGGAAGAACATCTGTTTAAAATGATGACCTCTGCTAAAAGAGGCTCTGTCATAGTTTTGCATAATGACACCATGATTGTTTTTCTTGGAAAACAAATTATGAATGTCCATAAAATTGACAAAGGAACAAATTGGGCACCCCTGGATTCTTTCTGAAGCTTGAAAAATCTTTGTGTAAAAAATGCACATTAAAGGGAGTTTTTCCTCTCTTAAATAGTGCCTATTTTAATCATAACCTTTGGAAGGAAATTTAAATGTAAAAAGGTGAAAATTAAAAGAACTATAAATAACAACAAATGACTACCTTGTAAATACAAAGCCACATTTATTCCCAGGGCTGTTATGTCTACAAACTATTTGAACAACAGTTAATAAGCACATTCCCAGTGAAAGAAAAAAGCTAACTGATGTTTCATCCGAGTGCACCCTTTGTTGAGCCTGTTCAGAAATGGAGAGCTGGGAGATAGGGATTTCTGTGCTTTTTGCATTAAGATGTGTGCATGTGCCCACTGAAGAAAATGAAGGGTTTTTCAGGGTCCCCAAATATTCCTTTGCTAATATTCATCTCTGTCAAAAAATAATGATGTGCTCTGCTTGGATTAGCTGAAAAATAGTCTTCCTTTCTTGATGATTTTCCTTTTCTCTGTGTTCTTATGCTGAGATAACCCACTTATGGTTCCCAGGCTGAGGTTATCTTGATTCACATGCTGTTTCTGAGGCTGGCTTTTGAGGATCAATGGGCTGGACTAGGAATAGCAAAGAGTCTAAATCTGCGAGGGCAGACCAGTGAGTTGCTGGCCTACCTGAATCACATCCCATCCTCTACCTTCTGAGCTATAAACCTGGGATGCTGTAGAGCTTACTTAGGTTTGTTGTTTAGAAACTGGATGTCATACTCTTTGGGCCACTGAGAGGGCAACTCCAAATACTAAATTCTGGGCTTTTTTTTTTTTGTATTCAAATTCCTATGATTTCCTTGAATCTCTCTCTATTATTATTTTAGGGCAAATATTATTCCAGGTCATATTATTTTACATGAGAATAAATATGTTTTTGAATGATCTGGGACATGAACAACCTATTGAAGTGATTAAAGCTAGCATTTAAAGGACAGAATCAATGTTTATAATTGGGGTTTTGACTTACCTAGTTTCATGTTCCCCTTCATGAGTTTCTATGTTTGATTATGGATAAGATATCGTGTATGCAGGTCAGGAAGCAACAGTTAGAACTGGAAATGGAACAACAGACTGGTTTCAAATAGGAAAAGGAGTACGTCAAGGCTGTATATTTTGACCCTGCTTATTTAACTTATATGCAGAGTACATCATGAGAAACACTGGGCTGGAGGAAGCACAAGCTGGAATCAAGATTGATGGAGGAAATATCAGTCACCTCAGATATGCAGATGACACCACCCTTATGGCAGAAATGAAGAAGAGCTAAAGAGCCTCTTGATGAAAGTGAAAGTGGAGAGTGAAAAAGTTGGCTTAAAGCTCAACATTCAGAAAACTAAGATCATGGCATCCGGTCCCATCACTTCATGGCAGATAAGATGGGGAAACAGTGGAAGCAGTGGCTGACTTTATTTTTCTGGGGTCCAAAATCACTGCAGATGGTGATTGCAGCCATGAAATTAAAATATGCTTACTCCTTGGAAGAAAAGCTATGACCAACCTAGACAGCATATTAAAAAGCAGAGACATTACTTTGCCAACAAAGGTTCGTCTAGTCAAGGCTATGGTTTTTCCTGTGGTCATGTATGGATGTGAGAGTTGGACTGTGAAGATGGCTGAGCGCCGAAGAATTGATGCTTTTGAACTGTGGTGTTGGAGGACTCTTGAGAGTCCCTTGGACTGCAAGGAGATCCAACCAGTCTATTCTAAAGGAAATCAATCCTGAATTTTTATTGGAAAGACTGATGCTGAAGCTGAAACTCCAATACTTTGGCCACCTCATGCGAAGAGCTGACTCATTTGAAAAGACCCTGATGCTGGGAAAGATTGAGGGCAGGAGGAGAAGGGGACAACAGAGGATGAGATGGCTGGATGGCATCACTGACTCAATGGACATGGGTTTGGGTGGACTCCGGGAGTTGGTGATGGACAGGGAGGCCTAGCGTACTGTGGTTCATGGGGTCGCAAACAGTCGGACACGACTGAGTGACTGAACTGAACTGAAGATATTGAGTGTGTCTGAATCTTACTTTTAGTCTGTAAAATGGGGAAAAGAATAGTTATTTGGTGCAGTTGTTTTGAAAATTCAGTGCGATGATCTGTAAGGTGCTTAGCATGGAGCCCAGGAGAGTTACATTTTACAACCTAGGCCCTCTGACTACTTGAATTCACAAGGACAAAAACTAATCCATATTTGGCACCAGAATATGTTACAATTCTAAGTTAATTATATAAAACAATCTATTTCCTCTAGCCTACTAATATAGATATTCAGAAGGGGCATATATGACCTGTAAGTATTATTTATTCAGTGTCTAATATATTTGTGGGAACCAATGTAACTGGTTTTTAAAAGATGTTTATCTTTACTTTATAGATGAGGAACCTGAGGCTTATAGACAGTGAAGGCCTTAAGCATCATCATATAGTTAAAGGCAGATCAAGAATTTAAAACCAGGGTCTGACTTAGCCACTATCTTGCATTGCCAACTTATTAGAGAAGCCAGGGGGCTTCCCTGAGAGCTCAGTTGGTAAAGAATCCACCTGCAATGCAGGATACCCTGGTTCAATTCCTGGATCAGGAAGATCCACTAGAGAAAGGATAGGCTACCCACTCCAGTGTTCTTGGGCTTAACTTGTGGCTCAGCTGGTAAAGAATCCACCTGCAATGTGGGAGACCTGGGTTTGATCCTTGAGTTGGAAAGATCCCCTGGAAAAGGGAAAGGCTACCCACTCCAGTATTCTGGCCCAGAGAATACAGTCCATGGGATCACAAAGAGTCCAACATGACTGAGTGAGTTTCATTTTCACTAGAGACCATTGCTTAAAATATAGAATCATAGCTTTTATTTCTAAAATAAATGTTACTTGTATATTTCAAAGCATACTACTATTTTTAAGAGCTTTAACAAATTTATGTTCCAAGAAAGAGCTTTTGAAAGTTCTTGGCCCCATGAAGCTTTACATGATTTTATTTTGACCATTGCTTTAGACTACAGCTGAAGTTATTCTTTAAGATTTTCTTATATTTTTATGTTCATGTTAATTACACCATGTACAAAGGAGTTTCACATATGTTTACAAAACAAACCCTTACTATACTTTTGTAATTACAAAGTGTGCCACTAAATTACTGTTTCGTGTGTTTGTGTTTCAATTATTAACTGTGGTGGCATATAACTAAAACTGAAAACATGTCATTTCTATGATAATAAGTGAACGCAATTAGAAGCATATCTATTCCAAACACAAAATCTATTCATTTGCATTCTGTCTCCTTGTATTATTTAACTGTATTAAGGCCAAGTCATGTCATTTCTCTGTTACCTTTTTCCCAATCTAGAGGAAATCTGTCTTATTTTATGTAAGTGATTTTATGATGTCTACATAAAGAGAGATGGGTAAGGTGAAGATCTGCAGACATATGCCTCACTCAGTTGGTTATTTTCTGAATCTTCTAAAGCTCCCCATCTTCAGATTTGTGGTGATTATTTTTAAACTGATGAGATGTGTGTATGATATAGCTTTGCAAATAAATTATATCATTTTACAAATCTGACTTCAAGGAGATCCAACCAGTACATCTTAAAGGAGATCAGTCCTGGGTATTCATTGGAAGGACTGATTTTGAAGCTGAAACTCCAATACTTTGGCCACCTCATGCGAAGAGCTGACTCGTTGGAAAAGACCCTGATGCTGGGAAAGATTGAGGGCAGGAGGAGAAGGGGACGACAGAAGATGAGATGGTTGGATGGCATCACTGACTCAATGGACATGGTTTGGGTGGACTCCGGGAGTTGGTGATGAACAGGGAGGGCTGGTGTGCTGAGGTTCATGGGGTTGCAAAGAGTCAGACACCACTGAGCGACTGAACTGAAATGAACGGAACTGAACAAATAGGACAACTGAATAAAATCTCTTTACTACTTGCCAGTCTTGGGTAAGTGGGAAAGTAGCTATATTTGTCTGTATTGTAGTCACATTGTATCCACGAGAACTTATGGAGTGATAACTAACAGAAACACAACTGGAGGTTTTGAGCAAGTTTTGGAAAACATGAATTAGTGTAAGGAATTTGGGGTTTCACATAGAATTCAAACATAATATGGCAACAAAAACTAACATATACACTGAGGCCAGGAACCTAAAGTTAATCTAATTTGGATTCTTTCTCTGTTCTCTGAGTTTCTCCTTCAGTCACCTCTCTTTTCCACTCTGCCTTGTTCTGCTTTGATTGTCCAGTCAGCTGTTGCCATGGAGGGGTGGCGCCACCTTGTTCCAATAGAGCAGCTCCTTCTATAATCGTATGGATTGATTGCACATTTGTGATTATGAAGAGATATTCCTAGGAATAGGAATTCTGGGCAGGCATTCCCAACCACTACTTACATACATGTACAAATGAGCATATGCAAATTAATGCTATATTTAAATGGCCAAAAGGTATTTCCAATAACATTGCCTGCTTAATGTCATGTCCTCAGATTACATGAAAATCAAATATGCTATAGTGAAAAAAGAAGGGACAAAGGTTTCACTAAATGCAGTGAAATAATAACAATAACTGCTAATATTGAGCTATTATTTTTGAGCAAGACCTTGTGCTACATAATCATGATCAAGTCTAACTTTCACAGCAATGCAATAGTGTGGAAAATAGTATTATACCCATATAATAAAGGAATGATGACAAGTTCCAACACTAACATTATTATTACATGATGAAACAAAGGCCTAGAGAGGGCAAGAGCCATCTCAAAGTCGCTCGGCCATGAAGGAGCGTAGCTTGGATTCATGCTGTGGGCTTTGGGCCTATGAAGCCCATGCTTTTAACCACAAAACAGTTTACAATTGAAGTTTACTTTTTATAGTGTGCCCTCTGTTTAGAATCTCAAGGTCTCAATTCCTAAAAACTAAGGTCCAGAGCTCCCCATTCTGCCATGTTTTGTTGGATGGAGATAATGTGATAAGATTCTGCTAATTACAAGGGAGTTGTAGCAGAAATTGTCTCAAAATGGTTCTGGAACATTTGTATCTTACTCCAGGTCTCTGTTGGTTTTTATCTGCCAAAACAGTTCTCCTCTGTAATGTCCATCTTCTTTGCCTCGTGTTCCTTTTTTTTCTACTCTTGTTCTTGAGAATAAGGTTCTGTCATTGTTATTCTGCTTTTTCCTTTACTTAATTTTGAAAGCAAAATCAAACAAACCAAAAGAAATCCTCTAAATCAAACCAAACCCAAGTCAAATAAATGGGTACTATATAAGACCTGTGTAAGTGCCATCCAAAATGAATAGCCATTGGCATTTAGTCATATTTGATTCAGAACATCTTTAGAAACTAAAACAAAACAGAGACAGTGTTGAAATCCTTCATACTCTTCTCTTTAGACCCCCCTCCCTCCTCCTCACAAGAGGACAGTGTATATATATACACCCCATAATGTTAGCCTTTACCATGAATACATTCTGTTGGGCTGACTGCATATATGTTTTTAAATTTAATCATTTGTATGATACCATGATGTTCTGTTTGCTAGTCAATTTATGGGTTTTATGTCTCTACTGAGTATCTAATTGTTGAATAATAATCTAATGCATTAATATCAGATTTAATTATTTATTAACCCCTGAATGGACAACTAAGCTATTTCCAAGTTTATACTATTTAAAATAATGCATAATAATATCCTTATACGTTTTAAAAAAAATTTAGAGTTTCTCACATATATAAGCTTTCAACCCAGTGGGGAAAGATGTCTTATATTAGTGGGTATCCATAAATGCTATGAATAAAAATAATATAACAACAAGGGGAAAGAACATGAATATAGTGAGGAAGGAAGCTGTTCAAATATCTTCGAGGAAGACTTAGTCGCTCAGTCGTGTCCGACTCTTAGGGACCCCATGGACTGCAGCCCACCAGGCTCCTCCATCCATGGGATTTTCCAGGCAAGAGTACTGGAGTGGGGTGCCATTGGCTTCTCTGTTTCCTGGCTAAGGGAATGGCAAATATGAAGGCCCTGAGACAGAAAAATCCTCAGCATACTGATGTTTTGTCTTGGAATAATGATGTACTCCAGCATTTATTTTAAATATTTACCGAGTTTCTCTTGCATTTGTGTACATGGATATGGCATAATTTATAAATGATGGAAGATTATCACTTCTTTATCAAACTCTATGTCAATTATTTCTTTTTCTTATTTCATGATTGAATATAAACTCCAGTATAATGTTAAGGAAAGGGAAAGAGCTAACATAGTTTCTATAACTTTAATGAGAATATAGCAAAATGTTGAACATACCTTTAGTAAAAACCTTTCATGTAGTTAAGGATGTTCTTTTTTCTATCCTTTCACTGTTAAAATAATTTTTTAAATGGGCAATAATTTGCGAATTTTTCTGCAGAACCTTTCCTGATAGCTCAGTTAGTAAAGAATTTGCCTGCAATGCAGGAGACCCTGGTTCAATTAATGGGTCAGGAAGATCTGCTGGAGAAGGGATAGGCTACTCACTCCAGTATTCTGGAGTCTCAGCTGGTAAAGAATCCGCCTGCAATATGGGAGACCTGGGATCGATCCCTGGAAGATGCCCTGGAGAAGGAAAAGGTGACCCACTTCAGTATGCTGGCCTGGAGAATGTACAGTCCATGGGGTCTCAAAGAGTCAGACACGGCTGAGTGACTTTCACTTTAATAAAAAATAGTAGTAACACTCTTAACTCTGATTCTTCAGCCAAGATGTCACCAATTTTGGTTTTCTTCATCCTTCCTTTCTGAATTTACTCCATATTTCTGAATAATACGCTAGCATGACTATTTCTTGATTTTTTTTTTTTAGTGTTAGTTTAGACTTCCCGCTAGAGAACCTTAGATTTAATTCTCTTTTTTCTGCTCCATTCACCCTTTCCCCATCCCTTTCTTATGATAGTCACATAAAATTTTCAGTTAACACAATATTCAGTGTTATCACACATAGAACACACATCAAAATAATGTATATGAAATAATTTATATATGACAGCCAAGTCATATAGTATGCTGTGGGCGCGTTTGTTTTCTTGTATAACTCTGTTCCTTTTCCCTCTTGTTTTTGTGGAGGATATCCTCCAATAGTTTCCCCAAAAATTATGTCTACAGCAAGTAGTTCATATTTTAGATTTTTATCATCTGCAATTTTCTAAAAATTTTTACGAATTAGAAATCTGATGGAATGAGAATTCCAGGATATAAAAACACTCCCTCAGAAATGTTAAAGTGTTTTTGTGTTGTCTTCTAATCGCCAGTACTGCTATTGAATGTCTGATATCATTTTAATTAATATTTTTTCTATGATTTTTTTCCCATTAGAAACTATTTTAAAGTTTTTTTCTTACTAAAAGCTTATAAGTTCTCTTTATCCTTGAAATTTCATTGATAAAATTTCAAGTGTCTTGACATTTCATGAAAATATGGCTCAAAGTCTTTAGTTTTAGGAAATCCTTTCCTCTGTTCTTTGATAACTTTCTCCCACTTGTTTTTCTGAACTTTCATTACTCAGATATTCTTTTAGAAATCTTTTCTTTCTTATTTTTTAATTATTTTGGATTTTTGTTCTACTTTGTAAGAGATTTTTCTAACTTTATCTTTCAACTATTCTATTAACATTTTATTTCTGATATCACTTTTTCTTTTAATTTCAAAGACCTCTTTCAGAATTTCTGAGGGTTTCTTATTTTTAATGACTTCCTATTTTCTTTCAGGAATGCCATATCTTATCTTTGAAACTACTGTGTTGTCCGCAATGTTCATTAGGGTTGCACCATATGGAAAAGCCCAAATGAACATTTTGGCCAACCCAGTATTGAATTATTTCCTTTAAAGTTTTCTTCCGCTTATTTTGTCTCTGAACCCTCCACTTTTCTTTTTCTTTTTTCCCTTATTTGTTTGTTTTTGTCTCTTTCTCAGAAGCCTGGTGATCCATCAGTGTCTGCTCATGTTAAAGTATGAAGCACAAAGGCACTAACCCGATATGAGGATGTTAGGCAGTGGGTTTATTATAAAGTTATGGAGCAGTTATTATAAGTTGTTGTTTTTCCTTTTAGGCAGATTCTTTTCCTTAGGAAAGAACCCCTTTATCCCTTGCCTGAGGATTAGAAGTATCTCTCCCTGGACAAAGAAAGAAGAGGCCAGTGTTCTCACACATTAGGATGTAAACAGTGACTTGGCCTCTGTTTTCCTGATGGCTCCCTTAGTTCTACTATTTGTGCCCATGCTCCCTCTTGTTTAAGAGAGTAAATATTCGGTCAGTTGTCTACAACTAAGTGGACAGCAGTGCTGCTCAGTGCAGTGAAGAGGGTATCTAGGACTCTAAATGCTTAAGATGCAAAATTTCAATCAAGCTGCCTGTTAGTCCAACAGACATCTTCTTGAAACATAATGTGTCTCTAAGTTCCATTTTTCAAGGCTCTGAGCAATGAGTTGGCTTATTTTTTGGCTCCACGGTACTCTCAGTTCAGTTCAGTTCAGTCGCTCAGTCGTGCCCGACTCTTTGCGACCCCATGAATTGCAGCGCGCCAGGCCTCCCTGTCCATCACCAACTCCCGGAGTTCACTCAGACTCACGTCCATCGAGTCAGTGATGTCATCCAGCCATCTCACCCTCTGTCGTCTCCTTCTTCTCCTGCCCCCGATCCCTCCCAGCATCAGAGTCTTTTCCAATGAGTCAACTCTTCACATGAGGTGGCCAAAGTACTGGAGTTTCAGCTTTAGCATCATTTCTTCCAAAGAAATCCCAGGGCTGATCTCCTTCAGAATGGACTGGTTGGATCTCCTTGCAGTCCAAGGGACTCTCAAGAGTCTTCTCCAACACCACAGTTCAAAAGCATCACCCCTCTGCAAATGCAGACTTAGTTTCTAAGAGAGATTGAGTGTATCTGCTTCCCAGTTTCAACATTTTGTTAACATGTCTCATCATTTCTCATATTCTTTTCTGTTGTGGACTTTTTGCCCTTTGGATACCTTTATCATCATTTAAGTGGGGTTTTACAAATAATCGATGCTTTTGAACTGTGGTGTTGGAGAAGACTCTTGAGAGTCCCTTGGACTGCAGGGAGATCCAACCAGTCCATTCTGAAGGAGATCAGCCCTGGGATTTCTTTGGAAGGAATGATGCTAAAGCTGAAACTCCAGTACTTTGGCCACCTCATGCGAAGAGTTGACTCATTGGAAAAGACTCTGATGCTGGGAGGTATCGGGGGCAAGAGGAGAAGGGGACGACAGAGGATGAGATGGCTGGATGGCATCACTGACTCGATGGACGTGAGTCTGAGTGAACTCTGGGAGTTGGTGATGGACAGAGAGGCCTGGTGTGCTGCAATTCATGGGGTCGCAAAGAGTGGGGCACAACTGAGCGACTGAACTGAACTGAACTGAACTCACAAAGGAACTAAGTGGATGAGAACAAGGATAGTCTTTAAGCATCAGGGCAGTACTGAAAAGACAAAGTTGTTAACTTAAATGGATTCCTACTAGTCAGATTGTGGAAAAATTGAATATAAAATAGTAAATGTAACTATTAATGTCATTATTATAGTTAATTGGAACAAGTTGAATCTGTGAAAGGTCATGGATCCTTAATGATTCTTATGCAAAAGAGAATATAGAGTATAAAAAGTTAGATAATAGTATAAGAATAAGTATAATCGGATATGTTTAATTTTTATTGATTTTAACAATTAAAATAGTGTTTATGTGTGGATACGTTGTTTCTAAACTATGAACATTTATAACTGTTCATATTTGAATGATTAAAAAGTTAAAAATATATGGGACTTTTGAGTACACCAGGAAGTTCTAGAACAAGCGGGGAAAAGATGACTAAAAATGATGGACTACAAATGTGTAATTTAAAAGGGCTTCTACAAAAATATAGAATTCAGATTATAAATCATGGTGGAAACTATACACAGAGGTGTATATTCTGACATGGATGGAAGGCGATGGCATCTAGACTCTGTCCTGTGTGCTCCTCCAACATCAGCCTAGGTTAAAGGCTCACTGACTCAAGGTCCATACTTTTCTAAAATGATATAAACTTTATTATGCTCAGTAACTAACCTCATAATAAGAATGTAGCTTCTTTAAGTAATTATAATCTTCCAAATGATAAAAGAAGTAGACTTTTAACAAAGTAGCACACCCAAAAAGAAATCAAAGACTTTTTCCATGTTTGTGGTGTGTATTGTATGACCACATAAAAAATGCCTAAATTCATGTAATATGAACTTTAACCAGGTAAGAAATTAAAATAATCAGATAGGAGGAACTGAGTATGAGATTATATCTTTCCTTTTTCTTTTGTGTTTTATTTGTTTTAATGTAAGCTTGTCTTAATTGAGGGCTTCCCTGGTGGCTCAGAGGGTAAAGAATCCACCTGCAATGCAGGAGACTAAAGTTCGATCCCTAGGCTGGGAAGATGCCCTGGAGAAGGAAATGGCAAGCCACTCCAGTATTCTCCCCTGGAGAATTCCATGGACAGAGGAGCCTGATGGGCTACAGTTCATGGGGTTCCAAAGTGTCGAACACAATGGAGCGACTAACATTTACACTTTGTCTTAACTCAGGAATTCTTGATTTTTTCTGTTGCTGGTATTTCTGTTCTTTTGTCTAAAGAAATAGATAATAAGGAGACCATGGAAGTCATGTCCTTGAGGGTAAATTAAGTGCTAATTCTTAGCATGATAATTTGGGAAATTTGCAAGTTTAATTTGTTGTGTTTCATTTTGAGTCTGTGTGTGTTAGTCAGTCGTGTCCGACTCTTTGCAGTCCCATGGACTACAGACTGCCAGGCTCTTCTGTCCATGGAATTCTCCAGGCAAGAGTACTGGAGTGGCTTGCCATTTCCTTCTCCACATTATGAGTCTGCTGCTGCTAAGTCGCTTAGTCGTGTCCGACTCTATGAGACCCCTTAGACGGCAGCCCACCAGGCTCGTCCATCCCTGGGATTCTCCAGGCAAGAACACTGGAGTGGGTTGCCATTTCCTTCTCCAACGCATGAAAGTGAAAAGTGAAAGTGAAGTTGCTCAGTCATATCCGACTCTTCGCGACCCCATGGACTGCAGCCCACCAGGCTCCTCCGTCCATGGGATTTTCCAGGCAAGAGTACTGGAGTGGGGTGCCATTGCCTTCTCCGCATTATGAGTCTGAGTTATGAAATTGGGTGTTCCCTTTAGGTTTATGCTTTTGCCTGTTCCTTTATGTAGGACACATGAATAAATGCCTGGTTTACAAATATAATGAATTATCTGGTCGAAATACAAATCTAATGGTTGAGTTTTCCCAGCAACATTCCTACCAAACGGAAGCCATCAACCTCTGAATACAGCAGTGCTGTTCATTCACTTCCTGTTCCCATATGCTGTTTCTAGTTTTATGCCTTGCATCATCAAAACGAGCCTAAGATATTCTGTCCTTTATTCCTAGAATGCTTTTTGTGCTTTTCATCACCTTTGCAAGACACAATCATACCAATATTTTAGAAGTAAAATCCAATTTTATTTCTTCTATGTGTGTTCCACAGGTGTTCTTTTGTTATTCTATATAATTTTAGACATTCCTTTTCTGGGAAAAAATAATTGCTTTCTTTTTGGTAACGTGAGAAATTGTCTTAAGCATCAGTATAAAAGTTTTCACATTAGGCATGATTAGTTGTATAAAGATTTATTTATCTGCTATTAATGAAAATTTTAAGCTACTTAAAATGCCATATCACAGTCACCTTGAACTTCACAGTACAGTATCTTAAACAAAGATAAATAAGACAAGATTCTATATTCTTGCTATAAAAGGGACTGCAGAATTTTTAAATTTTACATATAATTATTAATCAGCTTTTAAGGGGAAAAACTAAGTTGCTATCAGTTGCAACAAACTCTTGTTCTTGAGCAGCTCTTAACCAACATCTCAACAAAATATTAGAATACACCCAAAGGAGTAATGGGAACAAAATTTTTTCCAGACTATATGATGAGCTTTTGGAAGACTTTTAGGATTTTTTCCAACATTAGAACTGTGTTACTATATCCAAAGAAATTAGTGGGCAGATCTATGTTGGGTCACCACTTGTTAAGAAAGAAATTTACTCATGTTGATAAGTGGTTGTCTCTTCTTAAACTTGTTTTGCTGTTAAGGAGATAATTAAAACAATATTGCCAGAGGTGACAGATTTTGTTGTGGTTAAAATCTTGGGACTTACGACTTTAGATCTCTGATCTGCAGGGATAATAGAGGAAATGAGGAAAAGTCTGATAGCTTATCTTCATTTCCCTTTTCTCATCTGAAAAAAATGGAGAAATCTATCTCTGACTGATGGTCTATAAATTATATATCATATTTAAAGCATCAGTTAAATGCCCATCATCTAATCAATGCTCAAAACTGTCAGCCCCCACATCAACAGCAGCATCAGCAACATTGTTGGTGGTGAGAAAGTTGGTGCTTATTTGGTGCATATAAAACAATAGATATAATTACAAATTAATAAGTGTCAGATGAAAACTAAATAAGTATTTAGCATCAATAGGGACCAGGAGGAATTTTCCCTTTGCCATTTTTTTCTCCTTCCATTTATCAAGCAAAAAATAGTGGATTGTGTGAGAAAATAGCAGAACTTTAAAAATAACTTTATAAATTCCTCCTTGCGTAAGTGTCTGTCTTTGTATTCTGCTTCCTTTAGATTGCAAGGACCTTTAGGCCAGGGACTGAATTTAACCTAGTGTTTAATATGGGCAGTTATTTATTCAGTTCTTAAAACTTCACTCTTGAATAAGCTGCCTTGGAGCTAAGGAGATCAGGCATCGCATTTTTTTGAGGGATTATTTTATTTTTTAGTACATTTGATGGGTGGCCTGTGAAATCCTGAGAGTACGGCAGCTTCTCTCCCGCATTTTTTCATGTTGTAAATATGCTTACTCTAGTGTAGTAGGATTGTCATTTCTGAGTTCAGGCAGTAGCTCCACCGGCAATACTTCTTCAGCATTATTTAGTCACAGCTTTGCCCAGACACTCTGAATTTATAGGTCCTGGAATTAGTGAATGAATGAGTATTAAGCATTAACTTTGGACCAGGCCCAGAGCTGGACGTTTTCAAATATATTATTTCAGCTAATCTTCAAACAGACCCAAGGATACATAGTACAATCCCCATTTTACAGATGAGGAAACAGGCTCAGAGTGGTTAAATGATTTACCTAACACTATTCTTGGTAGAGGGGACAACATATAGAGAGGCAAATTTGGAATTGTTGGAGCATAGGGTGTTGGGAAGAGAGCAAAGTAAAGATTCAACAATGTAGGATCTGGAAGGCCGGGCAAGGACCATAATATGAAATGCCTATCCACCATTCTATAGGACTTGGTCTTTGTCCTGGAGATCAGTGGTTCTCAAATTCAAGATTCATGAACATCATTTGTTATGACTACTGAAAATGTATATTATTCCCTCATCCTCTACTCTGCAGTAGGAGAGGGACTGCAGTCTGGATTTTAACAAGCAACCTAAGTTATTCTTTTGTTCTGCAGTCTATACTTTGAGAATGCTGCAGTAGGCAATGGGAAGATTTTGAAAGAATATTTTGCAGGTGAGTTTCATTATTTTTGGATAATTATAAGAATGGGCCACAGGGATACTAAATTTAGAGTCAAAGAAATATTTAGAACACCGGTTCTCAAACTTGTCTGCACACAACAATCATCTGAAAGCTTTAAAGAAAAACATTCATGCTTGGGTTCCATCCCAAGATTTAGGTTTAGGATATTATTGCCATAGTCTACATGGGAAACATTGATTTCCTGAACTAATGTAGGGTTGGCACCACCACTGAGAGTCAATTAGCATTTCTGGATGGGTTCGAAAGAAGGAGTACTTCCTTCTCTGGAGCCTTGGTCAGCCTGTATCATGAGCCTAGGCCTGATTCTTGTACCTACTTTCACCTTTGCTGAGCAGTCATGTGGTCCACTGACCAATCCCGCAAGCCTGTAAGTGTTCTGGAGGTCACAGGAATGCAGATAAAACCAGAGAGAAGGGGCCATAGAATGGTTCACAGCCACGTGGTTTTGGTCTTACCCCCACTGACTACTTGGAGTCCTCACTTCAGTCTCCTCTGTTCTGGTCATGGGCTGGTAAGGAAGTTGCTTAGCTTGACAAACACAGTTGAATTGTCATGGCCACCTGGGATGTTGTGTCGAGAATTACTCACAAGAGCTATATGAATTAGGAATTGTTGTCCCTGTTTTATGGATGATGAAATAGAACATCAGAAAGGTAACAGCCTTGGATAAAAAAAAAAAAAAAAAAAAAGAAAGGTAACAGCCTTATTTAGGGTCAAACAACCAGAAGTGGTGAACATAGGATTCAAACTACTTTGACTCCAAAGACCTGTGTTTTTTTAGTATCTCTTAAAGCTTACCATAATAATAAGTGAGGCATCAGCAGCCTTGTCACTTTCAGTGAAGGGTTTTTGCTTTGTGATCACCATAAATTTCTATTATCTTTCTGATATCAAAATAGACTTTGCCTGAACCTAGACAGATCACATTTGACCCCGATGTCAAAAAATTTTTGTCTCTTGTTTTAGAGCGTATTTTTACTACAGGTTTCAAGTTGGGAGCTCCAGAAGTTCTTGGGCTAGAGTGAAAGGATTAACCTAAGATATCAATTAGAGTAAGTATGTATGAACCACTTACTATGTACCTGACACTCTTCTAAAGTGCTTTAAACATTTAACATGTTTAATTCTACCTGAGTAGGTGTGATCATCAGTTATCTCTTCCAATAGGAAAAATGGGGCACAGACAGGTAGAATCACCTGACAAAGTTCGATAGCCAGAGCCCAGGCTCATGTTTGAGTCTCTTGGTCATGGTGCCTCTCTGCAGAGCTTTCTTCGGCTCCTTTCCTCCACCTTTATCCTCATCCTGACAAGTCCTGCCCAGCAAACTAGCCTTCAGATCACAGCTACTCACTGTTGACTCTGTTTTGATTGTACTTATCTTACATGAATCTTTCTTGAGGATTTCTAAAATAATTCTTTTATTTCCCCTTAAAAGAACAGCCCAGTAGAACAGATCTTGGGCTTATGCTGGCTGGAGTCTTACACTTTCTCTCTTTACTTGAATTATATGTTACCTATGTCTGCTTTAGACTTATCTATGAGCTCTGTGTCTTGGGTTTGGTTTTTCTATGACCACGGAAGCTGTAGTCTCTGAAAAATAATTTCCTTCACATTATTTTACCTTACTGAGTATATATATTTTTCCTTTCTTTTTCTTTACACTTTTTATTTTATACTGGAGTATAGAAAATTAACAATGTTGTGATAATTTCAAGGGGACAGCAAAAGGACTCAGCCAAACATACACATGTATCCATTCTCCCCACAATTCCCCTCCCATCTGGGATGCTACACAACATTGAACAGAGTTGAATAGGTCCTTGTTGGTTATCCATTTTAAATGTAACAGTGTGCACATGGCCATCCCAAACACCCTAACTGTTTCTTTATTCCTCCCTGGCAACTGTAAGTTCATTCTCTAAGTCTATTAATCTGCTTCTGTTTTGTAGATAAGTCCATTCAAATCCTTTCTTTTTAGATTCTGCATATAGGATATGACATATGATATTTCTCCTCTGTCTGGCTTACTTCACAGTGAATATAGTTTAATGGTAGATAATTTTAACATTCTACTGTAAAGGAATCCTTTAGCTAATCTCCTTGCACTTAGATTTATTTGCTCTCTCAGCCTCAAAAGTTCAAGACTTTTAAAAAATATCAACAATGGAACATATATCAATGTTTTTGTCAATATAGGTACTATATAAACTCAAAAGGTTAGGAAGATTATTTTCTAAAATTGAAATGGACTCTTCCTCATGAAGGTTGATTATAACTATTAAGATTATGAAAATAAGAAGTCCACTCTTTTATTATTTAGTGAATAGAATTGCTTTCTTTTACATGGGTAAAATAGCAGTTCTGTGTTATAACTTTACAAATGTAGCTGAGGTTTTTTTTTCTCTAAATAGTCATTTTCAAATGATGATCTATAGCTTGCCAACCTATGGTAGAGCTGATGTAAAAAGTTTGTGATGGCAACCCTAAATGTTTTATCACCTGTCAGAAATTTCAATGATAATAAAAAGTAACATCCTTTAAATTAATTAGACATGATTAGGACTTCAAGCCCAGAGGCCACTTCATTATGCAAAAATTGTAACAGTTAGCTATTTAAATAAGCCTTAAATTGATTCTTATGTTAATTGATATCTCACTTATAACCCTAGATTTTAATTTATATAAGATCTTTGGAAATAATAAGATATAATAAAATGTTATTTTGGAGAAATTCTTTTATGAAAAAATACACTGAAAAATTGATTGTTGTATTTGACCCTTGGTAGAATGTCTGAATGATAATGAAGCTAATTTCTCAGGAAATGGCACAGCTTGGATTCATCTCCTGTTTGTGCAGCCCCCACAAACACCAATAGAAGCTGACGTGTGGTTCAGGCGGGTCGTTTTTCTTTTTCCCCCAGTGAGCATTGTCTTATCTTCTCCAGTCTGACACAGGAAACAGAGTTTAATTTAATCATTTGAGATGCAGCATGTGCCGTGACATATTTTGGAAAAGAAGGGTAATGTGACTGTGTGCATAGCCAACTTTGAAGATGGAAAGTGCTATTGACTTCAGAAAAGAACTGACACCAAGGAGCAGAATAAACCTGAGTATCATCTCACAGCGTTTTATTAAGCAGGTGCTGTTGAGGTACATTTTTGAAGTTAAAATGCCAGTTGCAGGAAACTTGGAATTAATTGGCCTTTAGGGACAAATCGAGAGGAACTGAGGCATTTCTTGGTTCAGGTACATAACCTCCTCATGCTTTTCTTGTTTCAAGTGATTAGTTTTGAATCGGCAAATGAAAGACAATTTAAAATATTGTTCTGGCCTCCTTTAGGGTGTCAAGTCTCTACTAACTAAAATCCCTTTCTATTTTTATTTATAAATTTCCTGCTATATTGCAAGTTCCACAAGTGTAGGAAATAGAGTTTATCAATACCATATGGGCCCAGTTTCTCTTCAATTACTTAAGAATTTTCAATTAAGAAGTTTTCCAAGGAACTTCTTGATTTGCTTTGTGGATTCTAGCAATGACCATATTCAAGCTGGAAACTGCAATTACAGTATTACAAATTACAAGAAACTGTATTTATGGGTATGGAATCAAGAGTAAGTTATTCAGGAAGAAAAACAGAGATAAAAAAATAAGTTTAGTAATTATAAGTTAAACACTTTCATATTATCATTGCTTTCCCCTTTCACGTCTAAGATTTTCATTCGTGAGTTTTTCTTTTGTTTCTGTTTCATTTCATTTATTTATCACACCTTGTCATCCTGGGGACTGAGGAGAGATACATCTTAAAACTGAGGAAGGGCAACTCTCCTGGCATTCCAATCAATGGTTAAGACTCCACCTTCACAGTTCAGAGGACATGGATTTGATCCCTGGTTGGAGAAATAATCCCACATGGTGTGGCCTAAAACAAGTAAGTTTTTAAAAGAAGAAGAATATTTAAAAAAAAAAAAAGTTGAGCAAGGTTGGTGCCCCCTAAGGTACAAATGGAAACAAGGATAGTTTAAGAAGAAGTGCAGATGTGAGGATGCGATGGTACCATGAAACACAGTTTTATCAAAGAAGTTCCAGAAGTTATAATCTGTGGAAGATGCTGAGCTGGTGTGATAGCATCATCTCACCCTTCCGGTCTCTGCTTCGTGATGCTTATTCACACTTCCTTGCTGCAAATTACATTTCTGCTTTCCCAGTGGTTGCCCTTAAACACTTCCCAATTGGGGGTGCTAAACGGAGGCTGGAAAACTCCAGGAAGAAGACTAGACTTGCTCATTTCTGTTACTCCCTGTTCTTGTCAGCATCACTATAGCAATGCTGCTTCCCTCAGCAGCTGCTGTTCACTCCGCTGCAGCTCTTGATTCCCTATTCAGTTTTCTTAACACTCATGAAACCATGCCCTTAGGGTCACCAGCACCAGTTGGCTATTTACAGTAGGTAGGCCATGGAAGCAATCTAAATGTCCATCAACAGAGGAATGGATAAAGAAGATGTGACACTTATACAAAATGGATATTATCCAGCCATAAAAAGGAACAGAATTGTACCATTTGCAGAGACATGGATAGACCTGGAGACTCAACCAGTGAAGTAAGTCAGAAATAGAGGAACAAATATATATTATCACTAATATGTGGAATCTAGAAAAACAATAGACATAAACCTATTTGTAAAGCAGATATAGAGCCATATATGTAGAAAACAAATGTACCAAGGGGGAAAGGGGTGAAATGTGTTGAGGAATGGATTTGACATATGTACACTGCTGCTGCTGCTAAGTCACTGCAGTCGTGTCCGACTCTGTGCGACCCCATAGATGGCAGCCCACCAGGCTCCCCCGTCCCTGGGATTCTCCAGGCAAGAACACTGGAGTGGGGTTGCCATTTCCTTCTCCAATGCACGAAAGGGAAAAGTGAAAGTGAAGTTGCTCAGTCGTGTCTGACTCTTCGCGACCCCATGGACTGCAGCCTACTAGACTCCTCCATCCATGGGATTTTCCAGGCAAGAGTACTGGAGTGGGTCACCAGTGCCTTCTCCGATACGTACACTACTATGTATAAAATAGATAACTAATGAGAACTTACTGTATGGCAGAGGGGACTCTTGCTACTCAATACTCTGTGGTGCCCTACATTGGAAGGAAATCCAAAAAGAGGGGATACAGAGCTGGCTCACTCTTCTCTACAGCAGAAACTAACACTGTAAAGCAACTATATTCCAATCAGTATTTTTTTTAAAAGGCAGAGGAAAAGTGCCATTAAAGTATATATAAGAAATTTTTTCTTTCTTCTTCGGGCTCTCTAAACTTGTCATGCTGTTTTGTTTTGTTTTTTCCTATTGTCATTCTAGGTAAAAATACAATTCAAATTTTAAAATATTAATATGAATTTTACCATGTATCTTTATAGTGTAAAATGCCAATTTCAACTATAAATATTAGGCCATTTATTAAAATGTGGAATCCCCAACATTGTCCAATTTGTGTTTTGTGGCTCATTCCTGGAGAGTGCTTTGAGCTGGCCAGAAGGAACCAATGCAAGTAATACTCAGGAAGACTGGCGGAGGAAGAGATATTTCCAGGTAGAGAGCCAGCTTAGGGAGAGCTTTCAGACACGGGGATGCTCACAGGGTGAATGCAGAAACTCTGGACCTGCCCTGCTACACGGAAGACTGGACATGACGGCTCCTGGACATCCCTGCTTTCGAGCCCATGAACTAATGTGTCACATCCTGGAAGATGGGCAGCTTCAAGGAATTTTAAACTTCAGTATTGGGAACACACTCAGTACCCAGACGACAGTGGGTTAGAGGCTCACTCCATCCAGACAGGGGTGGCCAGCCTAGGGAGGGGATGCCTGCCACCATATCTGGCTTCCTAAGTTTGTGGGATATGTGTGTCCAACCCTGAAATTTTGGCTCCTATGCCAGGCCCGGGCTGGGGGTGAAGAGTGGGAGCAGTCACCAAGCAGTGGTAGGGAAAGGAGGGCCAGACATGGTCTGGGGCAGCAGAGTCGGGGAGGGGGAGTCAGGCTGGGGAGGTGGCAGGATGTGGGACCATGTGTGAGCTGATACTCTGAGCCCTTGGAACTTGCTCTGTTATCCACTGGATGTCATTTACAAAACACAAATTCAATTATAAAGTTATTAAGCACTTCAATATAGTGACAACAGAGCACTGAACTCCAATGTGTGTGACCCTTTTGAGTGGGGGCTCTGTATGGGTGAATTGGTTATTTGTCCATGGAGGTGGCCCTGATTAAAATAGCTTGAGTGGTTCCCTCTCTGGATTGGATCCTGACTGACAATGGATGGAAAACCGGACTTGAGGTTAACTCTCAGGGAGATGGAGACAGGGCAACAAATTCTGGCACATCTGTGAGAACTTTCTCTGAGCCAGGTTTTGCCTCAAATAATTGGAGCTCCCCTTTGCTGCTGACATTTCTCTGTTGACTCCAACATTCATGGCTTGAATTCTTCATCTTCTACCTTTCCTTTATAAAATGTAGAGGGGTAGTAAGTTGCTTTTCTATTGTGTTTTTTTTTTCCCTACTCTTCCTACCACAGCTTCTATCTTCTTCAGATACCTCCTTCAGATGCCTCTATTTTGCAATATTATTTCAAGAATAGATAGTGCTTTTAAATATTATCCAGGCTTCTATTTATATCTTTGAATTATCTATATATATAGGTACCTCAGAAGTAAAGTAAATATATATAAATATAAATAAATGGCTCAGATGGTAAAGAATTTGCCTGCAATGCAGGAGACCCAGGTTTCCTCCCTGGAGAAGGAAATGGTAACCTGTTGGGGGCCAGAGTGAGGTACTCCGCCCATGACAAAGGTCATGAGGAAGGAGGCTCGACATACGCAAAGGCGGGATCGAGCCTCAGGAGTCCCCCTGGAACTCCTCGAGCGTCTACCCCCATAACCAGAGCCTGCCTACTTTACTACTTTGTGCTCTTACCTACACCTCTGACTTTACGGGGGGCTGTCCCCCACCACCTCTTTCGGAGAAGGAGTTAACTTAGAGCTCCAGTTTATAATAATTCCTGGGCGTGATAAGAGTGTTTTAACCTACAAACTCCTCTGAAGGTTCTCTAGCCTGCCTGACAGGCTCGTCGGGCCACATGTGATTGCTCACAGCCTCCCAACCAATCTTGAGAGGCACAAGATGCTTTAAACCCTCTAAAAACAGGTTCCTTAGAAAAGTTAGAAAACTATAAGTATAGTGGGCTAATTAGAAATTGTGTTGGTGAAGGGTTTTTCATTTGTTGAGCCAATGTTTGTTGCTAAGTCTCCATATCCCCTGCCCTTATACACATTAATGAATATATAGAATTAACCTTTGATATTAATCACGTTAGACCTTAGGCTAAGTAAATTCTTTCCTTACCTAAAACCCACTACACCCTCACCCTGTAGGAATGTAACTTTATTTGGGTGGCGTCTGTTTTGAGAATAATCAGCCCTGGAGAAATAAGTGTCCTGATTGACTGACCGCTGTCACAAGGAGAGGGTCGTAAATTGTCAGCAGGCCCCCCTGGCCAGAAGATGATGTAACACCCCTAAGACCTCTGTATACATTTGTGTGAAGCACCTGACTTTAATAAAAGTCAGGACTGCTGTCCCCACGTGACTTTTGTATAACATCTTAGTGTATAAAAACAGACTCTGGAAAATAAAGAATGGGGATCAGTTTCTCGAAATACTGGTCTCCCCATGTCGCTCTCTCTCTCACTCTGGTTGAGTCTCCATCTGGAGCGCGGAACCCACCATGCTTACTAATTATGCCTGGGCTTCTAAGATCCGACCGGGGAGGCCTCAGTGTCTCCTCTCCTTCGGGAGAACGGAAGGACGCCTGCGGCCTACGTAAGTGGTGCAAACTTCTTGTCTTGAAGTTTTATTGGTCTCCCGCGTAAACCAAGCTACTCAGCCTCTTTTCTCCACTGAATTTTCCTACTGAGCTATCCTTATTCTATTACTCTTTATATCTTTAATTAATATCTAATTGAAGCTATTGTATCCTGATCTTCGCCTATGCCGTCTCTCCTTCGAATACCCTGGATCAGCTGGGGCTGGTCCCCGGCAGTAACCCACTCCAATATTCTTGCCTGGAGAATCCCATAGACAGAGAAGCCTAGTGGGCTATGGACCACGGGGTCACAATGAGTCAGACAAGACTGAGTGATTAACGCTACCTTATCTAAGGTCAAACAACCAGAAGTGGTGAACATGAGATTCAAACCACTTTGACTCCAAAGACCTGTTTGTCTTTTTTTTTTTTTAGTATTTCTTAAAATTTACCATAACACACACAAATTTGCCTGTGCCAGATCTTAGTTGCAGCAAGCAGGATCTTAATCTTTCGTTGGGGCTTGTGGGGTCAAGGCTAGGCTCCCTGCATTGGGAGCATGGAGTCTTAACCACTGGACCATCAGGGAAGTCCCGTTTTGAAGTATTTTTTCATTGAGAAGAATCATTTTTAACACTACCCTTTTCTCTATGTAGAGGTTTAACATTCTGAGCTTTTACATAGAAATTCCCAAGAGTTTCACTCTCCATGAAACTTTCATAAGGGTTTATAAATTCCTTGGGTGGTAAATATGCACACCTGTGCTCTCTTTCCTCCGTTATATTAACTTTGGTGTCATCCGGGAGCAATTTTTAACTTAATGCTTCTGTATAGGCTGTGTGTTTGATGTACTCACAATTTTGGGAGGTTAAGAAAAGAACTGGCTGCTTTTCCTCCTGAATACCCAATCTGGAGATGGACTGAAGTTTCTTTCTACTCCTTGCACACAGGACAGGTCTCTGCAGGCCTGCTGGGGAACTCATACTAGCACTTTCTAGTCTTTACCAGTCCTTTCACACCGAGTTCCTTGGGGACTGAACTATAGGCTCAGTAACAGTTTTAGCTGGATTTAATTTAATTGATGAGCTTGTTGGTATACAAGAGAAAATAGAGAGAATGGAAGATTAGGCTTTCTGTTCATTCAAACCCTGGATCGCCTCTTTGTTCCCAGACAACATTCAGAGTCAAGCACGTGCAAATAGAGGAAGGAAATTCCTTCGTACAAATATCTCCTTGCTATTCTGCTTCAGTTAGTAAAATTTCTAAACAAAAAAATACAATAGAATTTCTATGAAAGTGTGTGGCTCTGTCATCTGAAGAAGGCTATCCTAGATATGGGGACCTTGTGGTAAGACCAAATAGCCAAGGGGAATGAGGAATCTAGTTCCCAGAAAATGCCTGAATGGGGTAAGACATTTCAGGCAAGAAAGATTGACAGTTTTCATAATTTTGCATTGAGTCATTTTCATAGCCACCAACATGCACACACATGCATAGACACACCAGCCATCTTTCCTCCTTTCTCTTCCAAGTCCACAGTAAAAACTCAGCTAAAGAAAATGAGAAAATCCATGTCATTTGATCAAATAAATGAAAATTTTTGGATATACCAGGAGGACCCAATTTATAAGTTGGAAAGAAGTGAATAGTAGGTATAGATGGCTGGGAAAAGGACAGGAGAGTGTTGCATTTGAAGAGTTGGATAACTATAGAAGACTAAAAGAAACTAAGCAATTTTCACCTGAACATATGCCCAGACCAGGAAGGGAATCTGGGAAAAGGCAGACGTTCCTACCTGAGAAATGTTTCTTCCCAAAACAGAGCCAAGAAGAACCAACCATAATGGACAGGGCACTTCTGATTAAGATAAGTCAAGTAAATACTACACAGGTATCTGTAGTAAATGTTTCTTCTCAGTAGGGAAACAATCTGCTTTACCAAGACAAAATTGATCAAATGCATATTCCCAGATAGACAGCAGGCTCTCAAACTTCACCACAGGCTGTTGAGGTGTGAATATAGAGGAATGGTGTCTTTAATTGTTTTGCTCCTATGATGAGCATAAGTAAATGCCAAGTTGTATTGAGCAGTTATTTCATGCCTGTATCTTCTTAAATTCACCAAAAATGAATTATGATGAGTGACTTCTGAAATATAAAATTGCAGATTCAATTCCACGTGTTTGTATGTATGTATGCATTTACAATAATAAAATTTGAGGCAAGTCTCCTACATGTGAATGAGTTCTGTTCCAAGGGCATGTTCGTAAGTCTAATTTGTTTGTAAGTCCAACAAAATTAGCCTACATACACAACTAACACAATCAGCTATATAGTACTATACTATAAAAAGGTTTATAACTTTTCACACAAATAATATATAGAAAACAAAACCCAAACATTTTTAATCTTATAGTACAGAACCATGAACAGTACAGTAGAGCTATACAACAGCTAACATGGAGGGGCTGGCACTGAGTAAATAGGTGAGAAGAGCTACTGACTGGAGGAGAAAGAGGAGGTGAGAGATGGTAGAGTGGAAGGATTGTCAGCAATAGGAAGCGGAGGACAAGCTGCAATTTCAGCCATGACTGACATGATGGCACATTTTCTGGTTCCTTCCTTGCTGAAGTCTATTCTATCTACCCTCTTGAAAACAATGATCCAGTGATGTCTAGATAGAAGATCTTTTTTTTTTTTTTTCTCATCATAGATTACACAGTAGCACCAGATTGCATTCTTAAAGGCTGCTGCAAGTTTCGTGTACCATTCTATGTTTGGGTCCCCTGCCTCAAAATCTAACAGTGCCTCCTCAAATAAAGAAAATCCACTTGCCATGACCTGCATCAAGAACTCTCTTGGGTTATTCAGTTAGTTCTTCTTCCTCTTGTCTTTTTTCCTTGTTTCTCTGGGCCTCCAATTCCATCAGGTCTTCATTAATAAGCTCCTTATGTGCTTGTCAAGGAGTTCTGTGAAGTTGTCCTCTTGTAGATTTAGCTCCAGCTTCTAGCTGAGAGCCACTAAGTTGCTGAAGGTCTCTTTGGACTCCTCGTCCATTTTCTCAAATCCATGAAAATTGTGAACAAACTGCAGTCAAGTTTCTTCCAAACCTCTTTCATGGTGATGGCTGTAACTTCATGCCAAGCAAAGCGACATTTGTTATGGCCTTGTAGATGTTATAGTCCTTCCAAAATTGTCACAAGATTCTTTCTGATTCATCACTCACCTTTACTGCCTAACAAAAAGTGTGATGTAAATAATATTTCTTAAAGATCACTTTAACTCCCTGGCCTGTAGGTTGGAAAGTAGTTTTCAGTGGCAGACACGCTACTTTGTCATTGGGATGGAAGTTGTCCACGAATGGGGGCTGCATGCATGCTAAGTCGCTTCAGTCAAGTCTGACTCTTTGTGGCCTTATGGACTGTAGCCTGCCAGGCTCCTCTCTGCATGGGATTCTCCAGGAAAGAATACTGGAGTGGGTTGTCATGCCCTCCACCAGAAGATCTTCCCAACCCAGGTCTCCCACATTGCAGGTGAATTATTTTTCAACTGAGCCACCAGGAAAGCCCAAGAATACCGGAGTGGGTAGCCTATCCCTTCTCCAGTGGATCTTTCTGACCCAGGAATCAAACCAGGGTCTCCTGCATTGCAGGAGGATTCTTTACCAGCTGAGCTACCCAGGAAGCCCTGAAATAAAGATACTGTACTACTGTATCCTGTATAGGACTATACAGTAAAGTACACAAAAACACAACCACTTTTGGAGAATGCGTGCATATGCCAATGTACCTCAGACATGTGAACCAACATGTGACTGGACTTGTAAATGCATATGTGCATCTCCTTCAAGCTCCTAACTTGAAGGTTCATACGTAGGGGACTTACTGTAGGTGTATTATGACAATTTGCATAACTCAAAGCTTTAATGGGGAGTATTTTGTTTCTGTAACTATTACTTCATATTGTATTGTTTCTTATTTGAGTTAGGCACATTTTCTAGTTATATTATTTCAAAGATTATTCAATCTAAAGTCTAGACAAATGGACTTAACAGTCTTTTTTTCTTACTTAACAATCTTTTGATATGCTTTTCATTCCCCTAAATGTGACTATTTCATATTATGGTTTAATTGGTTTTGGTAGAATATGCATTTTGTGGATATAATACAGATACATAATATGCATGTAAAATACACATAAAAATTCATGCATAAACTGCTTCTTATTCTAAAAGTAAAACGTTTCAACACTCTTACATCTTCCAGTCAACAGACATCATAAATAAGCTGTGTCATATGAAACATTTATTAGAACTGGATTATTCTTTAAAATGTATATTTCTTCATCATGCTTAAATATCATCCACCTTTGTACTTACCTTTCAGTCTTGGGTGGCAAGAGGTTAAACAATAGAGTGGATGGATTAGGACTCACCCTTAGATGCTATTTTAAATCAGTGCCTGTGTCTATATTACCCTTGCAAAATGCTTTTGGAAGAGTTGATGTTCAATTATGTCATTAGAGAGAAAAGCTAAAAATATTTTCACTTGCTTTTCTTGTTTGTATTTTTTCAGCTTGTTAAACTAGGGTCTGTTTTGTCGAGGTTATTTGCAATCTCATCATCATCCAGAGAAATGTGGTTTGCAAATTAAAATAGTAACATCAGCAATTTCCCCTGAGAGAGACTTGCTTCTACCCTGCCAGAGGCAGTATCACTAAGTAACAAATATTGAGAAGATTTCTCTCAGCTGCTACTATATGAGTGTATGAGCACTGGCAGGCAGGGACCTGTCATCTACAGATGCTAATACAAACTAATGTGAACCATAATCATGAATTTCTTTTGGAGACATGGCATTACTATTATTATTACAAGAATGTTTGCCAAAGGCAAAAAAAAAAAAAAAAAAGCCAACCAAATAACAACACAAAATCTTCCTGATTCCTCCACTGTCTGCTTCATTAAGTGATTCTCCAGACCTCAGCTAAATATATTCTCTCTCTGGACCTAATCTTGCAATCCTCACTCCTATCAAAGTAGAAATATTGGCCAAATAATGATTGTAAAACCACAGCCTAAGACTAGAAGCCAACGGTGTTTTTGTTTTGTTTTATATTTTTTATTATGTCCCTTAGCTTAAGTGAAGCTGAAGACCTAAAAGCTAGTGTATCTTTCACAGTTACTGCATTTTTTTGAGAACTCATAATTAAGTCAGAGGGAAGAGGAGTGTAAGAACACTTATGTGTGTGTGTGTTCATGAAATAACATAAAAAACTTTCAACATCCTTGTGAAATCACTATTTATAGTGATTATTTCTTGCATTTATGGAATTATTTTTGCTACTGTCTTTCCTTATTTATAAAATAAACATTGGTAGAGCTGTTTGCCCGAGTGTGTGATGATGCTGGCATGGAAATGTGAATTAACCTCTAATATAAAGTGTAAACATGGAAGGATGGGAACATGGAGTAAGAAGTGATCTTTTCGGTGAGGTGGGTTTAGAGGAGGTTAGATTTAAGACAGATGTTCATGCTAATTATAGGATGGAAAAGTCTTCTTGGGAGAGAGAACAATATGAAAATATTCTGGTCACATGAGGCTAGCTGCAAAATATAAGCACATATTGAAATGCATGACATGGGCAGTGTGTGGGAAAGAGTGAAATCTGATTTTTCAAATGATTTGATGATGTATCAGAAGGGAAGGGCAGGGCCGTTGGTGCTGTGGCTCTTCCCCTAACTTCAGGGACACAGGAGGGCTTGAACCTCCCTTAAAACGTTAACTCAAGTAATTGTTAGGTGCTTATCTTTGTTGGGTCTACGATGAATGAGCATTTAATTGAGGGTGGGGTATCAGAAGAAATACCTGTACATTTGGTCCAGATGAGTATTTAGCACCAAGTACCCAGTATTGAGGGCTACCCAGGTGGTGCTAATGGTAAAGAACACACTTGTCAATGCTAGGAGACATAAGAGATGCAGGGTTCAATCCCTGGGTTGGGAATATCCCTTGGACAAGGGCATAGCAACCAACTCCAATATTATTGCCTGGAGAATCCCGTGGACAGAGGAGCCTGGTGGGCTATAGTCCATATGGTCGTAAAGAGTTGGACACGACTGAAGTAACTTAGCACACATGCATGCCCAGGACAGATAAGCTGGAGCCACACTAGAGAGTGGGTGCAAGTTCTGTACCTTTGAGGGAGCTACATAGCTAAGTAGGTATAATATCCAAAGAGACTCCAGAGCCCACGTGCTCTCTGACTTATTATCCACATACAATGAACCTTGTCTATTGTGAACACAGACAACTTGAGTGCTGAATGACCAAGACATAAAAACTCTGCCTGGAAGTCACCAGACCTCTTTGCTTGCTCTGCTTTGCATGCCATACTTTCTTCCTTTTCTGTTCTCTTTCTTAACACTGACTAAACAGAGCAAGTGAAATAAATTCTATCTTGTGAGTTGGATGTCATTCTGAACTCAAGACTTCTGCTATTAGTAGAACAGAGTTGATATTGGAGACAATAAGATCTTCACATTTAGTTAATTTTTTATCATATATATTTCATTTTCACAGTATGAACATGAAAAATTAAAACTAAAGCCATCTGTATCCACAACCTAGAGATAATGATTAAAATAGTCTTGATACTGATAGATATTTAATAATAAATTCCATAAATGTGTTCTTTTATGCATGACTTTTCTCACATGTGGGACTTCCTTGGTGGCTCAGACAGTAAAGAATCTGCCTGGAATGCGGGAGACTCGGGCTCGATCCCTGGGTTGGGACGATCCCCTGGAGAAGGGGATGGCAACCCACTCCAGTATTCTTGCCTGGAGAATTCCATGGACAGAGGATCGTGGTAGATTACAGTCTATGAGGTCTCAAAGGGTCGGACACAACTGAACGACTAACACTTCACTTTCTCACATGTGCCATGGATATTCTACCATGTTTCAGGGTAAATATGCAGCATGATTTTTAACTGCTCCATAGAATTTCACTGTATGACTATTATATTATTTAACCAACCTATCAATACAACTTTTTGCTATAAGTTTCAATACTGTTTTCAATACATGTGGAAATTGCTTTTCTGAAAATTATCAATCTATAATTCCACAAGTAGCATTTGCCACAGCATATCTATGCATTCTCCCACCAACACTGAATTCACGCTTTAAAAACCTTTTGTCAGCATAGTAGGTGAAAAGTATTTTTTTTATATTTGTATTTTCTAATAATTTTTATAGTAAATGAAAAATTATAAAGAAGAAAATATCACTAAAAATGCTGCCATATAGAGATAACTATGTTAAAATCTTGCTGCTTAGCCTTCTGAAAATTTATAATGCATAAATACATATGATTTTAAAAAATAAATTGGACTATACACTGCATGCTATTTTTCACCAACAGTATATTTCACTAAGAATGTTTAATGAGAAAATGATATTCTATTGTGTGTATTTCACAATTTCCCTATTGTTGAATATTTATAGTCAACAATCTCCCAAATGTTGAATATTTCTTATCTTCTTGTTATTATACAATGATGCTGTGATGAGCACCCTTATATAGAGTCTTGGTCACTTGTCAATTATTTCCTTAATATTATTCTCTTAAAATGGAATTATTTGGCAAAAAATTCTGCATACAGTCAAATTGTTTCTTATAAATACAAATACCTGTCTTTGTTAGCAGTATATACAAATACCCATTTCTCTATACTCTAGGCAACACTAGATATAATCATATTTTAAATCTCTACCAACAAAATAAGTGAAAGGTATTATAAATCATGCCTCTTAGATTCAGTGAGATTGATTATCCTTTAATATTTATTGACTATTATTTCTTCAATTGTAGGTTGCCCTCTGATGTACTCTGTCCATTTTTTAGTAGTCTCTTCATCTTTCTTTTAATGAAGAATTCTTTAAATGTTAGAGGATATTAACATTTGTCTGCTACATGATGCTACTTGACTTTTAATTTTGACTATGGTGATTTTACTGAGCTAAATTTTAAAATATATATGGAGAAAAATCTACAAATCTTTCTTGATGTCCTTTCTGTTATAGGATTTTTATTTACCCTAAAATTATTGAGCTGTTTTAAAATTTTTCTTATAGTGTTTTCTTTTAAACTGGAGGTCAGTCATTAACTCATTTAGAGTTTTTCTTTTTCTTGCATTTTCTCAAATCCATTATAGCCTTTATAATTCCTCTATCAATTTGAAATATTTTCTTGTACTATATGTTTATAATATATATTCTATATATATGTATATATATGTTCTCTCAATACTGTTTAAAAATAAATATTAATAGCAGATAGAGTGTGTCTCTACAATATTTAGCCTACCATATACATTTTGGAATACTTTTGCCTCATTCCAATAAATCCATTAAGATTTTCAGAGACTGTACATGAAATTTATAAACTTAGTGAAAATCTTTAGCTCCATTATATCGAGCTTCCTCATGTAAAAAAGAATTTTATTCAAGGCTTCTTTCATAATTCTCATGATATGTTTACATCATTTACAAAGATATTTTGCACATTTACTGTTGTTTATTCTTATGATTTTTGTGTATGTTGTTATTATAAATGAGGTTTTCTTTTCTGTATATATACATACAGATATACATACATATGCATGCATGCTCAGTCACTCAGTTATGTCTGACTCTTTGGGACTTCATGGACTGTAGTCCATCGGGCTCCTCTGTCCATGGGATTTCCCAGGCAAGAATACTGGAGTGGGTTGCCATTTCCTTTTCCAGGGGATCTTCATGACCCAAGGATTGAACCCATGTCTCCTGCATTGCCTGCAATGGCAAGTTAATTCTTTACCACTGAGCCACCAGGGAAGCCCATATATGTATATTTAATTTTGCATTGAAAAGTGAAACATTCATTAGAAAAGTTACAGAAATCATAGCTACTATTTATAAAGTGTTCTCTCTTTTAGTCACCACTGAGGTCAAGACATAAATTTCTCAGTGTTCCAGAAACCTATTATGTGCCCCTTTCCTATCATGACACTTCGTCCTCAATGATGATCAGTAACTTGACTTTTGTGATGATTATTGCCTTGGCTTTATTTATAGTTCTTATATTAGAACTATATATGTCCTTATTTATGTTAGAACTGTATATCTGTAAATATAATATATATAATTCACTTTTCCTTCTTGTTGAATTAAAATAATTATATTTTCGTATGCAATTGATTTGTTACTTTTATACATTAGCTTATACTCTGTTCAATGTTATAGTTGATTACCCTTTTTAAAAAAGTAATTTTCTTATATCATCAGTAAATTATGTTATTTATCTTTTCCTTTCCAGTGTCTAAATTCTCATTTAAACCTATAGGGTCTTTCCCAACTCTTAATCTAATAACATTGGTTAGAGCTAAAAGAACAATGATAAATAATGGCAATAGTCAGAATCCCAGTTTTTTTCCCTGATACTAATGACCATACTTTTATTGTTTGTCATTACTACCATATAGTGGTTGTTTTGAGATATATGTTTATCATGTAAAGCAATATTATTTTATTTCTATTTTCTGAGAGATTTTTTCAGAAAGAATATAAAACATTACCATGTGGCATTGTAGTGTCACCCAAGATGATTGTTTGTCTTTGTTATTTTGAGTGCTAAATAAAATTTGTAGAGCTGTTTGGAGAGAAAATTTATTTTATACTATTGGTTTTGTCAGCTGGAAATATGATATTCCCTAACTTAATATTTTTCAGGAAAATTTAATATTTTTCTTCATACTTTTGCTCCATATTTCTTAACTTTACATGTAGTGATTCTGTATTTTTGTAGGTACTGGGATGGAGTCTCTAAAAATTACAATTTAAAATTGAGTTTTATAAATTTATTTTATAATTGGCCTCTATAATGACCTCACTTGTTAGCTTTAAAAGCATTTTCTGTTTGTTTTCTCCTAAAGTTTTTCCAGCAAATAATCATAGCATCTGTAATGATTATTTTTCTTTTTAAATATTTATAATTTGGGGGCTTGCACTTCTGGCCAAGACGCATTAATAGGGACAAATTTTACTCCCCATCTTTAACAGTTACAGATCTGGACAAAATACACAAAGCAATGACATTTTTAAGTACTTACTTTTTCTTAATTTATTCCTAGATTTACTAAAATACGCTTGACAAATAAAAATTGTATATATTTGTGATGATTTGATGTTCATATAAACTCTGAAATAGTTACCACTATCAATCGAATTCACTACCCATCACCTCATGTAGTTACCCTTTTGTGGAATGCATGTGGATGTGTGTGTGTATGTGTGGTGAGAATACTTGAGATCTATCTTCTGAGCTAATTTCAAGTGTATAATACATTATTATTAACTATCATCACCATTAGACATCCATCTTACAACTGAAAGTTTGTACCCTTTGATCAACATCTCCCCATTTCCATCCCACCTACCCCAGCTCCCAGAACTTGGTAACTATCATTTTATTCTCTCTATTCTCTGTTTCTCTGTGTTCAATATTTTTAGATTCCTCATAAAAATGAGATCATGTGGTATTTGTCTTTCTGTGTTTTGCTTTATTTCACTTAGTATCATGTCTCTAGTTTCACCTATGTTGTCACAAATGCCAGAGAAAATATTTTTATTTTTTTGAGAAACCTCATACTTTTTTTCATAATGGCTGTACCAATTTACATTCACACCAAAATGGGCAAGGGTTCCTTTTTCTCCACATCTTCACCACCACTCAATATCTTTTACACTGTAATTTTTGGACACTGTGTGTGCTCAATCATTTCAGTCATGTCCAACTCTTTGTGACCCCATGGACTGTAGATTGAGAGGCTCCTCTGTCCTTGAAATTCTCCAGGTAAGAATACTGGAGTGGGTTGCCATTTCCTCCTCCAGGGGAATCTTCCTGATCCAGGGATGAAACCCAAGTTTCCAGTGTCTCCTGAGTTGCACGTGTATTCTTTACTGTTTCAGCCATCAGGGAAGCCCCCTAAAGCCCTACATGCATTCAGAGGCTCAAAGTCCTCGGTGTCAGACACTGAAGGAGACCATGTCAGCTTAGACACTGGGGGAAATATAAAACAGAAATGTGTTCCTAAGAAGAGAAAGAAAACAGTCTCTATGACTGGACCAGCTTGCTGTCTAAAGATAGTTTCCAGGCTGCATTGCAGACAAGGAGCATCCACACTGAGCTTGATCAATGAATGAGAAATATATTAGAGGTGAGGGAAGTCAGGGAGCTGCAGTCTGCAGAATATTAGAGAGGAAGAGTCTGCTCATAGAGAAAGAGAAAGCGCTAGTGATATGCAGAGGTCTTCTCAAGTTTTGGGCTCAGTTCTGATTTAAACATATGAGAGAAGAAATTATTCAAGCTAGGAAAAAAAAAAAAACAACAACATTGAACAACAGTAGGCAGGAGAATTTCTGGAACTTTTAAAACTAGAGACGGTTTGCATTTCCAACAGTCAGAGCAGAAAGATGTTGAAATAAATGTGGCATTGTGTAGAGTTCCAGAAAAACATCACCTTAAGAGTGGCGCTAAGTTAGGATTAGACTAAAGCTAACTCTGGATCCACTCTAAAATATCTTAAAAGCAGTCATTGAAAATATTCAACTAATTCCAAGAAATTTTGCTGCATGCTAAAATAAAACATAGCACTACTTAAAGGAGGACACAAAAAAATCCAGCATTCTATAATATCATGCCAAGGATGCAAAGAAGCATAAAAATTTTGAGTCACAACTGGGAGAAAAATGAATCAAAAATAACACAGATGATGAAAATAGCAGAAAAAGTCATTAAGACAGTTATTATAAGTATTCATGTCCATGTGTTCAGATAGGTTGAGACAAACAGAATCATGAGAAGAAAAACAGACCATACATAAGAATACAAGTGGACTAGAAATGAAATATACAATATCTGAAACAAAAATTACATTGGATGAGAATGGCAGCAGGTTAAATGCTGCAGAAAAAAATTTTCTCAGTGAACATGAGAATAAAGCACAGAGAAAATAAAAGACTGGAAAAATGAAGAAAGTATATAGATAAGATATCAAACAGCCTAATACAATGTGTAACTGCTGCTGCTAAGTCGCTTCAGTCCTTCCGACTTTGTGTGTCCCTAGACGGCAGCTCACCAGGCTCCCCCATCCCTGGGATTCTCTAGGCAAGAACACTGGAATGGGTTGCCATTTCCTTCTCCAATTCATGAAAGTGAAAAGTGAAAGTGAAGTCGCTCAGTCATGTCCGACTCTTCGTGACCCCATGGACTGTAGCCTACCAGGCTCCTCCATCCATGGGATTTTCCAGGCAAGAGTACTGGAGTGAGGTGCCATTGCCTTCTCCGATAATGTGTAATTGCTGCTGCTGCTGCTAAAGTCACTTCTGTCGTCTCCGACTCTGTGCGACCCCATAGACGGCTGCCCACCAGGCTCCCCTGTCCTTGGGATTCTCCAGGCAAGAACGCTGGAGTGGGTTGCCATTTCCTTCTCCAAATGTGTAACTGGAGTCCCATAAAAAGAGGAGAACACAGAGAGAACAATGATGGAGGAATTTTTTTTCATTTGATGATAACTATACATGTATAGATTCAGAACGCTCAAATAATTCCAAATAGAATAATCATTTTTTAAGAAAAAGTATAGCAAGGCATTTCATACAAAAAAAAAAATTGATGAAAACCAGTGCTAAAGAAAAAGATCTTAAGACAGAGAAAAAGGACACATTATGTACAAGCAACAAAAATAAAATGACAGTAGACTATTCATCAGAAACCATGCAAGCCAGAAAATAATGGGAAAATGTCTTTGATGTGGTGAAAGGAAAACAAAAACACACAAAAATTGTTCAGGTTTCTTCACTCAGCAAAATTTTCTTTCAAAAAGGGAGACATTTTTGACAAACTGAAGCTGAGACAATTCATTGTCATCAGATTTCTATCTACACAAATGTTAAAAGAAGTATTTCAGGCAGAAGAAAATTACATCAGATCGAACTTAGGATATAAACTTGGGAATAAGATCACCAAAAATGATAACTACATGGGTACATTTATAAAATAAATTGTTTCCACATTTTTAATCACTTTAAGAATTAATTAACTGTATGAGCCAAAAATAAAGCAATGTATTGTGGTATTTAAAGCATATGTAGAAAGAAAATATATGACAACAGTATAAATAAGAAGGGAAGTGGGAATATTATTTGAAGGCAAAATTTGTAGAATGAAACTAAGGCAGTGTTTGGAGAAAAACTTATAGGGATACTTACACTAAAAAGGAAGAAAGGTCTTAAGTCAATAATCTAAGTTTCTACTTTAGTAAACTAGAAAGAGAAGAGATAATTCAACTCAAAGCAGAAGGAAATAATGTAAATAAGAGCCAAAATCAATAAAGTTGAAAACAAAAATGCAATAGAAAAAAATCAACTAGACCAAAAGCTAGTTCTTTAAGATCAATAAAAATTATAAATATTATAAAAAGTAAAAGAATAATAATGTGTCCATTGACATTAAGTTGCTATGAATACAATACCAATAAATTTGACAACTCAGATGAAATGGACACACAACTCTGAAATTCTCAAACAACTCACTAAAGAAAAATAGATAACCTGAATAGCTCAAGATCTCTAAAGAAGTTGAATTTATTCTTAAAAACCTTTCCCAAAAGAAAACTCCAGGCCCAGATAGCTTCATTGGTAAAAACATACGAAAAATCTAGGGAAGATACAATAGCAATTCTGTACAAATTCTTCCAGAAGTAAGAGGAGGAAACACTTACCAATTTACTTTATGACGCTAGTATTGTTTTGGAACCTTAAAGAAGGACTTTATAAGAAAGAAAACTTCAACATCTCTTATAAATAAATGCATTCAGCAATATATAAGAATAATCATACATAATATATAAAAGGAATAATGTATCATGACCAAGTAAGACTTACTCTAGAAATGCAAGGTTGTTTCTACATTAAAATAAATCAGTGTAATTCCTCATATAAAGAGAATAAAGAAGTAAATCATATGGATCATCTCGACAGGTACAGGAATAGCATTTAAATTCAATATCCATTAGTGATAAAACTCACAGCAGATTATTCTCAGGAAAAGGACACTTCCTCATGTTATGAAGTACATCTGTGAAAAAATCTGCAACTAGTATCATGTGTAATCGTGAACAAATGAGCACTTCCGTATAAGATCATGAATAAGGCAAGAACATTCACCCTCACCATTCTGTTCAACATTGGGAAGGAAAAAAGTACATATAGATTAGAAAGTGAAAGTGTTAGTCACTCAGTCATCTCTGACTCTTTGTGACCCCCATGGACTGTATCCCTCCTGGCTCTTCTGTCCATGGAATTCTCCAGGCACAAATACTAGAGTGGGTTGCCGGGTCTTTCTCCAGGGGATCTTTCCCATCAGGGACTGAACCTGGGTCTCCCACATTGCAGGCAGATTCTTTACCAACTGAGCCACCAGGGAAGCCCCACAGATTAGAAAGGAAGAAGTAAAAATATCTTTATCCACAGTAATGTCAGTATAGAAAAATCCTAACTTTTCTAAAACAAGTCTAGTAAAAGTAATGAGTAAGTTCAGCAGTCTCAAGGTATAAGGTTAACATAAAACTTTTAAATGTGTATCTTTAAATTGCTGTTATTAGTCACTAAGTTGTGTCTGACTCTTTGTGACCCCATGGACTGTAACACGCCAGGCTTCCCTGTCCTTCACCTTCTCCTTGAGTTTGCTCAAACTCATGTCCATTCAGTCAGAGTGCCAGCCAACTATCGCATCCTGTTGCCCCCTTCTCCTCCTGCCCTTAATCTTTCCTAGAATCAGGGTCTTTTGCAATGGGTCAGCTAGAAAAGGCAGACAAATCAGAAATCAAATTGCCAACATATGTTGGACCATAGAAAAGAGAATTCCAGGAGATACATCTACTTCTGCTTCATAGACTACACTAAAGCCTTTGACTGTGTGGATCAAGACAAACTGGTAAATTCTTAAAGAGATGGGAATACCATCTTACCTGCCTCCTGAGAAACCTGTATGCAGGTCAAGAAGCAATACTTAAAACTGAACATGGAACAACATATTGGTTCAAAATTGGGAAAAAAGTATGACAAGGTTGTATACTCTTCTTATTTAACTTATAGGCAGAGTACATCATGTGAAATGCTGGGCTGGATGAATCTTAAACTGGAATCAAGATTGCTGGGACACCATCTCAGATATGTAGATGAGACCACTCTAATAGTGGAACATGAAGAGGAACTAAAGAGCCTCTTGATGAGTGTGAAAGAGAAGACTGAAAAAGCTGGCTTGAAACATGACATTCAAAAAACTAAGAGTATGGCATTCAGTCCCACCACTTCATGGCAAATAGATGGGGGAAAACTGGAAGCAGTGACAGATTTTCTTTTCTTGGGCTCCAAAATCACTGCAGATGGTGACTGCAGCCATGAATTAAAACGCTTGCTCCTTGGAAGGAAAGTTAGGACAAAACCAAGACAGCATATTAAAAAGCAGAGACATCACTTTGCCTACCAAGGTCTGTATAGTCAAAGCTATGTTTTTTTTTCAGTAGTCATATATGGATGTGAGAATTGGACCATAAAGAAGGCAGAGCACTGAAGAACTGATGCTTTCATATTATGGTGCTGGAGAACACTCTCGAGAGTCCTTTGGATGGCAAGGAGATCAAACCAGTCAATCCTAAAGGAAATCTTTTGATTAGCTATTAATAATTAGAAATACCTAGAAATAAATTGAACAAAATATGTATAAGACCTGTACAATGAAAACTACTAACCATTGCTGAGAGAAATTAAGAAAAGTATGAATGGAGAAATATGTTCATTTCATGGTTCAAATCTATAATCAATTTTCCCCACAATTTGATCTACAACTTTAATGAAATAGCATTCAAAACTCCCCCAATTTTTTGGTGGAAATGCAAAGCATCTAGAATAGCCAAAATAAATTTAAGATATCAACCAAGAGGAATTCAAACTACCTGATTTCAAAGCATACACTGAAGATACAGAGATTAAAGCAGTGTGGTATTGGAATAAGGATAGATATACAAATAAGTAGAACAGAACAGGTAGGATAGAAAAAAACCAACAAACATATGATTAATTGATTTTCAAGGTGCCAAGGTATTGCAATGGGGAAAAGAATCTTTTCAACAAATCCTACTGGAGCAATTGAATATCCACCAGCAAAAAAACAATGAACCTAGACTCTAATCTCACACTACACATGAAAATTAACTCAGAATAGATCACAAAGTTAAATGTAATATGTCAAATTTTTAAAACTTCTAGATGAAAATTGAGGAAAAAATACTTTGTGATTTAGTTAGGCAAAGATTTCTTACACATGACTCACATAAGCATAAAACAAAGAGAAAAATAATTAGTTAAATTTCAATATTAACCTCTTGTCCTTCAAAAAGTACTTTTAAAAAATGAAAAGGTAAATTACATAGTGGGAGAAACTCATTGCAAAACATGAAACTGATGAAGAGTTGTATCCAGAATGTATAGAGAACTCTCAATTTAACAAGATAAGCCAATTAAAAAATGACAGAAGATACAAAACAGAAACTTTAACATAGAAGATATAACAATGTCAACACACTCATCATTATTCATTAAGGAAATATGAATAAGAACTATAATGTGTTACTCGTACACACCTTCTTAATATGCTGAAACAAAAAAGTGACATTATTCAAGGTTGCCAAGGATCTGCAACAATTGGGAAAGTAACAATTTTATAGCCACTATGAGAAATAATTTGGCAGTTTGTTATTAAATTAAGCATACTATTTTAGTGGGGAGAGTGGACACCCTTGTCTTGCTCCTGATCTTAGAGGGAATGATTTCAGTTTTTCACCATTGAGAATAATGTTTGCTGTAGGCTTATCATATATGGCCTTTACTATGTTGAGGTAGGTTCCTTCTATGACCATTTTTTGAAGAGTTTTCATCATAAATGGGTGCTGAATTTGGTCAAAGGCTTTTTCTGTATCTATTGAGATACAGAAAACCATATACATATGGTTTTTATCTTTCAATTTGTTAATATGGTGTATCACATCGATTGACTTGTGTATACTGAAGAATCCTTGCATTCCTGGAATAAACCCAACTTGATCATGGTGTATTAACTTCTAGTGTTGCTGAGTTCTGTTTGCTAAAATTTTGTTGAGATTTTTGTGTCTATGTTCATCAGTGATATTGGCCTGTAGTTTTCTTTCTTTGTGTTGTCTTTGGTTTTGCTTTCAGGGTGATGGTGGCCTCATAGAATGAGTTTGGAAGTGTTCCTTCCTCTGCAATTTTTTGAGAGTTTTTGAAGGATAGGCATTAGCTCTTCTCTAAATGTTTGATAGAATTCTCCTGTGAAGCCATCTGGTCCTGGGCTTTTGTTTTTTTGGGAGATTTTTGATCACAGCTTCAATTTCAGTGCTTGTAATTGGGTTGTTCATAATTTCTATTTCTTCCTGGTTCAGTCTTGGAGGATTGAACTTTTAGAATCTGTCAATTTCTTTCAGGTTATCCATTTTATTGCCATATAGTTGCTCATAATAGTCTCTAATAATGCTTTGTATTTCTGCATTGTCTGTTATAACCTCCCCTTTTTTATTTCTAATTTTGTTCATTTGATTCTTCTCTCTTTTTTTCTTGATGAGTCTGGCCAAGGTTTGTCAATTTTATCTCCTCAAAGAACCAGTTCCGGAAGTTCTAGCTACAGCAATCAGAGAAGAAAGAGAAATAAAAGGATTCTAGATCAGACAAAAAGAAGTAAAGCTCTCACTTTTTTCAGATGACATGATACTGTACATAGAAAACCCTAAAGATAGTATCAGAAAATTACTAGAGCTAATTAGTGAATTTAGCAAAGTTGCAGGAGACAAAATCAATACATAGAAATTACTTGCATTTCTATTTACTAACAATGAAAAATAAGAAAGAGAAATTAAGGAATCAATACCATTCACCATTGCAACAAAAAGAATTAAATATCTAGGAATGAACTTACCTAAGGAGACAAAAGAGCTGTACACAGATAATTTATAAGACACTAATAAAAGAAATCAAAGATGACATAAATAGATGAAGAGATATTCCATGTTCCTGGGTAGGAAGAATCAATATTGTGGAAATGACTGTACTATCAAATTCAATGTGATCCCTACCAAATTACGAATGACACATTTCACAAAACTAGAACAAAAAATTTCACAATTCATATGGAAACACTGCTGCTGCTATGTCACTTCAGTCGTGTCTGACTCTGTGCGACCCCATAGACAGCAGCCCACCAGGCTCCCCTGTCCTTGGGATTCTCCAGGCAAGAACACTGGAGTGGGTTGCCATTTCCTTCTCCAATGTATGAAAGTGAAAAGTGAAAGTGAAGTCACTCAGTCGTGTCCGACTCTAGCACCCCCATGGACTGCAGTCCACCAGGCTCCTCCATCCATGGGATTTTCCAGGCAAAAGTACTGGAGTGGGGTGCCATTGCCTTCTCCTTATGGAAGCACAGAAGACCCCAAATAGCCAAAGCAGTCTTGAGAAAGAAAAATCGAGTTGGAGGAATCAACTTTCCTAACTTCAGGTTATATTACAAAGCTATAATCATCAACAAAGTATGGTACTGGCACAAAAACAGAAATATAAACCAATGGAACAATATAGAAAGCCCAGAAATAAACCTATGCACCTATGGGTACCTTATTTTTGAATAATGGGGCAAGAATACACAATGGGGCAAAGACAGCCTCTTCAATAAATGGTGCTGGGAAAACAGGATAGCTACATGTAAAAGAATGAAATTAGAACACTTTCTAACACCATCCACAAAATAAACTCAAAATGTATTAAAGACCTAAATGTAAGACCAAAAACTATAAAACTCTTAGAGGAAAACATAGGCAGAACACCCGATGACATAAGTCAAAGCAAGATCATTTATGACCCACCTCCTAGAGTAATGGAAATAAAAACAAAAGTAAACAAGTGGGGCCTGATTAAACTTAAAAGCTTAAAAGCTTTTAATTTAAAAACTTTTGCACAGCAAATATCATAAGCAAGGTGAAAAGACAACCCTCAGAATGGGAGAAAATAACAGCAAATGAAACAACTGACAAAGGATTGATTTCCAAAATATACAAGCAGCTCATAGAACTCAATACCTGAAAAACAAACAACCCAATCAAAAAGTGGGAAAAGACCTAAACAGACATTTCTCCAAAGAAGCCATACAGATGGCTCACAAACACATGAAAAGATGGTCAACATTTCTCATTATTAGAGAAATGCAAATCAAAACTACAATGAGATATCACCTCACACCAGTCAGAATAGTCATCATCGAAAAGTCTACAAATAATAAATGGAGAGTGTGTGGAGAAAAGGGAACGCTCTTGCACTGTTGATGGGAATGTAAATTGACACAGCCATTATGGAAGACGATATGGAGATTCCTTAAAAAACTAGGAATAACACCACCATATGACCCAGCAATCCCACTCCTAGGCATATACCCTGAGGAAACCAAAATTGAAAGAAATGCATGTATCCCATTGTTCACTGCAGCACTATTTACAGTAGCTAGAACATGGAAGCAATCTAGGCGTTCATCAATAGATGAACTGGTAAAGAGTTGTGGTATATATACACAATGGAATATTACTCAGCCATAAAAAGGAGCACCTTTGAGTTAGTTCTAATGATGTGGATGAGCCTAGAACTTATTATACAGAGTGAAGTAAGTCAGAAAGATAAGTATCATATTCTAATGCATATATACAGAATCTAGAAAAATGATACTGAAGAATTTACTTACAGGGCAGCAATGGAGAAACAGACATAGAGAACAGACTTATGGACACGGGGAGAGGGAAGGAGAGGGGGAGAAATAATGAAAAAAGTAAAACTATATTGACAGAATGTGGATCACTGGTTGCCAGGTGCAAGGAAGGGGTAGGATGAAGTGATTAATTTTGAAAGGCTACAGGGAACATTTTGTCTTGATAGCCTATATCATGATTATGGTCACAGTAACACAATTACTTGTTTGTCAAGTTTTGTTGAATTGTACCGTTAAAATCAGCAAATTTTATTTTATGTAAATAATGTCAATGTAGCTGGTAAATATAAATTTGCACCTTTTCAAAATTTTCCTTTGTTTTCTGGCCTAATAATATTGACTAGCACTTTTAAAATTATAGTAAATAATAGTGGTAAGAGAATGACTTTTGACTTTTTCCTGATTTCATGACTTGTGCATCCGCTGTTTCACTATTAGGTATGATGATGGACTGTTTGTTTGGAATAGAATATCCTTGCCATGTTTAGTGAGTAAACTGTATTTTTTGTTTTGCTAAGTGTTTTCACAAGCAATGTCTGCTGGGTACCTAACTGTGATCATAGGGATTTTCAAATTTGGTTTTTGAATAGGATAAATTATATTAATAGATCTTCTATATTAAATCATCTATGATGCAATACTGCTTGTCTTTTGTTTATTTATTTATTTTTTTTGGAAAAATGTGGGAGGTCAGCCTCTGTTTTGTGAAATTAATCATTTGTTTTGTTTTTTGTTCTATCTTTATTAAATTCTGTTATTGGAATTATGGTTAATTCATAAAATGAATTGGAATGTTCTTCTTATCATATGCTCTGAAACATCTTAAATAAAATTGCAGAAATTCACTGGGTATTTTCACATAATTGGCTTTGGAAACTAGCAGGTCATGTACGTTCCTGAGGGATTTGATAAGTTTCCCTAGTTCTTCTAGGATTATTGAGTCAATTCTGTTCATTTCTATTTTCTTATGAAATTTTTTTATTAAGAATGGTTTGCTTTTGCCAAGATTTCCTTCTTTGTAAGGACAAAGTTAAATTGATTTAAACCTGTTCTTCGATAATTTCAAATATACTCTGCATAGCTTGTTATATTGCTAATGTTTTCTCTTTATTATTAAATTAAGCTTACCAGAGTGCATTCACTTTATTGGGATTCCCCCGCCCCCAAAGAAGCAGCTGTTCCATTTATTTACTATTTTCTGTAATTTATTCTTGAGTTTTAGGGTTTTTGTTTCTCTTTTTCTATTTTCTAATGCCCAGTATTTATATTCATTCTCTTAATTTCATAGTAAGACATTTAATTATGACAGAAGAATTTGACCACGTTCTATATATTTTAATATATATATAGTGCTTTTTCTGAAAGATGATCTCTTAAACAGCGTGATTATTAAAAGTTTTATTTCATCAAGAACTGATTGTTTCTTATTATTTAAACATTGGGAAGCTAGAAAAGATTTTCACTAAGTAAGTGATATGATCAGATCTATAGAGAAATACTTGACAGCATTATGGAGAATGGACTGTAGTAAAGTGACACTTAAGATGAGGTTTAAGAAGCTATTGTAAAAGTTTACATAAGAGGTGATGACTGTGATATGAGCAAAAGACACATTGTAGTGGGTTGATGAGTTAAAAGAAGGAAAGATGAAGAAGCAGTGATGAGAAAAAGATGAGAGTCTGATCATAAAATTAACCAGACAAGCAGAGTCAGCTACATCCAAAGTGTAGCATCAGATAACATGATAACCAGGTCAACAAGAGCCAAGTGAGGGCTTAGGAAGAGATTGAGAAATAAAGCCTTGAGATTTTCCTGGCACCATGAGATCATAGCCACAGTTGCTGTCTTAAGACATTGGGCATGGCTGAAAGGTAATTCATGAGGATGTCAGTGCAGCCAAGATGGTGATTCTAGATTATACATAAAGAAGATACGCTCTATTTGGAAGGAAAGAAATTGCACTTAGTTGGAATTGCTCTATGAATGCCTTAACATGGGCATGTTTGTATTCAGAGACAAAAGAGTAAGTGATGAGGGAAGTTCTGTTTGGAATCCAATAAAGGCAGGGTGCCTTAAATCCCTAAATTCCTGATCCATCATCTAAAGCAAACCTCTTCTTCATCTGAACTCTTCTATATTTTCAGTCATATTCTGCATTTTCTTCACTGAGCCCCCTTTCTCCATTCTCCTCCTCTTGCCTCCTTCTTCACCAATGCATTCATTTATCTCTACCTTTTGTATATTTTCTTTAATAGCAGCAACCTATTTAAAATATTTTATTCCTTAAAAAATACATGTCTATAATAAAGAAAACTAAGCAAAATCCAGACATATAACAGCAAGAGTTCTCCCTACTCTCCCCACTATAACGACACCCATCTCAGGTCTCACAGGTACACACTGTTAATGACTTACTGTATAGCCTTCTAGCCCATTTACTACATATAAGCAACCCCCCCCCCCAAATGTAATTATATTACAACATATATATAAACCTATAACTTTTACTTAACTATATTTTAGATTTCATATTTGTACTGTTTATAAGATCTACCTCTTTGTTAGATATTGTTCAATGTTCTAATATATGGCTGTATTGCAATTTTTAATGAACATTTCTGTGGTTTCTTTTGTTGTTGTTGTTATCTAAAAAAAAAAAAGACCTTTCAGTCCTTTGAAACTTTGAAAGTACTCCTTTAGGATAAATTCCTATAGTGGAAGTGATGGATCAAAGGCTAGGCATATTTCACAATTTCAAAAGACATTGTCAAAAGTTTATATCAGTTAAGACACCAGCAACAGTTTAGATGGATACTAATTTCCTTAGATTGTTTTTAGTTTTGTCAATACTTTTAATGTTTAACCTAAGCATATTAATTCTAAGTCAGAAGCCTCTACAAAGGAATAGTTTCAGAAAGGCAAACAGTCTTGCAAAGTGTTCTCTTAATTAACAATGTGGTTAGTGCTTTAACTTTGGCAAAGCTTTCATATATATTGGGCTTCTCTTGTGGTTCAGTCAGTAAAGAATCTACCCACAATGCGGGAGACCTGGGTTCGATCCCTGGGCTGGGAAGAACACCTGGAGATGGAAAAGGCTACCCAATCGTTTTCTGGCCTAGATAATTCTATGGACTGTATAGTCCATGGGGTCGCAAAGAGTTGGACACAACTGAGCAACTTTCACTTCATGTATATTATGGCACTAAATCTTCAAAAGAATTTTTTGAAATACATTTTTTTCATCTTCTTTTCATATAGGAGCATATTTAAGTGTGAGAAGATCAATTACTTGTTCAGAATCACACAGGTACTAAGTAAGTGAGTTGGAATTCAAACTCTGATCACTCCAGTTTGATAAAAATGGGTATTTAAGTTCTGCTATGTTATATTAAAGTAATTGATAATATTTTCACTTAAGACTTTTTTCAACTAACATATACTACCTTAAAATGAGTATATTTTATTTTATTGAACATCCTTATATATTTAAAAATTATCATCATCTTAAATATTCTTTTAGAAGGCTTAATAATAAAGCATAATATTAAGTTTTAGAGAGATTTAACTTTCAGAGTAGAGATGCCTACTTTTTTAATAAAGCCAAATAATAAATAAGATATAAAATAATGAAGTTTTCTCTGCAGAGAGGCTGCTAACAATTTTAAAAGAATTTGGGGTCAGAGCAATATGGACTAGAGAACTATTTCTGTTACTTTTTGTCTGGCTGATTTAGGAAACTTATTTTAACCTCTGCAAGCCTCAGCTTATGCATCTACATGATAGAGATATTAATGTACTTACCTCATGCTGTTATTAGGAAGATTTAAAAATATATCCTATGTGAAATGGTTAGTAAAGTGCCATAATGTTGCCACCATTATTATTATAATTATTATTGCTCTGGTTGCTATTATTACAGGTAATTTTTCAAGACAAATCTATTTCAGAATATTAGATATTCTCATAAATAGTGACTTTCTTGTGTTATAGAAATCACCAATTATATATATGTTAATTATTTTTCCCTTCTTTTAGAATATATGGAATGTTGTAACCCTGACATGTTAAAGCTTCAATGAATTTAGAAGATTGTTTAGTTATACAAATAAAGACATTTAAGATCAGATCTGTTAACAAATTTTCCAGAGTCACACAGACTCTTGGTGCTAAAATAAGAATTTGATTCCTGGTTTCTGTTCTTTCTCCTTAAGTTAAATTAATTTATTTTTAAAATTATTGTGCATTTTTGAAATATTTTAAAGTAATTTTTAAAATTGTAAGCTAAATGTTGAAGAATATCCTTGTCTTCACTGGTGAGTGAATACATATCTCACCTGATTTCACTGAAGTGAATTTCCCCCAGTTCAGAAATGGGTGGAATTTTGCCCTCTGTTATGCATGTTCAGTTACTTTTAAGAAAAGATGCCCAGTCTGCAACTCTGGAAATTGTGTCAATTTCTTCAATAATGCAAAATTTAATTTATTTTGCATTTGTCATATATTTTGTCTCTGTGATATTCAGTTCAGTTCAGTCACTCAGTCGTGTCTGACTCTTTGTGACCCCATGAATCGCACCACACCAGGCCTCCCTGTCCATTACCACCTCCTGGAGTTCACTCAAACTCATGTCCATTGAGTCGGTGATGCCATCCAGCCATCTCATCCTCTGTTGTCCCCTTCTCCTCCTGCCCCCAATGCCTCCCAGCATCAGAGTCTTTTCCAGTGAGTCAACTCTTCACATGAGGTGGCCAAAGTACTGGAGTTTCAGCTTCAGAATCATTCCTTCCAAAGAACACCCAGGGCTAATCTTCTCCAGAATGGACTGGTCGGACCTCCTTGCAGTCCAAGGGACTCTCAAGAGTCTTCTCCAACACCACAGTTCAAAAGCATCAATTCTTCGGCTCTCAGCTTTCTTCACAGTCCAACTCTCACATCCATACATGACTACTGGAAAAACCATAGCCTTGATTAGACGGACCTTTGTTGGCAAAGTAATATCTCTGCTTTTCAATATGCTATCTAGGTTGGTCATAACCTTTCTTCCAAAGAGTAAGCATCTTTTAATTTCATGGCTGCAGTCACCATCTGCAGTGATTTTGGAGCCCCCCAAAATAAAGTCTGACACACTGTTTCCCCATCTATTTCCCATGAAGTGATGGGACCAGATGCTATGATCTTAGTTTTCTGAATGTTGAGCTTTAAGCCAACTTTTTCACTCTCCACTTTCATCAAGAGGCTTTTGAGTTCCTCTTCACTTTCTGCCATAAGGGTGTTGTCATCTGCATATCTGAAGTGATTAATATTTCTCCCAGCAATCTTGATTCAAGCTTGTGCTTCTTCTAGCCCAGCATTTCTCATGATGTACTCTGCATAGAAGTTAAATAAGCAGGGTGACAATATACAGCCTTGACGTACTCCTTTTCCTATTTGGAACCAGTCTGTTGTTCCATGTCTAGTTCTAACTGTTGCTTCCTGAGCTGCATATAGGTTTCTCAAGAGGCAGGTCAGGTGGTCTGGTATTCCCATGTCTTTCAGAATTTTCCACAGTTTATTGTGATCCACACAGTCAAAGGCTTTGGCATAGTCAATAAAGCAGAAATACCTAAAGCCTTCATCCGGTAACTAGTTCAAATTAAAAACATTTCCTGCATGCAAATTGTGCTGCAATTTTGCAACTAACTAAAATTATCTTACTATCATAATAGTAACTTAAGAAACTTAGACAATAAAATAGGAAATGAATTGTTTTACGAGGGTAAGTAAAACTGTATAGTTGTTCTACCTTCATACGAGCATTGGTTCTCTACCTGTGGACCATTAAGTATGGAATAAAGTCACATACATAAAAGCAACTGTTGATTTGTATGGGGGCTGCCTTTAAAAACAAGCTGGCCTCTAACTTTAATTCAACAGAAAGAAATTTAAGCTCAAGCTGGTTAGACACATCCCCATGAGCAAATCAGAAGAAAATAATTTTAAATTTTTATTTTCAAGTTGGTTATTTGTAACTTGGGTTATTTTTCCACAGAAGTAATGTGAATGATTCTTGGTCTGACAAACTTAAGCAAAAAGCCTAGCCCTCCATAAGTGCCTTTAATACTGTCCTTATATGAAGTGGTCACTGTGAGTCATGTTTTTCCTATGGAAAATGCACTTACTTTTGAAGAGTTACTTTCTTTATGAAGGATGTACGTAATGGGAGTAAGAATTTCCCAATGTTTACCTGCTTGTTTTGGCCATCTACTCATCTCTTGCTGGCATGTTGAAACAAACAATCAGTAATTAAGACATTGCCTCAGATTTGAAGAGTTGAGCCTTTTGGCTCATATCTTTTAATTTTAAGGATGGAATTATAAGGATTGTATTTTCTGAGTATACTATTACTCTAAATTCTATTTCCACATATTTTATTCAGAAATAATAATGTGAGTTATAATGGAAGCAATGAAGGACACAGAGTGAACATTATTTCTTAAGTGTTTGTAGAATAGACAAAGAAAGGAATCAAAGGTAGGAAATGAAAGAAATGGAAGGATTATTATCATTTTTTATTATATTCTCTATTATGTTGTGAAATGATCATCTGAATTAAATTCACCCATTCCAGTCCATTTTAGTTCACTGATTCTTAAAATGTCGATATTCACTCTTGCCATCTCCTGTTTGACTGCTAATTAAACCTTGACTCATGGACTTAACATTCCAGGTTCCTATGCAATGTTGTTCTTTACAGCATCAGAGTTTACTTTCATTACCATTTACATTCAAAACTGGGTGTTGTTTTTAGATGACCATTATATCTACTACTGTGGGCAAGAATTCTTTAGAAGAAATGAAGTAGCCCTCATAGACAACAGAAGAGTCTGAAAAGCAGTACTTGGATGCAATCTCAAAAATGACAGAATAATCTTTAATCATTTCCAAAGCAACCTAGACAGCATACTAAAAAGCAGAGACATTATTTTGCCTACAAAGGTCCATCTAGTCAAGGCTACAGGTTTTCCAGTAGTCATGCATGGATGTGAGAGTTGGACTATAAAGAAAGCTAAGCATCGAGGAATTGGTGCTTTTGAACTGTGGTGTTGGAGAAGACTCTTGAGAGTCCCTTGGGATGCAAGGAGATCCAACCAGTCCATCCTAAAGGAAATTGGTCCTGAATATCCATTGGAAGGACTAATGTTGAAGCTGAACTGCAATACTTTGGCCAACTGATGCAAAGAACTGACTCATTTGAAAAGACCCTCATGCTGGGAAAGATTGAAGGCGAGAGGGGAAGGAGATGACAGAGGATGACATGATTGGATGGCTTCACCCATTCAATGGACATGAGTTTGAGTAAATTCTGGGAGTTGGTGATGGACAGGGAGGCCTGGTATGCTACAATCCATGGCATTGCGAAGAGTAGGATATGACTGAGCGATTGAACTGAACTGAAGGCACACCATGGACAGTATGCTGGCACATGCAATGCTGGCGAATCTGATGTTGAGGGATTCTATGAAGACCTACAAGGCATTCTAGAATTAACACCCCCAAAAGATGTCCTTTTCCTCATAGGGGACCAGAATGCAAAAGTAGGAAGTCAAGAGATACTTGGAGATATGGGCAAATCTGGCCTTGGAGTACAAAATGAAGCAGGGCAAAGGCTAATAGAGTTTTGCCAAGAGAACACCCTGGTCATAGCAAACACCCTCTTCCAACAACACAAGAGAAGACTCTGCACATGGACATGACCAGATGGTCAATACTGAAATCAGATTGTTATATTCTTGGCAGCCAAAGATGGAGAAGCTCTATATAGTCAGCAAAAACAAGACCATGAGCTGACTGTGACTCAGATCATGAACTCCTTATTGTCAAATTCAGAGTGAAATTGAAGAAAGTAGGGAAAACCACTAGACCATTCAGGTATGACCTAAATCAAATCCCTTACTATACACTGGTAGTGACAAATAGATTCAAGGGATTAGATCTGATAGACAGAGTGCCTGAAGAACCATGGACGAAGGTTTGTGACATTGTACAGGAGGCAGGGGTCAAGACCATCTACAAGGAAAAGAAATGCAAAAAGGCAAAATGGTTGTCTGAGGAGGCCTTACACATAGCTGAGGAAAGAAGAGACGCCAAAGGCAAAGGAGAAAAAGAAAGATATACCCATTTGAATGCAGAGTTCCAAAGAATAGCAAGGAGAGATAAGAAAGCCTTCCTCAGTGCAAAGAAATAGGGGAAAACAATAGAATGCGGAAGAATAGAGATCTCTTCAATAAAATTAGAGATACCAAGGGAACATTTCATGCAAAGATGGGCACTATAAAGGACAGAAATGGTATGGACCTAACAGAAGCAGAAGGTATTAAGAAAAGGTGGAAAGAATACACAGAAGAACTATACAAAAAAAGATCTTCATGACCCAGATAACCACGATGGTGTGATCACTCACCTAGAGCCAGACATCCTGGAATGCGAAGTCAAGTGGGTCTTAGGATACATCACTATGAAAAAGGCTAGTGGAGGTGATGGAATTGCAGCTGAGCTATTTCAAATCCTAAAAGATGATGCTGTGAAAGTGCTGCACCTCAATACGCCAACAAGTTTGGAAAACTCAACAGTGGCCACAGGACTGGAAAAGGTCAGTTTCCATTCCAATCCCAAAGAAAGGTAATGCCAAAGAATGCTCAAACTACCACACAATTGCGCTTATCTCACATGCAAGTAAAGTAATACTCAAAATCCTCCAAGCCAGGTTTCAACAGTACGTGAAATGTGAACTTCCAGATGTTCAAGCTGGATTTAGAAAAGGCAGAGGAACCAGAGACCAAGTTTCCAACATCCATTGGATAATTGAAAAAGCAAGAGAATACCAGAAAAACATCTCCTTCTGCTTTGTTGATTATGCCAAAGCCGTAAAGTGTGTCGATCACAACAAACTGTGGAAAATTCTGAAAGAGATGGGAATACCAGACCACCTAACCTGCCTCTTGAGATATCTGTATGCAGGTCAAGAAGTAACAGTTGGAACTGGACATGGAACAACAGACTGGTTCCAAATCAGGAAAGGAGTATGTCAAGGCTGCATATTGTCACCCTGCTTATTAAATTTATATGCAGAGTACATCATGAGAAACGCTGGGCTGGAGGAAGCACAAGCTGGAATCAAGATTGCCGGGAGAAATATCAATAACCTCAGATATGCAGATGACACCACCCTTATGGCAGAAAGTGAAGAGGAACTAAAGAACCTCTTGATGAAAGTGAAAGAGGAAAGTGAAAAAGTTGGCTTAGAGCTCAACATTCAGAAAACTAAGATCATGGCATCCAGTCCCATGGCAAATAGATGGGGAAACAGTGGAAACAGTGGCTGACTTTATTTTTTTGGGACTCCAAAATCACTGCAGATGGTGACTGCAGCCATGAAATTAAAAGATGCTTACTCCTTGGAAGAAAAGCTATGACCAACTTAGACAGCATATTGAAAAGCAGAGACATTACTTTGTCAACAAAGGTCTGTCTAGTCAAAGCTGTGGTTCTTCAGTAGTCATGTATGGATTTGAGAGTTGGACTATAAAGAAAGCTGAGCAACAAAGAACTGATGCTTTTGAACTGTGGTGCTGGAGAAGACTCTTGAGAGTTCTCTGGACTTCAAGGAGATCCAAAGAGTCCATCCTAACAAAATCAGTCCTGAATATTCATTGGAAGGAATGGTGGTGAAGCTGAAAGTCCAATACTGTGGGCACCTGATTCAAAGAGCTGACTCATTTGAAAAGTTGCTGATGCTGGAAATTTGAATTTTGGAGAAGAAGGGGACGACAGAGGATGAGATGGTTGGATGGCATCGGCAACACAATGGACATGAGCTTAGGTAAACTCCGGGTGTTGGTGATGGACAGAGAGGCCTGGCATGCTGCAGTCCATGGGGTCACAAAGAGTTGGACATGACTGAGCAACTGAATGGACTGAACTAAACTGATGAGTGAATTGAAAAGACTTCACTACTCACGCTCTGAAAGGAGACTGAAAATGGAAAAGATTCCAAAACCGAGTCTTTGGTTGTAAACCAGAGTGAGTGTGCATGCTGAGATCCTCTAAAATGACAGAATAGTGGCTTGAAATAGAACTGCAGTTCAGACACAGAAAAGTTAGAAAGTTTACATGATTTTAAAAATTACTCTATCATTTTTAAATTTTATTAAAATTTACTTACCTAAAATTTACTTGGGAGCATAATATTTATACTTAATTATGCTAGATATTCTTGGCTAAGACAGAGATGTCTAGTTCTTGAATGGGAATATAATGCAGTAAGCAGGTCACCTTGCTCCAAATTAATTTAATTAATTTGGAAAAAAAATTAAATTATCTCTACCCTATAATTTATGACAAAATGCATTTGAAATATGTTCAGTTCAGTTCAGTTCAGTTGCTCAGTTGTGTCTGACTCTTTGCGACCCCATGAATCATACCACGCCAGGCCTCCCTGTCCATCACCACATCCCGGAGTTCACTCAAACTCATGTCCATTGAGTCGGTGATGCCATCCAGCCATCTCATCCTCTGTCGTCCCCTTCTCCTCCTGCCCCCAATCCCTCCCAGCATCAGAGTCTTTTCCAGTGAGTCAACTCTTCGCATGAGATGGCCAAAGTACTGGAGTTTCAGCTTTAGCATCATTCCTTCCAAAGAACACCCAGGGCTGATCTCCTTCAGAATGGACTGGTTGGATCTCCTTGCAGTCCAAGGGACTCTCAAGACTCTTCTCCAACACCACAGTTCAAAAGCATCAATTTTTTGGCACTCAGCCTTCTTCACAGTCCAACTCTCACATCCATACACGACCACAGGAAAAACCATAGCCTTGACTAGATGGACCTTTGGGGGCAAAGTAATCTCTCTGCTTTTCAATATGCTATCTAGGTTGGTCATAATCTTTCTTCCAAGGAGTAAGCGTCTTTCAATTTCATGGCTGCAGTCACCATCTGCAGTGATTTTGGAGCCCCAACAAATAAAGTCTGACACTGTTTCCCCATCTATTTCCCATGAAGTGGTGGGACCAGATGCCATGATCTTAGTTTTCTGAATGTTGAGCTCTAAGCCAACTTTTTCACTCTCCTCTCTCACTTTCATCAAGAGGCTCTTTAGTTCCTCTTCACTTTCTGCCATAAGGGTGGTGTCATTTGCATATCTGAGGTTATTGATATTTCTCCCAGCAATCGTGATTCCAGCTTGTGCATCTTCCAGCCCAGCGTTTCTCATGATGTACTCTGCATAGAAGTTAAATAAGCAGGGTGACAATATACAGCCTTGACGAAATCCTTTTCCTATTTGGAACCAGTCTGTTGTTCCATATCCAGTTCTAACTGTTGCTTCCTGAGCTGCATATAGGTTTCTCAAGAGGCAGGTCAGGTGGTCTGGTATTTCCATGTCTTTCAGAATTTTCCACAGTTTATTGTGATCCACACAGTTAAAGGCTTTGGCATAGTCAATAAAGCAGAAAAAGATGTTTTTCTGGAACTCTCTTGCTTTTTTGATGATACAGTGGATGTTGGCAATTTGATCTCTGGTTTCTCTGCCTTTTCTAAAACCAGCTTGAACATCTGGAAGTTCATGGTTCATGTATTCCTGAAGCCTGGCTTGGAGAATTTTGAGCATTACTTTACTAGCATGTGAGATGAGTGCAATTGTGCGGTAGTTTGTGCATTCTTTGGCATTGCCTTTCTTTGGGATTGGAATGAAAACTGTTAGAGAGTTAAAAAGATAACACTATACAATTTTTAGAAAATGTGAGACACATTTATCTGATTTTGAGTATGCTTTTCAAAGCATAAAAGAAGAAAACAGAAAGGAAAAAGTTGATAGGTATTTGACTATCTAAGAAATCTAAAGATTTCTAATATAAAAGCAAAATTTAAATCTAAAATATTACTGATAAAAAATAATATTCACCACATGTAAAACTAAAACAAAAGAACCACCTAAAAATAAATATTTACATCTAATAAGAAAATGAGAAAACTCATTTTAACAAAAATGCAAATGTAGTGTCAGTCTTTTCAATGCCAAATTGGAAAAGGAAAGGAATAGATTAACATCATATATTAAGTAAAGTTTCAAAACATGCAATCTAATATAGTAGTGATAGTAAATGATGAAAATATCTGATGATTTGGAAATAGGTATCAAGTGCTTCTATAATATTTACTTCATTGATTAATTCTTTATTCTAGGACTATATTTTAAGAAAATAGAAGTACACATAAGACTGTAGTATTACATGATAGTAAAAGCAGCAGCAACCTAAGTACCCAGCAATAGGGGATTAGTTGACTATTCATGGTCTACAGCAACAGATTCTATGCTGCTATGTTCTCCCCAAATATGTGAATGATAAAAAAGAATGTACTAATGCTGATATACAATAGAACATGTGATTCCAATTTGTAATATTAAATGTAGAGAAGCTGTTTTACTTGACTTCTACTTAACAGTAGCATCAGATTCCCTCTTCCCTTTGTAAGTTAAGTTTACTGATGTCAGTATTAATGGAGAGCTGGCTACTCTCGAGGGTAGCTACATTTTTGTTCTACCTATTGATTTATATGTGGATTCAAAGTCAGATGTTTGTTTTTGTATCTTAATGTCATGCTCCTTGGTCCTGTATTTATAAAGCCTAGTTATAGATTAAAATGTCAGTAAACTGTGAGTGCTAGAAAAACAGAGTACTTGTTCATGTTAAATTAACAGGATTCTTTTGAAAAAAGTTAATAAATTTCAGTAGTTAAAAGGATTTGCTTAAGTTTATGAGTGGACAAGGAGACCATGCAACACTGAGGGAAATGATTAAATTCTTGTATTCTACACTGAGATTTCTCTATGTCTTTATATTATTGTTCCATTTTAGGAAAATCGATCTAGAAATTACTTATGGTTCATTAAGAAAATGATTTATGTTAAGAGGACATGGAGGTCCCATCAGAAGATGCATGATCAGAAAAACATTTGGTTCTACATTAAAGGCTTAGTGAAGAATGCTTATTAATTAAGTTGAACTTACTGTGTATGCATAATTTTTAAAGGTTCTGCACTTTATAAAACCCTTTTCTGAATAACCAGAGACTGCTGTTTATCTAATAGGATGGGTGTTATTGCACATGTTTGTATAGAGAAAATATGTGGAGTCTTAACACCAAAATGTTTCCGGGGTTGTTTGTTGAAAGGTATCATGATTTGTTTTTCCTTTAAGCACTTATTTTTCAGTTTCCCTACAGCAAAAGTGAATTACTTTTATCACAATTTTAAGTTATTTAAAGCAAAAAAGACCTTTCCGTCCCCTCCCCCACAAATATGCAGTCGTTGCCACTGTGGTCCACACTTGGTGTGAGCTTGGAGTGAGCTTGGTGTGAGCTTGTTTCCACACCACTGGAATTTGTGAAGGTTTAATGGACCCACTGCAAGGCCACCTATGCTGTGTTCTGATGAACACAACTAAAGATGGGACAACTCATCATGAGTAGTTTTAAGTGTAGCAACTATAAAAAGCTCATGATGAAAACAAACGTCCATTACAGCAGGCAAATGTACCCAGTGCCCAACCAATGTCCAGAACCAGGGTGTGAATGACCATCCTTGTGACAGACATCTGGCAAGGTGGGTCTTTCCAGACTCTGCCCCAACCCTCCAGGTATTCTTAGTCGGCAGCTTATTACAAGCAGGTTATATATTAATACTAACTTAAGTATACATACTGTAGATTTGTTACTCTGCATATGAACAGAATATCAGGCCTTTGCCTAGCATGTAGCAATTCTGTAAACAGTAAGTTTTCTTTTAGAAGATTATGGGAGGGGTACATGTGAAAATAATAAATTTTGTTTAGATGATAAACTATATGACAGTGATTTCTAGGTCTGTTTTCTGTATAACTTCTCTGGACTAAACATTGATTGAATCATGCTGGTACTCAATGCTATTTAATGTGCTAGTGAAGTGTCTTCCATTTTGCATGAGTGCTTTATGTCCATGGTATAACATTAAGTGATGGCATAGTCTTTCATATTATATTTATATTCCCAAGCCCAATTGCCAAATTTGCTTTTCTTTCCTAATGTCTTCTTCCCTCTGAAGTCCATAGTATTTAAAATAAAATACATATTCCTCGAGAAGATATTGAGCTTTTGCTTAGGGTCATACATAAAGAAGTTTGATTTAAATAATCACAGGAGTTAAATTGCATCTGTCAGGGAGTTCTATATCTTTGGCAGTTACAGGCTGCCTTTATTCAGTTTAATGATGAAGATTTGACTTTGTTGGATTTTTTTTCTCCTTAGCAAAATGAATGGTGCATCTTTCTTTAATTGTGATCCTCGTCAACCATTTGGCCCAGTAATGGTATGCAAATTAAACTCTTTAAAAATTAATGCTAACATTTATTAAATAATGCATCATACAAAAAGTTAATTTGAATTTTCAAGTTGGGCTCCCTATCTGCTCATGAGAAAGTATTTTTTTTTTTGCCATCTTCATAAAACATCTTTATAGTCTTTCTAAATACCTTGAATGTTTTTCCAGTGTTTTGCAAAATTATCACTATGGAGACTGTTCATGTAGACAGACTCTTTATGGTTTTCAATTTTGATTTGTATAAACTCTCAGATTTTGAATTTATATCACTGCTCTGACTTTTTAAACTTAAAAGTGCTCATAGATGTTTCCTTACCAAAATTTAAAGACAAGTCAGGGGTGTGTAGACTTAAATTGTACAAGCTTACCTTCACTTTTGATTCTCAAATCAGAATGTATAGTGCATACTAGTTGGACAATTGTAAACTTTATGTAATATCCCCACCCTGACAGCAGTGAGCACTGGCATTCAACCTTGTACATTAGTGATTTTGTAAATTTGATTTGGGAATATTAAATGAGATTGTGACTATAATGAGCATGTGCATGCCTCTGTGTGTGTGTCCTAAGTTGCTTCAGCTGTGTCCGACTCTTTGTGACTGCATGGACTATAGCCTGTCAGACTCCTCTGTCCATGGGATTCTCCTGGCAAGAATACTGGAGCGGGTTGCCATGACCTCCTCCAGGGGATCTTCCCGACCCAGGGATGGAATCTGCTTCTCTTATGTCTCCTGCATTGGCAGGTGAGTTCTTTACCACTAGCTTTACTTGGGAAGCCCATAATCAGAATAATCTTAGAAGAATGAAACTTCTCAGAAGTACGTTTAGTAGAGTGTTAAGAAAAGAGTGGTAGAGAGTGACTCCTGGGTTTGAATGAATGCCAGTCCACTCAGGTATGAGCTTGCAGTCTCAGAAAAATTCATTAACTTTCCTGGGTCTCAGTTTCTTCATCTGTGAAAATGACAGCAATAGTAGTTCCTGTCTCATAAAATTGTTATGAGAACTATAAAAAAATAATAAAGTACTGATCCATAGTACACATACAACTATTAATGCATTATTATTATATGAATATTTCCCTTCACTGAGAAAACTAGTGATACTAGGACGTAAGTGAATCTTCAGATGATTTGACAGTAACTTGGATTTGATTTATACATAATCTATATAATCTAAGATCAAGAGTCAAATATCTCTTTACTTTGCATTATCTAAAGAAATAGAACTTGGGAAAGAATGTAAAAATCCCTCATTAAAGACAGCTGTTTCTTCTACTTGACGTGAATGACTAAAAAAGATAACTTTCCCATGCATATTTCTATTTCAGCAAACATGCATTTAACACCTATTATATGCAAGGCTTTGAGGTGACACTAGGCAGGGAAACAGTAAGAAGAGATATGATCTTTATTTTCACAATTATCCCAATAGTTAACAATAGTGACCCTAATATAGCAAAAATTAATTATAAGATAAAAAAGCAAAAGATGATATTTTAAGAAGTTGCAATAGTGAAAAAATTCATCATAACACAGGATATAATTAAACATCTAAAAGGTGATATAAACAAGTGTATTTGCATATTTATATTTGTTTGTTTAATAATAAACTTATTGTTTCATGCTGCAGCTGCTAAGTCGCTTCAGTCGTGTCCGACTCTGTGTGACCCCATAGACGGCAGCCCACCAGACTCCCCCGTCCTTGGGATTCTCCAGGCAAGAACACTGGAGTGGGTTGCCATTTCCTTCTCCAATGCATGAAAGTGAAAAGTGAAAGTGAAGTCGCTCAGTCGTGTCCGACTCTTCTCGACCCCATGGACTGCAGCCCACCAGCCTCCTCCGTCCATGGGACTTTCCAGGCAAGAGTACTGGAGTGCGGTGCCATTGCCTTCTCCATAGAGAGATTTTTAAAGAGTTTAAGCATGTGAAGCTTCCACGCTAAGCATTTAGAGAGCTTGGGTTGGTCTTTAAGAGCTTCATGAAGGAGGTGGACCTTGGGAACATTTTGAAGATTGAATTCCAGACAGGCTATATCTCTTCTACTGTCCCATAATAAGTGATCTAGATGTTAAATTGAAGACGGGTATAGGTCAAGGGCTCAACAGTTGACATCATGCTTAATTACTGTTCTGATCCACCCTGCAGTAAGTTTACTGAGATTTCATCAAGAAGCAGGTGGAATTAGTAGTAGAAGATTGATCACAAGCTTGATTGTTTCAATAGTTCTATGTTTATTGAGGACCCAATCAATATCCTCCCATCCCCAAATTCAATGTATATCTCAGACACCAGGGAAAAAAAAAGGGATTCATTGTTGATTTCTAGCTTCCAGTTGCTCACAGAACATGTAACAAGTATTTGTTCTGCTTTATAATACATGCAAAGATAAGAGTAAGTCAAGGTGTGATGAATGGGGGAGTGGGTGGGAGTGTGTGTGTCAGGGAAAGCTTCAGCAAGGAGCCAGGGTTTTTCATTCTCTGCATTCCTGAATGTAAGCCAAGTAAAAGTTTTAATTTGGGGTCAATTCAGAGAGCTTCACAACTTTTTCTTTTCCATGGAATCTAAAGCTGTGATCAGTGAGTAAAAATTGCAAAGATAAGTATCAATCAGCCGGGAGTCTGTGGGACAATCAACCTTTTTGATTGACACTTCGGTGTTCTTAGAGTTTATTTCAAAGATGGATTTGGAAGATACTCTAAATCACAAATAATTAATAATGGATCGAAGCAAAAACTGCTTCCCCTGCACTTAGAATTTTTTAAATTGCTCATTTATTCATTTATTCAATCATTCATGCATATACCAGACAGGCTCTATACAAAATTTTTTGCTGATTTTGGAACAAAAAAGTATAATTTATTCTTTCATGGATTCTTAAAGTTTTATACTTTTTACTTAGTTATCTTACAGAGTTGCCAAAGTCCATTAACTGGTAGGAATAATTATTCCATAGGTAGGAACCTAGTCCATCGTTGTATGTGGTCTTAGATTCATAGGCAGCCTAAAATAAGGGAAACTTTCAAGTACCATGTAATTCATTAAATATGAAATCAATTCAATTAAAAAAACATAGCAAAATAAACAACATATGAGTCCTTAAACTTAAGAACAGCACAGTCTAAATTCAAATGATGAATAGAACATTTATTAGACTATTTCATTGAGATAAAGTTTCTAGTGATGATTAAGAAATTGGGGTTCATTTCACATGCTAGTAAGGTTATGCCCCAAATCCTTCAAGCTAAACTTCAGCAGTACATGAACCAAGAACTTCCAGACATACAAGCTGGGTTTAGAAAAGGCAGAGGAACCAGAGATCAAACTGTCAACATTCACTGGACCACAGAGAAAGCAAGGAAGTTCCAGAGAAACATCTGTCTCACTGACTACAGTAAAGTCTTTGATTTTGTGGATCACAACAAACTGGAAAATTCTTAAAGAGATGGGAATACAAGACCACCTTATCTGACTCCTGGGAAACCTGTATTCTGGACAAGTAGCAACAGTTAGTACCAGACATGAACAATGGACTGCTTCAAAATTGGGAAAGGAGTATGACAAGGCTGTATATTGTCACTCTACTTATTTAACTTATATGTGGAGTACATCATGCGAAATTCTGGGCTGGATTGACTCACAAGCTGGAATCAAGATTGCCAGGAGAAATATCAACAGCCTCAGATATGCAGATAATATAACTCTAATGGCAGAAAATGAAAAGGAACTAAAGAGCCTTTTGATGAAGGTGAAAGAGGAGAGTGACAAAACTGGCTTAAAACTCAACATTCAAAAAACTAAGATCATAGCATCTGGTCCCATCACTTCATGGCAAATAGAAGGGGAAAAAGTGGAAGCAGTGACAGATTTTCTCTTCTTGGGCTCCAAAATCATTGCAGATGGTGACTGCAGCCATGAAATTAAAAGATGCTTGCTCGCTGCTTGGAAGAAAAGCTAGCAAAGCTGGACAACATATTGAAAAGCAGAGATAACACTTTGTCAACAAAGTTCCATCTAGTCAAAGCTATAGTTTTTCCAGTAGTAATGTATGGATGTGGGAGTTGGATCATACAGAAGGCTGAGCGCCGAAGAATAGATGCTTTTGAACTGTGGTGCTGGAGAAGACTCTTGAAAGTCCCTTGGACTGCAAGGAGATCAAACCAGTCAATTCTAAAAGAAATCAACCCTGAATATTCATTGAAAGGACTGATGCTGAAACTCCAATACTTGGTCACCTGATGCAAATGGCCAACATTGAAAAAGACACTCATGATGGGAAAGATTGAAGGCAAAGTAGAAAGGGGCAGCAGAGGATGAGATGGTTAAATACCATCACCAACTCAATGGACATGAATCTGAGCAATCTCAGGGAGATAGTGAAGGACAGGGAAGCCTGGTCTACTGTAGCCCATGGGGTCTCAAAGAGTTGGACACGACTTAGCAAGTGAACAACAACCCCAAAGAAATTGGGAACTTTTGATAATGCTACTATTAATATTACCACTAATAACGACTACCAAGTGTTTTATGTTTAATGTGTTATTTTCCTTATAGCAGGTGTGTATGTATATGTATGTATGTATGTATGTATATATATATAAACAGTCATCCCTATTTGCAAAGGAGGAACTGAGGCTGAGAAATGTTGAGTGATGTGCCCTGTGTCAGGAAGGAGTTGATAAGCGGTAGGGCCTGCAGTCTATCTGATCCCTATTCAATCTGTCAGTCTGTCTAACAGAAAAGAAATAGTTTAAGATGGTCATCAATAGAAGAGTTGTGATTGTTTAGCTTTTCTGCACTGCCTTTTAATCACAGTATCTGGAGTCTTTTGAGAAAACTGCTTTCCTCCTATATTATCATGGTCTTGGTAGCTCTGGTGCTGGTGATTATAGGTGAGTATCTAAGTATAACTCTTATCGAAACCATAAGAACGTCCTGGATTTTACTGGAATCAAGACATAAAACACTGGTGTAGGGACATATGTGATATGTATACTATATAAAGGAAAAGTATAAATTAGTGCTAGGGGCAGCCTGACTAGTGATTACATAATCCCCATCATTCCTTACATTGGGCAGGAGAGGCCTTTTGGAATAGGTCTTATCTCAGAGTCTGACTGAATGATGGGAGAGATAGCTGGCAGAGATGGGCGGGGGTGTTATTTTTGGCAGAGGCTACAACTTGAAGGAGGGAGTTAGTAAAAGGTTTTGAAAAATATGTTTAAAAGGGCTTAGTATAGGTAGTTAATCACAATATTTGGAAAAGACAAGAAAAGTGTGAATTTTGTGTCACCTAAATGAAACATTTTGAAGCAGAAAGAAGCTTTTGTTTTTTATTTTTGATATGTAGGTTTTGTTTTTCTTTAATATGTAGGTGGGATTCTAGTATAATGTCCCAAGAAGCACTATATTCATGACCTAGCAGATATTTTATAGAACTTTAACTGGTTTAAGTACAGTTAAAAAAAAAGATGAAGGCTGGGCATGGGAGTGTAGATCGGTTGAACTATTTTGTTAATAAAAATATCATATTCAGGAGTCTGTATAAAGCAGAGCCTGAGTCAAGAAATGAGAGGTGATGCTTTATTTGGGTACAATTTCAAGGTAGTGAAAGTGAGAACAGGGGCAGGGGGAGTTAAGGAGCTCAGATGGAAAGCAGAACTAGGTGAGGTGCTACCTCGCTGGCCTCTGCTTTACGATAAACTTAAAAGAGATCAAGACAGCAACCTGGGAGGCACATCCACTAGGCCGCTTGGTGTCCCTGATCAGACTACCTGGTGGAAGTGCCTTAGAACAGTAGGTCGGAGGGCAGAAGGAGATGGGCTTCATCTGACTGGATGTCTGGATTTCCTCTCTTCTCTCTTATTGGTCAGATTTCTTACGTTGAAACCCCCACCTTCAATCAGCACACTTACCCCTTAGACAGCTGCTCAGAACTCAGATCTTGTACTGCTCAGTGTGGGGTTATAGTCACGTCTGGAAGTGGTGAGAAAGCCTTGGATTCTGGGTTTGTGTCTGGTCAGATTGGTTGGCTCTAGACAAGGGACTGCCAAGGCATAAGCAGAGTTGGAGGGTTGTGACTGTGTGGCTGAGCCTCAGGAGAACCTGAGGAGATGCGAAGGGACAGCACAGTTATTTTCACTTATTATATGATACACCAAGCGCTGCACTAGAACTCCGTGTGCCTTAAATCTATTACTATTCGTATGGTTCAGTGAGGTATTCAAACCTTACAGAAGTAATTTGTTCTCAGATTCGAAATCAAGCAGTTCTTCTTAACCTACTGGAGGGCGATTTCTCTTTTTTCTCCCTTCTCTCTCCCTTCCTCTTACCTCTTTCCCTCCTGTTTCCTCCCTCCACTCCCTCCCTTTCTTCCTTCTTTCCACTTTTCCTTCCTTTCTTCCCTCCATCTCTCTATCCTTCCTCCACCCCTTTTGAATTACAGAGGTGGAGATAATAGAGAAGAATGAACTTATTAGCATGTTCCCAAAATGAGTTTGTTGAGTGAAAGCAAATGTCTTTGTGGAGTACTTTCGAAAGGAACGTGACATGCTACAGTGCATCGTGGAATCCACTTCTGGGTGCCTGGTTTATCAGTACAACAAGGCTAAAGAAATGTTGCAGAAATCAATATTGTCTTTATGCCACTAAATATTTCCCTATTCGCAAAGCAAGTATTCACAAAGACTTCACTACCTGGTTTCCCAAATGCTCACGTGGATGTGAAAGCCCTGATAATTTAAGGAAACATTGACTGTGCTGTGTATCTGCACAATGCTGGGCTCTATGTGAACAGAGACTCTTGACTTATAAAACACATTCAAAGCAGTGCATTTAGTATACAAGTGGTAAAGCCTGTTATACTCTGCTATATTTCATGGATAGTATATAACAGGTCTAGGATAGCAAGCTATATATTGCATTTAGATTAGGAATCAATGAAGAAGGAAGAGCACGTTCCCTCTTGTTATAGGAGATGATGAGTCTAGGGTCTTTTTCATTAATTAATTAATTTTGGTTACACTGGGTCTTCATTGCTGTGCTTGGGCTTTCTCCAGTTGCAGTAAGTGGGGGCCAACCATTCAATGCAGTGTATAGACTTCTCATTACAGTGACTTCTCTTGTTGCAGAGCACAGGCTCTAGGCACATGGGTTTCAGTAGTTGTGGCACAGAGGCTCAGCAGTTGTGGCTCACAGGCTTAGCTGTCTGCAGTACGTGGAATCTTCCTTGACCAGGCATTGAACCCATGTCCCCTGCATTGGAAGGTGGATTCATATCCATGTGCCACCAGGGAAGTCTGAGTTTAGGATTCTTGTTAGAAAGGTAAATTTTAAACATTTCCAGTGACAGGAGGAAAGAAATTGATCAGCTGTAAGCTGGTACTTATTCCGAGCATTCAATCAGGAGGCATCAAGGAAGTAGCCTGGACTCACATATTAGAACCTATGCTAACTCATGACTTGACTCTACTCCTTCGTACAGAGAGCAGTCACCTATTTTTACCATTATTATGGAAAATCTGGGAGATGATGACTTTGAAAACTCTGGAAAAATATTGGGAAGATGGTAGAAATAGATTGCTAGAAAACTTTAAAAACAATTGTCAGTGATTAGAAATTAACCAGAAAAAAGAATAATTGAATAAAATGTGATTAGTTGAATATGTGGAGAAATAATCACACCATTCACTGATAAGTTTCCAAACACTAAATTATTAGAAATATGCAAAGTGGTGTTATCCTTATCTATGATTACTGAAAGTATGAACTAAGGGGGAAAGGTAGATCTGATTACTTCTCTATTTTTAAGTGTAGGCTGAAAACATGTCAATTAAATACATCTGATCAAAATTCTTTCTGATTATAGACATCAATATAGGATCTCTACCTGTTCCTGTTCATGATTTTTTAAAACAATCTCTCAGGCTAGGTCTTGAAATTTAATTTTTTCCACAGTAAGAGAGACTAATCAAAATCTTTGAGTTGTTCAAAGCAATTAAAATGGATGTGATTCAAGTTCTTCTTCTGCATCTCATCATGCTTCTTAAAGTCCTTTAATTTTATTTTCCAATTTATAATTTTTTAATGTATCCTATTTACCATTATTGGATTAATGTTTTTGAAAGTCTATATTAATTTTTCTGCTTAAATACCAGTAACTCTGTCTCTCCAGAGCATTCCATATACACTCTTGTCAGGTAATTCAAATAAGGCATCAGTGTTCAAATGCTTTCGGGAGTTGTTCTACACTGCCTCTCATTCTCAAGGATTCCCAATGAACATTAGCACTGAGAAATGTTGGAGCAAAAAATGGCTATTTAATTTTGCTTAATCCAAATGGTTCAAAAATTATTTGAACTTGAACACTTCTTCTTCCATTGAGAACACATTTTGAAAACTGCAAATCTAAAGGTGTCTGATTACATTTAAGAAATCTTCAAAGATCTGTTAGAACTATAAAGTAGATAAGAGATCAAATGGTCCAATAATTTCACTTTACAAACAGTATAACTGGACAAAGATAGGGCTAGAGACCTATCAAATTCACACTAGGAAGAACTTTTTCAACTCAGTAAAGAGACAGAATTTTAATGTCCATCTCAAAATCTGTAGTTCTTTTCATCACGTTTTGCTTTCTTTCAAAGTATGTTCTAGAAGCTAAAGATTCCTTTCTCTGTATCTTTTATCTATCACTTATGCCTTGTGATAATGGCCTAGCATATGGTTGAGAATTATTTCTTCAGAATTTGTTACTAACTCTGAATGCAGTGCTGGGGGGACAGTGGCAAGCATAACAGCCATTGTTCTTGCTCTAATGGAGCTCATTACCTAGTGGGGTGGTCAGACACAAAACAGTCAAACTAATAAGCAGATAATTACAAATCTGAACAGATAAAAGGAAAGTTATATGCTGGGTTCTGTGATTAGGAAAGAGAGGGAAAACTACTTAGATAGAGCTGCTAGAAAGGTTCATCTGAGGAAAGGAAATATTTAAACCAAGAAAGAAGCCAGCTGTGCAAAGAATCAAAGACACTGCTTTCTAGAAGAGATACTCACACAACATGAGGGCTCTAAAGGAAGGAAACAGCTTTGCAGGAGTGAAACAATGGCCCAGGTGGCTTGAGCAGGGTGAGTTAAGGAACATGGTTGAGGGTGAGTTTGGAGGGGCCAACTGAGGATACATGATTTAGCTCATTGCACACTATAGTAAATTGCTGGATTTTTAAGGAGGCTAGAAAGCTGCAGGTTCAAACAGTGAACTGCCAGTCCTCTTCTTCACAGTGGTTTAGCAGATGTCAAGCAATTGCTTCAGTGGAATTCAGAAAGGGCAGTTCCCACCAGCTCAGGATACCAAGGGATTACTAGCCTTGTGGAAGAACATGGAAGTACTTGTTTCCGGAGCACATAATTGTTGTTGTCCAGTTGCTCAGTCGTGTCTGACTCTTTGCAACCCCATTGACTGCAGCATGCCAGGCTTCCCTGTCCTTTACCATCTCCCGGAGCGTGCTCAAACTCATGTCCATTGGGTTGGTGATGTCATCCAACCATCTCGTCCTCTGTTGTCCCCTTCTTGTATGTCACTGATAAGAAGTACAGTAGATGGGAGCATCATGTTAGGGATAGTGCTACAGTATGATGGTGTGGGAGTGATGGCAGGCCTGGGCAGTGATGGAAAGGAGATGGCAAAAAGATCCTCCTGTGGTTGCTGATGATGACGTTGGTGATGGGCCTTCAACTTTCATACAGTCCAGGGTGGTCAGAGATGGTGGCAGGCAGAGAAGAAGAGGGACAGAATATAGGCCATGTAGTTGTTAGGGCAGAACTAAGAAGCTTCTGTCCCTGGACGTGGATGGCATATGAGACGGTTTTGAGGGGCACATGATGAGAAGGTTCTTTGCACTGGGGCTGGCAGTGCAGGTAAATGTGCTATGGCTTTAGTTAGCAACACAGGCAGGTTGGAGGAAAAAAGCTTAAGGTAGACCTGACCCTTTTTGGCACACACTTTCATCCTTCAAATAAGGATTTTCCTGAGATATTCTGGGTATGTCCTTTTCTGACATGAGAGTTGGATTTTCTTTTCATTATAGCAACTGAGTAAATTCCTCTGCAATGTAAGTTCTATTTTATGAGTCAGTATTTCAAATTATTTTTCCCATTAAGATGTCCTTCCTTCCTTTCTTCCTTCCTCCTTCCCTTTCTTACTTCCTTCCCTCCTTTAGGGTTTCTCGTGTGTGCATGCTCAGTTGTGTCCAACTCTTTGCAATCCTATGGACTGCAGCTCACCAGGCTCCTTTGTCCATAGAATTTTCCAGGTAAGAATACTGGAGTGGGTTGCCATCTCCTACTCCAGGGGATCTTCTGACCTAGGGATTGAACCCAAGTCTCCTGCATCTCCTGTATTAGCAGGTGGATTCTTTACCAACTGTGCCACCTAGGAAGTGCCTTTACTATTTATTGACTGTTAACTCCATGCATACATGATCCTAGACAACAGGACTCATGATGAACAAGATAGAGAAATCCCTTCTCTCATGGAGCTGACATCCTCTAGGCATATCTCATAAGATTCTGAGTTAGAATTTTCACTGCAGTAAAATGACTAGCAGAGACTTGTAATGTTCAAAACCTGGAGTAGAACCAAAACTTGATTGTAAATCTACAAATGATTTCTGCTTACCAAAATATTATTTCTATTGCTACAACTGGATATTAAGCAGAACTAATCAGTCACATAATAAATCACTTGAAGCAAAGGAACATTTATTTATTTCCATACCAGAAATTTAAACAAAGATTCATGTATAAGGATGTTTAATCTTAAAGTTTCAGAATAACTGAATTTGAAAAAAATAGGGAAAAGGTTAAATAAATAGTGATATATAGTAATACGATGCAATACTATCAGTTTATTAAAATATCATACTTTTAAAAAAGCAATATTATATAGCAATTAAGACTTTGGGCACTGGAGAGAGCTATTCTGTGTTCTTAAGATGGTTGCTTAGCTTATCTTTTCACATAACAGGTTATGGCTTTCTCTCCAGGCTTGTCCATATTAATCAACCTGATTGGTTTTCACAGTTGTGAGTGTGAGTTGTATTGATATACAGCCATCCCGCATATCCGCAGTGGGGATCTGCTCCAGAATCCCATCCCCCACTCCCCCCTCCCCACTCCCCACACACCTCGCCCTGGATGCAGACATCCGCGGATGCTCAAATTCTTTACCTGGTGATCTGCCATATGTCTGCATGCGGAAGCCCTGTAAAGAGCCAGTGAACTACTTAAACTGCTCCCTATTCGTGGATATTTGGGAATTTACAATAACGTGCTTACAATCTGCCGTCTATGGGGTTGCAGAGAGTCGGACACGACTGAAGTGACTTAGCAGCAGCAGCAGCAGCTTACAATCAATGCTGAGATAGACATCATAGCGCACATGCTTAGGTGGTGTACGTGGGCTGGACTGAGTATGAAAATCGGGCTTGCTGACTAACGGTTCCGAGCATTCTTGATGCTGAGACAGAGTACCAAACTCCAAAGAGTTTGAACCACCTTTTTCACTTCTCACAATGCAGAGTGCATTTCCCCAAACCCTACAACTTAGTATTGTACTTCACAAATGGTAGTGTTATGTAACATGGCTGTGTTTGACATGCGTCACACTTTCTTTGAAACTCTTGTCACTTTTAGCTCGGTTATCTTCCCTAAAGGAGATCAGCCCTGGGTGTTCTTTGGAAGGAATGATGCTAAAGCTGAAACTCCAGTACTCTGGCCACCTCATGCGAAGAGTTGACTCATTGGAAAAGACTCTGATGCTGGGAGGGATTGGGGGCAGGAGGAGAAGGGGACGACAGAGGATGAGATGGCTGGATGGCATCACCGACTTGATGGACGTGAGTCTGGGTGAAGTCCGGGAGTTGGTGATGGACAGGGAGGCCTGGCATGCTGCGATTCATGGGGTCGCAAAGAGTCGGACACGACTGAGCGACTGAATTGAACTGAATCTTCCCTGAGTTTTCTCTTTGCCTTGGATTTCTGATGAGGCTCCTAATGGCGATACCGACAGAATGTTTTTGTTGTTGTTGTTGTTTGTTTGTTTTGCTTTGTATTAAATAATGCAGTGTAAAATGTTAGCATTGCATCTGGCATAATAAAAACTCAGTAAATGCTCTGATAGAGCAGAAGTGGAAACTGCCAACTGTGGAGTCACTCTGCTTATGTTCAGCTCAGCAATTCACCAGCTGACTTGACCTCTCTGTGTCTCAGTATCCTAGTTTGGAAAGTAGTGTTAATAGTTATAGCCGCCTCTGGGGGTGTGTGTGTGGGTGTGTGTGTGTGTGAAACTAATCAAGATACACAGTTAAGAGTTTCTGGCCCTTGCAGTGGTGAAGAATCCACCTGCCAATGCAAGAGATACAGGAGACCTGGTTTTGATCCCTGGGTGGGGAAGATCCCCTGGAGGAGGAAATGTCAACCTGCTCCAGTATTCTTGCCTGGAAAATTCCATGGACAGAGGAGCTTGGCTAGTCCATGGAGTCACAAGGAGTTGGACATGACTGATCTACTGAGCATGCACATACCATCCACTGTTTTATTGCTAGGAAGCATAGTTATTAACATTCTCTCATTTCACAATTTTTCACTACAACAAAAGGTGATGCAGAAATATTTTTTTCCATTTAAATATTGGCGTATGTTTCTGCTTATTTCACAAGTAAAGAATCCTAAAATTGACATTTGTGGATCTAGGAATATGCAATAATTTTCACTGCTTTAAGACTCTTAATAGATTATATCCACATTTCTTTCAGAAAATATATTTATTGGTTTATTTTTACCAATTTATACTCCCACTAGCAATGGACAAGCCAGGATCTAGCTCAGCAGAACCCTGTCAAGTTGGTTTTTATCTTTTCTAGTCTGATAGCAAAATTAGTAGCTCATTATTATTTTTAATCTGCATTTCTATGAGTATGAGAGAAGTCTAAACATTTTCCCCTAGATGGCTATTATTTGTATTTCTTCTGTGAAATATTGTAGTATTTTTTTCTAGTGTTAATAGAGTCTGGGTTTTTGTTTATTAATTCATAATATTTTTAGATATTAACAAGGCCCCAACAATACTGCATGATGTAAATATTCAATCATACCTTTCTAAGAATCTCTCATACCCCTTCTGCCGGCTGCCAAAATTGTTCCGTTTCTCAGCTTTGTATTCCTGAGAGGGTGTTCAGATAGTCAAGCTCATATTTTTGAACCTAATGATGCAGTCCAGACTATAGAAGAACATATATCTTATAAATCATATTTCCTGATTTGAAAACTATGGCCTGGGGAGAGTGAGCACACGGTGGGGAGGATAACTGTAGTGATTCAGTTGTCTGTTCAAAAGGTAGCATCCCTAAATTGGGGGATGTACAGAGACTGTAAAACACATCTAGATTTATATCAAACAGAATTTCTTTTTCTAAATAGTCAGTTTCCTCAATGTCTTAATAGAATAACTTCTTTCTTTCCTCCACTGTATATGTATCAAATATTAAATTCTTCTTTATACTAAGGTCTATTTTGAGGTTATCTATTCTATTCCACTGGTCTGTCAACTCTTATGTAAGTCACATAATTTTTTTTTTTTTAGAGTTAATAAAGTATGTATCTTTTTTTTTTTTTTTTTGCCATGCAGTATGTGGAACTTCCTCAACCAGGGATCTGACCCATGTCCCCTGCATTGGAAGGTCAGGGTCTTAACCACTGGATCCCCATAATGTTCCCATAATGTTTTAATTAATTTTATTACATAATTGTTGGAGGTAACTCTCCTTTTCTCTCATTTTTTCACAGTTGCATCTGTTACTATTTTTAAGTTTTAATTCAAGATGAAATATAGAGGAATTTTCTAAAGGCTTCTTTCAATGAAAATCTCATTGAAATGGTCAAATCTGTTAATTAACTTGGGAAAAACTGACATTTTCCCCAATGATATTAATTTCTTATAATATTGCTTTATTGTCAGTGAATAATTCTAGTGAAATAGTTTCTCTTTTTGAATTAATTAAAATTTTCTTTGTATTTTGAAGATGATTAATTTTTGTAAATGTACCAAAAGTATTTGAAAGGGAAATATTTACATTGGTACAATCATGTCAATTATTATTATTCAGATTTTCTATATTTCTATTTTTAAGCTGTAGTATTATCAAAAATGTCTAAACATTTTGAGAAGCACATAGAATAGTATCATAAATATCCTGGTTTTTCTTAACACTCAGCTTAAATAACTACCAACTCACAGCTGGTTTTGTTTCATCCTTACCTCAATATGTTCCCCACTTCTGGATTCTTTCAAAGTAAATCCTAGACATTATATAACATTATTTATAATGATTTCAGTGTATATCTCTAAAATGTAAGAACTGAAAATATTAGTATTTCAACCAAATAAAACTAGCAAATATGTATTCAATATCAAATAACCTCCAGTTAATGTTCAGATTTCCAATTGTCTCATAATTTTCTCTTTTTCTAAGTTTGCTGGATCCAACCATTATGACTGGATTTTGTGCTTTCTCTGCTTCTCCTAAGCTATAGATTCCTCCTTCATATCTTGGTATTTTTTTCCTTTCAGTTTGTTTGTTGAAGAAATCAAGTTGTTTGTTTATAGTTTCCCACAGCCTGGACTTTGCCGATTGAGTCCCTATGGTCTGGTTGAAAATGTTACACTGTCCTCTATTTCCTGTAATTTGGTAATTAGATGGAAAAGCTTGGTCAGATTCAGGTTCAGTTTCTCTTTTCAGGCAGAACTGTTTCACTGGTGGTGGTAAGTTCTCCCACCAGGAGGCATGGAATGCCTCCTTGCTGCTCTTGGTGATGTTAGCAGTTGTTTTATTAAGAGTTGCAAAACAGTATATATTTATGTTTCTTATCTATTTACTTAATAATTTACTTCTTATGTAAAGAAAGTTTCTCTCATCATCCTTTTGGTTACTTTGAGGTAAAATTTACTTGGAAAAAAATGGTAAATACTTAAGTCTTCATTTATTTCCTCTTTCATCATTTTTGGTCAGTTTGAAAGGTGAAAGGTTTAGTGAGACTTTAATGTCTCTAAAGATGGTATTTCTATCCCCCTTTTCTCAGTAATATATAATGAATACTTTCTTGCTACATGTCTACTGAACTTATTTTTTCAATGAGTGCATTGTATTTCATAGTATAGATTTACTGTGATATGTTTCACCAATCTGATATTGATGACCAAGTTGTTATTCTTGTAAATTGTTCACATGCACGGTCACTTAGTCAACTCTTCATCAAAACATAAGTGTATGCCCTTATAGAAAATATGTCTGACTCTCTGTGACCCTAAAGACTGTAGCCCACCAGGCTCCTCTGTCCGTGGGGTTTTCCAGGCAAGAACACTGGAGTGGGTTGCCATTTCCTCCTCCAGGGAATCTTCCTGACCCAGGGATCAAACCAGTTTCTCTTTCATCTCCTGCATTGGCAGGCGGATTCTTTACCACCGAGCCACCTGGGCAACCCGTTATTCTCGTAAATTATTAATAAATGACAATAAATATACTTGCATAGATATACTTGTGTAAGGGCTTCCTAAAAATGGAAATGCTTTCTAAGAGTATACACACTTTAAATGTTTTTAAGTATTGCTTGTATTGCCAGTACCAGTATTGCTGGTATTGCTGTATTCTAAGTGTGAGTGTGTTTGCCCTGCACTCTTGCTAACGCTATATTATCAATTATTTAAAAATGTTTGCTTATTTGATATGGAAAAATGGTGACTCATTATTGTTTAATGTTCATTTTCCTGGTTACTAGTGTGGTCAAATATTTTAAAAATTTGCTTCATTGTGTTTATATTTCTCCTTTGAATTGTCAGTTGAATATCCTTTATATTTAGGTATAGGTATTTTTGCATAGGTATTTCATTATCAAGTTGGCTGAAATTTGGTTTGTGGCTACCCACCAAATGTAAGATTAACCTGAATGTGTGATCAAAGATTTGGTTATTATAGGATAGCAGAGGGTTTGAAATTAGCATAATTTGGTAGGACTGTGAAGGATGAATATTTTCTATAAGGGCTTAGACTTATGTTTTGATGAACAACCAACAAGAAGGAAAGATTCTTTTTGTAAAACTCAGGAGCCTACTTTGGGTACATAGAATGTAAGTAGAGGTTATTTTCTCTTATTTCCCTTGAAAAAGACAGCCTAAAAGCAGGTCACACTAGTGCATGTGGTTAGCGCCAATATTTTCCATGGGTGAAAGTTCTGAATTTGAGGCTTGTAGCCCCATGATCATTTCCTAAAAAGCAGGAGTGGCAAAAGCGTGGCATGCATACCAATACTTCTCTATTCTGCTCTCACAACAGACATCACCAGTCAATTCTGGCAGTCTTTCTTACATATATTATCAAGTTCTTACATATTATCTTAGTTCTTTTTAACATAGTTCCCTAGGCTCACCTTTAATCAACGTGCATAGACAATCAAATTGAAATTGATTTATGCCCTTGTCATATACCCAGGCTCATTAGAATTTAAGATCCAGTAGAGTAGGAATTGTTTGATTTGCTTCCCAGTGTTCACAACAATACTTTGGACACACTGGACTTTTAATAAACATTTGCTGAATGAATGTACAGATAATCCATTTAGACAGAAATTTTTCAAGGAAGATTCAAATATCCTTCACATTGACAACAGAGTATTAATTTAATAGATTACCTATTTACCTATTACCTTAATTCATGGATTACCTATTTCTGAGCATTTAACTTCCTAGTCGTTAGTTTTGAGGCTGAGGGAAAGCTTTGCTTTTGGTGTTGGATATTGGAAGTTTATTGTAATAGGACTAAAAAAAAAAACACTTGGATATAGAATTCTGTTGAATTATTGTGAACAATAACAATTACAACAGAAGCCTTAATGAAAAATCACTATATTTTCAAATCTCTCCTGCATCATCAGTACGGTTAGCATCCTTCAGTTCCACTCCTTCTGAATTTACAACTTGACTTTAGATCAAACTTGATGGTAGGTATGACTGAAAATAAACTGAACTGGATGGTAAAACTTACAGCCCATTTTTCTAAGGTCAACATCTTTTCTGATCCATATGTGAATGTGACATGGGGAAATGTGCTTTCAAGCTGGCATGAGCGAGGGGCAAGCATGATTTCTTTCTTTCTTTCTTTTGCCTGTCACTGAAGCTTTGGTGATGATACAAGATGGAGTAAATCAAGAATTAGGGCAACTCAATCTGAATTTGAATTACTTGAAAATTGTAGCTCAATTCAAAATTCAGGAAGTTGGGAATAGGAATAGGGAAGAAAAGAAAATCACTTCTTCTAGAAATCAGGAGGCAGTTCAGGGATGTGACAGTGTCAGAGTTTCCGCCTACAAAGCCCTGTTACACATGGCCACTTAGTCTATATCCCCAGCTTGATTAATTTTCCAGACTCCTTGGTTACTTTCCTCATCAATCTTATTTGAAAACCAACGATGTCTCAAATATTTTCAAATCATCTCTCACAATGTGTATAAAATTTTGTAGTTTACAAAGTGGAGAGTGCACTCATTTAATTCTATTAGGTTAAGTATTTACATTGTTATTTGGATGCCAACAATAACAAAAAAACCAGACCCAGGAAGTTGGTGCCCTTTGACATTTTCTCACATGGCTATTAAGTGGCAAAGCTGTGTTCTTTCCTCTCCACATCGAATACACTTTCTGATAAACCTCTTCTGCCTGAAATCACATAACTGTGACTATTTTTTAAAATGGGGGTACACTGTGAATATAGGAAAGAAAAATTTTTATAGCCACTTAAAAATGAATGCAAAAACTACTTCAGGAGATAGTTAGGTATTTCCCATCTGGGGGCTTTATTTTAAAATATCCATTGAATAAATGAATGCTTCTTGGGGTTTTTTGTTTTTTTTTTTTATCGTTGCTGTTGTTACTAACTTGGCTGCTTCTCTCTTTGTGGAACGTTTGGGGGCTAAGATCGAAACATCTCTTCCTTATAGCTGAGCTCAATTTGCAGTTCAAATCATTTCCTTGTGAGAAGTGGAAAAAGCACTCCAATAACTTGGTGACAGGAACTATTTGACCAGGCATGCATTGTAATCATTGGATTATTTATGCCTTCCATAACAGAATTTAATCCAAAGATTTTTACAATCCTCTGTCTTCCTAGTAATTAATCTATAAAATCAGGCAAGTGTAAGTGCTTGGGATCTCTGAGAATGTATAATGGTTCTGCATTCCTTAGCCGGGGCATGATTATTTTAGCATGGATGAACTTCAGTGGTGTAGAGACTGAGGCTGTCAAATATCCAGAAATTTGGATTTCCAAATGATGATCATTTCACTTTTCAGTAACCTCTCCTGGCTATGGAATGCCTGAAAGTCTTAAAGACTGGTTTTCATTACAAGAGGGGAAATATCTTTATAAATATATTAAAGAACTGTTACAACCTTCAATTTGAAATTGGTGCTCAAGAGGCAAAGCCTGGGGATTGGGAAAATGTTTACTTTGGGCGTGAATAACCTGCCTGTCTATGGCAAGCTGTAGTAGCATTTGTGGTTTTGAAAATCCAACTAATTCACATTCTTTCTGAGAATTGGGTGAAGACTGTTGGGACACAGCACTCTGGCCTGGAGAGTTTTCAAATCTATGTGTGAAGACTTAGGCATCCCCTTATGCTGAGGAGATTCAGATGATTTAAAACAGGATAGCTGTAGTATATGCTGGTGACAGTATCAAAACTAAGACTAGCTAATCCTAACAGAAACTAAAAGGACCAGGGTACTTTTATTAACTGAATATCAATCCTTTTGTGTGATTCAATTAAAAACATCAATAAAAATCTTATTTCAAAAGTCACAAGGAGCGTCTCTACCCATACAGCACATACCATAGATAGAAAACTGCTCAGCCCCCTCTGAATCGTTGCCTGTTTTAATAAGTATTCAGAAATTATACTCAGACTTCAAAAGAAATTGTAAGGAATTGTTAGCAGGTTTATTAATGTTTTATGTTTTATTAAAAGTTTGGGTGTACATTTCACAATGAGCAACATCAAAAATCAGACTTTCTGCCTGTAATTTTGCTTCCTCCTGTCTTTCTGCCTTTGGGATTCACTCTTTTCCTTTCATCAGCTGCCATTTTCAGCAGCATGCAGTAATTTCATGGCTCATTGCAAGCGCTGAAAACCTTTGAAACCACAAATGCTAACCTACCTGGCCTGCAGCCATTTAGGAAGAGATTAATTTAGCAAACAGAAGCAAAACACTTTCTACTTCTAGCCTGTGCATAATTTCACTTCTATCTATATTTATTTTACAGTGAGCAGCGTAATGACAATTTCAGTAATTGCAACTCTATAAAAATTTGCCTACCTAGCTTATCTCACTATCACAAGACTGTGAGTCAGTCAGATTAGAAAAAGTACAGCATGTGAAACAGCACTGGTTGCCTTCCAAAAATATGGGCCTTCTATAAAAACTCAAGTGATGCTTTGCACTTGTTTGTGTTCTTATCTATTGGGCAACGGTTTCTTCCTGATGTTTTGATTGGGACGGGTGCGTTCCTCTTTAATTCATGGTGATTTATGGGGGCACTCTCCTTACAAACAGACCGATGTATTTGGAAGACAAGAAGCACCAGTCCATTTCTGCAGACTTTGTTATAAATGGCTGTTATGTTGCTGTCGAGCAATTTGAACAGAAGAGAAAGTCCATCTGGGGCAAATTTTAAGCTATCATGCTTGGAAGGATTTCAAGGACTAAATTAGCCCACAAACTGTTAGCTAAAAATAAAAGTTTTATTGTTTCTTGTCTAACTTAAAAATCCCACCATCAAAATTAACACCAATTATACATACTATATACGTGCTTGTGTAGTTTCCCCTAAGGGATCATTTGTTGCTTCTTTTTATTCATTTATATAGTTATTACACACACACAATTGTTTAGCGAATAATAAACCCATGGAGAAAAAATGACTCAAGCCAAGTAATGTTTAAGAATTAAGAGGAAACATAATGAAAGTTGGAGTCAGCTAATATACTAGAAAAATCATTTACACTATTTAACCAGTAAGCGGCATCATGAAGGAATTAAATTCAAGGGGTGAAAAGAGAATTCAGTGTGAAGCTGTTGACATTAAGCCCTGTAGCTGGGGCTTATCATTGAGGGATTTTCATATGTATGTAAAGGATAGGACAAGAATGTCTCATTGCTAAGTGAGTCTTTTCTTAGATCAGCTACTGGTGTTTGTATGTGGCGGGGAGGAGGGGGAGGCTCTCTTGATAAGTGACCACAGTATTTGTTGTATGAAGAGTAATTCAGAGATGAGAATCTAAGCGTTGAGGGTTACATATCATGGTTTGGTTTTTCCTCAAGAAGAAAGGGCTTTGATAGTCATTGAATGACCTTGAGGTGTGGAATAGTCTCTCTAGTCCTTTGATAAAAGATCATTGCTCACAATCCTAGGTTGCAAAAACAATGCTGCCAGTAGAACAGGACAATACAGTTAAAGGGAGAAAGAGGAGAACAGCCAAGCAGTATTCATAACCCATTTCTGTTTGGGAGCTGTAGCTTTTCCATTTTATATTTGCCTTATTCCCAAGTCATAGCAATTGAAAATTATTTTCTATTCCTTTACTCGGCTTTGAATATTCTGTATCCTATAGAGGAAATTCTATGACATTAAACTTGTTTATGCACTGTTTTTATATTAGCTAATTCATTTAAGCATACAGATACACAGACGGCAGTGGGATGACTGGCCAACCCCCACAGCTGTACACCTCCAATCTGCCATCCCATAACATTCATAAAAAATGTCAACACAGCCTGGAATTTTTCCATGGTTTATGTTATACTATTGGTGTTCATGGCACACTGGCAAAATATTTCATGTTGAAATTTGTGGTAGTCAAAAAGGAAAAAGGAATTCTCTCTATGTTTTGAGGCCATTTGCAAAATTATTCTATCAATATCCTTCACCTATAATAAGCACTTAAATCAACACAAATTGAACACAAAAACACATTCATGTGCCCGGGTGTTGTGTAATAAATAGCTGTTCATTTCTTTAAACAATTGATGGTAATTATGCTGTCTTAATGATCATTTTTAAAGTGCAGTGCATCTTTTCAGTACTGTCCAAAGAATCATAACACTGTGTGATAGAATCAAAGGGATAATAGAAACATATTCATAACTAATTTTAGTTCTTCTGCAGAAATATATTTCTAAAGCAAATAATAACTTTTGGTGAAGATCGTTACTAGTATCATCTGATTACTAACAGTGGACATTTCACAGTCAGCAGTGGAGAATAATAGCTTTTTATTGGGGGAGATAGATTGGTGAGTCAACACTTTCTCTTCCATGGGTGGCTTTTGTCTCTTCATATAGTTGGAGGTGGCATGCCGCTGAGCCCCAGATAGTATCCAGAGGCCATTCTTAGCCAGTCCCTCAGGATAGGCAGTAAAAGAACTGTTGTCAGGTCCTTCTTCTAGAGCTTCTTGGGAAGCTCTACTTTCTCTCATTCTCTCTCTTAATTTTTTTTATTCCCAAACATTTGGAGATGACGAAGTTTCAAGGGTCATTTTGGTTCATTTTCAGGTGTCTGATGGTAGAAAAACAAAGAGGGAGTGTGGAGTCCTGGACCGTCTCAGGAGGCAAAGCTTGTGCTAATAATCCCTACAGCACCTAGCCTCTCACACGTGAGACTTCTCTTTGAGGATGGTTGTAAAGATTAACCACATCTTCTGCTCCATTCTCTGCTTTGAGTTTTCAGTGCTTTACTTGTTTGCTTGTTATTGTTTTTTAACCTCATTTTTACTCCCAAATTTGAAATCACTTTGGGATGTCTCTGAGCCTCCTTCTTATACCCAGTGTTATTCCTGAGATTTCAGATGTGCTTTTGCATGTCCTGGTGTTTCATGAAGGCAGGCAAAGCGTTCTTGGTGGTTTTCTTCTACTGCTGATTACGATGGATTTGAGTAGTTGCAAATGACAAGTCAATGAGACTTTGTGATTTTAAAAACAGATTATTTTACATATGTATTGTTTAATCTGGAATACTCATCCTAATTTACCTTCATATTTCAGTACCCTATGCTGCTAAGTCGCTTCAGTCGTGTCTGACTCTGTGCGACCCCATAGACGTCAGCCTGGTAGTTTTGTGTAAAAGACATATGATATATTTTGAAATTTCTGATTTCAAGTATTTCCCTTGCATGGTTCCAATGCAGCCATTGTAGAAGCTCCTATTTTCTCTCCAGTATCTTGGGTTTTTCCAGAACACACTTTGAACAGAATCTCTAGTAGATGTTGATTTTCTTTATTTAGATCTTCTGGTATGTTTCTATCTAAATTAGAAGTATTACTTGTATTTATAGTTCTTATAATCTAGTTGACTGAGGTGGTGAATTTGTATTCTAAGCAATAGCTAAAAGAATGTTGTCATTTTAATAGGTTTTTTTCATTCCTTTTGAGCTAATTATTTCTCTTCCTTTTTAGAGACCTCTTGTGTTTGGAATTGAAATAAAAATATTTTTTTTCAACTTACCGTATTTCAAAGAATTGCTCAAACTGAGAAATTTTCCCTTCTTTTCCTGTTTTACTTAGAAAACTGAGGTAGAGTTACTAATGTTTGCAAATTAAGTCTTGGGAAATCTGCTATAAAAGTCAAGTTTCCATTTTTCATTCATCCCATAAGACTAAATTGTATTTCCTGGGCATGAGGGAAAAAAGGAATGAACAAGACAGAATTTTTGAGGTAGATACTGCTCTAAAGAGAATCTCTCTGAACTATGTGAATTTAGGCATTTGCTTTCGTAAGCCCAAACAAGAGCTGCTGCTGCTGCTGCTAAGTTGCTTTAGTCATGTCCGACTCTGTGCGACCCCATAGATGGCAGCCCACTAGGCTTCCCCATCCCTGGGATTCTCTAGGCAAGAATACTCGAGTGGGTTGCCATTTCCTTCTCCAGTGCATGAAAGTGGAAAGTGAAAGTGAAGTCGCTCAGTCGTGTCTGACTCTTAGCGACCCCATGGACTGCAGCCTACCAGGCTCCTCTGCCCATGGGATTTTCCAAGCAAGAGTACTGGAGTGGGGTGCCATTGCCTTCTCTGAAACAAGAGCTACAGAGTGAGAATTTTTCCTCCTAATTATTCTTTCACAGGCCTTTTATCTGTCACCTGAAGTGTTTTTTTGTCTAAGTCAACAGAAGTAACATCAGTGCCAGATTATTATAAGTTTCAGACTTTCTGGGACATAGGTTATGCACTATTAACAATGTTCTACATAGTTCCTAATTCTCCTTCTGCTACTACAAGTAACGTTAATTTTTTTACTGAAAAATTTGTCTTCCATTGAGTAAATTATATAGACAGTACAAATAAAGGCAAAAATATTCTTAGAGTCTCTTTGTGTTAAAGGTATAAAATGAATACAATGAAAAAATTGCCCATTTTCACTTGGCTTACCAAAATGTTAATTTCCTCTTTATTTCTTGAATTAGATTGCCCATCTTTAGTAGAATTGTGTTTCCCTCTTCAAATGTGACTATGTACCTTAATCAAAGGGTTTCATTATTTACAGAATCATATATAAAAACATTTTAATATATGCCATTTTAGGCATTTTGTAGTAAGTTGTTTTAGTGGTCATCCCAATTAAAGAACACTGAATGCACTGAATATCCTTCATTTTTCTAAATACAAATGTTGAATGTATAGGCAAACCAATAGGGTGTGTGTGTATACATGTGTTTTATAGAAGAGATTTTCAATATGTGTATGTGCAAAGTATAGCCAAAGATAGCCAGAAAACATAGTGAAAATGTTATTTAATTTCCAATTTAGTTATTCAATAATGGCATGACAATGGAGGTAAACCAGCCCTTGACTAAAAAAATTTTTAAAAATGGCTAGTTTCAGGCTAGAGTATATTGTCAAGACCAAGTTATAAACTTCTGAAAAACAGGAATTATAATGGAATCGCTGCTACAACCTTAAGTATAACAGTGTGAGCGTACTGCTATTATTTACTATGGTAACATAATAAAAGACAGCACTGTTTGGGCCATTATCCTCACTGCTCTCTTTTCAGTATAAATCATTATATTTATTATCTGTCTTCTTGTATAGGGGGTCATGAGAAAGGCCAATCGAAAGCTGAAGAAACCTACTTTTCCAAAAGAAATTGGGCCTATTTCTAATTTTTTTCTTTATCAAATACAAGGGAACAGAGACTTTTTTTTTGAAAAATTGTTTCATGTAAGATTAAAGTGCAGATTATTGGTGAGAAAATGACATTCACTTCTAGGCATCTTGTAGATCCCTGGGAGATATTGCCAGTTTCCCTCTAATATTTTTACCTTTCTTCCTTGGGGGATGTGTTTACTGGCAGGTTTTGAGCAGTGGGTTCTGGAGCTTTCATTCTGTTCTGGGGACTTGTGTTATTATTTATTGATTGATGACTAAAGCTCTGATCTTAATGAAACAAATTCTTTTGAGTAAATTTTACTTAAATATCAGAAATGTGTCTTACACAGCTTTTGGTCCTTTCTTTGCAGGGTTATTACAAAATATACATGTTTCTCTTGCTTAAATAATTAGCTAGGCATATTAGCTAAAATACTTAGTCATATTTTGTTTATAAAAATTCAATAAAAAGATCTGATTTCATCAATAATTTGATTGCATATTGCTTTTGAATTTGTCCTCAGTCACATCAAGCCCCAGGTCTCCACTGTGAACAAATGACTTTACAGAATGACAAGGTCCCTATATTCAACTCTCTGAAGGGCAGTCAGGAGCTGGCAGCATCTGGATATAAGGTTTAGAGTACTGAGGTGTGTGGGGGATTGAAGGCCAAGAATGAATGGCAGAAATATCATACAAGACAGCTCAAGGGCCCCTTTCTCTACTTCCAAGTAAAAGAAATGTGAATATAAAATATAGCTGATATAATTTTGTCTGGATGGAAGCTGAATCTCACACACCAAACTGCTTCTAACTCAAACAGGACATAGAGATGGGAGTGTGGGCATAACTTGTATAAGAAAAGGATGTTACTATTCACATAAGCAATTATTCACCACTGAGAACTCCAGCATAGTTGGCCCCCAGGAGAAACAAATTTGGAGCTCCTTTCCTTCCAAAGCCAAGCTCCCATCATATAAATGCAACATGCTACCATCTATGGCCAATTCATGAGTGCTGGCTAAGAATATATTATGCCTATGACTTACTCATGACCATGTATCCTGGAGTGTGGAAAAACAAGGAAAGAATTTCCAGGCCACATTACAAAAAATAATAGAGCAAATTTCAAACCCTGCATATATTTTCTGTTAGTTTTTCTGAATGACTATTAAGGCTGATGATAGGATTATCATTATCTCACAAAGTTCTTTTCCAATCTTATTATTTTTCATCCTAGAGATGCACCTAGGGATATAAATGAAAATGGGTACCTGGATCACAGAATGTCTGGTTTTGAGAGCAGGGATGTAGTCCTACCTGGGTTTGTGAGTATTTGCTGTATGGCCCATCCATGACACTCTTTACTAGGAGGCTGGGAATGTCCCTGTGAGCAGTTGCTAATGTTCTAATCACAATGTCGTGAAAGTGCTCCCTGACATCACAACCCGATTATCCTGCATTCGTAATGAACGTCCCTTACCAGATGCCCCTGTTCTTCCTTTTAGATCTGTTGACCCAGATTTAAATTTACATACTGGCTGCCTAGAATGCCTTTTAACAATACCAGCAATTAAACAATATCCACAACCAACGAAATCCAAGCCCTGACCCTCCCCTCCCCACAAAGGAATGTGGCTCCAGAGGCTGTGCCAGGGCCACACTGCTATTTAGTCAGCCACCAACAAACATAAGATCATAATTCTGCTATTGTGCTTAACCCCGTAACCCCCACCCACCGCACACGTTTGCAAGAGTCTTTTCTCTCCAGGTCTTTGCATATATTATTGTTGTCTCTAATGGTGGCTTCCTGTCATAAATACCCTCTTTCATCACCTTTATCCTTCATCCCCTGCCTTTCTCCCCAGCACTGTATGTGTGTCTAAATCCTATTCATTCTCAGGTCTCTTTTGCCTTCATGTCACTTCCTCAATAAGCCTTCCAGAACACTCCACATACTGACACCCAAGCCTAGGTTACAAGTGTTCATAGGGTAAAGAGCTTATCATCGTTACATTGACTTTTACATTGAAATTGACTTTTACTTTTGTTCCTCCCAACAGGACTAGAAGCTCTAATTGTGTTTGAATGTCTTGCTCACCACTGTAATTGTAACCTCTGCTCAGTATGCTTGGTAATTCCCTCTTCTGTGATTTTCAATATCCTGTCTTGAGTCTTACCACACAATGAGATAAAAATAGACACGTTATGAACATTTACCAAAAATACCTTTGGGTTTAGATAGAATCTTTAAATTGAGGCATCATTATTATCATCACAGTTAACTTGGGTATTTCCTAAGTTCTAACAAGTGATTTGCGTGCAGTATCTCATTTAATATCACAATGATCCTATGAAGTACGTTCTGTTTTTATCCTCACCATACAGATGAGGTAAACTAAATCTCAGAGATTAGGTAAATTGCTCAAAGCCACTGAGCTAGTAGGTGGTATGGTGGTAGTTTAGTTGCTAACTCACGTCCGACTCTTGCGACCCCATGGACTGTAGCATGTCAGACTCCTCTGTCCATGGGATTTCCCAGGCAAGAATACTAGAGTGGATTGCCATTTCCTTCTCCAGGAGATCTTCTTGACCCAGGGATCCTACATTGCAGGCAGATTATTTACTGATTGAGCCACCAGGGAAGCCCTAGTAGGTGGCAAAGATAGTTCTTACATCCAGGTTGGTGTGATACCGAGATGATGCATACTCTTAACCCTCACTAGGCTGTTATTATCTTGAGGAACAGGTAAAAGTAGACTGTCTCCACTTTTTGACTTGCCATAAGGTGTGCAGGGTAAGAAATGTGGGTTTTAGTGACATCGTGTCTGATCAAACAAGGTAAAGGATTCCAGCAAACCCACAGGTAAATGAATAGATGTATATCCTCTAGAAAGCACTTGGCCTCTCAGCTATGACTGTTTCCTTAAGAGTTTTCATTCTCCTTGGGCCAATTTCCGATAGTCCTATGTAAGCTAGTCATGGGATTTCACACTAAGGACTTGAATTTGTGTCACCTGTGTTTGTGTAAGTACAGTCAACGCACACAACATGGGATGGTAATCCGCCTAGAAGTTAGGCGTCTCTCTTAGCCATTCAGTGCTGGACAGTAAACTTACAATCAGTTGACAGTAGCCTTCTACAGCAGAGGATAAAGCATACATGTCATTCTCTCTTTACCCTAGGGACTAGCTCACCAATGCTTTTCCACAGTGAACATACCATGATTTTCTTCATCTTATGTTAAATTAAAACTTGTAGTATGTTCTGTTTTCCTCAAGGAAAAAGCAATTTATTAAAATATGTTTTAGAAGTAAAATGAGTCAATATTAATACTGATGATACCAGGTTATTATCACTTTGACAACTTTGCTTAATTCAGTAAATATTCCTCAGCATAGTAAACATTGGCTACAAAGTCTGTGGTTAATACAAAGTAGGTAAATTGATTGACAAATAGAGTCTGTAGATTCAGAGCTCTGTGAGTTTATAGATGGGTAGTTTGTTGATAACTAGTGGTAAGATGAGAGGTGAGAACATCTCATGGTGTGATTTTTAATCGTTAAGTCAATTTTTAAAAAATGTTACTTGATGAAATACTGCTTCTGAACAGACTTTCAGACAGACTTGGTAATTTGTTCAGCAGCTTTTCATTGCAGAAGAAAAAACTATGATGGTTAGTTTGAAAGCATTTGAAAAGACTGAATTTGCTTAACACACAGCTTTATTTATTAGAAGCTTGTGGCTAAAATAAAATTTCAGTAATATGATTCTACACGAATTTTTAAAGTATATTTTATTATGAAGGAAGACCTTGAAGAAGAGGGTTAAGAAAATGTTATTTTAGTCTATCTATTATTATCTGGAAGCATGTCAATACTATGTTCTTCAAAAGAATTGATGGGAAATGTTTATCAGCAGATAATGAAGCCAAATAGATTGTTTATGACAACATGGGGAATACACTCCTTGACAAGGTTTTGAAGTATAGACATGAGGGTCATTCTCATGGCTGCTTTTGATAACATTCATCATTGTTGAATATCTAGATTTTAAAATACAGTGTGTTTTTGTATGGAGAGAATTGCTAGGTGGAGTATATTGTGTTTATATTAGCCTTGATGGCACCATCATGCACAAATAAAGAATTCATGTTATTAGCTTAATATGTAGTCATTTTCCTGCAATTTACTCTTGCTTGTGCTTTATTTTACTTATTCATAAGGATTTTTTTTAGTGCCACAAGCAGATAGGCTTATTTGGATATGTTAACTCCATTTCCATGTGTTTATTTACAAATCTATGATTTAAAAGATTACTGTTCATTGACTAGTGATTTTCAAACATCAAAACTGCTGTTAATTAGTCACATTACATGGCATGCAAGTATAAAGAAATTATATATTTGAGATATCATCTGTTTGAATATTTTTAGTCCATCACTAAGTTTTAACTATGACTTAATTTGGAAAAAAGCATAAACAAGATTTCAAAGAAGACAAACAGGATAACAAATCTGATTAGGAAGCATAATTATCATATATATGTACACATACATATATGACAGTACTTTAAGAACAGTATATTTCTTTAAGAACACTATTCTCTTTAATGAAGCTTCCCCTGTGGCACTAGTGATAAAAAAAAAAAAATCTTACCTGCCAGTGCAGGAGACAGATGAGGGTTCGATGCCTGAGTCAGGAAGATCCCCTGGAAGAGGGCATGGCAACCCACTCCAGTATTCTTACCTGGAGAATCCCACGGACAGAGGAGCTGGTGGTCTATAATCTATAGGTTGCAAAGAGTTAAACGTGACTGAAGTGACTGAGCACGCAAGCATGCTCTTTAATATCTGTTTTCTATGTTATTATCAAATGTATGAAGGAATCACTTTGTATAGTCTGAAGGAGTTGGAAGGGTCACTGAAAAGTGGGTCACCTGTGGAAAGTAGCCTTGAAGTTATTCATTTATGGATCAAAGCCTCTTTTAGAAGTACTTTTTTAAAACATGGATGGTGAATGTTAATAATAAGCTATAAACCATTCAAGTAGGGGGGCAGCTGAGGTATTATTTAAAAAAATATACACAACTCCATAGACAGCAGGTGATGTATTGATTGTCACAGTCTGAGACTGGCAACAGGGCTGTAGAATGAGTCCACTGTTTGGCTATGAGCCATGGAAATTTCCCACTTCTTGTGCTCTATTCATTACAATGAGATTCTTTAAGAAATCTCGGCACCTGCCCAATGGAGCAGAAATATATGAGTTTGAAGTCCTTAGATTTGCACATCTTAGAAACCTTTAGAAATGCTGAGCTTCATTCTCTTTTTTTTTTTTTTTTTTTCTGCTCTGAACAATAAAAGTGACCAAGAATCTTCTATGCTTAAACAAGACAGAATGAAGGATCCAAAGATGAAAAAAGAGGCTCTGGTTTCACAGTCCTTATATCTTAGGGCTATCAGACGGGAACAACGTTAAGCTGAGCACTCTGTGGGCTGTATCCTAGACATACAGAAAAGGGCAAGAGGGACACATTTCTCCTGAAGACATCAGGAAAGCTTGTCTAGCAAAGGTGTGAATAGATTGAGGATAAAACAAGTGGGATGAACAATGAGGAAGGAGGTTCCATAGAGAAAGAAGATTGTAAGTAGGTATGTAAAGAGTATAGGGCTTGTTCAGGGAGGAATTGGAAGTTAGTTCAGCTAAAAGCATACATAGAGTGTGGAAGGAAGATGCAGTGGATTAAGCATATTCATCTCACACTTACTGCTTGGATATAAAGGTGCCATTTGTAAAGCTGTGCTTGTTTCTAAAGCTTAGAGTGAGTGGGTTCTTGTCTATGAAGCTGTCTCCTCAGAAGACTCCTAGAAAATGTAAAAGACACTGAGTCTATGCTGGAAATGGGAAGAATTCAGGAAATCTACCTAGGGCTTATGTTCACGAGGCAGAATAATTATTACTGGCACTGATAATCCTTTATAAGATATTTTTTAATTCTTAGGAATTGCCTAAATGGCTTTACACAAAAATAGAAGTTGGTTCTTAGAAAGTTTTTCTTTTTTAATGAATTTTTATGTCTTTTTTTTTTTGCCAAAGCAGTGTAATTTCAGCAAAAGTTATATTCCTTGTCTTAGTCTTACTTAAAATCATTACTTTTCTGTTGCTTAGCTGAGTATGATAGTTCTTTACTATTTCTAACATTTGCAATTGTTCTCCTTCTGCTTCAAACTTAAGGTATTAGGAACTTTCAACTTTTGAGTATTAATTTTGGCTGAGTGCTAATTAGAACTTTGCATTCTTCCTCCTGAGTCTTAGCAAACATGTAAATCGGGATACATGATAAGAGTGGCAATTAATCTGCCTTTTTGTCTACAACTCGCCCAGCATATTGGATGGTTTTTGGATGAAAACTCCTCACTATAAAAAATAAAAGATGTTGGCATCATATAATTATTGTTTTTTGTCTTTATGTGCAACCTGTTTTCAATACCATGTTTGGGTGTCTCTGTGTGTATATGTACCGTGTCCTGTTTATAGCAATATTTTCAAACCTGATTTTGTTTCTATTCTCACCCAGAATACTCTCAGAACTGGCTTCTCTCAGCTTTAATTGGGGAGTGTGGAATACGTTTATTATTTTTTGTTCTATGCAAAGTTAGTGAGTATTACTCTGTGTGAGGCATTGGCTAGAGCCCTGAGCCCACAAAGCTGATTTTCAGCCAGCATGGGCATTCTACCCACGCGAGTTGTTCAGGTCTTGCCGACTGCACCCCACCTACCCCAGCCGTGGTTTTAGTCATCTGGTACCTCCCTCTGGGATTCAGACTTCTCTATGGTCTACCAGCTGAAAGATTAACACCAGGCACGTGGCAGGAGTGCTCCAAGCCCCAGTTCTAGTGCCTATGTCAGCTATCAGCTCTGTTGGGTTAGTTCCCGTGACATATGTCTGTTAATAATTTTGTTTATGTTTTTGATTTTTGGCTGCATCAAGAAGCATGTGAGATATTAGTTCCCTGACCAGGATTCAACTCCTGCCCCCTGCAGTGGGAGTGCAGGGTCTTAACCACTGGACCACCAGGGAAGTCCTGTTAACAATTTTGAATATCTCCCTAGACATACAAGTAAATAGACTATGGTCTCTGACCTTAAACTTCTCATATTCTTAGAGAGGAAACAGATATGCACCAGTATTGTACCAAAAAATGTGCTCTAAATATTTGTATACAAATCTAGCTAGCTAACTATCATATATCTAGACACAAGAAAAAAAGTTTTTAAAAAGAAAGCTCCATTTAAAATAAATAAACACCTTAGAAAGTTAATGATAAAATAGACTGTCTTGTTCTAGCTATAGGCATAATTAAAAACATATGCTCCTGTCAACATACTGTGAATGTTTTAAAAACAAAAACAAAATGCCACTCAGCTCCTTTTCAATACAGTAAAATACAATTTTAACATATCTACTTATATTCTAGGAACGTATATCCCACATTTCAATTATGTCACCTCAAATGGACAAGCTGTTTCTGCTAAGAGCTGAATATCACAAAGACTGTGGTCTCCTCGAACTCAGACAAAAGTCCAATCATTTTAGTTTTCTTAGTAGAACCCATTATTTGCCTTTGGAAATGCTACTTGAATTGCTGAATCCAATTAGCCTATGAATTTGGTAAATTCTTGCACAGGAATGATATGTAGAGGTTCATTCTTTCAATGTTTTTGAACTTAAACTAAATTCAAAATGGCCCCAGATGTCTTGATATTTTCTAAAACTTTGACAATAAATCAAATATATTTACAAATTAAAAAAAAATAAACTTGTGTTTACCAAAGATATAGTAATGATTAACAATTTTTTCATTACATTATACTTTATTGAAAAAGAAATAAGTTCTAAAAAGCTGGCTGATTTTAGGCATTAAGTACAAAACACAAGTAAAATTCCTAAGGATCGTAGGTCATTGTAGATTCAGTTTCTACAGAATGAACTACAACAATATTACAGTTACAATACTGTTCAACAGGTTGTTATATCACATTTAATCTTAAGATTTAATTTTTTGTAGTATAACAAGAAAGCAAATTGATTTATTTCAGAAATATGTTTAAAAAATAATGTTTGAAAAATAGTTTTCCCATCTTCTGTTAACTAGAAAATTAATGGAACCCCAAACTTTCATTCACTGATGTTCTGAATGTTCAAGTTTTAACACATTATCATCAAAGTGTTCCCTTGCATTTATGTAAAATTTTAGGTATCTAACTATTCTTACATAGTATTTCTCATTCTATTTAAACCTCATGATTACCCTATGATATAGATTTTGTTAAGACTGTTTCACAGATGAAAATATGCAAAAGTCCAGGGATGTAAATAGATTTGCCCAAGATCTCAAAATCCAGGACTGGAATCCACGTCTCTTGATTTTTGAGGCTTTTGATGGGTAGGAGGTAGAGGATGGGAGACAAGAGTATTTGTTTCAGTTATTACACAAGGGCAACAGTCATTTTAAATACTGAGGTTTGACTAAATTTCTTCAAAGTTAATCATTTTATAGAGCAACTTCTAGGAATGTATATCAAAAATGTGAGTTAACCAAAAAGCACGTGATGGCTAAAACAGTGATTACTATGCTATTACCTGATACAAAAGAAGAAAAGAATTGCCTTATCTTTACATTTATAAACTTTTGGATCATTTTGTGGATTCCCTCCAATTGCTACTTCTACAGTAAGCTTAAACACAAATCAGTCCCCAGTCAGCCTCAATACAGGAGATGCATTTACATCTTCTGCTAGTCATGCACTAGAAAAGCAGTATGATTTGGCATCATTAGAGGAGTGGAAAGGAGAACAATGAGGTCCCTGAAATATCTTTATGAGCCTCTGATGAATGCCTACAAGACTCAAAAATTCAGAAACATTACAATCCCAAATACAGTGGGCTGGACCAATGTTATGAGGAAGCTACTCCATCTGGCCCAACCAACATTTACTGAGGAACTAAGGAGCAGCAGGAACTGGGTTTGAGAGATACAAAGATGGAGTAGAAAGCAAATATAGTCCCTCCAGTAATCTAGGTATTTGCCTGGAACCTGAAAGTCTTACACTTGAAAAGCTAAGATTATTATCTCTTTAATGACGCAAACTTTCCATTATAATGTGATTTCTCAATATTTGTGAGTAGAAAAATGCCACACATAATTGTGATAAAAATTTAAATCAATAATTTAGATTCTTGTTACAATTTACATAAAAGAATTATTTTTGCTTCTAGTGTTTTGATATTTTCAGAACTAGTGAAATGAACAAAAATGTTTGAGTCATTTTAAATGAAACTCAATACATTAGTTATTTCACAATTTCCAAAAATAGTTTAGACAGATCTTTTTAAAGTCTCATTCATTTTTCGTTCAAATTCCCCATCCTTTGGAAGCAATAATGAATATCATTAGCTATGAGTGTATGCCTGTGTGTGTATGTGTGTGTATATGTGTGTGTATATGTGTGTGTGTGTGTGGCATGGCATCCCCACTCCAGAACTCTTGCCTGGAGAATCTCATGGACAGAGGAGCCTAGTGGGTTACAGTCCTTAGGGTCACACAGAGTCAGACATGACTGAAGTGACTTAGCACACAGCACGTGTGTGTGTGTGTGTGTGCGTGGGTGTGTGTTTGTGTGTGTGTGCATCTAGCATGTAATTCAGTGGTTTTAACTCTGAAGCTGGCGAGATCATGTCCTGTTTTCCTTCTGGCCTAAAGGTGCCTTTCATAGTCTTTCATTTTCATATTGACTTTACCCAGAACCTAGTTGAAGGTTCAATCAGTGAAATAAAATTACATTACAATTATTTCTACTTAGAGAAATATGACAGCTAGAATTTTTATGTTAATTAATCTTTGGTTTTTTATTATTGTGTGACTACCTATCATAAATTTCCTTGCAATTCAGCTTTAGTACATTCTATAAATTATTTTAGTTTATTCCAGCATTAACCTGACTTGCAAATGGTTAAATCTGCACTGAGTCTTTCATGCTCTAAAATCCAGCATGCTCTATATTAACATCAGAAGAAACTGTTTTGATATTCAGAAATAATTGTAATAGCAAGAATAAACCACAATTCACTGAATTCATGGTCAGATTATATTCTTGTTATCATGTTAGATTCTATGTAAGTAAATTAGTACATCTTAAACATGATGAACCATAATTCACAAACATACTCATATTTTCCTCAGACTCGGACTAAAGAACAAACAGGTCGCTGCTGTTCTTGTCGAGCATCCCACAGCCAAATGAGGAAACTCCTGCTTCCTCACCTGCATACCCAGTTAAGCACCATCTGTTTCCTGTTTTAATGTGATATCTCACATAGTTTTTCCAAACCTTTCACATCAGTAAGCACAATCCTAATAGACAGTTAATATGAATTAAGAAGCATGTTTTCACCAAAACTGTGTTCATTTTTTTTCTCTCTCTCTCTCATTTTCTGAAATGTGTAACACTACACTGGCTGAGCCAAACCCACTTCAGTAGCATGAAATTCCCTAGATTAATATAGGTTATTTACAGCATATTGACTAGACTCTGGTATCCAGGAGCAGGGGGCTGGGCAGTACAGAAGCACATGTGCCTAACAAGGAAGCTGGGATTTTAATTTTGCATGGAAGGAAGTAGCTCCTACTTCATCTTGCCTCCTTTTCTAATAGTTAAAGCCTTCCAGCTCCCTACCACCTCCATCCCTTACCATATGAAATTATCAAAATCATGAGGATCTGAGCAACCCAGTCATTTGCGAATCTTCTTTCTGCCCCATCTTTACTGGCTTTACTGTTTTCATCTCTGACACATTGACTGGCTGGGGCCAGATCTATCAGGTAATGACGTATGCTTTAGTTTCCCATAAGTTCTGGATATTGGGAAACAAACAGTGATTAATTTGTTTCCTCTTGGGAAAGTGGTTTGAGTCCCATGAAATCAATGAATAAAATGATGTGCTACAGACACTTACCTTCAGCTGGATTCCCAAACAGCTTCTCACTTTCCATTCTTACAAGGATGTGTGCTGCTGATGCTGTTTATCGAGCTTCTTTAGTGAAGGAGTCCACCAGTTAAATTGTTATGGAGCCTTTTGTATAAGAATTCTTTATGAATGCCAAACATGTTGCTTTCATGGAGGACATATAGTATAATTAAGTGTTTCTCAAACTTTAGCATCAAAATAATCCAAAATGTTTGTGGAAACACAGAACACTGGGTCCTACCTACCTCCTCCCATCCAAATTTCTGATTTAGTATTTCCATCATGGAGCCCAATAATCTGTAACAGGTTTCCAGAAGATGCTGCTGGTGCTGGTCTTAGGACCACACTTTGAGAACCACTGGTGTATTATGTAGAGCTTCAAGGATGGATTTGGATTTGTCTGTATTTTAGACCTGGCTCTGCCCCTTAACAGCTGTGTGACCTTGAAAAAGTTATTAACCTCTTGAAACCTCAGTTTGCTCAGCTGTAAAATGACGGTAATACTGACTTCATGAAGTTGTAGTGAGATTAAATAAAGGATGCATGTGGAATGCTTAGGCCAGTGGCTGGGGGAAAAAAAAAAAAAAACAGATATTCAGTAATGTCACTCTCATTCTCCTGATCTGTTTAGGGGAAAGAATGCTATGTGGGCCATTTCGGTATTTCTATATTTCACTATACTAAGATCTGAAGGAGGGAGAGGAAACAGACAAGTAATGTGAGAATATATAAAAATAGGTGGAGATTTCCCAAGAGTTATATATAATTTGGTTTAAACACAAAGTAAATTATTTGTTTGATAGTGTGTAGCTCAGAAACAAGCTGCTCTTTATCTTAGCCACTAGAATCCCATCCAAGAATTAATCTCATCCAAAAATAACTCAATGATAAGTGTTAAGTTGATTTCCTTCTCTGCTTAATTCTGTGAATCTCCAGCCATAAAATAATATGTTTATTAAATACAAACTATCTTCAGATTCACCTAGTAAAGTGTTAGTTGTTAATCTAAAATATAAAAAAATAATGCATATGTACTCATGTATACACACTTGTTTAGTAGTTTTGATACTTATATTTGTATCAATAGTTGTGTATTTTCTCAATAATATCAAACTCTTCATAAGTATGGCTAATTAAGATTTTATATCTACTTCTAAAATAGATTTATGGGGTTAGAAGGAATCTTAGTGAATGACTTTCTAATATAAACCCTGAATAGGTCACATGCTTTATAAAAATAAAAAATGTTATCAACATGCTTCTAACTAAATCATCTGTTTATTACCTAATCTATTGTAGTGAGTTTAGGCATCATCACCATTTTACAGGTGAAGCCAGTGAGGTATAAATGCAAATGCTATCTCAGGTAATACAGATAATTAGAGCTAAAGTCAGAAGTGAAACCAATGTTACTGAATCGAAGCAACTTACCACTAGCATAATTATTTCTTGTGTGAACATCTATTCTATAAGATTGTCAAACAATAGCCTTTTGTTTCATTCAGTTACTTAGCAACAATTTACTGAGTACTTACTATATGCTGATATGGGCACCAGGCAGAGAACTATCATCCCACCAGTACGATGTCAAGAGTTAAGTTTTTCCAGCAAATCTTTTAGGTTTTTCATTATTTGCATCACACACAATCTGTATTTCCAAGTCAAAGTTTGTAGCTGCAACCGAAATTGGGATCATCTTCAAAAATTAAACCTATGGGAAAATCCTCCTTTAAAAGCTGCCTTGTGATCCTTCCTGAATAAACACTGAGCATCTATTCTATTGAAATCTATAACTTAAGTAAGAATATTTGCAAATACAGGGCTGTAAGTAAATCTGTAGATATTTACATAGAGTTACTTCTAGAATTTTAAAATATGAGCACTGGACAAGCTGATTTTTAAGATCACTTCCATTTCTAATAAGCTGTTTTCAGGATTCAAAAGCATTTGGAGAGCTTCTCTGGTGGCTCAATGGTAAAGAGTCCGCCTGTAATGTGGGAGACACAGATTCAATTCCTGATCCTGTAAGATCCCATATGCTGCTGAGCAACTAAGCCTGTGTGCTGCAAATATTGAAACTGGGCTCTAGAGCCTGGAAGCCCACATGCACGGCTACTGAGGCCCACATGACCTAGAGTCTGTGCTCTGCAGCAAGAGGCCACCTCAGTGAGAAGCTATCGCACCACTACTAGAGAATAGCCTTCACTCTCAATTGGAAAAAAGCCCAGGCGGCAGCAATGACCCAGCAGAGCCAAAAATAAATAAATAAATGAATAAAATTATTTTTTAAAAGTATTTGGAATGTAGATGTGTATTTTGTTAGTTTACCACATATTTTGACCTTAATACATGTTCAAATTTATAATAAGCTTTACTTTCCATACTTGTTTTCAAAGGAATTGATAACAGAAGCTCTGGGGCACTCAAATCTATAGATAAAGCTACTGTTTGAGACTGTCATATAAATGATCATATGGTATAAAACCTATCATGTTTGACTTATTTTACTTAGCAAAATAACTTTGCTATTCATCCGTGTTGTTGCCTGTTTTACTAATTTGCTGCTTTCTATTGCTTGCTGCTGCTGCTGCTGCTAAGTCACTTCAGTTGTGTCCGACTCTGTGCGACCCCACAGACGGTAGCCCACCAGGCTCCCCCGTCCCTGGGATTCTCCAGGCAAGAACACTGGAGTGGGTTGCCATTTCCTTCTCCAATGCATGAAAGTGAAACGTGAAAGTGAAGTCGTTCTGTTGTGTCCAACCCTCAGCGACCCCATGCACTGCAGCCTACCAGGCTCCCTGGTCCATGGGATTTTCCAGGCAAGAGTATTGGAGTGGGGTGCCATTGTATGGATGTAGCATAGTACTTTTATTCATTCATCGATTGATGGACTTCTGGATTATTCTGGAAAGTTTGGGATTTTGTGAAAAAACTTTTATGAATATTAATGTAGATGTATTTGTGTGGACATATGTTTCCATTTTCAGGGATAAATACCTATAAGTGGCACTATTGGCTCATAAATACCTATAAGTGTTTAATTTTAAAAGAAATTTTTCTAAAGCACTACACCATTTGTTTTCGCATCAGCATTGTAGGAGAAATGAGCATAAAGAACAAAACTTGACATTATCAAATTGTACTTCTGGCTATACAATCATATGTATTTATATCATTTCTAATCACACTAAAAGTATATGGGATAGTATTCGTCATATTTTCATACCGTAAGAATATACTCTGTTCCTTACATTCTGCAAAAAGTTATGATTATTTTCTGTTGTCCTTTTCCACTGCCTATCTTTACAGCTGCTGCTGCTGCTAAGTCGCTTCAGTTGTGTCCAACTTTGTGCGACCCCGTAGATGGCAGCCCACCAGGCTCCCCCGTCCCTGGGACTCTCCAGGCAAGAACACTGGAGTGGCTTGCCACTTCCTTCTCCAATGCATGAAAGTGAAAAGTGAAAGTGAAGTCATTCAGTCGTGTCCGACTCTTCGCGACCCCATGGACTGCAGCCCACCAGCCTCCTCTATCCATGGGATTTTCCAGGCAAGAGTACTGGAGTGGGGTGTCATCGCCTTCACATTTACGGACTTTTTCCTAATTATTTCTGTGCCCCGTATTTTAGCAAGACAATATCTCGTTACCATGTTTAGTTAAACTATTAGTTGAAATATTTTTGCATGTCAATGATGACAGGTAGAGGGTGGACCCAGAGAAGGCAATGGCACCCCACTCCAGTACTCTTGCCTGGAGGATCCCATGGACAGAGGAGCCTGGTAGGCTGCAGTCCATGGGGCTGCGAAGAGTCAGACATGACTGAGCGACTTCACTTTCACTTTTCACTTTCATGCATTGGAGAAGGAAATGGCAACCCAGTCCAATGTTCTTGCCTGGAGAATCCTGGGGACAGCGGAGCCTGGTGGGCTGCCGTCTACGGGGTCGTACAGAGTTGGACAGGACTGAAACAACTTAGCAGCAGCAGCAGCATTCAGTTCACTTCAGTTCAGTAGCTCAGTCGTGTCCGACTCTTTGCAACTCCATGAACCGCAGCACGCCAAGCCTCCCTGTCCATCACCAACTCCCAGAGTCCACCTAAACCCATGTCCATTGAGTTGGTGATGCCATCCAACCATCTCATTCTCAGTTGTCCCCTTCTCCTCCTGCCCTCAATCTTTCTCAGCATCACAGTCTTTTCCAATGACTCAGCTCTTCAAAGTAATGGAGTTTCAGCTTCAACATCAGTCCTTCCCATCTACACCCAGAACTGATCTCCTTTAGAGACTGGTTGGCTCTCCTTGCAGTCCAAGGGACTCTTAAGCAGCAGCATAGTCGGGACTATCGTCAGGTCCCTCACATGTTTCCAAGTGTTGAGTTCTCATTGGCTGCCACTTTCTAGAGCCTCCCTGACTCTCCTAAATCCATGGTTCTCTGAAATTTGAAGACACATAATTATGTGATTACTGTCTGTTTTGGGGTTCCCCAAATATTCTTCTAGGACAAACAGTGGGAGCCTGGAAAAAAGAGAAAACCAAATAAATGATGTAAATGACAAGCATTGAACTATAGAGATGGGCTCCCTAAGACAGTTTGTATGTATGCTGATCACTCAGTTGTGTCCAACTCTTTGAGAGTCCATGGACTGTAGCCCATCAAGCTCCTCTGTCCATGGAATTCGCCAGTCTAGAACATTGGAATGGGTTGCCATTCCATGCTCATGGGGATCTTCCTGGCCCAGGAATTGAACTCAGGTTTCCTGCATTGCAGGCAGATTTCTTACTGTCTGGCCCACCAGGGAATCCGCTAAGACAATCAAAATTACTAAATTAATATTTGAAATAAATTTATAATTTTCCTATCACTAATTTATACAATTATTTTATTCTTAACCAGGATGTAAGCTGACTTTTACTAAAGATGTTAACACTCTACAGTTAAGTGTAAATACTTCTTAAGTAAATTTAAAGGTAAATTATTTCTTTCTGATGTATAACTTATCTACTTTTTAATATTTCTGCCTGATTTGGGGAGAGGAGGCAAAAACATATGAGACAAAATGGCTCATCTTTTGTTTTATAGAAAAGATGTTAATGTGATTTTCAACTTAGTTTGCAAGCTGGAGAAATTTCCATTTAATTTCTTCTTTGGGATGACTTTGTCATTAAGAAGAAAGGAAACAGCTAAGGTAGCAAGGGATTGTTGTGCAATGTGCCTAGCCTTAGCAACAGTTCCCTTAAGTTCAACTCATCGTGGCAAAACTCCCTCTTCCTTCAGAACACGTGAAAGTGATGCCTGAAAGGATAAAGGTGTCAGCGTCATTAGACTACTTCCCAGGTCTTTTCCATCTTTGACTTCTGCCTCACATACATTCCAGACAGAAAACACATCAATTCCGGTTTGAACTTCCCCAACTGAAAAGCTCAACCCCATGTGCATAAGTCATATTGTGTCTCCCTATTTCACACATCATCTGGTAATAAAGATCCTGGAATCATAATTAGCTGGTGATTTTCTTGATAAGATGCCAGACAGGCAAGAAGAGAGATCTTCTTAGCTGAGCTATACTGGCAGCATCAAGATGCCTATTGTTAACGTGATGTTGTCAGTCAGCTAAAGCATGAGAGCAGGAGTGTGTCACAGGAGGCTGTCAACTTGCCTGTTCTGTAGTCATGCTTCCCTGTGCGTGGCTTAAAAGGGCGGGGGAGATGATGGGAGCCCATCTGGAGTCACTTTCTTAGCTATCATGAAGCTGCAGCAGGTTGGAAGTAAAGAGCTACAACTTAAGACCTCGATCCATAAATAACAGTAATCCTCATTGAGGTAGCACCTTTCAGCCATAGATTTTCTCCTTATGCACAGTTCTCACCTCACCCCTCTTGAGAATGTGATGCAAAAGAAGAATGATGTCTATGAAAATCTGAAAGTGATCCAAGAGTTCCAGTTCCCTGTTTTCTGAATCCATGTGTGCACGCACGCTTAGTCGTGAGTTGTGTCTGTCTCTTTGTGACCCCGTGGACTGTAGCCCTCCAGGCTCCTCCGTTCATGGGATTCTCCAGGCAAGAATACTGGAGTGGGTTTCCATTTCCTTCTCCAAGGGATCTTCCCCATTCAGAGGTCAAACTCATGTCTCCTGCACTGGCAGGCAGATTCTTTATCATCTGAGCCACCAGGGAAGCAATAGCAGCTAATTTCCCAGGCCTTTTTGCTGGTCCTGAAGGGAAAATATGAAAGATATGGGCTTGAAACTGAACTGGAGGAAGCAGAAGTATTTTCACTTGGCATTAATAAAAATGAGGATGAATAAAGAGAATCGATGTATACTATAGAGGAGTTATGCTTTCTACTTTCCCTTTTTCCTTTCTATTAAATGGAATGCACAGGTAATGGCAGGAACTGAAGCAGCTATTTTAAAGCATGAGAGGAAAGCTATGTGCTGGGTATGGCTGAGTGTTGCTCAGAAAGGACCTGGATCTGCACTGTGAGATGACCGTATAAGCCCTAAACTGTTTAAACTCAGGTTGTTACATGAAATAATAAACTTTTATCTTGTTCAAGCCATTGAATTTTGGGGTTCCTTTTTAACAGAAATAAACATCCTAATTAATGCACAATTTCTTCTACTGGGACATCAGTCTTTCAAGATCCCAATGCTAATTCTCTGAAAGCTTACTGTTTTTTTGGTTTCAAGGGATGTTGTTATTCCAAGCACCCTGCCCATTTTGGGCTTCTCTGGTGGCTCAGCTGGTAAAGAATCCATCTGCAATGCAGGAGACCTGGGTTCCATCCCTTAGTTGGGAAGATCCCTGGAAAAGGAAATAGCTACCCACTCCAGTATTCTGGCCTGGAGAATTCCATGAACTGTGTAGTCCATGGGGCTGCAAAGAGCTGGACATGACTGAGTGACTTTCACTGCCCATTTTGGCCTGTTCCTCTTTATAGTCCACTAGACTTCCCCCTCAGATGTCACCTTCTCTGCAAGGCCTCTTCTGATTCCCTAAGAGCTTGTTGTAATTGTTATCATTTCACCACTACAGTAGGGGCAGGATTGTAATTGTAGCCTTGCATGTGAGTCACTTGGAGAAGGGAATGGCAACTCACTCCAGTAATCTTGCCTGGAGAATTCCATGGATAGAGGAGCCTTGTGGGCTCCAGTCCATGGGGTCACAAAGAGTTGGACACAACTGAGTGACCAACATACACACACAGGTGTCACTACCCATGTATTCACTGCATGCACAGAGTCTGGCCCCTGGAAGATACTGAACAAAGATGAAGTCTCGTTAACTAGATGAGTTCTCCAAGCTCCAAAGAACATACATTTCTCTGAATTCTCATTTCAATTTTCTTTACCACAAAATTTAGTATATTTGACTATTTACCATGTTGCAAACCTTTCCAAAAATTTTGGCTATATATATATATATATCTCAGGATATATAAATAAAGCAGACAACTGACAGTCATGAGCCAGCCTGTCCCCAAGGGATCATAGGTCAAATTAAGGACTGGCCTCCACAATCACTATTCCAGTCACCTTAAATTGGCAAGTCATTATCATTTCAAGGGCCTGCTTTATAAGGAGTGCTGGTTGTCTTTATCATAATTCATTCATTCATTGAGAATATTTTTTTGAGTACCTAATATATGCCAGACACTATTCTAGGTGATAAGAATACATTTGAGAGCAAAACAAAGATCTTTGCCCTCATGGAGCTTTATATCCTAGACAGAAATTGTTTTATAAATTCAGCTACTTTTAATAAAAGTAGCTATATTTTTATTTGAAAAATTTAAAATAATAAGAAATATGATTTATTATCTTTGTACATCAGGAGATTTCATAAGCAATGCATTTGGTCACATAGATAATTTCAAAGCATAATGTAAAATATAAAGCTTTGCGTAGGCCTGAGGACTCATAACTATTAAATATATGATTTTGATAAAGCACATCATTTAAAGGTAGATAAGAGACTAGCAAAGTCAATCTTGAAGGAAATCAATCCTGAATATTCATTGGAAGGACTGATGCTGAAGCTCCAATACTTTGATATGAAGAGCCGATTCATTAGAAAAGGCCCTGATGCTAGGAAAGATTGAAGGCAAAAAGACAAGCGGGCAGAAGAGGATGAGATGGTCAGATAGCATCACCAACTCAATGGACATGAATTTGAGCAAACTCCAGGAGATAATAGAGGACAGAGATAGTAGAAGAGCCTGGTGTGTTGCAGTCCATGGGGTTGCAAAGAGTCGAACACAACTTAGTGATTGAGCAAAAACAATAAGAGACTAGCAGATATAGTAAGATCATCTCTCACTTTGGAACCTATCATCTAAAACAATTGTATTTCAGTTGATAATTTAAAAAAATCTCATGAATGGGATTTAGAATGAAGACCCTATAACTTTCAGCTTGTCCTAATATTAAATCTCCCTTGAGGAAATGGTTTAGGTCCTCTTCCAACATTCTATACAAGTCCAACCCTATTCATTTTACTATTCTGATAAATATAGCTTTAATAAGAAAATAATTTTCTGAAAAGTACATAACATTATGCTGCCTTAGGTAGAAATATGTCCACTGCTAAGGCATGGGCTTTCCAGGTGGCACAGTGGTGAAGAATCTTCTTGCCAACGCAGGAGATGCAAGAGACATGAGTTCAATCCCTGGGTCAGGAAGATCCCCTGGAGGAGGAAATGGCAACCCACTTCAGTATTCTTGCCTTGAACATCCCATGGATAGAGGAGCCTGGTGGGCTAAAGTCCATGGGGTCACAAAGAGTCAAACACAACTGAGTGACTGAGCACGTAGGAAGGTATAAATGGGTTAAGGTGAAATTCTTAAAAAAGGGGTTAAATAATTTATCTGCAATGAATTTTATATTTAAAAGGCAGAAATTGTGAGACTGTATCTAGAAAGATTAATACTATAATGTTTTTAAAAGATAAAAACCTAGAATCTCTCTTTTTTTTATAAGCATGTCTGATATGAGTAGCTAAATATCAATTTCCTCTAGATGCATTTTTCCATGGAACAAATAACTTTTTTCCAGCGGAATACCTCTTATAGTAGTCACATAATGAAAGTGTTTCCCAATAGATGTTCATCTCTGAGAGCAGATTTTATTTCTCTGCCTGATTTCTAAAAATGCAATCTGATTTCATGAGGACGTAGGCCAATGGACCAATAAACGATTGTTGTAAGCATGTATCAAGAAACAGTCACAACTTGTGATGCAAAATCTGCCTTGTACTTCTTATTTCTTTCCATCCGAGAGTTGTAATTCCAATACCATGCCATGTACATGGATTGAGTGCAAAGATCAGCCCCAGGCAGGTTTAAATAAAACATTGACATTTTGAAAAATGATCCAAGTGTTTCCTTTTTTCACCTTCTATGTTTTTTTTCACATTGCTATTTCAGGTAGTATCAAGAAGAAAATGCTTTTTGGGGGCTGTGTCTCTAATCATTGAGTAGATTTCATATTCTCCAGGGTATAGCAGTGTAATGACAATTTGTAAACCATGAAAGATAAAGTTGTAGAATTGGGAGAAGTTAGTTTTTACTTCATCATACTGTCTTCTTTCATTCTAAACTGAATCTGGGAAACCAATCGTGCTCATGGGCTAAAATGGATATATACATATATATACACACACACTTATATATACGCATACACAATAGCCACCACATCTATCAGCCATTATTGAAGGAAATTTCAGGACATACAGTTGAAGACCATGATTTCTTTTTATTTCAACTTTCTAATTTTATTAGGATTTTATTATGAATGTTTTGATAGTACATACATATTTTACAGCACACCTCCTTGTTCTTAAGAGATAAGCAAATTTACTGTGACACTGCATTAGCAAGGACTGCCTCCCTGTCAAGGGACTGGTAGATGGGATAGCACATCCCGAGAGACTATAGCTACTGCCTCTGACCTGAAAACAGATATATTGGATTTAGTTTGCTGGACATAAGTTAATTATCAAGTTTCATCATATAAATTGTCTTCAAAGAGAAAAGGCAGCCGGATGGCTCATTACTGCAGAGTTCCTTGCTCGACTTCATCGAAGCCCTTGCTCTCTGATGCCAAGAGCCACAGCCTCTGATGGAGACTTTAATTCATGGCGATACTGCAATGCAGTTCATTTCAGGATCTCTTATTGTTGTGTTGCTAAGAGTTCATTCTTCTCAGTAATGGGAATGGCTCTGCTCTATAGGAGGTTAAACATACAGAACCGTAGCGGCTTGTATGATTTCTGACTTCAGAATAGTTCCTGGCACACAGATGATGGGAAAGAAGCTGTCATTTATTTTTCCCCAGCAAGCAATAGGACTTTGTGTAAAGTTTTCTCCCAAATTCTTTATGAGATGAAGGTTAACCACACACATGTTAATATGTGCATACCCATAACTGGAATAAAATATATATATACAAAAGAATTCCAGGCTTGTTGCACATTGAAGAAATCAAATCATCAGTACAGCTAATCATCGAGTTCCTCTGTAAGTATTCCTTCAGGAGGGGATTTTCATGTAAAAGTTTCATGCTTGTTTGTTTAAAGGTTTAGGATAAATTTGCAGGTGATGAGAGCAACCTTCACTCTGATAAAAGAACAGGCCAAGTTACTGATTGGAGAAAATTACATGAAGTTTTTTAATCAAAGTCTCTGTGGTCTACTGTCTGATTTTCTAGGCCAGATGTCAAATGTTTTTCACTGATGTCCATGTTGAAGTAATCACTAAACCAATTCCAAGAATGTGAGATGGTAATAATGTTTCATTTCAGTATTACATAAGGTCTCTTCCTCAGCCGTGAACAAAGTAACAGGACCTCTCTGATTCAACGTAATTACACAAACTATTACTTTGAATTTTTAGATAGTTTCATCTTTGCAGATTATGTGACTTTTTTATGAATATGTGAATACAATATGTGTCTAGATGCTTTCAGCTAGAATGTGAGATAACCTACAATTACCAATTTGTTTATGTTTTCAAGATCTACCTTTAACTTGAAATGTAATTAAACATTTATTATTTAATCTATTTTGTGCAGTTTTTCATATTTTACAACAATAATAATCAGTCATGAAAAAATAAACAGAACCCAGAGCTCACTAGAGGAGCAAAACTTCTGCTGTTTGACATGCCAGGAAAGTCAGTTGCTAATCTGATATATGCTGTGATTTTTAATTTTTGAATCAGCAAAGCAATCTGGATGGGAGAGAGAAATGAGAACAAAAGAAAATGTTGAACTTCTGATTTAAGAGTTTTATGAAGTTACATATGAACATGTAATACTATGTTTTTCATTAGCACAAATCTTTTTCTGAAAATAGCAATATCATATGAGACAGTTTTATATGATAAAAACTTCCTCAAATTTATTTGATATCGATATTGGGATACTTTGAAAACAATCTGAAAGAATGTGGCATATCCCCACTGTCAGATAAAACTCCATCTGGAGAAATTCCACTGGCAGTGGCCTCTCTGCAGTGGCACCTGGTCTCATTCCTAGAATTCCCCAACTCCTCCTTCTGTCCATCACATTGCTAGTCTATGAGAATTAAAATGCCTAGAGAAAACAGATGCTTTAAGGTCTCTTCTAAGTAAGAATTTCTTTGAAAACCAAATGGATAAGACAGAAATAACTTGGGAGAGTGTACGTGGTATTAAAAACAGTGTTAGTAGTAGCGGATGGGACCTGAGAAAGACCCCTCCCAACTAAAATGCAAAAGGACCAGTAAAAATAGCACCTCCTTCCCAACAATGTGGTCAAAACAATGCTTACTTCAAATGTCCACCCATCAACTAATCCCTGTATTTATTGTGGACAAATGATAGTTTTTCTCCTGGGGTCATTTTGATGTATGAAAACTTCCCATTTCACTTCTTTTAGTTCCATGTCTTCATTTTCTGCTAGAGGAGTTGGTGATAGACAGGGAAGCCTGGTGTGCTGCAGTCCAAGGGGTCCCAAAGGGCCAGACACAACTAAATGACTGAACTGAACTGAAGACACTGGTTTTTAGTCATCAGTTTCAGTTATTTATGGCTACATAACAGGCCACCCTGAATTTCAGTGGCTTAAAACAGCAGCTATTATTCTGTTACTATCTTTAATGTTTCTGGAGGTAGCCTATGGCCAGCAGGGTGGTTCTTGACTAGAGCCAGCGATGGGAGTCATTTCAAAGGCTTTCTCAGTTACATGTCTGTGAGACTGCTGCTATTGATATAGGACTTTAGCTAGGACTTTCTTGGATTCTCTATGGGGCTGCGGCTTTCTCACATCAGACAAGAAGTGGATGCTCCCAGTTTCTTAAGCTCCAGCTTAGGACAGGCACAGAGTCACTTTTATCCTCTATGGATAAAGCAGTTACAGAGCCTAAATTTAAGAAGAAGTGACATAGACCCTGCTTCTTAATGAGAGGAGTATCAAAGAATTTTGGACCATTTATGAAAAACACTTTATTATCTTTTCACTCTCAGTACATGGCATAGGGTAAATTGTTAAAACACTTAATGTATGTTGATAACTGAATAAATTAAAGAATTTGAAGCAAAATGTAAAAAGGGCCTAAATTAGGTCAGAGTCAAAAACAATAGATAAATGGAGAGAGGTGCAAGAGACTTGTAGAGAAAAATGGAACTAAGAATAGGAGGCTCTAAAGTATAGCCAAAGTCACTGGCCCACACGACTTAGCTATTTACAGACTGATGCTTTGGAAAAGACTTGGTCATTAGAATCACTTAGAAGCAGGTTTGAAGCTCTGCTCTACCCAAACCACATGCGTGGCAATTTACATTTCTGAGCCTTAGTTAAATTATATCTATAACTGACGATAGTAACAGTTAATTTCCACAGTCGGGAAGATTAGAAATCATACCTAGTAACTACTTAGTACACAACAAGTGAAAGCAATACATACATCCCAACAATTCAAGGAGAATGATTAACAAATTTCTTACTATACGTAAATGTCCCTTAAATAGTGTTTTATATCAAAATTTCATGAATCAATGTTTTTTTCTCTGTGTTGTTTTAATTGATTAATTCCGTGGTTAGCAGTCTGCAAAGAAGCTTCATCCTCCAATTTCATTGAGGATACAGACTATAATATATTCTATACATGGCATCAAATATTAAGCTCGAATTTCATGTATCAGTTGTGAATTGCCAACAGTCTCCAAACCTGATCCATTTGAAAATTTGCTAAAATCTTATATTTACCACCCTAAAAATTCTTTATCTGTTTTGACCTATCTCATGATTAATATTAATAATAATGCTTGACAAGAATGTTTTTTGTTTCTTAGTGTCTTTAATGATAGCATATCTAGAAGACTAATGTTTATGAATCAATTAGAAATAATTTGTTAACTTTTTATTTGATATAAATTATCTTCCACAATTTTAAAGTAAAGAAATAATATTTTTACTGCATGAGAAGGTTTTTTCATGATCTTTCCTTATTCACCTCTCCTAGACATATTCTCATGTAGAAAAAGGGAGGTACAATTGATGGAACTTATTCAAGAATTTCAACAACTCAGAAAGAACTTGTTCATATGCACAAGTCTTATACTTATTTATTTAATATCCAAAATAGATAATTTGGGTGACTATTAATATATGCAAACTAAATCCATTGTCAATTCAAGTTTCAAAAAACTATAATAGTCATTTTGGCGAGAAAGGGGCAATGAATTCCATGGCCTTTTTATAGAGCTACTGACTGCTTTCGAGAGTATATAGAAACCATTATCCTTGCCATATTGCAGGTTATTTTTTCAACTTAAAAATAAAATCTATAGACCATGTTGAATAATCTCTCTTGCAAGACCATCATCCTAACTGCATTGAAACACTGAGATAAGATATTCAATGGGTATGAATGCTCTTTACTTATCACTGAGCTTAAAAAAAGGCTCATGTAACTAGATTCACATTTTATGCTGAACTGGGCTCCATTTTTAATTCTTATGGCCATTGAGGGATGAAACACAAAAAAATGATGAATTTTTAACCAGGGAGTCAGATGTTTATAACTTCTGAAAGAGAAAATTCAGAACACTCAAAAAGTTTGAGCAAAATGGGGATTTCCTCAATTCCATGTAAATCAGATAGATGTAAATCAGTTGTGATAGATGACTACATTAATATAATGTTTTTATAATCCTTGTTTTCAAGAAAAGAAAAGAAAAGTATAACCTCAAGACACAATTTCTTCTTGGCTTTTTAAGAAGAGACATAGAATAATATTTATTAATCTTTCTATGGGGAGGGAGGAGGGAGGAGGGTTCAGGATGGGGAACACATGTATACCTGTGGTGGATTCATTTTGATATTTGGCAAAACTAATACAATTATGTAAAGTTTAAAAAAAAAGTTTGTGGAAACATTCAAAGGTAACATGACTGTGTACAAAGAACATAGGACTTGGAATAAAAATTCATGAGTTAAATTCCTTCTATCTTTTGGGGCCAGGTTTGGCTACAGGTTTGATAATTGTTACATGCAATTTGTCAGCTTTTGCAAAACAGAGCCAATATACCAATAAGTTCTTTTTTTGTGTGAACATCTACTAAGTTAACAAATGAGAAAGGTGCTAGCACAGTTCTGGCCCATGGTATGTTGTAAACAAATGTTAATTTTTTGCTCAGTTTATATTAGATGGTAGGTATTACTATAACTCTCCAACATCAAACTTCTTCATCTCTATCTTTGATCATACTAGGAACAAAGTGTGTCCCCATCTCCTTGAATTTAGGAGAGGCATATGACTTTCTTTGCACAATGAAATTTGGATAGATATGATGGTTGATAGAAATTACATACATCACTTGTGGGAAGAAGCATTTAATTGCTGATATCCCACTTTCCTTGTCATGTTTCATTCTGCTAAGGTGAGAGTGAAAGAAAATGGGTTGATAAGAGGTTTCGGAAATTTAAATCTACTTGGAATGCTGAATAAACTCATGCATGTGGCTACTCTTGAGAGCTACTTGGAATTGAAGTGGTCTTTACATGAGCTAAAAAAGAGTTTTGGGTATTGTAAACTACTTATATTTATATTTGAGGGTTGTTTGTTACTTCAGTATAACCTAGTCAGTTTTGAGTTAATTTATTTAATTCAACCTTTTCACTTATATTTCACATATCTCATGGTATAGGTACTCACTATTTAGAAGAAAAAAATAAAAAATTTCACTGTGTATGCAGTAAAAGCTGAAAAACATGGGTCTATAATATGAGAAAATTTATGCTGCACGGAGTTTTCTCTGACTTCTTTTGTTTAAAAAATGACTCAGTACTATTCAAAATATAATAATTCTGAAATCTGTTTTCTGTCTTCAGATTTCTAACTACACATCAGGATTTGTAAGTCATTTTCACTTATGTGAGAAAAGAGAAAATTTTTGCCTCAAGTTTGAGATTTGAAAAATGCAAATCTTGAAAGCAAAATCTTAAAACATTTTTCTTGACCTTGAAAATCATATTGAGTCATAATTTAAAGAGTTTAGAATTATAAAACTCAAGGCCTGTAAAGAATGTGACATATGATTTGGTTCCCAAATCCCATTTTGCATACTGAGAATCTTAGAACCTAGAGTATAAATTAATTGACTTCCCCCAAATTGTTTTTGTACAGATATTCCTCTGTTAAAAATCAAACTCTAGTGGCACTCTATTTCCTAAGATATAAGGACAAAGCTCCTTAGATCACATTTAGTCTGAGATCACTATTACCACAGAGAATCTAATCCCACAGCGGTGCTTAGCAGCTCGCTTTTTCCTAAACAATACAGACTTTCTGTCCTTTATGTCTTTGCAAACAGACATCCTTACCCTCTGTCTAGGAGACCTTCCCCATTTTATCACTTTGACAAGCTCCTGCTCAACCTAAAAGTCTAAGCTCAAGTATCACTTCTCCTGCCCTTATTACTACAAAATGCTATATTTAAATGAACCTATTTAGGTGACCCAAACATTTCATATTCATCACATTGTTTTGTTATTAATTCAGTATAAATTATGTTTTTGCTTTTTCTTCTCCACTCTAGAAGAGGATCCTCATCCCTACCCATTTTTCTGAAACTTAGGAGAAATATATATTCTCTTGTTTTGTGACATAAAGCTTGGCCACGTGACTTGCTTTAACTTAGGTGGAGGCTCCATATGTCACAAAGAAGTCATTCTTTTCTTTTCATATGTTAGAAAAATGGCATGTGCTAAACAGGGTCTTCCCCTTCAATCTCAATACCAGAATGAAAAATAGACGGGGCAAAGCTATAGCTAACCTATAGCCACAAGAGTCAATAGTTAATGTGAGAAATACAGTAAGTTACTGAGATTTTCAGATTTTTATGAATTCAGTATCATTTAATAAAAGCTAATATACAGGTTTTTACATAGTTCCATTAAGTAAGTATCTTAAGGACAGGCACTATATCTCGTTAATTTTTGTGTTTCCAATTTCTCCATCAATTTCTGATACAGTCAGACATGACTTAGTGACTGAACAACAAAAGCTGTTCAATGTTTTAGACAAATGGAGTTTTGTTACATGATGCTAAAGCTGTACTGTCTGATGATTCCTATGTTCTAAAGATTTAGAATCTGAATGAAGTTCCAGTGACACAGAAAAACAAAGAAAAAAGATTCATAAATGGAATATTAAGGTTATGTAGACACATACAGAAACAGTAAAATTATTCATCCTATATTCTGATTATTTGCAAGTTGGAAAGGAATCAAATACAAATGTTTGTTGTTATTGTTGTTTAAGGTTGAAGAATAAGGAGAGTAGAACTTGGACTTCAAGGGTCCAGTATAAATTATTATTCTCTTTCTGATAGTCCATGAGGTTGCAAAGAGTTGAACATGACTGAGCAACTAACACTTTTTCACTTTCTGATAATCTAAGATGGATTTATGGAGAATACAGATTTTTAGTAGTCATCTTCAGAACAGAGATATATGGTGGTATTAATAAAAGGCAGGAGGAGTCATATAGTTTTAATGTAAAAATAGGATTTTTGCATAATTTTCATATTCCATACAAATGTAAAATGAATAAGGTAAAATAAGATCACATAATATACTTTTTATCTTTTTCTAGGAATATTTCACTGTTCATTTTCTACTTCCAGTACTCCAGCAGATATTACTACCAAATATAAATTTAAAATAAAGTGTGTTAAATCAGACTTCAATTTTCTAATAAAAGGTATGCATATTTGTTTTTAAGGAGTTTTCTAAAGTAGTTCATCCCATCTGTGTTTTACTTTTTAACTCACATATTAAACTTTTAAGTTGGGGCTCTATTTATAACAGCTGAAGTTCTAAATTAAGTAAAATTCACTTTTATCTACTTCTATTCCTTTCACTCATTTTAATGATTTGAAATTTAATTGTTAAAATGTTTGAAATAATTTGGGCATGAATCACTAGCCACACAGTAGATTCTGATAAATTTTCAGTTTTGCAAATCTCACACTGGGGGATAATGCTAATGTTTATCAGATCAGATCAGATCAGATCAGTTGCTCAGTCGTGTCCGACTCTTTGCGACCCCATGAATCGCAGCACGCCAGGCCTCCCTGTCCATCACCAGCTCCTGGAGTTCACTGAGACTCACGTCCATCGAGTCGGTGATGCCATCCAGCCATCTCATCCTCTGTCGTCCCCTTCTCCTCTTGCCCCCAATCCCTCCCAGCATCAGAGTCTTTTCCAATGAGTCAACTCTTCGCATGAGGTGGCCAAAGTACTGGAGTTTCAGGTTCAGCATCATTCCTTCCAAAGAAATCCCAGGGCTGATCTCCTTCAGAATGGACTGGTTGGATCTCCTTGTAGTATATATGATAGATTTAAAGGATGTGTCTGTGGTTAAGCCTCATTTATGAGGATGAGATGGCTGGATGGCATCACTGACTCGATGGACGTGGGTCTGGGTGAACTCCGGGAGTTGGTGATGGACAGGGAGGCCTGGTGTGCTGCGATTCATGGGGTCGCGAAGAGTCGGACACGACTGAGCGACTGAACTGAACTGAACTGATGAGCTTACTTGTTTCTTAGTGTTGTGTTGAATCAGAATCAAGGTAGTCAGTGTGAAATGTAATAATTCTTATTTCGGGGACTATTGCGTGACTTACCAAACTGACAAGAAAAATCATTAGGAAGTGATATAATGTGTTCCACTTAGAAAGGAAATCAGATCTCATGCTTAACCAACACACATCATGCTTCATTTCAGCAGGCGCTATAGAAGAGTTTCTATTTCTGATGAGAACCCACTGGTTATAGTTGTAAAGATATTTATCATGTCCCTGTGGCAAGGATGACCTATTTGTGTACAGAAGTTTTATTTAGATTTTCCATTTTTAACTTCTTTCATCTACGGGAACACTTTTCATCTCTTTTTTCACAACCGCACATCACCATAATTTTTTCTCTCAGTGAAATAACTCCTCCCCTACATGTTTGGAGATATCTAAGTTCAGTGCTAGTATTTATTTGGTTTTTTCAGAAATTTGGATTTCCTTACAATAGACGGTATGGTTCACTTGCAGATTATTTACTGCTGTACCACTGGATTCAGACATTTCATGCCTCATTTCCCGTATCTCCAAGAGCTTCTCTTATGGGCTCAAGTTAGAGTTGAGAATAAAAGGACATTACAATAAGCAAAAAGCTTGATTTCGAAGATGGAGGATAATGAAGCTATTTGGTATGTGGATGTACTAAAAACTCATTTGGGAATTTTCTATTTCTATTTGTATATATCCTTAAATCCACTATGGGACAATTATAGGAAACTACAATTCTTACATTACATTCAATATCTCTAATTTGTGCCAGATTTATTAAGCATGAATGGTCTCATTGAGACTACAAATAAAATGCAGTAGCATATCGCTCCTAGTGAAGTAAAAAATGCTATAATTAAGACACTGCTTCATATGATTGGTGGATTATTCTCATTATCTTTATCATTTTAGTAAACATTGCTGTTTACTCTCTTCTAGAAAAATCTGAAAAAAATCTTTTGAATTTTTCTCATTACTGAATTTTCCAAATTCATTGCTATTTATACAAATATATAACCAAATAAAAAATGTGTCAGAGTGCTGGTCACCATGTCATGATTGTACCAAGTGCTGGCAGGACAAATTGACAAAAAGACATTTCAAGTTCTCAATATTATTTCAAATAATGTATCATTTTGTAACCTTAAAATAAAAATTGTTCAAGTTATCTTAAGTGTTCACTATTAGCATGTGAAATATAGGAAAGCTAGGAAGACATTAAATTTAATATAGAAAAATTTTTCAACACATTTTCATTTTATGTATATGTTTAAATATGTCTCTGTATGTATGACATTAATAATATTTAAAATAAATTGTTTTAACCAAGTAAGATGTTTAATCATATGAAGCAAGAAGAATTATTTTTAGGCTAGTAAACATTTTCTGCTGCAGTGCTCAATCCAGAATTTTTTTTTTTTTTGCCAAAGTAGTTTATAGTACATCCTGCAAATTTAAAAAAATCCCTCCATACACAGAAACATCCACCCACACACATATACACAAGCATAATAAGCAGTTTTACAAATGTCATACTTAGGAGTAATGAAATGCTTTAAGTTCCAAAATTCATACCAACATATTAAGTAATATGCCCTAAAAACAAAATAAAATAAAACTCTAAAACAACAAACAATGTAATTATCACTACATAAATGATTTAATGATACATTTCTAAATATACATAAATTTTGAGCAATTATCAGGGAGAACTAACTTCTTGGCCATCTGCAAATCAGCACTGATGAAAGGAATTGACCCAATCCGTGTAGGATATGGCCTGGCGTGGGGCACAGAAGACAAAAAGTGGATAATATATTATGGATGATAATGGAAGAAAGGGACCATGACCACATATTTCTTTAATGCTTCTGACTAGGGATTCACTCATATCTTAGTGAAGAGGGATTATAACATCACATCTTCAATCCACTCTTGTTCTACCTACATAGCATTTATGAGCAGTGTAATATATTGACGTTAGGAACATTGCTTTGAAATCAGTGAAGCTTGATCTTAATTTTGATCTTCTATTTACAGCTGTGCAAACTTGAGTACCTTACATTACTTCTGCACCTCCCTTTCCTTATTGATGAATTGGTAGTAACAAGCCCACTTGCTAGCATTCATGAGCTTTAAACCAGCTAATGGTCCTAGACACGCAGCACCTGTGATACTGTGGGTGCTCCAAGCAGTGCTAGTTATTTTACATTAAGAGAGTACAGTTGTTCAGCAAATTGTTTACGATTCATCTCGTAACTCTATTACGGGAGGTAGAGTTTATTTCTTAATTAATCTTTGTATGTATGTGTGTATGTGTGCTTATTGTTTTATTATGAGATCTCAAGTTAAATGAACTTCTTGTATTTTTTAAAAAGAGGTAGTAGCTGAACTGAGTGGAAATAAACAACATTTTAACAGCCCTATTTCCCAGATGCTGCAGGAAAAGCACCACTTCCCCAGGCGTATTTTTAATATGCCACCAAATTGAGGGAAATAAGCCTATAAAATAAACCAGGAGTTTGTCATCTGAGCACAATGAATAATCCAAATCCAGATTGATATTATGTGAGTGTTCTTCACACCTCATATTTCTTACTGATTTTATTTTTATAAAACACATACATTTAGTTTTATGGGTATGGCTATTACCTTTAATGATATAATTGAACTGTCTCACTGGCTTCCCATTTTTTGAAGACAAAAGACAGAGCACGATAAACAGGACCACAGACAACCTCTTGATAACTTTTTGTAAACCAAGACAGAGCTGAAAATGGCTGTAGTCCAAACTCATCAAACAGGAGATCACACAGATGAGAAGATAAAAGTTGTCCACGGAGATCCGGACAATGCTCAGTATTTTATTCAGAATCTCAGGTAAGCCACCTGCATGCTGATGACATCACAAAAATAAAGGCCAAGGGCTGATTCCTGGATGGGTACTCTTTATTATCATATATCAGGTGTCACCTGTAATTTCATGTCTCTGGCAATGAGACAGAATCCATCTGTCAACTAACCATGGATCTTAGTCAATTTTCTCTGCTCATTGGAAACAAGCTCTTATATTGTGTGGGAGTAGCAAGAAGCCAGCCCACTTTCTGAGACTCACTGTGAAATAAATAGAACAGTTAAAGAAAACAAGCTGATATTTTCTACACAGTGCACGCAAAGAAAATGTTCTGTTTCTCTGCAGCCTTACTATACGAAATTATAGTTGGCTCAGATCCTCAGGGATGTTGTTGACAGATCCCAGTATGGGGCCCAGACAGTCAACCAAGCAGAGACATGTGAGCACAGGGCTGTGTTATAACTGCAATTGTATTATAGCAAGGTCCTTGAGGCCCTCGTAGTGGCTTACCTTCTAAGATGGCCTTTGAGAAAGATACTTTATTACATGAATTCCAGGTGTTTCACTTTCTGTGAACAAGCACCTAGAGAACAGGTTTAAAAAAAATGAAAGGTAAAATTTTTCATCTTGTGAGTACAAATCTCCTTTCTCATTCATTTCCACTACACATAGAAAGATACAAAACAAGACCCCCAAGGGACCTCCCCCGAAACCTTGTCCCATTCCCTTATGAAAGCCTCCTTTAACAAGCACATCTCTATACTCAAAGGGAAAAGGATAATGTATAGACAGAGATTCTAAAATTTTGGAGACTCTGGAAGTGTTCCATTAATAACTAATTTGGAAGGGAAAAAAAGAGTAAACTATGGACTATTCGATAGACAAAAAGAAAAATCTGTTTATATAAGAAAGGTGCTTTGCAGCCTCTGAACATGAAGGAGGTAACAATACAAAGAACCACGGAATAATTTGGAATTTTTTTCTACCACTTTAGATTTGGCATGCCATTCAAATGACAACATATTTAAATAAAGACAGAGTTTACATGCTTTCAAAAGTGGGAGTGGGAGGGAGCTTTGTCTATTCACAGTCGATGATGATAAGGCCTCTTTCTGGCAGGGAAATATTTGTATAGCTATCCCACTGGAGATCCAGTAGTCTTTGCCTTTATGAAGAGTTAAATGCTGAAATGCAGAAAGCTATGATTTACCTGGGTGAGATGAAAACTCTACAGAGTAATCACGGGAATTTCTCCGCAATACTGGGTAAGGTGGAAGACTGATTATCAAGGAAGTTTTGGTATAATGAGAAAAAACACATTTTTATTAAAAGCAAGTTCTTGCAATTCTGCATTGAAGTGGACAATTATGGAGTTGGTATTACAGTACATGCTCCATTACAATGGGCTTGATTCTGTAAGAAGCTTTAAGTCTCTTTCAAAGTCAATTGTTAGGCAGGGTTTCCAGCCCCTGCATTTGTCATAATTATATCTGAACCTATTGCTGGTTGATTGGAGGGCTGTGTGAACCTACTTAGAATAAGAAATTTAAAACGGAAAGAAGAAGCAAGGTAAAGCAAAAAGTCAGAGATCTCAAACTCACTAAGGTGCTAGTTTCTAAAAGTCTATGATCATAAAAAGTAAATCCCAAGAAGTAGAATAGTAGAACACCCAAAATGAAAAAAAACAAAACAAAAAACAAAAAACTAATTCTGCTGAGAGAGGAAAAAAATTGTGAAAATTCATTGTAGAGATATATTTTTATTATTACTAACCAATCATTCTGAACCAGACTGCCCATTTTCACTAGTGGCAAGTTTTGTCCCTTAATGATGGACTTAATTTTGTGTAATATTAAATGCTTTTTTGACATCTTATTTGCCCTTCTTTTATTTTCACAAGCCTCAATCCGTCCTTTATAAATGAATGTACACAGGAAGACAAATTTTCCTGGACCTAGGCTTCTGGCCATAGCAACAGGTTTTCTTTTACCTAAAAAGAATTCTCTTTCCCCATATAGTGTACGGGGAAGAGAAAAGGCTGACAGTATTGTTTGTGTTCTCTTGCTTAAGAACAAACACTTGAACCACTGCATATAAAGAGTTTGGATTTTTCATATGTGAACTTTTTAAAACAAAGTTGGTTGACAAAGATGTTTCAGGGTAGTGTAATAAATATAAGTATGTAGTACATATAAAATATTTCCAACCCACCAGTCTAGACAGAGAAACCTATATGCAATTTTTCACCGAAGACAATGAAACCAATAGTGTCTCCCCAGCAGTGCAAATGCTAGATGAGGCACTCACAGTAGCATTTTATTGTTTAGTTGCTAAGTCATGTCTGACTCTTTTCTGACCCCATGGACTGTAGCCCAACAGGCTCCTCTGTCCATGGAATTTTGCAGGCAAGAATCCTGGAGTAGGCTGCATTTCCTTCTCCAGGGGATCTTCCCAACTCAGGGATCACACTCAAGTCTCTTGCATTGGCAGGCGGGTTATTTACCGCTGAGCTACCTGGGGAAGCCTCACAGTAGCATACCTTCTAAGATAAACTTCAAGCAAGATGGCTACTTGATTCCCTCTTTACACAAGGCTGGCTCCCAGTATCCTAGGACATTCTACTCCTAGCAAGTCGCTAAAGCCCAAGATCTCTCCTTCCTGCTATCACTGCCAAGTGCACAGCCCCTAGCCCAGCTGGGGATCACAGGAGTGCAAGTTCATATGAAGAGTCCTTTCTTCCTGGTTTTGGTTGCTTCTACTTCAGGTTATTGTCACCACTGCCAAGGTCCCTTCTAGTGTACAATATCAGGGCACGTTTTCTTATACCTCTCTCCCTGCCCTCGCAGGATGATAGCACCATCTTTTCCATGCTAAGGGAAAATAAGGAAGCCCTCTTTACCAAGGGCCACATTTATAAGGGCTTCCCTGGTGGCTCAGATGGTAAAGAATCTGCCTGCAATGCAGGAGATTGAGATTCGATTCCTGGGTCAAGAAGGTCCTCTGAAGAAGGGAATGGCTACCCAGTCCACTATTCTTTTTTTTTTTTTTTAAACTTTACAATATTGTATTAGTTTTGCCAAATATCGAAATGAATCCGCCACAGGTATACCTGTGTTCCCCATCCTGAACCCTCCTCCCTCCTCCCTCCCCATACCCTCCCTCTGGGTCGTCCTAGTGCGCCAGCCCCAAGCATCCAGTATCGTGCATCGAACCTGGACTGGCGACTCGTTTCATACATGATATTATACATGTTTCAATGCCATTCTCCCAAATCTCCCCACCCTCTCCCTCTCCCACAGAGTCCATAAGACTGATCTATACATCAGTGTCTCTTTTGCTGTCTCGTACACGGGGTTATTGTTACCATCTTTCTAAATTCCATATATATGCATTAGTATACTGTATTGGTGTTTTTCTTTCTGGCTTACTTCACTCTGTATAGTAGGTTCCAGTTTCATCCATCCCAGTCCACTATTCTTACCTGCAAAATCCCAGGGACAGAGGAGCCTGACGGACAACAGTCCATGGGATCACAAAGAGTCAGACACAACTGAGTGACTACCTTTTTTCACACCACTTCTATGACTCAATCAAGGACAGAACCTTTTCTTGCAACAGACCTGGGACTACTTCCTCCTGGTTGACTGAAGCCAAGTCTAGGAACTTATAAACCCCACTCTTGACAAGGGATTCAGCTTAATCACCCAAGGCATCTTGACTCCCACTGCCTCTTCTCCACTCAGGACTGGCTTCTAACTGTGTTTTTCCACAATAAGATGTCTTCCTTGTTGTATCTTGGATTTGACCTCATATCCATCCCTTAAGAGAGATAGCTAGAAAGAGAAGCTTTTATATACTTTAAAATAGTAAAGACAGTTGTCTTCCTCTGACTGAAAGAGAGCATTAACCTTCAAAGCTGAATATCACTTTCCACTGCAAATAATTTGTGTTCTCAAGAGGAGATGGTTATTTTACTAGTGGTTCTATTTTTCCCCTCCATTATTTTCTGGTGGAATAGAGAATAATTCAAAATCGAGAATAATTCAAAAGATGGAATTCAGAACATATATTTTGAATGCTACCTTAGGTGGGATATTATAGCGGTTACTTTACTATGGTACTACCTGGTTTAATAATATAGATAAAATGAATACCTTTAAAAGAATTAACATATTTATACATATTACAAAGTAATATATTTTGTCTTTTTATTATATAAAAAGAAATAGATACACCCCCCCAAAATGTCATTTATTGTTAAGGCACCCTCGAATAACAGTCTGTGTCCTTTTGGCCTAGAAATTTCACTTTTAAAAATGTATCCTTCAGGCTTACTCACATAAGTGGACATAGATAATATGATAATGCATGTTCATTGTAATACAGTATACATCAAGTGGAATATTATGCAGCCTAATAGGTAATTTAATGTAGATCTATAGCCCTATATCTACTTCCAAAGAAAGAAATTTAAGACATATTTTCTCAAAAGCCAAACTGCAAAACTTTGAGGATGTCATGATTCCATTTGTGTAAGAAAAATACTAACTTATATATACACTTGCATATGCAAAGAATGTTTCTAAAACTACATATAAAAAGATGCTTTTGGTATTCTTGTAAATGGTACTGACCAAATGAGGAAGACCATGTTTATGTTTATTTTTACCATTTAAATATTTTATCATGAGTTGTAAAATCTCATAATAAAAATTGATTGAATAAAAGCTTAATAATCCTAACACTATCCTCAATAAATAACATACTATAGTTCTTACATTGGAAGATAAATCTTCACATTTCATGACACTCTGGTGAACACTGGAAGATCATACATTTTGTCAAGCAAGCTAATTTAATTCACTTGAAATAAATGTGAATATGGAGATGCTACCTAACAGACATTACGTCTGTTGTGTTCAAATTCTTCGATCTTGAGTGCCTCTTACAACTCCCCCAGCCATTCTCTTACCTCTAAAAGTCACCTTCTCCCTTACTTGGCTGTGATTTTTCCGCAATTGAACCTTTCTTAAGATAAAAGAAATTGCTAAACAAACTTAGGAAAAAAATAATGTTCTAACTTGGCAGAAAAAAAAAAAATTCAATGCAAACTTAGGCCAGATTTTAGCTCTGTTTGAAGCTAATCATGATTGAGATTACTTGTCGAATGCCTCCATTTCCCAGAACTAATCCTGACCAGGATTAGGAGCACCAGACTTAAATACTGGAGTCCTCTTTCTGAAAGTCTGCCCCTAACCCATTGTCACCTTTGAAAATATTACGAAAGTAAATAAAGAGCTGCAGCAGTCACTAGCCACTGGCTAGAATGAAGGAAAAGGAAAGCAAGTATGCATCAGGCCTTTCATCACAGCTGGGCTCTTTCATACGGTACCCACCTTCTCATATCTCTGTTGCATCCTTGACTGCCAGCGTCAGGACAAAGCTGGTCTCCAAAAAGACTTCAACTTTGGGGAGAATGGGCAGCACAGGCTGGGATGGTAGCAGCATCTTTCCCATAGACCTTTATCTAGGTCTGAATCTAAGTCTAGAAATACAAATATTCCTCTCTGATCACCTGCACATTTCCTCTTTTATTATTTGATCTTTTGCTGCTGCAACCCTGAAAGTAATTGCGTGTTTAAGCTGTTAAGGACTTTGCAAATGAAGGGAGACAAAGTTAGAAACTCCAGTTTCCGATTACTGTTCCTAATAATTGTGGTGTAATTTGGGTACTTTTAGTAAATGGTGGGACCATGATCACAAAGATTAATGAGGGTTACCAAAGGTGGGAAATCCAGATGCTGGCAAGATTCCGAATCTCAAAGTTAGTGAAACTAGCAGAGAAACATGAAAGTAAATATGGAAATTAATAGGAGGGTCAAATAAGTGTCTAAATTTGAAGTTGTTTTTGAAATGTGATAAACTCCTAAATATGTCCCTAGAATTTAAAAGATAATTCAATCAATAAACAAGCCTATTGAACATTTCCTTTATTCAATAGTGAGTTAAGTTGGCAGAGCTGATGGATAAATAAAACCAGGGTCCTGCTCCCTAACCTGAGGTTCTTTATAATCTATTCATCAGATGAAAACCAATATATATTGAATAATAGTAGTCAAGACAATAAACTATGATTAAAGTATTAAATTGGGTCAAATAAACATAAGCTCAAGTGTGGAACTAATATCTAATATTGAACTTGGACTGGCAGAGGATAAATAGTTGACAAATATATGTTTGGGTGAATGAATGATTAAAAAGTAGAAAAATAATGGGGATTGGGGAAGGAATAGTTATTAAAAGTGAATTTTTATAAAAAGAATGAATAAGTTAGCAAGATGAAGACAGACACACATTCCCAGTAAATGACTGAAAATGAACAGACATGCATTCATAGAATGGCAGGAAGGCCAGCCTTATTTGAAGGAAATTTATTTTGATTAAGTAAAATATAAGACAATAGATCAGACATTGCATTAGGTGCTAATAATATATGAATAACCAATGAGAGCCTAGCTTAGGTTTTCAAGATAACTTGGTCCAGTGATACTTAGTTGGGACCTTTGAAACTAAGACTGCAAAGATGTTGTAAATCTAAATGAGAGAAACTTCAGAATCTGGACCAAGAACTTATGTTTCATAAAATCTCATTTATTTAATAGTAGAAGCATTTTTCACTGTGATGAAGATAACATGAATGATAATGAAAATCATTTCTAAAATATTAGAATGATAACGTAGGTAGAGAATTACTATTGCCATCCCTACCTTAGACATACAGCTAAGACTTCTTATATAGTGTACCTAATTTTTAACAAAATTTTTGATAGTTCTTATCACAAAGCTGCAATACTGAATACACTCACTGTATTTGTTCATTTTTGCATTTAGGACTTACTTCCTGTGTGAACTGCACAGTCCAGGAAAGTAACAAAGATGCAGACTCTCCTCCCTGGGCCCAGGCTCCATACGTGCTAATATCTGAGTGTTTTTAACACAGTATCTACACCCTACATTGCAATTCAGTCACCTTAAGAGGTCTTGAAAGAATAAGGCAAATAGTTATTAAAATGCTTAGGGTTGATAGTGCACTGGAATACTTAATTGCAAAGCCTTCATATTTTGATCAGAAATTACCATGAGATGCAAGCTCTGGTTTTAACTTACACTTGCTTATTAGTCAACTGGGCTTTCCTGGTGGCTCAGTGGTAAAAAACCAGCCTGCCAAGGCAGGCAATGCGAAGATGGGGGTTCAGTCCCTGGGATGGGAAGATCCCCCGGAGGATGAAATGGCAACACACTCTAGTATTCTTAACTGAAAAACTTCATGGACAGAGGAGCCTGGCAAGCTACAATCCATAGGGTTGAAGGGTCTGAGCATGCATGCATGTTGCACATTAGTCAACAAATTCTGGTAAAATCATTCACTGCAGTTATTTAAACAATATTTCCATTTCTTCATCTCTAAAATGGCTACCTACTCCAGTATTCTTGCCTAGAGAATTCCATGGACAGAGAAGCCTTGTGGGCTATGGTTCATGTGGTCACAAAGAGTTGGACATGACTGAGCAACACACACACACACACACACACACAAATTGCTATGTTAAAAGAAAAGAAAATCTTCCACGCTTGGTATCTTGGAGTTAGCCAATCAGATAGCAAATTTTAGTCTATTAAGTTCTTTTGAAAAAATATATTTGGAAGCAAATTTCAGGGAAAGAAATAAATAGATTACAGTTAATCTGATTAGGTATCCATGATGTAAATGAGTGACCTTCCTGGCCAGTCACAAGTAACGTCTATGACGTAGTTAAGCCACGGGTCAATCCGAGGCAGTGCCCCAGTCCACAGACTTACAGGCCTATGTCTGAAACTAAGTCTGTTCTTGAGTGCTATTCCCTGTGCCTGGCACTCACAGGTACTTATGAGCATGTGGCATTATCACAATATTGGCAGTTGTAGGGAAAGACATAGCAAATTAGGGAAATTTACAGATGGGCCTGATACTCCAGATTATCAGCACACTTGTGTTGTTGTTAAAATAAAACACTCTCCAACTGTTCCATGGCTCTTTTGCATCACTGCTGAAGAAAAGTTACCACGTAGGCGGCATTTTAAGCCCAGCTAGTGTAATGATAATGATTTGGCCCATTTCAAACGAGAGGTAAAAGTAACAGGTAAAACTCTAAATGGAAAATATTAATTTTCAAAAACAGAAACTATTTAAAATAAGCAATATTTTTTCTTGACCCAATTTGTTGGGGCGGGGTGGGGGTGGTAATTGAAATTTGTTATGGTTCTTTTTTCCCCTCAAAGCCAAGTATGATTTAACAAGAAGTTTCAATAACTCCAAAAAGTAATGGATTTCCCTTCACGTCTGTGTAAGCTCAAGGTGTATTTTCCTGACCTATCTCTTGTGTCCATTTTCAACGTTACTAAAGCTTTAAAAAATACAACAGCAAAAGAAATTGATACGAATCCTATGAAATCCACTTGGCTTCAAATCTTAAGTCTGAGATAGACCAGTTCAACAACAAGAAAAGTTTAGCTTTATATCTGGAACAAAATTCAATACTGTGGTTACAGAATATGTAACCAACATCTTTCATAATTTGGGTTTTAATATATAAAAGCAAATGTGCCACAGAGATTTAATAGCATAGTTGGGCATATCCCTTCTTATATTTCTGGAACAGAAGCACATTGCTTTTCCTGCTGCCCTGTTTGCTTTTTGCTCAGTTGAAAATTTTTAAAAATTGCTACGTACAGTATATATTGGTTTTCTTTAGAACAGTCATGATAGAGAAGACTTAGCTTCAGTTCTGACCAGGACTTTGGTTGGTCATTCTAAGGAGTTTTTTCAGGTATATGGCTCTTTCTTGACAAGTATGGAAACAAGATTGAGGGCAAGAGGAGAAGGGGGCAACAGAGGATGAAATGGTTGGGTGGCATCACTGTCTCAAAGGACATGAGTTTGAGCAAACTCAGGGAGATAGTGAAGGACAGGTAAGCCTGGCGTGCTGCAGTTCATGGGGTCACCGAGTTGAAGACAACTTAGTGACTGAACAACAACAATGGAAACAAGAACAAGAATCCTCAGATGGCAGGAAGTAGCTACTCCTCCCCAAACTCCTATTGTTTCCTTTTCTTATGACTTTCAAAATTGGAACAACATGACTTATAGGATGAAATCTTTAAAGCTTCTCTTCTTCTACTATAAGCAAAACTGGGAAAATACACACTACTTCTCATCACTTTGTTCCTCCAAGTCTGATAGGTCTGGCATTTAAAAATGGATGGCTGTGCTTTTAATTCTGGGACCAGTTCAAAGCTGATGTTAGATAAATTAATATGGAGAAAAACACTCTTGTAAATAATCTTTCAGTAGTAGGTAGCTGTTACTTTACTTTGGTGAAAATAATTTGTGTGATTTTTACCTTAGAATCAAGAATTATTTTAGATTTCCAAGGGAGAATTTTACTCTAAACTATCCTGCATTTTAAACACTATTTAATTATGATTTACTTCCTTGGGGATTATATCATCATGTGATTTAATTTGGTATATACCCTAAGGGGGAGCATATTTCAATTATAAAATATTTCCTCCAGAAACAATAATGGTTCAATGATTTATTTCAGGATGCTATTATAAAATGGGTTATTCAACTGGAATTTGAATGCATTAGAGTTTAAAAATATAGTATAAAATGCATGAGAAATGAACATACGTGCTTTTGTGCTCACACACAAAAATCATATTTATAACTATTTTCAGTCTTTACATAATACTTTAATTATTATATCTTGGAAAAAGAACTTAGAAAGCTGAACACTATGAAACACTTATATTATTATCTCTTCAAAAAGTTCATTTTTGGACAAGTATCATTTGGATAGGGATTAACTTAATCAGAGATTTTGAATCTTCTTTACTTTAATTTTTAATCTCTTTTTGAAAAAATATGTCTGAGTCTTTAAAAGACCTAAACCTGTAGTCACAAAGCACTGCTTCAAAAAAGGAAAAAAAAAAAAAGAAGAAGAAGAAGGGAAAGTTTTTAAAGCAGCCACCAGCTGTAAGAGAGATAGTGCAGGCAGCAGATTTGTGACAGAGTGGAGCATGAAACCCATCAGCTGATGAGTGAAAATCCCTGGTTTCTAATTAATCGAGGTACACAGGCCAAGGGATGAAGAGGATCAGGGAAATGAAATCAGGAAAAAGATACCATCAGTCATTTCTGCGGCCCATTGTCATACTTCAGAATCTGCTGTAATGAATCACTCAGGCATTCCACAGATACATTCAAATGGTGAAGAAAATTCATTGTCCGGTGAAGAGCGTTTGATAAAAATCTTTCTTTCCCCCCCTCCTCTTTGTCAGAAGCCTATGATCAGAAAAAGAAATCCAGACAGCACAACAGGTGTGCTTTTTGCAAGCCTGGTGAAATCTGCAAATGAACCAAGTATGGAAGAATTTTTCTGTATTTAGTTTTTCTCCAAAAATGTGTATGAGGAGGGTGTCGAGACGGAGCATCTGGCAAGGGGAGGCTTTTATTGAAAAGAATTTCAAAAAGTGTAAGATTAAGAGAAGCAGAGTAGTGTGCCCCATCCTGCAGTGAAGCAATGCATGGTCCTGTACAGATCTCAACTCAGGAAATAAGAGAAAACATTGGGAAATGTAGTAATATTTAATTTAATTCATAAAGAGACATTTCCTTTGAAGGACAGTCTATACAATGAAGAAAGCATTATGCATTACAGCCTGGCTCTGATCAGAAAAGTAAAACCTCATCCTCAAAATCAGACTGCTGCTCTTGGGCCCATGATTTCTGGGGTTTCCTAGAGAAAGGATTTCCTTTAAAGTCAGTGAGACTTAACCCGTGATGAATGCATATTTCAGCCTGAAGGTTTTGTTCAAAGGTTTCCTAATTCAGGCCTGCATTCCTCCTGGGTTATAGCCCACTTTTGCAACAGTCATGTATTTTAATGGAAAAAATACTCTTCGGAGCACTCATGACACAGTCTCTGTGGTTTTCCACTCTGCAGCAAGTTTTTGACGGCGAACAGTTTCTCGAAGCAGCTCCAAGTACTGTGTGGCATTAGGTGACATGTGAAGATAATTGTTTTCAAATAATCAGGTACTGTACTGAGACATATAAGGATGGCTGATTCATTTTAAATTTAATTACTATAATATAGGGTTTCGCTGTCTATATTATCAATCACCAAGACACTTTGGAGTTGATAATATTAAAATTGCAACAATAATGAGAATTCTACTTCATGATGAAAATAATTTTAATCATGGGTAGATTGCAAATCCATTTACAGTTACGGTTACTGAGAATTCTATTATCTACATTCTCTTGTAAAAGATGTTAAGACATGTTTTCAGGAAGTAGAAAAGATTATAGAAATATGCTGCTTCTATGAAGTTCTAAGCGCAGGCTTTCAGAAAACCTCAAGAAAGCTTCCAAACTGTCAAGATTTGTGGGGTAGAATGAGGAGCAGGGGAGGTGGTTGGGATTAAAGGGAGGCAGAGAGCCCTCTGTCTTTTTTGCTCCTGTTTGTTTTATTCTTCTGTCAAAATTATTTTTGAGAACCTACTCTGTAATAGGCACTGGGCTGGGTGCTGGGGATGAATCAGATAATAAGCAGTGTAGTCACTCACTTCAAGGAGTTCACAGTCTAGTATGCTTTAATGGCAGCCTTGGCCATGGCAACCCACTCCAGTATTCTTGTCTGGAGAATCCCCTTGGACAGGGGAGCCTGGGGGGGCTACAGTCCATGGGGTTGCAGAGTCGGACATGACTGGGCAACTAAGCACACAGCGCATGGCCTTTGATGGTGTTTTGGATTTTAAATGGATTTTAATGGAGGGCAGTGAATGAGGCCAGGAAACAACTGGTCCTCAGCTCTGCCTGTGCATTAGCATCACCTGGGAAGTTAAAAAACATGTATATTTACATATGTATATAATAATACAATATAATACACAGATGGATATCTATATTCAGGTCCCATCGCCAGCATTTGGGTATCAGGTGGGGCTCAGGCATAACTATTCTTTCAGAGCTCCCCAAGGGATTCTAACTAGCAGCAAGGGTTAGGAAACAGTTCAGCTCAGTCCCTCAGTCATGTCCGACTCTTTGCGACCCATGGACTGCAGCATACCAGGCTTCCCTGTCCATCACCAACTCTCGGAGCTTGCTCAAACTCATGTCCATCAAGTCGGTCTAGGAAACACTAGACCACCAAAAACAACATCTAAAAGACCACTACTTCTGGATATTTTTTGAGATGACTCTCTGCCCATCTGGTAAGCTTCGAGAAAATAGTTTTTTAAACTCTGACTGAGTTAAACTAGCCCCCAAAGTCCAGTATATTTTGCAGAGAATGTGTTAAGTTCATATCCATAATACTTTATAATCACCTTTGCTAGCCATGACTTTGTCTCCTAATATCCAAAATAGTCAGATTTGGTCTGATAATTGGCCTCGGCAAGATTTGCTCACTGCTGCTTATTATTTACGCAGTCTTTTATCCAGGAATTTCTAAGAGGTAGGTTTTGTTACACCAGGAAAAGTTTAAGAAGCTGAGTCAGAGCGATACTAAATGAGTTTGAGGGGACTGAACTGTAGGAAGGTAGGCATTCAGTGGTAATGGGCAGACGAATTATCCCAGTTGTATTCCCCTATTCCATGTTACTGCACTCCAAAATCTGTGGTAACTTGTATCCTGCTCCACACAATCTGCGGTCTCTAATTTATGCATTTGGACATTTCTTGGTTTAAGGCTATACACTAGAGTGAACTTCTATTTATATATTTAATTCATATGAATTGTGTCTTGTATTTCTACATTTACAAAATATCTAGACATAAAATATTCATAATTTCTACTATCACAGTTCTAGTTTTCTTTATACCATAGTCTTTATTCTCTCTTTATTAGGATTCTTTCTCTTCTCTACTTTTCTTCATCCTAAACCCTGCTCCTCCACTTGAACGTGGTTTTAATTCTTATTTTACTTTCTTTTTGCTCTGTTAGGAACTAACAAAATCAATAATCATAAATGTCTCCAAACATTAACTTGATCCCTTCATTCAGTCTTGGTTTTCCATAATACTCATACATCCTAGAGTTTGTGCATCTATATGCATAGACATGGAGATAATTAGTTTAAAAAATCAATCCATTGCCCTCATTGTCACTTAAAGCATTCCCACGAGCATGTAAACTGCGCCCCACACTGGTCCCCTGCTTTGATGGAACTCTATGAATAAATTATATTTCCAGAGTCTGCCAGCTTTCTAACTCCAGCTTACTGCAGTTTGAAACAACATCTTACCTTCATATGTTCCATAATTTTGTCCTTCTCGGTTTATTTTCATCTTTCTGTTTTTCTTGCCCACCAATAACTTTTGCAGGGAAAGATGGCCTCTCTCATGGCCAGAGATTCTTGGAACTTATCTGTAAATAGGTCAAATTATTTGGGTGACGATCAAAGCAGAAAAACCTACTTCGATGGCGTTCAGTCAAGAGTGTCATTATTCAACGTTCGTGTGTGCATGCTAATTTTCAGAATTGGAAAACACATGGATACAAGTGTGAGGTTAAATTTTATTTTCTTTCAGGCAATAAACTAGGGTCATTGTCATCTCTTGGCATTTAGAGAAATACAAAGCATTAAGCTGTCAGATTTAGAGTACAGATACAGAACTGTGAATTCTGATTTGAGGCACAAACATTGCAGTCATTAACTATATATACTTGAATTTATAAAATAAACTGGGAAAGAGGGGAAAAAAAAGAAACAAAAAGTTGTAAGTAAGTAAAATCGTTTGAGAAGATTAACATAGCCATTGCACAGCCCACCGTTTTAATCCAGTCACTTTGCAAAATGCAGGCTATTTGGATGGATTTCATCAAAAATAAAAATAAAATTGACCAGATAGTCCACAGGTGATCATTACCAAGCCTTCCCCCCAGAGTCAGACTTTCAAATATTTGTCATATATGTATATATGTTTGCTTGGATCATGATAAGGTAACTATTTGGGATTTTTGGAAAGTGAGCTAGAATGTCACCTGAGACATCCGTCTGATTTGGATTGAGTTTAGAAGCAAAGTGCCTTGAGAGGCCAAAAGAGAAAGAGGGTGAGGGAAAGCAAGCAGGAATGGACAGCCCATGTTGCCAGCTCTAATATCCCAGTGCAATTATTTTGTGGACAACCACTCTTTGCCTGCACAGGAGATAGGGCTATAAGTGTATGTTATTTTTTAATTACAAGGGGGGGTAGAAAAAATCCTGATGATGGGCTGGAAGGTGCCATTGCATTGTTATTTTTTCCTCTCCCTTCGTTTGCTGATTATGTGAGCCGGGCTCCTTTGCTAGCCGATGATAAGCAGAATTTCCATGTTCTCTGCATAATTAATCCATCTCTGCCTCTCTTCATGCCAACTCGCCCGTTATCGCCGGCACATGCCTGAATTGCAAAAGAATCCGCTCTTCAATTGGAACTTATTGATATTCTAAGAAAAAAAAAAAAGAGAGAGAGAGAGAGAGAAGGGGGGGGGGGACTGAAAATCCTTAAGTTTAAGCCGCAGATTTTTAAATGGATTAATTTCGCTGCAATCGCAGCCATCTAAGGCGGGAAGGCAGGCAGAGCAAATTGAAAGCGTCTCCATGTTTGCAGAATTGGGTCCAGACTGCTGAAATGTACTGGCACAGCTCTCTTTTAAAGTCAGAAAATTACCATTCATTTACATCACATGAAATACTTTTTTATGCTAGAAATATTCAAGAGACGTTCTTTAAATGCCTGCTAATGCTTGATAACATTTCTAACTTTCAACGTTTTGCTAGACTTTGATATGACACGATAGGAATGGCTTCCAGTAGAGAATATTATATCTCTCTTTATCACATATAGATTACATCATCTTTTTCTAAATCATCTCCAAGTAGTCTTTAAACAATGAAGTCTGTCATTGGTTCTGTGGGATCTTGTATGCTGATGGAAGTCAAGGTTAGTCATTTACTTTTTGTCTACCTACAAATGAAATGTTTGTTTTTGTTCAATTTTTCTTCTTCAGATACCTAAAGATCTTGGGTGGTAATAATAAGAATATAAAAATAATCATAATAATTTGTCAGTAGTTATTGTTTTGACTGTTGTCCTCATTCTTACAGGAAACTCATTTTTGGAGAGACTTGACTCCTTGTCATTTTAACTTATACTTCAAAATCTCCTTGGGTTTTTAAAGGGTTGGTAGCTAAGTCATACCACAAAATGTACAGTCTAAGCAGCACAATACATAAACTTCTAGTTTCAGGATTCTTGCAATTTCCAAATGAAATTACTAAACCTTGCTTAGTTGTTGATGTTTTGTTTTTCTGATCTTTAAATCTGCAGTATTTTAATTCCCCGACTCCTAGAATCAAGCACTGCCAGGGCTGAAGTTCTCCTTAATCCTCTAGGGTCACCCAGCAGTGCTTTCTTCCTGCTTTTGGAGATGCACATAGCTGCAGTTTCTGCTGCTGTGTATGGCAAGGCTGATGTACTCTTTTAGCTTAGAGAGAAGGGTTGCTAATATCAATCAGCAAAAAAAAAAAAAAAAAAAGGGAATTTAACTATTTAAAAATATTCACCAGTAAGTGAGTCTTATGAATTTTGAATGTACCAAAATTCAAAAGGGAAAAATGATCATAACATAATTTTCTAAAACAACGACTATGTTGAAAGGTACATTTCCTTAGGAAAATGAGACAGTGAGCAGTGATATTTGTTTCAGTTATGAAACAAGGACCTTTCTAATTACAGGCCTTCTTAACATTAAATACTGGCATTAAGGTAGAAAAGTTTGTATTAATGATTTGAACGATTTAAGTATTTTCTTCCTCAGAAGTAAACCAAAATGAATACAAGGATGAGGAACACATTAGAGAGGAAAATGGTTTTATAATCATAGTAAAATATGGTGATGATTGCCATAAACGTAAGAACAGATAAATGATACAGTTTTAATAAAACCACCTTAATTGTAAAATCTTCTATAATCTTTAGGCTACCTAGAGCCTGGAAATAGAGGAACTGCTAGTTGCACATTGCGTAATTTTGTATAGTCAGCTAAACACTTTAAAGCAATTTTTAAAATGAAATGAAAAATGACCCTTCTTAAAATAGATGTAGCAAAAACATTTCAACCATAAATAACAAATTCAGTGACCTTGTATACCCAACCCTTTCATTTAAAGGCATGAATTAAAAGGACTTGAAAATTGCAGGTGTATTTGGGGAGAGGAAACTTCTAGGCTTTCTATTTTGGAATAAAAAGCATGACTTAAAACTCAAGTATTTTCTATAGTATGCATTTCATTCATATTTTCAACACTCTATATAAAAGAGTTAGAAATATATTGATGGGAATTTATGGTTTTGTAAAAATTATATTTTATACTTTGAAATCATTATGGCTTTCTATCTATAATAGTTCTAATTTAGTTCATATAGTTTAACATATTTTTACTGTGAAATATGAGTTCTGTTGGTTTTATTATTATAAAATAAAATCACCAGGTATTTTAAATGAATTTAAGGTATCACATTTCTAATTATTACCATATGTGCAGATCAGAGCAAGAAGAGTGATGCAAATGGCTTCGAGATGCTCAGTGTCAGATGACAGGCTAAATCAAACAGCAGTGATTCACTATGAAGTGATGACTGCGAATATGATACGAATTAGCTATTTCACTGAAAAAACTAGACACTGACATGGATTCATAAATGATGAACTGACTTATAATAGAAACAATTGAATGGATTTTTTTTCTTTCTTTTAAATTTAAGGATGAATTGAAAAGCGAAGAAGGCTATTACAAATGATTTCCTTGGTGTCAGAAAATTGCTAAATAGTTCTTTTTTTTGACATTAGGAAAATGAGTGACAGCCCTTTATTTGTATTGCACATGATGGATGGATCCCTTCATCTCCTCCCTTCTCCTGCCTCTTTCCTTTGTAAGTGGATGGAATTGAACTATTTACCACCTCTACACTGGCTTTTTGCTCGTCAGATACCATCATCTTCTAAAACTTAAATCTCTCCTATGCTTATTCCAAAGGCCCAAACATATCAACTATATCTTCCTCATGGATGCACATCTTCCAAAATCAAATATTTAAAGATTTTTTTTCGTGATCTTTTGCCTTTTCTTGCCCTATATCTAAAGGTTTTAAAAATCACTCCATCCTGGAAAGAAACTTAGTATACCTAAACACTTTTCCTGTTCTGTTCAATCCTCTCAGGTCAGGTGGTCCTTGTGATAAGGAACAAGGTTCAGAGAGTCTTTAATCTCTCATGTTTTGTACCCAAATTCTCCAATATAATTGTTCATCTTCCCAGTTTCTTATAGGAATCACTGTGGGTCACTGAATATTGGCATTCATCAATTAAGAGGCAGCCATTGAGAACCTCCCATTCATTGCCGCACCACTCTGTACACTGGAGAGGGACTGAAATTCTGTGACTTACCTAAATCTGTTAAGTGGCCTTTCCTCAGCAATAGTTTATGGTAAAATAGCCACAATTCTTTTTTAAATTCTAACAAAACATTCCAATCATTCTTTCATATTTAGCCTAGAGTTCCTTTCTTTAAAGATACCTAAAGACATTTTTCAAATTGGTGATATTCAAGTGTAGATAATTTATGTCTATCTTTTATAAATATCAGGTACTCAAAATTTTACAAATATATTATAGAAATGTATATTTTTAAATAGTTGAATGGCAGTCTTTCAGGGAACAAGCAGTTGTGTTTTAAAGAGGCAAATGGAACTAAAAAGCCCCTTCTAGCTACCTGAGTGAGAAATGATCCCCTAATCAGATATGACTTCCTACTTAAATCTCCCCAGAATATTTTCCATTGCGTTCTACATACTAACAACAGTCTTTACTAAACAAAAGAAGTTTAGTTCTTTTCTTTAACACTATTAAAAAAACAGAAGAAAAGACAGCTGTTGTTTCTAATTCTGATTGATCACTTATCTTTATGACATCAATAATGAGACCTTAATTTCCTCATTTGTAATAATTAGAAAAATAATACCAACATCAAAAAGTTGTTATGACAATAAAAATATGAAAACACTCATCACTTTTTCTGAAACAGACGCAGTGTCACACAGTAAGGTATCATTTTTTCCCAGTTGTTTAGTCATTATTCTATGAGTCAAATACTAGAAGAGGCAAGCAGGCATAAAGAAAAGGTTAATATGTGTCTATGAATGTGTATATTCTATTTATAACAGGTATCAGCTTGTATCAGGTATTTTTATTCAAACATTGAGTAGAAATGAAAATTTACATTTTTTCAGAAAATTTGAAAAATAGTCATGGCAAGCTTTTAAAATAATCTCTATATTTTATGTAAATCTTATGAGATGAAAAGGATTAAAGAAGAAATAAGAATTTGTTGATATTGCTACTTTCAAGACAGTCTTCGTAAGTCTTAGCTTCCTGGTTATCTTTTCTATGGGGGTTTCAATTTGTAAGCTGCATAGCAGCAGGCTGGAATCAGAGACAAAAACTGTGATTTTGGAACATGTGTAAATAGTTCATTGGAGCCATACATATTTTATGAATATAATTTTGAGAACTAGGAGAAGGAATTATTAAAGAAAATCAATATAGTAAGTTTTTCTAAGAGATGTCTCACTTTGAGAAATTAAAAATTTTAACTTTAAATTAAATGATTTTTATTTCCTAAAATATTAATTTATATATACTTCAGAAAAGCATATATTTAATAACTATTTTCCTTACTGAATTAGAAACAAAAGCATACTTTTAAATATGTTTTTATTTGTAAATGTAAATTCACATGCAATGAGGGTCTAACTAAAGAAATGATCAGTAAGATTTCTTAGCTCTTGTATTATTATTTTTATAACAGATTATATTTCATATTATTATCAGGTTCTTAACTGGTCTAGATTATTATAAACATAGATTACTTTCATAGATACATCCTGGTATAATGATCTAGATCTAAAAGTACTGCTTTTTCTTAAAAATACATAACCACATGTGATAGATTCCTAATTTTAAATATTTATTATAATAACACGATTACAATATATTAACAAACTAATTTAATGATCACCTACTATGTGTAGAACTCTGTGCAGAAAAAGTTATTTATAATCTATTTATAACACAAAGAGGAATGTGATAAGTTCCAAGTCCCATGGAAACAAAAATAAAGTATAGCTTGGATAAGGTCTATTGATGTGAACTGTTGTGGAATTTGTATTCCTCTATTGTTTCATTCTATGTATGCTTCTGGGTTTTATCAAATTCTATCTGAAACAAATGGGTCACTCATCAACATTTGGAAGATTTGACCCATCCAAGATCATCATTACAAATATACTATAACAATGAAACTTGATCAGCACAGAGAAATGGACATATCTAATCTATGCTGAGGTAACACAGAGTAAAGATAGAATCATAGCTAATGAAGATGCATATAAGGGTCTTCAGAAAGGTAAGTTTGGATTTTAATTATTACAAAGAAAAGAAGAGCCATATCACAGATACATAGGAGACTAAGGAAAAGTGCATAGAGGGAGAAAGAGTGTAAGAATTCAGATTTTAGCTAGAATTTGAAAGCCATGTTAGAAACTAGGGTAAAGAGAAAATGGAATATGTATACCAATTAATGTTTAGAGAACAAAGAAACAGAGAAGGATATTGAAGGAAATTGTTTTCTCATTTGGATACAGACTGAATTACAGACAAAAGATTGAGGGCAGAACTAATGTCAGACTGTGTACAAGGGTTGAGATTCAAGTAAAGAATTACTGCAACCATAACAAGATGCTTCTGAGGTAGATAATTTGATGAAAGATGTCATGTCATATCAGGAACATGTGGACACAGACATATTTTACTTAAATGGCAGACTTCAGTGGATTCAATTTGAAAACTAAAAATATCGTTTTAAGTATATAATTTTGTAACATTATTGAAGGAAAGTAAACACACATAACCCCATTTTACAGATGGAAAAAGGTAGTCTTGTTATTGTTTTTAATTTGCATGTTGTGACGTTGAAAGAGCAAGCCCAGGTATTAGGAAAATATTCCTAGGTGCTACAATTACAGCATATTGTGCATGCTGTCTGTGCTAAGTTGCTTCAGTCGTGTCTGATTCTTTGTGACCCTATGGACTGTAGCCTGCCAGGCTCCTCCATCCATGAGATTATCCAGACAAGAATACTGGAACAAATTGCCATGCCTCCCTCCAGGGGATCTTCCCAACCCAGGGATTGAACCTGCATCTCTTATGTCTCCTGCACTGACAGACAGGTTCTTTACCACTAGTATCCTAGGTGCTAGAATTATAGTGTATTGCTTTAATTAAGAATAAATATGAGGACATATTTTTAGGACAAGATTTTATTTAAAAAATTTTATTCCTACAAATAAGTCAATGAACCTACTGAAATGCCTGATTATGAAAATCCACTTCAAAAAATTTGGGGGATTTCTTCAAAAAATTTTTTCCAATTATCCCCACCAAATGTATCACTATAGTGGTTAGTTTGCTTTTGTGATTTTAATTATTTTACCCTTAAAGTTATGGTTTAGCTATACTTGCCCTAGAACCAAACTACATGCTTAAAATCCCAGCTATCCCTCTTACAAGCTGTGTGACAGCAAGCATGGTTTCTCTCTCTGGGCTTCAGTTTTCTCACCTATTCTATAGAGATAATAATAGAATCTATCTCAGAGAACTGCTGTGAATTTTTGTAAGTCAGTTCATACACAGAAAGCACTTAGAATGGGGTCTGGCACAAACGAAGAGCTTAATAAGGATGCTAGTGGAAGGTGTGATGCATGTGTGTGTCGTGTGCGGGTGCTTGTATGTGCTGGTGGCAGTTTAGTCACTAAGTCATGTTCAACTCTTTGTGACTTCAGGGACTGTAGCCCACCAGGCTACATTCTGTCCAGGGGATTCTCCATGGGATTCTCTGTCCATGGGATTCTCCAGGCAAGAATATTGGAGTGGATTGCTATTTCCTTCTCCAGGGGATCTTCCTGATCCAGGGATCGAATCATGGTCTCCTGCATTGCAGACTGATTCTTCACTGACTGAGCCACCAGGGAAGCCCTTGTACCGATATACGCATGCACTTGTGTGTTTTTTGGTATATTGACATGAGGGATTGATGCAAACTGGATGCGGTCAGAGTGTGACGTGATCTGTCCAACAAGCTGTGGTTTCTGGTTTTCTTAAAGTTTTAAATCATCAGGCCCATTGTGCAAGTAAACTGAGCTGTTTTTCTAATGAGGGAATGAGAAGTATATCTACCCCAAAGAGGTACCTATTACCATTACTGAGTCATACTGTCTCCACCCTTTAAGGAATCTGTACTGCAGGAGCAATATCCCAGTGCTCCTCATTGAGATAGTTCACTAGTGTCCCCTCTAAAGAGTGTGCCCATTTTTGAAGTACAGGTTTGGTCCGAGTGCTGGAAAATTTCATGACACTATTTCCTCCCTTTTTATAAGCATCAGTCAATCCCCCATGCCACTTGTATGCTGATCAAATTTTTGGTTTCTACTATTTCTACTACTAATGTTCTACTATTAATCAACTAAATCCCTTGGGTCTTTTATCCTGTTGAAACTGTTCACCATTCATGACATCTTAATCACACTATGTCATCCTCTCTGATAATCAAAGGAATTAAAACTAAAATAACAACTAGACCGCATCAGTTTAAAGTTGAAGAAGTTTAAAAACTTATCTATTGTTTTAGTAGGAAAAGAGAAGTAGTGGTATACCCAGCATGTATGAGTTAAGGTAATACTAGTGTCTCTAGCAAATAATCAAAAAAAATGTGAATCAATGCTGCAGACTTGAACAGAGGAGAGGAGAGTCTGTCATGACCCTAAAGTCCTTCCTCCATGATTTTCTTCTTCCATCTCTGTGCTCCTATCACCTCCCCAGATACCTTCATATATTAGGTACTGCCTAATTTTGTTTATTCCATCAGAACAAACACACATATTGTAGTTTAAGTTTGTGTTTCTTCACTTTGTCCTAATTTGAGCCAGAATTACAGTGATAATAAAGATTAACACTATTTAGTTCTAAATTTGTGCCAGATACTGTCCTCACTGCTTTATTCATTAACCTTCCCAACAAAGCTATGAAGTAGGTATTTTCACTATTCATGTGTTAAGATGAAAAGATGCAGAGAAATTACATGACTCATCCAAAGTCACATATTATGTGGCAAAATCAGGCAGTGTATCTCAAGAATCTATGCTTTTAATTGCCAAGTTCTATTACCTTAATCATCTGCAGACCTAAGTATTTCATGTAAGTTTGTATAAAAGGTTTTGCCTTCTGTGGCATGTGCTATTTGTCCAGTTGTGTTTATGAATACAATTACACTTAGTGAAGGAACTATTTTCAAGTTATTCACCCTTTTTACAATATTTCTGTGCAAAATAAAAATTGTACTAGTGGTACACAGTTTATCTTGGTGAACCTCTGCTGGTTCCTTGTGATTACTGCTTTCTTTTCTAAATTTTTTTCCCACTCATTTTATAATAAACCCTGCTGCTGCTGCTGCTGCTGCTGCTGCTAAGTCGCTTCAGTCGTGTCCGACTCTGTGCGACCCCATAGACGGTAGCCCACCAGGCTCCCCCGTCCCTGGGATTCTCCAGGCAAGAACACTGGAGTGGGTTGCCATTTCCTTCTCCAATGCATGAAAGTGAAAAGTGAAAGTGAAGTCACTCAGTCGTGTCTGACTCTTTGCGACCCCATGGACTGCAGCCTACCAGGCTCCTCCGTCCATGGGATATTCCAGGCAAGAGTACTGGAGTGGAGTGCCATTGCCTTCTCCGATAATAAACCCTAGACATTTTTAAATTTTAAAATAAAGCTTGCTGGAGTCTGATTGCATCCCCTTTTGTATGTTTAACATTGAATTGCCACATTAATTTAAGTTTTCTGGCATAGCACCTGTTAAGGATTGTACAGAGCTTGCTAGTGTGGTTCCAGACTCACAGCTGAAAGTTCCTTTTGTGTTAGGAGATACATTTTTGTGAGCTGAGAGACTTGAATTTGTCTTACAGCGTCTTAGCACTACGCTGTCTCCTCACCCATCTTAGGTTTCTATTTCCTCAACCATGTTTATTCCCCCTTTCTCAGTTTAAAAGCAACTTTCTTCCATAGAATATGGGAGTGAAATTGAAGCACATTCATTTCTCATCATTTGGTAACCTTATATTGTCCGTTCTGTGAGGTGGCCCAATCCTTTTTTGTTCCCCTTGTTCCACATATATTTAAAAAGACCATTCCTATCAGTTATTACCATTGTATTATTAGTATTATTATTAGTAGCAGCAGCAGTAGTAGTAATAGCATTTTTAAAAGTCTCACTTTCTTTTGGATTATAATTTCCTGAGACAATTTAGCTGTTTATACAGCTTTTGGGAATGGATTTTTCCATCTTTTATAGTTATCATTTACATTTTAAGTTTGTTCAAAGATAACCTTAACAAATAAGGCTGAAACTGCAAACAGATGTCCCTCTTTTAAATACTCCTTTGCTTTACAGCTCCCAAGTACATAATACACTGATTAATTAGGAAAAATTATTTGTGTTATGCCAGCCTTTGTAGAGGATACAGTATTTACATAAGAAAAAAAACCTATTGTTTGCTCCTGTAAACACCTAGCTACTTCAAATGGCTGACTTCTCAGATGATGCTTCATTATATTATTGATAGCTGAGAATTATTTTGAGATGTATTTTCATGATCTAAAAATGTTTTCATATTGGTCAAGGCTCTTCAGAATTTTCTCAGTGGCGTTTGGGTTTGTTTGTCATTTTTTGATCATCCAGTTTATTATTTTTGGTTTCACTGCAGAATACACTTCTACCTAAAGAATCCATATATCATTGAAATTTCTTCAAAAAAAAAAGTTTGTTTTGATGAGGTTGTCAATGTCTAGGCTCTACCCTCTTTTATTTCCTCTAAAACAATTTGCTTTTTGCAAAACAACTTTTAGTATCTAAAGTTTCAGGGAAAATTAAGCCATTCTGTGACAGCAAAACATATGGTAATTAATTTAATATCAGCGAACAGAGTAAACATGTGCATTTTTCTGATATTGAGATGGTTTGTGATTATATAGTTAAATTTTCTTTAATTTTGAATGTTCTAGCATTATTGAATTATCTTCCTTTTTAGATGCTGGCTATGAAACAGTTGCTACATTTTCATCTGGACTGACTTCCCCAGTATTCTTCCGAGTATTATGACCTATAAGAAAACATCATGTTAATCTCCCAATGTTTCTATCACTTCTGCTTTTCCAAATGACTCATATTGGCTGAACAGTTTCCATTAATGTCAATTAGGATACAGATTTAATACCAAGTTTTCATAATAAGTAACCAAAATCTTAATTTTGGGGTTACTTTTTTTTTTTTTTTTTTTTACAATTTTTACTTAATTTGAAGGGGCTCCAAAATCACTTTAAAAAATTGGGGGGACTTCAAAATCACTGCAGATGGTGATGGCAGCCATGAAATTAAAAGACACTTGCTCCTTGGAAGAAAAGTTATGACCAACCTAGAGAGCTTGTTAAAAAGCAGACATTACTTTGCCAACAAAGGTCCATCTAATCAAAGCTATGGTTTTTCCAGTAGTCATGTATAGAAGTGAGAGCTGGACTGTAAAAAAAAGCTGAGTGCTGAAAAATTGATGCTTTTAAACTGTGGTGTTGGATAAGATTCTTGAGACTCCCTTGGACTGCAAGGAGATCCAACCAGTCCATCCTAAAGGAGATCAATCCTGAATATTCATTGGAAAGACTGATGCTGAAGCTTAAACTCCAATACTTTGGCCACCTGATGTGAAGAATTGACTCATTTGAAAAGACCCTGACGCTGGGAAAGATTGAAGATGGAAGGAGAAGGAGATGACAGAGGATGAGTTGGTTGGATGGCATCACCAACTCAAAGGACATGAGTTTGAGCAAGGTTTGGGAGTTGGTGATGGACAGGGAGGCTACTGTGCTGCAGTCCATGGGGTCCCAAAGAGTTGAACACAGCTGAGAGACTGAACTGAAATGAACTGAACCAAAATCTTAGCAAAGAAAGAGAGTTTTGAGTTCCATAGCTGAAAAGAAGAGTGAGATTAGCATCAGGCATTACTGATTCTGGAGTCTGAGGTGACATCATCAAGAGCTTATTCTCTGTTTGCATGTTTTGGCTCCATTTTTTCCTATTCAAGCTTCATTCTTAATTAGGTTTTCTCCAGGAGCAGGAAGATGGTTGCTCGTATCCTTAGAACTTAAAATGGGAGAGAGAGACCCTCTTTCTCCCAGTCAGGGACGATACTAATTGGCTCTGCTTTGACAACTTGCCTATTAGTTAACAATCATTGTACTGTGGGGGTGCAATATTCTTACTAGCCAGACTGAATCATCACTTCACCCATGTACATGGTATAGAAATTTGTTGATTGTACAATAAGATAAGTAGAGGGCTACCATCAGAAACAGGAGGAAGACTGTTGTACATGCTAACAGATATCTCTTTTATTCTTTCTTACTAACACTTTATTATTCTGGCCAAGAGTATAGCATGACAAGTTCAGGTTGCTTTATCAGAATGTGATTTTCAAGTAAATTAAATGAATTTTTATGTATCTATTATGTGGTAAGCACTGTGCTAAAATAATGCAAGTGTGCTTAAAAAAGCATGGTGCTAAAAATGCAAGTCCCCTTCACATTATTTCTAAACTGTTCTAGTATTTTGACCTGTGTCCAAAAAAACATATCATTATACTCTTGTCTGGCCAAATAGTTTTTATGATTGTCTTAGTTATTTTTTGCTGTGTAACAAACCATCTTGAAACATAGTGGCTTTAAACAATGATACTTATTTTGTTCACCAGTCCCAATTTATGTAAAGGTCTGTGAGGGCACCTCATCTCTGCTATACTTGTCATCAGCTGGAGCTGATACTGGAATCATCTAAAGGTTTATTTCTCACTCACATGTCTTGACGCTGACTGTTGCTGGGACCTTACCTGGGGCTATTGCCTGGAACATTAACAAGTAGCCTCTCTGTGTGGTTTGGGCTTCCTCATAACACAATGGCTGGGCTCTAGTGAACAGCCTGAGTGATGAGCCAGGTGAAGGCCCTGTTATCTTTTATGACTTAGTCTTAGAAGTCACACAGTATTGTGTGACTATTCTTTGAAATAGAAGGGCATGTGAGAAAGATCATGTAAGACTCGACATCTGTCTGTTTCAGAAAACACAGTCTGCTATAATGAACACCTAGGAATGCTAACACAACTTCCTTGCCTCTTTGTCCTTTGTTAACATCTTATAAAGGCTATCTATTGATCTCTGTAACTACCCTTTGCATCATGGATCTAATTTTCTCCAATAAATATTAAATATATATTTCCTACTGTAAGATACAAGCAGAGATACAAAGGAGAGAAAGGCTGAATAACTCACTTCAGAAAGTTTACTTATGCTTGACATCTTCCATTAGAAGAAGAGCTTTTGAACAAATAATTCTTTCAAATATGATATCATCATTAGAGTGAAGATCATATTTTTGCCTGATTAAGAAAATAGCAGTTTATATGTACTTATTAACTCTTCTCTGTGCATTGAAGTGCAAATTCTTAAATACAAATGACTTGTTCTGAATTTTTTCTAATATTTTATTTAGAGAAATATTTATTTACTACCTTTTTTCTCTATCACACTTGTTATCTTAGGCATAAGAATTTATATTTTTATTTCAATTACTCTTTTAGTTGAATATATTCTAAATAATAAGTCATTTACTTTTTCTCCATCTATATATTTCTCCATCTATAAATATTTATATTTTTGCTCTAAAAATTCATCTCTTCTATAAATACATCTCCCACAGGAAACAACACATCTCTGTTTTTATGCATATCTTATTCATATTATAATTAACCAGAAATTATTATTGATGAACAATTCAGATCTCTCTGTCCACTCCATATTGAGACTAGCAGAGGACTGAGTGACCAATGATCTTGACTCAGAAATAATGACTATCACTCTATGGCGAGTGCTGTAGTTTACCTAAGGGGAATATAACACCCTGATAATAGCAGAAACAGCAGATTTTTAACAGATACTGTGACAAATCACTTTTTAACTATTTGGTTCATTTGATGGCATAGAGTGAGTTTTCTGGAACCATATGCAGCTCTTTTTTTAAAGCTTCTTTGCCAGGTTTTTCTCCCACCTGTTACACTGCATCCTCAAAATCCTGCTGACTTATCTATTTCCATTTCTCCCTTGGAGGGGCACAAAATTCACAGGAAGCTTGCTGAATCCAGCTTCTTCCTCAGCAGTCTATAATGTTACACATAATTTAGGATGATAATTGGAGTTACCACCAGTCTGTTCAGCACTTTATTTTTTTTTAAATTTTATTTTATTTTTAAACTTTACGTAATTGTATTAGTTTTGCCAAATATCAAAATGAATCCACCACAGGTACACATGTGTTCCCCATCCTGAACCTTCCTCCCTCCTCCCTCCCCTTACCATCCCTCTGGGTCGTCCCAGTGCACCAGCCCCAAGCATCCAGTATCGTGCATCGAACCTGGACTGGCAACTCGTTTCATACATGACATTTTACATGTTTCAATGCCATTCTCCCAAATCTTCCCACCCTCTCCCTCTCCCATAGAGTCCATAAGACTGTTCTATACATCAGTGTCTCTTTTGCTGTCTCGTACACCGGGTTATTGTTACCATCTTTCTAAATTCCATATATATGCGTTAGTATACTGTATTGGTGTTTTTCCTTCTGGCTTACTTCACTCTGTATAATAGGCTCCAGTTTCATCCACCTCATTAGAACTGATTCAAATGTATTGTTTTTAATGGCTCAGTAATACTCCATTGTGTATATGTACCATAGCTTTCTTATCCATTCATCTGCTGATGGACATCTAGGTTGCTTCCATGTCCTGGCTATTATAAACAGTGCTGCGATGAACATTGGGGTACACGTGTCTCTCTCCCTTCTGGTTTCCTCAGTGTGAATGCCCAGCAGTGGGATTGCTGGCTCATAAGGCAGTTCTATTTCCAGTTTTCTAAGGAATCTCCACACTGTTCTCCATAGTGGCTGTACTAGTTTGCATTCCCACCAACAGTGTAAGAGGGTTCCCTTTTCTCCACACCCTCTCCAGCATTTATTATTTGTAGATTTTTGGATCGCAGCCATTCTGACTGGTGTGAAATGGTACCTCATAGTGGTTTTGATTTGCATTTCTCTGATAATGAGTGATGTTGAGCATCTTTTCACGTGTTTGTTAGCCCTCTGTATGTCTTCTTTGGAGAAATGTCTATTTAGTTCTTTGGCCCATTTTTTGATTGGGTCATTTATTTTTCTGGAGTTGAGCTGTAGGAGTTGCTTGTATATTTTTGAGATGAGTTGTTTGTCAGTTGCTTCATTTGCTATTATTTTCTCCCATTCTGAAGGCTGTCTTTTCACCTTGCTAATAGTTTCCTTTGATGTGCAGAAGCTTTTAAGGTTAATTAGGTCCCATTTGTTTATTTTTGCTTTTATTTCCAATATTCTGGGAGGTGGGTCATAGAGAATCCTGCTGTGATGTATGTCAGAAAAAAAAAAGACCCTATTTTTTTCTTCTTCAGCAAACTTCATATATATATATTTTATAATTTTTTGACCTTGTTTTTTTTTCCTTCTTTTCTTCTTTTCTTTAACATTGTATTTTTGAAATTTCAAACTCTACTCTAGTTTTTTAATTTTAGCTTTTTAGTATATGTTATCAATTTTGTACCTATAGTTTTTTTTTATAATTTCTGTTCAGCACTTTAAAGCTACTCCTCTGGACAGACAGAGCCTTGCAAGGGGTAAACATTTGGGGAAATTCAGGCAGACCACCTCTTTGGCCTCTGCTACCCCTGGCCACCCAGTCAAAGGCAGTAGCCCTGTCTATTCTGGACAGTCCTGCTTTTGTACAATCCAGGAGCAATTAGAAGCTGTGAAATGTGCCGGATTCAGCCTGCAGGCGATGATGACTGCAGCTTCTGTCCTGAAGAATATATTTTGAGAACTCGTTTCTTTCTTTTTAAACCCTGAGTCAGCACAATCTGCAAAATTATCAGCTGAAGAGATTTTTGAACTAATAGTTTATTATGGAGGAAAAAAGACCTGAGAGCAGCAGAAAGGAGGGAACCCGATTCAGCCCCTGAGTGTCAGAACTTGGTGAATGTGGATGGTCAGTCTGCTCCTTTGGAGAACACTTTAGATGAGTAAACCCAGACTTAGGGAGTCTAAAGGACTTGCCCTCAGTCACTTAGCTAGGAAGTGAAGAATAAGGATGTCAAGTTTGGTCTGGCAATAAAGCCCATTCTCTTGTCCGTAAATAAGCTCCCTTACTCTATAATCCTTTAATACTAATCTAGATACCTTGGCTATAATATTTTGCAGTCTTAGTTTGGATAATTTTCAGGTCTAATTATCTACTGATATGAAGCTATATTCTGAAGAGTCTGAACTCAGTAGAGTATAAAGTGATCTCATTCATTTGGCTGTGCTGTGTGGCTTGTGGGATTTTGTTTTCCCAACCAGGGATTGAACCTTCGCCTTTGGCAGTGAAAGCACTGAGTCCTAACCACTGACCTCCGAGAACTTTCTATTTTGATTTCATTATGTTTTTTAATCATTACCGTATCCTGTAGAATTGTCCTGTCTTCAATGAAACCTTGGGCAGATTTTGTAAATTTCCTATCCAGTCAGAACGTCCCTCTCCTCTGTGCTAATTCGATTTGTCATCAGAGGATAGGATTCTCAAGGGAAGACGGTTCTGTTTTACTCCTTCTTTCTCCCTGCAAACCTATCACTCTTTTCCTGGGTCTAGCTCCTACAGAGCCAGGGGCTAGAAAGAAGGAAAGGGGAATGACCTGGGATTCTCTTGTGTCACTGATCTTAAATCACTTTTATGTAAGTTTCCTTTGTCTTGCTCTGGCTCCTTCAGATTCAGCTTACAGCTGATGTGACGTATAATTCTTCAAGATCCTGTTTAGCTTCTGTCTTCAGTGAAAACTTCTTTAGAAAAAGGCAGCATTTTCTCCTGTTGGTCCCTGCCAACAGTTCCATCCATCCTATCCATGTCTAAGGGAATCAATAACTCCTGTTGAACTTCCATACCCTTTCTTTCCTCCTGGAGCAAAGGCTTCTTCTACCATTCTACCCTGTATTACAGTCCCTCCCCCCTTGTGGCAAGCCTTCATTATCAAATCTCTCAGATTTAGAACCATTCAGATCAAGGCATTTGTCACTTTCCTGGAATCTCTCTCCACTTCAGTGGAATGAATACCCAGAAATGAAAACATCCAGACAAAGACCAGGCCACAGTATCACCTTCTAGAATTTTCTACCTCAGTTAGCCACTATGGAAGGTACAGACCCATTTGCAGAGGGGAGGGAGGGGACAGGAAGGGTTATCAGCTAAACTCACTCCTCTGGCTCTCTGTCTTCTGCCTGAGTACTGGAGGAAGGATGTTCCTTCCCATCCAGGGTGGGATGTGAAGTATGACATCAGTAAGCTGGTTCTTCTGCACCTTCTGTGAGCTATAGAGGAAGGTTCTGGCTCCATTTCTTAGTAACTTAATGGAAATTGTAAAAATATGTGTGACTCAAATTCTTTTATTTGGCTTTGGGGCTTTAACTACAATTCCTTCAGAATAGAAAAAAAATCATATTCAATATTGTATTAACACATAGAAACTGTAATTTAAAGTGGTTACTGTCTCAACTGGGCACTACTACTTTCCTTAATAAATATTTTCTATTTTAAAGAAAATTTAAAAATCACTGAGAAGGGCTAGCTCAAAGTGCTTACATTTGCACATGCCCTTTTAAGCATCTTATGACTTTATTTTTGGGGGCTCCAAAATCAGATGGTGACTGCAGCCATGAAATTAAAAGACGCTTACTCCTTGGAAGGAAAGTTATGACCAACCTAGACAGCATTTTAAAAAGCAGAGACATTACTTTGCCAACAAAGATCTGTCTAGTCAAGGCTATGGTTTTTCCTGTGGTCATATACGGATGTGAGAGTTGGACTGTGAAGAAAGCTGAGTACCGAAGAATTGATGCTTTTGAACTGTGGTGTTGGAGAAGACTCTTGAGAGTCCCTTGGACTGCAAGGAGATCCAACCAGTCCATTCTGAAGGAGATCAGCCCTGGGTGTTCTTTGGAAGGAGTAATGCTAAAGCTGAAACTCCAGTACTTTGGCCACCTCTTGTGAAGAGTTGACTCATTGGAAAAGACTGATGCTGGGAGGGATTGGGGGCAGGAGGAGAAGGGGATGACAGAGGATGAGATGGATGGATGGCATCACTGACTCGATGGACCTGATTCTGAGTGAACTCCGGGAGTTGGTGATGGACAGGGAGGCCTGGCGTGCTGCGATTCATGGGGTTGCAAAGAGTCAGACACGACTGAGCGAGTGAACTAAACTGAACTGATGTACATCTGTGAATCACAACAGTGCTGTGGTGGAAATAAAGTTTCATTATCATCATTTTCTAAGTTGAACACTGAGGCTTAGAGTGGTAAGTGAGTTTTTTCTAAAGTCTCGCTCTTCAGGGGAAGCACTGGAATCCTGGCTCCATCCCTATGTACGTGTCTTAGGAGGGTTTCCTAGGAGCAGAACGTGAGACTGGTAGTCATGTGCAAGTGGGTTTATTCATTTTTACTCTCAAGAGAAATGTGTACTGGAGTGAAGGAAGCAAAATAATCAAGGGGAAGAAACTAAATGAGGAAATGGTTTCAGAAGTCTAGCCTCAGCCTGGCCCCAAAGGTGAGCATGAGCGTGTAAGCAGCAGCCTAGACTTTGCTCCTCCTTGATGCAAGAATCTGGGTTTTCATATCCGCTGCTGCTCAGTCGTTAGTTATGGGTTGCACTACAGGGAGGAGATATGAGAGAGTATGAGAGAACTTTCAGGTACTTCATGGTAAGGGGGCTCTAACTGCCCAAGCATAGTCCCCCTGGGAGGACTTCAGCAAACCTTGCAGCGGTGACACCTACAGGAATGTAGGAATGGCCCGCTGCACCAGATTTTACCAGGGAAGGAAGCTGGGGCACCAAATGAGTCAACTACAATAGTACTGCATCACCTCGAACCATGTTAGTAGTTAATGGAGACACAGGAGACAACTAACATGAGACCAGGCTAAAGGTCTTAGAATAAGATATAAGAAGTCAAGAGAAATAGAAATACTGTTATATTATTCTTTGGGTAAAGACATTTACTCTAGCTGTACCTGCTAGTATAGATTAACTGATCATTAGATTCTGTTATTTATTAGAAAGGCTTTTGGAAATCCAAATCAAGTAGATTATAATGAATATATTTGCTGAAGGAAAACATACATTTTTATGCCTTTCTCTTCTAACTTAGGCAAAGAGAAATACCAAGGTAAGGCAAGTTGTCATGTGATTCAAGGCAATGCCATTAATAAAAAGGCAATTTTGTTCCAATAGGGAGAACTTACATGGTGTGTGTGAATGATAATTTATTATGCTTAGCTTTAAAATACATTATGAACACACAACTGAGACATTATTGCTGGGTATTCTTACCAGACTAAGAAAAAAGTTGATATGATCAACCTTAAGATACTCACATTTATTTAAGGCATCTAAGCAAGTGTCTTATTTCAATTTGAATTCATGTTGAATAAACATAATTTTGATCATTCCAAATTGCTTCATTCAATCAACTATTGCAGTATAATTATATCACAGTAGTAGTAATTTTTAACAGCTACTTATAGCAGGTCATATGCTAGCTAATATTATAAGTGCTATAATTGTCTAATTTATTTGATCTTTATAACATTCACAGAGGATAGGTACAATTGTCATTCCTCATCTATGATGAAGAAACTAAGGCCAGAGGAGTTCAATAACTTTCCCTAAGTCACATATTGGTGAGTTGAGGAGTCAATATTTGAACTCAGACATTCAGGTTTCAAGCCATAGTCTTAAATATGAAATATATCTGAATATAGGCTTTTAATATCCATAAGTTCGGGTGTTAATTTTTTCCACAACATACAAAATAAAAATTCAAGAAAATAATTTAGTTGACATCAACAAGAACTTAAGAAAGTCAATAGGAGAATAACTGGACAAGGTACACAGTGCATAAAAATAAGTCATTTCCTTAAGTATGTATATTAAATCCAAGATGTTACATAATTCAAAATACATTGCTTTGTCCTATTGTTTTTATAATTGGCTATATCATTGTATATAGTTTATAAAGATTTGTCAGACTATTATTTTATTAATATTGATTTATCCTTATTAATATTAATAAGGATAAAATATATCCTTATTCTTTCCTATTTTTGCCAAATATTTCAAGGCCCTTCATCTACTCTTTCATAAATAATATATCTGTACATACACATATGATTAAACATATGTATGTAATCCAAGGAACTAATTAAGGCTTGGTGAAATATCTAATATGGACTGAGGTGAAACATGGTAAACTTACCCCATCCTGACCTCACTCTCTATAATTTATCAGGTATCGTTTGGCATTATCTTTTAAGAACTGTATCATCTCAATTCTCTTTCTTCCTTCCCCTGTTCCCTCCCGCCTTCCTTCTCTTTTTTCCTTCTTTCTTCACCACTGAATTTGCATGTACTTTATAAACACATATAAGGCTAAGGTATATGAGCCATGTTCTGGGCCTTTAATGAATATATAGTCTAGCAATTAGAGTAGTGTAGGCATTTGGACCTCAAAGGCTTCCGAAGTAAGTGAAGTGAAGTCGTTCAGTCGTGTCCAACTCTTTGTGACCCCATGGACTTTCGCCCACCAGGCTCCTCCATCCATGGGATTCTCCAGGCAAGAATACTGGAGTGGGTTGCCATTTCCTTCTCCAGGGGATTTTCCTGACCCAGGTCGCTTCCTAGCTATAATTTATTTATGTTTCCCTTATGGAAACTGAGGGAGTTTGGTGGTCTCCAAAGTCACTTTAAATTTTGAAAACAAAAACAACTTTTAAATGATTTCTATCTTCATAGTCTAAGTCAGAATAGACAACAAGAAACATCTGCAATGTTAAGTATTTAAGTGTACTGCATGATTAATAAAATTCTTAATAAAATACTTTTCTTATCAATGCAAATGATTAAGCCAAGGACAGTGGGTGCTATGAGGAAGTCTGAATGAAGAACTATGGTGAATCTGTAAAGGTAGACATATGAAGAATGGAGATTTGCTTGAAATATTTTTTGAGCTGCATTATTGGACTATTAGAAACCCTGTTCTGATTTCTCACAAGTCTGGTTTCACATGCAAGTCAGCCCTATTCTTAGTTTGTTCTTTTATCATATCATTCTAAGATAAAAACTGACAGATATTTATACATTACTCATAATGATCTATCTCTCTAGCCATTTTTTCCAAATATCCTGAATTACCCTAAACTATCATTGGAAATATTTATCTAAATGGAAATTAATTTAGAAAAATAGTTCAAGATTTACATTGACTCTAGAATTTATTGCTACTTTATTTCCATGAAGCATATTACCTAAAACACGGACATTTGTCTTTGTACTACCAAATCGATGGACAAATGCAAGGTTTTATCATAAGTGGCAGTGGTACTCTATGTATTCATTTATAAGGGGTCTGGTATTCTGTTGTTATTCAGTCACCCAATCATGTCCGACTCTTTGAGACCCCAAGGACTGCATCATGCGAGGCTTCCCTATCCCTCACCACCTCCTAAAGTTTGCCCAAGTTCATGTCCATTGCATCATTGACGCAACTGGGGGAGGGAATGGCAAACCACCCCAGTATACTTGCTGTGGGAACCTCATCCACTGTATTAAAGAAAAGTCTGGTATTCTACATATACATAATATAAAAGAGTTAAGAAGATGTTTTAATTATTTCATGATAAATAATCTTTTTAAAAGATATTTTTACTGTTCAAGTAAACATTCATATTGCATGTGGTATCGCTGTTAATTCTGATATAGCTTATACCTCCGCAAAGTGCTCTAGGGTTTATACACAAATTGAATTTTAATGTCCTCACCTGAAACTTCACACATAGTTAGCTGAGTCTCAAATCAGGGGGTTTAAGGGATCAACTGCATTTGCTTTTTTTTCGCCAAAGCAAACAATGCCAAGGACATGAATATTTATAATCGTAAGTCTAACAATACAACTTTTAAGAAAATCATGTTATATGGTATAACATGCATCTTATCTTAAAGTGAAAGTGAATTTTAGATTCTTTTCACAGTGAGTATAAAAAGAACACTTTTAAGGAGAAAAGAGAGCCCCTGCAGGGTTGCAGGCCCAGCTAGGTTCTGGATCTAAGGAGAAGAATCACTTTTCTGTCTGAGGTAATGATTGAGCTACCTTTTGCCAACAAGTTACAGAATTAAATATCAACCTTCAAAGTACTCAAGAGCCTGGGAGCAAGTACTGGTGACCCTTTGATTTGAAAGAAAAGAATATTATTCGGCTTTGTCCAACTCATTTTGCGTTACCATCTCTGTGTCTTTGCCAGCACGGAGACCTATGCTTCTGTATCCAGACCCCTTCCAGTCTATGATAGGTTGGGTTGATTCTCAGACAAGAGAGATACTCACATGTTACATGTTCTGCTCCCTTATAAAAAAAAAAGGGGGTAACAATGAACCTAGAAAGGCGACACTCATTAAAGTGAAAGATTATTATCCTTCAAGCTCCCCTCCAAAAAGATGATTTGGAGGCTGTCTTTGCATTCTAGTATGCAAATTAAGATGTTACTGTATTAAGAACCAGGATGGCTGGCAGAGAGGAACCAGAGAAACAACTCATTGAAAGATGGAAGGGTTTCACTCAGGGACTCTCAGTTCAGTTCAGTTCAGTTGCTCAGTCATGTCCGACTCTTCGAGACCCCATGGATTACAGTACTCCAGGCTTTCCTGTCCATCACCAACTCTCAGAGCTTACTCAAACTCATGTCCATAGAATCAGCAATGCCATCCAACCATCTCATCCTCTGTCATCCCCTTCTCCTCCCACCTTCAATCTTTCCCAGCATCAGGGTCTTTTCAAATGAGTCAATTCTTCACATCAGGTGGCCAAAGTATTGGAGTTTCAGCTTCATCATTGGTCCTTCAGTCCAATGAATATTCAGGACTGATTTCCTTCAGGATGGACTGGTTGGATCTCCTGGCTGCCAAGGGATTCTCAAGAGTCTTCTCTAATACCACAGTTCAAAAGCATCAATTCTTCAGCGCTCAGCTTTCTTTATAGTCCAACTCTCACATCCATACATGACTACTGGAAAAACCATAGCCTTGACTAGACGGACTTTTGTTGGCAAAGTAATGTCTCTGCTTTTTAATATGCTGTCTAGGTTGGTTATATTGCCAACAAAGGTCCGTCTAGTCAAGGCTATGGTTTTTCCAGTAGTCATGTATGGATGTGAGAGTTGGACTGTGAAGAAAGCTGAGCACCGAAGAATTGATGCTTTTGAACTGTGGTGTTGGAGAAGACTCTTGAGAGTCCCTTGGACTGCAAGGAGATCCAACCAGTCCATTCTAAAGATCAGTCCTGGGTGTTCTTTGGAAGGAGTGATGCTAAAGCTGAAACTCCAGTACTTTGGCCACCTCATGCAAAGAGTTGACTCATTGGAAAAGACTCTGATGCTGGGAGGGATTGGGGGCAGGAGGAGAAGGGGACGACAGAGGATGAGATGTCTGGATGGCATCACCAACTCGATGGATGTGAGTCTGAGTGAACTCTGGGAGTTGGTGATGGACAGGGAGGCCTGGCGTGCTGCGATTCATGGGGTCGCAAAGAGTCGGATATGACTGAGCGACTGAACTGAACTAGGTTAGTCATAGCTTTTCTTCCAAGGAGCAAGTGTCTTAATTTCATGGCTGCAGTTACCATCTGCAGTGATTTTGGAGCCCCCAAAAATAAAGTATCTCACTGTTTCCATTGTTTCCCCACCATTTGCCATGAAGTGATGGGACCAGATGCCTGATTTTAGTTTTCTGAATGTTGAGTTTTAAGCCTACTTTTTCACTTTCCTCTTTCACTTTCATCAAGAGGCTCTTTAGTTCTTCTTTGCTTTCTGCTGTAAGGGTGGTGTCATCTGCATATCTGAGGTTATTGATTTTTCTCCTGGCAATGTTTGGTACTCTGCTGCTAAGTAAAGTCCAGGAATAAGTGGAGCCTTTTTATTTACTTTTGTATTTTCTCACTTTAAAAATCGTATTTCCAAATGGACAGTTCTCTGCCCAGCAGTTTACTGTCTCGAGTTGAGTGTAATTTAAACAGCATTCTCATGACACTTTAGAAATAAGGAATAATTTAAAAATCCTTCAGAAGTGAAACAAGCTTGTTGTATTTTGATCCCTGTAAAAGAGGCATAAGGAGAGATTTATTAACATCCATTTTCCACTTCTGATGCCCTCTGTAGGAGGTGCTAGCAAAATTCAGATATGTTTTCAAGCCTCGATCTGTGGGTCTTGCTGAAAGACTTATCCAGATGGAAGCAATAGGACTGTTCTTCCTCATCATGCGATAAACAAGCTTATTGAGATTTTTTCTAAATAGTCTTGTTTTTAAAGAGAATGGTTTTTAAACTTTTTCTGAAGGTATGGGAAAGAATACATCTAATAGCCACTCAGAAAAGATACCTCCCTTCCGAAAGACATTTTATTTTTTAATTTTTTTCAGAAAGTCCTTTTTAAAGTGGTAAGTTATGCAATTCTTTGTTACTGCCTTTAAAGTAAATAAGGTGCCTCATTTTACCTCATTTAAATCCCTTGATATCTTGAAACTTTCAGACCAGATGGCCAGGAACACAATTGTTACACACCTATGATCAAATATACAGTTAAGATTTTTCTTGAAGAGATCACAATGCCCAATTTATTAAATTGAATAATACACTTACCATTAGGAGCATTATATAATTGTCATCTGAGACAATATGTTACCATTAATAAATCTACAAACCACACAACACCTATTCAGATAGTATAATGCAGCAATTTATTGCATACTATGTGAATTTAGTCAACAGGGAATCCCTTGATGAAAAAATAGCATAATATTAATTACTAGCACCATCTGTGCAAAACAATTGGAAAACCAATATTTTAATACAATGACTTCATGCATGTCAGTTATCTTCAACATTAAATGCTGCAGTTTTGTTGATGCAGTTTACCTGTCTAATAATTTAAATAATGGATGTTCTTACAGAGTTTAAAACCATGAATAAATGAATTAAAATTAAATATTATGAAATGTTTAAATAGGTATAACATGAAGCTGATTCATTCTCCGAGAATGTATCCTGTATGCATGTATGTATATACAAATTACAGTACCATCTGCTAGTTTTTTACAGGTTGAGCATGAATTTTCTTTTCACACATGAAAGGTATACTGTAAATCCTTTGCGGTGAAAAGATTATTTGGTTGAAAAGGTTGAGACAGTTGCTCTAACTATTGCCCAGCAGTGGTCAGACTCAAAGAGTACCTTCAAAAGATGGGGGCAGGGGTCATTATGAGAATGAACATATTCTATTTAAATTTTTAGCTCTCAAGCTCATTTTGTTAATTATGACAATGGATGCTGTTCCAGGACCAAAGGACCCCCTTTCATCTGTCCTTTTAAACTACTGTAACCTGCCACCTGGTATGTTCTTTTTATATATCCACTCTAGCTTCAATAAAAATTTATTGAAAAAAATAATGAATTATATTTTGGACAAGGAGATGGTGAGCAAACAGGGTTTTCTTAGCTGCCAGTATAAACCATGTTTTTTTTGTTGGCTGTTTAGATACCTTAGTATCTTATTCTGCCAAAGTTCCTTTATAGTCAAACCAGAGACTTCAGAGCCACAAAATACATAAAGTATGGTTGGTAATCACTATTGCCAGGAAATCTATGGGCAAGCAATAAACTTTTCATTTGGGAGGAGTCTTTTGTAGTAGCCAACCAATCTAAATCTTTCATTAAATAACACTGAATCTTTCAATCTAACAGTTATACAGTTCGTGGAATTCTCTAGGCCAGAATACTGGAAAGGGTAGCCTTTTCCTTCTCCAGGGAATCTTCCCTACCCAGGGAATGAACCCAGGTCTCCTGCATTGCAGGAAGATTCTTTACCAGCTGAGCCACAAGGGAAGCCCTTTCAATCTAAATCTTTCATTAAATCATCAAACTTCTTTACTGTGTTCTGTTGCAGCTAAAAAAAAGTCTGAAGTCCATTGTTTGCACTTTCTAAGACAATAAAATTCTCTACTGGAGAGGGAGGATCTTGAAATTCCATTACTATTTAGCCCTAACTCACAATTTCCATTCATTTAAAAAAAGTTGTATTGTGTTTTCTTAAAACAGTTTGGTATGAGCTTTAAGGCTGGCTTCATCATACAAGGCTGTGTTTTCTGAGCATCAACACTAGCACCACATTCTTGGGTTTATGTGACCTTGGACATGTAATAGCTTATGTGACCTTGGACATAATTGTCAAATCACTTAACTTCGATTTTTAGGGTAAAAAGTCATCCTTCTAAAATGGAAACCGTGCTGCTTACCTCTCCCTAGTTGTGGAAAGAGGTAACAGCATGATCATCAGTAATTATTATTTATTCTTTATCCACTGAAGTAAAGGAAGTAAAAGAGTTCAAAAGATGTTTGCCTTTCGGAAAAAAAATATAAACAGGCAGTTACAGAGTAAACATAAATGCAAATAAAGGTGAGGAGACTCTCAAAAATCATTAGTAGCAAGAAAAAGTAAAATTGGATAGCACAGCACAGGTGACTTTTTTCTGAAATTGTGATCTATGGTACAGTCAGAAGTGTAGGGCAATAGGTACTCTCGGGCACAGCAGGAGGGAGGGGGTAATGACACGTCTCTTGGGAGAAGAAAATTTAACAGCAGCTCAAGAATTCAAATGTGTGATTTTTGACCCCAAAATTTTACTTTTAGAAATCTAACCTAGGATGATTCTTAGCCAAATGGTGAACAGGTGCAGCTGTCCCCCTTAACTCCTCTACCCTCCTCAAAAAAGCATGAAATAAAAAACATGCTGATACCAAACAACACATACATAATAGTCAAGTTGAAAAATAAAGACATACACACATGTGAAGTAAGAAAATCCTTAGTTTCCAGGACCAGGGAACTAAAAATCCAACATGAAAAGTAGATAGAATAACGCATACGTATTTTGACACCAAAACACATGTTTTCATGCTCTCTGATACAAAGGGACAATCTGTGTCTAAGTGAGATGAAGAGCTGAGATCAAGAATCTGATATACAATTTTCTGATGAAAAAGAGCTTTGTGAAAAAAGGATCACAAAAACTATTCACTGTCCTTCCACTGAATTTTCTGCCTGTCCAGTTTCAGACAGAAACAAATTTTCAAAGTCTACTGCAAGATCTTGGAGATCAAATCTGTTAGTCATCTATATTAAGTGCGAAAGGCAAGATTTGAAAACCTGAAAGTATTTTCAGGTTTGTGCTTGCGTGCTCAGTCACTTCAGTCGTGCATGACTCTTTGCGACTCTGATGAACAGTAGCCTGCCGGGCTCCTCTGTCCATGGGATTCTCCAGGCAAGAATACTGCACTGGGTTGCCATGCCCTCCTCCAGGGAATCTTCCCAGTCTAAGGATCAAACCTGTGTCTCTTAAATCTTCTGCATTGGCAGTCACGTTCTTCACCACTAGGGCCACCTGGGAAGCCCAGTTAACCATATAACCAACTGTATCTCTTTTCTTTTTGGAGGAAAAGGAAAATAAAATTGAGGGGCAAATATTCCACTGAACTATAATAATTTTATGGAAGTCTACAGCCAGGTTAAGAACATTGGCAGTCTTAGTTCCAGGAACCCTTGCCTTAATCAATTATGGAAACCATCATGATGAGAATAATAAGCATATATAGCAAAAATTTGATTTATCACATCAAGAAGAGAAAAAACTAAACGATGACAAAAAGATTGTTAAGTTTTTAATAAATAAAGAAAGTGAAGGAATAAATAACTCAATAAAAGAAGCACCAGTAAAAGAATGCTTATGCTGCTAAGTCGCCTCAGTGGTGTTCGACTCTGTGTGACTCCATAGACGGCAGCCCACCAGGCTCCCCTATCCCTGGGATTCTCCAGGCAAGAACACTGGAGTGGGTTGCCATTTCCTTCTCCAATGCATGAAAGTGAAAAGTGAAAGGGAAGTCGCTCAGTTGTGTCCGACTCTTTGCGACCCCATGGACTGCAGCCTACCAGGCTCCTCTGCCCATGGGATTTGCCAGGCAAGAGTACTGGAGTTGGGTGCCATCACCTTAGACACACCTGAGTGAGAATGAGAGAATGGGGAGACAGGTCTCAGGGGGAAAAAAACTAAAAAATGCAACCCAGAAAAAGAAAGTCTGACTACACAAAAAAGCAGTTAAGTGAAATGGCAGGAAAAATGGAAAAATACACAACATATATCTAATTAAGTTTCCTTGATCATGAAAATAGAAAAGGAAGGAATATCTTTTGGTAAACATAAAACAGAAAATGTCTGGTATTGAAAGAGACATGATTGCTAATATTATAGCAAGTAGCACAGCGAGTTCTGAATAAGAGTAACAGAGAATTCCCCGTAACTGAAATGGTTTTCTTGACTGACTTAGCAAATTAATATGTTTACCTCATTCTCTTTCTCTTTTTAAATTTTAAGTACAATGCTTACTGAAAAGCATAATACTGAAAAACATAAGTAAAGATATGAAAGATTCCAAAAGGAGTGCAATCCTTGCAATGAAATTCCACTGAATTGGTTTTTAATGTACTGAGAACTTTTAATACGTTTCAGGCACTTTTCAAAAGAACTTGATGAGTTTAATTTCATTTTTCCAAATACGAATTTTTTTATTACCTTCTATTTTTATAGTCCAGAACAGTGTTGGTGGATAATTTAAAAACAACAAATTTCTTTCCTTGAGTCTCCACTTTTCTCAGGGCAGATGAGGTATAGTATCCAAGGCAGACAGTCCATGTGGCCAAGGACAACTGTGTCTCTCAGATAACCCAATGATCTTATTCTGATGGCTGTGCCCTTTTACTGGCTTTCCCAACCTTGAAGGAAACCAATACACGTGCACTCATGACAACGAAACGGCTCCAAATAGTACACTGATGTTTCACACAGTCACTACCTAGTTGGATTTATCACACTGTGAGAATCATTGAGAGAATTCTTAATTCTTAACTCATTAGTCTTTTTAAAAAATGGTTCTGAGCTTTAACGACTTTTTAAAATTTCTTCAGTGAGCTAATGGCTCTGATAAGGGATTATCCTTTTAAGAAATCTACATCAATGATCAACCTATAGAACATCAAAGTCATGGAAAAAAAGAGAGAAATTACCTAGCTTACAAGAAAAAAATAATCACACCACTCAGATCAGATCAGATAAGTTGCTCAGTCGTGTCTGACTCTTTGCGACCCCATGAACTGCAGCACGCCAGGCCTCCCTGTCCATCACCAACTCCCGGAGTTCACCCAGACTCACGTCCATCTAGTCAGTGATGCCATCCAGCCATCTCATCCTCTGTTGTCCTCTTCTCCACTTGCCCCCAATCCCTCCCAGCATCAGAGTCTTTTCCAATGAGTCAACTCTTCACATGAGCTGGCCAAAGTACTGGAGTTTCAGCTTTAGCATCATTCCTTCCAAAGAAATCCCAGGGCTGATCTCCTTCAGAATGGACTGGTTGGATCTCCTTGCAGTCCAAGGGACTCTCAAGAGTCTTCTCCAACACCACAGTTCAAAAGCATCAATTCTTCAGCGCTCAGCCTTCTTCACAGTCCAACTCTCACATCCATACATGACCACAGGAAAAACCATAGCCTTGACTAGATGAACCTTTGTTGGCAAAGTAATGTCTCTGCTTTTGAATATGCTATCTAGGTTGGTCATAACTTTCCTTCCAAGGAGTAAGCGTCTTTTAATTTCATGGCTGCAGTCACCATCTGTAGTGATTTTGGAGCCCAGAAAAATAAAGTCTGACACTGTTTCCACTGTTTCTCCATCTATTTCCCATGAAGTGATAGGACTGGATGCCATGATCTTCGTTTTCAGAATGTTGAGCTTTAAGCCAGCTTTTTCACTCTCCACTTACCTTTATCAAGAGGCTTTTGAGTTCCTCTTCACTTTCTGCCATAAGGGTGTGTCATCTGCATACCTGAGGTGATTGATATTTCTCCTGGCAATCTTGATTCCAGCTTGTGTTTCTTCCAGTCCAGTGTTTCTCATAATGTACTCTGCATATAAGTTAAATAAACGGTGTGACAATATACAGCCTTGACGAACTCCTTTTCCTATTTGGAACCAGTCTGTTGTTCCATGTCCAGTTCTAACTGTTGCTTCCTGATCTGCATACAAATTTCTCAAGAGGCAGATCAGGTGGTCTGGTATTCCCATCTCTTTCAGAATTTTCCACAGTTTACTGTGATCCACATAGTCAAAGGCCTTGGCATAGTCAATAAAGCAGAAATAGATGTTTTTCTGGAACTCTCTTGTTTTTTCCATGATCTAGCGGATGTTGGCGATTTGATCTCTGGTTCCTCTGCCTTTTCTAAAACCAGCTTGAACATCAGGAAGTTCATGGTTCACATATTGCTAAAGCCTGGCTTGGAGAATTTTCAGCATTACTTTACTAGCGTGTGAGATGAGTGCAATTGTGTGGTAGTTTGAGCATTCTTTGGCATTGCCTTTCTTTGGGATTGGAATGAAAACTGACCTTTTCCAGTCCTGTGGCCACTGCTGAGTTTTCCAAATTTGCTGACATATTGAGTGCAGCACTTTCACAGCATCATCTTTCAGGATTTGGAATAGCTCAACTGGAATTCTATCACCTCCACTAGCTTTGTTCATAGTGATGCTTTCTAAGGCCCACTTGACTTCATATTCCAGAATATCTGGCTCTAGGTCAGTGATCACACCATTGTGATTATCTGGGTCGTGAAGATCTTTTTTGTACAGTTCTTCTGTGTATTCTTGCCATCTCTTCTTAATATCTTCTGCTTCTGTTAGGTCCATACCATTTCTGTCCTTTATCGAGCCCATCTTTGCATGAAATGTTCCTTTGATATCTCTAATTTTCTTGAAGAGATCTCTAGTCTTTCCCATTCTGTTGTTTTCCTCTATTTCTTTGCATTGATCACTGAAGAAGGCTTTCTTATCTCTTCTTGCTATTCTTTGGAACTCTGCATTCAGATGTTTATATCTTTCCTTTTCTCCTTTGCTTTTTCACTTCTCTTCTTTTCACAGCTATTTGTAAGGCCTCCCCAGACAGCCAGCAGTAGCAGAGTTCAATCAACAGCTACATGTGAATACTTTGGATTTTCTACATATATGATCATGTCATCTGTATATCTGTAGCTATGGCTTTACTTTATAACAGTTTGAATGTCTTTTGTTTCTTTTTCATGTATAAATGCTTTAGCTAAAACTTCCAGTACAATGTGGAATAGCAGTGGTGAAAGCAGTCATCTTTGTCTTGGTCTTGATCTTAAGAGGAAAATTTTCAGTTTTTCACCATTGAGTATAATGTTTGCTAAATGCCCTTTGTCATGTTGATGCATTGACTTTTACTCGAGACAGTTTATTGCTTATGTTATTTCTTCTGTTCCTTTTTTTTTTTTTAAATTTTTCAGCACTTTATTTATTTATTTTTTTTTATTTGATAAATTTAACGCCTTTTATTGCCATACCTCATTTTACTGTGCTTTGCTTTAGTGAACTTTATAGATACATGTTTGTTTTTTTTTTTTCCTTGTTAATTTTCTGTTTAGTTGATCTATCCATAAGTGTGAGTGGGGTATTAAAGTCTCCCACTATTATTGTGTTACTGTTAATTTCTCCTTTCATACTTGTTAGAATTTGTCTTACATACTGCGGTGCTCCCATGTTGGGTGGATATATATTATATAATTGTTATATCTTCTTCTTGGATTGATCCTTTGATCATTATGTAGTGACCTTCTTTGTCTCTTTTCACAGCCTTTGTTTTAAAGTCTAATTTATCTGATACGAGTATTGTGACTCCTGCTTTCTTTTGGTCCCAATTTGCATGGAAAATCTTTTTCCACCCCTTCACTTTCAGTCTGTATGTGTCCCCTGTTTTGAGGTGGGTCTCTTGTAGACAACATATGTAGGGGTCTTGTTTTTGTATCCATTCAGCCAGTCTTTGTCTTTTGGTTGGGGCATTCAACCCATTTACGTTTAAGGTAATTACTAATAAGTATGATCCCGTTGCCATTTACTTTATTGTTTTGGGTTCGAGTTTATACACCATTTTTGTGTTTCCTGTCTAGAGAATATCCTTTAGTATTTGTTGGAGAGCTGGTTTGGTGGTGCAGAATTCTCTCAGCTTTTGCTTGTCTGAAAAACTTTTGATTTCTCCTTCATACTTGAATGAGATCCTTGCTGGGTACAATAATCTGGGCTGTAGGTTATTTTCTTTCATCATTTTAAGTATGTCTTGCCATTCCCTCCTGGCTTGAAGAGTTTCTATTGAAAGATCAGCTGTTATCCTTATGGGAATTCCCTTGTGTGTTATTTGTTGTTTTTCCCTTGCTGCTTTTAATATTTGTTCTTTGTGTTTGATCTTTGTTAATTTGATTAATATGTGTCTTGGGGTGTTTCTCCTTGGGTTTATCCTGTTTGGGACTCTCTGGGTTTCTTGGACTTGGGTGATTATTTCCTTCCCCATTTTAGGGAAGTTTTCCACTATTATCTCCTCAAGTATTTTCTCATGGTCTTTCTTTTTGTCTTCTTCTTCTGGAACCTCTATGATTCGAATGTTGTAGCGTTTAATATTGTCCTGGAGGTCTCTGAGATTGTCCTCATTTCTTTTAATTTGTTTTTCTTTTATCCTCTCTGATTCATTTATTTCTACCATTCTATCTTCTAATTCACTAATCCTATCTTCTGCCTCTGTTATTCTACTATTTGTTGCCTCCAGAGTGTTTTTAATTTCACTTATTGCATTATTCATTATATATTGACTCTTTTTTATTTCTTCTAGGTCCTTGTTAAACCTTTCTTGCATCTTCTCAATCCTTGTCTCCAGGCTATTTATCTGTGATTCCATTTTAATTTCAAGATTTTGGATCCATTTCACTATCATTATTTGGAATTCTTTATCAGGTAGATTCCCTATCTCTTCCTCTTTTGTTTGGTTTGGTGGGCATTTATCCTGTTCCTTTATCTGCTGGGTATTCCTCTGTCTCTTCATCTTGTTTAAATTGCTGAGTTTGGGAGTCCTTTCTGTATTCTGGCAGTTTGTGGAGTTCTCTTTATTGTGGCTTTTCCTCGCTGTGTGTAGGTATGTAGAGGTGGCTTGTCAAGGTTTCCTGGTTAGGGAAGCTTGTGTCGGTGTTCTGGTGGGTGGAGCTGTATTTCTTCTCTTTGTTCAGTCGCGCTATGGGGAGGGAGGGAGGGATGCTGCAAACAAATGACACTGGCGTGCGCTCGCACTGCCTCAGCCACACTGGGTCTGCCCCCACTCACGGCGCGTGTAGCCTCCCTGCCCACACCGCTCAGGCTCTAGGTTGTTCCGCCGGGAACAATCCGAGGCTGGGCCTGGGTTGCATGCACCTCCCAGGTCCAAGCCGCTCAGGTTCAGGCACTCAGGTAGTCCTCAGAGGTGCAGACTCAGTTGGGGCTGCGTTTTGTGCTCTTCCCAGGTCCGAGCAGCTCAGGTGATGAGGTGTTTGGCGAGCGCCAATGCTGCGACTTATCGCCTCCCCGCCACTTGGTTATCTGGGTGTAAAACCGGCGCACCTTCTCAGGCAGATGTTGACCGTCCAGACCCCCAATAAATTTTAGTTAGCAAAGAAGCCAGTTTTATAGATAATGTCTCTCTGGGGCTGCGATTGCCCCCTTCCGGCTCTGGCTGCCTGTCACCGGAGGGGGAAGGTTTGCAGCCGGTTACCTCTGTTTAGTCCTTTGTTTCGTGCACGGGCTGGCGGTGTCTTAGGTTGACAGATAGATTAAAGACTTCTATGTAATACTTCGGAGAAGGCAATGGCACCCCACTCCAGTACTCTTGCCTGGAAAATCCCATGGAAGGAGGAGCCTGGAAGGCTGCAGTCCATGGAGTTGCTGAGGGTCAGACACGACTGAGCAACTTCACTTTCAGTTTTCACTTTCATGCACTGGAGAAGGAAATGGCAGCCCACTCCAGTGTTCTTGCCTGGAGAATCCCAGGGACGGGGGGAGCCTGGTGGGCTGCCGTCTCTGGGGTCGCACAGAGTCGGATACGACTGAAGCAACTTAGCAGCATGTAATACTTGGAACCATAAAATTCTTAGAAGAAAACATGGGCAGTATGCTCTTTGACCTTGCTCTTACAATATTTTGGGGAATATATCTTCTTAGGCAAGGATAACAAAAGCAAAAATAAAACAAATGGGACTACATCAAACTAAAAACCTTTTGTACAAAGGGGGGAAGTCATCAATAAAACAAAAAGTCAACCTAGTAAATGAGAGAAGATATTTGCAAACAATATATCTGATAAGGTATGGATACCGAAAATATATAAGGAATTCAAAGAACTCAGTATCAAAGAAGAAAGAAACAAAACAATTAAAAATTGGACAGAGGACCTGAATAGATATTTTTTTTCCAAAAAAGACAAACAGGTGGCTAACAAGCTATGAAAAGATGTGCAACATCACTAATCATTAGGAGGAAATGCAAATCAAAACTACAATGAGATACTGCCTCATGTCTGTCAGAATGGCTATTATTGAAAAGACAAGAAATAACAAGTGTTGGCAAGAATGTGGAGAAAAGGGAAACCTACATTGTGCATTACCAGGACTGTAGATTGGTGCAGCCGCCACTATGAAAAACAGCACGAAGTTCCCACAACAAATTAAAATAAAACTACCATATAGTCCAGCAATTCTACTTCTGGGTATTCAATAAAAGAAAACAGAAACACTAATTTGAATACACACACACACACACACACACAATGGAATATTACCCAGTCATAAAAAAAGAATGAAATCTCACCATTTGCAAAAACTTGGAACATGGATGGATCTAGAGGGTATTAAGCTAAGTGAAATGTCAGACAGAGGAAGACAAATATCATCTGATTTCAACTATACATAGAATCTACACAAATATGAACAAACACGATAAAAGAAACAAGACTGTAGATACAGAGAACAAACTGGTAGTTATCAGAAGAGAGGGGCGTTAAAGGTACAGGTGAAGAGGTAAAAGGAATTAAGAAGTACAAACTTCCAGCTATAAAATAAATAACTCATAGGCAAGTAATGTGCAGCATAGGGAATATAGTTAATAGTATTGCAATAAATTTACATGGTTACAAATGGGAAGTAGAGTTATTATGGTGACTTTTTCATAATGTATAAAAATATTAAATCACTGTTCTACATTTGAAACTAATATAATATTTTATGTATATTATAATTATATATAAATTATATCACTGATATAAAATTAAAATACAATAAAAATAAGAGATAGTTTGGGTATTTGAAAAATAAGAAGAATAAAAGCATTTCTATTAAACTGATTTGATTCTATTGTTCTATTAAACAGCTTTGATTTTTAAAAATTCTGTAGCAGTTAACTCTGAATAGTTACAATTATAAAGGACACATCTGGAAATAATGAAAACTATTCGTTAAAAAGATGGAAAAATATGTATTAGGAAAATAACCAGAAGAGTTGGTCTACAATTTTAATAATAGGAACGGTAGAATTTACAGAATTCTAGTCCACATGCTATCGGAAGGATATCAGAATCAACGGGAGCAGGAAGAGGACGTTGGAAATTCCAGGAAACAAGGACGCTCAGAAGGAAATCAGGAAGCAGGAAACACTGCAATGCGCTCATGCAGGAGCAGCCTGGCTAGGGTGTTGCCACAGCTGCCACTGCTGTCATCACCTCTGCTACTGCTACTGTGAGGATTCTGACCCTCAGAATTCCTTAATTCCTCGTTGCACTCACTGTCCAGAATCCCAGGAAGGAACACACATCAAGCTGACTGAGCTTGTGTCTCAAGCTATCCACAGCTGTTAGAAGAGGTTTGTAGGAAGGTTTGGATTCCATGGTGGACACAGACACTAGGAAGTGGTCTCTGGCCAAAATGATGCATAGTGGAGGAAAGGGAATTCACAGAAAGCAAACTGGGGGGACTTCATGAAGAATAATATATGAGAATTTTTAAATGTCTGGAACGATACAATCAGAAGCAATTACCAAAGTGGAAGGAAAGAAACAGACTAAACAGTGTTTTGAAAATTCTATATCGTTTTAACAGTTTTGCAATTTTTAACAATGAAATTGTATTCGTGCATGGCCTATGTATTTTTTTAAAAATTACACTTAAAAAAGAACTTTCGCCTTTAAGAGTGAGAATTATATACTCACAGCACTTTTAAACTTTCATGGGAATAATTGATGAAAACTCTGCCTCAGCAAAATTCAAGGGAGGAGAAATCTCCCTGGGACTGCAGAGATTTCACCGTTGCCTAATCTACTTTTTTTTTCCTTGAAATGCGTTGGCTTCATCTACCTTTAGAAGTTCCTTCTGTTGAAAACTCTGGATGATTTTTTTCTCTCTCTGAAGCCAGCCAGATACTTTGTAGTCAAATAAATTGTCAGAAAATTTGCTGTATCTAGAGATTTTGCTGTAGTAAAAATGTGGCCACAGCCTCCTCAGAATAGCTCACCATTTGGGATTACATTTTTAAAATCCATCAAAAATAAAAGCTGTATTATATCACTTTTGAATTAGCCATGCTCTTATGGAAATGTAGTTTTACATATGTGTAGCAATGTGTGGGTGCATACGTGTGTGTGTGTGTGTGCGCGTGTGTGTGTGTGTTAGTGATAAAGACAGAAAAACAGAGACAGTGAGACAAAGAGAAAGAGAGAGAGAGGGACTCACTTCAACTCTGTAAGGCCAAAATAGACATTTACACTCCAAGAGATAATATGGACCATAAAACTGAAATTTGAATCTGTTAATACCCTTCTAACACTGTAACTGAAATTAGCTGTAACATAATCCAAGAGGGTTATACTTTGGAGTTCTCTTCTGTGATACTTAAACGTTTTCACTCACACACTATTCAATTTATTCATTTATTCATTTAACAAATCTCTAGTAAACGGAGATTCTTCTGCGGCAGTTTTCATGCTAGACAATGAAGACAAAGAATGCGTCAAACACCGTATGGGGAAGAGACACATAACTAACCAGGTGGGCTTGTGTGCCAAGTTGCTTCAGTCATGTTCGACTCTTCGAAACCTTATGGATTGTATGTAGCCGATCAGGCTCCTCTGTCCATGGGATTCTCCAGGCAATACTGGAGTAGGTTGTTGTGCCCTCCTCCAAGGGGATCTTCCAGACCCTGGCATTGAACCCCTATATTTTAGGTCTCCTGAATTAGTAGGCAGGTTCTTTACCTCTTGCACCACCTGGAGAACCCAAATAACCAGGTAATTATGTTGTGATCTAGGCTAGGCTGTCCCAAATGCTTTGTGAGCTCTGAAAGACACACATTTGAGACCGGGGTGAAGACTGGGTAGAAAAAGGTGTTGGAGTGTATCAAGAAAGCAGACTTGAACTGAATCTAAAGGATGGGAACTATAAGTAGAAAAAGTCAAGAGATTTCATATAACTAATCAATTGACAGAGTGATATCTCTCAAAGATTCTCGGGCAAAAAAAAAAAAAGAACATTTTAGGGATATCACTGTTTTTAATGAGTAGGATAAGATTTCTACCTGAAGCATGACTACTCTGGATTGATAAGAGGTGATCTACAGTGGATATCTGCCTTTTCTGTTGTCCAGCATACATTCAACTTTTTTTTCCCCTGGGAATAATCAACTGAATTCCATTTGGGTATTAGTTATACCCCTGATGCAACCCCATGTACACACACCCACAAAGCAATCTTCAGGTGAAACACAGTATCTTGGACCCACCACACATATCCATTTCTTTAGCCACACTAATTGATCAAGACTCAATCATGTGACCCAGTCAGAACTAAGGTAAAACTTGCTTGGCGATTTCCAAGGATCAATTATTGACCTTTTCTGTTCAGCCTGAAACCTGAGGGAATGTTGGGGCTGGAGCTCCAGGCAACCTCTTGCTATCACGTGATGCTGAAGCCAAAGCCAATATGACAGAAGGCAGACTAAAGAGATGGAGAGAAACCAACTCCGAATTACATTTTCTGGGCCCTGAATACAATCTTGTCATTTTATGTGAGCCAATAAATTCCCTTTTTGCCTAAACGAGCTGCTCATATTTTTTTTTACTTGCCATTAAGACTCCTAATTGATCCTTGTCCCAAAGAGGAAGAAGCTGTGGGATGGAGATAGATGAAAGAGAACAAGCTTATATTTATTAAGCAACTATTTTGTTCCTGCCAAAAAAAAAGAAAAAGAAAAGCTAGGCACTGATGTTTCCTTGTTTTTAAATAAAGTTCACAATATTCCAGGAAACTAAATGAGAGTATCCATCTCAGCACAAAGGTCTGTCCGAATTTAAATCCTATTCATTTTACATCTCACTGCACTATCAGCTTGAGGTTTACTCTAGGCTGGTATTTCCTATACTACGGTTTCAGGGAACAAAGGCAATGGCACCCCACTCCAGTACTCTTGCCTGGAAAATCCCATGGACAGAGGAGCCTGGTAGGCTGCAGTCCATGAGGTCACGAAGAGTCGGACACGACTAAGCGACTTCACTTTCACGAATTGGAGAAGGAAATGGCAACCCACTCCAGTGTTCTTGCCTGGAGAATCCCAGGGACGGCAGAGCCTGGTGGGCTGCCGTCTATGGGGTCGCACAGAGTTGGACACGACTGAAACGACTTAGCAGCAGCAGCAGTGTTCAGTGAAATATTAATAAATGTTATGTAAAGAATAAACTCTAAATATAAGAAACTCAATATGTAAGAAAAATACTAAACATACTTATGTGTTGATCTTCTTTTACATGTCTTGTAGAAACAGCTCAAGGAGTCTGATGAGAGCTCACCCCCAGCATAAAGGATGTTTAAAAATGAGGCACCTGTGCACAAGTGACATTGTCAATCTACACAGTATGTTGCTCTATAAGTTTTTATTTGGGAATTAACGTTTGTGCTTCTAACTTCTTGGGGGGCTGTTATTCCGTTTGTGTTGGCAGTAGAGGTTCATACAACACATGGTTTTGTAGCTGATGAGGGGAATTTTTAATAAAAAACAGACTTTAATAGTTCTCAAATAAAACAACAAAGAAAATCAGAATGATTCAAAGTGAATGTGATTAATGAAAAATGTAAATTTACAGGCAAAACTGTGAGGTAAACTGTTCAAGACTAAACAAGCAAGTATTTTGGGAATTGCCATATATGGGTCCAACATTAAATCTGTATTATTCTCTTTGCTAGAATTTTATGATATTTTGGAATTAAAGCAAAATATTGGAATATTTGATGCTGTGCCCAAAATGAAGACTTGACTCAGAAATATTGTTTCTGTTATTATTAATAGCTACATGCAAAGAAAAAAGACTCAAAACACTGTTCTCATACAAAGGATAGATGTTTTATGTCAATATATTACAAAAATGTACAATAAATTATCTTACATAGATATTTTAATTCTTTTTGGTCTTCATTTGAAAAAATGATTTAATTTCTGGAAAGTTACTTTTGTTCAGTTATATAATTTTAAAAAGAGGACTTCCCAGGTGGCACAATGGTGAAGAATCCGTGTGCCAGTGCAGGAGATGTGAGAGATGTGGATTTAATTTCTGGGTCAGGAAGATCCCCTGGAGTAAGAAAGGGCAATTCACTCCAGCCTGGGAAATCTCATGGGCAGATGAACCTGGCGGACTACCTATAGTACATGGGTCCCAAAGAGTCGCACACGACTGAGCGACTGAGCACACACGCACGCACATATCAGCTTAGATTTCTTGCAGGAATTGTTTTATCTGAGACCATCTTTGTTGCCTTGTAAAAGGTAAGTGAGACTTATTTTTCTGCACCTATTACAATTTTACATGTGGAAGATATCACAAAGTGATTCTTCTTAATTCTAAAAATGGGAGGAGATTCTGTAGGAAGCTCTCTGTTTTACTGCCTCATCTCCAGATGTTCAGTGGTCCAGCTTCTCTCATGGGGATTTAGAAGTGTCTTGAGATGCTGACAACTTGGGGACTGCCCTCACAGGCTATGTTAAAAGGAGATGGGCCAAATCTTGCCTGCTAGATTAATGTGCAACAAATTGACTGCTTTGTCAGGAAAGTTCTATCAGCGCCAGTTTCATGAGTTTGCAACTTCTGTAGTCACACACAAAGCCCTGCATTCATTTTCATGCTCTACTATAAACGTCATGAGAGTCTTAATATTAATGTTTTTTTATCATGGGACCCTACATTTTCCTTTTATACTGGGCCCCATAAATCATGTACCTGGTCCTGCTTCTAAGAGCTGGGTATACATAGCAAATAAAGTAGGCAAAAATTCTTGCTCTCATGAAATGTACATTATAATAGGAGGAAACAAAAAATAACATACCAAATCATGAAATAAGCAGCTAAGAGACATATCTTATGGAGGAAAGTAAGATGTGGAATGGAAGAAGAAAATATGTGCATGTATGAGGATGCGGGGTGGAGTTTGAAAGTTTAGATGGGATGACCAGAAGTCCTCAATGAAAATGTGACATTTGAATAATGACCTGAGGATATTGAAGAAATGAACCATATTAATATACAGTAGGAAAGTCTGTAGGAAGTCTTTCAGGCAAAGGGGCAACTTATGCAAAGTCCTGAGGACAGTGTGCCTAGAGCAAGGGGCTGACAAGTGTAGCTCAATGACGGAGAGAGTAATTGAAGAAGAGATCAAAGAAGGTAGTGGAGAAATTTGGTTTCATTCTATGTATGATGGGAAGCTGCAGGATGGTTTAGACAAGAAAATGACATGAACAGAAAGGATTGCAGTGGTTGCTATGGTGAGAACAGACTAGGTTGTAGGAATAATTAAGAACACACCAATGAAGACCAAAGTAGGAATAATTAAGAACACACCAATGGAGATCTTCAGCAAGGAGATCAAACCAGTCCATCCTAAAGGAAATCAACCTGAATATTCATTGGAAGGACTGATGCTGAAGCTGAAGCTCCAATACTTTGGCCACCTGATGTGAACAGCTGACTCATTGGAAAAGACCCTGATGCTGGGAAGGACTGAGGGCAGGAGGAGAAGGGGATGACAGAGGATGAGATGGTTGGATAGCATCATCAACTCAATAGACGCAAGTTTGAGCAAGCTCCAGGAGATGGTAAAGGACAGGGAAGCCTGGCAGGCTGCAGTCCACCGGGTCGCAAAGGGTCAGACATGACTGAGCAACTGAACAACAAATGAAGACCATCCACATTGTTCTTTCAAGGAAGGCTACCAGTCTGTGGCTGCCAGGTGCTTTTGAACCACAGGCCTTGTTCTAGTGGAAGCTGGAGTGAGGAATTCTAGATTCCAACTGTATTCTAGATTTCTAGAGTATAACTTGGTTCCTAACTACTAGATTCAGTCTTTATCCCAGGTCTTCTTTTCCTACTTTTTCTACATGCCCTGCTCAATGTCTTACTCATTAGTACAGCTGGGAATCCTTTCTACTCTGTAGTCAGAGAGGAGTCTAGCCCGGCCAAGGTTATGCATTAGCATTGTTTACAACCTAAATGAGAACTAATAAAGAATTGGCTACTTAGCCTCAAGCCTTACCAGTAGAACTTGGGGATTGCATTGTGAAAAAGTCAACAAGAAGATGAAAGATCCCTCTAATCAGTACTCTGGATACTCGGGAGTCATCTGGAAACACAAATACTGAAGGAAAAAAAATGAAAACTGATTATCAGCTTGACTGGTGAATGAGAACTTTTTGCCAAGGTGAGGAGAATGCCTACTTGTGACAATGGAAGGACATACCTGCATGGCCACGTGTTTCCTAAGAATGTATTCCATCCATAACAGACCACAGGAAGGGCACTGCTGCTGCTGCTGCTACTAAGTCGCTTCAGTCGTGTCCGACTCTGTGCAACCCCATAGACGGAAGCCCACCTGGCTCCCCCGCCCCTGGGATTCTCCAGGCAAGAACACTGGAGTGGGTTGCCATTTCCTTCTCCGCAGGAAGGGCACACACATATACAATCCTATCAATGGGTTGGGAATTGGCAGACAGACCTCCATTGCTGCCTCATTCTGCTTGCTGTTCATCAGTTTTCTCTGTAAGTCTCTTTGCCAATCTGTGTTGCCATATGCTGACCTAGGCCCATTATCTATATTTTATCAAGTCCCAATGCCCAGCACTATTTGAAGATTACATGTACAATACCACATTTAAAAATCCTTCATAGAGAAAATTTGATTTGCCTTATTTGGGTCAAATATTCAATTCTGGTTCAAGAAGTGTTGGTCATTAGGATCAAGGTTAGCATAGTCTTCTGAGAAGAGTGGGTGAACTGTTTTACTTGAGAAAAGGGTTATACCTGACAGAAATTCTGAGGTTCTCTAGTTTACTGTCTTATCATTTTATGCTTTATATTATATAAAGTATACTATAAGAGATTTTAGAAACTATTCCATAATTTTGATGTCTATCAGTCCAGTTCAGTCGCTCAGTCATGTCCGACTCTTTGAGACCCCATGAATCGCAGCACACCAGGCCTCCCTGTCCATCACCAACTCCTGGAGTTCACTCAGACTCACGTCCATCGAGTCAGTGATGCCATCCAGCCATCTCATTCTCTGTCGTCCCCTTCTCCTCCTGCCCTCAATCCCTCCCAGCATCAGAATCTTTTCCAGTGAGTCAACTCTTCACATGAGGTGGCCAAAGTACTGGAGTTTCAGCTTTAGCATCATTCCTTCCAAAGAAATCCCAGGGCTGATCTCCTTCAGAATGGACTGGTTGGATCTCCTTGCAGTCCAAGGGACTCTCAAGAGTCTTCTCCAACACCACAGTTCAAAAGCATCAATTCTTCAGCGCTCAGCCTTCTTCACAGTCCAACTCTCACATCCATACATGACCACAGGAAAAACCATAGCCTTGACTAGATGGACCTTTGTTGGCAAAGTCATGTTTCTGCTTTTTGATATGCTATCTAGGTTGGTCATAACTTTCCTTCCAAGGAGTAAGCATCTTTTAATTTCATGGCTGCAGTCACCATCTGCAGTGATTTTGGAGCCCCCCAAAATAAAGTCTGACACTGTTTCCACTGTTTCCCCATCTATTTCCCATGAAGTGATGGGACCAGATGCCATGATCTTCGTTTTCTGAATGTTGAGCTTTAAGCCAACTTTTTCACTCTCCACTTTCACTTTCATCAAGAGGCTTTTTAGTTCCTCTTCACTTTCTGCCATAAGGGTGGTGTCATCTGCATATCTGAGGTGATTGATATTTCTCCTGGCAATCTTGATTCCAGCTTGTGCTTCTTCCAGTCCAGCGTTTCTCATAATGTACTCTGCATAGAAGTTAAATAAGCAGGGTGACAATATACAGCCTTGACGTACTCCTTTTCCTATTTGGAAGCAGTCTGTTGTTCCATGTCCAGTTCTAACTATTGCTTCCTAACCTGCATACAGATTTCTCAAGAGGCAGGTCAGGTGGTCTGGTATTCCCATCTCTTGAAGAATTTTCCACAGTTTATTGTGATCCACACAGTCAAAGGCTATGCAGGCTAGAATTATGTATGTGGGCAGAGTACTTTTGTTCTACACAGTTGTGATAAAGATGAACTCACCCTATCCCTCTATTTTGACCTTGGATTAAACACCATTTATAAATCAAATCATCTTCTTGGATATCACATTCAGTAACATGAGCAATTATTATTTTCTTCAATCATAAAAACTTAGAAGAAAAACTTGATAAGTTAAAGACATCATGTTATAGTGTAATTATATAGATATTTTTTGCTGGAGACCAAACTTTTAAGTTGTTGGGTTTGATTGTTTTCACTGCAGATGGTGACTGCAGCCATGAAATTAAAAGATGCTTACCTCTTAGAAGAAAAGTTATGACTAACCTAGACAGCATATTAAAAAGCAGAGACATTACTTTGCCAACAAAGGTCTGTCTAGTCAAGGCTATGGTTTTTCCAGTAGTCATGTCAAAGTTGAATTATAAAGAAAGCTGAACGGCGAAGAATTGATGCTTTTGAACTGTGGTGTTGGAGAAGACTCTTGAGAGTCCCTTGGACTGCAAGGAGATCCAACCAGTCCATCCTGAAGGAAATCAATCCCGAATATTCATTGGAAGGACTGATGCTGAAACTGAAACTCCAATACTTTGGCCACCTGATGTGGAGAGCTGACTCATTTGAAAAGACCCTGATGCTGGGAAAGATTGAAGGCAGGAGGAGAAGGGGATGACAGAGGATGAGAAGGTTGGATGGCATCACCAACATGATGGACATGAGTTTGAGTAGACTCCGGGAGTTGGTGATGGACAGGGAGGCCTGGTGTGCTGCAGTCCATGGGGTCGCACAGAGTCGGACACGCCTGAGCAACTGAACTGAACGGAACTTGATGGTTTATTTACTAAATCCTATAAGAGATAAAATCAGGTTACATTTTAATACTGTTACATAAGATAATTTATTTAATGTTTTCTTAGTATAAACTAAAAATAGATTGTCAAATGACTTCTGAATAGAAGCTTAAGTACTTATCTCAAACATTTCTCATGAGCACTGAGTATAATTCTCTTGAAGAATGACAAATAGCTCAATTTCTTTCTGAACAATTTCTATCCTTTTTTATGAGTATTAAATTTAATATTCTTAAATTATAGGCTGCTGCTGCTGCTGCTAAGTCTCTTCAGTCGTGTCCGACTCTGTGCGACCCCATAGATGGCAGCCCACCAGGCTTCCCCATCCCTGGGATTCTCCAGGCAAGAACACTGGAGTGGGTTGCCATTTCCTTCTCCAATGCATGAAAGTGAAAAGTGAAAGTGGAGTCACTCAGTCGTGTCTGACTCTTCACGATCCCATGGACTGCAGCCTACCAGGCTCCTCCGTCCATGGGATTTTCTAGGCAAAAGTACTGGAGTGGGTGCCATTGCCTTCTCTGAAATTATAGGCTACCATGATTTAATCTTGAATTATATCAAGGATACTTAGGTTACTTTATTTCCAAGAGTATTTCCTACATTTTGTTAGTGCTTATTTATACTCACTAGAACATACAAAAAAACCATACTTACTGTATTACAATGGAGGAAAGCAAAGTGAGAAACCTGGCTAATTAGTAAACAGAAACTTAGAATCCACATCCTGTTTAAAATTTTAATAATAAGCTTTATATTTCAAATCTATAAATAATCATTTGGGGATTCATTTTAGAGAAAAAGGGAGAAGCTCTTAAAGATCATTTATCTATGCTGTACTTCCTTTCAAAAGATTACACTTTAAAAATCTCCTCACAATTATGTTCTTACTAATTATATTAGCTATATATAGCTGTAAGACAAATTGGACCAAAGCTAGGATGCATAAAATATCAATAATGATGTCTATTTTCTTATAGTTTCTTTGGGTCAGGAATTCTGGTGCAGCTTAACTAGTTGCCCCTGACTCAGGGTCTCTCACAGGCTGTATCAAGGTGTCAGCTGGGTCTGCAGTCTCAGCTCAAGGCTTAACTGGCTGAGGACCTGCTTCCAACTCAGTCATACAATTTGAGTGCCAGCAGCCCTAGATTTAGTCTATCTTAGGCTGTTGGACTGAGGATTTCAATTCCTCATTGGCTGTTGGCCAGAGGCCTTTCTTAATTCTTTGCCATATGGGCCTCTCCATAGGAAAGTTCACAACATAGCAACTAGCTTATATCAGAAAAAGAGAAGAAAGAGAGAGAGAAGACAGAAGCCAGAGGGGGGTTTTGTAACCTAATATCAATATTAACATATCATTACTTTTGCCATATTATATTCAATAGGAATAATTAACTATATCCAGCCCACACTCAGAGGGAGTACAGAAGAACATGAGTAATAGGAAGCAAGGACCATGTGGATCTATTTTAAGGGTTGCTTGCCATATCAACAACAGGAAAATGGCTGCTGCTGCTGCTAAGTTTCTTCAGTCGTGTCCGACTCTGTGCGACCCCAGAGACGGCAGCCCACCAGGCTCCCCCGTCCCTGGGATTCTCCAGGCAAGAACACTGGAGTGGGTTGCCATTTCCTTCTCCAATGCATGAAAGTGAAAAGTGAAAGTGGAGTCAGTCGTGTCTGACTCTTCACGATCCCATGGACTGCAGCCTACCAGGCTCCTCTGTCCATGGAATTTTCTACGCAAAAGTACTGGAGTGGGGTGCCATTGCCTTCTCCTGCTTGCCACATCAACAACAGGAAAATGGCTATACTTAGATAAAATTTTTAAAGTTCTGTAGGAGCTTCAATTGAATCATACATGATTAACAACCTACCTGAAGTAGGACAGCTTTTCTGTGAAAGTTAGAAGCCCATGGTTCTGATAGGTTTATTACCTATGACCTTTAGGTGATCTGTGCTTTAAATCTTCCCTGAACCAAAATAAGGCCTCAGGAGGTATACTAAGAAACACAGCTGAGTGTAGGAATGATGTGGAATAGCCATGAGCTAAATAGTGTGGGGTAGAGGGAATCCCAAAGACAATCTCCAAATGAAATGGTGAGAGCATTACTTCTGATACTCAAGCCAGGAAAAACACACCAAGAAATGAAAAAATATGAGCCAGTATTTCTGATGAATGTAGGTACAAAAATCCTCATCAAAATACTAGCAAACAGAATGCAACAACACATTAAAAGGATCATACAACATGATTAAGTAGGATTTATTTCTGGGATGCAAGGACGGTCCAACAATCCAATGTGATACACTACATTAACAGAATAAAAGACTAGAAATTATATGATCATCTCAACATATTCAAAGATTTAATAAAATTCAACATCCTTTCATGATAAGAACACTAAAAAATAAAAAGTCCAAAGAAGAAAATTATCTCAACATAATCAAGGCCATATATGAAAAACAGGTTAAAACTATACTCAATGGTGGAAAAATGGAAATGTTTTCCCTAACAGCAAGAACAAGGCAAGGATGCCCACTCTTGCGCTTCTATTCAATATACCACTAGAAGTCTTAGGTAGAGAAATTAGGAAAGTAAAAGAAATGGAAGTCATTTCAAATCATAAAAAGAAGTAAAATCATTTCCTACATGATATTTTACATGTTTCAATGCCATTCTCCCAAATCTTCCCACCCTCTCCCTCTCCCACAGAGTCCATAAGACTGTTCTATACATCAGTGTCTCTTTTGCTGTCTCGTACACCGGGTTATTGTTACCATCTTTCTAAATTCCATATATATGCGTTAGTATACTGTATTTATGTTTTTCCTTCTGGCTTACTTCACTCTGTATAATAGGCTCCAGTTTCATCCACCTCATTAGAACTGATTCAAATGTATTCTTTTTAATGGCTGAGTAATACTCCATTGTGTATATGTACCACTGCTTTCTTATCCATTCATCTGCTGCCAGTCCAGGTTTGATGCACAATGCTGGATGCTTGGGGCTGGTGCACTGGGACGGCCCAGAGGGATGGTATGGGGAGGGAGGAGGGAGGAGGGTTCGGGATGGGGAACACATGTATACCTGTGGCGGATTCATTTTGATATTTGGCAAAACTAATACAATCATGTAAAGTTTAAAAATAAAATAAAATTAGAAAAAAAAAAAGAAGTAAAATCACCTTTGTTCTTGAACTAGAGTCTACACACACACAAAATGATAGAATTAAGAAAACAAATTTCACAAATTTTCAGAATACTAATTAAAACAAAAAATTAGTTGTGTTTCTATTCACTAACAACAAACAATCTGAAAATGAAATTCAGAAAAAATCCCATTTACAATTTCATCAAAAAGAATAAAATACTTATGAATAAACTTAACCAATGTGGTGAAATACTTATACATTGAAAACTACAAAATGTTGCTAAAATTAAAGAAGTCACAACTAGACATCTTTGTTCATGTATTGGTAGACAATACTGCTAAAAATGTCCAACTTTCCCAAAGCAATCCACTGATTTAATACAATCTCTCTCAAAGCCCCAATGACATTTTCTTTCATACATAGAAAAGAAATCCTAAAATTCATATGGGGCCAAGGATTTTGAATAGCCAAAACAATCATGGGACAGAACAAAGCCAGAAGCCACATATTTCCTAACTTCAAAATACACTACAAACCTTCAGTAATCAAAAGAGTATGGCATTGGTGTAAAGACAGACATATAGACCAGTGGAATAGAATAAAGAAGTCAACAATAAATCCACACACGTCAAAGGTGTGAAGGAAAAGATAGTCTCTTCAACAAATGGTGTTGGGGAAACTACAAAAGAATGAAACTGGACCCTTATCTCATACCATACACAAAAGTAAGCTAAAAATGGATTAAACATAAAATTTAAAGCTATAAAATTCCTAAAAGAAAGCAAGGGAAAATTTTTCATAACATTGATCTCAGTGCTGACGTCTTGAATATACCACCGAAAGCACAGGCAACAAAAGCAGAAATAGACAAGCGGGGCTACATCAAACTTAAAAAATGTCTGTGCAGGAAAGGAAATAATCAACAGGATAAAAAGGCAACTTAGAGTATGGGAGAAAATGTGTGCAAACCATACATGTCATAAAGATTTAATACCCAAAATATATAATGAATTTCTCCAACTCAGCAGCAAAACAAGCAACTAACCTGATTTTTTAAATGGGCAAAAGTCTTGAATAGATTTATTATCTAAAGAAGACATACAAATAGTCAATAGGTACATGAAAAGGTGCTCAGTTATCACTAAGTATTCAGGGAAGTGCAAATCAAAACCACAATGAGATATCATTTCACACCTATTAGGATGATTAAGACCACAAAACAGAAAACAACAAGTTTTGATAAGGATCTGGTAAAACTGGATCTCTATGCACGGTTGGTAGCAATGTAAACTGGTGCATCCACCACACAAAATAAAATGAAGGTTCTTCAAAATATTAAAAATAGAACTAATATATGATCCAAAATCCCACTTCTGTGTGTTTATCCAAAGAACTGAAAATAAGCTCTCAAAGAGGCGTGTATTGATATTTGCACTTCCACGTTCATTACAGCCTTATTTATAATAACTCAGATATGGAAACAGCCCTAATGTCCACTAGTGGATGACTAGATAAAGAAAATTTGCTCTGCACACACAGTAGAATACTCTTCAGCCTCAGAAAGAAGGAAATTCTGTCATATGCAACAACAAGAACGAATCTTGAGAACATTGTAAATGAAATGAGCCAGTGACTGAAGGAAAAGGGCTGCATAAATCCATTTAGATAGGGTATTTAAGGTAGTCACGGAGAACGCAATGGCACCTCACTCTAGTATTTTTGCCTGGAAAATTCCATGGACGGAGGAGCCTGGTAGGCTGCAGTCCATGGGGTCGCTAGAGTTCACGACTGAACGACTTCACTTTCACTTTTTACTTTCATGCACTGGAGAAGGAAATGGCAACCCACTCCAGTGTTCTTGCCTGGAGAATCCCAGGGACGGGGGAGCTTGGTGGGCTGCCGTCTCAGGGGTAGCACAGAGTCGGACACGACTGAAGCGACTCAGCAGTAGCAGCAACGTAGTCAGCTCAGTGAAGCTGAAAGTAGAATGGTGGTCGTCAGGGACTAGAGAGAGGGGTGAATGAGAAACTGTTCACTGGATATGGCGTTTGTCATGCAAGATGAAAAAGTTCTATAGATCTGCTGTTCAACAATGTATGTATTTACCAATACTGTACAATACGCTTAAAATTTTTTAAGAGGATAGATTTTGTGTTATGCATTCTTTACCACAATAGAAAAAAGTAAGAATAAAGTGGATTCAAAGCAACTTATAAATTGATAAAAGAGCTGCTTGATTTGACTGACATGGTGACTAAGATAAATTATTTCCCAAACAACAAAAACCATGGAAATAATAACACGAAATCAGACATGCTGGGGCAAACAATAAAAATGCATAGCAAATTGATGGTTCAAATCTTAAGCAAATCAAAGTAAAATCTATCTATATTCAATGATATAATTATTTATTGATTTTCAACTTATAGACTTAACTTATGAACTTAACATAGACGATGCTGTCAAGGAGCAGAATGTAAAATTTTCAACCTGACAGTGTAACATTTTCAGTTGACAACATGTTGGGTGTTGAATGGGAAAGATGAGGTAGAGAGAATTATAAGAGCTCAGTATCTCTAATATGGTGTATAATGAAGAAAAACTGTATAAAATTGTTGAAACATCATGTTCTTTTGTACTTTTCCTTATGAAATGAATATCCCCAAAGCAATGAATATCACTGAGTCAAAGAGAGAATTGAGGGGTGGGGCAAGGAATTAAAGTATTTGGGATGAAAGCACAATGGATAATATTTATAAATGTTATACTACTAAATTTATTAAAGATAAACAATAATAGTGAAAATCAAAAAAATGAGATAAAAGTAGAAAGGGGGTAGGCTTTGTAAATAAATCCTCTCTCTAATGTTTAGTCATCAATTGTTAATATATTAAATTATTAATCGATTATTAATATTTAAAGTTAAGGAGGTAGAAGATTTTTTAAATGTAATACTGTATTTAGATTTTGCTTCATGGAAGTAAGACTAAAAATGTGAGGCATGAATTAGTTAAATATTGCTTTTCATTGCTATTTTCATCTTTAAGAACATTGATGATTAATATCAATTTTTTGTCTTTTTCATTATATTCATTTCCTATGCAGTCCACTCCAGTGTTCTTGCCTGGAGAATTCCAGGGACAGGGGAGCCTGGTGGGCTGCCCTCTATGGGGTCAAGCAGAGCTGGACATGACTGAAGAGACTTAGCAGCAGCAGCATGTCTGTAGCAGGTGTGCTACATAGGACAGTCATCTGTTGATGATGCCCTTAGGAATCCTACAAAGTAGGATTCGGTGTTCAATCTTATTTTAGGGCAGTAAATGGAATAGTAGCAACGAATAATGGAGAGAAGAGAAGGAAGTTCCCACAGACTAACTGTGGGGCCCAATGTACCGTGCTATCTCTCTATGATTTGCATTGTTCCAAGAAGTGACTAGCACCTACCTGAACAGGCCCATGCTGGAAGCAGAGAGATACCGAAGCCCAACAACTGAAAACAATCAATGAATGAAAAGAAAATAGAACGTTTTTCCAAAACACTGACTACCACGTGGTCAGTTCTACGAAACAGACATCAGAGTAGACTTCCTTCTAAAGCCTTATGTTCATAGAATGCATAGTCCCTCAACTTAGGCCTTTTTTCTTTTTTTTGAGTCTCATCCATCTGTGGTTTCTCTAAAGTTTCCCATGTATACTTTCCACGCAGCCTTCCCTTTGGACTTGTCAGAATCTCGAGCTCCAATTTCTTTTCCTGAACGTGTCCAGTTCACCTCAGCTGGGAGTTTCTTCCTGGCTTTGGTCTACTTCTGTCCCTGAGTACTTTGGGCATGGATAAACCTCCTTATGAATGTAATTGTCTCTTGGACTCAGTGCCCCAAAATGAAATCAATAGCCATTTTATGACAGGGATACATTTTTCTTAATGTCAGAGATTTCTTCTCCTATTGTTCTGTTGTGTTTAGTTGCTCAGTCGTGTCTGACCCTTGCGACCCCATAGACTGTAGACTGCCAGGCTCCTCTGTCCATGGGAATCTCCAGGCAAGAATGCTGGGGTGGGTTGTCATTTCCTTCTCTAAGTAACAGAATATTTTTTCCATTGATTTAACTGCTTCACTTTATTGTGAGGATACTGTTCCCATCTAACCAGGATGCAGACTTTCTGTTCTAAAAGCTGTATGCAGTCTATGTACAGTGAGGTCTGGGCTTCTCAGGTGATGCTGGTGGTAAAGAACACACCTGCCAAGGCAGGAGACACGAAACAAGGGTTCGGTCCCTGGGTCAGGAAGATCCCCTGGAGGAGGTTATGGCAACCCACTCCAGTATTCTTGTCTGGAGAATCACATGGTCAGAAGAGCCTGGTGGGCTATAGTCCATAGGTTTGCAAAGAGTCGGACACAATTGAAGCAACTTAGCACACAAGTACACAAAGTGAGGTCTATCACCAAGGTAGCATTTGTTCTGAGGTATAATCTAGTAAAATAATGTAGCTGTCAACAGAGTATATACGGAATTTTTATTTGATGATAAGGATAATTTTGGAGGAAAATAACGAAAAATGTTAAATCAAAAGACCTGGATGTAAGTCATGGCTCCCTTTCTGACATAACCCAGGATATTGAACAAAATCTTGATTAAGTTGCCTAATAATATGAGACTTAATTTTATGTGATTGAAATGTTTTTATTTCACTGGGAAAATTTTTTTCTTTTTATGTATTTATAGAATTCAGTATATATTATATACATAGCCTATATGACATATATATGAGGAATTTAATTCAATATATATATTTCAGGATTTGTTTAAATATACATTTGAAATATATCTAATTTCATTAATATACTTATTATTACTAATATCTCTGCAACTGATTGTCTTAGTTACTACACATAATTTTGAACCACGCAACATAACTCCTATGCATGATCAAGAAAGCTATACACATCTTATACTACTCCTTGAATTTGACACAGCTTAACATATATGATTCCTAAATTAATTCTTTATCACATTTATCCTGCTAGTTTTTCTCTCTGAGATTTAGCCAAGGACAGTTTTATTATAACACTTGACTCTTCTCCATAAATTTGGACTTAAAGTGCAAGGTAGGATTCCAGTGAATTTATGGAATATTAAGCATGCATGCTTTTCTCTGATTTCATCACAAGCCCACTAAAATGAGGTTTCACCCCGTAAAGACTAAAGGATAAAAAGAGGTGATGAAAGTATATGAAAATTGATGACAAAATTCTAACTGTTTTAAAGCAGATGGATGAGTGATAACTGACTTAGCAAATCATAGAAAGGTGGAAATTAAGTGCTTTGCCATGAGGCCAGATATTTCTCATGGCAGAAATTTCGAAAATCTATGGAAATTGGAGGCAAGAGATTCTCTGAAAATAGATGGTATGAGGTGGATCTGAAATTAAAGAAGTAGATTGAAGGTAGTTACACCTGTCATATCGTCCCTCTCATCTAACAGAATCTAACAGTGATCCCTCACTCACCTGAGCGAAAGGCCACCACTGTGTACCCAGCAGGGTCACGTGTGCTGCAGATACAGAGGGAATAAGACAGACAAAATCCCAGTCCTTACAGAACTTTCATTCTAAGAGAGGAAGACTGGCAAAAAATGTTTAGTCATTAAATAGTACAACATATATAATATTTTTAATGGTAAGCAGTTAATATGCAACAATGCAGGAAATGGAAAAACACGTTTAAAATTCTTAGAGATATAAGACAATATATTGTATTTATTTCACAAGAATAGAATTCTATACTCAACAAAAGAAAAAAATTCACAGAAAAAAAAGAGATAATGAAAATTATCAATGAAATAACAGACATTAAATAAACAGAAAATTTGGAAAATTGGAGAACAAAGTTGAGGAACTCTCTGAGAAAGTAGAACTGAAGGCAAGAAATATGGGAAGAAAAAGACAAAAGAAAAAACAGGAGAATAACATTAAAGAATCTTGTCAGGTAAACATCAAAAGAATGAGTTCCACAAAGAAAAAATAGAAGAGTGGAAGTTACCATTAATACATTGTAATTTATATTATCGTGTATATCTACACCCTTTCTGGTGGTTTATTCCTTTTTTGCACATAGATTCTCTTCCCTGGAAACATTTTATTCAGCCTGAAGTACTTTTCTTTAGCATTTCTTATAGAGTGGGATTGCCAGCTCTAATTCTTTCCATTTTTGTCTGAGAACACCTTTATTTTTACTTTGTGAGGATATTATTTTCACTGTATATTGAAATCTAGATTCAAGCTTTATTTTGTTTACCTTTCAATTCTTTCAACATTTTGAAAACGGCATTTAATTATTATCTGGTTTCCAAAGTTTCTCGTGAGAAAATCATTATCTCCTAATTATTTTTCCTCTGAAGAAAATGATTCTTCCTTAACTCCTTTAAGGATTTTTAATTTTCACTTTCGCTAGTGTTGATTTCATATTATTTATCCTGATTGATTTTTTGCTGAGTTTTTCGTGTCTGTGGGTTGATGTCTTTTATCTGAATTGGAAATTTGGGCATTTATTTCTTCAAATACTGCTTCTGTTTCATTCTTTTTCTCTTATCTTCCTGGAAATAAACATACATGTATAATAAACCTTTTGCATTAGTTGTACCTCACTCTTACATTTGGTTGTGATTGTGTGTGATTGTGTATGTATGTGTGGGTATGTATTCTTTTAGCTCTCGGTGATTTTGTCTGCACAATTTCTGTTTCTCTTTGATTTCATTAATCCTGTTCTCCCCTCTGTCTATGATGTTTTAAACCTAAATGATATCTTAATATCATATTGATTTTGCCATTTCAAAATATCATTTAATTCTTAAAAAATTTTTTAATATAAATTTATTTATTTTATTTTATTTTTTTAAATTTAATTTTATTTTTTAACTTTACAATACTGTATTGGTTTTGCCATAGTCCAGGTTCGATGCACGATACTGGATGCTTGGGGCTGGTGCACTGGGACGACCCAGAGGGATGGTATGGGGAGGGAGGAGGGAGGAGGGTTCAGGATGGGGAACATGTGTATACCTGGGGTGGATTCATTTTGATATATGGCAAAATTTGTTTATTTTAATTAATTTGATTCTTTTTTAGATTCAATTCTTGAAAAATTCAAATTCTTGCTCATTTTCCATCTTTTTTCTATCTCTTTAAGCATATTTCAACTGAGCGACTAAACTGAACTGAACTGAAACATATTTTCAATATTTCAGAATTAATCACAGTTATTTTGAATTGTTGCCTGCTAATTTCAATATCTAAATCACGTTTGTATCCACTTTTGTTGATTTTTTTAATCCCTTGATTACTAATTATTTTTTCCTACTCAGTTCAGTAATCTTTTACTGTGTGTTAGACATTACTAATAGGAGAAAGCAATGACACCCCACTCTAGCACTCTTGCCTGGAAAATCCCATGGATGGAGGAGCCTGGTGGGCTGCAGTCCATGGGGTCGCTAAGAATCGGACACGACTGAGCGACTTCACTTTCACTTTTCACTTTCATGCATTGGAGAAGGAAATGGCAACCCACTCAGGTGTTCTTGCCTGGAGAATCCCAGGGATGGGGGAGCCTGGTGGGCTGCCGTCTATGGGGTCCCACAGAGTCAGACATGACTGAAGCGACTTAGCAGCAGCAGACATTACTAATGGTACATTAGAACTCTGAATTATGTTACTTTCCACTAAAGAAGGTTGACTTTTATTTTTAGAGGCTATTCAATTACTGGCAAATCACCCTAATCCTGTCAGAGTGTGGTTTTGGGATTTGGTATGGTGGTTCCATTTCCCTTACTCATAGTCATGCACTCAGTTGTGTCCATTCTTTGCGACCCCACAGACTGCAGCACGCCAGGCCTCCCTGTCCATCACCAACTCCTGGAGCTTACTCAAACTCATATCCATCGCATCGGTGATGGCATCCAACCATCTCATCCTCTGTTGTCCGCTTCTCCTCCTGCCTTCAATCTTTCGCAGCATCAGGGTTTTTTCCAGTGAATCAGTTGTTTGCATCAGGTGGCCAAAGTATTGGAGTTTCAGCTTCAGCATCAGTCCTTCCAATGAACATTCAGGACTGATTTCCTTTAGGATGGACTGGTTGGATCGCCTTGCTGCCCAAGGAACTCTGAAGAGTCTTCTCCAACACCATAGTTTGAAAACATCAATATTTCGGCACTCAGCTTTCTTTATAGGTCAACTCTCACATCCATACATGACTACTGGAAAAATCATAGCTTTGACTAGATGGATCTTTGTTGGCAAAGTAATGTCTCTGCTTTTTAATATGCTGTCTAGGTTGGTCATAGCTTTTCTTCCAAGGAGCAAGCATCTTTTAATTTCATGACTGCAGTCACCATCTGCAGTGATTTTCGAGCCCCCCAAAATACTTAATAATAGGGAGTGGATTTTCAGGGATCTCACCTGAATATCTATACTGTTCATCAAGGTCTTTACTCTGACTGGAGCTGATCTCCAATGTCTCTTCAACACTGTGTGATTTCTGAAATCTCTGTTCAGCTCTCAATTTTTTAGCAAACATTTTTATTAGGTGCCTTGGAGTCTTGTCTGGGCATATACATCTTAAGATTTGAAAAGGATGCAAGGGGAAATTTTCCACCAGTGTTTTGTTCTTAGAATTCCAACTATTTTACTGGCTTCCAAATCTAATACTTGTATCATACAATTAGTGGAGCATCTCTCTATTGGGATTCTATTTCTTTGGTCATATTTTAAACTATGCCCTCAGGGAAATAGTTAGGTGAAAGTGAAGCTCACTCTGTATGCTTACTAGCTTCTAAAGATGCTTCTGAATATCTGAAGACAGTGGTTTTATGTCTTTTATCCAGTTTTGATAGACATTTATTTTAGCAGGAAATTGTCTGATATCAGGTATACCATTGTATTTACTAATGGAATTCTCTCTTTTTTTTCTAACAGCTTAATCAAGGTAGGATTGACATACAACACACATATATATTTAAACTACAATTTGATGTGTTGTAACATAAGATTATTCTGAGTCATGACCACCAAAATCATTACAGTGAACATAACTATTATCCCCAAAAGTTTCCTTGTGACTCTATAATTTTTCTTTTCTAAGACAATCACTGATCTGCTCTCTATAACTATAGATTAGTTTGCTTTTTCTAGAATTTTATGAGAATAAACCACACTGTAAGTCCTCTTTTACTGATCTGCCTTCTTTCACTTAGCATAATTATTTTAAAATTCATTTATATTGCTGTATTTATCAATATGTTTTTTATTACTAAGTACTCCTTATTGCCAAATTCAGACTTAAACTGAAGAAAGTAGGGAAAACCACTAGACCATTCAGGTATCACCTAAATCAAATCCCTTATGATTATACAGTACAAATAGATTCAAGGGATTAGATCTGATAGAGTGCCTGAAGAAATATGGATGGAGGTTTGTGACAATGTAGAGAAGGCGGGGATCAAGACCATTCCCAAGAAAAAGAAATGCAAAATGGTTGTCTGACAAGGCCTTACAAATAGCTGAGAAAAGAAAAGAAGCTAAAGGCAAAGGAGAAAAGGAAAGATATACTCAATTGAATGCAGAGTTCCAAAGAATAGCAAGGAGAGATAAGAAAGCCTTCCTCAGCGATCAATGAAATAGATGAAATAAAGGAAAACAATAGAATGGGAAAGACTAGAGATCTTTTCAAGAAAATTAGAGATACCAAGGGAACATTTCATGCAAAGATGGGCACAATAAAGGACAGAAATGGTATGGACCTAACAGAAGCAGAAGATATTAAGAAGAGGTGGCAAGAATACACAGAACTATACAAAAAGATCTTCATGACCCAGACAACCACAATGGTGTGATCAATCACCTAGAGCCAGACATCCTGGAATGTGAAGTCAAGAGGGCCTTAGAAAACATCACTACAAAGCTAGTGGAGATGATGGAATTACCGTTGAAGTATTTCAAATCCTGAAAGATGATTTTCCAAAAGTGCTGCACTCAATAAGCCAGCAAATTTGGAAAACTCAGCAGTGGCCACAGGACTGGAAAAGGTCAGTTTTCATTCCAATCCCAAAGAAAGGCAATGCCAAAGAATGCTCAAACTATCACACAACTGCACTCATCTAACATGCTGTAAAGTAATGCTCCAAATTCTCCAAGCCAAGCTTCAACAGTATGTGAACCATGAACTTCCAGATATTCAAGGTGGATTTAGAAAAGGCAGGGGAACCAGAGACCAAATTGCCAACACCCACTGGACCATTTAAAAAGCAAGAGAGTTCCAGAAATACATCTACTTTTGCTTCACTGACTATGCCAAAGCCTTTGACTATATAGATCACAACAAAATGTGGAAAATTCTTAGAGATGGGAATACCAGACCATCTGACCTGCCTCCTGAGAAATCTGTATGCAGGTCAAGAAGCAACAGTTAGAACTGGACATGGGACAACAGACTGGTTCCAAATCAGCAAAGGAGAACATCAAGGCTGTATATTGTCTCCCTGCTTATTTAACTTATATGCAGAGTACATCATGAGAAATCCCAGGCTGGATGAAGCACAAGCTGGAATCAAGATTACTGGGGGAAATATCAGTAACCTCAGATACACAGATGACACCACTCTCATGGCAGAAAGAAAAGAAGAACTAAAGAGCCTCTTGATGAAAGTGAAAAAGGAGGGTGAAAACTTGGCTTAAAACTCAACATTCAGAAAATGAAGATCATGGCATCTGGTCCCATCACTTCATGGCAAATAGATGAGGAAAGAATGGAAACAGTGAGAGACTTTATTTTTGGGGGTTCCAAAATCACCGCAGATGGCGACTACAGCCATGAAATTAAAAGACACTTGCTTCTGGGAAGAAAAGCTATGACCAACCTAGACAGCATTTTAAAAAGCAGAGACATTACTTTGCTGACAAAGATCTATCTATTCAAAGCTATGGTTTTTCCAGTAGTCATCTATGGATGTAAGAGTTGGACTATAAAGAAAGCTGAGCACTGAAGAATTGATGCTTTCAAACTGTAGTGTTGGAGAAGACTCTTGAGAGTTCCTTAAACTGCAAGGAGATCCAACATGTCCATCCTAAAAGAAATTAGTCCTGAACATTCATTGGAAAGGCTGAAGTTGAATCTGAAACTCCAATACTTTGGCCAACTGATGCGAAGAACTGCCTCATTGGAAAAGACCATGATGCTGGGAAAGATTGAAGGCAGAAGGAGAAGGGACGACAGAAGACGAGATGGTTGGATGGCATCACCGATGCAATGGACGTGAGTTTGAGTAGGGTCCTGGAGCTGGTGATGGACAGAGAAGCCTGGCATGCTGCAGTCCGTGGAGTCACAAAGAGTCAGACAAGACTGAGCAACTGAACTGAACTGAACTGATTCCATCATATGTAAATATCAAAATGTATAAAAATCTTTTAATTTCAAATTACAGTACATGGCGCACACACACACACACAAACACACACAAAAAGACCACTTAGGGCTATACATAGTAACACTAAAGTTTAGGAGAATATTTCCTTTTATTTATTTATTTTTTCTTTTTTTTTTTTTTTTCCCCGTGCCCCAGACCCCCAAGCGAATATTTCCTTTTAAAAACCTACAACTCACCATTGATATAAAAATTACTTCTACCCTACATTTATGGGCTTCCCTGATGGCTCAGCTGGTAAAAAATCTGCCTGCAATGCAAGAGACCTGGGTTTGATCCCTGTATTGGGAAGATACCCTGGAGAAGGGAATGGGTACTCTGTACTCTTCTGTAGCCACTTCTCTACTCTTGCCTAGAGGAGCCTGGCAGACCACAGCCCATCAGGTCACAAAGAGTCAGACACAACTGAGCTACTTTCACTTTCACTTTCACTTCACCCTACATTTATAGCATTTTTAATTAGATTGATAATTTTCATCTTGATATTTTTGATGTACTTTGTCATCCCTTGAGAAATAATTAAATGGAAGGCAATATTAGTTACTTTTGCCTGAAACTAAATTTAAAGAATTGATGTGGGTAAAATACTTTCCTTTAAAATATTGAGACATTTAATTTTAGCAGACAGATTTCTTTCTTTTTTTTTTTCTATAGTAAATCTATTCTGAAAACTCTGGGGCTAAAAAATATTTTAAAAACAAAATGAGTAAAACTTTAAAAATGTTTCTCAGCATATCTGAGTAATGCTATATTTAAAAGATTGAAGATGGATACTTTCAAAATGCAACAGTGTTAATTAACGGATTATGTCTTTATATACCAGGATGAACTAAAAGTATAGTAAGATAATAAAAGCTCTGATGTGTTTGATAAACTGCAATATCAATTATATTATCTACCATTTAGTAAAATGTGGTGTTAAACCAATTATGTGGTTCATTGTAAATGAAACCACCCATTAAAAAAATCTCTAGCATCATCATAAAAGTATTCATATTTTTCCCTTTAACCATGCTGGACTATTTTAATGTACTCATTGGATGAATTTCTGTAATATAACAATCATTGGGTCTTATAACCATGCCTTAAGTTAAAGGTAAATCTCACTTAGTATATGGCTGTTAGATTCCATGAGAAAATATAGTATCATTGAAATTACAAACACATGTAAAATTAGCATTTTTTTTATTGCAAACAAGGAAAATTGAGCATGACGATTTTAAGCAAGATTGAATTTTTTGAAAATGTGTGGAATGTCTTAGCATTTAGAAGAAAACAGGTTGTGAACTATAGATGCTCTTAAAATACATTTAATGCAAATAAATGCACAGTTAGAGAAGTACAAGATACTTGGGGCTGGATATAGGATATCTCCATGGTACAAGTTTTTAACAAAAAGAGCCATATTTTATATCCTTTGCTAGAAGAATAAGAATTAGAGTTTTTGAATCAGCAAGGATCCTACTCAAAATGGATAACTCGAGGAGAGCATAATTAAGTAACTATTTTCAAATGTGTAGACCATTTAAAAAGACCATTATCAGCTTTGGCCTGAAGGGGCAACAAAAAAGTAGTAGTTTTCAGAATCTGAATGAGAAATTCTTGAGAGTGGCCTTGAGATGAATTGTGACTTCAACAAATGAAGCAACCCACCGGTGTGACTCCACAAAGAAGGGCCCAGGATAATACACCTGACCTCAATGTTCTCCCTCACTCCAGTTTCCCACAGAAGCTTTCAGTTCAGTTCAGTCGCTCAGTTGTGTCCAACTCTTTGCGACCCCATGAATCGCAGCACGCCAGGCCTCCCTGTCCATCATCAACTCCTGGAGTTCACCCAGACTCATGTCCATCAAGTCGGTGATGCCATCCAGCCATCTCATCCTCTGTCGTCCTCTTCTCCTCCTGCCTCCAATCCCTCCTAGCATCAGAGTCTTTTTCTATGAGTCAACTCTTCGCATGAGGTGGCCAAAGTACTGGAGTTTCAGCTTTAGCATCATTCCTTCCAAAGAAATCCCAGGGCTGATCTCCTTCAGAATGGACTGGTTGGATCTCCTTGCAGTCCAAGGGACTCTCAAGAGTCTTCTCCAACACCACACTTCAAAAGCATCAATTCTTTGGCACTCAGCTTTCTTCACAGTCCAACTTTCGCATCCATACACCACTGGAAAAACCATAGACTTGACTAGATGGACCTTTGTTGGCAAAGTAATGTCTCTGTTTTTGAATATGCTATCTAGGTTGGTCATAACTTTCTTTCCAAGGAGTAAGCATCTTTTATTTTCATGGCTGCAGTCACCATCTGCAGTGATTTTGGAGCCCAGAAAAATAAAGTTTGACACTGTTTCCCCATCTATTTGCCATGAAGTGATGGGACCAGATGCCATGATCTTTGTTTTCGGAATGTTGAGCTTTAAGCCAACTTTTTCACTCTCCTCTTTCACCTTCATCAAGAGGCTTTTTAGTTCCTCTTCACTTTCTGCCATAAGGGTGATGTCATCTGCATATCTGAGGTTATTGATATTTCTCCTGGCAATCTTGATTCCAGCTTGTGCTTCTTCCAGCCCAGCATTTCTTATGATATACTCTGCATATAAGTTAAATAAGCAGGGTGACAATATACAGCCTTGACCTACTCCTTTTCTTACTTCAGCTAAATACAAATGGTAACCAAACTCAAGTGAGACCATTAGTAAAGTCAATATAGGTCAACAAGCTGAGGGTAGATCAGAACTGTGAAAGATGGAGAATGTCCTAGGTTGGGGGAAGCGTCTAGCACATTGTTGAAGCTTGGAGAATGAGCTTTGATTATTCCTTATACATCATTCTCTTATTGCCTAGGAAAATATGTTCTTTTCAGATGTGAGTTAGAGGAAAGAAATTTGGTCTTCCCCTATAAAATGAAGCCATACAAAAGTAAGAAAAAAAGCAGCATGAATCTCTTATGTGTGATTAAAACTCACTCGTAAAATGTTTTTCCAAAATCAGGTAAAAAAGCAAGATTAAACACCCCATTTGAGCTAATAACAAAGCAAAAATATAGGTAAACACTTCTATCCAGGAACATGAAATGAAAAAATACAGAAACTCAAGAGAAAAAGATGATCAGGTAACAAAGAATATAAAAATGGAAATAAAAGAATTCAGAAAAAAAAATACAAGCAACATGCAAATTTTTCAGGAAATATATGCTATATTACAAGGATTCCAAAGAGTAATAGACACTATGGAAACTTCAGTAGGTGTCGTGGAAAATAGTGTGAATAAGGTGAAGAAAATAAAGCAGAAGTAAAAGGAAGAAATGGGTTTTAAAGAGAAAGTCATACACACAAAATATATGCAAGGGAATGCAAAGGAGATAAAACATATCAATAACTGGAGTCACCAAAGAATAAAAATAAAACCATGAGCCATGAAATTAGATAGATCTATCTGTGAAGAAGGCGGAGCACCGAAGAATTAATGCTTTTGAACTGTAGTGTTGGAGAAGACTCTTGAGAGTCCCTTGGACTGCAAGGAGATCCAACCAGTCCATTCTGAAGGAGATCAGTCCTGGGATTTCTCTGGAAAGAATGATGCTAAAGCTGAAACTCTAGTACTTTGGCCACCTCATGCAAAGAGTTGACTCATTGGAAAAGACTCTGATGCTGGGAGGGATTGGGGACAAGAGGAGAAGGGGACGACAGAGGATGAGATGGCTGGAAGGCATCACTGATTCGATGGACATGAGTCTGAGTGAACTCCAGGAGTTGGTGATGGACAGGGAGGCCTGGCGTGCTGCGATTCATGGGGTCGCAAAGAGTCGGACACGACTGAGAGACTGATCTGATCTGATCTGATCAATAAATAGATAAAGTACATAGAAAAATAGGCAAACATGTCTTTCTTCAGGAATCTGATAACTGCTCTCTCTTCCTTTCCCTTCATTCAGCCTTAGGGTTCACAGTGGTATATTGTTAACTAGTCCCTTAGATATTTAAGTACCCCTTAGTTTCCCAAAATATTGTCAACCTCTTTTTAAAACAGTATTTTTATTAAAGTCCTTTAAATCTTCCTTATTGATACATCTCCCAAATTTGTATCATAAACTCTCTCACAAGCTCTAGGTTTGTTTATAAAACATTTGCTTGTTATTTGCTCTTGAAGTCATTTTGAAAATACCTCAAAAGCGGCATGCACAAAACTGAACTTCTGAATTTCCCCCAAACACCATCTCAGCCAGAACCTTTCTCATGTTATTTAATGGCAACTTTATCTTGGAGTTGCCTTAGTCATTCAGATCCAACAATTCCTTTATTAGATGGACACCTCTGAGAAATTCTTGTATGTGTACCCAAGGAGACATGCGAAAGGATATTTATAGCATATCTATAATTCTTGCAAGGAAAGAACAATCCAACTGTCACTAAAAGTAGATTGGACAAACAGTGGTTATGCAGATGGAATAGTATACATTCCTGAAAATGAGATTTCAAATCTAGATAGTAAATCTGTAAGGAAGGGCAAAGAAATTACTGTAACAAAAATCAAGATATGTTTAACTCTGGTTAGAGAAAAAGAAAAGCATTTAAGAAAGAGGACAGAGGGTTTAGAAGGTATAATGACATATATTTTCTGTTTCCTAAGCCTGATGAGTATATTTATGTTCCTTTTATTATTATATAATGTGCCTGGAATAATTATATAATTATTATATAAATGTGCCTATATATTATCTGGAGAAGGCAATGGCACCCCACTCCAGTACTCTTGCCTGGAAAATCCCATGGACAAAGGAGTCTGGTAGGCTGCAGTCCACGGGGTCGAGACTGAGCGACTTCACTTTCACTTTTCACTTTCATGCACTGGAGAAGGAAATGGCAACCCACTCCTGTGTTCTTGCCTGGAGAATCCCAGGGATGGGGGAGCCTGGTGGGCTGCTGTCTATGGGGTCGAACAGAGTCGGACACGACTGAAGTGACTTAGCATAGCATAGCATATATTATCTGCTCCCTTGTAGATAAATTATATGTTCCATGGTAAAAATGTTAAACAATATATTGTTGAAGACTTCAAATTTTATTCCACAATTGGAATCTATTTGTTAAAAAGTAAAACATATTTTATAAAGATTCTAAATTATATTGAGAGATGTAATTTGAGAAGTTATAAAAGAAAATACTGAAAAGAAATGTAAAATTGGAGAAAGTAAACTAAAGGAAACTTTAATAGTTAAAGGACTGCTAGTCTAGCCCCAGTATATGTAATTAGAAGCCACTAGAAAAAGGATAGACAAGGCAAATATTGAATAGATCTTTTGGTTAAAAATTGTTAACAGTTGATAAAGAGGCAAGAGAAACTGATGGAAAACTTGGATTATGTTAGAATTGGTTCAAAACATGGTTAAAAAATGTTTATATCATATACCAGAGAAAATTCTTGGTGCATATTTAAAATTAAGAGTGCCCCTTTGACAGGAAGGAGATCAAACCAGTTCATCCTAAAGGAAATTAACCCTAAATATTCACTGGAAGGACTGATGTTGAAGCTGAAGCTCCAATATTTTGGCCACCTGATGCGAAGAACTGACTCACTGGAAAAGACCCTGATGCTGGGAAAGATTGAGGGCAGGAAGAGAAGGGGACGACAGAGAATTAGCTAGTTGGATGGCATCACCAACTCAATGGACATGAGTTTGAGCACACTCCAGGAGATAGTGATGGACAGGAAAGCCTGGCATGCTGCAGTTCATGGATTGCAAAGAGTCCAACAGAATTTAGTGACTGAACAATGACAACAAACTTAAGATTAAACTGTGTTTTAAATCCAAGTAACTAGAAGATAAAACGTTAAGGAAAGCATGGACATTTTATACATTAAGGTTATAAATATTATTAAAAGATTTTATTATATGAAAATATTTTAATGCTCAAATATTATAAGCTTCCCTTTTTAAAGTAATAAGAATATAACTAGAAAAATGGTCTGGGAAATTCCTAGACAAATATTTTATTTTAATGTATATGAAGAGAATATAGAAATTCCCTTCAGTGTCTATGTGTTTAATATCAAGAAATTTTAACGTGGAAACCCAAGGAAACAACAGTATATGCACAATGTAGTCAAGCAACAATTCTCAGAACATAAGCAAAGGCCAAGTCAGATGCAAAAGAAACTAGACACCAAATATATGAAGAGATGCTCATTCTTATCATTTCTTTAACTACTTAAAGAAATTTAAATTTAAAATAGTATGTAAGTTGTAATGATAATTTAATTTAAATTTCTTTAGGTAATTAAAGAAATGATAAGACTGAACATCTCTTCATCTATTTGGTCTCTACTTTATTTGTGCATCTGACATGTCCTTTGCTTATGTTCTGAGAATTATAAATTAGTATGTAAGTTGTGATGATAATGGCTCCCCTGGTAGCTCAGCTGGTGAAGAATCCGCCTGCAATGCAGGGACCCTGGTTTGATTCCTCGGTCGGGAAGATGTGCTGGATAAGTGATAGGCTACCCACTCCAGTATTCTTGGGCTTCCCTGATGGCTCAGCTGATAATGAATCTGCCTACAATGTGGGAGACCTGGGTTCAATTCCTGGGTTGGGAATATCCCCTGGAGAAGGGAACAGCTACCCATTCCAGTATTCTGGCCTGGAGAATTCCATGGGATTCCACATTCCACCATATAGACCATGGGGTCGTAAAGAGTCGGACACAACTGAGCGACTGTCACTTCGCACTGTAATGATAATAATCAGCATGACCAAAGTGTCATGGAACTGGCACATAAACAGTACAGATGTCATTCCATCTTGGAGTTACTTAGTAATATTTATCAGTACTAATCGTGTGTCTAACTAGTGACCAGATAATACTTTATCTGGGAATCTACCCTAAAGAAATAGGAATTCAAAGTGTAGGAAAAAAATCTTCAAGGATGAAGATATTAATATCTGCACTATTTGTAATGGCATGATATTGGAATTATCTGGATATCCAATAGAGGAAAGTGAAGTACATTTTCCTGATGTGAAATTATTCCAGAAACAAAATGATGGTTAAAACACTGTGTAAAAAAAAAAAAACATGAAAAGTGCTTATGATGTGATGCTAAGTGATTAAAGACCAGGTATGAAATTACATATAATCTGATAAAAATGCATCAGACAAATTACTGGAAGGAAATACACTAACCTGCTAACGATAATTCATGAAGATGGTGCTATTCTGGGTTTTCCTATTTTTCAATGCTATTCTGGGTTTTCCTATTGTTCAATGATTTTTATACTAGGGATACATTGCCTTCAGATTTAAAAACTTAAACATAAAGTTATCACTGATATCTATAATCAATTATCCAGGTCTGTATATGGTATATGGTTGCACCAGTGTGAGTAGCACTCTGCATTGGATATTTCCTTGCAAATATAAGAAATGCATCTCATTGTAGGTATTTGCATTTTCTGAATAACCTTGAACTGACAAAAACAAGAACACTTAAAAAATAAAGAATGCTTGATGATAACCTGCTTGAATATATCCTCTAAATCTTAGCATGTCAAGTAATCACAGCTTAATGATCACCAAAATGGCATTTTCTAAGAGCCTGTGAGAAACAGAACTCCACAATAAATGTCCCAGAAAGATGATAATGTAGCAGCTTATATGAATTGCTGTAGAAAGGGAAATTAAAAAAAAAAGCCTTCTATGAGGAAACACTGAGAACTGATGGAAATCTTCTGAGTATGAGTGTTCTCTTCAGTGAGAAAGGACTCTGTTCTCTGTTTCTGAAATGTTAACCTATAAAATGATTCATGTCCACAAAGAAGTGAGAGGGAGGAGACAACTACTAAAGTAAAAGCACTGTGGTGATGAATTATTAACGTGTTTGCCGGCATAACTCCACGGCAGTAATTATAACTTCTTCCTCCATTTGTGTCACTAACCATTCTACACCATTTACACATCAGGAGACGTAAGGCTCACTCCAGAATATATCACCAGTGCTCTTCTCAGGTGATTCAGTGGTAAAGAATCCTCTCGACAATGAAGGAGATGCAGGAGACACAGATTAGATCCCTGGGAACGGAAAATCCCCTAGAGAAGGAAATGGCAACCCACATATCTTTGTACCATCTTAGGGGGGGGTGGTAAACATTTCAAGGCTTCAGAAAGAATGAAACTGTAATTTACAGAAATATTTTTAAACTATGCTAATTCAAACCTAAAATGTCCTGTTGAGTGCATTAGATATTTGCTTTAAAGTTTTTCCTAATAAGTTGAATTTGGTACAAATTAGGCTCATCCTTTAACTCATCCAACACTTTCACATTAAAAAAAAATAATAATGAACTAAAATATATGTAAAACTAGCATAATGGGGAAAATCTCTGACCTTTTCCTTCTTTGTGATATTTAATAGCCATTTTTAAACTGTATGTAATGCCCTGCTTACTGTTTTTGCATTCTCACAGGGCTCCCAGCTCTCTTTAAGATCCAAACCCAGTACATCTTTACCATAAAAATAAAAAAAATAATGTATTCATCAGAAAATAATTTATGAAACACCTACAGTATTCACAGGGGACACCAGAATGAATTAGACAAAGTCCCTGTCCTGATAGAACTCACATTTTCATGGAAGTAGAAAAGCATGCTAAAAGCTATATAAATAAGTGTAAACAATAAATGCTATGAAGAAAAATAAACAGTGTCAGAGGTGGAGAAAGACAGGCCTCTGGATTTGTTACCTACCTTCCCAAGTCAGTCTCCAGCAAGGGTCCTTCTTCCTGGTGTTGTTGGAGTCAATAGACTAAGCTACATCCAGCTCGGAAGCAAAGTTATTCTTCAGTGGACTTCCCGGGTAATTCAGACAGTAAAGCATCTGCCTACAATGCAGGAGATGCAGGAGACACAGGTTTGATCCCCGGGTTGGGAAGATACCTGCAGAAGGAAATGGCAACCCACTCCAGTATTCTTGCCTGAAGAATTCCACGGACAGAGGAGCCTGTTGGGCTTCCGTCTATGGGGTCGCACAGAGTCGGACATGACTCATGCGATTTAGCAGCAGCAGAAGCAATAATCATTAAGTTTAGTATAAAAAATCATTCTAAATACACAGTTTTCTCACTGCAGTATAAGAACAACCTGAAGGACTTGTTAAAATCCAGCTTTCTGAGCCCCACCACTCTGTTCTGAATCAGGAGGTCTGAAGTAGAGTTCAGGAATTTGCCTCTCTAACAAGCAGAGTCTATGGGGTCGCAGAGTCGGACACAACTGAGCGACTTTCGCTCACTTAAATGCTCGACTCCACGCTCTCCCAGATAGCCCATGAGTCAGAACTGCTTCACAGGGATCTTGTCAGTGGGAAGAGAGCGGAGGCCTGGCAGGCCTTGTGCATGCTTGCTGCTCATGTTCCAGCTTGCAGTGCCAGGCACAGCGTCTCTGCACATGCCCTGTCGCTGCCATCTTGAATTGCAGTGTTGGGCAGAGCTTCTGCACATGGCCTGCCATGCTGAGATATGGAGGCAGCCATTTTGCAGGAAGAACTCTGGTCTGAAGCGCCGGGTGGGAGGCTTTGGCACATGGTTCTTTGTGAGCAAATGACACAAGACTGAGCACAAAGGAAAAGAAAGAAACAGGTTAGACTTTATTACCCAGGTTCTCTTTTATTTCCCGGGAGTTGTTAACGGGCTTTGTGGGTGACAGGCTGGTGATATTTGGGTAGAGTCCTGAGCAATGTAATGTGAAGGAGGAGATAGAAGGACTAGCAAGCACAAGAGTAGGGAGATGAGAAGCAGATCAGATTGTCCGTCACTGAGCAATGAGGAGAGTAGGAAGAGAGAATGACAGAGTATGTGCAGGGGTTAACAAGATATTATTGTATTTAAAAATTTTCATAAGTGAGCTAAGCTAAGTGAAGTCACTCAGTCGTGTTCAACTCTTTGCGACCCCATGGACTGTATACCAGCCTCCTCCCTCCATGGGATTCTTCAGGCAAGATTACTGGAATGGGTTGCCATTTCCTGCTCCAGGGGATCTTCCCGACCTAGGGATCGGACCCAGGTCTCCCGCATTCCAGGCAGACGCTTTAACCTGAGCCACTAGGGAAGCCTTTTCATATGAGCTCATTACTCACTGAATGAAACATCACTAGCAAACAATCAAACCAAAAACCAGCCCAGCTCTTGTAGAATTTATTTGGCGGTGGCAGGAGGGGGGGAGGATTAATATATAAATCATGGCTATTTCATTCTTACCTGGCTCAAACACCATTCACAAAAAGGCTGAGGATGTGTAGCCTTGTACACAAGCTTGCATGCACCAGACCTAAGGTTTGAGAGACGAGGAGGAAAAAAGAAAAAATCAGTGCCCCACTGTGTCATCTGATATTTTTGATGCGAGGACATTTCCATAGCAGTTGGAGATACAGACACTGGTGTTAGACAAGTCAGACACGTATTTCTAAATAAGTTAGGGTTTATTTAACTGTTATTTTCATCAGAACCGCAGCTAATCATTCACCAGAGATTTGAACCCTGCCAAACAAGCCCCACCAGGCACTCTTGGAAAGGCTTGCATCCTCCTTTCCATGCCTGGTAGGCTCAGGATGAAGCATAACCCTGGGAGATGCCAGTATTTATACATTCGATTCAGTTCTTTAATCTAAAAGTGAGATGATTTGTGGAGAGAGAGGCAGATTTTTTAGCATTTTATTTCTCTAATTTGGTGGGGGTCAGGGAGGAAGGAATGGCAGGTCTGTATATGCTTCACTGACTTCTGGGTAAGCCAAGTGTTAACTAGCTCCAAAAGCACACACAAAAAAAAAAATAAAAAAGAAAGAAAGAAAGAAGGAAAGAAAGAAAGATAATATTATTATTCATGTTATTTATGTTTAGGGATTTATAAAATATGTGTAATTTTTCAGAGCTCTGATTTATAAATCTGCTATAAACAATGGAACATGGAGTACTGTTTAGGGGGTAGTATCTTGCATCAGTCTTTACTAATGACTATGTAGGTCTTTAATTTATGAGGATTTTGAAGAAGCACTATCTATTTTTAAGTTATTTAAAAATCCTTGGGATACAGCATAATGAGTGTATCATAAAATATATTATGCAAACTTTCCATATTTCTACACTGTGAAAAAGTAACATGTAATTCATGTGCAGTCCAGCTGATTTGGCAAAGTTAAAATTGAAAACCACCTTTGCCTTTTTATAGTATGATATTAGTAGCCTTCAGAGCCAGTACAAACCACTGTGAAGCCTGGGACTTACTTTAAAAATTATGCCATAAGCCACATCAGTGATGTAGAAAATTTACTTCTGGATAGAAATTTTTATTAAAAATTAATATGAGGACAAATCAGAATACTGCATAAATTACATTTTTACACAAATATAATTTTGTCTGCAGTAAAATTTAATATTTCAGAGACCATACAGTCTTTAATTTTGTACTCATTTGCCTCACTTTCTGCTTGTATGCTATTAACTATTTAATAAACCTATTTATAACCCAAACAATTTATCTTACTTCATTGCATACACATATAAAATATCTGTGAATTCAGGAGAAAGCCCAACAGCCTACAACTATGGTAAATTAGAAAATACTTCAAGTAAGTGTGAACTCTGAAGAGATGGGAATTATTATACTTCCTATTGTTTCCCTAATAAGCTTAAATCATCCTAAAACTTTATCCATTTTATCCTCATAGATTCCTTGAGAAGGTCTGGGAAAAGGCATTATTATCTCTATTTTAGTAAGAAGGAATTTCAATGTGACATTTACTGGTATTTTATTTTAAATTTACCACCATTATTAGCAGAGGTTGAAATGAATTTGATATATTTCAAAATGAAAAGTATTACAATCCATGAAGAATATTTTTACACTAGAGATAAAAATAAAACAAGGAGTTAAAATGTAAAAACTCAGTGAAAAAAGCTACTTGAAAGAGGTGAGCTTATTAATTTTTTTCTTCCCATGTGCTTGGTCTATCTTATTCTGTCTTTCATTTAAATTCAACCTGCTTTCTTGTCTTTTAAGAAAAGACCTTCAGGCTTCCTTCTTATAAAAGGTTTCAGAGAAGTTTTAAGGAGGGATTTGAGAGAGGAGATGATTTCGAATAATGGGCATGAAATAGGAGAGTGTTTTTAGAGTTAAGTATGGTGTGGAAAATTTCAATCTTAAAAGTGGGACTAGGAAACTATATACTATATGTTTGAATCCTTTCTAACAAGGATAATAGTTTTAAATTTTTAATGTGATTTACCTTTTTCTTCTGTCCTGGGTATATGACCTTCTCTCTCTTGGTCTAAGGCATCCATCTCTCTGGGTTTCTATGGGAGGAAAATAGGGATAGAGAGGTATATCCAATTTTTTGAAAGTCAAAAAAGAATTAAGCAGTAAAACAGGCTGTTAGCTTGAAAGAAAATTTTCCAGATTTGTTTATTTTCCACTTTATCTAACAACCAAGTCTGCATGATCCATGATCATAGAATTCTCCAGTAGAGGAGAGCTTGCTGGTCACCATTAAGGCTTAGCTGATATATGAGAGAAGAAGGATAAGGAAAGAAAAGCCTGTCTTTTCCAACTTTGGAGATTAGAAAGAAGCTGGAAGAAAAAAGAAATAGGAATGCGAAGGATCATAAATAAAGTGCATCGAAGTTTTCTTCTCTGGGCTATACGAAAGTGAAAGTCCTGTTTAGGGTAGAAAGGAATCCCATACATTCATACTTCCACTTCTTGAGAGTCTGAGAAGTCCCTTTGAGGACTATCTTAGACAAAGATCAATTTAGCTGGTCAGCATGGTCAAAGAAAGACTCTGAAATGCTGCCTTTCTGAGCCATCCTTGTTTCCAAAATTAGCCACGAGTCTGGTTGTGAAGTTTCCCTGAGAGGCTCATGGGAGTAAGAATAAGGTGTATTTATCCCCATATTGAAGAGCTGGAACCAATGTGACCTCAAATTCTAGACAGGTCTATTGTATCAACAAGAACTGGTTGAGTCCAAGTCAGCCAGAAGGGCTGTTGAGCCCAAACAAGTACCAAGAGGCAGGTTATAAGTTCTAACAGCAATGCAAGTTACCCCACAAACCAACACATCATCTTAGAGTGAGAATCGGGCATAGAGGTTTTTCCCTGGGACACTGGGTATTCTTAGCCAAATGAAGTGTTGAGTATTATTTGAAAGGGCTGTTTAAATTACCTATTAGATTTTTAGTTAATTTTCTTCCCTGTTAATCAGTAGAGAGGTGGCCCTTAAGAAAAAAGATGGGATTAGTTATAGAGAAATCAGAGGAGGTGAGCCGCAGAGTCAGCTGGGCAGGGAGGGTGGGTCATTCTGTGGAATGAGGCTCCCACTGCCGATGGTCCCATGCTCCGCCCCTCAGCCTGTCCAGTGAGTGTGAGTTTGTGTGCACACACGCATGCCCCAAGTGCCCTGGGGGCAGAGAGGGACCTCTGAGGAAGAATAACCGGAAGGGGACACCTGAGTAGAAAGAGAAAGGAAAGAGTGACACCGAAGAAAGGAATAACAACCTGAAGTGGAGGGCCTTGAAATGTTGCTGACCGGATGTCCGGTCTCTCTGTCTCCAGTAAAGATGGCCTCCTGACCTCTCTTTGGGGTAGGGTGGGGAAGAAGGTAATGCTTGAAAAACGATCAGCTCCAGGTGAGGAAGATTCCTGACTTCATCCTAGAAAATGGTGCTTGCACCTATCCATATGCCATCCATCATTTCGTTCACCAGACTGTGACTAGGTCCTGCTCAGTTCTTGATACTGCCAAGCCCTTGGAGATTAAATAGGGAACTCTAGGTGCAGCATAGAGCCCAGTGTGGGGCTAAGTAGGTCCTTTCTCTGTCTCACTAGGTGAGTACTTAACCTTACAACATCTGCTAGCATTTACAGAGTACTGTCCTGGGCCAGGCACTGGGATAGCTGCGAATGTGGCAGGCAAGTTTTCTGCCCTCATGGAATTTACTTTAGTAAACTTTAGTGGGAAGTTCCCCCCTTTGCAAAATAGGAACAGCAATAGTGTTCTCATGAAATATGAAGATTAAGCAAGAGATGGATGTAAAGGGCTTATCAGGGTGCTTGATACATGGGGAAACACTCGAGTACATATTATCTCTTTTCATCATTCTGATGTGAGTTAAACTTCATAAGGCAAAGAATTATATTGTTCACTGCCATGTGCCCAGCACCTATGAGCACAGTGCCTGACATGTGCCAGGTGATCAGTAATTATTTGATATATGAATGGATGGGTAAACTGACTCAGGAATTTGACGCTGGACTACAGTTTCTAAAAGAGAAACAGGAACCCAGCGGAAAACTAGAGGGAGTCTTCTTGGGGAGGGGAGTTGTCAAGCTTCACAGAAGAGGTGACATTGAAATGGGGACTGGAAGACAATGAATTGTCTTGTTGGGAACAAACAATGTGAGGAAGTTCTAGTTTAAAAGAAAAATTCTAGTCTGAAAGAAAAATCAGAATAATTACTTTTCTTCTGTCCTTTCAGATTGTTTGAGCTATGGTGCCTGCTGTTTGAGAGCTACAGTCTCATCAATAAATTAAGATTCATATTGTTGTTCAGTAGCTAAGTCATGTCCAACTCTTTGTGACCCCATGGACTGCAGCACACCAGGCTTCCTTGTCCTTCATGATCTCCTGGAGTTGATCAAATTCATGCCCATTGAGTTGATGATACCATCCAATTATCTCATCCTCTGTTGTTCCCTTCTCCTTTTACTTGCAATCTTTCCCAGCAACAGGGTCTTTAATGAGTCAGCTCTTCACATCAGGTGGCCAAAGTATTGGAGCTTCAGCTTCAGCATCAGTCCTTCCAATGGATATTTAGGCTTGATATCCCATGGGGTCGCTAAGAGCCAGACACGACTGAGTGACTTCACTTTCACTTTTCACTTTCCTGCATTGGAGAACGAAATGGCAACCATTCCAGTGTTCTTGCCTGGAGAATCCCAGGGACAGGGGAGCCTGATGGGCTGCTGTCTGTGGGATCACACAGAGTCGGACACGACTGAAGTGACTTAGCAGTAGCAGCAGTAGCAGTCCCTTAGGATTGACTGGTTTGATCTCCTTGCTTGCCAAGGGACTCTCAAGAGTCTTCTCCAGCACTCCTAGCCAGGACAATATGAAGACCAAGATTATAATAGCATTTTGAAGATTATGAGACTCTGAGGGTAAGGAACTGAAACCTTCAGTCGATGAAATGCTCTACTGTAAGAATCTACAGACTTGACAACCATGGTGTTGAACATGGAATTTTAACTTTAATTATACAGAAAATAGAAAATGGATTTTTGAGTTGGGTTTCCAAGTGATGAAACTGTGGTGGCAAGGGTCATGTGATTTCCTCTAAAGCCAAGGAAAAGCAAGTGAAAGTATTCTAAGGACTTCAAGGACTGTATTTCTTCTTCCTAATAAGATGATCAGGTGTAGCTAGCACCACTCTCTCCCTTTTCTTTCACCCTTTAATATAGATGTGACAACTGAAACTATTCTTTTTGTGACCATGGGACCATAAAACAACATACCATAGATGATGAGAAACAAAAAAGATCATAAATATTGGATGACATATCTGAGTGGCTTCACCACTGCTTACCATCAGATTTCTTATATGAATAAAAAAATCTGCATATTATAGTCTTATTAATTCAGACTTCCTGTTACTTATAGTGAAAATTGTTCCTAAGTAGTACAAGAATAAGCAGAAGAGGATTATGGAGGTCCTGGTATACTTACTTACTAAGTAGCTTGGCTTTTATAATAAAGAACATGATGATTTAAGGATTTAAAACAGGAAAGTGACTTGGTTAAAGTTTCATTTTAGAAAAGTAATACTAGAAACACTGTGAAGTATGAGCATTAGAAAATGGTAAGACTAACCTAAGGAAGAAAGAGCTAAACTGTAAGAAAGAAGTGGTTTAAATTAAGAGAGATGAAGATATAAAAGTCCAAAATATATTAAGGAACTTGTATCAACAGGATTTGGTGATAAGAGACAAAAATGTCTTATATTGCTTCTAAGTTGTTTGGAAAGAGTAGTGGTGTGAATAGTAAAACGAGGAACATAAGAAGAACAGTTTGTAGACTGATAAATTCACTTTGGAGATTTTGAGTTTGAGATGCTTAAGTAACATCAAATGGCATACGGGTTTATAGTCCAAGAGATATCTATCTAGAGAGAGAGATCTGCAAATCATCAGCAAAGGAGAGAAGCAAGTGGAATATAAAATATGGAGAGCAAGAAATGTGTATTATAATTCTGGGAAATACCAATATTTAAGGGAAAAAAAAGAGAAAAAGATACCTTTGATGGAGACAAAGAAAGAATGGGCCAAAGAGGGCAGAGAAAAACCAGGAGGGATAGGGATCAAAAATGCCAAGGGAAAAGAGACCATGGTCATGGGTCACATTCTGCTGTTAAGTAAGTGTTAAATGTTAAATAAGATAAGAACGGAGAGTTGGATTTAGCAACTCAGAGATTATAGGTGACCTTGGTGGCAACAGTTTCAGTAAAGTGTTGGGAGGCAGAAAACAGACTGTGGTGAGTTAAGGAGTTAATTTAAAATGAGAAAAGTGCGACAGTGAAAGTAAACCATTCTCTTGCTGGGCTTGACAGAAAAGAAAAGAAGAAAGTAACTGGCAGAGGGTACAGAATTTAGGGAGAGGTTTCAGCAAATGCACAGTTTGTAGGGGAAAACCTATTAGAGAGGGAAAAATTAAAAATACCAGAGACAGGGGGTAATTGATAGAGCAGGGCTCCTAAGAGGACAGGAAAGAGTAGAATCTAGCATTGCTAGATTCTCTCAAGGAAGGGGGAGGCTTTCCTCTCCTACAGAGATGGTTGAGGAAATAAATGCACATTATTTTTAGGATACATATTATTTTTAGTTTGTGGTATGACTTTATTTGAAGGGCTTTAGCTGATGCTCCAAAAAATGTGAGTTGATGAGGTTATGTGATGAAGAGGAGGCAGTTTCTATTCATACCAAAACTGAAATATTAATTGGCAGAACTATAGAGTATAAGAATCTTGAGTACTTAAACTGTTTCCTTCATAGTAGTTCTCCTGGCATTGTTTTCTATTTCCACCAGCAATAGGTGTTTGATATAGTTTTTTCATATCATTGCTGGCATTTATTTAGTGGTGTTGTTATATTTACTTTAGTCATATGTGTGTAGAAATAGCTCGTTGTGATTTTAATTTACATTTACCTAACAGCTAAGGATATTGAATATCTTTTCCCGTGCTTGTTTGCATCCAGTCGAATGTCTGTTTGTGTAGTTTGCCAACTTTCCAATTATTTTGTTTTTTAATATTTAGTTTTTAGAATTGTTTATGTATTTTAGCTGTAAGATTTTTGTTGCATATGTAATTTGAAAATATTTCCTCCAAGTCTTCTCATCCTCTTAAGCAGGGTTTTTACAAGGCAACATTTTAAATTTTTAAGAGATTCAGTTTATTAAGTCTTCCATTTAGAGAGACTGCTTTAGACATCAAGTCTATAAAGATTCAATTGTGTAGCCCTAGATCCCCCAATTTTTCTATTTGTTTTCTAAGAGTTGTATGGTTTTACAACATGTCCATGATCCATTTTGAATTAACTTTTACAAGGTATGAAGCTTAAGTCAAGGCTATTTTGTTTTGTTTTTCCCCTCTATGCACACATAATTATTTCAGTACTGTTTGTTATAAAGGCTACCTTTCTTCCATTGAATTTATTCTTTTGCCTTTTTGTCAAAATTCATTTGGGCATGTTGTGTGCATGTACTTTGGGTTTGGTATGCTGTTCCACTGCATAGATCTATATGTCTATGCCTTTCTCGACACCACATTGTCTTATTACTGTTACCTTAACACTGAATAAAATGAATCTTCCCTTTTTTTCCAAGATTATTTTAGTCATTCTAGGGTTGTGCTTCTCTATATAAGTGTTGCTTCTGCTGCTGCTGCTGCTGCTGCTGCTGCTAAGTCGCTTCAGTCGTGTCCAACTCTGTGCGACCCCATAGACGGCAGCCCACCAGGCTCCCCTGTCTCTGGGATTCTCCAGGCAAGACCACTGGAGTGGGTTGCCATTTCCTTCTCCAATGCTTGAAAGTGAAAAGTGAAAGTGAAGTTGCTCAGTCTTGTCCGACTCTTCGTGACCCCATGGACTGTAGCCTACCAGGCTCCTCTGTCCATGGGATATCCCAGGTAAGAGTAGTGGAGTGGGGTGCCATTGCCTTCTCCATATAAGTGTTAGAACAAGCTAATCTATATCTACACATTTTTAGTGAGCTTTTAACAGGAATTGCATGTACATTTGGGGAAATTCACATCTATACTATTTGAGTCTTCCAATCCATGAACACAGCCTATGTATCCACTATTTAGATCTTTTGGGGGGTTTTTTCCAAAACTTTTATAATTCTTAGCATACAGATTTTATATATATTCTGTTAATTTTATCTCTAAGTATTTCACTTTGGGGAAATTTCTATAAATGACACTGTGCTTTTAATTTTGGCTTTCACAAGTACATTTTTAGTATGTAGAAATGTGATTGATTTTTGTCTGTTGTTCTTGCCTCTTGTAACCTTGCTGAACTCACTTATTCTATTTTTGTTGTTTCCTCGTTTCTTTGGGATTTTCTAACTGACCTCTATGTGCAATCATGTCATCCTCAAATAGAGATCATGTTATTCCTTCCTTTCCAATTTGTATGTCCTTTTTCCCCTCTTTCTTGCCTTATCGCAGTCACTAGAACTTCTAGTAGTTTATTGAATAAGAGGGGTGACAGGGGACAACCTTGTGTTATTCCAGATCTTAGAGATAAAGCACTCAGTTTTCCACTACTAGCTATGTTAGCTATGTTTTATGTAGATGCTTTTTATCATGTGAAAGTTCCTTTCTATTCTTAGCTTGCTGAGAGATTTTCCTCATTAATAGATGTTGAGTTTTTGCCAAATGCTCTTTTTGTGCCAATTGATATGATCATATGATTGATTTGCAAATGTTGAATTAGCCTTACATATTTGGAATAAATCCCACTCAGTTATGATGAATAATTCTTTTTATACATTGCCAGATATGATTTGCTAATATCTCACTGAAGATTTTTCTGTCTAAATTTATGAGAGAAATTGGACTATAGGGTTTGTATGTGTGTGTGTGTGATACTGTCTTTGTCTATTTTTGATGTCATGATGTTATTAACCTCATAAAATGAATCAAAAAGTGTTCTCTCTCTCTTCCATTTTCTGGAAAAGATTATATAAAGTTGGTGTTAATTCTCTTTTAAATATTCAGTAAAAATCACCAGTGAAACCACCCAGGCCTGGAGATTTCCTTTCAGGAGGTTTTAGATTATAAATATTACTTCTTTAATAGTTATACGTCTGTTCAAGTTATCTATTTCATCTTAGTAGAATTTTGGTAGTTAGTAGTTTTCATGAAATTGGTTCTTTTCTTCCAAATTGTCAAACTTACGAAGTAGTTTGTAGTATTCCACTGTTTTTCTAATTGCTTCAGGATGTGTACTCATAGCTCCTATTTTTTTCCTGATATTGGTAATTTGTGTCGTCACTTTTTTTTATCTTTGTTAGTCTTCCTAACGAAGAAGGCAGTGGCACCCCACTCCTGTACTCTTGCCTGGAAAATTCCATGGACCGATGAGCCTGGTAGGCTGCAGTCCATGGGGTGGCAAAGAGTCAGACATGACTGAGCAACTTCACTTTCACTTTTCACTTTCATGCATTGGAGAAGGAAATGGCAACCCACTTCCAGTGTTCTTGCCTGGAGAATCCCAGGGACGGGGAAGTCTGGTGGGCTGCCGTCTATGGGGTCACACAGAGTCGGACACGACTGATGCGACTTAGCAGCAGCAGCAGCAGTAGCAGTCTTCCTAAAGGTTTATCCATTTTATTGATTTTTTTAAAGGAGTTTTTTAAAAAAAGTTTCCAGCCCTGTGGCATGTGGGATCTTAGTTCCTGATCAGGGATCAATTCCACGCCGTCCCTTGCAGTGGAAGCATGGAGTCTTAACCTCCGGGTCCTCAGAAAAGTCCCTTGATTTTCTCTACTGTTTTCGTTTCAATTCTACTGATGTTTGTTCTTATCATTTTTAAAATATATATATTTTTTATTGAAGTAATACTAGTTTATAATATCATGTAGGTTTCACCTGTAAAACTTGATAGTTCTACTTCTGTATACAGGACAGCCTGCTCACCATTAAAATTTTAGTTTCCATCCATCGCCATGTGCTCAGTAGCTTCAGTCATGTCCGCTCTTTGTGACTCTATGGACTGTAGCTCACCAGGCTCCTCTATCCATCGGATTCTCCAAGCAGGAATACTGAAGGGGTCGCCATGCCCTGCTCCAGGTGATCTTCCTAACCTAGGTATCAAACCCTTGTCTCCTGCCAGGCAGGTGATTTTTTTTTTCCACTGCTGAACCACCAGAGAAGCCCCAGCCATCACTGTACAATTGACATTGTACCCATTTTTACTCCTCTATGGCACTCCTATCCCTTTCCATCTGGTAACTATTACTCTGTTTTCTGTATTTACTTGTTTTTGTTTGGTTTGGTGTCTTTTTTTTTTTTTTTTTCATTTCCTTTGAGACTTCCTTTTTGAACCATAAATTATTTAGAGGTCTGTGGTTAAATTGCTTAATATTTAAAGGTTTTTTGTTGTATTTTTTATATTGCTTTCTAGTTTGCTCTATCAGAGAAGGCAATGGCACCCCACTCCAGTACTCTTGCCTGGAAAATCCCATGGACAAAGGAGCCTGGTAGGCTGCAGTCCATGGGGTCGCTAAGAGTCAGACATGACTGAACTACTTCACTTTCACTTTTCACTTTCATGCATTGAACTACTTCACTTTCACTTTTCACTTTCATGCATTGGAGAAGGAAATGGCAACCCACTCCAGTGTTCTTGCCTGGAGAATCCCAGGGATGGGGGAGCCTGGTGGGCTGCCGTCTATAGGGTCGCACAGAGTCAGCCACGACTGAAGTGACTTAGCAGCAGCAGCAGCAGTATGATCTATATGGTCAAAGATCATGTTCTGTATGATTTTAATTCTGTTAAATTTGTTGAGGATTGTCTTATAGCTCATGATTTGGTTCATCTTAGTGAATGTTCCTGTGTGTGTGTGTGTGTGTGTGTGTTTTAATTGTGTATTCTTCTTTTAAAACCAGAGTGTTTTATATACACATATGAATTAGGTACGGTTATTGTGAGATTTTCTATCAGTTCCCAGGTGGGGTATTGCAGTCTCCAGTTAGAAGCATGGATTTGTCTTTTTCTTCTTTCAGTTCTATCAGTTTTTGCTTCATATGTCTTGAGACTCTTTGTTTGAACCGTGCACATTATGTCCTCTTGGTGCATTGAACTACTTTAACTGATATAAGCACTCCTGCTTTTTTCTTAAATTCCATTTTGCATGCTATATTTATTTCAATTCTCTATTTTAACCTGCTTGTATAATTATATTTGAAGTGAGTTTCTTGTAGGCAGCATGTTGCTGTATCATGGGTTGCTTTTTAATCCACTGTGAAAATCTCTGAGTTTTTTTAAATTTTCATACTTAGCCCATATATATAAGATAATTATTAATATAGTATATTGATATAAGACAATTATTGATATAACTGCTAGTTTGTTCGGAGAAGGCAATGGCAACCCATTCTAGTACTCTTGCCTGGAAAATCCCATGGATGCCAGAGCCTGGTGGGCTGCCATCTCTGGGGTCGCACAGAGTCGGACACGACTGAAGCGACTTAGCAGCAGCAGCAGGTAGTTTATTATTCATTTTCTGTTTACTCTTTCTTCTTTCTTACCTTATAATCGATAATTTGAGCATATTTTTAAGATTCTAACTCAATTTACTTGTCATGCTTTTGAATATATCACTTTATATGATTTTGTCAGTGGCTGTTCTAGATGTTGCAATATAGGTATGTCCCAGCCTACTGGAATTGATGTCTTATCACGTTAAGTGAAGTGGGCTACCTTATTTTTATTTAGGTTTTTTATTCTCCTCAGTTTTTAAGTATTTCTTCTATATACATTGAGCACAACATCAGATGTGAAAATTTTTGTTTCAACCATCAAGTATTATTTAAGAAACCTAGAAAAAGTTGGACAGACAAGGGCTTACTTCTCAAAATATATAAGGGCTTAATTTTCAAAATATACAAACAAACAAACAAAAACCCAAACAACTCAATTAAAAAAATGAGCTAAAGACCTAAATAGACATTTCTCCAAAGAAGACATACTGATGGCCACAGGCACCTGAAAAGATGCTTAACATCACTGTCAGTACTGTGCTTGTGTGCTAAGTTACTCCATTTGTGTCCAGCTCTTTGCAACCCTTTGGACGGTAGCCTGCCAGGCACCTCTGTCCATGGGATTTTCCAGGTAAGAATACTGAATTTAGTTACCATTTCCTTCTCCAGCAGATCTTCCTGAAACAGGGATTGAACACCAGTCTCTTATGTCTCCTGCATTGGCAGGCAGGTTCTTTACCACTAGCACCACCTGGGAAGCCTCAGTACTAGAGAAATACAAATCAAAATTACAGTGAGATGCCACCTCACACTGCGCATAATGGCCATCATTTAAAAAAAGTCTCTTTAACAAGTGGTGCTGGGAAATCTGGTCAACCACTTGTAAAAGAATGAAACTGGACCACTTTCTAACACCATACACAAAAATAAACTCAAAATGGATTAAAGATCTAAACGTAAGACCAGAAACTATAAAACTCCTAGAGGAGAACATAGGCAAAACACTCTCCGACATACATCACAGCAGGATCCTCTATGACCCACCTCCCAGAATATTGGAAATAAAAGCAAAAATAAACAAATGGGACCTAATTAACCTTAAAAGCTTCTGCACATCAAAGGAAACTATTAGCAAGGTGAAAAGACAGCCTTCAGAATGGGAGAAAATAATAGCAAATGAAGCAACCGACAAACAACTAATCTCAAAAATATACAAGCAACTCCTACAGCTCAACTCCAGAAAAATAAACGACCCAATCAAAAAATGGGCCAAAGAACTAAATAGACATTTCTCCAAAGAAGACATACAGATGGCTAACAAACACATGAAAAGATGCTCAACATCACTATCAGAGAAATGCAAATCAAAACCACTATGAGATACCATTTCACACCAGTCAGAATGGCTGCGATCCAAAAGTCTACAAATAATAAATGCTGGAGAGGGTGTGGAGAAAAGGGAACCCTCTTACACTGTTGGTGGGAATGCAAACTAGTACAGCCACTAGGGAGAACAGTGTGGAGAGTCCTTAAAAAACTGGAAATAGAACTGCCTTATGACCCAGCAACCCCACTGCTGGGCATACACACTGAGGAAACCAGAAGGGAAAGAGACACGTGTACCCCAATGTTCATCGCAGCACTGTTTATAATAGCCAAGACATGGAAGCAACCTAGATGTCCATCAGCAGATGAATGGATAAGAAAGCAGTGGTACATATACACAATGGAGTATTACTCAGCCATTAAAAAGAATACATTTGAATCAGTTCTAATGAGGTGGATGAAACTGGAGCCTATTATACAGAGTGAAGTAAGCCAGAAGGAAAAACATAAATACAGTATACTAACGCATATATATGGAATTTAGAAAGATGGTAACAATAACCCGGTGTACGAGACAGCAAAAGAGACACTGATGTATAGAACAGTCTTATGGACTCTGTGGGAGAGGGAGAGGGTGGGAAGATTTGGGAGAATGGCAATGAAACATGTAAAATATCATGTAGGAAACGAGTTGCCAGTCCAGGTTCGATGCACGATGCTGGATGCTTGGGGCTGGTGCACTGGGACGGCCCAGAGGGATGGTATGGGGAGGGAGGAGGGAGGAGGGTTCGGGATGGGGAACACATGTATACCTGTGGCGGATTCATTTTGATATTTGGCAAAACTAATACAATTATGTAAAGTTTAAAAATAAAATAAAATTAGAAAAAAAAATAAATAAACTCACTTAAAAAAAAAAAAAGTCTACATGTAACAAATGCTGAAGAGGGTGTGGAGAAAAGGGAGCCCTCCTACACTATAAATTGGTTAGCCACTATGGAGAACAGTATGGAAGTTCCTCAAAAAAAATAAAAATAAAGTTGCCATATGATCCAGTAATCCCACTCCTTGGCACATATCCAGACAAAACTGCAACTCAAAATGATACATGTACACCTATGTTCATAGCAGTACTATTTACAGTAGCCAAGACATGGAAATGACCTAAATGTCCATTGAGAAATGAATGAATAAAAAAGGTATTATATATATATAGATAGATAGATAGATAATATTCCTTCTCCAATATAATATAGATAATATTCCATTATATAATGGAATGTTACTCAGCCATAAACAGACTGAAATAATACTATTTGCATGGCTAGACCTAGAGATTACCATACCAAAGACTCACAGATACAGAGAGCAGACTTGTGGTTGCAAAGAGGGAGGAGGGAAAGGGGAGAGTTGGATTGGGAGTTTGGGGTTAGCAGATGCAAACCAGTGTATATAGGATGGATAAACAACAAGGTCCTACTCTATAGAACAGGGAGCTATATTCAATATTCTATAATAAATCATAATGGAAAAGAACAAAAGTTGGATAGTCTACCTCTGTTTTTATTTATTCTGATGTTCTCCTTTCCTTTTTGAAGTTCTAGACCTTTTGTTATAGTTCCATTTTTGTTTAACAAACTTCCTTTAGCCATCCCTTGTGGACAGTTTAAAATAAAACAGATTATAGGGTTTTCCTTAACTTTATTGCTCTTTAATTTCTGAGGAACATTTTTTTTTGCCACACATGGAATTTAGAGTTGGCAGTTCTTTTCCTTCAGTATTTCACTGAAATACTGTGCCACTCGCATGGTTTCAGATAATCAGTGTTGTCCCATAATTACTACATTGTTTCTCTTTGGATAATTTCATAATTTTTTTTGTCCTTAGCATTCCTAAATTTAATGATGATGAGCATTGGCATGGATATTTTGTGTTTATCTTATTTGGGGTTTGCTTAGCTATTTGTATCTGTAAGGTGTAGCTTCCACCAAATTGGGGAAACTTTCAGCCATTCCTTCTTTGAATATTTTCCAACCCTACTCTATTGCTTCCTTCTGGGATTAAAATTATACAAATGTTAACTCTTTTGCTTCTTTACTGCAGGTTCCTGAAACTCTATTCATTTTCAGTGTATTTTCTGTTTTTCAGATTGGGTGAATTTATTGTTCTATTCTCAATTTCATTCTATCCTGTGTCATCTCCATTCTACTATTGAATTAAACAGTGGGCCATTGTTTGTTTCCTGTTATTATGTTTTTCTGTTCTATAATTTCCATTTGGTCCTTTTTTACGAATTGAATTTACTGACTCAGGTTCTCTATTTTTTCACTTACTTAGATATTTTATAATTACTTTAATTACTTATTGAAACATTTTTATTATAGCTTTTAAAAAAATCCTTAGATAATTTCAACATCTGAATAATCTTGGTGTTGGCCTCTGTTCTGGAATCATTTCTCGTCTGGAATTGTTGGAGGTTAAGATTGGGGAATACTGCAATACCTTGTCCAAGATACATGGGAGGCAATACGGAAACTCTGGAAACTCCTCATCCTGCCACTCCTCAACTTTGAACTCAGGGTCGTTAAGCAGCCTGTCTTCTCTTCCTCCTTTCAGAAACTCATTCCTGTTTGTTGTCTTACCTCCAGGGCTTTCACATGAAAGAGTGACCATGTGGGAAGAATGAGGCTACTCCATCTGGTCGAACCTGAGTGAGTACTCAAGTTACTTTTTTTGTAAATATAAACACTTCTTTCTAATAAAAGAAAGAATCAGTGGTAGAAATGACTTCTAAAGTACTCATTTCAAGAAAGCTGATAAAAACACAAATATGCAATTCAAAGTATTGTATTCTAAATCCAGGAAATAAAGTAGCACGGTGTAAGGAAAAGTGAATTGTTAGTACCTCAGTCATGTCCAACTCTGTGACCCCACAGACTGTAGCCTGCCAGGCTCCTCTGTCCATGGGATTCTCTAGGCAAGAGTACTGGAGTGGGCTGCCATTTCCTTCTCCAGGGGATCTTCCTGACCCAGGGAGCAAACCCAGGTCTCCTGCTTTGCAGACAGATTTTTTTTACCATCTGAGCCAGTGCTTTAAGATGTATTGGCTGAGTTGGATATGAGTTCGAGCAAGCTCTGGGAGTTGGTGATGGACAGGGAAGTCTGGTGTGCTGCAGTCCATGGGGTCACAAAGAGTCAGACACAACTAAGCCACTGAACTGAACTGAACTGAGGCTGAGTTTGAACATTGTTTATGTTACATTTTCTCTACACACATTATAAAAAAGTACTTGACAGTGGCTATGAGGATGAAATCTGTACTAGGAACTTGCTGAGAGCTCATCAGTGGTTATTTCCTATGCTCTTACCAAGAAAATCTTTAATATGAATATAGTTGTATAATACATAAAACTTGTGAGATTGAATAGGTTTTATTGATTTCTTTTCTTCTTAAAAAATAAGCATGGAAAATGAAGTACAGAAAATTTATAACTTATTTAAGGCCATTCAGCTAACTAGTGGTGCAAGAATTCAGACTAGGGGTTATCAAGTTATGATTCATGGAGAGTCAGGAGCTGCATCACCTGTGAACTTGTAAAATACACAAGTTCTCAAGATCCCTCCCTGACTACTGAAACACTACTGACTACTGAAACACTCTAAGGGTGGTGCCCAGAAATATGTTTTAATAATCCCTCAGGTTGATGATTCTAATGCCCATTAAAATTTGATAACTACTGGCTAGGTATTGATCTGCCTCCCAGGATCTTTCTTATAGTATACCTAATAGGGTGCTGCATGTTTTAATCTAATGGATCGTTTCACCTTATTGATGGCACTTATAATGTACAGAACCTCTATGTCATAATGTGTTCATAACCCACTGAAGAGTCTTACGTTTTGGTATTTATGTCCTCTGCATTCTGGAGGGGGAAAAAAGTCGTTTCTTGGATTTCTTCTAAACTCCTTTCCCTGCCAATATAGCCAATGTCATCATCTTGCAATACTTTCATGGGGGCAACCCTAATTGTTTCTACTGACCTTTTTCAGAACACGGTAACCTACAGTTCAACAAATTACCCCAATTCATGATTTGCATTATTCTATTTTCATACCAACATGTGGATGCCCTTGGAAAAAATCCTAAGAATTTCAGGCCAGAGCTCTTGTTTCTTTCTTTTTAAGATTTCCTTCAACCAATTGTCAGGGTATTGTACCTCTCTCTCCATTTCTACTCCTGACTGAAACAGTGAGAAATTGCATATGGGGACACAATTAACAGCTATAATAAGCTCAACTTGGGAGACTTCTCAAAGCTCTCATCCATCCCTCCATTCAAGTAGACACTATCCCCTTGAGATTTCCCAAACGACTATGAATAGCTCCCTGGATATAATATCAATTACCTTGGGAAGGGGCCTTGAAGAGAAGTACATCGTTGTGGCTGCATTTTATCAGTGAAAGTTACTCAGTCATGTCTGACTCTTTGGGACCCCATGGACTCACATGGCCACCCAAGCTCTTCCTATGTTTTCTGTGCTGAGGACATAGTAAATTGACTGTTGTCAATATGCACTTCTAAAAACACTCTATATACATACTCCCCAAACTTATCAGTGCTAACCTATTTTAGGGCTGGGAGATATATTTTGTGGATAGACTATTAGATGTCATCCCTAGACAGAATATAGCTAGCACCAAATATCGTTCTGTGCTCTCTCTCCTTGTTTAGACAAACTACTGCCCCTAGGCAGCCAGAGATGGCAGTCCTGTAGATAATGGAAAGTAGAATCAGCCAATGATTGGCAGGAGTTACATAATCCACCAAAGCAGCAACAGATTAAAGGTCTTCCCCCATATCTTCCTACACATCTCAAGAAGCTAAAGAGGATGGGGTTGGTGGGACACTGAATTATGATTATCCTCTGAACTTCCTCCACTTTTCTTGCCGTGCCCAACTCCTAACATTGGCCATTGAAAGTCTTAGAAATCTGGGAATATCCTTTGTAAATATAAACTGCTTATAGCAACCATGTATTCTCTAAAAAGTATTCAGTATTCTATCACTGTGGGATGAAATGATGAAAGCAGAAATCCTTTCAGTTATGGGTACTCTGACCTGATATTTGCACTCTTACAAAAATCAACTCTCATCTTTAGACATATAAAGGCATTTCTTTAATGTGTTCTTATTAGCATAGGTATTTGATAATTTCTACTCTTTGGGAGTCTGATCCCAAAACTTCTCATGCCCTTAGAATTAATCCCAGAAATATGAATTTGGTTTATAGAAAAACAATTTTGTGTGTGTTTGTGCGTGTATGTCTATATACAGACTGTTATTTTTCCCTGATTTCTTGGGGATTCTCTAAATTCTAGGACTTTGAAATTATCCCATTTATTTGAAATTCTTTAGTATCTTCTCAGAAAGCCTTGAATTTAGACAGTGGAACTTTTCTAGACCACCTTTTCCTAGTGAATATTTTGATTTTATATTTTATACTGCTCATCCTAAACATCACTCTTATTTATAGAGAAAGAAAATGGTGCCTTTGGTTGGAATTACCTTCTAATCCCCTTTTTATTTTTTATTTTTATTTTAAAATCACCATTAAACTCAAAGTTCTCAACTCTCCGTCTGAGAGATCTAGATGGTACATCTTTAGGACAGTGGGTGAAAGGCAGGATCTGTTGTCTCCATTAGTTCTCTCTATTCTGTAGGCATTATCTCATAACTCTGCTGCTAATGGAGTATTTCTAAACAGGTTGCAATTTACCCTCATCGTGTTACTGTTTGTTTGCCTCCTTTTTCTAGCCATGCAGTCATGGCACTATATACCTCACCTAGGTACTGCTACTACCTTTCTTTAAGAAACTCCAGTTTAATCAGCACTTAACCAAAGTTAAGCTGGAATTCAATATTCAAGCTTCACTGAGCCCACCATCCAATCCAAGAAACCAAGACAGATCTGATATTTGTTGTCAAAAAAAAGTTTAACACTGTGTCGGCTTGAGACCACTGAGTTCCAAACCCCTCTGGATCGGACCCATTTGAAATATGTTCTACAGAGATTGTTTCTCTTCTTACTCATTACGTCTTATAAATTAGAAAACCAAACTTAACAATTACAGATTGTCAAGGATGGCAGTAAGTCTTTAGTAGTCTTAACTGGCATTTCTGAAGTTTTAGACTGAAAATGAAACCAGAAAGAACTCTTTTCACTGCCCTGCCAGATGCTAAATTTTTGAGAGTATGGAAGAGGAACAACATTTTTGGATATTCCCCAACTGTTAGTACTTTTTTTCTGTTAGTACTTCTTTGTTATGAAGACCTAGCGAAGAGGGCTGGGCAATGTCAACTCAAGAAGGAAGATGACGGGGCAAAACATAAGATTAGTCATTCTCCTCGCCAAAAGCACAAGGATTGGAAGCTCTGGTGAACATGCAAACTGAATATGAAGGGCCATATATATTTGTATATAAATATAAATCTATTTAAATAGGTCCTTTAAAGTCCTAGTTTAAAGGATCTGGACTTTAAACTCACCAAGTTGTTACCCAATAGAGATAATTTAAAATTTTAAAATTCTGTCCAAACTGGAAAAGACTAAGATATCATGTAGAAAGTTTATTTTTTCCTCTTCTAGAAGTAGTAAGGGAGAAGTTAAAGAAAGATAGACCAGTTACAAAGAAATATCTATAGTTTCTTTGCATATCAGAGTAGTAATGTAAGTAAATTTGCAACTTTACTACACATTATTCTCAAAAGCTGAATGGTGGAATAGGTCAGCTTAAGTAATAGTAGCAAATTCCTGTTCTTTTATTCATTCAAATAATATTTGAATTTTGGTCTTAACGCATTCTTTTATTGTATTAAGATGCTGAAATAGTTTCTTTTCTTCTGTTGAAACATTCGGATGGAATTTTCAATACAATCAATAATATATTAACAATTCTTAGTAATTAATTAATACTATATTAACAAAGGAAAAAAGAATTGTGTTGAAAAAGGGTCAAACTCTTAGGCAAGCAAGCACTAGAACGTCAACTCTAGTTGTCTCCAGGCTTTCATTTAGTCTCTTCAAAGAGCTGGTTTGGCAGGCCAGAGAAGGCAATGGCACCCCACTCCATTACTCTTGCCTGGAAAATCCCATGGACAAAGGAGCCTGGGAGGCTGCAGTCCATGGGGTCACGAAGAGTCAGACATGACTGAGCGACTTCACTTTCACTTTTCACTTTCAAGCATTGGCGAAGGAAATGGCAACCCACTCCAGTGTTCTTGCCTGGAGAATCCCAGGGATGGGGGAGCCTGGTGGGCTGCTGTCTATGGGGTCACACAGAGTCAGACACAACTAAAATGACTTAGCAGTACTATTAAGAATCACACTGAAACAGGACACTGAACTCCAGAAGTTAGCACTTCCTAAAAAAAGGCCATTTTCTTAACCAAGAAGTATTATTGTTCCATAGTGTTATGTAAATGAGGCAAAGATGGCTTCTGTATATTGACCCCTAGGTTGTTAATTTCTTCACAGCAGGCTGGCATTTATTAGCTCAAAAGCCCATCAACACCAAACTCAAATTTTTGTACATGCAATTGTTTTAGACCAAATAAAGCATTTATTTAGCCATTTAAAGCTTACTGGTTTTGCATACTCCACGAACAGTTGAACCCAGCATCTGCTAGCAATAGATAGACAAACTCCTGGGCTATTAAGTCCCTAAGCTCTTCTGCTGTTACCTAGGCACTCCCAGTTGCACTGCTGAGCAGTATCACCAGAGCACCACCTAGACATGTAAGCTCCCTCTCTGATCCCCCTCCCCCTGGAAGTCCTCTTATTCTCTTCTACTTCTGGATGGTGGTCCCACCATAGCCTCTGGACACTCTTATGCTGTGAAGGACTTTCCCCACATGCAACCTTGTCGAAGTGTTGCCCAACTAAAGTATATGTGTTATGGTCACCTCATGATTGTATATTTTCCTTGATTAGTCCCCAAATATCTTGAACCCCAACACATAGGTTCCCAAATAGTCCCTGGCCCCCCTGTGCCTTAAAATGCATAGACCATTGTCATTTTGTGGTCCTGGAAACCATGACATAGTATTTTCTGTCATGGTATACCTAAATGCCTAAGGATGACTGTGGATAATGGGATTTGAGGAGATTATATGAACTTTGCTACTTCTCCTTCTAGAATCAACCTGTCATTACACATTTACCATGTGATGTAGCTTGAGTGTGTTCACGCTCACTTTAAATGACAGGGTAAGGTAGCGTTCTAATAAAATTCGAGTATCTTCAAGTTTAAAAATCATGATATTTTGTATTATCAGGTAATAATAGGTTGAAGCTTTAAGCTACTTGAAATAATGAAAATGATTTTGCTAGAATAGAATAGACTCGATGAAATGTTTGTATTTTTCACTTGTGCTCAAATTTGTAGTCATAAGCAGTTTTCAATATGGAAAAACAGTACTTCCGTAACTGCCCACATCAATGAACAATGGATTGATAGGATGGACATCTGTGACCGTTGTTTGATCATATTCATATCTTTCACTATTGCTTTTAACTTTGAATTTAGGCAATGGTATATTTTATCATTTGCCAATTTAACCTTTGCATAAAGCAATACTTGAGTCTGAATTCAGGTTGCAACTATTTTATTCACATAGTGGTACATTTCCTTGCAATACATAGCCGCTGTTCCATTGTGCATGCATGTTAAGTCACTTTAGTTGTGTCCAACTCTGTGCAACCCCATGGACTGTAGCCCTCCAGGCTCCTCTGTCCATGGAATTTTCTGAGCAAGAATACTGGAATGGGTAGGCATTCCCTTTGCCAGAGGATCTTCCCAACCCAGGGATAGAACCCAGGTCTCCTGCATTGCAGGCAGATTCTTTATCATCTGAGCCACCAAGGAAGCCCCAGCTGAATATTGTAATTTAGCCTCTTGTTGTCCAGTTGCTAAGTCGTATCTGACCCTTTGTGACACCACGGACTGCAGCACACCTGACTTGCCTGTCCTTTACTATCTCCCTGAGTTTGCTCAAATTCATGTTCTTATAGTTGGTGATGCTATCTAACCATCTCCTCCTCTACTACCCTTTTCTTTTTTTGCCTTCAGTCTTTCCCAGCACCGGGGCCTTTTCCAGTGAGTCAGCTCTTCACATTAGGTGGCAAAAATATTGGAGCTTCAACTTTAGCATCAGTCCTTCCAATGAATATTCAGGATTGATTTCCTTTAGGATTTACTGGTTTGATCTTCTTGCAGTCCAAGGGACTCTCAAGAGTCTTCTCCAGCACCACAGTTTGAAAGCATCAAATGTGTTCAGAAAACTTACATTAACCTACGGGTGAGATAAAGCCAATTTTATAACAAAATGTTGAATACTTGAGGTAATTCACTGAATACTGTACTGAAAGTGAAAAAACAGAATGATTATATAGGTACAGAATGGTCGTAAGTGTATAAGTTGTTTACCATTGTGATTGTGGGATTGACTTTTATAAAGTTGAAAAAAATTTAAGTAGAAACTTTTTAAGTAGAGGCCCCTCTGTAAGGGGAAATTTTGTGATTAGATTTCCTGAAATAGACACAGAATGAGGAGATTCTATCCCATGTGAAAGCTCATTGTAGAGAACTCTACATATATCAATCAGTCTTTCTCACCAGTTACTGCAGTGATAACATAGCGGGCTCAGGAAAAAGAAGCATGGTAATAGAATGGATATTATTTTGTGCCCCAAAACATGGGGTTCCTTTCACCAATGATTAGCTAACAATGACATTAGGTAAGTACCCAGTTTACCAATATCAGGCCAACGTTAAATCCCCAGCAAGATATTATTCCCTAGTAGACTACCTGGCCAGTGGTGGCCAATCAGCTGCACTGGGCTCTGTCTATCATAAAGTTTGCAGAAATCACTCCTCATTAGAGAATAGAACTTTACTGTAAAGTTAGATTTGACTTTTCAACAAACAAAATTTTTGCCAGCATCATCATGTATGGACATGATGCTAGCCTTAACCATTAATATAGTATTCCACTCAGCATAGTTTCTGATCAAGAAATTTGCTTTTATAGCAAAAAAATGTAAATCAGTGAATTAATCACTAGAGGACTGGCCACTTTACCATGTATTCAAAAACCCCAAAACAGCTGGCCTAACAAAATTGGGAAGAAACATTGAAGAAGTCATTTCAAAAGATAGGCAAAGCTCACAAAACTTTAGCTATATTAAAAAAAAAAAAAAAAAGAATATTCAAATAAATAAAACCTGAAATGAAAAAGGAAACTTTATAAGACACCACAGAAATAAAGGACCTTAAAGGACCACTATGAACCACCAATTGAATAACCTAGAAGAAACAGATAAATTCCTAGAAGTATGCAGAGAGCAAGACTGATTCATGAGGAATAAGTCTTTTCTTTTATAGTTGAAGTATAGTTGGTTTACAATGTTATGTTAGTTTCTGGTGTATAGCATAATGATTCAGTGTTTTTACAGATTATATTTCATTATAGGTTGTTAAAAGATAATGGGTACAATTCCCTGTGTTTTACAGTGTACCGTTGTCGCTTATCTATTTTATATATAGTTGTTTGTCAATCACATACATCTAATTTGTCTCTCCTACCTTCCCTTTGCCTTTTGGTAACCACAATTTCTTTTTTAATATCTGTGAGTCTGTTCTGTTTTGTATATACTTTAATTTGATTTTTTTTTACATTCCATTATAAAATGGATGTCATACGGTATTTGTCTTTCTCCGACTTATTTCACTGAACATTATCTAGGCCCATTTACATTGCTGCAAATGGCAGTATTTTATTCTTCTTCAGGACTGGGTAATATGCCATGATTGCTTCCATGTCTTAGCTGTCATAAATACTGAGGCTATTAAACTTGGGGTACATGTATCTTTTTGAATTAGAGTTTTTGTTTTTCCCAGATGTTTACCCAAGTGAAAATACTGGATCATATAGTAGTTCCATTTTCAGTTTTTGAAGAAACCTCCATACTATTTTCATAGTGGCTGAACTTATTTACATTCCTACAAACACTGTATGAGGATTCTCTTTTCTCCACATCTCCCCAACTTTTTTATTTGTAGATTTTTTTTATCATAGCTAGTCTAGACAGTTCAATAATAAATAAGGGCAATGAATCAGTAATAATTTGAATAAAAAACTTTCCAAGAAAAAAAAGTCCAGAACCAGATGGTTTCACTGGTGAATTATACCAAACATTAAAGACAAATAACGCAATCCTTCTCAAACTATTCAAAAAAAAAAAAAATGAAAAGTGAACACTCCCAAATTTTTACAAAATGAGCATTACCATGACACTAAAGCCATATAAAGGCGCTACAAGAAAACTACAGACTGATAACCCTGATGAATATAAACACATAAACTCTCACCTGTATATTAGCAAATTGAGTTAAACAGAAATATTAAAAGGATCACATACCATGAACAATTTGGTTTTATCCTTGGGATTCAAGGATGGTATAACATACAAAAAAGTCAATAAATTTGATATACCACTTTAATAGAATGGAAGACAAAAGTCATGATAATCTCAATAGATACAGAAAAACATCTGAAAGTATTCAATATTCATTTGTAACAAAAGTTCTCAAAAAAGTTGGTATAGAAGTTATGTACTTCAATATAATAAAAGTCATATATGAGAAGCCCACAGTTAATATCATACTTAATAGTATAAGGATGAAAGTGTTTCCTCTAAGAACAGAAACAAGACGGGATGTCTATTCTCACCACTCTTGTTTAGTATGGTACTAAAGTCCTAGCCAGAGTAATAAGGCAGGTAAAAAAAAAAAAAAAAAGAAAGAAAGAAAATTATGCAAATCAGAAAGAAAGAAGTAATGTAACTTTGTGTGCTGATGACATTATATAGAAAATACCAAAGACTCCAATTAAACAACAAAGAAGGTTATAGCTAATCAATAAGTATGGGAAATTGCAGGTCTACAAAAATCTACAAAAAGTCTACAAAAATCAGTAGAGTTGTATACAGTACCAGTTAATTCTATGAAAAAGAAATAAAATAATCTCATTTATAATAGTATCAGAAACAATAAATTACTAGGAGTAAATTTGAACAAGGAGGTGAAAAGACCTATATGCTGAAAATTATGACATTGATGAAAGATTTTTAAGAAGACACAAATAAATAGAAAGGTATCCTATGTTCATGAACTGGAAAAATTAAAATGTTAAACTGTCCAGACCAACCAAAACCATCTATGGATGCAATATAATCCCTATCAAGATTGCAAGGGCATTTTTTTTTTTACTGAAACAGAAAAAGTCATTCTAAAATTGATATGCAACCTCAAAAGACTCTAAATACCCAATGCAATCCTGTGAGGAAAGAACAAAGCTGGAAGCATCACAGGTCCTGATTTTTAACTATTTTACAAAGCTAGAAAATCCCATGGACAGAGAAGCCTGGTGGGCTACAGTCCATGGGGTTGCAAAAGAGTCAGACACAACTTAGTGACTAAACAACAACATTTTGTACTCCAAGACCAAATTTGCCTGTTACTCCAGGTATCTCTTGACTTCCTACTTTTGCGTTCCTGTTCCCTATGATGAAAAGGACATCTTTTGGGGGTGTTAGTTCTAGAAGGTTGGGTAGGTCTTCACAGAACCATTCAACTTCAGCTTCTTCAGCATTACTGATTGAGGCATAGACTTGGATTACTGTGATACTGAATGGTTTGCCTTGGAAACAAACAGAGATCATTCTGTCATTTTTGAGATTGCACCCAAGTACTTCATTTCAGACTCTTGTCGACTATGATGGCCACTCCATTTCTTCTAGGCATTCTTGCCCACAGTAGTAGATATAATTATCATCTGAGTTAAATTCGCCCATTTTAGTCCACTTTAGTTCACTGATTCCTAGATGTTGACATTCACTCTTTCCATCTCCTGTTTGACCACTTTCAATTTACTTTGATTCATGGACTGAATATTCCAGGTTTCTATGCAATATTGTTCTTTACAGTATCGGACTTTACTTCCATCACCAGTCACATCCACAATGGAGTGTTGTTTTTGCTTTGGCTCTGTCTCTTCATTCTTTCTGGTATTATTTCTCCACTCTTCTCCAATAGCATATCAGCACCTACCAACCTGGGGAGTTCATCTTTCAAGGTCATATCATTTTGCTTTTTCATACTGTTCATACTTTATTTTATTGGGCTCCAAAATCACTGCAGATTGTGACTGCAGCCATGAAATTAAAAGAGGCTTGCTCCATAGAAGAAAAGCTATGGCCAACCTAGACAGCATATTAAAAAGCAGACACATTACTTTGCTAACAAAGGTCTGTCTAGTCAAGGCTATGGTTTTTCCAGCAGTCATGTATGGAGGTGAGAGTTGAACTATAAAGAAAGTTGAACACCGAAGAATTGACACTTTTGAACTGTGGTTATGGAGAAGACTCTTGAGAGTCCCTTGGACTGTGAGGAGATCCAAGCAGTCCAAGTTAAAGGAAATCAATCCTGAATATTCATTGGAAGGACTGATGCTGAAGCTGAAACTCCAATACTTTGGCCCCCTGATGCAAAGAACTGACTCATTTGAAAAGACCCTGATGCTAGGAAAGATTGAAGGCAGGAGGAGAAGGGGAAGACAGAGGATGAGGTGATTGGATGGTATCACTGACTCAATGGACAGGAGTCTGAGCAAGCTTTGGGTGTTAGTGATGGACAGGGAGGCCTGACATGCTGCAGTCCATGGGGTCACAAAGAGTCAGACATGACTGAGCGACTGAATTGAACTAAAACAACAACATAGTGATCAAAACAGTATGATACAGGCGTAAAAATAGACACACAGATCAATGGGAAAGACTCACAAGTCCAGAAATAAACCCTCACATAGGGTCAACTAATGGCTTCCCCAGTGGCTCAGCAGGTCGAGAGTTCTCCTGCAATGCAGGAGACACAGGAGCCAAGGGTTGGATCCCTGGGTCAAGAAGATACCCCAGAAAAGGATATGGCAATCCACTCCAGTACTCTTGCCTGAAAAACCCCATGGACGGTGGAGCCTAGCAGGCTACAGTTCATGGGGTCACAAAGAGTCAGACACGACCGAGCAACTAAGTACAGAACAACAAAGGGTCAGTTAATATTCCATAAGGAAGCCAAGAATGCTCCATGAGGCGAAGATAGTCCATTCAATAAACTGTTCAAGAAACTGGAGAATCACACGTGAAAGAATAAAATCGGACCCTTATATCACACCATACACAAAATCCAACTGAAAATGGATTAGAGGCTTAAATGTACAATGCAAAGCTGTAGAACTACTAAAAGAAAACATAGAGCAATATTCTCTGGCGCCTGTTGGCAACAGTTTTTTTTTAATATGACCACTTTTTTTAAAAAGTACAAATAGCAAAAGCAAAATAAATAAATGGGACTTCATGAAACTAAAAAGCTTCTGACCAGCAAAAGAAGCAATAAACAAAATGAAAAGGCAACCTATAGAATGGCAACCTACAGAAAATATTTGCATACCACCTGTCTGATAGGGGGTAAATTTGAAAATATATAACAAATTTAATTCAACAGCAAGAAGAAAACCCACTTAAAAAATGGGCAGAAGATTTGGATAAACATTCTTCCAAAGATGATACACAAATGGCCAACACTACATGAAAAGATTCTTAACATTACTAATCATCAGGAAACTGTACATCCAAACCATGAGTTATCACATGTTAGAATGGCTATCATCAAAAAGACAAGTGATAACAAGAGTTGCTAAAGATGTGGAGAAAAGGGAATTCACATGCACTATTGATGGGAATATAAATTGGTGAACCATTATGGAAAATAGTATAACATCTCCTCAAAAAATTAAAAATAGAACTAATATATTATCCAACAATTCCACTCCTGGGTATAACTCCAAAGGAAATGAAAGCACTATCTTGAAGAGATATCTGCAACTCATGTTTACTGTAGCTTTATTCATAATAGCCTAGATATGCAAACAACCTGAGTATACATTAACAGATGAATGGGTAAAGAAAGTGCAGTATATTTATATCATAATTCAACCATAAACAGAAGGAAATCCTGCTTTTTGTGACATGGCCCAGGAGGTCATTATGCTAAATGAAATAAGTCAGACACAGAGAAATACTGTATGTTCTCATTTATATATGGAACCTAAAAAGCACTAAACTCATAGAAACCGAGAGTAGAATGTTGGTTGCCAGGGGCTGGGGATGGGGGAAATGGGGAGATTTTGATCAAATGGTAAGAATTTCTAGCTATGAGTAAGTTCTGGATACCTCAGGTACAGCATTACAGATTATAATTAATGTATCTAGTAATATTAATATCTCAATAAGGCAGGGGAAAATAGAGGCTTATTTAGAAACAAGGAAACACAGAATTATGGAGACAAAGACTAAATCCTAATGTTTATGTATTTTCTCATACATTTACTAAGAGGGCTGCTAATGGATCAGATTGAATAAAAACGCACTTGAAGACGATCCTATTTGTCCAATGAGAAGGAAAAATCAGAGCACAGATAGGAAGAAAATACCTCTGTTGAGACAGGTATATATTATGCTTTTCTTTATGGAAAACCACAAAGATTTAATGAAGCAGAAGATTTAACAAGGTGACAATTTTCCTTTTCCATGAGAATTCCTTAGGGGCTGATTTTTAAGGAAGGGAGGGATAAACATTCAGAAAGATAGATACACAACACCTTGTGTGTGGTTTTCACAAGGGAGGGAGTCATATAGTCATGTTTTTGAAATGCATATGTGAGTATGGGGAATTGGTAACAGGATGACAGCTTTCAGATGTGGAACATGAGCTAGGACAGCTGGCTGGCAGTGAGTGGGCTGATAGTTAACAACTGGAAAAAGAAGAATTATTTGGAAAGAGGTAGACTTAAAGAGAATTTTAAAAAGATTTTTTTATAATTCACTGCAGAAGATCTTTACCTCTCTAAATTAGTCAGAATTCAATTACTAAAATGGAAACCACACAGTTTTTTTTTTTTAAATCAAAGATAATTTAATATAAGAAATTGGTTAATCAGTTAAGTTAAGTATTGGTTAGTATCCCATGGACAAAGGAGCCTGGTGGGCTACAGTCCATGTGGTCGCAAAGAATCGGACACAACTGAAGCGACTTAGCATGCATCCCCGCACATTGATTAGTATTGGAAGACTGGCAGTACGGAATGGAAACACAAAACAACGCAGAGATAGTAATTACAGGAAGCAGCTACTAACCCCAGCTTTGCCCATTCTACAAAGAGAGGTGGTTGCGATGATCAGAACCTGTAAGTCTACAGGAGGGGCCCCAGAAATCCAACCATAGCCAAAACCCAGACCTCTGAGGGATGAGTGCTACTTAGCTTGTGCTCACATCTGAGAATCAATGAGGTTGATTCTGAGAATGGTAGAAGAATCTGAGAGCTGGAACAAACTGTTTCTAAAATAGGGAGAAGAGACACTGATGGGGTGACACTGACAGGAATAGCAAGTAAATAATAAGACACAAATTCTTTCTTACCTTTCCTATATTTTAGCTTCCCCCTAGAGCCCAACTTTTGGCCAAACTTAACAGAGAGCCAGATGGCAAAGGAGAAATGTAATTTACAGAGTATCAGCTCCAGCATCACAAAGCCACTAGAGAAGATGGGTTGAAGCTGTGAGAAAATTGCTTAATCACTAGCCCTCTCTCATTAAAAGACCTGTGGTAATGATAAATATTATTTTTCAGAGCTTTCTGGATTCAGACTTGTAGTTCCAAGTTGTATTAACAATAATATTGCTCTCAAGTCGGCCTAGCTATTAAAGTTTCAAGCATAGGTTAACATCTCTAAACCCTGTAGCCTTTACCTGGTCAAGGCATTAAAAAAAATCCCTGAATGCAGTATATTTAATACATATGATTAAGTGCCATTATTCCCTCTCAGTGGTGTTACAGAAAACCATGAAATGAAAAGCAATGTGGGTTTCTCCTCCTAATAGTAGACTTTTTCCTTCTCACAATGTTTGTGCTTCCCTGTAAAGCAACTCAATAAAATGCAAGAGGACACGGATGTGTGACTTTATAGTTGGTCCTCTGTCCCATATATCCTCCCAAATGCTTAAGGAAGCTACACATTCACTCAGAGAATTTCTTCGATGTCAGGGTTTGCCAGAGTGCAATAGACATACCACTGGTGGTTGATAAGAATATGTTACTTAATGCCTAGATGGTACTTCAGCTTCACTCATCAGATGCTGACTGGAGCCTCAGCATTCACAGTCCAGGCTCAGAAGGTCAGAAGCCTCTGTGTACCTTATTTGACTCTCCTCTTCTGTCTATTCCCTCTCCCTGATACATGTTAGGGACTCTGGCTTACCTTCCTGCAGCCGTTTCTTGGCTCATTATCATCCCTCAACTCTCATTTTAGCAATCTTGCCTTAACTTTCTTTCTTTAATTCTCTCAGTGTCTCAACTTGGGCCTCAAGTGCTTCTTTATATTCCTATATGCCCCATCATTTCATGGCAAATAGATGGGGAAACAGTGGAAACAGTGAGAGACTTTATTTTTGGGGACCCCAAAATCACTGCAGGTGGTGATTACAACCATGAAATTAAAAGATGCTTGCTCCTTGGAAGAAAAGCTATGACAACCTAGATAACTTATTAAAAAGCAGAGACATTACTTTGTCAACAAAGGTCCATCTAGTCAAAGCTATGGTTTTTCCAGTAGTCGTGTATGGATGTGAGAGGTGAACTATAAAGAAAGCTGAGTGCCGAAGAATTGATGATTTTGAACTGTGGTGTTGGAAAAGACTCTTGAGAGTCCCTTGGACTGCAAGAAGATACAGCCAGTCCATCCTAAAGGAAATCACACCTGAATATTCATTGGAAGGGCTGATACTGAAGCTGAAACTCCAATACTTTGGCCACCTGATTCATTAGAAAGGACCCTGATGCTGGGAAAGACTGAAGGCAGGAGGAGAAGGAGATGACAGAGGATGAGATGGTTGAATGGCATCACTGACTCAATGGACATGAGTTTGAGTAAGCTCTGGGAATTGGTGATGGACAGGGAGGCCTGGCAAGCTGCAGTCCATGGGGTTGCAAAGAGTCGGACACAACTGAATGATTGTATTGAACTGAAGCCCCTATTTTTTCAAACAACAACCCTACTTAAATTTTCATCCCCAGGGTCCCCTTTCTGCAGCCCACCCACTATATCCATGCCAATCCACACAGCTTCAAATTCCTCTCAGTTCAGAATTCCTTCTTCAGTATCTGTGATAATAGTATCTGTGAGACTATTGGTACTATGGTTTCAGTATCTCTCTATTGATTTCAGATTCACTGTCCTCCAATTTTCCCTCTTCTTTTTCTTCATTCAGTTTTCCTTCCCAGCATCTCCAGATGTTTATTGTGTAGCCAAGGTCCAGCTCTTCTTTCCTTCTCCTTGCTCTTACCATATTTCTCTTTTCTTGAGTTCAGTCTTGGAACCTGGACAGCCAGATTCAGGCCACTTCTCTAGGCTCTGTATTGACATCTCAAGCCTTACTTCTTTAGCTTGAAGAGTAGTTCTTTCATCTAGAGTTGTGATCCTTCCTACTTTCACACCCACATTTTTATTTTTTCACTATATTTAAGAATAAAAAGGATCCTTGGAGAAGGAAATGGCAACCCACTCCAATATTCTTGCCTGGGAAATCTCATGGTCCGAGGAGCCTCGCAGACTATAGCCCATGGGGTTGCAAAGAGTCCATCACTGCTAAGCGACCAAATCAACACCACCAAAAGTGATCCTACTTAAAGAATATTATTAAATAAACCAGAAGTGATGGTGCACCAAAGGGTTTATGTTGGGGAAATATTCTCCTGAAGGTCTTCAGATGATTAAAAGAATGAGTGGGTGGGTCTAGACTTATCTAGACTCTAGAAGGCTCACTGGGCTTCTCTAATGACAAACATGTTTTCATGTTCTAAGTAAGATTCCATTTAAGAAAAGGAATCTGGCATGGAATCCATGATCTTCAATGCTTGGATATGGTTATTGCTGCTATTCAGTGATATTTATAATTTTCCTGAACTTACTTCCTGAGAAAGAGGAGGCCTGAAGTACTAAGTCAGAGCTAGTCTTGGGGGTATGTAGCAGGCACAGTGAGGAGGCAAAAGAGTTTGGGAACAAGAGTTATTGCATAGACTGAACAGACGTAGGCAATCATAGTGGAGGCAAGGATCCAATATGGCAAATAGAAACACATTCACAAGGAAAAGCTTGTTGAACACCCAAGAATATAGATCAGAACAGGAAGGCTAAGGGTGGTGAAACAGGGTGTGACCTGAAGAGATAATGTGCAGCACTAAAGGGTAAGCATTACCAGCATTTTCTCTAGGCGGCTGCAGCTCCAACCTTCCTGCAATTGGAGGAGTTGTTAGGAGTGAGGGGATCATACCTCTAATGGTACCAACAATAGAAATTACCAAATTGCAACAATAGTAATTGCCAAAAGGAACAAAGCATTTAGGAAAACCACACTGAATGTATGCAACCTTTGTTACTTACAAATTATTTAGAGTGAAACTGCTTTTTATTGTATTAAAGTTCCAGAGTGCTTAGCAGAAATGGAGAAAAATGGTGAGGTAAATGATATAATAGTAGCTTATGGTATTGTGATTCATGCAACATGGGGCATAAAGTGATTTTTCAGTGACTTCCTGAAAAATAACTGAAATACTCAGTTGTTTAATAGTATTACAATGGAACTGCCATGGAATTCAACAGCTGTCAACAGAGCTCTTGCAAAATTTCACTTCCTTCTTCCATTTTCTTTTCTACCCCTGCTGCTGCTGCTGCTGCTAAATCGCTTCAGTCGTGTCCAACTCTGTGCGACCCCACAGATGGCAGCCCACCAGGCTCCCCTGTCCCTGGGATTCTCCAGGCAAGAACACTGGAGTGGGTTGCCATTTCCTTCTCCAATGCATGAAAGTGAAAAGTGAAAGTGAAGTCGCTCAGTCGTGTCCGACTGCCAGAGACCCCATGGACTGCAGCCTACCGGGCTTCTACCCCTATCCTCATTCAAATTGATAAGTCTGGAATATTTTGACTTCTTCCTTCTCTCTACGGTCACCTATGCATCAAGATTTTATTTCAGAGAACTAATGCTTTGACTTTTAGGTTATTATCAAAAATTCCTTTCGAGTATGTAGCTATCAACCCACGTTAGTAATTATATATTTAAAGTAATTATATATTTATAACTAAGTTTATTGACCACCATCTTTCTTTCATTTTTTCCTATTGTGAAGTTTTGGTTTTGGTGTTTTATTGTTTGTCTTGTTCAGGCGCTTTCATCTTTATTTTCTCCAGAAAACATATATGCATATATAAAAATATACTTAGATCTCTGCATTTTTACACATATCTTTCACTATTATAGTTAATAGTTTGATTGAGTTCAGTCATTTCTCTTAGTAGTTGAGCTCGGTTGGGTTCAGTCACTCAGCCGTGTCCAACTCTTTGCGACCCCATGGACTGCAGCACGCCAGGCCTCCCTGTCCATCACCAACTCCCCAAATTTGCTCAAACTCATGTTCATTGAGCCGGTGATGCCATCCAACCATCTCATCTTCTGTCGTGCCCTTCTCCTCCTGCCTTCAATCTTTCCCAGCATCAGGGTCTTTTCAAATGAGTCAGTTCTTCGCATCAGGTGGCCAAAGTATTGGAGTTTCAGCTTCAGCATCAATCCTTCCAATGAATATTCAGGTGTGATTTCCTTTAGGATGGATTGCTTGGATACCCTCACAGTCCAAGGGACTCTCAAGAGTTTTCTCCAACACCACAGTTCAAAGGTATCAATTCTTCAGTGCTCAGCTTTCTTTATGGTCCACCTCTCACATCCATACATGACCACTGGAAAAACCATAGCTTTGACTAGATAGACCTTTGTTGGCAAAGTAATGTCACTGCTTTTTAATATGCTGTCTAGGTTGATCATAACTTTTATTCCAAGGAGCAAGTGTCTTTTAATTTCATGGCTGCAGTCACCATCTGCAGTGATTTTGGAGCCACCTTCAAAAAATAGTCTGTCACTGTTTCCACTGTTTCCCCATCTATTTCCCATGAAGTGATGGGACTGGATGCCATGATCTTAGCTTTCTGAATGTTGAGTTTTAAGCCAACTTTTTCACTCTCCTCTTTCACTATCATCAAGAGGCTCTTTAGTTCTTATTCACTTTTTGCCATAAGTGTGGTGTCAACTGCATATCTGAGATTATTGATATTTCTCTCCGCAATCTTGATTCGCTTGTGCTTCTTCCAGCTCAGCGTTTCTCATGATGTACTCTGTATATAAGTTAAATAAGCAGGGTGAAATATACAGCCTTGACGTACTCCTTTGCGGATTTGGAACCAGTCTGTTGTTCCATGTCCATTTCTAACTGTTGCCTCTTGACTGCATACAGATTTCTCAGGAGGCAGGTGATTTCTCAGGTGGTCTGGTATTCCCATCTCTTTAAGAATTTCCCACAGTTTGTTGTGATCCACACAGTCAAAGACTTTGACGTAGTCAATAAAGCAGAAGTAGATGTTTTTCTGGAACTCTCTCACTTTTTCGATAATTTCACAGATGTTGGCAATTTGATCTCTGGTTCCTCTGCTTTTTCTAAATCCAGTTTGAACATCTGGAAGTTCATGGTTCACATGCTGTTGAAGCCTGGCTTGGAGAATTTTGAGCATTAATTTGCTAGTGTGTGAGATGAATGCAATTGTGTGGTTTGTGGTAGTTTGAGAATTCTTTGGCATTGCCTTTCTCTGGGATTGGAATGAAAACTGACCTTTTCCAGTCCTGTGGCCACTGCTGAGTTTTCCAAATTTGCCGGCATATTGAGTGCAGCACTTTCACAGCATCATCTTAGTAGTAGGAGATTCTATTTCACTGTCTTCTAACTTCAAATGTTGCAGAAGAGAAGCCTGATGCTTTTCCTTTATAGATGTTATTTGCAGGATTTTCTCCATTTCTTGGATTTCAAAATTATTTCCAGGATATATATGTGTTTTATTTTTCATGTAATATGCCTAAAACACTGTAAGTAATACCCTTTTCTCTTGTCCTTTTAAACAATCTTCTTTTTGAGGTTTAAGATCATTAATTTGGCAATCAACAGTGATCATTCTTTCCTCTGTTGCTGAGTTGCTAAGTTGTGTCCAACTCTTTGTGACCCCATGGACTGCATCTCACCAGGCTTCCCTGTCCTTCACTATCTCCTAGAGTTTGCTCAAGCTCATGTCCATTGAGTCAATGATGCCGTCAGATAATCTCACCTCTGTCACTACCTCCTCCTCCTACCCTCAATCTTTCCCAGGATCACAATCTTTTCCAATGAGTCTTTTCTTAAATTTATATTGGGAAATTAAGAATTAATTTTAAAAAATACAGACTTTCCTGCCTCTGGGCTTAAATTATTACAATACATTCTCAACATTGTTGGAGCAATTTTTCTTGAATCTTTACACTTTAAAAATTGGTTTTGTCTCTTTCTCACTCAGATTCCTTAGGTGGCTTCTCAGTACTTTTAAAACAATATCCAAACTCCATAACACAGCTCACAAATCTATGCATGACTTAATCTTTTCAAGTTAGTCTTTCTCTGATCTCCCAATCCATATGATTCAGTCACAGTAAGTGTCCTTCCTTCATTTCCCTGACTTTATCAATATATCACATCATTACCTTCAGACCATTGTATATGCTACTCTTTCTGCCTTAGATGCTTTCCTTTTGCCTTAAAACTTTCATTGATATCTCATGTCATGTTAAGTACTAAGGCTTTGAGGAAATCTTCCTGGCCCAGTATGTCCAATGTAGATCTATCCTTTGTATGTCTTTAATCTCACATATTTCCCTTGTCATATACTTAACTTTGCATGTGATGGGAATATTTTCTACAATGAATTAACATTTTTATTAATATTTTTATTGATGTAGTAGCCTCTCTACTAGACTGTAAATTCTGAGAGAGAAGGATTCAGTTTTATTTCTCTTTCAACTCTTAGCTTATATGCAAGCAATAAACACACTCAGGCTAACTTAACTCCCAAAATATTTGTTAAAAGGTCATGGATTAGCCCACAATATCAAAAGAAAAACTGAGGAATCATTTTTTTAAAAAGGAAGGTAATGTAATAATTACTGGGAGCTAGAAAGCAGGATGAACAACTGAGTAAGACCACAAAGAAAAATTAATGCTACTTTCCATCCTTGTATCACTCTGCCCATGCTTCAGATTCTCATGGGAGAATCCTATTAAACTAATTTGGGCACATCTAAGGCTTATGGTGGGAAATATGTAGATTCCCAGACAAAATAAGAATGTTGTCATCAGTGAAAGGAATGGATGCAGAATAAGCAAAAACAACAGAGGTCTGCTAAAAAAAGCATTCACTCACAGCTATAAATATTTGTAGAATGAATGGACATCTGAAGTAGACTAAACTTAGTGAAGTTTACCGCTATAAAAGCCATAACAGAATATTTGGAATTATTCCAGACACATTACTGAAGTATGACTGAAATGTGAAAAGTAGTATATATTTATTGTATACAACTCTAGGAGTTTTGAGTAAGTATACATCCGTGAAACCATCATCACCATCAAGAAAAGAGATATATCTTCTGTGCACTAGACGTGATTTTATAAGATAATGGTTATAACTGTTATACAAATGTTTGCACATTTCTCAAACTTTCCTTGCACTTGCAACAGAAACATTGTAAAACAGAATCTGACTTGATATCCCCATATATTTTATAGAAAAAATGGAATATGGGACTCTGATTGAAGCTGGACTGCAAAAATCAAGGGCCTTTGGTCCTCTGGTTCCCCTTTGCTCAAGTCTCCCGGCCCCTCCTCACTCGCATCCTATTAGCATTTGAACAGTACTAGGCAGACACAGAGTCCAACATGACTGAAGTGACTTAGCAGCAGCAGCAGCAGCAGCAGGCAGATAATTGGGCTTCCCAGGTAGTGCTAGTCCTAAAAAACCCACCTGCTAGTGCAGGAGACAGAAGAAACCTGGTTTCTATTTCTAGGTCTGGAAGCTCCCCTGGAAAAGGACATGGCAACCCATTCTAGTACTCTTGCCTGGAGAATCCCATGGACAGAGGAACCTAGAGGGCTATAGTCCATGGGGTTGCAAAAAATCATACATGATTAAAGTGACTTAGCATACATGTAGGCAAATTATTGTGTGCCCTGCTGAACAAAGGTCTTACTATAAAGAGCACTGGATTAAAACCACTGGCCTAGATTAGTGGGAATCTACCTAGAGGGTAGTACCACTGTATGAAAATAAGAAACCCTAAGATCTAATTTTCTTATCTGTGAACTGAGAAGGGCTTTCCAAAAGAGAGCAGGGAAACAGAAATGTTTTTAAATTGCACGATAGGTTTCCAAATGTTTGATTGCTTTCTTAAACTGCCAGACATATAAATCTGTAAATTCAATTATTTATTAATAATACTAAGCTTATCTTATGTGTGGTAATTTTCTGAATATCCTACACATAGCATCTAACTATAGGATCTAGAGATATAGGTTATATTAATGTCAACAACATTTCACAGTGTTTTTAAAATCGATTTCCTGAAACTTTCAATATTTGTGTAGTGTATTTTCTTGTAATTTTTTCCAACCATTTTTATACTTAAAAAATTAAAAAAACAGAAACCTCAACTAAACAGAGTCAGGAGACCAGAAAGGGGCACTCTTATGTCATGTGAAAATAGCAGAACCCAACAGGAAGAAGAAAGACTCCTCTTCTTCCCTGGCAAGGACCCAACCAATGAAAAACCGTGAACTATTTACTATAGCCCTCCCAAAGTCCTTTTTACCCTCTATAAAAGAGTTCACCATCTCTTTCTGTACAGCAACTTGCATGAAGTTAGCCAGGGTTGCAGACTCCAAATTGCAATTTTCTGCTGATTCTGGATAAATCCATATTCACTGGAGAAATATTTGGCAGTCCACATTTGTTTCAGGTCAACATTTTTGTGGTCTATAGGGGACCAGAGAAGATCCTCAAAGGCTCTGGGGCTAGTGAACAAACAGGTACAGGACCCACAGTTGAACTCTTTATCACTCACTGCTTTTCTCACTAAGGCTGGAGTTTGAAGGTCTTTCTCCTGGATCTAAGCTCATGCCCTCTTTGTATTTGAAGTTCTCCAAGCTTTAGTCAGGATCTATTTTAAGTTTTCATCTTTCTGGTTAAGGCCTTGTTCTTTACGCAGGTACTCATTTGGCACTTTGGTCTGATTTTGAAATAAAACTATTTCAAACTAGTTCTGTCTGAGAAGCAATCAGCCCATTCGTTTGGGAAAAAGGAATAATTCACTGAAACTGTACGTTTGGTCATTGGCCCTTTCCTTTAGAATAAGGGCTGTTCTCTGGAAACTGGCTGAAAAAGCTCTTTGCTTGGTTTCTCTGGGACTAAGCGGCTTCCTTAGAACTGGCTGGTATTAGCTTGCAAGCTGTTTGAATTGAACTGTTTGAGCTGAAAGCTGAAATAATTGAAGATTGTTTCTTTACACTACAGAAAAAACTCTGAAAAATGGGGTCCCAGTTATCTAAGTATTTTGAAGTTGCATCCCATAAAGGGACTCTGGCCAATTTCATGTTAAAAATCACCATCTTCCTCATTTGTATTTCTAACTAAGTGGCCTGACGAGATCAAAGGCAATTTAGAATATCAGTGGCCATTATGAAGAACTTTAGAAATCCCTGAACTTAGTTTTCTTAAAGTCAATTGGACTGCAATAGCTCAAAAATTTCCAGAACTGAATGGAATGCTTATTTCAATTGATTTTTTGAGGCTTTCCAACATTATCAGGAGTCTAAAATTGCCTCTCTGCAAAACAAAGTTTTAAGATTAACTGAGGTAAACAAAGAAAGACAAAATGGCTCCTAAAGCCTCGAAAACATGGAAACAGTGAGAGACTGTACTCTGGGGGGTCTCCAAAATCACTGTAGGTGGTGACTGCAGCCATGAAATTAAAAGACTCCTTAGAAGAAAAGCTGTGACCAACCTAGTGAAGTCGCTCAGTTGTGTCCTACTCTTTGCGACCCCTTGGACAGTAGCCAACCAAATCTCCGTCCATGGGATTTTCCAGGCAAGAATACTGGGGTGGGTTACTATTTCCTTCTCCAGGGTATCTTCCCAATGCAGGGATCAAACCCAGGTCTCCTGCATTGTAGGGAGACAGTTTACCATCTGAGCCACCAGGGAAGGCCAATCTAGACAGCATATTAAAAAGCAGAGACATTACTTTAGCAACAAAGGTCCATCTAGTCAAAGCTATGGTTTTTCCAGTAGCATGTATGGATGTGAGAGGTGGACTATAAAGAAAGCTGAGCGCCAAAGAATTGATGCTTTTGAACTGCGGTGTTGGAGAAGACTCCTGAGAGTCCATTGGATGGCAGAGATTCAACCAGTACATCCTAAAGGAAATCAATCCTGAATATTCATTGGAAGGACTGATGCTGAAGCTGAAACTCCAATCCTTTGGCTACTGATGTGAAGAACCGACTCATTGGAAAAGACCCTGATGCTGGGAAAGATTGAAGGCAGGAGGAGAAGGGGATGACAGAGGATGAGATGGTTGGATGGCATCACTGACATGATGGACATGAGTCTGAGTAAACTCCGGGAGTTGGTGATGGACAGGGAGGCCTGGCATGCTGCAGTCCATGGGGTCGAAAAGAGTCGGACATGACTGAGCAACTGAACTGAACTGAGGGCCTCAAATCCTTCTCGCTTGGCTTTGTCTCAGGCTCCACCTCTGGCAACATCTTGTCTCTCTCCCTCAGCTCCTCATGGCCAGACTCTACCTCCAATGCCATCTTCCTCTTTCCCTTCTACACACCTATGTTCCTGCTATATCATTAGTGCACCCGTATTAATTCTGTCTCCAAACTTGCCCTTTCCTCTGAAATTTTCCCCTTCCCTTTTCGCTCTGAATTTGTCAGAACCTTTCCCTTTAAAATGAAGCCTTGTGAGATCCAGAGATTAAACCCTTAATTTCTTTTATTCCCTGGACTAAAGCTGAACTGTGAGCCATATTCAAGTCTTCAGTTCAGTTCAGTCGCTCAGTGAAGTATTTTTCCCAAATAACTGAAATCCTCACAGATTTGTTGAGGAATTTAATACAGTCATTAAAACTTATCAATCTGGTTTCTCTGTCTTATACCAGCTACTTCATATTCTTGTCTGTGAGAGCCAGGGGCAGCATTGGTTGAGAACCTCTAATTGGGAAAATCCTAAAAGTTCTCTAAAATTACAACTAGGAGACCAGCTCAGTAACATATTGTATGATCAGACTCTGGCATTGCTATGCGACTTGATCAAGCAATTCTTAGGGCTTTTCCTAAGCCCATTGATTGGAGCAAAATTCAGACTTGCACACAAAAATTCTGATGTATCTGTTCATGTTCAGTACAGTCAACTTCAGATTATTTATAAAGAAATTTTCAGTCTTCCTCCAGATGTTGATTCCACCCAGGGAAGTTTTTAAATCTATTTATACTAATGGGCCGGACAAGGCAATGGCAACCCACTCCAGTACTCTTGCCTGGAAAATCCCATGGACAGAGGAATCTGGTAGGCCACAGTCCATGGGGTTGCTAAGAGTCAGACACGACTGAGTGACTTCACTTTCACTTTTCACTTTCATACACTGGAGAAGGAAATGGCAACCCACTCCAGTGTTCTTGCCTGGGGAATCCCAGGGATGGGGGAGCCTGGTGGGCTGCCGTCTCTGGGGTCGCACAGAGTTGGACAACGACTGAAGCAACTTAGGTGCAGCAGCAGCAGCATACTAATGGGCTAAACTGGGATTTCCCTTCTAGTGTAAAGGACCAGGAATGCATGTCAATTCAGATTTATTTAATCTGACAAACCAGCTATATTGCACTCTAGATGAATAACCTGAAAGGAAGATCACCAAAATTCTTAGTCTTCAACTCCAACAAATAAAGGCTCCTAAATGAAACTAAAACCCTGCCAGTTTCTGCTATTACTAAAAAGAACCAATACACTGGAAAAAAGATTGTTATAAAATTAAGCACTTCAAACACCATCAACCCTATAACCAACTTTCCAACATCCTCCCAATTCTCATTGATGGGGTTTCAAGGAACAACTGGTGCTCTTGCCAATCCCTTCTCTGAATTGGCTTGGAGAAACATTTCTCCAGATTGAGGATGACTCTCTCCCAGTCCTAGCTGACACTGGAGCCATACTTTCTGTGCTCAACCCCACTACTATAAGGCAGCCCCTGCATCAAGTACTAAACCAAGTCAATTAGTGGGGCTTTTAATGAACCTAAGAGGTTCCTGTCTCTGGACATATTTCCTTTTATTTAAGCTTTTGAGAGATACACCCGCTTTTCTACTTTCCCTCCACCTCATCTGTTTACTAGGCCAAGACTTCTTAGAGAAGTATATGGTTAGAATTTCTTTTCTCCCAAGCTGCTGCTGCTGCTGCTAAGTTGCTTCAGTCGTGTCCGACTCTGTGCGACCCCACAGACGGCAGCCCACCAGGCTCCGCTGTCCCTGGGATTCTCCAGGCAAGAACACTGGAGTGGGTTGCCATTTCCTTCTCCAATGCATGAAAGTGAATTCTAGTATTTGACAATCGCTGTCAAAGTAATCTACCAAGTGAATTAAATGACATCTTTGACATCTTGTAAAGGAAGGTTATGACCAACCTAGATAGCATATTCAAAAGCAGAGACATTACTTTGCCAACAAAGGTTCATCTAGTCAAGGCTATGGTTTTTCCTGTGGTCCTGTATGGATGTGAAAGTTGGACTGTGAAGAAGGCTGAGCGCCGAAGAATTGATGCTTTTGAACTGTGGTGTTGGAGAAGACTCTTGGGAGTCCCTTGGACTGCAAAGAGATCCAACCAGTCCATTCTGAAGGAGATCAGCCCTGGGATTTCTTTGGAAGGAATGATGCTAAAGCTGAAACTCCAGTACTTTGGCCACCTCATGCGAAGAGTTGACTCATTGGAAAAGACTCTGATGCTGGGAGGGATTGGGGGCAAGAGGAGAAGGGGACGACAGAGGATGAGATGGCTGGATGGCGTCACTGACTCGATGAACATGAGTCTCAGTGAACTCTGGGAGCTGGTGATGGACAGGGAGGCCTGGCGTGCTGCGATTCATGGGGTCGCAAAGAGTAGGACACAACTGAGTGACTGATCTGATCTGATCTGATTTGTCCCACCTCTGATAGTACTAGAGCAAATTCTGGAAACATGATGATTTGTCCCTAGTTGAATCAGTTACCACCTTCCTTATGGGCAAAATCTCCAACTGATATTATTAATATCAAAATTCATGGTGGACCCCTCATCAAGATTCACATAAATCCCACAAAATCTCTTCCCAGAATGAATCAATACTCTCTAGGTAAAGAAGCCCTTTAAAGCATAAGGTTCATAGTGTAATATTACAAGGCTCAGGCTTCACTGTCCTTTGTACCCAGACCTGGTAACATTTCAATTTTATGACTGACAAAACCTAACAGCTAAGGGTGGAAGTTTGTCCAGGACCTCCAAGCAATAAACAACGTTGTTATCCCTTGACACCCTGTTGTTCTTAACCCTTATATGGCACAAATATCTATTCCCACTGGAAGGAAATTCTTTAACTAATTTATACAGTGCATTCTTTAGTATTCCAATTGATTAAACAATACCTTTTTGCCTTCACTTGGGAAGAGATAAAATCTACCTGGACAATAATGCATCAGAGAGTCCTTCTTATTTCTCATATATCCTGAAGGTTGATCTGAATGATATGAAGTTTCCTAGGAATTCTACTTTGTTGTAATATGTAGATGATTTGCTTCTTTGTTCTCCTTCACAAAGCCTCCTTGATTAAGATTTTAGCACTGAAGGGATATAAGGTCATCAAAGAAAAATTGCAACTTGCCCAAAATCAGATATGATATTTATGGCATCTGACACCAGAATAAGGGCTATACCTAGGTAGACTTTATGTAGAAACCCAAAACTAAGCACCAGTTGTGAGGTTTTCTTGAGTATGTTGGTTAGTTCCAAAATCAGACCCAAATTTCTCTCTCATAACCAAACCTCTGTATGTCTTACTAAACAAGAACCCCAACTCAATTTTATGGGAAGAAATGGACAACAGTTTTTGATCCTAAAGGAGATGAACCCACTTGCTCTTGGGCATTGCAGTGTTCAGATTTCCCTTTTCCTTTTTAGATATGCCCTTGGGATACACACACAAAAACACAGGGACCAACATCAGTCCACAGGGTTTAGAGCCAGCAACCAGACCCTGTGGCACAAGGGTATCTTCTGTCTTAAAACCATTATGAGACCCATCACAAGCACAGAAATTGAAACTGTAATCAGAAATCTTCCAGCAAACAAAAGCCCAGGTCCAGATGGCTTCACAGCTGAATTTTACCAAAAATTTAGAGAAGAGCTAACACCTATCCTACTCAAACTCTTCCAGAAAATTGCAGAGGAAGGTAAACTTCCAAACTCATTCTATGAGGCCACCATCACCCTAATACCAAAACCTGACAAAGATGCCACAAAAAAAGAAAACTACAGGCCAATATCACTGATGAATATAGATGCAAAAGTCCTTAACAAAATTCTAGCAATCAGAATCCAACAACACATTAAAAAGATCATCCACCATGACCAAGTGGGCTTTATCCCAGGGATGCAAGGATTCTTCAATATCCGCAAATCAATCAATGTAATATACTACATTAACAAATTGAAAAATAAAAGCCATATGATTATCTCAATAGATGCAGAGAAAGCCTTTGACAAAATTCAACATCCATTTATGATAAAAACTCTCCAGAAAGCAGGAATAGAAGGAACATACTTCAACATAATAAAAGCTAAATATGACAAACCCACAGCAATCATTATCCTCAATGGTGAAAAATTGAAAGCATTTTCTAAAGTCAGGAACAATACAAGGGTGCACACTTTCACCATTACTATTCAACATAGTTTTGGAAGTTTTGGCCACAGCAATCAGAGCAGAAAAAGAAATAAAAGGAATCCAAATTGGAAAAGAAGAAGTAAAACTCTCACTGTTTGCAGATGACATGATCCTCTACATAGAAAACCCTAAAGACTCCACCAGAAAATTACTAGAACTAATCAATGAATATAGTAAAGTTGCAGGATATAAAATCAACACACAGAAATCCCTTGCATTCCTATACACTAGTAATGAGAAAACAGAAAGAGAAATTAAGGAAACAATTCCATTCACCATTGCAATGAAAAGAATAAAGTAACTTAGGAATATATCTACCTAAAGAAACTAAAAACCTATATACAGAAAACTATAGGGAAGGCGCCAAGATGGCGGAGGAGTAGGACGGGGAAAACACTTTCTCCCCCACAAATTCATCAAAAGAGCATTTAAACGTCGAGTAAATTCCACAAAACAACTTCTGAATGCCGGCAGAGGACATCAGGCACCCAGAAAAGCAACCCAACTCCTCGAAAGGAGGTAGGAAAAAATATTAAAGACAATAAAAGAGACAAAAGAGGGAGGGATGGAGTTCTGTCCCGGGAAGGGAGTCTTAAAAAGAGAGAAGTTTCCAAACACCAGGAAACCTTCTCACTGCCGAATCCGTGCCGAGCTTTGGAAGCACAGAGGACAACATAACAGGGAGAAAAAATAAATAAACAATTAAAACTCACAGATTGCGAGCCCTACGGTAACTCCTCCAGCGGAGAAGCAGCGCAGACGCCTGCATCCGCCATTAGCAAGCGGGGGCTGGACAGGGAGGCGCGGCGCGGGCTGCATCGCTGAGAGTAAGAATCTGGCCTGAATACCTTGAGCACTGTCTGAGCGAAATAATTTGGGCTAGCAAACCAGACTGTGGGATATCTACCATGCGAAAAGCCAGCCCTAACCTAAGACACCGCCAGCCCGCGCACGAAACAAAGGACTAAACAGAGGTAGCCGGCTGCAAACCTTCCCCCTCCGGTGACAGGCAGCCAGAGCCGGAAGGGGGCAATTGCAGCCCCAGAGAGACATTATCTATAAAACTGGCTTCTTTGCTAACTAAAACTTATTGGGGGTCTGGACGGTCAACATCTGCCTGAGAAGGTGCGCCGGTTTTACACCCAGATAACCAAGTGGCGGGGAGGCGATAAGTCGCAGCATTGGCGCTCGCCAAACACCTCATCACCTGAGCTGCTCGGACCTGGGAAGAGCACAAAACGCAGCCCCAACTGAGTCTGTGCCTCTGAGGACTACCTGAGTGCCTGAACCTGAGTGGCTTGGACCTGGGAGGTGCATGCAACCCAGGGCCAGCCTCGGATTGTTCCCGGCGGAACAACCTAGAGCCTGAGCAGTGTGGGCAGGGAGGCTACACGCGCCGTGAGCGGGGGCAGACCCAATGTGGCTGAGGCAGTGCGAGCGCACGCCAGTGTCATTTGTTTGCAGCATCCCTCCCTCCCTCCCCATAGCGCGACTGAACAAAGAGAAGAAATACAGCTCCACCCACCAGAACACCGACACAAGCTTCCCTAACCAGGAAACCTTGATAACCCACCTCTACATACCCACACACAGCGAGGAAATGCCACAATAAAGAGAACTCCACAAACTGCCAGAATACAGAAAGGACTCCCAAACTCAGCAATTTAAACAAGATGAAGAGACAGAGGAATACCCAGCAGATAAAGGAACAGGATAAATGCCCACCAAACCAAACAAAAGAGGAAGAGATAGGAAATCTACCTGATAAAGAATTCCAAATAATGATAGTGAAATGGATCCAAAATCTTGAAATTAAAATGGAATCACAGATAAATAGCCTGGAGACAAGGATTGAGAAGATGCAAGAAAGGTTTAACAAGGACCTAGAAGAAATAAAAAAGAGTCAATATATAATGAATAATGCAATAAATGAAATTAAAAACACTCTGGAGCCAACAAATAGTAGAATAACAGAGGCAGAAGATAGGATTAGTGAATTAGAAGATAGAATGGTAGAAATAAATGAATCAGAGAGGATAAAAGAAAAACGAATTAAAAGAAATGAGGACAATCTCAGAGACCTCCAGGACAATATTAAACGCTACAACATTCGAATCATAGGGGTTCCAGAAGAAGAAGACAAAAAGAAAGACCATGAGAAAATACTTGAGGAGATAATAGTGGAAAACTTCCCTAAAATGGGGAAGGAAATAATCACCCAAGTCCAAGAAACCCAGAGAGTCCCAAACAGGATAAACCCAAGGAGAAACACCCCAAGACACATATTAATCAAATTAACAAAGATCAAACACAAAGAACAAATATTAAAAACAGCAAGGGAAAAACAACAAATTACACACAAGGGAATTCCCATAAGGATAACAGCTGATCTTTCAATAGAAACTCTTCAAGCCAGGAGGGAATGGCAAGACATACTTAAAATGATGAAAGAAAATAACCTACAGCCCAGATTATTGTACCCAGCAAGGATCTCATTCAAGTATGAAGGAGAAATCAAAAGCTTTTCAGACAAGCAAAAGCTGAGAGAATTCTGCACCACCAAACCAGCTCTCCAACAAATACTAAAGGATATTCTCTAGACAGGAAACACAAAAATGGTGTATAAACTCGAACCCAAAACAATAAAGTAAATGGCAATGGGATCATACTTATTAGTAATTACCTTAAACGTAAATGGGTTGAATGCCCCAACCAAAAGACAAAGACTGGCTGAATGGATACAAAAACAAGACCCCTACATATGTTGTCTACAAGAGACCCACCTCAAAACAGGGGACACATACAGACTGAAAGTGAAGGGGTGGAAAAAGATTTTCCATGCAAATTGGGACCAAAAGAAAGCAGGAGTCACAATACTCGTATCAGATAAATTAGACTTTAAAACAAAGGCTGTGAAAAGAGACAAAGAAGGTCACTACATAATGATCAAAGGATCAATCCAAGAAGAAGATATAACAATTATAAATATATATCCACCCAACATGGGAGCACCGCAGTATGTAAGACAAATCCTAACAAGTATGAAAGGAGAAATTAACAATAACACAATAATAGTGGGAGACTTTAATACCCCACTCACACTTATGGATAGATCAACTAAACAGAAAATTAACAAGGAAAAAAAAAAAAACATGTATCTATAAAGCTCACTAAAGCAAAGCACAGTAAAATGAGGTATGGCAATTAAAAAAAAAAAATCACCACTGAAATCCCATATTGAGCAGGTGATATGCAGGGCAATTTCACATACTTTGTCTTATTTAATCCTAATGGTAGCCCTGTGATAGACCTTATCTTCACGTTTAAGAAAAAAAAAAAAAAGAAAGAAAACTATAAAACACTGGTGAAAGAAATCAAAGAGGACATTAATAGGTGGAGAAATCCATGTTCATGGATTGGAAGAATCAATATAGTGAAAATGAGTATACTACCAAAAGCAATTTATAGATTCAATGCAATCCCTATCAAGCTACCAGCAGTATTCTTCACAGAGCTAGAACAAATAATTTCACAATTTGTATGGAAATACAGAAAACCTCGAATAGCCAAAGTGATCTTGAGAAAGAAGAATGGAACTGGAGGAATCAACCTGCCTGACTTCAGGCTCTACTACAAAGCCATAGTCATCAAGACAGTATGGTACTGGCACAAAGACAGAAATATAGATCAATGGAACAAAATAGAAAGCCCAGAGATAAATCCATGCACATATGGACACCTTATCTTTGACAAAGGAGGCAAGAATATACAATGGATTAAAGACAATCTCTTTAACAAGTTGTGCTGGGAAAACTGGTCAACCACTTGCCAAAGAATGAAACTAGAGCACTTTCTAACACCATACACAAAAATAAATTCAAAATGGATTAAAGATCTAAACATAAGACCAGAACCTATAAAACTCCTAAAGGAGAACATAGGCAAAACACTCTCCAACATACATCACAGCAGGATCCTCTATGACCCCTCCCAGAATATTGGAAATAAAAGCAAAAATAAACAAATGGGACCTAATTAACCTTAAAAGCTTCTGCACATCAAAGGAAACTATTAGCAAGGTGAAAAGACAGCCTTCAGAATGGGAGAAAATAATAGCAAATGAAGCAACTGACAAACAACTAAACTCAAAAATATACAAGCAACTCCTACAGCTTAATTCCAGAAAAATAAATGACCCAATCAAAAAATGGGCCAAAGAACTAAATAGACATTTCTCCAAAGAAGACATACAGATGGCTAACAAACACATGAAAAGATGCTCAACATCACTCATTATCAGAGAAATGCAAATCAAAACCACTATGAGGTACCATTTCACACCAGTCAGAATGGCTGCGATCCAAAAGTCTACAAGCAATAAATGCTGGAGAGGGTGTGGAGAAAAGGGAACCCTCTTACACTGTTGGTGAGAATGCAAACTAGTACAGCCACGATGGAGAACAATATGGAGATTCCTTAAAAAACTGGAAATAGAACTGCCTTATGACCCAGCAATCCCACTGCTGGGCATACACTCTGAGGAAACCAGAAGGGAGAGAGACACGTGTACCCCAATGTTCATCGCAGCACTGTTTATAATAGCCAGGACATGGAAGCAAGCTAGACGTCCATCAGCAGATGAATGGATAAGAAAGCAGTGGTACATATACACAATGGAGTACTACTCAGCCATTAAAAAGAATACATTTGAATCAGTTCTAATGAGGTGGATGAAACTGGAGCCTATTATACAGAGTGAAGTAAGCCAGAAAGAAAAACACCAATACAGTATACTAACGCATATATATGGAATTTAGAAAGATGGTAACAATAACCCTGTATCAGATCAGAACAGATCAGTCACTCAGTCATGTCCGACTCTTTGCGACCCCATGAATCACAGCACGCCAGGCCTCCCTGTCCATCACCAACTCACGGAGTTCACTCAGACTCACGTCCATCGAGTCAGTGATGCCATCCACCCATCTCATCCTCTGTCGTCCCCTTCTCCTCTTGCCCCCAATCCCTCCCAGCATCAGAGTCTTTTCCAATGAGTCAACTCTTCGCATGAGGTGGCCAAAGTACTGGAGTTTCAGCTTCAGCATCATTCCTTCCAAAGAACACCCAGGGCTGATCTCCTTCAGAATGGACTGGTTGGATCTCCTTGCAGTCCAAGGGACTCTCAAGAGTCTTCTCCAACACCACAGTTCAAAAGCATCAATTCTTCAGCGCTCAGCCTTCTTCACAGTCCAACTCACACCCATACATGACCACAGGAAAAACCATAGCCTTGACTAGATGAACCTTTGTTGGCAAAGTAATGTCTCTGCTTTTGAATATGCTATCTAGGTTGGTCATAACTTTCCTTCCAAGGAGTAAGCGTCTTTTAATTTCATGGCTGCAGTCACCATCTGTAGTGATTTTGGAGCCCAGAAAAATAAAGTCTGACACTGTTTCCACTGTTTCCCCATCTATTTCCCATGAAGTTGCCCCACATCCGAGGTCAGGGGCGGCGGCTGGGGCCCAGGGGTGGCGACGAGAGGAGATGCCCCCTGTCCTAGGTTGGGGCGGCGGCCAGGAGGAGATACCCCACGCCCCAAGCCTGAGGCCAGGGGCGACGGGCGGGAGGAGCTATCCCACGCCCCTAAGCCCGAGGCCAAGGGCGGCGGTGGGGAGGATCAACCGCACGACTGAGGCCAGGGACAGTGGCCGGGAGGACCAACCCCACGTCCAAGGAGCTGTGGCTGCGCGGGCGCAGGAGGGCTAGAGGAGCTATCCCACATTGAAGGTCAGGAAGGGCGGCGGTGAGGAGATACCCCTCGTCCAAGGTAAGGGGCAACGGCTGCGCTTTGCTGGAGCAGCTGTGCAGAGATACCCCACGCCCAAGGTAAGAGAAACCCAAGTAAGATGGTAAGTGTTGCAAGAGGGCATCAGAGGGCAAACACACTGAAACCATACTCACAGAAAACTAGTCAATCTAATCACACTAGGACCACAGCCTTGTCTAACTCAATGAAACTAACACATGCCTGTGGGGCAACCCAAGACGGGCGGGTCATGGTGGAGAGATTGGACAGATTGTAGTCCACTGGAGAAGGGAATGGCAAACCACTTCAGTATTCTTGCCTTGAGAACTCCATGAACAGTATGAAAAGGCAAAATGATAGGATACTGAAAGAGAAACTCCCCAGGTCAGTAGGTGCCCAATATACTACTGGAGATCAGTGGAGAAATAACTCCAGAAAGAATGAAGGGATGGAGCCAAAGCAAAAACAATACCCAGCTGTGGATGTGACTGGTGATAGAACCAAGGTCCGATGCTATAAGCAGCAATATTGCATAGGAACCTGGAATGTCAGGTCCATGAATCAAGGCAAATTGGAAGTGGTCAAACAAGAGATGGAAAGAGTGAATGTCGACATTCTAGGAATCAGCGAACTGAAATGGACTGGAATGGGTGAATTTAACTCAGATGACCATTATATCTACTACCGCGGGCAGGAATCCCTCAGAAGAAATGGAGTGACCATCATGGTCAACAAAAGAGTCCGAAATGCAGTACTTGGATGCAATCTCAAAAACAACAGAATCATCTCTGTTTGTTTCCAAGGCAAACCATTCAATATCACAGTAATCCAAGTCTATGCCCCAGCCAGTAACGCTGAAGAAGCTGAAGTTGAACGGTTCTATGAAGACCTACAAGACATTTTAGAACTAACACCCCAAAAAAGATAACCCTGTATACGAGACAGCAAAAGAGACACTGATGTATAGAACAGTCTTTTGGACTCTGTGGGAGAGGAAGAGGGTGGGATGATTTGGGAGAATGGCATTGAAATATGTATAATATCATATATGAAACTAGTCGCCAGTCCAGGTTCGATGCACGATACTGGTTGCTTGGGGCTGGTGCACTGGGACGACCCAGAGGGATGGTATTGGGAGGGAAGAGGGAGGAGGGTTCAGTATGGGGAACACATGTATACCTGTGGCAGAGTCATTTTGATATATGGCAAAACCAATACAATATTGTAAAGTTAAATAAAATAAAATTAAGAAAAGTGAAAAAAAAAAAAAACCATTATGGCCACTAAACTTTTGATTAAGACCACCAAGAAAATCACTGTGGAAATCCCCTTTAACCATTTCCATTTTTGGACCTCATGTAGTAAAAGCTTTCTTGAATTCTCAGCACACTCAACATTCCTCAGTCAGACCCCTCATTTCCTATGAAGTTCTTCTGTTAAATGTTCCTCAGTCTTTAATGTAACAGTTATCTTGACCCAGATACTCTTCTCCCCTCCATGAGCAATGAAGTCCCTAGGACTGCTTATGCTGATGGATTACCTCCTCACTCTATGTGATGATCTACAGAAAGATCCTCTCGGTAATGCTGACTTCTCATGGTTCGCTGGTTTTTCTTATTTAAATGGTGACAAGGGCAAACGTTGCACTAGAAATGCTATTGCTTCTCCTTTAGATTTTGGTGAAGCAGCGTCTATACCTATAGTTATTTCAGCTCAGCAGGATGAATTATGTTTTACACTGATCTGTACTTTAGCCAAGGACAAAACTTTCAACACTTATACTGATAGAAGATATGCTTTCAGAGGAGTAGCTCATGATTTTGGAAAGTTGTGGAATCAACATGGCTTCCCTACTTCCAGATGAATTTAAAATAAATGTAAATAGCCTTATGTTGAGGAATTATTGGATGCAATACTTTCCCCTGCTACTTTAGCTATTGTTAGGATTCTGAGGCTTTTTAAACATGACTCTCTGAAAGGTAGGGGAAATCACCTTGATATTTTCACAAGGAGTGCTGCCTTTAACGGACCAATAGCAGCCAAATCTTTGTCATGTTCCTAAGGGGTATTTTCCCAAATGATATTTAGACAAATTGGATACAGAAGCCCCACAATTGGTTCCAGAAAAAGGAAAAGTAAGATTTGAAATTCAACAAGTCTTGGTTTGACAAAAAGAGAAAGCTCTGATTTGGACCAACAGAGACTCTAAATGCCCACTCCTCACTACTCGGCATGCATTAAACTATTAGTATATTGACAAAATGATAGTTTTCATGAATCGATATTGGAAGAAAAATGTTAACAAGGCTGCAAAAATTGTCTACTTAACTTGTTCCACTTGTATGACATACAATTCAAGAAAGCCTATTCATACTGCTCCCTGACATTTTAAACTGCTTGATGGACCATTTGTAGTCTGGCAAGTGGATTTCATATAATTTCCTCCATCTTATGAATATAAATATGTTTAAGTCATAGTCTATATGTTTTTAGAGTATACGGAAGCCTTCACTTGATAACTTGACTACCATCTCTTCTGTAACTAAAATTTATTTGAAAAAGATTATACCTACCTGGTAATTCTCCAACTTCATGGCTATCAAGAAGCTCACTTCATTGTTCAGTTACTTACAACAAGTTAGTACTGTTTGGCTGATTTTACAACATTTTCACTGTGCTTACCACTCTTAGCCCTATTGCTTAGTTGTATGCTCTATTAAGACTTAATTTTCATTATAACACTAAGTTGGTTGACAAAATTTGTGGAAATCTTCCAACCAAATATCTTGGCCAAAATATTGCCATTGGTCCTTCTAAATCTCAGATCCATGCCTTTTGGAAATCATAAACTCTCACCATTTGAGACCTATTAGAAGTTTGTTGTCAAGCATTTGATGAGGACAGAATGCTTCAGATTATCTCTAATGTCTAAGATATTGATAACATATGGACGTTAGATAAAAAGTGCCTGAGAGTTTCTTCTCCTTATTACCTGTATATAATTTCAATAGGTTAACCAACATTTTTTCCCCATAGTGAGACACTACACTCAGAAAAGATCCTTCTTTAAGGGACAAAGAGCCACTGAAACTAGAAAAATTGACTCCTGACCAGCAATGCTCTCAGAGAAAGTTCTTGATCAAAAGGGGGGAAACAGAAAAAAAATGAATAAACAGGAACCTCAATTAAACAGAGCTGGGAGACCAGAAGGGGGAGTTGTCACACACTGCACCAACAGCAGAGCCCAAAAGAAAAAAGAAACATTTTTCTTCTTTCCTAGCAAAAACTCAGCCAATGAAAAGCCATGGAATCTTTGTCTACTATGACCTCCAGACTTCTTTTTCATGTCTATAATAGCATTTTCCTTCCTTTGCCATGTGGGGACTTGCACATGGCTTACCATGATTGCAGACCCCAGACTGATTCTCTTCTGGTCCTCAAGAAAGTCATCTGTGCTGGAGAAATATCTGGCAGTCTGTTTTAGATCAACAATACCTAGGAGCAGTAGATTTGAGCTCCCTGCATCATACAGCTAATTCCCACTGGCTATCTATTTTACATATGGTAATATGCGTATTTCAATGTTACCCTTTCAATGCATCCTTCTGTTTCTTCCCCCACTGTGCCCACAAGTCTGTTCTCTGTGTCTGTGAAGGTTTACAAGTGAGTTCACTAAAGAATGTCCTGTTGGAACAAGAGGTAAAGAAGGTAGCTAACACCTGGGATATAGGTATAAATCCCATATTTCTTCCTTCTTTCCATTCTTTTTTTTCTTTCCTGCAAAAGTGAGGACACACTCCATACACAGTTTTAAATCTCACAATTTCCACATGGCACTCTTTTCAGGCTGGATGACATCACTGACTCGATGGACGTGAGTCTGAGTGAACTCCAGGAGTTGGTGATAGACAGGGAGGCCTGGCGTGCTGCGATTCATGGGGTCGCAAAGAGTTGGACACGACTGAGTGACTGAACTGAACTGAACCCTCAAAGATATTTTAATTATTTTTTATTAGTCTATCATTATTGTAAACTTATTTATCAGTTTTTAAACATTAATTTAGAAGTCATGCAGGGATTTGGGCAGAGTTTATATTTAGATATTGGAGTGTATAATTTCCAGGTCTTATACGGCTCTGAACTCTATTATCTACTTCTTCAAGCTGTTAAGGTTGTCTTTTCTCACCATCTGCCCTAGGGAAGTTGTGAAGCTTCCTTAGAAAGGAAAGTCACAAAGTTGGGGTTCTTGCCCTTTGTAAGGTAAATATTTCTCAAGTTTCTGTGCACCATTGGATGTTTTCTGGTGCCGTTAAATGATTGTTTTTAGTATTTTTGCCCATGTTTTATAAGTGTTTATCTGTGGAGGAATCTCTTGACCTCTTCCTGCCTTTATTACAGAAATCTCGCCCAAGTCACTATTATTACATTATTAAAAGCCTTTGCTAATTTGATAAAGCAGGATCAAACCTGGGTCTCCAGCATTGCAGGCAGATTCTTTACCTCCTGAGCTTCCAAAGTGAAAATTAACTGATTATTTAATGTTATAGTTCAAATGTTTAGTGTCATTGAGCATTTATGTGTATTCAAAACTATAAATGTAGGATTTATACCTTTATTGCAGGTGTTAGCTGGCTATTTGTATTTTCCCATTTGTAAATTACCTGTTCATTTCCCTTGCCTATTTTGAAATTCTGGAGTCTTATTTTTTTTTTCTTATTAATAAAAATTAATAAGAGGAGTCTTTATTATTCAAATATTATTATTCTGCCAAAATGCATGTACTCACCATCTACTTAAGAAACAGAATACTAAACTGTGAATCTACTTCCTGATACCATTTGCCTCGATTCCCTCAGTTAACTCTTCATTTGAATTTAGTATATATTACTATCACCCAAGTTTATGTCAGTTTATGACATGGGCCATAAAAATATATAATGTTGCTTATTCATTTTCAAATGCATACGTAAATGATACAATACCATGTATATCCATCCATTTTTTAAACTTAACATTGCATTTTTACATTTTTCCATGGTGAAACATATCTCTATTTTATTCATTTGAGCTACTTTATAATATTTCTTTGAATGCATTTTACTGATAGTTTCATGTTTATAAATTTTTGTTACTATAAATCTATGCTATTACAAATATTTATGTACATTTTTGTGTCTCTGTGCACAAGTCTTGAGATTTTTCTATGATTTTATGAAAGTTACTATCCAATAGTGACTAATTTACACTCCTACTAACAGTGTGCTATAGTTTCCATTTCTCTATATGTCTGCCAATGTTGGTACCCCCAGCATTTAACTTTTGCCAATCTGATGAGTGTGAGTGGATGTCACACCTTTAAATTTTGTGTCTCCCTGATTGTTGATGTTACTTTTTTCTCAATGTTTATTATATATTTTTCATCTTTTCAAAAATCTATTAATTGTCATTGTACAGACATGTATGGAGTATTAATTATGTTGCAAACACTTCTCATATCAGTATTTTAAAAAATCCTTGTCCTAGGGGTACAAAATATAATAACAAAGTGGATAAATAAATTATATCAGTTTTGTTCCAGTGTAGCTGAACAAGTTTCTAACCAATAGGCATTCCCAAAGATAACAACTGTAAACTCTGGACAACTGAACTAAGTTACCTAAGACTCTGGCCAGACAAGAAAAGCATACAGATTCTGAAGGAGACTCAAAACATAAAATATGGACAGACACAGGATAAGTTTCCTGTTTTTATATCCTTTATCTTGAGGACAAACAGACAGGCTGCCAGTGACTCCACATGAGTCAGGAAAAACACTGATAGAAAACTTAGAGTCATTCTAGCTTGATGAACTAGGAGACACAGTTTGGGGCATCCATAGTTGCTGTAAAGTAGAGGGGAGAATCCTGAACGCAAAGAGCTAGATAGAGAAGGCTCAAGCTGTGGACAATTCTGCCCAAATCTCTGTCTGATTTCAGAATCATGTAAGGATGGGACAGATTGCAAGCAACCTAGGAAAAGGAAAAACATAACTGAATCAAGACTTGAGCTGCTGATTAAGTCTGTGTTTATAGTTTGATTAACTATATTGCCTACTAAAACAGAAATATAAACATTGTTCAGAGGAATATGGTAAAATATAGAACTTCCACAAAAATATCATTCACAAAGTACACACTGTAGTTTCAAGTCACTCAGCATATGAAGAACCTATTTTCTCAAAAAAAAAAAAAAAAAAAAATACAGCCAGTGGGGTTTGGCCCAGAAATTTTCCAAACATTTGAATTAGCAGACAATGACTTTAAAACAGTTATTATAACTATGTTTAATAAGGTAAAGTAAAATGAGCTTGTAGAGAAAAACTAAGAAATTTCAATAGAGAAAAATATTAAGTTTGTATATATATAAAAAAAAAGAGTAATAAGACTCCTGGATGAAATATCTAATATCTGGAAAATATGAACTGGGTGGTTGGAAGTGCATAACAAAGATAACAGAAGAATGAGTCTCTGAACTTGAAAATATTTTGAAAGAAGTCATGCAGTCTAATAAACAGAAAGAAAAAAGATTTAAAAAACTGAACAGAGCATCTGTGAAACAATATCAAAAGTTCAAATGCATATGCAACTCTAATCTCAAAGTGTAGGGAGGAAAAGAATAGAGCAGATGAAATGTTTGAATGAATAATGACTAAACATTTCCCCAGTTTTGTGAAAACCATACAATATAGGCTCAGGAAGCTCATTTAACTCAAAAAAGTATCAAATTAAACAAAACAAAATAAAATAATTGAAAGCCAACAACAGAGAAAAAATCTTAAAAGCAACCAGAAAGCAATGACACTTGACATAGAAGAAACAACAGTTTGAATGATCTCTGACTTCTCATTAGAAAATATGAAGATCAAAAGGCAATGTATTTAAATTTTTAAACAGAAAAAAACATGATCAATCTAGAATTCCATATCCAATGGAAGCAAGTTTTTCCAGAATGAAAAAGAAATAAAAACATTTTCAAATAACAGAAAACTATAAAAATTTTCACTAGCACATCTGCATTATAAGAAATGGTAAAGGAAATTGTTCAGTAAGAAAAAAAAATTTTAGATGAAAGCTTGCATTTTCAAGAAGAATGAGAATGGCAAAATGATATCTATCTGGATAAGTACAAAAGACTTTTTTTTGCATTTAGTTTCTTTAAATATAAGACTGATTAAAGCAAAAATTATGTCATATCCTTCTGGGGATTATAATGTATATTGATATAATACATGTGATACTTATAACTTAAAGGCTGTAGGTGGTTCATAGACCTGTATGATTTCAATATTTATCCTAATATATATTTTATGTGAAGTAGTGCAATATAAATTCTGAATAAACTGTACAGAGATAAGAATGTATATTTTAATCCCTAGAGTAAATACCTGAAATGTTCAAAGATGCATTACTAAAATCCAATAGACCAATTAAAATAAAATTCTTAAAAATATTGTAGTAATCCAAAAGTAATCCAAAATATTGCAGCAATCCAGAGATGAGTAACATGAGAACAAAAAACAGAGGAAAGAAAGTGAAAACGAATAATAAAAAATATAGTAGATCCAAATCCAACCACATCCATAATTGCATTAAATTTTGATGGCATAAACTTTCCACTAAAAAGCAGAACTTGTGAGCATAAACAAAACGTATGCTCCAGTTATATCTATCTATACTTTAAAGACACAGAGATTGCAAACAGATGGATAAAATGGTATACCATACAAACAGTAAAAACAAAAAGTCCGGAGTGGATAAATTATTAAATAAATTATATACTATGTTATAAGTACTACAAGAATTTATAAAAGTAGAGCAAAGTATGGGTATCAGAGTACACAGAGGTTATCATCTCAAATGGATTGGTTAAAGTAGACATTGAAAATGTGGCATTTAAACAACAGAAGAAACTCTGCATGATCAAGAAGCAAGAAGCAATCAACTTCAGTCTCTAACCTAGTTAGAGTGCTAACACTACTGCTGCTCTTGATGGTCAGTTGAGTGGACCGACCTGCAGGTAGTTCCTCAGTCATTGCATAATTCATTCTGTTCTTTGTATCCTTCACTCTGTTCCTCGTACAGTTTCCATTCCATTCCCTGACTGTTCCAAAAAGTAAACAGAAGAAACTGGATACATTATCTCAAGTTGTGGGAGAGAGGGACCTAGAATTACCAAAACACTATAATTAATGAAGAGGTAATTCATCTAAATCAATTCAGACAGGATAAATGGAATGCATGCTGTTATGTTGATATTGAATGGTTTCCCTTGGAAATGAACAGAGATCATTCTGTTTTTGGTTTTTGAGATTGCATCCAAGTACTGCATTTTGGACTCTTGTTGACTATGATGGCTACTCCATTTCTTCTAAGGGATTCTTGCCCACAATAGTAGATATAATGGTCATCTGAGTTAAATTCATCCATTCCAGTCCATTCTAGTTTGTTGATTCCTAAAATGTTGATGTTCACTCCTGCCATCTGTTTGACCACTTCCAGTTTGCCTTGATTCGTGGACCTAACATTCCAGGTTCCTATGCAATATTGCTCTTTACAGCATTGGACTTCCATCACCAGTTACATCCACAACTGGGCATTGTTTTTGCTTTGGCACCTTCTCTTCATTGTTTCTGCAGTTATTTCTCCACTGATCTCCAGTAGCATATTGGGCACCTGCTGACCTGGGGAATTCATCTTTCAGTGTCCTATCTTTCTGCCTTTTCATACTGTTCATGGGGTTCTCAAGGCAAGAATACTGAAGTGGTTTGCCATTCCCTTCTCCAGTGGACCATGTTTTGTCAGACCTCTCCACCATGACCCATTCGTCTTGGGTGGCCCACATGGTACGGCTTATAGTTTCATTGAGTTAGACAAGGCTGTGGTCCATGTGATCAGATTGGTGAGTTTCCTGTGATTGTGGTTTCCAGGGTGTCTGCCCTCTGATGGAAAAGGATAAGGGGCCTATGGAAGCTTCCTGATGAGAGAGACTGACTGAGGGGGAAATTGGGACTTGTTCTGAAGGGCGGAGCCATGCTCAGGAAATCTTTAATCCAATTTTCTGTTGACAGGCATGGCTGTGATCCCTCCCTGTTATTTATCTGGGGTTAAACTATTGTGGAGGTAATGAAGATAATGGCAACATCCTTCAAAAGCTTCCATGCATACACTGCTACACTCAGTGCCTTCAACTCTGCAGCAGGCCACCACTGACCCACACCTCCATTGGAGACTTTTGGACACTCACAGGCAAGTCTGGGTCAGTCTCTTGTGGGGTCACTGCTCCTTTCTCCCAGGTCCTGGTGCACACAAGGTTCTGTTTGTATATTCCAAGAGTCTGTTTCCCCAGTCCTGTGTAAGTTCTGGTGGCTCTATGGTGGGATTAATGGGAACCTCCTCCAAAAGGGCTTATGCCATCCAAGTCTGCTGCACCCAGAGCCTCTGTCCCTGTGGCAGTCCACTGCTGACCCGTATCTCCACAGGAGACGCTCAAACACAGTTCTGTCTCAGTATCTGTGGGCATCACTCCAGTAATTACTCCAGTTATGCTGAAGAAGCTGAAGTTGAATAGTTCTATGAAGACCTACAAGACCTTCTAGAACTTATAGCCAAAAAAAATGTCCTTGTCATTATAGGGGACTGGAATGCAAAAGTAGAAAGTCAAGAAATACCTGGAGTAACAGGCAAATTTGCCCTTGGAATACATAATGAAGCAGGGCAAAGGCTAATAGAGTTTTGCCAAGAAAATGCACTGGTCATAACAAACATCCTCTTCCAACAACACAAGAGAACACTCTACACATGGACATCACCAGATGGTCAATACTGAAATAAGATTGATTATATTCTTTGCAGCCAAAGATGGAGAAGCTCTATACAGTCAGCAAAAACAAGACCGGGAGCTGACTGTGGCTCAGACCATGAACTCCTTATTGCCAAATTCAGACTTAAAGTGAAGGAAGTAGGGAAAACCACTAGACCATTCAGGTATGACCTAAATCAAATCCCTTATGATTATACAGTGGAAGTGACAAATAGATTCAAGGCATTAGATCTGATAGACAGAGTGCCTGAAGACCTATGGACAGAGGTTCATGACATTGTACAGGAGGCAGAGATAAAAACCATCCCCAAGGAAAAGAAATGCAAAAAGGCAAAATGGTTGTCTGAGGAGGCCTTACAAATAGCTGTGAATAGAAGAGAAGTGAAAGGCAAAGGAGAAAAGGAACGATATACCCATTTGAATGCAGAGTTCCAAAGAAAAGCAAGGAGAGAGCCTTCCTCAGTGATCAATGCAAAGAAATAGAGAAAAACGATACAATACGAAAGACAAGAGAGCTCTTCAAGAAAATTAGAGATACCAAGGGAACCTTTCACGCAAAAGAACACAATAAAAGACAGAAATGGAAAGAATCTAATAGAAGCAGAAGATATTAAGAAGAGGTGGCAAGAATACACAAAACTAAACAAAAAGATCTTCACGACCCAGATAATCACTATGGTGTGATCAATCACCTAGAGCCAGACATCCTGGGATGTGAAGTCAAGTGGGCCTTAGGAAGCACCACTACGAACAAAGCTAGTGGAGGTGATGGAATTCCAGTTGAGCTCTTTCAAATCCTGAAAGATGATGCTGTGAAAGTGCTGCACTCAATATGCCAGCAAATTTGGAAAACTCAGCAGTGGCCACAGGACTGGAAAAGGTCAGTTTTCATTCCAATCCCAAAGAAAGGCAATGCCAAAGAATGCTCAAACTACCACACAATTGCACTCATATCACACGCTAGTAAAGTAATGTTCAAAATTCTCCAAGTCAGGCTTCAACAGTACATGAACTGTGAACTTCCAGATGTTCAACCTGGATTTAGAAAAGACAGAGGAACCAGAGATCAAATTGCCAACATCTGTTGGATCATCAAAAAAGCAAGAGAGTTCCAGAAAAACATCTATTTCTGCTTTATTTACTATGCCAAAGCCTTTGACTCTGTGGATCACAACAAACTGTGGAAAATTCTGAGAGAGATGGGAATACCAGACCATCTGATCTGCCTCTTGAGAAATCTATATGTAGGTCAGGCAGCAATAGTTAAACTGGACATGGAGCAACAGACTGGTACCAAATGAGAAAAGGAGTATGTCAGGCTGTATATTGCCACTCTGCTTATTTAAATTATATGCAGAGTAAATCATGAGAAATGCTGGACTGGATGAAGCAGTAGCTGGAATCAAGATTGCTGGGAGAAATATCAATAACCTCAGATATGCAGATGACACCACCCTTATGGCAGAAAGCTAAGAAGAACTAAAGACATCTTGATGAAAGTGAAAGAGGAGAGTGAAAAAGTTGGCCTAAATCTCAATATTCAGAAAACTATGATCATGGCATCCAGTCCCATCACTTCATGGCAATTAGATGGGCAAACAGTGGAAATAGTAACAGACTATTTTGGGGGGCTCCAAAATTACTGCAGATGGTTGCTGCAGCCATAAAGTTAAAAGAGGCTTGCTCCTTGGAAGAAAAGTTATGACCAACCTAGACCCATATTAAAAAGCAGAGACATTAGTTTGCAAACAAAGGTCTGTCTAGTCAAAGATATGGTTTTTCCAATAATCATGTATGGATGAGAGTTGGACTATAAAGAAATCTGAGCACCGAAGAATTGATGCTTTTGAACTGGGGTGATGGAGAAGACTCTTGAGAGTCACTTGGACTGCAAGGAGATCCAACCAGTCCATCCTAATGGAAATCAGTCCTGAATATTCATTGGAAGGACTGATTCTGAAGCTCGAATGCTTTGGCCACCTGATGTGATGAACTAACTCATTTGAAAAGACCCCAATGGGGGGAAACATTGAAGGCAGGAGGAGAGGGGAGGACAGAGGATGAGATGGTTGGATGGCATCACCGACATGATGAAGGACATGAGTTTGACTGAACTCCAGGAGTTGGTGATGGACAGGGATGCCTGTTGTGCTGCAGTCAATGGGGTCTCAAAGAGTCAGACAAAACTGAGCAACTGAACTGACTGATGCTGTTATGTGGAAAAAAAATGGTCAGATATTATTAGAGATTTTCTTCCAGTTTGAATGCCATTTTAGAGACGATTTTTGAACATTTGCTCTATGGCATGAACTTTGTTACAGGTTGGATAATGTTATGAATAAGAAATCTCCTCAATCAAAATCATCCAAATAAGTAATTTTGATATTTTGCCATAGATGTTATTATTTAAATTATTATTTAAAGAAAGTTTAGGAAACGAGTTGCCAGTCCAGGTTCGATGCACGATGCTGGATGCTTGGGGCTGGTGCACTGGGACGGCCCAGAGGGATGGTATGGGGAGGGAGGAGGGAGGAGGGTTCGGGATGGGGAACACATGTATACCTGTGGTGGATTCATTTTGATATTTGGCAAAACTAATACAATTATGTAAAGTTTAAAAATAAAATAAAATTGGAAGAATAAAAAAAAAATAAAATAAAATAAAATTAAAAAAAAAAAAAAAAAAAAAAAAAAAAGAAAGTTTATTTAAAGTGCAAGAGGGAAAAAAATGGAATATCTGGGAAGCAAAAGAAAACTAGCAATTAGATAAGTCATGAAGGATGCACAGGTATATGTTAGGCAGACAAAGAAGGAAAAGTGGACTGAAAGCAAATATTTGGAGGTATGAAAGGATACACGTATGTTTGGTGTATAGTGAGAAGCCCAGAATAAGCTAACACAAAGTCTATAGTGCAAGGCAAGAATAAACAGTTAAGCTAAAGATACATTAAAGAAGATGGTAAAACCTGGAGGAAGTTGGTGGAAATATAGGAGGTACCATGATCAGATCTGTGTTTATGTCCCTGAAAACTGTCTAAAGGATGAATGAGTAAAAATGAAGATATTGAAGATAGAGAATGTAGTACAGAGGCTTTTGTCATAGTCTAAATAAGAGGTGGGGCTTCCCTGGTGGCTAAGTAGTAAAGAGGAGATGCAGGTATGATCCCTGGGTCAGGAAGATCCCCTAGAGAAGGAAATGGAAAGCTTCTGTAGTATTCTTGCCTGGGAAATCCCATGGACAGAGAAGCTTGGTGGGCTACAGTTGATATTGTCACAAAAAAGTCAGACATGACTTAGAGACTAAACAACAGCAACAATTAAGAGGCAAGTCCCAAATTAACGGATGAGGCTAGAATGTGTGGCTAGAATGTGTATTTGAGAATGTTTTTTCATGAGAGTTAACATGAAAATTATGAAAAGGGAGGTTCAAAAAAGACTTTATTTATGAATAAGTATGTATGACTCTGAACTTTCCATTTGGAGCAACAGGATGGGCAATGCTGCTTCAGACTGAGTTAGGAAATGCCAAAGGGAAACAGATTTAGGCTGAGTGGAGGGGTTAACAGGAACCATGAGCTTCCATTTTAGATATGCTATATTTGAGATAAACAGAGAATAAGGAGAGAGACACACATAAGAGGTGATTGTTCTGGCATTCTAGAGAGAGCCCAGACAAGGAGACATAATTTTGGAGTCCTTTCCAAATGAATATTATTAGAAAGCATGTAAGTAGATGAGAACATCTTAGAGGAACATAAAAAATGAGAATGAAAGTCCACCAAGGACAAGATACTGGGACACCAACACCTAAGGGACATGAAGAAACAGCAGCAAAATAAAGAAAATTAAATCAGTAAGGAAAACCAGGGAAAATGCATTCTACATGAAAATATATTTTTAAATAAAGAAGGATAAAAAGTACAGAAAGTCTAGATATAGGAAGAAGTACAAATGAGGATTTAACATAGAAATATTAAAATGACAGAGAAAGAGGTAAAACTATATTATTCAAAATACAGTCTCAGAACTACCACTTAGCCATTTGGAAAAAGTGGAATTCTATCTGATGCTTTATCCTAAAATTAAGTCCAGATGGATCAAAGATTTAAATTTCTAAAAATTGAAGAAGTACAATTAATTATGTGGAAATAGGTGGATGCTTTTATAATCTTGGAGTAGATAAGACTTTTCGTACAAAAACACAAAGAAATACAAAAAACATAAGAATAGTTGAAAAAGAAAATGACAAATGAGAAAAATGGTAATGCATATGAAAAAGGCTTCCATTTCATCATATACAGAGTTTCATGAATCATTTCTGAGAAATAAAGGCAAAGATTTCAAAAGAAAAATGACCAAATGATGTCCCTGGTCTGGAACCACTGGAGGAAAGGGTAATTGTGGAGTGAACTATTTGCCAAATGCTAGACTTGTCACCAGCTCTGACTTCGGCATTACTTTTAGTTCCTTTTTTTTCCTTTCATGTGTTACAGAAAATGGAAGAGTAAGCCAAGAGAGTAGGGAATAGGGGGCCATCAAAGAGGAATAAGAATTAATGGTTTCCTTTAGCTGTATATATATTTTTATAATTATGTATCCAAGTCTCCATTCCACAATCTGGGAAGAAAGAGCAAGCAGTGACACTGATCCCTATTTCTGGAAATACAGAGAAAAACCTTGGAAACTGGAAAGATTGATGCTTGAGACACATCAAATGGATCTAGGTATGCAATATAAAACTCTTCTGTTTACTTTATAAAATACTTTAAAAATCTACTAGTGTTGTTTATAAAAATTATAGCATTCTTTCTGTCTATTCCTTGAGAAAGGTTAGGTTTAGTGAACAGAAAAACTGCACACTAGAACAGTTATTACTCAGGGTAATTTGGAAAATGGTGCTCTTGTTGGATTTTCAAATTACGGTGCAAAGCCTAGCTATATGTTGAATTAAACTGCCATAGTCTTCTCCATGTTTGCAAAATATTGAGTAGAAATTGGTCTGGCATGGGCTGCAGTGTCCCAAAGATTTCTGTTTCATGCAGAATAGACTTGGCTATGCTATCTTAATAAAGACTTCAGATCTCTTGTTTATTTTTTTGTTCAAATAACAGTCCAGTGAAAGTCAGGCAGCTCTTCTGACACTCCGCTTTTAATGGTGACTCATGGACCAAGGATGCTCCTGTATTTAGGTACATCTGAAAAGAATGTACAAAGTTAATACTGAGGGGGAACACAAGAATAAAGAATTGCTTATATTGTTCAGTATTGTTTTACGGGCTGGGTCTGAAAGTGCTCCATATTATTTCTGCTTGTGCCTTCAGGTTAATTTCAAGGGAAAATAACCCGTGTGCCCAGGAAGAGAAATTAATGTGTTGAATACATACCACAGTTTCAGCCACAGTCCAAATTATGGTCAACAAAATCTGTTCAATTCTTCCTCTCATAAATCAAACAAACTCACATCTGCCTCCTACCCAAAGAAAATAGTACAATGCTCCTCCATTAAGTATTCTGAATTGGAAAGGATGGAGGACACACAGTCAGTGTTTTTTAGTAATTGTGAAATACCGCTGCAAAGATATTTTGGAAGCCTCACACCTGAGGTGGGGATAGGGTAAAGAAGAAGTTGTTGGACTAGGCCTTGATTCTACTTTCTGGGAAGAATTATCTTATCACTTCTTCTCCGTGGCCTCTGGTTATGAACTCTTGAGGCCTCTTCCTGGTCATTATTTTAGTCGCATCTGAAAAGAGTTTGAAGAGCATGTCATCCTTGGAGGCATTCCGTGGCTACTTTCTGTATGTGGGAGTATAAAAATTAATGTTATTATCTGAATTTTAAAATACCTATTTAAAGAGTGCACTTTTGGTTTTCTTGACAATACAATCCCTCAAAAACTTTGTAGATTTCTGATCTATTTATTCCTGCCAGTTTGTGTTAGTCAGTAATCATATCCAAAGCTATTTCCTAAAAATAATATTCAAATATATTTTGCATGGCTACTTCTTCATACCTTTTTTCCACTGTACTTAATGGTGGTTGTCATTGGACTCTTTGAACAACTGCGATTAAGCCAAATCCTACTTTGATCTATGCTATGGGGTCACACAGAGTCGGACACGACTGAAGCGACTTAGCTAAGACACTATTCAAGTAATAACATTTTTTTAACTGCATCTTATCACTCAAAGTCTTTTTAATTCAATCTCTACAAGTAGTTCGGTTTCCCAACCCTGAAAGACCTTGGATTTATGAACTCTCTTTCATTTCTTCTTGAAAGCTTATTTTCACCTGAGCTCATCACATTTTATAATTTTTTGTGAACTACAGTTAATAATAGACAACACACACTAGGGCTATGGACCATTTCAACATCTAATTAGAAATCATTTGTAGATGGATATTCCTTCTAAGTTAGAGTAGTCAATGGTTTTTAAGCAAAGATTTTGCCATATTCCCTAAGTATCAGTTTCCCCATCACCTTCCATCTACCCTAACGTGTGTGTGCATGCTCGGTCATATCTGACTCTTTGCAACAGCATAGTCTGTTAACAGGTTCCTCTGTCCATGGAATTTTCCAGGCAAGAATCCTGGAGCAGGTTGCTGCTTTCTACTCTAGGGGATCTTCCTGACTCAGGGATCAAACACACATCTCTTATTTCTCCTCACTGTCAGGCATGCACTGGCATTCCTTACCACTGTGCCACCTGGAAAGCCCCCATCTAACCTATGGCTTTACATTTTCACATTTTGTTGGAGCAGCATCTCACTTCAAGATGACAATTTCCATATTAGTGTAAGTAAATAAGCTCCTTTAATTCCACCCCCAAACCTTCAGTGGCTTAATAAAACACTTAATAATTAGTTCTTAATAAAGTAATAAAATTACTCTTTTAACATGAAAAAATCTTTTTTTCACTCTCCATTCAACTCATTGGATCAGAAATGATCAAATAGAGCTTGTGATATGGTAAGTGCTAAAAAATTTTTTTTCTTAAAAACCTAGCTATTACTATTGTAATTATAATGCTAGCAGCCATAGAGTTAAAAAAAAAAAAAAAAAAAACACCAAACATTTTGTCAGCAATAAGCAGAGCCTTAGGCAATATTTTGAAGGCAGTATTAGATGAGAGTTTTATCATTTGTAGTTTGCTACAGCTGCCACAATGAAGTACCATAAACTGGGTAGCTTAAACAATGAAAATTTGTCTCACAGTTCTGATGGCTAGACATCTAAGATCAAGGTGTCAGCAGGGTTGGGTCCTTCTGAAGGTTGTGAGGAAGAACCTGTTGCATGCCTGTCTGCTAATTGCTGGTGTTTTGCTGCGAATCTCTGGCATCATTTGATTTGCATAAGCGTCACCCCGATCTCCGCCTTCATCTTCACATGGTGTTCTCCCTGTGTGTGTATCCATCTCCAAATTCCCCCTTTTAAAAGGACACCAGTCATATTGGATTCGTGCCAATACTAATGACCTGATTTTAACTTGATCACCTCTGTAAAGATTCTCCCTCCAAATAAGGTCACATTCTGAAGTACTGGAGGTTAGAATTTCAACGTAGAAGTTTGAGTGAGGCACAATTCAACCCATAATACATAATAATCCATTAATAAGCAATATTTCCACTAAAGCCTTTCTTACTTAAGTTATATATTTACATGGTGGCTAATAATTCTCTTCAGTCTCTTCATGAGTGAGATCTGGATATTTGTGTTAGAAATCAAGTGTGCATTCTTTACTCTTTACTGGGCATAATTATGCAAAGATTATTGTATAGCAAACTGTTGTATTGCAGTGATCTTAAGAAATCTTTTTGTTTCTTCCTATTTCCCAGAGTTCAAGATACTCTCTGTCTTCTGTATATCATAATAAATGATTAACTATGACAGAACAAGGGAAAACAGGGGGACAGAATACATCTCTTAAAAGGCTGACTTAAAAGAGGGCTTCTTTTCATGTTGTGTGTATGTTTAGTTGCTCAGTCATGTCTGACTCTTAGTGACACTACGGACTGTAGCCCACCAGGCTCCTCTTTCCATTGGATTATCCCAGCAAGATCTTTTCATGTTATAGCTATGTAAAAACTATGGCATCATCTAAAGTCTTCTACTGCAAAATTATATCACATTGTTAAAAAGGAAACCTTAGTAGGCTTAAACAAATATGAAAAGAACAAGACTGAGGAACATTCACTGAGGAATTCATTGAATTAAAATCAATATATTTATCATTTTCCGTGTTTGTTGATATTTTATGCTGCTGTTTACTCCAGTAAGGTGAACCTTCCATATCATTTACAGTGTGGTGAACCATAAACCACTAGCTACACTAAAGAAAAATTAATGCATCTTTTGAGTCAGAGAGATTACCAAATAAACTGTGATTGCAATAAGATTGTTTTATTGAAAGTATAGAAGTACTCACATACAGAAATAAGAGTTGTCGGTAAAAAGTTGAAAGATATGGGTTTGTTTGTTTGTTTTTGCTCTAATCTACACACATGCTTTTGTTTATTCTTGCTAAAGTGTCATCCTGAAGGAAAGCAGGGCTGGCCTGGGGCCAAACGTGTGAGTAGTCAACATTTAACACAGGCTCCCATTTGCTCAGCTTTCTGTTCTTCTCATCTTAAGATCATGTCTCTTTCCCAGAACACAGTTAATAAATATTGTCATCCAGTTTCTGGATGCAACTTGTCTTTCTGTATCCAGCCTTTAGAAGACAGGGTGGCACATTACAAATGCTGAGGAAGTATATTTGGTTGAGTACATAAATGAATGAATGGATGAATTGTAAGCCCAAATCTTACTTTGTAGTCCAACCAGCACTGCTTTGTTAATGTTAAAGATCCAAAGTTAATTTTCATTTCCTTATTTTTACTCCTTCTAGTGTTTCCAGTTCATCTAGTTATAAAAATATAAAATTGTGATCACAATAATTAACATTAAAATATAAATGATTGACCCTTACAAAGTTATTTACTTTTAATTTCAATGAAACTCTATTTTTGTATCATTTCAGCCATTATGTTCAGAAAAAACTGAACTGTGACCAGGTCTATATTTTGGCTAGTTTTCCAAGTAGCAAAGGTAGTCCTCAATAGGATATTAGACATAGCAGACACACGATATAAATTTATTTACTGATTGATGAGAGGAGATGAGAATTCAAACACTGGGATATCTTAAATATGAAAGTCTGGGTTTTGTTATATATCATAGGAAGAAAGATTTTTTACCTCATTAGTACAAAAAGTCAGGAACTACTTAAATTTCCTGATAGTCTCATCTAAGTATTTCATGGAGATGAAGTTTCAATCAAAGAAGATGCTCAAAGAGAAATATTTCCCCATTCCAGACATCTATAGAGGACAGTTTCCTGCCAGCCTGGGAAAATAGGGTAATAGGATGTTATGTGACAATGTGACAGAGGAGGGTTTTTTTTTTTTTTTTTTTTTTCCAGGAAAAGAGGACTTACAAGTTAAGTTAAAAACTTTTAGAATATACATTGTTGAAACAAACTATTATTCATAATATCTATTTAAGTCTTTTGAAATTAAAATTTTATATTACTAAAGGAATATGTAAATGAAATTATATAGTCATATGTACAAAACTCCCTAGTCTGAAGTCATGCACATAGTTTCCTAGTAATCCTAAGTATTTCAAAACTTCCTCCTGCCAAATATTTAATAAGCATCTATTTTATGAAAAAACCTAAAGTTACCATATTCTCTATACTAAATTAAACTAAGACTCTATTTCCCACAAATGCCCAAAATATGATAAAATTTCATGTACTTTTTACTCAGACATCTGGATTGAGACTTCTAGATAAAACTAGCTCCAAAGATATGACTGTTTGAAGCCCTTCCTGTATTGAGTTCCTCAACATATTAGATATGAAAAGGTAATAAGGAAATACATTTGAAATTTGACAAATTGTCAACATTAGAAACAAAATTCTCAAGGTCTCTTTAGGTGTGTAAGTACTACATAAATCAAATATTTAGATAAGATTCTACCATTTAGAAATTCTCAGTCTAATATACAGCTTTTAACATTAAATTTGAAACGTGGAAAAATTTTAATGATTACTAATGTGAACCTTGAGGATAAGTGACCAATAAAATTGTCCAAGCTGATAAGTCTAAACAAGAATCCTGGCTTTCTGATTATCAGTCCAGTCTGCCACCTATTTGTTTAAGGGTCCAGAATTTTTAACTGTCCGCTATTAAGGGAACTTGAATGACATAAGGAAAACTCCATCAGCTTTCTAACTAAGCAGCACATGAACAGAATTCCAGCTTCTCCAGTTACTGTTTGAGTTTATGAAGTACAACTTTCCAGTCTAAACCTCAGTTTCCTTGCTGGCAAAATTTTTATCTGTGTAGATGTTCAGTACTTAAACAAAAGAACTGACCAATCAACAGAACCACAACAACTAGCCCTTACTGCTGCTGTAGTCCACTCTTCTCTATGGGAAATGGGATCAGCACAGGCCTGGTCTCTTGCTGATTCCATTCAGGTGCAGTCTTATAAGAAAGCAGGATACACACAGGTGGTTTATGTGTATACCCTGGATATCATTAGTAACAACTTCTTTCTTTGTTAGGGTTTTAAAAGGCTCAAAGCCATTACTATAATTTAGCTCCTCAACCTATATATTTAGCCAAGGAGAAGAAAGAAACTGAAAACAGATGGGGGAGGGAAATGCACTTTCTGTTATCTTAGATTTCTGCCTAGTCAGTTTTCTTCCAAAGCCATAACAACCCCACAGAGAGGATTTTTGTTTGTTTGTTTTGCCTATTGAGTGTAATATTAGAGTTACTGCATTATCTTCTGTAGCAGCCAAAATTCCCCAAATTTTCCCCAAAATAAAAGGGGAGAAACTCTTTAGAAAAAAAAAACAAAACAAATGGAAGTATTTTAGTTAAATACAATTTTAAGTTTAAAAGGTCTTAATAGTTGTTTTGTTGTTACTGATGTTGGTGTTTAAGTGAAAATGTGCATGCCGTTCAATAATGAGAGTTCCTTCACATTTATGTATGTCTTTAAATCAGATTCAGAGTTTACGGAATTGCCATCTGTACTTACAACTGGGCCTACAGGTACATATTCTTTGAATGATACAATATTGATTTATTTGTATTTATTCACACATTTTCCATATCTCCACAGTCTGCACCAATCCCTTTATCTTATATCTGGATACTTCACTTTTTATATTGTTCGTAGCTTCTAAAAGCATTAAAGTTCACAGTCTCCAGGTTAGGTATTACTGTTTTTATTTTCCTTCCCTCTAGAGTAGAAAATACAAGGGTAGAAAAGGAGTAACAGAGAAGGCAATGGCACCCCACTCCAGTACTCTTGCCTGGAAAATCCCATGGGCGGAGGAACCTGGTGGGCTGCAGTCCATGGTGTCACTAAGAGTCGGACACGACTGAGCGACTTCACTTTCACTTTTCACTTTCATGCATTGGAGAAGGCAATGGCACCCAACTCCAGTACTCTTGCCTGGAAAATCTCATGGGCAGAGGAGCCTGGTGGGCTGCAGTCCATGGTGTCACTAAGAGTCGGACACGACTGAGCGACTTCACTTTCACTTTTCACTTTCATGCATTGGAGAAGGCAATGGCAACCCACTCCAGTGTTCTTGTCTGGAGAATCCCAGGGACAGGGGAGCCTGGTGGGCTGCCGTCTCTGGGGTCGCACAGAGTCGGACACGACTGAAGCAACTTAGCAGCAGCAGCAGCAACAGCAGAAAAGGAGTAAACCTTGAAGGTAAGGAGGATGGAAGAAGTTAATGAAATTACTTGCAGATAACTAGACAATATCTAAAATGTGACAGGAGGATGGAAATCTATTGAAGTATAAAGCAGAATAAGAAAATAACTTCCTTAAAACCAAGATTTCAAAAGGCTAGAAGAGCATACCACCCCACCTGGACGATCCAATGAGTAGAAGAAGTCAGGACTGCCTCTGGCTGCATGTAACAGAAACCCCAGTTCAGTGCTTAACAAAACAGGTGTTTTCCTCCTCATAGAGTAAGAATTCTATGGTACTTCAAGGTTGATATGCTGCTAAGGGAAGTTGTAAGCATTGGCTCTTCTCTCTGTCAAATGTGGGGATTTTGTTCCTGTGATGGCAAGATAGATCTTGTATATACAAGCATCATGTCCCATTCCATATACAAACGAGGGGGTGAGGCAAGAAGAAAAGATACATTATGGCTGTTGAGCAAAAACATTTTGGCAGGTTCTTTCAAAGCCTCATCCAGTAGTTTTTTGCTTGCATTTTATTGGTCTGAACTGCATTATACAGCCAAATCTAGCTAGAATGTAATCTCTGAAAATTAGTACTTTTAACTGAACATCTTGAACTGATTAAGGTACTGTTGCTAAAAATGAAGAGGCGAAAAAATGTGGAGTAATTTGGTAAAAGCTAACAATTAAACAGCACTTTCTACATGCCAAACACTTTACACATGGTAACTCATTTAATACAACTATTCTCGCTGCAGTAGATACCATTATATTTTCATTTTAAACATGAGTAAACTAAAACACAAAGACATTTAATAACAAGCAACTAGTACCTAGATAAAAAGTGGCAGAGCTCTGTACTCTGTCTCTAGACCCTATGACAATATCATGTTGTAGATGACACTTAAAGAGGCATAAGGCTTAGAACTGTCAGGTGCAGAGAGTGGAAGTGATGCTACTGGCTAAACTCAAAGTCTGACTATTAAACTACAATGCAGGATGATAATCCTATTCCCTACCCACCTAACCCACTCTTCAGTTCACGTGACTCAGAGTGAAAGATGAAATGCTTTTCTACAACTTACTTAAGACACTTTCAGTTTTGAGTAACAAAAAACCAATAGAAACTGTCTTAAACAATAAGAAATCTTATTAGCTCATATAACAGGGAATCTAAAAGCAAAGATGATGCCAAGCCTAGTATGATCAGGCTTCAGCTTTATTTGAATGCTATTCTCCTCTGCGGGTTGGCTTTGTTTTAGAGATAGCTTACCTCATTGTCATTAATGAATGACAGAAGCAAATGATGCAATATTCTTCCTTTTCTGTTTCCAAAAGGAAAGAAAGAAACAGGCTCCCAATAATTCTCTCTTAAGAGCGATAAAGCATTCTCCCAAAAGCCTCCAGCAACTCTCCCCTTTTCCAGAATTGGGTCCCTTGCCTGTTCCTAAAACAATCACTAACAAGGGAGATGAGATCATATTACAAGATTAGAATTAATTAAAGATCATTCCTAGGGTAGAAATGAAGCAAGTTTAATTGAATCACTAGGTCTGTGTAGAGGAGGAGGAGTTATCTCAATGAAACCAGGCTTCTGTTAGGGATGTCAGAGGAAAGCTTACTGCTGGGTTGAAATTCATAATGTTGAATAGTATGTAAGTGTAAAATTCCAGAAGGGCATGTTAATGGGAAAATAATATAAGCATCAACAAATAAGGAATAGATAACATACAAAGTTTTCTGACAAGTATCAGATTTTCAACCAAAAATACAGAATGCTAGAAGACAATAGAGTGATGCCTTCCCAAATATGTCGGGGGAGAAAACATGATTTTTAAACCTAAAATTATATTCCCAGCTAAACTATCAACTGAGGATGAGAGAAAAAGAAATACATCTTCATATACAGATTCAGGAGTTTTATTTCATATGTATACATTATGAGGAGGATATTTAAGGCTATACTTCAGAAAAGTGAGAGTGAAAAGAAAAGAAAATGTATGGGATAGAAATAACAGATATCCCTGAAAGTGAGATGCAGGTGCAATTGGAAATACAAGGATTGGTGCAAAGTCTGTGTAAGGATAAATGATACCTCTAAACTTCCTCCTGTACCACACTACTGGATGTCAACTTCACCATCCCTTACTGAAAGCTGAGACTTACTCATTAGAGAGTAAACCCAGAGAGATTTTGTATTCAGTGATATTAACCAAAGGTGCAGACACTATATTAGAAGGAAAGATTAAATGAAAGACTACACACTGAGCCATGATATATTAAAGCTCTTCTCTGACTAAGGACTGAAGAATTTTTCTTCTGGGAGAAATTCAAGAAAAGTTTCTCAAGATGAGTTCTGTGTTGAACTCAAGATAAACATACTTAGAAGTATAGACAGGAACCTTTATCATCAAGATCCCTGCCCTATCATCACCCAAAGTCTACCCTTTGACAAGCACTACCCAAACTCCATTCTATCCATAGGCATAAACTTCCAATAAAGGTTTTAGTGTGTCAAGAATATTAGGAACAGAAAACCAAGAATAACCAAAGCTTTATGGAAAAATTCTAATATGAAAGAAAAAAAATAAACACTGAAGAAACAGAAAATTTTCAGGGAACTAAAGAAATCTTCAAAAAAGAAGATTTATAATTACTGGCAACAGAAAGAAAAAGAGAAGAAACAAAAGTAGGATGTTGAAAAGACTCTTTAGAAAACAAAAAAGAAGTTTAAATATTAAAACATCATCATATAAATAAAAATTGCAGTGAAGATTCAAAAGAACAAACTAAAGACATTTTCCAGAAAGTAAAAAAGTAGCCAGAGAAAGACGTGAAGGAAAACAGTAGTATCCATTCAAGGGGGCCCAAGATAACAATAAATCCAAAGACAGAGATAATACAAAGAAACTTATCAGAACCGATGGCAAACCACAGGTTTCTAGACTAAAATGGCTCAATAAGTGCCCAGCTCAGTACATGGAAAGACAGGGAAACATATTTTCACATTATTAAATTTCAGAAGATTGAGGGTAAAGAGAAGATCTCGAAAGCATCTAAGGGGTGACTGGGGCGGAAAGCAGGCTACATTCAGTGGATAAGGAATCAGAATAGTATCAGACTTCTCAGAACAACACTGAAAATAGATGCCAATGAAGCACTGTATTCAAAAATTGAAGGAGATGAGTAATGTTAGTAAGAAGGTGGAATAAGTTATCCTTTGTGGAATCCCTCCATCGACAACGATTTGGCAACCATTACAGAAAAAGTGCTTTTGTGGAAGCTTTGGGATCCAACACCACCAAACTAAGATGCCCAGGAAAAGTCTTGACCACCTATGTATAGGGTAGTAAGCAAACAGACTTTGGTTCTGGAGGTGGATCCTGCAGTGGCCCAGGAACTGGCTCCGGGACTTCTTATTCACAGACCAGGAGACCTTGAGAACACAGACTAGACAATCATTCATGGATGAAAGAGCTTTTCTGGAAGTCCAGGAGTCCAGTAGAGAAGTCCCAGCCCATTGTTAGAACAAAAAATCTGAGACTGGACAAACTGAAGAAGGTGAGAGGCACAGCTTGAGTTTGCCACATCATCCCCGCCTCCACTCCCACCAGATTGCACAGTTCAGTTCCAAGAGAGTGGTTTTCAGTCCATGATTTCTCCTAAGGAAGAAAATATGAACATGAGTAAGAGACTAGCTTTCTGAGCTCTGTGGTATGCTTCCAGAGGCCGATTTCTCTCTCACTCCTATCTGGAGGACTGAGTTACAAGCTGTAGGACTGAAAGATAGTAGACAGCTAGAAGAACAGCATCCAGGAATGCATTAGAGGAGCATGGATCCTACTAAACTGCATCATGGACTCCAACAAGAAACCCATTTCATAGTCACGGGGGTGCCTCACCCATGGATCCACCTACCTGACATACAGGCACCCACAGCACACTGTGCACCTCAACTCCATGACCGACTCCCTGTATAGCTCTTGGTGGTAGCAAGAACAAGTTTCATCAGACAGTCAGTGAGCATGTGCAGAAAGCTGAACAGAATCCATGGGTGAGGAAGTGACCATGAACTTGAACATTTAACACATTTAATATTGCCTTTGAGTAAGCAAAAAGGAGAGTCAGTAATTGGCTTGCGGGCAACAGGATAGAGAGAAAGCACACAAGGTTAATAATTCTGCCACAAGAGGGAGCAAGAAGTGTGGAGCAAGAATATCTAAAGAATGTCCAAGAAAACCTCAGAAACCCTGCTGCTGCTGCTGCTAAGTCACTTCAGTCGTGTCCCACTCTGTGCGACCCCATAGACGGCAGCCCACCAGGCTCCGCTGTCCCTGGGATTGTCCAGGCAGGAACACTGGAGTGGGTTGGCATTTCCTTCTCCAATGCATGAAAGTGAAAGTGAAGTCTTTCAGTTGTGTCTGACTCTTAGCGACCCCACGGACTGCAGCCTACCAGGCTCCTCCACCCATGGGATTTTCCAGGCAAAAGTACTGGTGTGGGGTGCCTTTGCCCTCAGAAACCCTAGTAGGCCTAAAAGAAGGTAATTCTTTTCCAAAATCAGATAGTAAAGATTGGAGGATCTGACCACTACTTAAAATGTGAAGTCAACAATGTAAGACTTCAAGGAGTATGAAAAATCAAGGAACTATGACACCACAAACATATTATAATAGTCCAAACATACTATAATAACCCAAAAGACATAGACAGCTGCAAACTGCCTAATAAAGAATTAAAAATAACTGCTTTAAGAAAGCTCACTGAGCTATAAGAAAAAAGAGAAACACAATTCAATAAACCAGGTAAACAAATTATAAACAAAATAAGTTTAACAGAGGTAAAAATCATTCAAAAGAATCATAAAATAAAACTACTGAGGTAAAGAATGCAATGAATGAAACAAAAAACAGCAATAGAGAGTATCAGCAACAAAATGAATCAAGTAAAATAAAGAATCTAAGAAATAGAAGACAGAACCTTTGAAACTATCCATTTAGACAACAAAGAAAAAGTAATAATAAAAGTGAAGAAAGTTTATGTGATCTATAGTATACCATCAAATGAACCAATCTGCAAATTATTGGAGTTCCTAAAGGACAGGAAAAGAGAATAGAAAACTTATTTTAAAAAATAATTATGGAAAACTTTCTAAAATCTGGGGAAAGATTTGGCCATGCATGTTCTTGAAGATCACAGGTGCCCAAACAAATTCAACTCAAAATATCTTCTTCAAGACACATTATAATTATAATAAAAAATTTTAAATCAAAGATAAATAAAGAACATTTTAAGAAGAAAGAGAAAAGAAGTTTATTACTTACAAAGGAAACTCCTTAAGGGTATCAGAGGATTTATCAGCAGAAAGCTTACAGTCCAGGATGCAGTGGGATGATTTATTCAAAGTATTGAAAGAAAAAAAAAAAAAAAAACCTTCCAATCAAGAATACTTTATCTTGCAAAGCTGTCCTTAAGAAATGAAAGAGAGATAAAGCCATTCATAGATAGAAAAAGCTAAGGAAGTTCGTCATCACTAGACTTGCCTTAATGAAATACTGAAAGAAGTTCTTCAAGCTAAAATAAAAGAACTCTAGTTATTAACATGGAAACATATGAAATATACAACACTGGTAAAGGCAAGTATATGGTCAGATTATAAAACTCTAATTCTGTAATTTTATGATGAGTTAATCATTTAACTATAGAATAAAGATTAAGAGTCAGGAATTTTAAAAATAACTTTAGCTACTCTAAATTTCTAACAAATACACAAAATAAAAAGAGGTAAATTGTGACATCAAAAAATCAATAAGGGAGCATAAAAAGGCAGAATTATCATAGGTGATAAAACTTGTTGCTATTAATTAAAACACCATTATATCTATAAAATGTTTTATGTAAATGTAATGTGACCACAAAACAAACATATCAATAACTTCAGATATGCAGATAACACCACTCTTATGGCAGAAAGTGAAGAGGAACTAAAAAGCCTCTTGAGGAGAGTGAAAGAGGAGAGTGAAAAAGTTGGCTTAAAGCTCAACATTCAGAAAACGAAGATCATGGCATCTCGTGCCATCACTTCATGGCAAATAGATGGGGAAACAGTGGAAACCACGTCAGACTTTATTTTTTTGGGCTCCAAAATTACTGCAGATGGTGATTGCAGCCATGAAATTAAAAGACGCTTACTCCTTGGAAGGAAAGTTATGGCCAACTTAGATAGCATATTGAAAAGCAGAGACATTACTTTGCCAACAAAGGTCCGTTTAGTCAAGGCTATGGTTTTTCCAGTAGTCATGTATGGATGTGAGAGTTGGACTGTGAAGAAAGCTGAGCGCCGAAGAACTGATGCTTTGGAACTGTGGTGTTGGAGACGACTCTTGAGAGTCCCTTGGACTGCAAGGGGATCCAACTAGTCCATTCTGAAAGAGATCAGCCCTGGGTGTTCTTTGGAAGGAATGATGCTAAAGCTGAAACTCCAGTACTTTGGCCACCTCATGCGAAGAGTTGACTCATTGGAAAAGACTCTGATGCTGGGAGGATTGGGGGCAGGGGGAGAAGGGGACGACAGAGGATGAGATGGCTGGATGGCATCACTGACTCGATGGATGTGAGTTCAGTGAACTCTGGGAGTTGGTGATGGACAGGGAGGCCTGGCGTGCTGTGATTCCTGGTGTCGCAAAGAGTTGGACATGACAGTGACTGAACTGAACTGAACTGATTATATCTATAAAATGTTTTATGTAAATGTAATGGTGACCACAAAACAAACACCTACACTATATATACAAAAAGCAATGAGAAGGAAATCAAATCATACCATTATGGAAAATCATCAATTCACAAAGAAAAACAGAAAGAAAGGAAGAGGAAAACTACATAAAAGCCAGAAAACAATAAGATGTCATTAGTAACATCTCTGCATGTGTGCTCAGTTGCTCAGTCATGTTCGACTCTTTGGGACCCCATGGACTGTAACTTGCCAGACTCCTCTGTTCATGGAATTTTCCAGGCAAGAATTCTGGATTGGGCTGCCATTTCCTACTCCAGGGGATCGTTCTGACCCAGGGATAGAACATATGTCTCCTGCATCTCTTGCATTGCCAGGTGGATTCTTTACCACCTGCCACCCTACTTATCAGTAATTACTTTAAATGTAAATGGATTAAATTTTCTAATCAAAAGGCACAGAGTACTTGAATGAATTTAAAAATCTATGTAAATTTAAAAAACTGTAATAAGAGACAAAGGGAGCTTATTATATAATGATAAAGAGGTCAATGCATCAGAGTCTATAAAAATCATAAATACATATGCACCTAATGCAAGAGGATCTAAACATATTAAACAGATACTAGCAGATCTGAAGGGAGAAATAGACAACAGAAAATAATAGTAGAATATCAAGGTACATCAATATTCACTTTCAAAAATGGATGGATGATCAGTTAGAAAATCAATAAGGAAATGCTGCACTTGAATTACATTTTATATGAAATGGACTTAACAGACATAGAATATTGCATCTAATATTTGCAGTATACACATTATTCTCAAGTGCTAATAAAATTCTCCAGAATAGATCATATGTTAAGTAAAAAAAAAAAAGTCTTAGCAAATTTAAGAAGATTAAAATTATACCAAGTATCTCTTTGAGCACAGTGGAATGACACTAGAAATCAATAACAACAGAAAAACTAGAAAATTCACAACTATGGAAATTAACATTTCTAAACAACCCATGGATAAAGAAATCTAAAGTGAAATAAAAAATACTTTAAAACAAACAAAAGTGGAAAGTCAACCTGCCAAAACTTCTAGGATGCAGCAAAAGCAGTACTAACAAGAAAGTTCACAGTGGTAAACTTCTACGTTACACCCCAGAAAAGATCTCAAATAAAAACTTAACTATACACAGGAATTAGAAAAGGAAAAATAAACTAAGCCCAATGTTAGCAACAGAAAGGAAATAATAAGGACTAAGAAAAAAGAAAGTATAGTGAAAGTGAAGTCGCTCAGTTGTGTCTGACTCTTTGGGCTGTAGCCTACCAGGATTCTCTGTCTATGGGATTTTTCAGGCAAGAATACTGGAGTGGGTTGCCATTTCCTTCTCCAGGAGACCTTCCCGACCCAGGGATTGAACCTGGATCTCCCACATTGTAGGCAGACGCTTTACTGTCTGAGCCACCAGGGAAGTCAATGCCACCCCACTGTCCCTGGGTGGACTCGAACCACCAACCTTTACAGTTAAGAGCTGAATGCACTAACCGATTGCACTATGGAGACAGCAGTAAGAAAATGATTCAGAAGACTTAGATTAACTGATTTTAAGACTTAGTACAGTGAAAGTGAAGTTGCTCAGTCATGTCTGACTTTTTGCAACCCCCATGGGCTATAGCCTACCAGCCTTCTCTGTCCATGCAAGAATATAGGAGTGGGTTGCCATTTCCTTCTCCAGGAGATCTTCCCAACCCAGGGACTGAAACCGGGTCTCCCACATTGTAGGCAGATGCTTTACCATCTGAGTCACCAGGGAAGTCCTAAGGGAAAAAAAAATGATAAGACTCAAATAAAATCAGAGATGAAAAAGGACACATTACAAATGATATCACAGAAAAGGAAAAGATCATAACCGACTATTTGTAAATAGTCATATGCCAATAAGTTGGTTAACCTAAAAGTAACAAATAAATCCCTAGACACATACAACCTACCAAGTCTGAATCATAAAGATATTGAAAATACGAACAGGCCAATTACTAGTCAGGAGATCACATAATCAAAAATCTCCAAACAAACAAACAAAAAAAGTCCAGGATGAGATGGTTTTACTGGTGAATTCTATTCAACATTTAAAGAAGAACTATTGCCAATCATTCCTTTAAGAATACTGAAATTATACCAAGTATCTCTTTATCACAATGGAATGAAACTAGAAATCAATAACAACAGAAAACTCAGAAAATTCGCAACTATGGAAATTAACATTTCTGTTAATGTTAATTAAATTAACATTAATGCTTCAGAAAAATTAAAATGGAGGTGAGATTTTCCAAACTTGTTTTACAAGACCAGCATTATTCTGGCAAATAAGGCATATAAGGATACTACAAGAAAACTACAGGCTGATATTCCACATGAATATAGATGTAAAAATTCTCAACAGTGTATTAGCAAACCAAATTGAACAACACACTAACAGGATCATACACTGTGAACAAATGCAAATTATCCCTAGGATTCAAGGATGGTTCAACATACACAAAGTGATCCATCTGATTCACCACACTGATAGAATGCAATACTAAAATTATATGAACATCTCAATAGAAACAGAAAAAAAATTTGACAAAATTCAGTATTCTTTTATTATAAACACTCCAGAAATTGAATATAGAAGGAACACACCTTAACATAATAAAGTCCATATATGACAAGCCCCCAAATAGCATCATACTCAATGGTGAAAGGTTAAAAGCTTTCCTCCAATATCAAGAACAAGATAAGGATGCCCACTGATAACACTCCTATTCAACATATTGAAAGTCCTAGCCAGAATAATTAGGAAAGAAAACAAAATAAAAGACATCCAAATCAGTAAGGAAGAGAAGTTAAATTGCCCTGTTTGCAGGTGATGTGATCTTATATTTAGAAAAATACCAAAGGGTCCACCAAAACTGTTAGACCTAATAAAGGAATTAAGTAAAGTTTTAGTACATAAAAGTAATATACAAAGGTCAGTTGTGTTTCTAAACACTAACAATGAACCATCTGAAAAAGCCCCCAAAAGAACAATGCCATTTAAAATAGCATCTAAAAAATACTTAGGAAAAATTTAACCAAGGAAATGAAATATCTGCATTCTGATGTTTATAAGACATTGATGCAAGAAACTAAAGACAAAAATATACGGAAAGCTATCCCATTGTTATGAATTGGAGGAACTGTTATTTTAAAAATATCTATACTACTCAAAGCCATCTATAGATTCAGTGTAACTCATATCAAAATTCCAATGACATTTTTCACTAAAAAAGAAAAATAATTCTAAAATTCATATGGAGCTACAAAAGACCCCAGACACCCAAAGCATTTCTGAGAAAAAAAACAAGGGTGAAAGATCACACTTACTGGTTTTAAACTATATTTCAAAGCTATCATAATCAAAACAATATGGTACTGACATAAAAAGACATATAAACCAATAGAACAGAATCTAGAGCTCAGAAATTAATTCTCATATTTAGCTTCAACTAATATTTGACAAGAGATTCTCAATGGAGAAAAGATCAGATCAGATCAGATCAGTCACTCAGTCGTGTCCGACTCTTTGCGACCCCATGAATCGCAGCACGCCAGGCCTCCCTGTCCATCACCAACTCCCGGAGTTCACTCAGACTCACGTCCATCGAGTCAGCAATGCCATCCAGCCATGTCATCCTCTGTCGTCCCCTTCTCCTCCTGCCCCCAATCCCTCCCAGCATCAGAGTCTTTTCCAATGAGTCAACTCTTCGCATGAGGTGGCCAAAGTACTGGAGTTTCAGCTTTAGCATCATTCCTTCCAAAGAAATCCCAGGGCTGATCTCCTTCAGAATGGACTGGTTGGATCTCCTTGCAGTCCAAGGGATTCTCAAGAGTCTTCTCCAACATCACAGTTCAAAAGCATCAATTCTTCGGCCCTCAGCCTTCTTCACAGTCCAACTTTCACATCCAAACATGACCACAGGAAAAACCATAGCTTTGACTAGACGAACCTTTGTTGGCAAAGTAATGTCTCTGCTTTTGAATATGCTATCTAGGTTGGTCATAAATTTCCTGTATTTTTAAGTCTATAATTTATTTCAAATTAATTTTTTTAGTGGTGTAGAAAGGGGGCCAGACTATAGTCTCTTCCATAAATGGTACTGAGAAGTGTACAATCACATGCAAAAGAATGAAACTGGCCCCCTTTCTACACCACTAAAAAAATTAATTTGAAATAAATTATAGACAAATATACAATCTGAAAGAGTGAAAGTATTAGGAGAAAACAGGGGAAAAGGTCCTGGATGTTGGTCTTGGCCACAATCACTTGGATATGTCACCAAATGCACAAGTAATAAAAGTAAAAATAAACTGAACTACATCAAACTAAAAAGCTTTTGCACAGCAAAAGAAATGATCAATAAAATGAAAAGGCAACCTACAGAACAGAAGAAATTATTTGCGAAACATCAATCTGATAAGGGGTTAATAATGAAAAATATAAGGAACTCTTACAACTCAGTGGCATAAAAAAACCATCCAATAAAAAATGGACAGAGGACCTGAGCAGACATTTTTTCAAAGACATGGGGAAAAGCACTTGTAAAGATTCTTAACATAACTAATCATCAAGGAAATGAAAATCAAAACCACAATGAGATAGCACTTCACTGTTAGAATGGCTGTATAAAAAAAGACGAGACTAAAAAATGTTGGTAAAGATGTAGAGAAAAGGGAATCTTTGTATACTACAGATGAAAATGTAAATTGGCAATGTAAAATGTAAATATGGAAAATAGTATGGAGGTTCCTCAAAAATTAAAAATAAAACTACCATGTAACACAGCAATCCCACTTCTGGGTATATATTCAAAGGAAAAAAAATAAGGATCTTAAATATACACATTCCATGCACATTCCATGTTCATTGCCACACTATTCCCAGTAGCCAAGACATAAAAACAATATAAGCGTCTGTCTACTGGTGAATTAATGAGTTAAGAATATTCAGTTATGAATATTACTCAACCTGAGAAAAAAAGAAATCCTTCCAGTTGAGACAACATGTATGAAACTTGAGAGCATTATGTTAAATGAAATAAGTCAGACAGCAAAATGCAAACACTGTATGATATTATTTATATGCAGAATTTTAAAATGCTGAGCTCAGAGTAGAATGGTGTTTGCCATAGGGTAGGGAGTGGAGGTGGAAAATCCCATGTATGGAGGAGCCTGGTAGGCTGCAGTCCATGAGGTCGTAAGAGTAGGACACGAATGAGCGACTTCACTTTCACTTTTCACTTTCATGCATTGGAGAAAGAAATGGCAACCCACTCCAGTATTCTTGCCTGGAGAATCCCAAGGACAGGGGAGCCCGGTGGGCTGCCGTCTATGGGGTTGCACAGAGTCGGACACGACTGAAGCGACTTAGCAGCAATAGCAGCATCAGGGAGTGGAGGAAATCAGGAGATGTTGATTCCAGGGTACAAATTTCCAATCATACAGTAAGTCAGTCCTGAAAATTTAATGTACAGCATGGTAACTGTAGTTAACAATATTCTATATCATATTTGCGGAGAAGGAAATGGCAACCTACCCCGTATTCTTGCCTAGAAAATCCCGTGGACAGAGGAGCTTCGTGGGCTGCTGTCCATGGGGTTGCACAGAGTCGGACACGACTAAAGCGACTTAGCAGCAGCAGTAGCAGCATGCCATATTTGAAAGTTGCTAAAAGTAAATCTTGAGATGATGGTGGTGTTAACTAACTCCATTGTGATAATCATTTAACAATCTGTTCTATTGAAAGTTGCTCAGTCTTGTATGACTCTTTGCAACCCCACAGACTGTAGCTTGCCAGGCTCCTCTGTCCATGGAATTCTCTAGGCAAGAATACTGGAATGGGTAGCCATTCCCTTCTCCAGGGCATCTTCCTGACCTAGGGATCAAAACAGGGTCCCCTGCATTACAGGTGGATTCTTTAGTAGGTTAGCTACCAGGGAAGCCCCTGGTATATATTTAATGATATATGTTACATATTTATATATTCATTATATATATATATATATATACATATATATATATATATATTCAGTTATACGGCAAAGGCAATGGCACCCCACTCCAGTACTTTTGCCTAGAAAATCCCATGGACAGAGGAGCCTGGTAGGCTGCAGTCCATGGGGTCGCTAGAGTCTGACACGACTGAGCGACTTCACTTTCACTTTTTACTTTCATGCATTGGAGAAGGAAATGGCAACCCACTCCAGTGTTCTTCTGGAGAATCCCAGGTATGGGGAAGCCTGGTGGGCTGCCGTCTATGGGGTTGCACAGAGTCAGACATGACTGAAGCGACTTAGCAGCAGCAGCAGCAGCAGCATTAGGTTATATACTATATATGTTATATATTTAATAATATATGTGTATCAGATCATATTATATTTCTAAAATTATATAAAGTGATATATAAATTATATTTCAATAAAACTGGAAAAATAAAAGAAAAAAATCATGGAAAATAATTTGCACCCTAGAATTCTACAATCTCTCAATCTATATGTCATGTATGCTAGGTTGCTTCAGTCGTACCTGACTCTCTGTGACCCCATGGAATGTCGCCCACCAGGCTCCTCTGTCCATAGAATTCTCCAGGGAAGAATACTGGAAACAGTAGCGATTACCTTCTCCAGGGGATCATCCTGATCCAGGAATCAAATTTGAGTCTCTTAAGTCTCCTGCAATGGCAGGGGAGTTCTTTACCACTAGGAACTACCTGGGAAGCCTGTATACGTCATGTATGAGAGTAGAATTAAAAAAATATATATTTAGTCTTGCAAAAATCTTAAAAAGCATAACTTGCATATAAATTGTCTCAGGAAGCTACATGAAATTTATTCAAAATCAACAAAAAGAACAAGAAGGAAAATGAAAGCAAGGAAGGGAGGGGGGAGGGAGACAGGGAAAGAAAGAAAGAAAGAGAAAAAAGGGGGGCAATAAATCATGAAAGAGGACTACACAGTATTCAGGAAATCTAGAATATAATACATGACAAAATTAAGAGAATTCTCAGGGGATGATGAAAAGGAAGTTTTAGTCACAGAAAGCAATGTCTAGACTTGAGCAAATAGGAAAAGGAGTACATCAAGGCTGTATATTGTCACCCTGCTTATTTAACTTCTATGCAGAGTACATCATGAGAAATGCTGGGCTGGAAGAAGCACAAGCTGGAATCAAGATTGCCGGGAAAAATATCAATAACCTCAGATATGCAAATGACATCATCCTTATGGCAGAAAGTGAAGAGGAACTCAAAAGCCTCTTGATGAAAGTGAAGGAGGAGAGTGAAAAAGTTGGCTTAAAGCTCAACATTCAGAAAACGAAGATCATGTCATCTGGTCCCATCACTTCATGGGAAATAGATGGGGAAACAGTGGAAACAGTGTCAGACTTTATTTTCTTGGGCTCCAAAATCACTGCAGATGGTGATTGCAGCCATGAAATGTAAAGACATTTACTCCTTGGAAGAAAAGTTATGACCAACCTAGATAGCATATTGAAAAGCAGAGACATTACTTTGCCAACAAAGGTCCGTTTAGTCAAGGCTATGGTTTTTCCTGTGGTCATGTATGGATGTGAAAGTTGGACTGTGAAGAAGGCTGAGGGCCGAAGAATTGATGCTTTTGAATTGTGGTGTTGGAGAAGACTCTTGAGAGTCCCTTGGACTGCAAGGAGATCCAACCAGTCCATTCTAAAGGAGATCAGCCCTGGGTGTTCTTTGGAAGGAATGATGCTAAAGCTGAAACTCCAGTACTTTGGCCACCTCATGCGAAGAGTTGACTCATTGGAAAAGACTCTGATGCTGGGAGGGATTGGGGGCAGGAGGAGAAGGGGACGACAGAGAATGAGATGGCTGGATGGCATCACTGACTCGATGGACGTGAGTCTGAGTGAACTCTGGGAGTTGGTGATGGACAGGGAGGCCTGGCGTGCTGCGATTCATGGGGTCGCAAAGAGTCAGACATGACTGAGCAACTGAACTGAACTGAACTGAGCAAAAGGATGAAAGATTGTAAGGAGGACACCTGTATGGGGTGGGGGGGAGGGTCAGGAAATGACCTGCTAATTAATGTCTTTGAATGTACTGATGTAATAACATACTGGACAGTATTACATTGGCTAATAATTTGGGGATAAAGTAGTGATAGGTCATGGAAAACTGAGAAAATGACAAAGAAAATAATTATTAACTTCAGGAAAAACAAAGAGGTCAAAATAAAATGTAATCATCATAGCCTATATAGACTGCTACTAAAATATAAACTTCTGAATTACCAAAAATTTGGAATAATGTGTGTATTATGGGTATATACAGCCATTATATCTTCATATCTTTATAGTAGATGGTGATATAGTCAATAATATCTAAACTAATAATTGTTTTAAAGTAGTAAAACATGTTATTTAGAAATATGAGATGAGCATCAAGAGAATTAGCTAAGAAGATTTGACAGTGATTATACCTTTGAGAGCAAGAATTGTCACTGGGCTGTTAAACAGGACAAGCAACTGCTAATTTTTATTATAAGCCTTGAAAATCTATTTGACCCTTAAAGCTATGTACATCTATTTGTTTAATCAAAATAAAAATAGTTTTTAAAGGAGTATACTAGTCATATAGTTTAATTTTTATTATAAGATACATTTTAAAAGTGATATAATTATCCTTTTCAGCTTCTTTTAGATGATTTCATTATCAGTATGCCCTAGCATGGTTATTCATAGTACTACATCTTCAGTTCACCCTAAATCCACTCCTAATGCATTATTTTAATACACTTTGACAAGTAGATAAAAGCAAAGATAAGTGATTTGATTAAGTCTATACACACAGCAAATGTTCTCAAGAAGCTGTTGAATTTCTTCTTTTGCATTTAGGAATTTATGGCAAAAGTTATAGGTTGGAAAATAAAATCCACCACAGAAATATAAACATAATTCATGCAAATTATAGCAACATTCATAAAATTTATGTGCAAGGTAATCTGTTAGATGGTTATTCAAATGTGGCAAAGTAAAGTCGAAAATAAAATCAGACATCTGGGGAAAAAAATAGATGTAATCAGGAAGCTTATAGATGGGCATGTCAATCAGGTATCATGCCCTTGAGGAACTCTGAATTTGAAAACGCTACCTTTTCTCCAAGATTTACCCTTAGTTGAAGTGAATGCCCCAAATCAGTAGTTGATAACATCCTTATTTATCTGTGTGAAAAGTGTAGATTTCCCACTTAACATTTCTAAGAATGTTCTTTGTCATTTCAAAGTTGCTTTGGGAAGAATATCATTGAAAGTGTTTTGTGCCAATGTGACTGGGCCACTGATTGCCCAGAGATTTGGTTAAAAAAAAAAAAAAAATCTGGATGTGTCTGTGAGTGTGTTTTCAATGAGATTAATGTTTGAGTTGGCAGACTGAGTAAAGCAGATTACCCTCCTCAACATGGGTGGGCCCTGTCCAATCCATTGATGAACTGATTATGACAAAAAGGCAGAGCAAGTGAGAATTCCCTTTTTGCCTGATGGTTTCGCAGCTGGAACATGGGTCTCCTCCTGCCCTCAGACTAGTACTCTGACTGGAACTTTTACCATCAGCTCGCCTGGTTCTCAGATATTCAAATTCAGACTCTCCCTGGTCAACTGAAGATTCAGGAACTTCTCAGCCTCTACTACTGTGAGTCAATTTCCTATCATCTCTCTGTGTATATATTGTTGGTTCTGTTTCTCTGAAGAACTCAGACTAATACAATACTTTCATATACAATACAATACTTTCTGTAGGAAAATAGAAAATTCAGTTAATTTGTTATTTCTAAATACAGTGGTCCCCCCTTATCTGTGGGGGATATATTCCAAGACCCCAGTGAAGGGCTGAAACTTCTGGTACTATAGAGCTCTCTATATACTGTTCTTTCATATACATGTGTATGTTAGTCACTCAGTGGTGTCCAGCTCTTTGTGATCACATGAACTGTAGCATGCCAGGCTCCTCTATCCATGAAATTCTCCAGGCAAGAAAACTGGAATACACAGCCATTCCCTCCTCCAGGGGATCTTCCCAAACCAAGGATGGAACCCAGGTCTCCTGTGTTGCAGGCGAATTCTTTACCAGCTGAGCCACCAAGGAAGAACTTTCCTATACATACATATCTATAATAAAATTTATTTATAAATTAGGCACAGCAAGAGATTAACAACAATAAAATGAAACAGAATGATTATAATATACAGTAATAAAAGCTATGTGAATGTGGTCTCTCTCTCTCAAAATATCTTAGTGTACAAATACAATGCCTTTTTTGTCATAACTAAGCACTGACCCTGCACTCTGGTCATAACATCTGCAGTTTGAGGTGCAGCAGAAAAACTAACATGAATTTCTTTTTCTTTCTTCACAATTCAGGGATAGAGGATTCCTTCTTATTGGAGATCTCAGCAATCTTAGCATACAATTTTTTTCTTTATTAAACTGAGAACTTTTCACCATTTCACCTAAAGGAAGCACCTTACAGCTTCTCTTTGGCACATCTGAATCTGAGCATCACTATTCTTGCCCTTTGGAGCCCGTACTAACAAAAATAAGGGTGACTTGAACACAAGCACCATGATACTGCGGCATTCGATTTGATAACTAAGATTACTAAGTGACTAACTGGTGGGATTCTCTGAACAAAAGGATGATTCATGTGGTGGGGGTGGCGGGGGAGGAATGAAGTAGGTTGGTATGAGATTTCACCATGCTACTCAGAATGGTACCCGATTTAAAACTTATGAATTTCCTTTTTTCTGAAATTTTCCATTTAATATTTTGGGATCATGGCTGGCTGCTAGCAACAAACCACAGAGTAAAACTGTGGATAAAGAGGGCTATTGAATAGTTAAGCGAACTAAAGTCATGGATTACTAATTTTGTCTTTTGGCTTGAATGTAGCAGGAATCAGCTAATGCAAATTTAGGCCAAAAATAACTTTAAAAAAGAATGATGGGGAGGAATTTATTTTAAGGCACATAAGTATCTCAGTGATGTCAAGGGCAGAAGCCTATGAAGAGACTGGAACAGGACATGGGATACCATTGCATATTCCCAGTTCTCTTACCGTTTCTTTCTTTTTCTCTCTATTGGCAAACTATTGCTGTTACTCTGTTCACATGGTGGTAACCATACCATAATTTCATTCATTATGAAATTCATCTTTCATTTCATTTTCCATTCATTTAAAAGACTAGCCCTTGCAAAGCTGAAACTCTTGATACTAACTCTAGATCCCTGAGGGAGAAATTTGATTGGTCCTATTTGAGGCAGGTACTCCCTTTGGTCCAGGCATCTGTAAGCAGGAGCACGGAGTCATGTTGCACAAACACGGCTGCCACTCTTCGCCCCTGTGCCGATGTGGATGCAGACTGGGGACTGTAACAGTGCCCAGGTATTACTTTTTCTTTCAGTAATTATGTTAAGACCTTCTATGTGTCCAGCATGGGGATGCAGTTCTGAAGACAAATGTATTTCTTGCCCTCACAAACTATCTAGCTAGGTGTATTAGGATAGGGAGGGGGCTGGTGAGGACTTAATTTATATGTAATTAAACGGCCAATATAATACAATGCAACAAGTGATAGTCAAAAACGGTTATGGAACTAACTGAGAATAGGTATCTCACTCAGACTTGGGAGGTCAGGGATGTCTTCCTGTGAAAAATGGTATCTATACTAAAACTGCAAAGGTGTAGAGAGATTAGCCTAGTTAAATAGATAAAGATACAAGAAACAGTGTCAGACTTTATTTTTCTGGGCTCCAAAATCACTGCAGATGGTGACTGCAGCCATGAAATTAAAAGACGCTTACTCCTTGGAAGGAAAGTTATGACCAACCTAGATAGCATATTCAAAAGCAGAGACATCACTTTGCCAACAAAGGTCCGTGTAGTCAAGGTTATGGTTTTTCCAGTGGTCATGTCTGGATGTGAGAGTTGGACTGTGAAGAAGGCTGAGGGCCGAAGAATTGATGCTTTTGAACTGTGGTGTTGGAGAAGACTCTTGAGAGTCCCTCGGACTGCAAGAGGATCCAACCAGTCCATTCTAAAGATCAGCCCTGGGTATTCTTTGGAAGGAATGATGCTAAAGCTGAAACTCCAGTACTTTGGCCACCTCATGCGAAGAGTTGACTCGTTGGAAAAGACTCTGATGCTGGGAGGGATTGGGGGCAGGAGGAGAAGGGGATAACAGAGGATGAGATGGCTGGATGGCATCACCGACTCGATGGACGTGAGTTTGAGTGAACTCAGGGAGTTGGTGATGGACAGGGAGGCCTGGCATGCTGCAATCATGGGGTTGCAAAGAGTCGGACATGAGTGACTGAACTGACTGACTGACAATATAATGGAAATGACCAAGACTCTAATGTCTAGGTAGATACATAGGTAGTACTGATAGAACCAAAAATAAAATAATAATAACAATATTGGAATGTTGATGGGTGTCTTGGTTTGGATTTCTCACAAATCAGATCCTGAGACAAGATAAGACAGAATTAGTTCTCTAAAACATATTCTTCCACCAAGGATGGCCTAAAGCAATATTAAATTTGCATTCTTCCAGGGCCCATAGGGATTTCCCCATAATGTAATGGGTTGCCATTTCCTTCTTCAGGAACCTTCCTGACACAGGGATTGAAGCCTCATCTCCTGCTTGGCAGGCAGCTTTTTTATCTCTGAGACATGGAGCCTGGCGGGTTACAGTTCATGGGGTCACAAACAAGTTGGACATGACTTAGCAACTAAAGAACAACAACAACGGCATTCTTCCAGGATAGTAATACCAGCAGAATAACAGCACCCTTTCCTCAGTGGTTTTAGGATAAAGTTCCAGGCAGGGCTGACTCCTATAGAAACAATTTGAATCATTGAGCCAATCACTACAGATAAGCAAATGAAATATTCTGACTGGTCAGGGATTGGGGGACTGGGGAAGGTCACACTTGCATCACATGACCAAAGAGAAGGTGTGGAGGAGTGCTTCTTCAAAAGACGTCACAGCACTATTACCAGAAGAAGAAGGAATGGATACTAGGGAGGCAAAGTCAACAGATGTTTACTAAAATTGAGGCATTACTATTTCAATATTTATTTTGTAATTGGAGTTGTGCTATGCAGACTTAGCAACAAATACATTTTTTTTTGTAATAGAGTTCATCCTATGATTTTCCTCTATCAGAATAGTAATTTGGACATAAAGGATGATTGCAAAGAATAAAAACTTAAATCATTCATATTTTTGTTTTCAGTGCATCATAAAATTTTACACATGAAGAGAATAGCCATTCTTAACCCATATGGGTTCAGAGATCTTTTTCACAGATTTTTTTGAAAATTCAATGAATTCATTAATTAAATAGACCTGCCCTTTAGTAAATTTTTATACATATATACTTCTATCAAGCGAATTGACCGTCTACATGAAGACCAAGTTAAACCTCGGATCTAGATTGACTGAACGTTTTCAAAGCTCTTGGCTCCTTTGCGAGTAAACAGACAGTCCTTTTCATAGTTATAACATAGGAATGTCATTTAGATGAATTTGTTGATTTTTATTTTTAAACTGCTGAAATTATAAAGATACACAAACACTAAACACTATTTTCATACTGCATTCTTGTTCAATTCAGTGTCACAATCTTAAATCAAGGCAGATAAACTGTATTCAATTTCTGGTAAGGATACAAGGGCAAAAAATTAAGTCTTTCTGAAGCTTTTGAATATTGTTTATTCCCATAATAAAGGAGGCAGCTTGCTGCCAAATAAGATGTGGCCTGGGAGGTTGCTTTATCAATTTGTTGATCCCTCAGAGGAAAAAAACACATTTTAAAAACAAATGCAAGAGTGAGACAGACATGAATGCAATCCATTTATCCGGACAGCACCTTTCGGTACTGTGCCAAATAAATAATTTTTGTATAGAAATTTACTTCTTCTACATTGCCTTCCTTAAATAATATGATGTTCAAGAATAAAGTATATCTATATCTACAGGAAATACTGTAGGGTTTCCCTACCTTTCTATAAATAATATTATAAAAAACCACAAATTTGTGAAAAATTGTAAATTTGGCAGATAAAATACAGGATGCCCAGTTAAATATGACTTTCAGATAAGCAATGATTATTTTTTTAGGATAAGTATGTACCAAACATTGCATGGAACATACTTACCCTAAAAAAATCTATCGTTGCTTATTTGAAGTTAAAATTTAACTGGGCATCCTGTATTTTAATTTGCTAAATCTGGAAAGTCTATAAACTTACAAATAACATTCTTTTATTCACTTGTGAATAAACATTTGGTTTGCATATTAAAGTAGTTTTGGTATTGGCAACGCACATTATTGTCAGATGTATATTTTCTAGCTAAAATGATGATTTAAAGAAATAAAATTATGTACTCGTTGAAGGTGTAATAGATACTTGAAGCCTTTTTTTTTCTATAAACACTTTCCACTCCAACCCTTTTTGCTCCTGAAAAAATTTTATGAAGAAAGCTAGACTGAAGTAGATGTTTCTTTATTTCAGATGGGTTTCAGATCAATTCTTTTAACATTTGAGGAAATGTTATTAAAAGTTGCATATTTTCTGCTTTTAAAGTAACTTACCTATGTGATTTAAAATGATTTGTCTTTGAAAAAAGAAACTTTTCAAAATGAACCGTTATGCAGAGATGAAATCAGCGAGTCTAGAAAATGAATAGTTCATTTTTAAGTAAATGAGAAATTATTTTGTGCTGTTACTTATACATTTTCACATTTATAGTTAAATAGTAATTTGCAATACACAGGGTATTAGTTGTGAATTGTGGTTTTCAATATCGCAGACACATTTGTTGCTGTGGTTTTGCAATATCATTCTCTGATGCTTTTCTCAATTGTGGTTTTCATAATCATTGTTTGATAGTCATGTAGCTGTGGTTTGGAGCTGCTATATCCATTTGGACAGAGATAATTGCTTATAGGTTTTGCTGTCATTTTATTTTATAACCTTAGTGAATTAAATGAGAAAAAGAAAAATTAAACTTTAAATATCATTAACATTCTCATTAAAATGATGAGGAAACACAAAATGTAATAGTATTCCTTAGTTTAATTCATTCATGTTGACTATACTAATATATCTATTTATAAATTTAGATGAGCTATCTTTATTTCTAATACTGTAATCAGGTTATCTTATCAATCTTGCCTTGAATTCTCTGACTTTTGCTCCTTTCACCTTTTAAAGTGAGTACTTAGTTGAGATTTATTTGTTTCTCTTTTGCTTTGCATATTTAACCATTTCAAATGCCAAAGGAAACACTAACTGTTATGGTATCTTATTCCAATGGGCATTCCTTTTGGGCGATATAAAAAAAAAAATTCAGCCAGTTTTGTAAAAATAGCTTTAGAAGCCCTAATATATAATAATTCAGTTCTATGTATACCAATTTAATTGTAATGAATTGGAAATTAAGGAGGCAAAAATATGTAGTTCTATCTGCTTATTCATTCCACAACACAAACACAAATAACCCTGCTTTTCATGGTACTTACGGCTTTAATTTGTTGGTTCTTCAAGGGAGGGACTTTGTCACTTAGTGCATTTCCACTGCCAAGAACCATGTATTCTTACAACCTCTATGGTAATAGTACTAATGGTAATGTAATAAAATTCACAATTGGTCTTCAGCTCTGTATTAAGATTCTCTCAGCCATACCTTCCACAGGGCAAGTCTTTACACCTCCCAGAAGATGTCCTGATGGGGTTATAAATGACCCTGATTACAGCGCCTCCTGCACACTGAGCAGCCTGCATTACGCTCAATCAGCCCAGGCTCTCTGCTGACCTCCAACCCTTTTAGCTCGTGGCGTTTGGCGGGGCTCACCGGGATGTTAGTCAACCAAACAAAGGGGGCACGATTTCAGATCAGCATGGATGATCTCACAACCTGGGGGGGAAAGTCGGCAGTATCTGGTGGATACCTGTTAACTGCAGTGGAGTTTATTAGTAAATACTGATTACATAAAGCAGCCAGTTCCACTGTCTCTTAGATAGAGGCTCCTTCAAGTCAACCTGGGAGAATATATTTAAAACTCAGTGTACATGAAACTATGAGAAACTAAAGCTAGCCTCATGCAGCTTAACTTGGCCAAAATAATAACTATGCAAATCACTTCAAAATGTGTTCTTTTGGCTTGCAGTTTCCGACATACTACACACACAATAATTGAATAATAATGAAACAAAACTTTAAAAGCTAAAGAACCATGAAATAGTTATTGGGTCTTACCTGCTTGGGAAATTATGGCAAGATCAAATCTTTTATTAGTCGCTGGCTGCTTCCCTGTGGCAGAAGAACTAAAAGAATGAAATATTATGGGGCTAGGGTGGGACTTCAGAACTTCCACAGACTTCCACGAAAAGTTAGTATTCTGATTAGAGACGGTTCATTTCCCAGAAGGGTTAATCACCTAGTTAATGGTCCTCCTTTCTGATTTGAGAAAAATATCTGCCTGTCTTCAAATTCGGAATTTTTACAACCTTAAAATGAAAACTCGAGGTGAGAAAGAGCACTTTCAGGACGCTGTTCAGCATCTCATCCTTGCGGGCCAAGTGAGGGGGTGGGGGTGGGGGTGGTCCGTGTCCGCAGCGGTCTCCGGGGAACCTTGAGAGCCATGAACCGGTCTCGGGAGAGCCTGGGCAGATGAGAGGGACTTAACCGGCCCCAAGACACACAGTTGGCATTTGTGATCAGCTGGCTCTCCAAGAGGATTCTGCCAGTGGCCTAAACCTTCCTGCCAAAAGGGATGGAAGGGCGGGGTGGGGGCTAGGGGAGGGGCGGCATTAACTGGAAGCACGAAGTTTATGGAGAGACTGAGATTTCTTTGTGCCCCGCTGGACAGACGAGGCGTGAGAGAGGAGAGTTGAGGGGTGGATGGGGGTGGGGGGCTCCATATGAGAGGGGGCTGTTGAAAGAAGTTGCCAGGAAGAGGAGGCGGGGGTGGTCTGGGCAAAAGCCCCGAGCTGCCGCGGTGACAACTGCAGAAGGTGGCCCCTCTCCAAGCCCTCCCCACGCCGCTTTCTATCCACCCCCCCAACCCCCCGCCGCGCTCCCTTTGCACCCCACGCGACCAGGCCAGGGCCCTAGTTTGCATCCGGACTGGCTTTGGATGCAGCCAATCCTCCGTCCGCTGATGGAATAGCCCCCCCTCCCCACAGCCCCGGCGCGCCCCTCCTTCCCTCCCGCGCCTCGCCACCTCCCGCGGCAGAGCGAGAGCTGCGCGGCCCGGAACGGCGGCGTCTGTGCCCCGCGAGCCGCCGAGAGCCGGGAGAGCGAGCGCGCCTCCTCGCGCGCCTTCCGCCCCCTCGCTTCCCCTCTCCCCTCCGCTCGCACTCCCTTCCCGCCCCCCCTTCCCCCCTTTCTCTCTCCCGGTTCCTCCGTTTGAAAATTCCCCTTCTCCCCCTCACCCCCCACCCCAGCGCTCTCCCACTCTCCCCCTCCCCTCCCTCCTGTCACACTCTCTTTGCCCCCCTCTCCTCTCCTCTCTCTCTCTCTCTCTCTCCCTCGTCATTTGCCTGCTCATCTCCAAACGTGGATCCGCGGCTCCCGGAGGAGCCCAGCGCCCGGAATCCCGCGTGCCCGGAGCACCTGGAGTCCGGCCGGCGGCGGCCCGAGCCCGGCCGGCGGCGGCTGCGGGAGTCGAGGGAGCGGCAGCCCCGACCGCGGGCACCGCGGGAGCCCGTGGGCAGCGGCCGCCGCCGAAATGTCCCGGCGAAAGCAGAGCAAACCCCGGCAGATCAAACGTAAGTTTGCACGCGGGGCCGAGAGTTGGTGGGATTATTTCTGGGGCGGGGGGCGCGCGCGGGGCGGGAAAAGGAGGGGAGGGAGACTCGGGGAAATCCGCTCCCGCTGCCCGGGATTTGTCAAACTTCGAGCAGCTGGAGGGACAGCTAGTCGTGCATAGACAGACAGACAGACGGACAGCCCGACCGCCGGGCGAGAAAGAGGCTGCGAGGAACAGCCCGCTCCTGGCCAGGCTCAGCCTTCGTCCACCGGGTCCTTTTTAATTCTGACCCCCCGCGCGCACTTAGAGCTGCTTTTTCGCCTTGGAGCCTGGCTGGGTAGCTCCAACTCACTCAGGAGGTTGTTATCAGTGTGGTTGTGGTCATTGTTGTTGCGTTGGACGGGCTGCTACTCTTGGGGACCACTTTTTTTTTTTAGCAACCAGAGTGAGAACTTAGTTCTCCGAAACAACTGGTGGAGACCTCGGGGCGAGGGAGGCCACGTCCCCAGGCGGTGGAAAATCAGTGTCTGGGTCCCGATCCGGGGCGGTGCCAGAGCCACGCCACAGCCGAAGCGAAACAAAAAGTAGGTGTAAAAGTTCGCGCCTCGGCCGCTGGCAGCCGTGCGCCTCCGCCCTGCGGGCGCGGGGATGGCGCGGGCGGATCTGGCCGGGGGTTCCGGGCCCGTCCCGCTCGCGGCACCGGGACGCTTTACGCGGTGGGCGTGCGGGTTACTTCGGGCCCCGCGGGCGCGCCGGGTCCTCGCGGGGAGGGGCCGCCGGCTGCTTTCTAGCGCGGAAGCCGGGAGTTCAAGGCAGCTTGGGCGCCTCAGATGAGCCTGACCTGAAGCCCCCGAGCCCCCGGGGGCCCGGGTGGTGCTGAGAGTCCCCAGCGAGGCGAGAGGCACCTGCTCGAAAAGCACACACCCGCAGAGCTCAACTCGGTCAACTTTTCGAGTCTTGGGGATTAGCCTTCCCGTAATGTCTTGTCGCCCTGCGACATGTCTTCAACGCTTTGGCCGAAAAGGAGAAACAGCCTTATTTTATTTTATTTTTTTTGCCAGCCATGTGGTGTGTCCATTTCTTCGTGTTATTTGAAGCCTTGCAACTAATGTAAAACTGATTATCGTGTACTTTTAGGTAAAGGCTTTCATGACACTGCCTCCCCCTTGATTATTAATCACACGCACCCCCTCGTGTTAGAAATTTCATTTAATGTAGTTTTAAAATAAATCCTATAAAGCAACTTAATCCAGTATAAAATGGGGTCCAGGTTGTAAGCAGTTTGCTACATAAGTGTTTAGATCCTTGCCTCTAAAAGCAGACTCGCTAGCTTTTCTTTAGTGGATTTCTTCTCTTGGATTGCTTCAACTTGGGTTAAAGCAAGGACTGGACTTAACTTTGGGCTCAAAGCAGCTTTAATTGAGTAGAGAGAGACACTGTTCTTGAAGACTTTCCCTTTTTTCAGAGTGATTATTCATGGTTTCAACTAATTGCTTTTTACCTTTTAGAACTAAATCGATCTGGTCCCTGTGTATAAATGTTGCATTTTGTAGTACAAAACTGCTTATTATAAGATATGATTATAAGCATTATTAAAGGGAAAATGCTTTTTAGTTCATGGCTGTCGTCTA